>NC_136386.1:81692122-82942122 GCF_965140285.1 Lepidochelys kempii
ATAATCCAATGTACTAATCAGGAAAAATGATCCAGCAGGTATATTAAAATCTCTCTAGGGAAAAAGTGTAATTTTTAGTGCCAAGCTTCAGGGACTCTCCTTAACTTTTTTAGGAACATAGAAATTGCCATATCAGATCAGGGTAGGGATTCATGTAGTCCAATAACCTGTTCCTGACAGTGGCAATTACCTGATAGTGAAAAATATACTCCTGAGAACGTAAATCTATTGCATGTAAACCACTGTTGTAGAGGTATTAATAAGTAAATTAATATTTACTTGTTTATATGGGATTGCCGGTACAAAGGAGTGGCTTTAATGTGAAAACATTTTCCATATAGTGTATCTTTTGCTTGCGTCTTCTCTGTGATCTTGGAAATTGTGTCTTGTATGTGATCTTGTTGATTAAAAGACGTTTTTTTTCTCCAAGTTGAAAAAATGTTTTTTCTCATAAGAAGTTGGTGGTGAGCAAACGAAACCCTTCAAAAACAGAAAGTATAGAAATACACAAAAGTTCTCCCAAACTCGTTTAATTTTTCTTTGTGAGCTTTATCGCAGAAAACCTGAAAACAATGAGAGAGTCCTCGGACCAAAAACTGCCCATCTTCATCACGTTGGTGGCTGAACATTGAGAAGTGATCTAACAGGAGTACCTTGCATTGTTGATAGACTAATGTTCATTAATTTAGCATTTACACCAAAACACACCAATCTTTGCAGCCACAGTTTAAAAACATCTTGAGTTTCACAATTTTCCCTGTTACTGTTTTACATTCAGGGACAGATGCGTGGAGTGAAATATCATCAGTAGGGTCCCACCAAATTCACGGCCATGAAAAAAGCGTCACAGACAGTTAAATCTGGTCTCCCCCGTGAAATCTGGTCTTTATTATACAGATTTCAGTGGAAAGAGGAGCATTTCTCAAATTGGGGGTCCCGACCCAAAAGAGGATTGTGGGGATGGGTTGCAAGGTTATTGTAGTGGGAATGCAGTATTGCCACCCTTACTTCTGCACTGCCTTAAGAGCTGGGAGGCTGGAGAGCGGTGGCTGCTGGCCAAGCGTCCAGCTCTGAAGGCAGCACCCTGCCAGCAGCAGCGCAGAAGTAAGGGTGGCAATACCATGCCATGCCATCCTTGGATGCCATACCATCGCTCACTGCTGCTGGCGCCAGGCTGCCCGCTAATCCCCTAGGCTGCCCTAAAACCCGCATTGCCTTGAAGCGCAGGGCCCCCCAATGCAAGGGGCCTGAGGGAGTTGCCCCAGTCCGTCCTATGGATGGGACGACTGCTGGGCACCACCAAACATACAAATGTGGTGCCCATGCCCTTAACTCCATTTAGCAAAGGCCTTTTTTTTTTGGTTTGGGAATACAATTCTTCAAAGTCTTCAGACTTCTTGGTCTTAGAATACAATACTCTGACTTTATCTTATGCTACTAATAATCAGAGTGCAACTTGATCATATTTATTTCAGTTTTTTTAGTCCTTTACTCCCCTCTTTCTTCATTAAGTAAATCACTGTAAACCTTTTATGGGGAAAATGAATGGTAAATAGTACAGTACTTTCTTCAAGTGTTTATTAAACCATTAAGATCAAAGTTCCCCTTTGAACTTAGCTCTACTTATTTTTTCACTGGAATATTCACAAATAGCTCATAAAACATCTTTTCTTCCTATTATAAAATGTATTCCTGCTACGATCATGACAAATTTTTCAATCAGATAAAATTTGCATTTTTTTTTAATATTGTGGTAGCAGAAGCAGATTGAGTGAACTTTGTTAAGCACATACTTTGCTCAGCTGAGACCCTAAATTATTGTAGTTTGTTGTTATGCTGATGAGGAAGAGTTTTTTTCAACCCTCAGGCCACAGATGGCAGCTTCCAACTTTTCCTGGGAGTGCTCAACCCCCACTCAGCCCCAGACCCTGTCCCCACTCCACCCCTTCCCCCAAATCTTCATCCCACCTGTTCCATCCCCTCCCCTGAGCACACCCCATCCCCACTTCTCCCCCTCCCTCCCAGTGCCTCCTGCATGCTGCAAAATAGCAGATCCGCGGCAGGCGGGAGGCACTGGGAGGAAGGGGGAGGATAGGTGGGGCCACCGGCAAGCTGGAGGCACTGCGGGGGATGAGGCAGGGAGGGGAGCTTGGCTGCAAGTGGGTGCTAACCACCCACTAATTCTTTTCTGTGGGTGCTCCAGCCTTGTAGCACCCATGGAGTTGGCACCTATGCTGCAGGCCATGTTTCAGGTGCTGCTTTGAGCAGGTACAGCATGCATGCAGCATTGATATATAGTGACTGGCTCTGGGCAGTCCTTTATGGATGACTAAGTACTAAATGAGGTTTTCTCCTCTCTAACCCCTGCAAATACCTCACACCTCCTGATCTGAGTACCTCTATACTTTAAGAACTTTTGTGCTTGGGAAAGATGCCCGTTTTGACAGCCCTTGAAATCATATATGCACAGAATAAATACAATAAAGGTAGAGATTCAGCAGACTTCCTCACATAGTCCTGCTAATCTGCCTGTATTCTGTTCTGAATGAATCACTTCTAAAGATGAAAGGATTACTCATAACCATTCAGTCCTTGGACTTTGCTCGCTCCATTTATGTCACCAAACTGCCATCAGATGGTACTGACTTTGTCGTCTCTACTAGGCTGAAGCAGAATTGAACCAGTAATTTAAAGATGAAAAGCTCTATAGCTAAGCTTTTCAGCTGGTTCCTATATGCCAGTAAAAATGGGTCCCAAACTGTGAGACCAAAATAGGGCAATATGCTGGCCAACTCCAGTAGTCCAGTTGGTATTTGGAGAGAGAGGGTCCCTGGAAACAGCAGTGTCCTACATGTACTCTTAATAATTTCTGTGTATCTAATAGTTTTGAATTAACTTTTCAGGCTCCTTTGTAATATTTTTTTTTCCAGTCATAACCATCTCTTGTCTCTTTTGTTTTGGTTTTATTTTCAGAGGAGTTTCTAGCTCCACATATTACAAGATCTACAAAAAATATGTTTTTGTGTTTCTCTGCTTGAATATGGATATTCTCTAGGTGGAAAATATTAACTTCTGCCACTATGTCAAATGTAGTCTCAACATGCACAGTTGCCTTTTCAACTGGAGTTCACTGCCAGGTGATTAAGAATATATACTAGTAACCACCAAGCAATGTCAAATTCTTTCCAGCAACTGGGCATTTAATTGTGATTCTTCTGTCTTTACTAAACTTAAATGTATTTTTGTTTCTCCCTTGATTTTATGGTATGTACCCACCATGTCACTCAGATTTCATTTTAATTACTAGGCTAAACTTACTGTGTTACATTTTTAGGAAGGCGTCTGTATTGTTTTGAAGTAAATGACTAATGTAGTTTTATTTTGTATTTCACTGAGGGGGTCTTTAAAAGAAAAGAACTATAAGATTTTTAATACTCAGAAATGTCAATTTAGATAAGTAACCTCCATAAATTAAATCACCTGTGTATTAATTGGATTATGTGTTCACTGTACCTCAGTTTCCTTTTCTTTCATTTTAGTTAGATATATATGCCTATCTCCAGTACTACTAATATCCAATTAGAAAGGCATCATTTACTAAAGGAAACAGTACTTCTATAGTTAGTATTCATTAGACAGATACTGGAGCATTCCATATATTTATGGAGCACAGAAGAAACTTCTTGAGAACCTGTCTTTATGAAAATGTTCAAGAATTCTCTATGGCATGCCAGTTTGTCAGCAAGGTAGCCATTAAACAATTCCAGGTCCTGATCCAAAGCCCATGGAAGCTAATGGGAGTCTTTCCTATGACTTTAGATCAAACTCTTATTTATTACAAGAACAAGCCAGCTGAGGAGGGCACCGCATGAAAGTGCACAATTTGCAACAGGTCAAGAAAGACTAGCTATGACTAAAGAACAGACAAAAATTGAGCCAAATATGTTTCAGACAAAATTTGGAACCACTCTAATTTGGCAAACAAACAGAAGACAGAGTCAAATCAGTTGTTGCCACTCTGCAAAAATGGATTTACCTGGATCATATCTTCAGATGAATCCACTGAACTGTGTGAATAATAATCCGCTATTTAATTAAGCAGTTATTGTAATAGAGGAACGTTTTTGTGTTGAATTGGAAACAAGCTGAAATAAACGTTTCTTGGATCATAATTTGGGGTAAAACAGTCACTGAATTATGATAGTTCTACATATGGTGCTCATTTGATAAAAGAATATTTCACAGAGGGATGAATAAAATAATTTAGGCAAGAAATATATGCATGTTTTCTGTTTTATACACCAGCATTGATCAGTCTGTAATGAAGTGATTAAGACCCTAATTCAGCAAATACTCATGCATGCTTTTAAGTCGTACAAATAGTCCCAATGACATAAATTTGATCATTTTGAAAAAATGTAGTCACTGTCCATATTTTCCAAATTATTGAACAAGTGGGAAACATCACTATAATAAGCTATATTTTGAATAACTGAACAAGGAAAAGATACTTACATTTTGGTATGCATTTTTTTTTAGGGAACAAAACAGATGCTTTGCAACCTGGAATAAAAATGGAGACTTCAGATCACCTTTATGCCATGAAACATACTTCAAATGCTACTAAAAGTTGCTCTGTATTAAAACAATATACTGCTTCCTCCCCTTTTAAGGTGGATAGTTTACATCCTTATTCGTCATTAACACATAAGCCTAGCATAACAGCAGTGACTGATATTCAACAAGATTTTTCAGTTCCCTACGGGTATTTTGAATGCAGTAGTAAGCAACCTCATGTCACACCTTATATTAAATGTAAGAATTTTGATGTGTCAGTTAAAGATTATACTGGAATTTTGCTGAATGAAAAGAGGAATGGTGTGCCACCAATTCTTCCAGATATTACTGTTTCAGACCACCCAACCCTTAAAGACCCCCTGCATAGTATACTTGAACACCTACCAGATGACAAGCAAAATTGTCAACTGCAATTAGAAAATGCTCCTTCGCAATCGATCAACCCTTGTGATATGTCGGTACCATTAAACTCTCCGACAAAGGATGTAACCAGAAATGAAGCTAACACGTCTCATAAATGTCCAGTGGAAAAAGGTGGCTCCCATCAAGAACAGATTTGTGATTCCAAAGCTAGCGATGAAAAGCAAAGAAATGTGCTGGCAGAACCAATGGATTCTGAAGAAAAAGCTGATGAAATGTGGTCAGACAGTGAGCACAATTTTTTGGATGATGATATTGGTGGTGTTGCTGTGGCACCTTCTCATGGTTCTATCTTAATTGAATGTGCAAGACGTGAACTCCATGCCACAACACCCATTAAGAAACCAAACCGCAGTCATCCCACTCGAATCTCTTTAGTCTTCTACCAACACAAAAATTTAAATGAGCCAAAACATGGATTAGCAATGTGGGAAGCAAAGATGGCTGAGAGAGCAAAAGAGAAGGAAAAAGAAGCAGAAAGATTAGGGACTGAAAATACTGAACTAAAACCTAGCAGCAGGAAAACCAAGCAGAGCAGTGAAACCAGAGAGATTTTCTATGAAGAAAATGAGTTCAACCAAATTCCATCACGCAGAGCGTTAACAGTAACTCAAGATAATGTAATAACAGTGTCTTCTTATGCCCTCACTAGAGTTGCAGGGCCCTATAACCATTGGGCATAGGTTTTAGTAGCAGATGCCTTGCCTTGGTGCAGTGTTATACAGTATTTCTTTAAGGTGCTGTTAAAGAACAGAGTCATGTGTAGTTTACTATTTGTTCATCTCAACCATTTTAAGGCTGAGGTAAAAATGGGGATTTATCTTAAACTGTGACTTTATATTTTAACATTTGGTGGTGCTTGAGCACATTTTAAGCAAAAAAAAAAATTGTATAGTTTTAATATGTTCTAAAAGAAGATTTTGGTTAGGTTATTAACCTTGATTGAATCATTCAGTTTATTACCTTTAGGAAATTATATTTTGGTGCTTTAAATCAAATCTGTTTACTACAGAACAAGTCATTTATAGGGATTTTAACAGATTCACATTTTATGATGTAAAATCAAATTATACAGTGATAGCTCTACACAGTTCTTGGTGCTTGACCACATCAAACAGTAAAAATAAGCTGAATTATTACTTCATGGTGCCATTGCTCTAACAACTTCCAATCATTGCTAAAAAGTCCAAATTACAGATAAATCTTTTAAGAGAACCAATGAAATTTTCTCTCTCTAGAGTTTTCATAATGTATAAAATGAAGTTATCACTAGTGATGGCTGGAAGTTGTTTGTAAGCTGTAAATATATATTTTAAAAGCACTTTCTATTTTTAAAATTAACTTGAACTAGTATAGTATGAGGATCATATTGTCTAAGGTTTGTGCATACTCTACAGAAGAAATCATTTTGTTCTTGCTGTGTAGATTTCCATACTGTTACAATTGCAATATGTATGCTAATGACATATGTGATTGTTTTTAGACTTTCCCTTTTTCCATTGAAGGTTTTTATGTTACATATAAACAGAAGAGTAATAAAATGCAGACACTTTTAATTATTTACAAATATGGAATGAAGAAACATCTTGTTCAATGTGTGTTGCTATTGGGGAATTAAATAATTAATTTTTTAAAGACAGAAATTATGATGATTTATTTGAGCAATAAGCACATTAGTCTGACTCATCTAAAGCATTGCAAGTTATGTGACACAACCAAATGTTCCTAATGCCTCAGGGGTAGGATCGTTTTGGGATTTAAAAAAAAAAAAAAAAAAAAAAAGGTACCCCCTAGAGTTGCCTTACTCTGTTCCGAAAAAAAGTTATAAAAGTGACAAACTAAAGTAAGAAATTTTCAATATCTAATGTTTAAAAGCAAGTCTTATTTGATAATTCTCTTCCAGAATGTTCACTAGCTAATAAGAATGCTTTTTCAGTTCAGTGGGTTTTTTTGTTTTTTTTTTTACAAGCATGTTTTGTATCATTTTTAACAATGATTTATTTATACATTTCATATGGGAACAGTTGTTAGTTACAAACATTTGAATTTATGTTCTGCATTTCAGTTGGAAAATTCACACATCACCAAATGATTATGGTTACATTTTGCTAAATGAGGAAAAGTAGACACTCCATTCAGAAATAATGTAGCATCCATCCCGCTCTTCTTTCTCTGATTCTTCTCTCCTCCTCATTTCTGTTTTATTATTTATTTATTGAATCATCTAATCACCAGACAAAAAAGTTGTTTAAGTAAGGACCTTGTCCTGCAAGCCTTACTCACCTTCTCAGTCCAATTAAAGTCAGTGGGACTACCCACATAAGGCCTACTCTTGTGCATAATGGTTGTGGGATAAGATCCTACGGGTCAAGCTCTACCTTAATTTTACCTGTGAATACTCACAGTGTATGTAATCCCATAGATGTAACTGAGGTTAGTATTTTCTATTGAGAACTTATACCAGTAATATACTTGATAATACTATAATCCAGTGGTGCTGTAACAAAAGTAATCTGAAATGTCTAGATCCACTTTATCTAATACCTAGACAAGGTGCTTTTTTCTTTAAAAGTTCTATAATAATTGTGATATTTACAGTTTTGGTACAAAGAATATGTGAATTTTATTTTTTACACACAGTGCTAACTAGAACCCTGATCCTGAAAATACTTACAGGTAGGAGCAGGTCCAATGAATTCAATATTTGCAGGATCAAGGCCTAAAGTTGCAATCACTATGTAATGATATTGGGCTAAACCTAAAATCCTTATGTAGACTGACTATTGAAATTAACAGGAATTTTAATGGATAAGGACAGGAGGATTGGACCCATTCTTTGTATTTTATCTAGCTCAAAGTAAAATTTGTGAAAACCCCATATGCTGCAAATTTTAGTTTAAAGCCTGTTAGTTCAAGTACAGGATATGAAGGGATTATAAATAATAAAAATGTCAATATTATGCCATCATTTTGTACCAGCAGTTTTCTGCTTTTTGAATATGTAAAGTACAGTATACATGTAATCATTATGGTATATTGTGTGCCTTAGATTTCCATTTTAAAACTTGTCTATTTTTTGTGAGGCTAAAAATTACAGCTGTATATACAGTAAGTAGTATTCTAAGTTGCTCCAACAACATATTTGCTATCTGAGTACCCTTGTTTAGCACCAGGGTCAATTATCTACCAGAAGGATTACTTTGCTACTAGTAAGTATCACTGGTAACACTGATAGATTTAGACATATTATAACTTCACAATAATTTCACTATGCCATATGCATGTATAGTGCAGAATGAAGGAATTCTTTATTTCTCAGCAATTCTACTAAATACCATTTTTATTTCAAAATTTAGTAGGAAAAGTTTCAGGGCTGTTATTCTGCTTATAAGAAATTCAAGAAATATTAAAATGGCTGGAATTTCCGTTTGAATCCTTCCAGACCTTTAGGCTTGTGTGTGATTAGGCAGTTCAAGTAATAGAGAAAACACCAGCTTCCTCAAATACCTGAAAAGCAGAATAGGTGCATCTTAAATGGCATCTTTAAGTATGTTTGTCTTTTACAAGGCACTTCTCAGTTGACTATCAGTAGGGACTCAGCAAGTCCAACAGGGAAATCCAGCTCTAATAGATTCGTAATGGCAATGTTAAAAGAGAACAGTATGTCTGAAAAGCAAATATTTTCTAGTAAATATATTGCAGTATGAGAAATACATCTATTTACTGTATTTACAGCTGTGTGCTATTTATTATAACATTTCAGAATATTTATCAGTCTTGTGCACACAGATCAATGTTGTATTGAGTAAGATTGTACTTGCAAAAATATTGTCCTCTTAAAAGTTACAAATTTCTAAGTTATTCTTTCCCTTCAATCCCACACAACTGCTCTATGACTTCCTCTCACGGTCATAGACGCATAAACTTTAAGGTCAGAAAGGACCATCATGATCATCTAGTCTGACCTCCTGCACATTGCAGAAGCAGGATCTTTCCAGATTGGCCAGCCAGGTCAGGAAGCACATCTGAAGATAAAACAGCTAGGAAAAACGGTATACTTCCCTTGATCTGTAACAAACTTATATTGATTTCAATAGGAGTTTTTGTTCATAGACAGACAGCACTGTAGGGCTCCAAGTCTTTAACTCACAGTTCTTGACAGTTTGTTTCCCCAATACCACCACCTTTTATATCACCTCACAGTATACCACCAAGGACTGTTGCAACATAACATAGTAACCTTTGATTTTCCGGCAAGAATATCCCTATACACTCCCTCTACTAGGCCTGCACCATCACAACACCTCATTTTGGAGGAAAGGAGTGATGCTCTCTAGAGACAAGTATAAGGGGATAGCTGTGTAAGTCTGTATCCACAAAAACAAGGAGTCCGGTCGCACCATAAAGATTAACAGATTTATTTGAGCATAAGCTTTCCTGGAATTAACACCTCATCTATTATTGGGAGTGGACTACACCCTGATTGAATTGGCCCTGTCAGCACTGGTTCTCCACTTGTGAGATAACTCCCTTCTCTTCAGGTGTCAGTATATTTATGTCTGCATCTGTAATTTTCACTCCATGCATCTGAAGAAGTGGGTTTTTTACCTATGAAAGCTTATGCTCAAATATAACTGTTACTCTTTAAGGTGCCACCGGACTCCTTGTTGTTTTTGCTCTCTAGAGAGTATCACTCCTGTTTGACTCTCAGGGGTCACTGTTGCAATAGTACAATAGCTCCCATTGAAACTGTGAGTGTTACCACTGCAATACTCCTGCACATGCAGGTACCTCATTCCTTGGATCAAGCTGGGATCTGACACTTAGAACCCACAGATAGTAGCAGAGAGTATGACTATAAGGCCATATGACCAGCTCACCTCAAATATTGTAATAATACTGTACAAAATTCATACAAAGACTTAATTGCTCATAAGCTACAATTAAGATGTGATCATATCTTTCTGCAAATAATCCTGATTTTATAAGTCAATGTTTTGTACTTACAATGACCACCATTAAAACAAGTCATGCTTAGTTACCAGAATGTGTCCCTATGCTTCAAATAGGAAATAACTCTAGTATCTGAAGTAATATGGTGTGATAACTGTAGGTAAAAAGCAACTTTTTAATGCTTACTAGTATACATAACACACAATTGTTTTCTCCTCTAAAAACCTTTCAAACACCATTACAGTATTTTGCTAACTTTAGTGGGTCAAGTTCTACTCTCATTCACATCTGTTTAACCCCTCTGCAGTTAGTGGAGCTCTGCAGATGCAAATACAGTAGGATTTGGGCCAATATGTTAATGTGCTTCTAGTTAAATGTAGAATTTTTAGGAAACCTTGTAAACGAAATTGTATTTGCATTTTTATATTTAAAATGTAGGGCACAATCCTACCTTAAATTACACGGGGGAAGATCAGTATGACTCTGTGTGAAATCAGCTACCTGGTCAGGCCGAGTGATAAAACATGCTTTCTAATTTACAGGCTGCATAAATAATTCATTTCTTCTGAAATTTGCACAGAAATGCTTGTAGTATGGACACGTACTCCCTCCCAATATTTGAAAAATTAATTTATATGCCAGTTTTCAGACTATTTACATGTATCAACATTTGTGATATTCATGCAGTATTAAATGAATGACCTCTCACATCCACTGTGGCAGTTAAAATAGCATTTCTTCAGTAGTGAGATCTTTTTGGCAGGTCTTTGCAGTAAAATTGTCGTCGTGTTTTATTTCTCACATATGGAAGAGTTGGATGGCTAACCATAACACATTATAAAAGCCCTTGATCACGCATTGTGAAATTATAGATGAGGAAGAGGCCAATCACATATGGAAACTCTTCTAATTTAACCAAGTGGCTGTTCAACCAGTAACAGCTATAAGGCCACTTTATCATCAAAAAGTAAAGTGCAAAGAAATACAATAATTGTGTTATGACATTCTGGCATTGCCTTGCAATCTCTGTGCCATAACAATTTCTGTTTGATAGGGATGTGTCATCACATCATGTCACTATGTACTGATGTATGTTAATTCCATTCCTCCACTTCCTCTTGTGGAATCAATTTCTTCTCTGTTCTGTCTGCCCCAATCTGTACTGGCCTCTGGAAAAAGAGAAGTCACTCTTACTTTGATCTGCCTAATACATGTACCCTGGACAGAGACGTGAGCACTGCTATAATTGCTCACTCTGCCTCAGATCCAGATAGAGCAAGTGGAGGACTAATCGGATATATGAAGCCCAAAATAGTTATAAACCAGGCTATGAAGAACCGCATGCAGCTTGTGAACCCTGACTTGACTTGCTCCTTAAGCCGTTTCTTGGTTGCCTAGGTACTGTATATCCATATCACCACTGTTTATTTAGATATATCAAATTTTAAATACACAATCTTTTTTTACTAAAATGTAAAACTATGGCACATTTATATCCATCTCTTTCTTTTTAATCTTATCTTAGAAGCATGGTCAGTGTAAAAAGTACTGAGATTTTGACTGCTCAGTATTTCAGTGGAGTAGAAGTGAAACCACAGATCAGAGTTTTCTGGGATCACCTGATATTTTAGAAAAATTGTCTTGAATTATATTGTTTATATGGTACTGATGTATGCTGCTGTAAAACTATATGAATGCTATTTTCCTGGGACTCTGACAGAGGAGAGATATGTATCACTTGAGGCTATCCCAGGGACCAAAAAATCTCTAATAATATTTAATTAGGTACAAGTATGTAGAAGATTAGGAATAGCCTCTAAATGTTATGGGCCAGATTCTGATATGTTACACTCAGGTACATCCAGAGTAACTCTACTGAAGTCAATTGAGTTACTCCATATATACGCAGGTGTGACTGAGATCAGACTCTGTCCTCTGTCTATGCTAGAGATCGTCTATTTCCTTTGATGTATGATTCAAAGTTAGTACTAACTTCATGTTAACTTTATCATTATATTAAAATATTTTAGATGTTTCAGAGGAGTTAGTTAAATGTTTCAGTTTGAGTGTAATATTTCAGTGTCATTTGTGTGCTGCTTTGTTTTCTAAATAATGGAGATAATTCTCAGTGTATACTACATCTTCTCCCTCTAGGACATTTCATTTGCTAGCTTCAGCCCTAGGCATTAACTTCTGTTCTGTATAGATGACACTGAACTCTACAACTCGCTCATTTCATGCTTTGATTCCTTTGTAGCTCATCTGCTGTATTTACCCATTTTGTCTGTCAGTGCTTGGTGACCCTATAGCCTTCTGCTGTTGAATGCTTTAAAGAGTTATAACTTCCTGCATACAAGTCTTCTAATTCTCTTTAGCATGGACCTTTGCTCCCAAGGGTAGCAATGTAAGCATCAGCCTTGCTCCTGACTTTTATTTTTTAATCTCACCTCTTCCTTGTCTGTAAATCTGTTTATCTCCACCTCTGAAATTTACAAGAAATTATTATTAATGTAACTCTTTCAAAATCTATATTTCATGTCAATCATTTTCTGTCTTAACTCTGATAGTTGCCTTTTTTATCATCCTGTTATAGCCTAACTCTTCCATGGAGTGCAGAATGCTGCAGTTAAATTACTTTTTCATTACAAGAAAGAGGGGCATTTCAGTCCACCCCTTCACCTTCACTATCAATCTTCATATCCACTTGTAAACTGTCCATTTATTTTTCAAAACTCTTCATAAACTTTTGGCATCCTACCTTTCTGACCCTCTATCCACATATAGTCAACAAAGTCCGTTTTGCCAGTATTGGCCTCTTCTCTGCCCACAGACTCAGCTCTCCAGAGCTGAAGATCATTCTTTGCTTGTACTGCTACATCTCTGGCATTCTGTCTTTCCTTCTGTATGATTTACTCTGTTCAAATCTTGACATAATAGATAAGATTATGACTCTCCCTGCAAAGACCCACAAGCGGGAGAAGGTGCTTCTTTGTGTCTTCTGTTTGTCCCTGTTCATGGATCAGCCATAATCCCAGTGGGAAGTTCAAGGACTGCATAAAAGTTAGTGCCACCACTGGCCCTAGACTCTCCAAAGAGGAGTGGAGTTATGGATTTGCCTTTTCTTCCTCCCTTCACAGCAGCAAGCAGGGCTGATTTGGCTTGAGCAGGAAGGAGTAGAACACAAACTGCACTCTGTGAAAAGGTACAGGGGTTCCAGCTTTGCTGTGTGCTTCTCCACTCTGTTAAAATTCTCTTTGGGACTCCTACTATTCCCCAGCCTCTTCTTACTTCCCCCCATCCCAAATGGGCTGTAGCTTAAAGCCACAATTTAGCCCAAATCTTCCCATTCTCTTTAGCCTACAAATGACACTAGATCCTCAGTACTGCATCCTTCAGTTCTTCCCCCACCATAGCTAATCTGCAAGAACACTTGCATGTTTATCACTTTTAATGTTAACTGTTTTCTTTTCTCCTACTGGATCTTCATCCATGTCATTTTTCCTTTTATGAGTTGCTGTGCACAGCTTGAAAGTCTTCTCTCTTCTGCCTCTTTCTTTTAAGCATTTTATGACACTTTGAATGAAGGCTGCTATATCAAGATAAGTTGTACTGTTGTGTGATTCAGAACCTGCAGGGTTAATGCAAATGAAGTTAAATTGATGGTACAGTGACACAGTGTTCATTGGTGTCTAATTCTAAAATGCTTAAAGCTCCCAATGATTTATTTGCAGTGACTGCAGGATTGGGCCTTAAATGGTTTTCGATGTTGAGTCATACATCAATCACTGTTTCAGGTTGACAGCATTTTTAAATGTGGCTGTACTATCACTCGACTGTTCTCCCCACTTTGTATGCCATTACGGCCTTCCACATAAAGTCAAAGGGTACAATGCTGTTATAAATAGATGCCAAAATTTTCTGTGGGTAGGAAGTAGAACACAATTGACAATTAAGCTACATAGAGATGTCATATGCAGTAGACTGAATGTATTCAAAAAAATTGCTGTTGTAGCGTCACATTGGAACAGGTTTCAGAGGAGCAGCCGTGTCAGGCTGTATCCGCAAAAAGAACAGGAGTAGTTGTGGCACCTTCGCGACTAACCAATATATTTGAGCATAAGCTTCATGAGCTACAGCTCGCTGCATCTGATGAAGTGAGCCGTAGCTCACGAAAGCTTATGCTCCGATACATTGGTTAGTCTCGAAGGTGCCACAAGTCCTCCTTTTCTTATTGGAATAGATGTCAACCATTTGACACTTAATCGATATCACAACTGTTGCCACAGAACATTTTCATACTGTATTGTGGAAGATTTTATGAACTGTTCGATAAACATTTTCGATGTCTTACTTGTTTCTTGTTATATACTATTACAATGCAAAAGTTTTTTTAAATATAAAAATAAAGGGCCTTTTTCTCATTTACGCTAAGGCCCTTTAACACCACTCTGAGAGAACAAAATGACATTAAAGTGGAAGTGAATGAAACTGACACATAGTAAGGTGTCTTTACTCTACCAGGGTGGTGTAAAGAAATCCTAGTGTAACTGAGAATCAAGCTTCAAAATTGACTGTGCAATCATCAATGGATGATCTTCTTTATATCTCTACTGCACACATATTGGCCAGCAAGATCCAAACCATTACACTGGTGTTTAGTTTAGAGAAAATTAGAAATGTAGTTTAGAAAGATATTCTAATCTAGCTTCTTTTGTAGGATATCCAACTGTAGGCTGACCTTCTTTCCCCATCTTGCCTACAAAAAGAATGTGGTAAGGGGTTTGTACCTCAAATTAGTGCCCTGGCTATAGAACTGGTAGGATTGTGAATAATAAAAATTGCAAATTTGAGCAATTTTTCCTCAAATAATTATTCACAATGTTTTTATTATCATTATTAGACAGCTTTACTTGACCACTTGAAGCGGGGTTGTGAGAATTCACCCAGCTCCATTCTCTGCTGACATAAGATCCAGTGAGGTTTGTTATACTGTGTAATATTGCCACACTAGAGGGAAATGTGAGGCACAAAGCTAAAAGCCAAAGTTTTCTCACCACCCTAATTTTGGTGATATTAGACAGCAAAACCATTAGCCCAGTCCTGCATGCCTGAGTCATGAAAAAACTTCCATTGCAGCCAGTGTGAGTTTTGCATTAGCAAGTATTGAGCCTCAGAAGCTTACACTATTGTATTGGAATTATAAAATGGTCCCCTAAAAATAAACAAATGCTGAGGAGAAAAAAACATTTGCTTTTCATTTTTACATGTCTAAACTGTGGTGATACTGTACATCACTATAACAGACTTCTTTTTACTTTTGTGAATGTCACTTTATAATTCTAGCAAAACACAAGGCAACCTTTGCATTTTGAATGTTGTAAGCCTCTAGTCCTCAAAATATCTCCCAAGTTTAAAAAAAATATTACAAATCCAGAGAGGCAAACTGTATATTCCAATAAAGTTAAAAGAAAATCTGTTTTAAGTATTAATATTGGACATTTAATACTTTAACATTTAATTCTTCTACTATTTCTTTGCTGAGTTTGGAAGAGGACAGTTCTTGGTAACGTCACAATATCATGATATGTCATAAATGCTTTTTAAAAACTTGACGTTACCAGACATTATAATAATTATAATAACAACATTATTTTTTAAGGCTACAATGTCACATTCAGAGAATGCAGTTTGATTCTCTCCTGACTTTTATCAAAAAACTAAAAAGGTACAGTATGCCAAAGGAGAAAAATGGATTTTTGTTTGATCAATATAGTCTGTATATTTCTTGCTTTCTTTATATGGAATGCATTTAATATTTATTTTGCAGCTTTGAACTTCTGTGTTTTAGGGATTTGGTGGTGTTGTTTTGTTTATTGGTGTTATCAACCTACTGTATTTAGACCTGAAAAAATGAAATAACTTTTGAAAGACAAAATACAATTTTCTTTTTAACATTAACATATTTTTAGTTCCTAAAGGAGAAAAAAAAACAGAAAGAAAAAGCACTTCATTATGTCACAGTATGTACAGAAGAAAGTTTAAAAGTTACTTCATTTCTCATACATTTGGGACGCATCTAGTGTAAATCCACATAGCCCCATTCAAGTTAGAGAAGCTATGTGGATTTACATCAGTGAGTATCTGACCCTTGAAATCTTCTCTGCAGCAAAGGGAACTCTTACCAGCAGTACTTGAAGACTTGTGAGTTGTGACTGCATGTTACTTGAAAGACTTACTTAAACTCTGTTTTTGGTGCAAGCAGTTGTTGTACACAATTTCATGTTTATGTAGCAAGATGCATTGAAATGTTGATAATAGTGTTGAAACATACATGTAAAGATTGTTGTTGTGGAAATTGTCTGTTCTGTTATATTTTTCTTGTGTGTCTCATTATCTGTTTAGAACGTAAATTTTCATTTTTTTATCGTCCTAACTGAATAAGGCTAAATGAATACTGTAATTGAAAATATATTTTAAATCTTGTCATGAGTTTTTAAAAAAAGACTATTACAAATTGTATCATTCCTGATTACACAGAACTTTGTGGGTGGTTTTAAATAAATTTTATACTTCTATTTTGCACTCAGTTGTCTAATTTTTCTTTCCTATATTTAATAAATCTTTCTGTTTTGTAAATATACATTTCAAAACAATATTATTTTTGTGTTTCCAAACACAAATAAAAAGAGTAGATTCCTGATCATATGTGGCCCGATCCTGCTAAGACAAAATGCATGTTGAAGTCATTTAAGGAGGACAGGAGGACTGGGCAACGATAGGCCCTGATCCCATGCATCTTGTTCCAGGATCAAGGCCATAGTATGTAATGTAGAACAAAATCTTACACCCATATAATTGAACTTATTGCTCAAACAAATAGTATTTGAAATTTACTTTTATGTAAACTTTTATTTTAATCAAGCAATGAATACTGATTCCATAGCTAGGAATAGTTTAGTATTGTAGCACCTATGAGGATGCTAATAAACTTTCAGCCTAATATGATGGGCCTGGGAAGCAGTTATGCTCACCAAAATCATGGTAGTCTCTGGATTCTGTACACTGAATCCATCTTTTCTCTTTTATAATTAGTAAAATAAAAGCAATTCCTTTTAATCTTATTAAGGAAGTTGTTTAAAAAAAAACAACAAGTAGTTGTCATTAGTTTTCTTATAAAAGTACTTTCCGTTTTGTGAAGTATTTTCCCAACAAAATTTTCCAGTTTTATCATTAACACTTTTGGTTATATTTGGGTATTTATTTATGGTGAACACAAACTGACCGATTCACCCCTGCTGGAGTCCAGGAGTACAGTCTGATCCCATCTAACCCTCTGGGCTAGCTGCATTGGATGGGGGAATCAGCAAGTGGAATCAGTATCTCCCAGGATTCCTGCCCCTTCCCTCACCAATCCCTGCTTGTTTATTTGCAGGGCTGAGGTATCCAGTTCAAGGCCCCGCCGCAACAGATGTGGTCAAAAATTTTGAATTCTTGTTTTTCAGCAAAAAAGACAAAAATATTAGCCAACATTGTTGCAAAAAGTGTCCCACAGCAACTCTCAGGCTCAATGCTCTCCTCTCACTACTTCCATTAATACAGTACTATGTAGAAAGAAATTCTGTTCTGCTGATCTGAGGAGACTGTGACCATTCAGGTTATTTTTCTCTTCTTTTTTTTTTCCCAATTAAAAAATTCAGTCCAAAAAGCTTGTATTATCAAGTTCTTTCTGAAAACTGGAATCCCCAAAAGTTAGGAAATTCTACTTGTCTGAGGTTTCAGTTACAGGAAGGCTCCTTACCAATCTGGGCGGATACAGGCCTGTGGCTTTTTACAGTGACTGATCCACCAGCCTTGCCCCCACTTTACCTCCACATCATACTTAACAACTCTTTCAACAGATACATATTTTCTACAGCCAAATATACACTTTATGTCAAGAGTTGGAGGCAGTTAATTATCAGAATACGTAAGATGAATTTCACATGTCAATATTGTAAAACATGTTTGAAGGGTAATAGAATATTTATGTACCTTTAATTTGTTAGACTCATAGGGCTTTAAAGTGTAGCGTTCTTGTCACATATTTGGCATATGAGTTACATTAGTTATTGCAGCAACTCCAAGTTAATTTTTTTTTGTAGGGGCTATCTTTCAGTGTTTAGAAGCATCCCACTATCTGATAACAACTAGTCTGATGGAGCATGATACTGCAGTTCAAATACTGTCTGTGATATCTTAATGATTTTTATGCTGGTCATAGATAGATTTCCATTGAATATTGTTGGCTCATATTTTTGTAAATATCCCTCCAGATAATCCATTGTAGAATAATCCTAAAGATTGTTCATTGAGGGTTAAATTCTGCCAAGCGCAAAGGGCACACAAAGTCCTACATGCATCAAAACTTGACTTACAGCTTAAAATGAGGGTTAAGTAGTCGGCAGGGCTTTGCATGGACCTCCTGCACTAGAGTGAATTTTAAACTCAGACCTGATTTTTTTTTTAAACCACAAACAAAATTCTGCTTTAGCTAATGCTATTTTGGGTTAAGAATTGACATATGTGCTTTAATATAAAAAAAAAAAAACTACTAAGGAAGCCTGTTACGTGTTTTGGATCCATGACACACTGAAGTAAATGTAAAAAAAAATGTTTAAATCTAATCCCAGACATGACATTAGCTATTGGTTGAACAATGACCCTGTGTTTTCTCAAGAAGAATCTAAATCATTCCACCATCTGCTCACAATCTGATCCACTTTTCTGAATGGTCATAATCCTGGTAGAACTGCTTCTGCTTGTATAACACACAGAAGTTACCCAAAATTCTTAACAAAAGCACTTCTCCCAAAGGGCAGAATCTGAACCTTCATCTCTGCTATATTCTGCTGCCCAGTTGCTCTCCTGACAAATGGGTAGTATTTCTCACCTGTGCCATTCAAAGG
This sequence comes from Lepidochelys kempii, assembly GCF_965140285.1. NCBI lineage: Eukaryota > Metazoa > Chordata > Testudines > Cheloniidae > Lepidochelys > Lepidochelys kempii. The sequence goes on from NC_136386.1 coordinate 81,711,019, forward strand.
AGGTCCAAGGTTGCTTATAGAGGCTGCAGGACGGAGTTGCACCTCTTTGATTTAGGCCACCAGAAATTTTGCCTCCTGCTGCAGAAGGTGGCTGTTCAGTTTCTTGTGACCATTTTGTTTTACATTAAATTGTATCCTTTTTTATATAATAGCAACTTTGGTTCAGCTTCTAGCTCTGCTGTCCCTCAATGGAGGAAACTCTGTAGCACTAAAGGTATAGCCCTTTGGTTCCTCAGGTGCAGCCCCCCCTTCAGCAGGCTCCCTCTGCGCCCCTACCACAGTACTGGAAAAGCCCTGCAAGCACTGAGTCAGGTGATAGTCCAAGAGGTGTTACAGACAGCTTTTCAGAAGCCAGGATGATCTGTGTCCTGCTGCTTCAAGCCCCAGCTCTCACTCTGTCAGGGCAGGAGGCTTTGAGTTGGACTGTGCACCAGGTCCTCAACACTCTCACCATGCTGCAGTCATGAGACATTTCAACCAGGAGCATGAAGATTCCCAAGGAGAGGAGAACCCCCCGCTGCCTGCTCAGGGGTAAGTCTTCCGGACAGCAGAGATTCCAGGTCTAAAAAGGCAAAAGCAAGCGTCCCCTTTGCAAGGAAATAATTTGTATTCTTAATGGGCAAGTGGTTTTAAAATCATAGTTTACATTTTTTCTCCGTTGCCCTCCTACCTTGAGGAAGTGTTTGCTGGGGTATTTTTCCTGAACAGAAGCTCTCACTGTGCTCAGTATGGGACTCCCTGCAGCATGTTTGGGCATGAGGAGAAGCCTGTTACTTCAATGAAGCCAGGTCTCCAGCTGCAGCAAAATAGGAAATGGGCTTGTCTGGCTTTCAGCCCCGCAGATCCTGACTCTGCCAGAGAAGGAAGCTCAGAATGCAGGCAGCCGCAGAATAGGAATTGTGCCACTCTGCTTCTCAGCCAACAAACACTTGATCTTCCAGGGAAAGAAGCTCAGATCTGAAAGGTGGAGAGGGGGGTCTCTCTCCATAAACTGGCCAGAACAGAGGCATGTAAGGACTCCATTCCCCATGCAGCTGTGTTATCATGGGATTACAGATGGGAAAGTGAAAAAGCCTTTCCCAGGTTCAAAATGGCTCCTGATTTACCAAGTAAAGCCCCATGAGGTAGTAGGTTTCTCCTAAAGTATTCAAATGTGTGCTAGCTTGGGGAAGCAGGCAGACAACCTCCCAGGGGCTATTCCCACAATCAGGGTACTAGTCCTAGTACCCTCCCTTGACTGTCTCTTGTAAATAGCCGATGGGCAGTACCAAACACATACCAACCCTGATCAAAAAAATCCAAACAAATCCCAAAACACTGTTGACTCTCCGAAGACAGTGGCTTGCATGAAATGTATTAATATTCATAATAATAATGAAATAACTTTCCTCTCAAGCAAAATTAGAAACAGGGTTTCCCATACTCTCCTCCTTTGAGGACATCATAAGATCCAAATGAAGTCTGCTGATTAAAACCAAATGTTAAACTAAAATGTTACATTAAAACAAACACATATTCATAAGTTTGTGAACCAATTGTTGGCTCAGCAGAACCTGTCCTAGTGAAAGGCACAGACACACCTTCAGAAGGTCACTTCCTTCCAAAAGATCCCATAAACAGTCAGAGTGAGAACATGACATTGAAATTTCAAAGCCATTGAGACCAAATGTATTTTCTATACATAGTAAAGAAAATCTATGTGGTGGCAGGTGGCTTTAATAGAACGAGCAGGCACAGGCAAGCCAGCATGCTCCGCTGTATGAAAGCCAACTTTCCATGGCAGCTGGCAGGGGAGCCTCCAGACGTGTGTGTGAAGTAAAGGGGTTGGGTGGAGAAAGAGGATTTTACTGATTGTCCTGCTGCTTTGTGACCTACAGTCCACTACTGCAGAGCAGAGATGTCTCCAGGCTGTATTGCTCCTGTACTACAATATAATTCTGTCCTGTTTCCACATAATGGCCTCTAAATAACTAACTGAAACATGTTAGATTTCAATTCCTTGTTTTTTTAAAGAAACCTGTCACTTCTTTTTGATTCCATTGGTATGGGGTTTTTATTCAAGACTTTATCATTTCAGCTCATTCACATTATTAATCAGAGCATTTGGGAGGATTTGCTCCATAACTGAGGCAACAGCTGGTCCAAATATTAATTGAACCTAGCAGGGTTCTATGCAAAAATCTGTACCTTGACTGTACTTGCACTGCTGTCTGTACTTCAGCTTCCCTGTGAAGAGAGGTCTTCATTGCCCAGAGTAAAAGCCTTCTCCTCTATAGGATAGCCGCCATCTTGAGCAGCCTTCCTCTGTTGCCTCATTCTCCTTCAATCTCCCTCTCTCACTTACTTTTCATCTAATTCAAAAATTCATCCAGAACCATGTTGTCTGCTCCTTTTAACGTTTTTCTCTACTAATATATTTATGTTAACTTTGTGGGCTGAGTCATCCCTGTTGTAATTCCATGGAAGTTAGTGATCAAACCAGGCAATTACTGCAATAATTAATTCTGTGAAATATTATGGGATACAGTTTGTATGAACAATGCTATATAAAATGAAGTCATATGGTATACTGACTTGGAAAATTACTTTGTGGGAAGTGGGTGTAATTTGGAAATCATTGTGTGAAACTTTTAAAGATTATCTGAGCAAGAGAGTTAATTATTTCTACTTCCTCCAGCATTTATTATATTTATTAAAGGTAAGCATACCTTGGCTACTTGGTTCTACCACCTGTCAGCTGTAGGAACTTTGCCAACTCAGGTAACTTGAGTTTTGTTATATCTGGGTGAATATTACATAGTTGTGAGGCAAGTGAGCTTTTCTTATGGTTTGCAGCAAGTCCCCTTCCATTTACCTCTTAACAACAATTGTAGAGAAGGCTGATTGTGCACTAATATATGCGTCTAGTTAAGGATTGCATCTGATTGGCATAAACTAGAGCAGAATGCAGCCACCCTCATTTTTAATACAGAGTTCTTATCTGGGGAAGCTGTGAGTACCAGCTGGCAATGCAATCTGCTACATCAAGATGGATCACGATGAAACTCACAGCCTCACTGAGTGTAACAGGGTGACTGTCTCCTTAAGGTAGTGAGGACTAGTGGTCAATCCAACACCTGTTTATAGTGTAAGGGCCTGGGACCAGGAGCCTTGTGGAGTGGGTGGGGCAAGGCTCCCATCTCTCCCAGCCAATCAGGACAAAGAAGTCTGGGAAGACAGCTGTCTCTTCCCTCAGAATGGAGGAGGGGATGAAAAATAGGTGAAGTGGTAGCAGACTTTTCCATCCTTGAGACTGGAGTTATGAAATCTCAAAGAATATATAATTTTTTAGTTATTACAACAGCTGAATTGGCAGGAGTAACATTAGCATTCAACTGGATAAGGGACATAAAGCCTAGCTGCACCTGTTATCTTTTCAGATTCCCCATCAGCTATCCTGGCAATTAAAGGAGGTACCTCAGAAAGCAGGCGTGATCTAATACATTAAATATTGTTTTTTACAATAGTGCTTCAATATGAACAAAATACTAGCCTGGATTACAGCACACACTGGGATACCTGGCAATGAAATGGCAGATAAAGAAGCAAAAAAAACTTTAAAATGGAGAAATTGATATAGATTCCTTTGAGTAAGGAGGAATTTAAGAACTTAGTTTTGAAAAGGATTTGAAAAGGAATGGCAAGAATTGTGGATCAAGGAGAAAAGAGGAAGAAGATTCTATGAAGTGTGCCCTAAAGAGAGGATAATGCACTACTCCAGAGTTATGAAGGGATCAGTGAAGTACTTGTATTTATACTGTTAACCAGTCACTGTGGTTTGAACAATCATTTTTATTGATCAGAGACACAAAGATGGGCTATGTAACACATGTAAGGTTAAAGAAGCAGTTGAATCCAGGAAAGAAAGGCTCTTTCTGAAGAATTCAGATGCTTTAAGGTGACAGAATATACTATGAGGGGTTTAGTGACAGTATTGGGAAAGTGGGGTAACATTAAAAAAGCTCTACTATTAGAGCAGGATAAGAGTGTAGTGGCATAAATGTACAGGGAATATCGTAGGTGGCAGTTATATTCAGTAGATAAGTCTGCTTCACTGTAACACATACGAAGAATGGAGGAGACAGCAGTAGGGGAAGGACTGCTACCAGTGGACCTCTTAGCCCAGGGAGATAAGGGAAAGAATGAAAGAGGCATCTGCTGAAAGAGTTCCTGGAGGAAGCAGCTGGGGAAGCTGCTAGAGGAGGTGCTGAGTTCAAAAACACAAGCCACAAAGAATGAAAATCATGCAACCCACATAGGGTTGCCAACTTTCTATTCGCACAAAACCAAACACCCTAGCCCCGCTCCCTCCCAGAGGCCCCACCCCCTCCCCTAGACTTCCTGTGTAATCTGATCTTGGTTAATAACCCAAGGCCCCTGAAGCCAAGGGGAGACACTATGCAACCTCTGACCCTTGAAGCCAAAGGGAGGCCAGGATTGAGAAACATGGGACCCACGGAACGAGGTCCGGGCAATGCCTGAACCAAGAGAAGAGACTACAGGTCAGAGAGCCTTTGTTTCAAGTTTATTTGAATTTACTAAAGCTGAACCCCAGCAGGGAAATTTTGTGTTTAACTCTGGACTGTGCCCTGCAAGAAGAGAAACTGAGGCAGGGTGCCACAGAGACATACTTGGCTAGCAGGAGGCAGTACAGGGCAGGCTCACCCTTTTACACTGTCACACCATGAAGGCAGCTCTGAATTGCATTGTAAAACTCTGTGGGCTGTGGTTCAGCCATCCTGCAGATAGTCTGACTTTCCTTCAGAAAGGAACCCTGTCTTCTCCTATCTATACACTTCTAATTTAAAGAAAAAAGTGACAAGAATAGGATAGATTACATGATCAGATCACCCAGGAAGTCTTGGACTGAGTCAGGAACCGAACCCAGGTCTCTGGAGTCTAGTCCAGGGCCCTATCTACTATATCATCCTTCCTACCTCCGTGGCATAGTAATAGCCAAAATACCTTTATTGGCTTAGTGGACAGTGAAAAAGTACACAAATATAGATGAAGGACAGGAGGCTTTGGGGAATTTTCTTTTTCTGGTTGAACACGATCTGGAATTACAGGGGAAAAGAGAAGCATTTCTGTGATAGTTATGCTCACAAACACAAGAACTTAGGAATTGGGCAGTATCTACTTTCACACCAAGGCGAGACAAGGCAAGGCAACCCCTTCCTCCCCAGAATATGCCTGTTGTAATAAAAGTGATCTTTCTAGGGCAAGTTCTGATACCTTTACTCATGCTGATTAGCACCATAGTGCATGAGTAGCCCCACTGAAATCAATGACTGAAAGTGGAAAACCCCTCAACATGAGTAAGTGTATCAGAATCTGGCCCACAAATGAGTGCTTTATTAACACCCCACTGGAACGAGTTGAATTGTTAATCTGTAAATTGCTTCTGTGTTTAAAAAAAATACTTAAGAAATAATGGTGGAGTTTATTTAATATTCTATCTAACTCCAGACTTGTAAAGGAGCAGTCTAAGAGTAATGGTGGTGTCATTAAAAGTTTTCCTCTCGCAGATGTAACATAATGGCAGAAATTTTCTGCTCTCCCTTTCTTTACCCCTTATCTCTCTCTGCTGCCTCCAGCCCTCTTTTCCTTACACCTGTGCATGGATATGTTCACGATGAATGACAACCAGGGTAGACAAAAACAGAAAAGTAAAGTGCATACACAAATAGGTTTTTATTGCTATCTATGACAGAAGCATGCAGATTTTGACTGGCAGACATGTAAAGAGTGATTCTTAATTCATTGGTTTTGAACAAAGATCACCTACAAATCTAGTGCTAGGCTAACTTATCAAACCTGTAGAAATTTTCCTCTACAAAGCAAAATGTAAGTCATACACTAAAGCAATGTGGTTTGGAGTATAGGATGCATACATGTGTGAAGACACTCAAATAGAAAGTTTTAGAAATGGGTTCCTAATGTTTACAGATATAATAAAAGTAATAAATTGTTGTAATTTGTATTTGTTTTTAAGTTTGTTTTTAAAAATAGCCATGTTTTTTACTTATGTAATGAGGGAAATGGAAGAATGAGCTAAAAGTTTTATGGCCCCTTAAAATACAGGGGGGCAATCACTGCAAGTGGGCTCTTGCAGGGACTGTGATCTGTGTGTACTCCTGTGTTGGGAGATGTAACTTGGAAGGATGCAGCCTGGAAGAAGCAGCTAGGAAAAGTCAGAATTCAAAGAACAAATAAAGTTGCCCTTTAAAAACAAAGCATGGTCAGCATCAACAGAAATTAAAAGGAATAGGGCAACCTAAAGGGATTAGAAATAAATACCACACATTATTTTGGAAAAAGGAGAATTTAAACATCTCACAATTGCCAAAGAAAACAAAGCGTCAAAGTAAATTTCATTAGCCACTCAAATTGAACAGAACATTGAAGCAATTGTTAATCAGCATTTTAAATGCTCTTCTCACCAAAATTAGTGGGAGGCAGTTTATCCATACTAGTCATGCAAATTATCCATCCCAAAAAGGATAAATGCAAAGGTGTAGCCAGAGACACTGTCTACACTGTGAATGGGGAAACCCAAATAATGTAAGCAAATTCCAAGCTAAGACAGCAAACACCATTCTTAGCTTACTCCATTTTGAGACTCTATGGCAGATCATTACATGTAACCTAGTTTCACAGCTCTGAAAAATAAAAGGATAATGTTAAGGGGTTAAACTTCAACAGAGCTTTTGTGATCTTCAGTTCTAATTTAAGATATATGTGCGTGACAGCCCCACCAAAGACAAAAAGAGCATATTATCTCCTGCAGTAATTTGGACTTTTGTGGGGGAGAGAGTTCCACAAGGTATTATCTGTGTGGGTGGGACAGAAACAACAGAGAAGTAAAGGGAGAAAGCCGATCAGACAGCCTAGAAGCACAGTAATGAGGCCTTGAGTTAAACCTAGGAGGAAAAGCTTTTTGGGTACAGAATGCTGGCTGAAAAGGTAGGTTTGGAACAGCAAAAAGAGGAACTGTCACATGCTATTTGATTCCTACTGTGTTCAGAAAAACAGGACTTTGTATATTCCTTGTAGATAAATCAGGCTGCATAGAAGAAAATACCAGACTCCCTTGTCAGTTTCTGCTCCCAACTGGAACACCTGCTGGGCCCTTATCTTAGATAAGCCACTCAGGTAAAAGGGGCTAACAGTAATTTTACATATGAGTTACAATCCCTAAGCATAATAAGGAAGGTTGAGTTAATGCTGATTTTGTTCTTTTGTCTGTGGCTTCAAGCCAGAAAGGACACACTTTTGTCAAATATTTAATATAATTCCATGTACCAAAATGTTTAACAATGGGTGTTTCATGCATTCAGGGAATATAACGCTTCAGTATATTATGCAATTTAAAGAAAAGCCTCAGATAAAAACTATTGTGCAAGAACACAACATAGTTCATTTGTTCAGCAGATTGTAAACTATTCCTGTTCTTTATGATTTCACGTGTAAAGGAAAAAAATACTTGCCTTAATTTTGATTGATGAAACGCAGGTTTCCCTGGCACTGTAGGATAGCTGGAAATGTATTTGAATCTGTTTTTTTTCCCCCTGATCTTTTGAAAAAGGTGCATAAATAAACCTATCAACAACTACAGAGAACAGGTTCCAGTAATAACACTTACGTAGCTAAGGAATAGCACAGAAATGTAACTCCATGTTTTTTTATTTGGGTTACACATCATAAGTGCAGTGAAATAACTAGCTCCCTGTGGTATAGCCAGTAGAGCTAGCTTAGCCTTTTATTTTACTTAGCAGTAACCCAAGCAACCTACAGGCCTGTATCCTGTAAGACACTGGCTTAAGCAGATTAGCATAAGCGAAGCAGGCCTAAAACTCTTAGCACAGATAAAATGGCCTGACAGTTAGACTAGATTTTGGGAAAGTGGGAATAGCTTGCTTAAGAGGAGAGTTGGTACATAACAATACCAGGCAACCCACTAACCCTTCAGTTCTTCATTGTGGTTATCTACCACTGACCTATCGGACTCATTTGCATGCCAGGGACAGAGCTGGTCCTTTGTCTCTTACCTCCAGATCCCTAAGGAAAGGTGTGAGTATATGAGCATGTGCAAGGAATGTTTGTTTATGTCATTTGGAGCTTTCTTGTCTTTACTGATTGTGTTAATAGAAGTGGCTAAAGCTTTGCTTTGCCATACACTCTGGGATTCCCAAGAGGTTATTGAAAGCGTTTGTTTAAATTCTGTTGTGCCTGATTCTTGGATTAGAACCCTACTCATTAAATTGGTACTAGTTGGTAACCAAAACAATCATTAACCATTAAAGAATCAGGCTACAGTGGTTTGAAAAATGTGTTTTACATCATGGAAGGAAATTAAATTAAAGCACATACTGATCATTGTTACTCTTCATGGCCACAGCCTGACCTGTTAATGTGAAACCATTGATTTCAGTGTTTTGGCAATGCATTTTATAGATTGCCAAATTACGTCCACTAGAACAGGGACATTTCCCCCCATTTTGTCCAAAAATGTTGATTGTCTGTCTGAAAATTACATCTGGTTTGGGTTTTGCTCAACAAAAACTAAGCCTCCTCAATCCATCTCTTATATGCACAGGGTTTCATTGCTGGGAGAGCTGTAGCTGAGGTACCTTGGAATATTCTTATTCTAGATCTCCATTACCACACCAAGATAATTAGGTAAACGTGGACTTTTTCCAAGGTGACCACTATACACTAGTCATGGCAGAAGTGTTCTGCCATATTATAGCTCCCATACAGTTGAGTTCTACAATCTCTGCTATGGGAGCTGCTTTTCTGAAAAGTAACTGCAAAACAGTTTGTACTTGAATAGGAATTAGGCATGCTTCTGTAAGGGGACTGTTGCCCCCTTACTAACATTCAGTGGGGCTGTTTCGGTTGGCTAACTCCCAGTACCAAAAGGGGAAAGTCTATGGGAAACCAGGACCCTGAGACTGATAGTCCCTAGGAACAATGGGGAGAGGCCAATGCTCCAGGTCAGCCTGAATGATAGGGTGGGCAGGCTAATCAGGGAGTCAGGAGGCCAGGCAGGTCCCATCCTCCATGTGAGCTGGAATTGCCTGGGTTGGACAGAGTGGGGCTGAGCTAAGGAGAAAGCAGGGGCCCAAGCTAAGCTGGGGAGCAGAGTTGTGCCAGATCCAGAGGGACCAGAAAAGCAGCCCAAAGAGAGCAGACCCTGCCTGTCCTGGGAGCAGAGCTGCAACCCCAAAGCTCGAGGCATAGCCCAGAGAAAGCAGACTTGCCCTGGGAGGAAAGCTGCAGCAACCAGAGCCAAAGGGTCCAGAAAAGCAGCCCAGGAAGCAGGTCAGTGCTGGGAGCAGTGTCACAGAAGCAGCCTACAGAGCAGACTTGTCCTGGGAGCAGAGCTATAGCAACCAGAGGCAGAGAGGCCAATGAAGCAGTCCAGGGAGCTGGAGGCAGAGCAGCAGCAGCAGTGCTGAGGCAGATTGGTGGAGCTGGGGCTGGAGCAGTCCGGAGCTTGGTGCGGTGAGCAGCTGGGGAGAGCAAGGGGGACCCTAGGCAGCGGGCCCAGCACAGGGAGACGCCTCAGCCAAGATGCTCAGGCTTGGATCGTAACCCTGACAGGGCAGGGGCCACACTGGGAAGAAGGGTCCTACCACTTAGAGCCTGAGAGCGTCTGGTCACCACCAGAGCAAGTGTCCAACCCACAGCATCCCTGCATCACAGCCAGGGCCTGAGAAGAAGGCCTGGGACTTACAAGGAACAGACTGTGAACTGCCCTGATGTTCCAGAGATGCTGTTTGTGATGTTCCCTGCCATAGAGCGGGTTGATGTGTTTCCTTTAACTTTTCCCATTTTTCCTTACTCTTTTTAAAATTAATTGTTGATTAAATAACTTACATTTGCTTTAAATTGTATGTAATGGTCAGTGGGTCAGAGAAGTGCCCAGTGCAGAGAGAGTACCCTGGAGTGGGGACACCCTAGCCCCTGTCCTAGGTGACCGCAGCAGGGTTGGGGGTCGAGCCCCCCAGGAATCCTGGGCCCAGCCTTGTTGGGGTTACGAGGACTCTGCCAGACAGGAGAGTGGAAGGGGAGTCCTCAAGGGTAGGGAGGCCACTGGGTAAAGGAAATGGGAGCGAGGACTCAGATCCTTTCGCTAGCCCACTTCACCAGGGTAGTGCAGAAGCCAGGAAAGTTCCCCACAATAGCGGGACTATTCCCCCACTTACACTTGCCCTTGGCACATATACTCATGCTTCATATCTTGTCCTTATTAAAAACCTGCCCTTGTTGTCAGTTTAAAAAGAAGGATAATCCATTTCACTGGTTCCTTGTGTTGCCCACTGCCTGGAAAACAGGCCCTCATGGTTCAGTAGTGTATGGTACAACTTATGTCAAAAGGCACTGTCAGCTGTTGTTTTATTTGCAGCTGAAATCCCGGAGGTCCACTTAGACTGTAAGACCCTCACGACAGTTGTAACAGATACAGCCATTTCCTGCAATATCCTTGGGAGATCTTATTTAATTAAGTTTAAGTGTCTTTGGGGGGGGAGGGGTCTGTTATATTAAGTGAATTGTTTATGTATTATTGTGGTCCAGGATTGTATGTAACCTCTCGAGGGGGAGGTTTGAGACCAGGAGGTTCAAAGGACTATATTGTGCCAGACAAGAATGGACTTTAGGAACAAAAAGTATTAAGTGGTTTTCCTGGGAGATATCTAGGGGGAGATAAATGCAAATGTCTTATGTGTTTATAAAGTATAAAGGCCCATAAGATTTATCTGGACATCTGTGACAGAATATACCCATGTTCACACTCTATACACTACTATAATAATGTTTGTACAAAGTCTGCCTTCTGAGGTACCTTTTTAACACTCATAAATTTCTGATCAATAATATTACTCGTGGGGGAATTCTGCATTACTGCGTGTACATAATTAATGAGCCGTGCACGGTTTTTTGGGTTTTTTTTGCGCAGAAAAAACTTCTGCTGAAAAGTGGCTGCAGTTCTGCCTTTTGCCCACCAGAGAGTACTGTAGCAATAGAACACAGCAGCAGCTCCCACCCATCTCGGGAAGAGGAAGAGCCTGCCTTTTTCACAGCGCCTGTCAGGCTAGGTCAGGAGACAGGGTTATAGGGAGACAGACAACATGGGATGCTGGAGGGGTCAGATGGGACTCATAAGGGCTAGTGTGGGAGGACAGACTAGGTCAGCAGTTGAGTGGGAGTGGAGGTACAGGGCCACATGGTGATGGGGCAGAGAGTGCAGAGCTACACAGGGACAGGGGAGTGTCTGGGTCAGGGCACAGAGACACATAGGGATGGGATACAGAGCCATGGGGCGGGGGATGCAGGGCCACATGGAGATGGGAGGAGTGGGCGTGGAGGGACACGTGGACAGGGGGTGCAAGAACACATGGGGACCAGGGAAGATGTGCCTGATTGAATGGGAGAGGCTAGGGGTCAGCCAGGGTCTCCATGGGGGATAGCTCCCTAACAATCCCTCCCTGCCCCCCAAAGAAACCAGTTCCATATTTTTCCCACCCATAGCCAGCAACCCTCCAAGTTCACACCCAGGCTTTTTCCCAGCAATTTACTTCCCTCTCTCTAAGCTCCTCCGTTATCCCTGACTCCCCCTAGCCTTTGCACTGCTTCAGGAAATACAGTTCTGTATTGTAGTTTAAATGAATTTTTACTCAGAATTCGGTATTAATATGCCTAGTAAGGAATCTATTTGTCAAAAAACATTTCCTGAATCTTTTTTGTTGTCTGTATTGTTACAGACATACTTGCTGACAGGTATTTTGAAATAAATGACCAAAAATAATTGAAACTGGTGTGACTATATTGTGTTATTTTGACAAATAAAATATGCAGAATTTTGCAGATTTTGAAAATATTGTGTGCAGAGTTTTTAATTTTTTGGCACACAATTCCCCCAGGAATAATAATATCATGGCAAAATGCATTTGGCAGCATTATACGAAGTTATAAAACATAAGCTGACATCATGACTAAAAGTATATATATTTTCCAGGTAAGTCTGGGGAGTGGCCAAACCAGTTCCTCAGCCACAAAGGGCAAGTTGATGCCTCAGTCAGGTGTAAACAAGGCTGATGGACCATTACCTGCTAAGTGGCCATTCTTTGGCAGGAAAGCAGGCAGGGTCAAAAATCTACATTTTAGCAAAGAAACACCATGGAGTTTCCTTCCCCATAGGCTCCTTGTCTCTTAGTTTTCAGCTAGAAATGCTTTTCAAGAGGAGAACTGAAACTATAAAAAAAAGGACAGACACCCCAAGGAACCCCTCTCTCCCTGCCTGCCCATTACCTTCTCTGCACTTTAAAAGACAGAGGAGGCAGCTATTCGACCCTGGGGGAGAGGTCTTGACCTGAAAGAGTTTGGTCAGTAATCTTGCTGGTAGCATGTGGTGAGAAGTTTTGCTTCAATCAATTAAAGTTAAATTAGGCACTAGTAAGTGATTTATCTTTATTTTTCTTGTAACCATTTCTGAATTCTAGGCCTCATTACTTGTACTCACTTAAAATCTCTCTTTATAGTTAATCAACTTGTTTTACTGTTTTATCTAATCCAGTGTGTTTAAGATGAAGTGTCTGGGTAAACCCCTTTGGGGTAACAAGTTGTGAGCATATTAGTTTAAAGGAATAACAGACTTGATATATTTATACTGTCCAGGAGAGGGCAGGGCAGTACAGGACAAATTTCTGGAGGAAAATTAGGGACTGGGAGTGTGTTGGAGTTACCCTGTAGTAATCTTTAAAGCTAGTAACCACCAAGGTGTGGCTTGCTGACTGTACCACACAAAGTCGTAGCTGGGAGTGACTTTCAGGCTGACAGCTATAGTAGCAAGGCTTTGTAAAGGGCATCCCAGGTTGCAGGGCAGGGGTGACACAGCTACTCATTGATCTGAATTGTGCCCTGATATGTCACAACATCTAAGGCACATTTTGAAGATATTAAAGATTTATTTAATTACCAAATGTTGCTAACCATGCCATGGGTGGTCAGGCCTAGTGGTGAAGGCAAGAATTTAGCCTATCAATAAGAGTTGTATCCAGAGTGGGCAGAGTCCAGGAAACAAGCTGAAGGTCAGTACTGGAAAGGCAGAAGCCAAATGCCAGAGCCAGAGAGGATAAATCAGAGTTGTAAGCCAAAGACAGCCAGGGATCAGCATAAGACAGACAGACAAGCTAGATACCAGAACTGGAGGGTCAACTGGAGTCTTAATCCAGAGGTAGAGCAAGGGGCTGAAGATAGAAGTCTGAAGCGAGAGAAGAGGAGACTAGAGCAGGAAAAGGGACTTGGAGCAGGAATGGAACAAGGGCTGTACCAAGCGCAAGCACAGCTGTAGCCATGGTACACATTGAGTAGCCGCTGAACTGCTCTGCGGGTCAAGCTTGTAAGCAGTGCTGCTAATCGGGGGCTGAGGCCAATCCAAGAGTACTAAGGCAATGCAGCTGGGTTCACTGGTTGCCTAGCAGTGCAGCTAGTCAGGGAGCAGGCCAGCTGCTGTGCTGTTCCTAACTGGGCCGGTCCCTGACACCAACCCTGTGAGGTTTTTAAAAAAAAAAAAAAATTATAATTTTTATTTATTTTTCCAAATACAACAAATATGCCAAAATATAAGATTCCCCATAATACACAAAGTAAATAAAGAGGGTTAGGATAAAGAGAGGGGAGGGGAAGCAACATATCTATCTGTAGGCTCTATGTTAAGCATAGACCTCTAAAAAGTCATTTCTGTGGAGTGCCAGTCGTTTGTTAGCTGTGAGATTAGCCATTTCACCGAGCCAGGCATCAATATTTGGTGAGGATTAACTTTTCCATTTTTGCAGGACTGATTTTTTTTTAGCTACCACAACTGTATGTTGGAACTATGCTGCTTTGTTACCACATAATCTCCACCTATCAGGTGCATATCCAAGAATTAAATTTAAGGGGGAAGGCGTCAGCTTAGTACTCCAGCTTAGTACCCAGTCAAATTGGTCCTCTGACCCACCTCAGACCTGAAATTCTTGATATGGGGGCACTCCCAAAACATATGAGCTAAGGTAGGAATATACCAAGGGAATTGCATTTCCAGGAGCGATCAGCATTTATGAGGCCCATTACTATTAGCCTCTGTGGGGACCAGTATAAAAATACGTTTTGGTGAATAAGCTGTAGTATCAGGTCTATAGTTGCTTTTTTAACATTAGATACAATTGTATTCCATTGGGTCAGAGATGGTTGCTGAAATATGCTTACACGACTGGGAAGCAATTTGACTGGGAATTGCCTATATTCTCAGATAGCATATGGAGTTTCCATGAAAAGGGAGATGCAAACGAAGAAAGCCCGCCATACACTGCAGCATCACTAGAAAATCCTGTCCCTGTGCCTGCGGTGAAATGGAGAAGGACAGAAAGACACATCACAACTTTATTTTGCCAGATTTCAGATGTGCACCACAGAGCCGATGCCTTTTCACAGCAAAAGGACACTACTCTGTGTTTCTCCAAATGCCAAACTGCATCCTTCTCCCACCCCCATTTCTCCTAGCTTGTGCAACATAGCTCAGTGTGGGGAGAGACCAGATACCAGGAACACAGACAATAAAAATTTCATAATCTTCCAAAGAAGAAAGGTCTGCTGTGACTAACTTTTCCTCACTTTTCCTCAAACGGCCAATATATTCCCTTCTGCTTTCAGGATGTAACCCCCATCCACCTCAACCCCACCCCCTTTCTATCTAGCTCCAGTTTGTATTGGGACAGTGTAACATGCTGCTGAAAACACCCAGAGCTCTAAGCCACTGTTACCTCTCTGTCTCAGTATGAGTGAGCTTTGTTGGAGATTATACTGTGTGTAGCTTCCTGCTACACGAGTCTGTATTCCTTAGCAGCAAACTCCTCAAGGCGATCCTGGCCCAAACTTGGCCTATCAGGTAACAATCAGTGAACTCCAGCCCTTGAGCTCCTCAGAGATGTTTCTCTGCAATGCATAGCCTCTATCACTGGGCATTCACAGAAGATATTCATTTTGCTGCTCTTTTAAAGAATCAGTACATTATAGCTTATTAATTGGGTAAACACATCCTTCCCTTCAAACACAGCACAGAATTGGTTTATAATAAAAATAAAACCTGTTTATTAACAAAAGGACATAGGTTAAATTATACAAAACAAAAGGAATAAATATAGAAATAGTTTTTAAAAAAGTTAAAAATATGGTTTCTAATGGCTAAGACATAACTTTAAAAGCTAAGGTTTTTATTCAAAGTTGTTTCCTCACAAATCTTCCTTTCCCAGCAATAGCTGGCTTACTTAACCAGGCTCCATATAGAGTCCAAGGTGCTGGTTTTCCTTGTCTCTTTAGATGAAGGATAATCCAAAGTCTTTTTGTGCATCCTTATATCTCAAAATCTGCCTTTGTTTCAAGGGTCACATTACACCATTGGAGTTCGGTCACCTGTCTTCTTTGGGGGGGCCAACTCCATCTTGAATAAAATGTCCTCTGCTGTGTTCCCATGTGATGCTTCCTGCTCCAATTTTACAATGTAAATGTTATCTTCATGCAACTTCAGCTACAGATTAATAGCCCATTGAATTAGGCCACACCTCATTTGGCCTCTTTCCTTTGTCTTTAGAAAACCTGTTATTAACTCACCTGATGTGCCTAGTTTAAACACTTTTCAGTCACAGACTGTAAAGCATAATATCAGTGAGTATCCATGATTCCACACACAGCATTCTCCCACACATTTCACAGTGATATTATTGATGAGTGAGTTATTAGTTTTCAGATGATATCTCACAAGGCATATTGTGTACAAATATAATTGCAGTAGTATTTAGGTCTGAACACAGGGTGCCTAGGGTTGCAGATGATAAAATTGGAGTGGAGGGGGGTGGTAGAAGTACTGAGGCTATATCTACACTACACAGCTTTTAGCGACACTGCCGTGCAAGCCATGACAAAACTTGGTTTTAAACTTTTAGCTCTTCCATATCAGCATTTAAATGTCCTGAAAAATAAACCTGTTGGAAGTTTCTAAGGTGCACCATAGGGCAGGGGAGGGCAAACTATGGCCTGTGGCGCAGATCCAGCCCAATCAGGGCTTTTAGTCTGGCCCGCAGGATTGCCAGCCCCGTGACACAGAGGGGTAGGGCAGGCTTCCTGCCTGTCCCGGCCCACACTGCTCCCACAAGCGGCTGGCACCATGTCCTGCGGCCCCTGGGTGGGGGAAAGGGCTCCGTGCGCTGCCCTTGCCTGCAGACACTGCCCCCTGCAGCTCCCATTTGGCCAGGAACAGGGAACCGTGGCCAATGGGAGCTTTGGGGGTGGTACCCACAGGTGAGGGCAGCACATGGTGAAGCCGCCGGCCCCCCCCAACCCCAGGAGCCACTGCCGGACATGTTGGCCACTTCCAGGAGCGACGTGGGGCCAGGACAGACAGGGAGCCTGCCTTAGCTCTGCTGCGAACCGCTGCCACCCTGGAGCTGCTCAAGGTAAGTGGCGCCGGGGCAGAGCCCACACCCTGAACCCCTCCTGCACCCCATACCCAAACCCCCTGCCCTGAGCCCCCTTACCCCCTGCCTTGAGCCCCCATCGCATCCCAACCCCCTGCCCTGAGCCCCCTGCCGCACCCCGCAACCCTCCTGCATCCCAACCCCCTGCTCTGAGCCCCCTGCTGCACCCTGCACCCCGCACCCCAACCCCTTGCCCTGAGCCCCTTCCTGCACACCACATCCCCTCCCGCACCCTACACTCCCTCCTGCACCCCAACCCCCTGCCCCAGCCCTACATTCATGGCCCTGCATACAATTTCTCCATCCAGATGTGGCCCTCGGGCCAAAAAATTTGCCCACTCCTACCATAGGGCAAAGACAAAGAAAGCCAGTGGCACTCCACTAATAAATTTAACTAATAAGCTGTATTTCCTGATGATCAGTTTCTTTCCTTTGTTCATTCTCTTCCCATAAATCCTTGTTATCCATCTGATTCTACCACAATACATACAATATTTATTTAACCACATTTTCCCAGTGCTTTTTCCATGCCATTTCTTCTATTTGTTAGCACTAAAGTCACAACAACCAGCTTTAACTTGGAAACAGGAGGATTCAGAGACCAAATAACTCAGTATGAGTCTTGCCCACACCATACATGTAAAGGGCGATGCCAAAAACTTGCGAATGAAGGGGGAGGCTAATTTATATATTTTTTTTTAATTTCAAAAAAGAACTAGATAAATTCATGGAGGATAGGTCCATCAATGGCTATTAGCCAGGATGGGTAGGCATGGTGTCCCTAGCCTCTGTTTGCCAGAATCTGGAAATGGGTGACGGGATGGATCACTTGATGATTCCCTCTGGGGCAGCTGGCGTTGGCCACTGCCAGAAGACAGGATATTGGGCTAGATGGACCTTTGGTCTGACCCAGTATGGCCGTTCTTATGTTCTTACCATAGTTCTGGAAATTAGTTATATATCTAGTAAAATCATTGTTCTCTGGTCTGTTGGCCAAAGGGCCTTTTTATGAGTTATTAAATTGACCCCCTCTTATGGGGAGATCATTTAGAGCAATGGTTCTTAACCAGGAGCGTGTGTACCCCTGGGGGTAAATCAACTCATCTCGATATTTGCCTAGTTTTGCCTAGTTTTACATAAAAAGCACTAGAAAAGTCAATACAAACTAAAATTTCATACAATGACTAGTTTATATTGCTCTATATACTTACACTGAAATGTAAGTTCAATATTAATACTCCAGTAGATTTTATTTTATAATTATATGGTAAAAATGAGAAAGTAATTTTTTCAGTAATAGTGTGTTGTGACACTTTTGTATTTTTATGTTTGATTTTGTAAGCAAGTAGTTTTTAAGTGAGGTGAAACTTGGGGGTATGCAAGACAAATCAGACTCCTGAGAGGGGTACAGTAGTCTGGAAGGGTTGAGAGCCACTGATTTAGAGGTTTAAGGGGAATTACAATCTTGATTTCCTGCTGTCTCGGGTAGAGTATGACTATAACTATTGCTAATATGCTCAGAGCCCACTTTTGTATTTCTTCTGGATCCTCATCCTGTTCCACCAACCCACAATATTTTGTTCTCTAACTCCAGCCACTTTTCTGTGTATTCTTACAATTATATTTTATTTTATTAATTATTGTACATTCTTTGCCAGGTCACCATCAGTCCCCAGACTTAGCTCTCTGTCTTTGCCCCTCTGGTTACCAGCCCCGCACTGTACTGATCTGATACTGCTCCTCACAGTGACAAACAAGAGGCATTCCTTCCACAGATGCTAATTTGGCACACTGAAAACTATTAGCCTAGAAAATGCAATAAGGGAACTCTGTGAGTGCAAACAGCTCTAATCACATACCCCATGGCACGGCTAGTTTTCAGCTGAAATGTTTGGACCTGTTATTATAATGCTTCATAAATACATTGAAATGCTCCATAACTGAGAAGCATGGTAGGGAGTATTGCTTGTAAACATTGCTTGATCTCTTGAACTGTACCAACTATATTGGGGCCAAGCTCTGCAGTCTTTACTTGGGCTGAGTAGTTCCTCATGCAAGGTAGATGACTTCAACAAGACTACCTAAGGATTAGATTGTGAGTAGCATTATAGGATGAATAAAAAATTTAAATGTATAGAACTATGCTTAACAATGTAAAGATCATTCTAAATCATCAAACTTATTCAGTAGCTAAAATGCAATACAAATAAAGTTCTAAGTATGATAACTTTGCCTCTCTTTGAACCTTAATGAGATGATTTATTTATTTGAACTCTATATTTATCTAGAGTACTTTGTGGACTGTTGCTTGATTCTAGGTACTCTGCCAGAACATAAAGCAGTTTGTGCCACTTGTGAATGTGGAATGTGTCTCTTTGGGATGAAGCCAAAATATACCCTCAGGGAAAAATTCTGGTTGATGCTGTGCCTTTTAAGTGGATTTTGCTCCATCTCCAATTTAAAAATAAATAATCAGCAAAGTCTTTAAGAGTAACATTTTGTTTTTGTAACATCCATGTCTTTTTGGCCTCTTAATGAGATCAGCAGTGTCTTACATTGTTATGATGCTTTTCAGCCCAAAGCAAAGCTTGTCTTCCGTCAAAAGCCCAATTCAAGTAGCTTTTTGCAAGAAATCTCCATGTAAGTCAAACCTTAGCACACACCCCCTCCCATAGGCTAAGATGTCTGTATAATTTGTTTCAGAGTAACAGCCGTGTTAGTCTGCATTCGCAAAAAGAAAAGGAGTACTTGTGGCACCTTAGAGACTAACCAATTTATTTGAGCATGAGCTTTCGTGAGCTTCATCCGATGAAGTGAGCTGTAGCTCACGAAAGCTCATGCTCAAATAAATTGGTTAGTCTCTAAGGTGCCACAAGTACTCCTTTTCTTTTTGTATAATTTGTGTGGACCATACTGTCCAGCAGTTGCACATACTCATAGCGCCACTCATGTTTCTGTTCTTCCTCCATCCCAAATAGGCCTGTGTGCTGATGCAGCAACAACTGCTGTGAAGTGTGTGTGTACTTCGTGTGGAGTCCCCGTGCACAACTGCAACTTGATCAGCCCGTCTGCACGGTTAGCTCTGCAGTATTTAGTGCCTTGAATGCTCATGAAGCATATTTCTCTCAAATATTCCTTATCTCAGTACCAAAGTTCCACACAGATGTGATGCCTCATCACTATTACGTTGATATAATGTACATCATTAGTAAAGAATAGTTACACTGAGGTTCTGTAATGAGTCATGTATATAACCAGGAAAGAGTCATGTAGCCTTTGGAGTGTTGGGGCGGGGGGAGCTGTCATAAATTCAGCACAGCCAGGGAGAAACCTGTGGGGTCCACGTGAGAGAGAAATGGGCCGGATTCGCTTCGCTTGGCCCAACTAGCCAGTCAGGCGGGATACAACTTACGCTTCTGCCCGACAACAAGATGGCGGTGGCGTCGGCCTTTGAGCCATATGCCCCGAAGCAACATGGCGGCGAAGTGCCTCACCCAGAGCAACGGCCTACGCTCTCTCTCCGCGACCTCCACGGTCAGAGCCCGCCTCTTGGCGCGTGCGTAGTAGCGACGTCTTCCTTGCTGTAGCGGCGGCGACGCTTGCGGAGCACGTGCGGGGGGACGCACGTTTTAAGTAAACGTCAGCAGTGGGCGCCGTGGGCCTTTTCCGCTCCGGCCTGGGAGGCATGCGTAGTGGGGAGCCGCGGCAGCGTATGTGTGTGTGGGCTGGATGAGTTTGAAATGGCTCCAGTGAGGCCTAGCCTAGCCTGGCTCAGGTACGGGGGGGTGCACGCGGAGTTCGGACGAGAGGCTCCGAAGGGAACGATCGGGTGGTGTGGGGGTCTCCGGGCTGCCCCTGGAGCAGGCCTGTCTAGGCAAGACGGGATCCCTGAGGCGTAGGCCCCGCTCCAGCGTTCAGGCCCCGCATTGTTGGCGGGGAGGAGCTGCTTGCTTCGCCTGGGCCGTTTCTGAGCAGATTCCATCACTCGGAGGCCTTTGGCCTCGCTCGGTGCAGAGGGAAGCTTCCTTACGGCCACCTGCCCTCCGCTTCCCGCACCGAGACTCCCTCACTCGGACTTGTCCCCGCCCCCGCCGCCTCACAAGGGCGCGCAGAGACTCCCTCCGAGCAGCGCCTGCCGTGTTCACGGTCTGTGGCTGTTCAGGCTGCAGGCCCAGGCTTCGGGGCTTCGCGCGTTGTAGTTACTGTGAGTTGCGGGGAGTGCTCCCTTCCTCCTTAGGCATTACCGGGACTTTGCGGGGTGGCTCTTGGGGCGGGGTTTGTGCAGGGCCCACCGCGGTAGGGTTCTGCTCTATGCCGGGGGCCCCACGGTGCTAACTGTAATACAAATGGCAATGAATAGTAATGTTTGGTAGACCAATTTATGTCCCAACCCGGTACATACGTATGTGAGTCATTCCTGTGAGATCAGTGGGACTGTCTACATAATTAAATACATAATTAAATAAAAGTATTAAAGCTTTAGTCATTTTGCACATGACTATTCAAGTTAACAAATAATCTGAATTGAAAAAGTCTAGGTATAGGTGAGGAGCGACAGATAGTTTCTGTAGTGACTGTAACTGACCCGGGGGCTTTTAAAGCTTTCTCACTAAGCCACAAGAACTGTTTGACTGGATTTACCACTTTTTACTTACTTACGGTGTCTATGCTGCCCGCCCCCCCCCCCCCCCAAAAGTGTGTTCTTAACTCTGGTTAAAATAGCAGTGAAGGAAAGTACAGCAACTCAAGTTAGCAGCATGAGTTCAATCTGGCTTTAACTTGCACTCCTAACTCTAGTTAAAAGCAGAATTGCTGTCTGTTCACTTCTATTTTAACTTCCTATTTAAAGGAATGCTCTCTGGATGTTACTTTTGCAATTGTACTACAAAGCAAAAGTGAGTTATGCCCAAAGTTTATATATTGCATGTTCCTACTAACCGTGTTTGGGGAGTGTGTGACTTTGAGCACAAAAATAATTTTTGCTTATTTAAAAATTGTTTTATTCTTCTGTGAAGTCCCCCCCAGACGTCATTAGAAATCTTAGTTTAATTCAGTTTTCAACTTTTCCTGTACATTTAAATAGTTTTAGTTTTGTTGTCAAGATGAAGGGTTCTTCAACGTCTCAGTGAGACTAAGATCTCATTCCATAATTTGTTAGACTGCACATAGATTTGACAGAGCTCAAAAGCCTTGCATGTTGAACACCAGACTCGTGTATAAAAAGGAATCTTTGACCTAGGAATGGAATAGTTAAATTTGTGGAACATGTTTTAAAATACTATTAATATTAGCTGACATATTTATAACAGTAGCTACTTATTCATTTTAATAGATCACAGTTATAGAAGATTAAAACACTGAGGATTTTGCCTTCCATCATGGCTCAGTTTGGAGGACAGAAGAATCCTCCATGGGCTACTCAGTTTACAGCCACTGCAGTATCTCAACCAGGTCAGTTTGTCCATCATTTAATGTTTGAACGCTGACATCTCATTGAATTGCAGATTCTACAGTTGTGCAGAGTTAAGAATGATATAGTGCTAACAGGATATTTTCCAAATAAGTCAGTTAACCTTTAAAGGTTGACTCTTATATTTGAATGACATAATAATAGTGATCAATTAGGTATCTTAGTGAACAACTTAGATCTACACAATGGGTGTTTGCTTTTTGCTTATTACTGAATGTATTTGTATATTATAGTAAGTACTACTTCTTTGAGAATCGCTTGTATAGATTCCTATTTGTGGGATGTGCTTGCAGTCTCTGTGCAAACTGGAGGCTTCTGTCAAAGATCCCTGCACCACAAGTCCCGTTTTGATGTTCAAAAGAGTATTTTTCAATCATCGTGGCCAAATTGCAGGCTAACCTGTTTGAAGCTATGTCAACCAGCTGTCTTTTAGGGCAGGACTCTTCTAGATGTAAAGGAGTATAAAGGTTCCCAAGCAGCAACTTGAATCTGAAGGTTGCTATATAGCAGTCAAAGAAATCAAGTGTTCTGGTACTTCTGTTACTGTGGGCTTGCTAGGACCCGAAAGAGGCACTCCAGAACTAAACATTGTGGGTTATTTCAGTATTAAGACTGCAAAGTCAAGCACTTGAAAGTTAAAAAAATGCTGGAATTAAGGTTACTTGTGCAACTTTAATTTGGTCCCATTGTGCATATGTATTATGATACAGGCTTTAATTACACAGTCACATACTATTTCATTCCACAGGGCTTGTGCCTCATTCAGTGTGCAGGATGGATGATGCTCAGTTAATGAGCAAATAAGCAATATTTTGTTTTCCCATTGTTCAGTGTGTGGCTTTAGTTTAGGCCTTATTTACAGCACACTATTCAAACACTTCTCTAAACACGGACTTATTAATTTTGTCATGGGCTTTTCTGTGAAACTCATCAGTATAATATCAGAGTGTTTCATAAACACAAATTAACTTGTCTCCCAAATGCTCTGTGAAATGAGGGTATTTTCATCCCCATTTTACAGATGAGAAACTGAGGCACAGAGTAAGATCAAAAGTATGCACTAATTTATGTTTTCAATTTGAGATGCTTAGGACTTGATTTCATAAGGTACTTAGCATTATAGGTGACTGTATATTCAAGCACAGCTCCCATTGACTTCAGCTGCAGCTGAGAGTGCTCAGCACTTTTACAAAAATGAGGTTCCAGGGTCTCAAGCTGGGCATCCACAAAAAAATAAGGAACACACAGTTAGTGACCATCTCCGAAAACTTTGGTTTAAGAGACTTGCTTAGCATCACACAGGAACTTGGTGGCAGAGGCAGGGTTAGAATCCAGTTCTCCAAGGCAGTATTTAACTGTCTTAACCATGAGATCTTTTTCTTTTGCCGTCATCTGTGTCACTTGTTACACATCTTCCAACTTCTGTAACAAATGAGGCAGGAATTCTGCAGACAAATCTCCTTCACTAAACAGTCCTAATTCAGCCTCAGAGCAGGGCCATCCCATGCACTGGATGAGGCAGGGGTTCTGTGGAATAATATAGTATGTGATCATGTAAGTGAAGACTCATTCCCCCAGTGCATAGTCACTAGGGGGCCAAATGAAGGTTACATAAACAACCTTTACTGGGGGTATTTCCTAACTTTTGAGTGCTTGACTTTGCAACCTTAATAATGTTCTTAGTATATTTTTTTGAATGTAATTTCCTGGCTTATTAAAAAAGCAAACTGAAAAAACAAATTCCATCGCATGGCAGTATATTGACACCCACGTGGATTATCACAGTTGGAATGTTAAATTCAATTGCACAAACCAATGCCATTTGACCTAATGGAGTAACTGATAGAAGATAACATGCAACAGTAGAGGGGGATGAAACCCATTGGCAAAGTATTTGCTGACAGCAGGAGGAATGTTGAGAATCAGAAATCTTTGGTTCCATCCCAGGCTCTATAGGGGAATGTGTTCTGAGGAGCACAGACTTTTCTGCTTGTTCCCCACTCTTGAAGTTTAACCCCCTTTGCCCTGTCCCCTCAAACTTGTCCTGGTCCTTTCTCTTCCCCACACCAGGTTCCTTGTTCCAATCCCATTTTCCTTGCCTACCTCATCCCAATCACCACTCTTTAGGCTTCTCATCCCCATCCTAGTTTCATTACTTAGCCAGTTGCAGTTCCTCCTCTCATTTCCTTGTCCAAGCTCTCTCCCCCTCCAGTCAGACTCTCCCAGCTCTGCTCCCTGTCTCCTTGTCTTCGTCTCATTCCCAAACTAGTGGTAGTCTCCCCTCTAGCTCCTCATCAGGTCTGTTTCTTCCTCCCCTGCCCTTCAAAGCCTATTGGCTCCCAGTTTCCTTCCTTCCCATTTCCCTCAAGCAGCTCCTAGTCTCCTTGATCAATTAATCTTATTTCTCTTCCTTCCTTTCCAATTTAGTCAGTTTCCTTCTGTCCCCCAGTCCTAATCTCACCAGACTTCTTGTCCCTATGTATTCCTTTCCCCTTTGCATTTGATTCAGATGGCTTCCTCCTCCACACTCTGACTGCCAGCAGAGGGAGCCATTGAGAGCACACAGGAGAGAGACTTCCTGCATTGTTAAAGTGCTTGGTCCTGCCCTGGTTCGGAGCCTCCATTGCAGGGAAGTACTGAGCTGCCATAGCCTACTTGGCCTGGCACACATTCAGTTGCTCTGTGGGGTTGGTGCATGCACAGAGCTGAAGGAGCTGAGAGGTGAGGGACCATGCTCATTCACTCTGGAGTTGGTACAAGAGCCAACTGGTCAACAGTAGGAGAGGTGAGAGACTTGAACATGCTCAGTGGGGATGGACTCTCCAGAGTTTAGCTGTTAAATTCTAGCAAGCCTTGAACTGAACATGTTTCAAAGGCTTATAACCTGGCCTAATTTGGGTGGATTTTCATGGGAAGGGCAAAAGGCACATTCCAGACTCAAAAGCTTCCACCTCTCAAATTTCAAGTGCCTGCTCCAAAGCATGGAAGTGCTAGTATTTTGAAGAGAAGGTCCCAAGGACTTTTTAATGTGGTCAAAATAAGGTATTTCCCCCATCTTCATTCTCTGTCACGTAAATTTTCAACTGAAACTATTAAAGTTTGGTGAAGTTATTGAAGAAAAGTTGCTTATAACCTTCTATGTCAAGATTGCAGCTTGCAACACAGTAAAGATACTTGGTTTCACAGCTTCCTGCATCTAATGGTTGCAAGACTTGGAATAAAGCCTTTCTGCAATGGTTTAGGGTAGATATTATGGTGATGAGCACTACAGAAAATCTTGAGAATGAGTTTCATAGATGCAAGCATATTTGCAGATCCTGGTAATAGTGCTGGACATGTCCCATAAATGCCTGCAAGGGTTTCCTCCTTTTCCATCAGCAGTGATTGTGACACTGGTTAGGTTTTGGCTGCAAACCTTAGTAGTGACCATCTTCGGAACCAAGATTTGTGGATAACCAGTGAAGCCAGATTTTTTATAAACTTCTTTGAATCTAAAACAATCTGATTTTGGCTTGAAAGCTTTTCTTTTTCTAATTAAAGGAAGGTCTCTGTAAATCTTACACCATGGCTATGTGCTATATCATTGGTTTTCAAACCGTTTGTATTCGTGACCCCTTTCACACAGCAAGCCTCTGAGCGTGACCCCCCCTTCTAAATTAAAAATGGGGGTAATTTAATGGGGGACAACCCCTATATCACCTTATGACCCCCAGTTTGAGAACTCCTGTGCTATATTAATTGGCAATGGGAAAATGAATCTTGTGGCACGTGGACAACCCAACTTTGGCAGTGATACACTCTATCTCATCTTGAACCTTGGGCTTTTCTACCAACTGGGAATAGTTTTTTTGCAGGCACTTTGGAGGACAGGATTAGAATGCAAAATGACTGTGACTAATTAGAGGATTGGTCTGAAATCAACAAGATGAAATTCAATAAAGACAAATGCAAAGTACTTCACTTAGGAAGGAAAAATCAAATGCACAACTACAAAATGAGGAATAACTGCTGAAAAAGATCTGGGGTTGATGGATCACAAATTGAATGAGCCTTTTCTGCAACTACATTACATTGCTGACTAATATTCCGAGGTATATTAAAAGGAGTATTGTATGGACTTCAGAAAAGCAGACTTTGACTCCCTCAGGGAACTGATGGGTAGGATCCCCTGGGAGAATAACATGAGGGGGAAGAGTCTAAACTGGGAGGAGTGGTAGATACGCTGGAGGGTAGGGATAGGATACAGAGGGACCTAGAAAAATTGGAGGATTCGGCCAAAAGAAATCTGATGAGGTTCAACAAGGACAAGTGCAGAGTCCTACACTTAGGACGGAAGAATCCAATGCACTGCTACAGACTCGGGACCGAATGGCTCGGCAGCAGTTCTGCAGAGAAGGACCTAGGGGTGACAGTGGACGAGAAGCTGGATAGGAGTCAACAGTGTGTCCTTGTTGCCAAGAAGGCCAATGGCATTTTGGGATGTATAAGTAGGGGCATAGCCAGCAGATCGAGGGACGTGATCGTTCCCCTCTATTCGACACTGGTGAGGCCTCATCTGGAGTACTGTGTCCAGTTTTGAGCCCCACACTATTGGAAGGATGTGGAAAAATTGGAAAGAGTCCAGCGGAGGGCAACAAAAGTGATTAGGGGACTGGAACACATGACTTATGAGGAGAGGCTGAGGGAACTGGGGATGTTTAGTCTACGGAAGAGAAGAATGAGGGGGGATTTCATAGCTGCTTTCAACTACCTGAAAGGGGGTTCCAAAGAGGATGGATCTAGACTATTCTCAGTGGTAGCAGATGACAGAACAAGGAGTAATGGTCTCAAGTTGCAGTGGGGGAGATTTAGGTTGGATATTAGGAAAATCTTTTTCACTAGAAGGGTGGTGAAGCACTGGAATGCGTTACCTAGGGAGGTGGTGGAATCCCCTTCCTTAGAAGTTTTTAAGGTCAGGCTTGACAAAGCCCTGGCTGGGATGATTTAATTGGGGATCGGTCCTGCTTTGAGCAGGGGGTTGGACTAGATGGCCTCCTGAGGTCCCTTCCAACCCTGATATTCTATGATTCTATGTAGGACCCAGGAGATAATTGTCCCATTCCACTGGGCACTGGTGAGGCCTCATTTGGAGTATTGTATCCGTTTCTGGGCTCCACACTTTAGGAAAGATGGAGACAAAGTGGATAGCATCCAGAGGAGAACAACAAAAACAAAAGGTTTAAAAAACCTGAACTAGGAGGAAAGATTTAAAAAAATGGACATGTTTAGTCTTGAGAAAAGAATATGTGGGGGGACCTGATAAGTCTTCACACATGCTAAGGACTATTATAAAGAGGACACCGATCAGTTCTCTGTGTCCACTGGAGGTAGGGACAAGAAGTAATGGGCTTAATCTGTGGCAAGAGCAATTTGTTAGCTGTAAGGAATTCCAAGAGAGGTTCTATTAGAGGCTTTTGAAAACCGGCTGCGCATACATTTGTCAGGACTGGTCTAGATTTACTAGTTCTTGTCTTAGTGCAGGGGAATGGTCTTGAATGACTTCTCAAAGTCCCTTGCAGCCCTACGTTATGATTTTATAATCTTCTGGGGAGGAGCACTAGCACAGTGGACAGCCTCATTCCAGAGTGTACATTGCTCAGTATAACTGGTCTCTCACGTCTTCAGTGTTAGCCTGCATATTTCAAAAGTGGGGAACACTTCCTTTAGATCGCTTTGCCTCTAAAAGAGAATTCATATTCCTTTCTGTTTTGATCAAGAGGACATAGTGGTTCAGATTCTTTGAAAGATGCTTTTGCATGTATTTTAGAGTCAGGAGCACCTATATGACTCTCCTTTCATTCTAAATTCAATCCAGAAATCTTAAAAGAATAGGACTTAAGTAACTTTCTTAATTTGCCAATTCCATTGCTGATTTGGTTAAGATTGTCTTCCTTGCTTGGGGAAGAGTATGTGAAGGAAAGGACAAATGGCATGTCTTTTCTGCTTGAGTTTCAATCAGTGTCACTCTCTGGAAGGTTTTGGGAGTAGTTCATCCATCAACTTGTGTTCAAGACCCATGTCCTTTGTGGCTGTTGACGGCCTATGGAGGAGAACTGAGTACATTATTGGTAGTGATTGTCAGCACATCTGAGGGTACTCTTGATGATGGACTGTCACTTTTCCTCTCGAGTAGCACTCTCCCTCTCTAGTGGTGCTCTTGTGTGGTTCTGTGGGGTCCCATCTCGTCATCTCCTCTTGCTTAATGTGCATGTGATGTTGGGAGGAGACATAAGTTGCAATGTCTGCAATATGGTGATTAGACACAGCTTGAGGACTCCATCCCTGCTGACAATATGGTTGATTGCATTACTCAGTGTCTGAGCGAAATTGGAACATGTAATGAGCATCTAGGACCTCCTATTAACAGAAATTGCTAAGACTTTATTTGAAGAGGGCAGTCTTATCACTTCCATTAAAGCATACAGTAGTCTAAATACTTGAGACGCTATTGTTTTGCAGTATAGATTACTGGGAATAATCATAAGATGACTGAGTCAGATACCAGCAATATGTGGATATTTCCATTACAGGTCATACAAATACCATCGTTCACTTATCTCAAGGCCTGCACAGCCAAGATCAATACATGGATAAAGAGTAGTTGGATGAAGTTAAACCTTGGCATGACTCAGATCACTTTGGAAGGGACAGGCAAAATCTTGGAAGAATATGCTGCCACACTAACATGAGTCTGTGGAGGACATCTGCCCCAGATTGTCAAATTCAATTGCAGTGTTCTATACCTTGTTGATGCCTTATACAATCCGGAATCTCATATAGTGACAACTATAAAAAAGCTACTTTTGCTGTGCCGTATCCTATCTGATGCAGTCCTTAACCTTCCATGTCTGTGACTTTGAGGTTTGATTTATTGTAATGCAAGATAACTTGGTAAGAGAGCACCAACATTGGGGAGATGACTTCTGGTGCAGAAATCAGTGACCTATCTGCTTACTAAGAGGTTGATGAGAGTACATTATCACTGTACTTTGTTCACTTCACTGGCTACCTTTTGAATATGAAGTAAAAATTATGGTGGTGATCCAATAAACCTTATGTGAAGACTTGTGCCCTGAAGTGGGAAACATTTCATTGTGGGCTCGGCTCGGGTAGTACTCGGTTAATGTCCCAATTCAGCTTATTTTATTTTTTTTTCACAATCAGCATACTCAGACAGAAAAGTTAACATAGAAGCCCTGTCTCTGATTCAGTATCTTTCATGTTTTCACATCATATTGAAAAGATTTTTTTAAAGGTCTCCTTATTGTCATTACTCTTCTATAAAAACATCCTAAACTTTCTGATACTTGAAATGACAACAGTATTAACTGTAATAAATAAAAACTGTTGGAAGTTGGTGTCTCTCCCATATTTTGTGGTTCTGAACACACATTTTCATTAAACTTTTTTTCTCTTTCCTGGTCCTGTGAAAGAGAACCACATAAAGAAGAATAACTTAGACTTCTCAGGGGAAACTGAAACTGACAGTACAAAAAAAGTACTGTCAAATGCACAGTCATATGAAATAGAGATTCTTCTTTAGTTTTAGTTACCTTAGGAGTTTCTTTCAACAATACTAAGAAGTCTACCTTCCTGCTCTTTAGATTTGGTGGTCGCAGTCCTTAATGGGATCACTGTTTGAGCCATTTGAAGTTTTTCTTGATATATGTAGAAGGACTGATTTGTTACTGACAGGGAGAATGGATGAAATCCAAGGTCTTTATATGTTGTTCCAGATAAATAAGAATGTCTTCTCACCATCCTGAATTTCTGACTTTAAAAAATCTGGTCTTTTTTTATTTGTTTTTTAAACCTAAACGAAACCTTGTTTTTCCCCTCAAATCCCCAAGAATTACCTGTGGTGGTAG
The DNA here is from genome assembly GCF_965140285.1 of Lepidochelys kempii. Taxonomy (NCBI): domain Eukaryota; kingdom Metazoa; phylum Chordata; order Testudines; family Cheloniidae; genus Lepidochelys; species Lepidochelys kempii. The sequence continues at coordinate 81,740,955 of NC_136386.1, forward strand.
ATGGTTATGCAGCCTACGTTTTAAATATATTCTTGGTTTCCTTTAGGTAGACCTCCCACACTATTCGTAGCACACGGAGAGAATTCCACAGAAGACGGTCTTTATTTACTCAGATGTTGTCTAACTCAAGAACACTTTACATACAAACCTACTATAAGGGTACAGATGTCCCAGTAACTAAGTATCTAAGCTCAAACTCCAGTAAATCTAAGGCAGCAGTCTTTATGCATGAGAAATTTCTTCATCTTTGAGATTTATAAATCTCAACAGAAACCCTTGAAAGAGGGTAATAGTATTTTCACTTCAGAGGGGTGGGGTGATTAGACACAAATTAAATGACTTAGCCAAGTCACAGAGGAATTTTTTGACAGTTAGAAATTGAATCTGGATCTCTTGAATACCAATCCAGTGCCTTAGACACAAGACCATCATTATTCCATGGGTTTTTATGGTTATGTAATGTCCAATAAGTGGGACTCTGTATGTGAGATTTTTGAAGGAGAAAGAGAAGCTACTTAATAGTAAATGTAGTTAGTTGACATGATTTCTTATCTAGATGTGCACTTTTCCTCTTTGTGGAAAGGAACTGGGCGGTGCTGGGGCTCCTTAAGTAATCCTAGGATCAAAGTTTTGGTCCCATGAAGAGGGCATGTTTGTATAGTCCTAACACACAGCTGTTTTTAGAGGCTTCTACTTTGACACTCAAGCTTGCATAGGCATCCTGCAAATATAGATCCACAGAAGACAGTGGTACCTCTCCTTACCTCTCCTTTCTCAGTCAACTTCTGCTGTTTCATCTTGTAGCAAAGACTTAGTTTATTAATAAGGAAATTATTGTAATATTACAAGTTTAGAATTATTACTTCATTACTTGCTTAATGAAATGAGGATGATGTCTTTTGTTTAAATATACAATTCTGTTAATTTAAGTAAAAATTCTAAGACTGTATTCAATTTATGAAAAGTTAAATGGATTCTGGCCTGGTCTGCTTACCTCTGCAATCTTTAGATGATATTTTGTAGCTCTGAGGATTCCTTTTTACTTTTGCTGTATATTTTTCCCATCATATCATATCTTCACTGTCATAACAAGCCTAGAAGACAAGCTCAAAGGTGGATATGGTTTACTTCAGATCCCATTAATTCCACTCTGAAAACTTAGCCTCCTCTTTCTGTATTTGATTAGTGAGCTGTAATTTGCCATCAGTAATTTAGATTAGAAAAGTAGTTTTGGAACCCGTGAAGTATTTTTCCTACTTGAAACAGTGTTATCTACAGAGGTAGTTCTTTCAGTTTCATTTCTTCTGTTCTGCTTTTACCAGCATATGTGGTGTTGTGGCAAAATGCCTAACAAAATTTAACTAAAATCAACAAAGATGCAACTCTTTTAATAAAATTACAATGGTACAATTTCAGGTTTTGCCCCTCAAATTTGTATAATAGAAATTACTAAAATCCTGTGAGTTTCACAAACTTTCTAGTTAGATTTTCTTAGGATTGGCTTACATTAAAAAGTATTGGCATTTATGGTGTCAGTTCATGCTCATGAAACTTTGTGTCTACACATGAAAGTGCTTGAACACATTCTGAGTACCATTGTAAGTGCACTAGCTACAGCAAGGTTTACAACTGCTTCAACTCTGACCAGTACAGTTTGACCATTTCAGTACTAGTGTAGAATGAAAGTTTAGCCAATGTAGCTGACAGTATCATTTCATTTGGCTATCCTAGCAGAATTCCACGATGCTCTTGTGCTCTCTTCAGTAACAATTCAGATGACTGATTCTGTCATCAATGGTACTGAGAGTAGCCCAGGAAAGTGGTTGGTTGATGTATCTATACTCTTTATCAAAGCAGTCCAGGAGCTGTCAAAGCAGTTATCAAAGCAGTCCAGGAGCTGCATGAGGCATACATACCACAATGCTAAGGTCTTAGAGGAAACAGAGAAAGGGGGACACTAGTGAAAATAGACGAAGAATAAATGTCTCTCACCGCTTTATCCCGAAGTAAATCTTAGCTCTCTAACCATTACCTGGTGGTGCTCCCAGGTTACTTCTCTCATCTCTCACTAATGGACAGATATATTTGTTGGGGGTCTTATTGCATTAAGATTGTAGGGAGGGAAGGTGGTTAGGAAAACTCACAGAGCTGTATGGAGGAGTCCATTAGGATGTCTTCCCTCTGGTTCTGGACTTCTCCTGTCTCTGGTGCATGTAGCAAAACTCAGAACAGAATGAAATATTAATCCAGCTATAAAAAGTAGCAAAAATCCACTGAAACAAGGAAGTTAAGGTATTAATGTGACAAAATTAAAATTACACAAGTTATTAAAAAAAACTAGCAAATAATCAAGCTCCTTACCTCCTCCTCTTTGTTGTGGTACTTATAAAAGACTTAAGAAGAGAAGTTAGCAGGATAACCAGTATGATGCTAGTATGTCACACTGTTACGGAGTATTTTAAACTGCTCCTTTTTCTTGGGATTGTATTTATAAATAGTGGGTGGCAAGCAAATAGGAATAATCCAAATGGCTCATTTGATATAGAGGGGGCTGAATTATAAGTAAATATTTTAAATGATGCATTGTGCTGGTAATGACATCTCTGTTCATGCTCTCATTACTAAAACATGACGTCTTTCATCATCATCTTTATGTCACGGGCACTTTTGTCCTAAATCGGCGCTAAGTCATGAGAGTATATGTGCATGCTCTGTGTGGTACCATGTTCTTGATTTCACCTAGAAAAATGTATCTGGAACAGCACTGTTTGTCAGTCTGGCAGAATTGTGGTGGCTGTCAGTGCTGTGTAACGACCATCAGAAAATAACATTTTTCACTTCGGGGTGCCAGGGCAGAGCTTGCAAGGCTGAAGCTGTCCACCTTTTTGCCAATCGAGCAGCAAAAATCCACAACTAGCCCTTGATGCACTACCGTGACTATTAAGGCGTTGCCATGTAGCAGAATTGCAGCTGCTAGTGCAGCCAACCCCCTTACTGCAGAAGAGCTTGTTACAGAGGCATGAATTCCAGCAACTTCTTTTGTTGCTAGAATAGAAATTTGGTGGCTGGAGTATTATGGGTGTGGGTTCTATTTATTATGGATTCTAACTTAATATGAGGCAAAGAGTGATTTTTAAATGCTTGCTTTTTAATTATTTGTTGCTATCTAAGGTAGAGAAGGAAGGAAATGGCAGCTGGGAGTCAAGATTCAGGAGTGTCCCTGCCCCTTGAGAGAGTTAGGAGTTGGCCGGGGGAAGAAAGCACTAGCACTGATAGTAAGGACCCTTTTCTTGCCCTGATGAGTGTTTTAATGCATAACTGTTCATTCTGTTTTCAGCTGCTCTTGGTGTTCAGCAGCCATCATTGCTTGGAGCCTCTCCTACAATATATACCCAGCAAACAGCATTGGCGGCAGCAGGCCTCACTACACAAACTCCAACGAACTATCAGCTAACTCAAACAGCTGCTTTGCAGCAGCAAGCTGCAGCTGCAGCTGCTGCATTACAACAGGTAAAGAAAACTGTGTTTTAGGAGTGGTTTCTGCTGACTACACAAACTTTGTAATGTAGAAAACCGTTGGCTCTTCAAGCCTAAAGTAGCCTAACTTGAGGACCAGGTAGAATAAAATTTGTTTGCCTTCCCTGTACAAACCAGATCGATTATTTAAAAAAAAAAAAATTAAAAAGGGACAGTACTCCTAGAGCCATGAGTAGACTTATCAGTCCATGAAGATAGGCACTGTTTTTGTTGAATCTCATATCTGGGGTAGTGGTGAGTTTAGATTGAGATTCTTAGTGAAATGAGTTTTGCTGACAATAAGCTCCACATTGAAAGTTCCAAATCCTTCACTGAGCCACAATGCATAGTTTAGCAATATTTGACATAATTTCATGTTTTGTGACCTACATATTTAATTATTTTGAGTGGCAGGATTAATGGATGATGTTTGATCATGTGGAACTCTAAGGTGATCCAGGATGAATTTTTAATTCTAAAGATCTTTGTTATAAGAGTAATATATGTGGACTGTATTGGTCAAGTTTTGTATTAGAAGTTACTGAATTTGACAGTGTGTCCTCTAAAACAGATTTAAAGCAATTTATAAATGTTAGATTTTGTATTTGTTTCCTAAGGGATTTAGCAGCCGGCTTGCAGTTTCTGTTTATCAGCTGGCTTGCTTTTGTATGTTTTTCAGCAATATTCACAACCTCAGCAGACGCTCTACAGTGTACAACAACAGGTTTGTCTAATTCTTATTGTGTACATCACAAATAACTTCTACTGTAGTGTGCATGTCTTTGCAGGATTAGTCTTCAGAAACTTCTGCTGACTGAATATTTTCTTTAAGCAAACAATGTAAATACACCGGACCCTCACTAGAACGCAGGATTTGGGATCCATGCATGGTACTGAGTTAACGTGGGAGCTGCATTAAAATGAATTCCAATTAAAGTAATTAAATTTGGGATTCATGGCCACGACCACGTTATATGCAAATTTGAGCTATATAGACGCGTGTTCTAGCGAGGGTATGGCATAGTTTGTTTTTTAATTATAAAAGAGAATTTGAGTCTAAGTTCACATCCACAGAAAGAAATTCCTAAAGTAGGAGTCTACCTTTTGTGCTGCATGGGGAATTTGGAATACTGTGCCATGTATGTACAGTAGAACCTCAAAGTTATGAACACCAAAGTTACAAACTGACCAGTCAACCCCACACTTCATTTGAAACTGGAAGTACGCAATCAGAGGTGTTCATAACTGTGAGGTTCTACTACATATGGTTCATGATAAATACCATGCTCTAAATATACCGTGTAGTTCAACTGCTGGAATGATTTTGTTTAAAGAGGTTCCCTGTTGCATACATTGTTGTCATACCTGAAATTACAGTATTGTGAGAGAATACATGGATTGGTAAATGAGCAGTTGGGAAGGGTTAGGACTGTAAAACTCTCTCTTGAGACACTCCCTCACATGTCGTAAATGTTAGTGATTTATGATGGTGGAACAAGAAAACTGAAGTGTCTATTACTGAGTAAGTTTGGAAATTGTGGTCTTAATGAAATGTACAAATGGACACAGTTGCATAGAAATGCAGACTATGACTACAGAAATGACTGAATTCCAATGCATTAACTGTTTCCACTCAGATAACTAGGTCAACAAAGCAAAAACTATTTTTCCTTAGTTGTAAAGAGGAGGTAAAACTGTACAGTTTCCTTAAGTATATAAAATTAATTTATAATTTTTTTTATTTAAGTTGCAGCAACCTCAGCAGACCCTTTTAACCCAGGTTAGTTTGGCTGTATTGTTTGGTCTTCATTTCCAGACATAGGTAATAGGGCAATGTAAATCTCTGATCTTGGCCATTATTTTTATTTTAACAGTTTTTTAAAGATAATGGTGGATTTCCTGTATATGTGTTGTTACAATATGTAGTACCTGTGCTGTACTAATATGGTAAAGTTTTACTGGTACTGCTTTGTTGTATTGTATACAGCTGTAAAACTTTGCATAGTTTTAGTTTTAATAATTACAGTAAAGTAAAGATTTGTATCATTCAACCATAGAAGGAATAACTTGTTTTTGCATATTCTCATACAATAATTTAACTTGGACTTCAAGATTTTAAATATTTTACAGTATTATGACAGTTTGGGAAACTTTTCTTTAGAGAAAGGAATTTAATGCTCTGTATTTTTAGAAACAGATTGCATATACTGTTTTTAAAGGGATCTTACTGATCTTGACGGGCCCAAAATGTGTAATTCTTTAAAGTATTTTTAGTTGATTTTCTAGTGTTAGACCTTCAAAACAATGGGTGTTAAAAATCCATCAGCAAAAACAGAATACTGACTTCGTTACATTCACTTGTGTGCACATCATTCTGCTGACTGTTTTTATGGATACACAAGGAATTGAATTGACTAGTTAGAGTAGAATCTTGTTAGTTCCACCCTCTGCTGATTTGCAGAATCGAACCAGTAGGCTGAGTGCAGGAACTGTAAGAATGCAGTCCTATGTAACCCAATAGCTTGAGTGGGTGACCTGCTGACATGTTGTGGATTTTTGAAAACTATGCAGCCTACCTTTTTTAAGGTTGATTGGAGTTCTTTAGTGTCAGGGAATCATCTAAATTTGCTTTAAAGTTAATTGTTTCTTTTAGGAGTAATGTGTGGCTTTATATGTGCTTTTTGCTTTGAAAAGTAACCCTTTGTTTATAAAGTATTTGTTTAAGAAAGATTGTTCTAAAATTTATCATTTCCTTACTCAAGTAGCCATTCCTTGTGATTGTGTCAGTGGGATCTGAATGCTTATAGAGTTTGTTTTATTTTGGTTATAGCCAACTGTTGCCTTGCCTACCAGCCTGAGCCTATCTACTCCTCAGCCAGCAGCACAGATAACAGTTTCCTATCCAACACCGCGGTCTAGTCAGCAGCAAACCCAACCACAGAAACAGCGTGTCTTCACAGGGGTAGTTACAAAACTACATGACACATTTGGCTTTGTGGATGAAGATGTCTTTTTTCAGCTCAGGTAAGTGCACTTGGCTGTAGCTGTATTCTGTGATGTCATCACTAAGCAATGTTTCAGAATTTAGCTTGCAAATTCTCTGCTACTGGGGACCATTTCTGCAGCTAACATTATCTAGTAGCCTAATTTACGTCTAGCAGCAGTGAAAGTCAGATGGCTGGGTAGGATAGTGCCTGTTAATGCTAGGTTCATAATATGGACTTTTCTTACTCAAACCACCATGGTGGGAAGCTCTTAGGAACCTAAATGAAACTGCAGAACTTGGGAGTAGTGGAGCCAACATAGCATGCAGTTCCTCTGTCTTAACACATGCATTTGAGGCTCTGCTGGTGTGGGACCAGGAAGGGAAATTAATGGCTCTAAGTATACGCCCCATCTGAAGCAGGCATTATTTCCATTGGATTTTCAGACAGAAGTTAATGGAATGTGAAAACTCTTTCCTCTCCCCCCTCCGCCTTTGACTTGTTTTCCTCTTGCCCCTGAGTGGAGTATTTAAAGGGAACTCTGGAGATATACCCCTGGGTCCTCTCTCCCTTCAACCGTAGAATTTAACTGTCGTAAGGTACAATGTGACCCTAGATACATTTTGTAAGATATTTAAGGTATAAAAACAGCTCCCATATCTTCCTGGTCAGTTTCTGAAGTGGTGTACATGAAGTTGCTGAACCCAGAAGCACAGCTCTGTCTTACTAGTAACTCTTACATTTTCCCCTCATAACTAACTCTTCAAGTATAAAGCTAATTTTTGTAGCTAAACAGAACATTTTCTTATAATACAACTTTTTTTAAAAAAATTTTGCAGTGCTGTTAAAGGGAAGACACCTCAAGTAGGAGATAGAGTACTGGTAGAAGCTACTTATAACCCCAATATGCCTTTCAAATGGAATGCACAGAGGATTCAAACACTTCCAAATCAGGTATATGTGGTTATCCAATCTAGCTCTTGTTGAATTCTTTTGATTAAGTTAATTGACAATGCATTCCCTCTTTTTCCATTAGAACCAGACTCAAAGCCAACCTTTGCTCAAGACACCTCCAACTGTACTTCAGCCCATTGCACAGCAAACTGCATTCAGCGTTCAGGCACAGCCACAGCCACAATCACTGTTGCAGGCACAAATATCAGCAGCTTCTATTACACCTTTGCTTCAGACACAGCCTCAGCCTTTATTACAACAGCCACAACAGAAAGGTATTCCTCCAAAACATGAAATTTGTTTTTCTCCCTCTTGTGTTGATGTAGGTAATGTTTAAAGCTGTTCAATCACAGGAATGAAGTAACAAAACCAAAGAAAATTAAAATGCACGTAATTGATTGTAGAAAAGCAAGACCGTATCATTTTCCAGGTTGAAACATGGAGTTATGTGAAGAAAGCCATACAGTATGTGGAACTCATCTGTAGTACCTCAACAAAACCTGCTAAGGGAAGTTCCTCTGAACTGCTGCAATTCGTGTGATTTAGAGATTGGTTTTATAATCTAAAAACAAATCCTCCATAAAGTGTAAAAATAGTATTTATGCTCAGCGACAGTATCATGCGATTCAAAGTACAAATGGGAATGTAATTCTTAAAGATCCACTGAAATGTCCTGGAAAACTTAGTGTCTCAAGTTAGGAGAATTCTTATGTTTTACAATTTTTTTTAGTGTATTTGCTACATTCTGCTTATTCTACATCTGGGCAAATAATCCTTTAACATCGTATTTACCAAGAAGATTGTTGTGATGTCACCAGTATAATTATGGTGATATGACTGATAAGTAACAGGAGCAGTGCTCCAAAGGCATTGATTTCATAAACATGTTGCCAGTGATAAAAATTAGAAAAGAAAAACCATAACAACATCTTAGCAGAAATGATTCCTGAATAAAATATTGTCCTGTATTCTGGCAGGTACCATCAGGACACAATATTTAGAAATATTTTACCAAGTTATGATATTTCAGTTAAGTGTACTATTTTTGGACATCTTTTTATCAAACTATTTGGTGATTGGGTTAAATAAATGCAACTACAAATCAACTGTCCACTTGCTTTTTTGCAGAGAAGAACCCTAATGAAAGGTCAATAGAAATGTATTTGTTTTTTCCCAGCATATGCTTCGAAACCTGAATATATTCTACTGAGTTGAAGATAGTTCATGAATAATCCATTGCATTTTGTCAGAGTTTTTTAGATGATTAAGCCATTCAAATTTACTGCAAAAATTTAAAAATTGCTGTAAGGTACCTTCTATTTAACACCGCAAAGAAAGGCATCAGAATGGTGGTTTTGGAAACACCTAAGCTATTAAATATGTTGTTTTACAATTGGCTTATTGGTGGACAAAACACTATTAAGTGAATTTTAAAATGATTTAAAAATATTCAATATCAGAACAGTTTAGAATAGGCAATGGTTCTTAATTGTGTTTAAATCCTAAAAATTGTTTTAATTTTTTAGCTGGTTTGTTACAGCCCCCTGTCCGTATAGTTTCACAGCCTCAACCAGCACGAAGACTAGATCCTCCATCCAGATTTTCAGGGAGGAATGACAGAGGGGACCCTATGCCTAACAGAAAAGATGACAGAAGGTGTGTTGTTAATGACAAATCTGCTTATGGAGTTCATCAAATGTTGTTTAATTTTCTGAGAGTAGTTGAGCAGCTTAGTCCTGATAGAGAGATTTGATTCTTTCTTTACTCAGACTATACCATCAATTTGTTTTGGAGATGAAAAGTTCTGTATAAATGCTTCTTGTTGTTTGAGTACACTGTATCTTTGTAGAACTATTGACCTGTGAGAGGCCTATTTTCATAAAATTTGCTCTTGCTTCTAAAATGAGGAATGTTCATACCTTATATATTTTTTTTAAGTCGTGAAAGAGAACGAGAGAGACGTAGGTCACGGGAGAGGTCACCCCAGAGAAAACGCTCCAGAGAGAGATCACCTCGGCGAGAGAGGGAAAGGTCACCTCGAAGACCACGGCGTGTTGTCCCGCGTTACACAGTTCAGTTTTCCAAGTTCTCATTAGACTGGTAAGTTCATTGGCCATCAGTTTTTTTAAGTTAATTTTTATATAGTGATGAATACGGATTATTGTAAAATGCATGTCTGTAGGCTAGCTCAAAAAAACCCCAACAACTATCTTGAACTTTTCCTGAATTTAAACATTGTAAGCAGCTTGCTTCTAGACTACATAGAGAAAGCAGTAACAGATGTTGGAAAGCTGTTTGCCACATGTGTGACTCAGGCCAAACATTTTTTTGGATGTGTTTGATTTTTGAAGATGTTTCAGTTTACATTTTCCACTAACTGAAATTACTCTATTAGAGGCAAACTGATTGTTCACTTGGGTCACCCGTAGACCTGAGTGATGTGCAATGAGACCGTCCTCCAGTGGCTTTAGTCACTGTATGCCGGGCATACTTCCTGTAGAGCTGATCCTTTATGGGTTTCTGTCAAGTAGGTTTCTCCATCCTTCATAAGCAAATGTGTGGGTAGATTCTCAAGAATATTTTCAGTGAATATAAGTTTGTTCCACTTACAACTTCTTGTCAGTGAAAGCCATCAGAAAGTACTGACACTGAGAGACGTTTATTTATGCACAAAATCTGCATTAGAATAGGGCATTGCCACATCCCTCAGCGCAGGTGGATATTTCTCAATAGCTTTATGTAGTGTTGTAGCTGTGTCAGTCCCAGGTTAGTAGAGACACAAGGTGGGTGAGAGTAATATCTTTTATTGGACCAACATCTGTTGGTGAAAAAGACACGCTTTCGAGCTACACAGAGGTGTCGTCCTCAGGTCTTGGAAAGGTACACAGCTAAATACAAGATTTGAACTGATTGTTTAGCATAAGTAGTTAGCACATATTCTAAGGGACCCATTCAAGGTGAAGTGACCCCTTAAACATCTTAGTGATTAATTATTTTCAGATTAATATCCTTTATTACTGTACTTTTCAAAATACATTTTCTTGTTGTTTCAGCCCTAATTGTGATATGATGGAACTGAGACGACGTTATCAAAACTTGTACATCCCTAGTGACTTTTTTGATGCTCAGTTTACATGGGTGGATGCTTTCCCTATGTCAAGACCATTTCAGTTGGGGAACTACTGCAATTTCTATGTAATGCACAGAGAAGTAGACCCTTTAGATAAAAACACTGCTGTTCTTGATCCACCAGATGCTGATCACCTGTACAGCGCAAAGGTTTGTACGGCCCCTTATAGTTGAACTTTTCATTAGAAATTTTAGAAAACAAAAGGGGGAAGGTGTCAGAGAGAAGCTTGTGAATACACTTATGGAGTAACATTTTTCTAATTATTTTTGTCATATCTTTATATTTACTTTCCCTAGCAAATAGTTTTTCACTCTGCTCAAATGTTTTTAGTTGAGTCTTGTCTATAATACAGTAAAAGCTCTTTTATCCGGCACTTCACCAACTGGCAAGCTCTATAAACCAGCATTTCTGATCTGCGCTGAAAGTCCGGTTTATAGTGCCATTGGTGCAGGGCCGGCAGGGGGCTGGGGCTTGGGAGGGGCTGCAGGGGGTGCTCTGGGAGGGAGTTTGGGGCCAGGAGGGGGCTTGGGACAGGGTGTTGGGGGCCAGGAGGGGCTCAGGGGGCTGGATTGGTGGGGGGCTCACCTTTGGCAGCTCCCTGCAAGTGGTTCCCCGTGCCTGCTATTGCTGGCGGAGGCACAGCCAGGTGGCTCTGCAGTCCCCCCTCCCCAAGCGCTGACTCCACGGCTACCAGCCCATTGGCTGGGAACAGCAGCCAATGGGAGCTGTGGGGGGCAGAGCTTGCAGAGCCACCTGGCTGCGCCTCCACCAGGAGCAACAGGAACAAGGAGCTGCTTGCGGGGAGCCACCAGAGGTGGGTGCCCCCCTATCTAGCACCCCTCCCCCACTCCCATACCCCTGCCTCAAACTCTCCTCTCTCCCCCCCCCCCCCCCACTCCAAACCCCTCCTTTGGAGTTAACCGGCATTTTTAATTTACTGGCACCCCCGTTCCCCCAGCATGCCGGCTTAAAAAGTTTTCACTGTATTAATATTTAGTATAATAACCTGACTGAGGTTTGAGTGGATGTTAGTTTTCACTTTTCTAGATCTTCTAACTTAAAGGTGACCTGCAGATACTTCAAAAGAATCAGTAACTGTAGGATAATGGTTGATGGTTTAGTAGTTCTATCTTTTGGCCCCTGGTTTCTGTCTTCAGTGCTGCCACTGTGTGACCTTGGTTACATCACTTAACCCCTTTCTATGCCACGGTTTCTCATCTGTAAAATGGGTGTTATGATGCCTGCCAACCTGAGAGGGGTGTGTTGAAATTAATGCTTGTAAAGGATTTTGAGATCTTTGAATTAAAGAGATTGCAATTTATCTGTTACCAGACAGAATACTTAAACTTAGATATTTACAGCCATTTAATGCCATATATCTGTTACTTAACATCCATTTTCTCAAGAGTTTTGCATTTATCTTGAAACGAATAGGTTAGACGCCTGGAGAATTCGCAGTATGATTAGTCTCAAGGCAAGAGTAAGGTAGTATTGAGTCACTGATGCAATTAAGATACCCTCTGTTTTGAGGATAAGATGGTTTCCTGGATATCAGTTGTTCTTTGAGTAGTGATACAGCAGTAGAGTTTAGGCTGTTGAATGGCCTTAGTTGTGCTTTTCCATAGTTGTGTACTTGTTTGGTGTGTTTACATTTAAACTTTGAATTTCCAAATGTTTGAAAATCTGGGGGATTTCAGAGAAGTACAGCATTCTCAAAGGATTTTCCCATAAATAACTGGTTATAAACTTATAATATATAATATAATGAACTTAATCATGTTTTTTGCCTCAGATTTTCTTCAGGTTTGTAAGATTGCTTAAAAATGTCTTAGTGATGGCAGTCAGTCTGATGCTTATCTTGAGATCTCTCTCCTTCTGATCCCCAGAATAGACTGCACCTCTCATCTTCTGCCACCACAGGCACACCAAATGTTGACCCCAGCATCCCATTCTTCCTGTTATGGGGAAAAAACTAGCTGTTGAGAGAGGGGTGCATTTATTAGGGAGTGGTCTCTAGATGGCTAAATGGGACTCCATTTTCTCTCTAGACTGGTCCCTCCCATATGGCTTCCTTCCTACCTTTCCCCATGTAGTGGTGCTTTCTTTCCCACTGCTCTTAAACTACCTCCCTTCTCAGTTGAGTTCTCGGCCAGCTATTTTATATGTTGGGACAATTGTGAGTCCACAAACTGCATCAGGACCATAATAAATTTTAGAATTTCTAGACCAATCTGCTCTAGAGTTGCTGTAAGTGTTAACATTTTTGTAAGAAAAGTTGTTTCTCTTTTAATCCCTATGTTTCCAAAAAGCCTTGTCTACTTTTCCTTAAACTTCCAGAAAAGTTCTACCCCTGTGTAAAATCTGTCTAAAATTTCACTTGGTTCTTGTGAAGTTAGGGCTGAGAGTCAAAATCAGGAATATAGTGGAAACCTTGCTTCAAGCTTAATGATGGAACAACTTTTGTGTTTCCATAATTAATGTTGGTGTAGGAAATAAGTTTGTTAAAACCACACTAAATAATGGTTGAAAGAACAGAGGTGCTATTAGTATCTTAGGCCAGGTTTGTAACAAAATGTGATGACCAAGCATGTTGTGGTGGTATTCAGAAACCGAGATCCTGATTGAAACTAGAAGTGTGCTCAGTGCCCTTCCCTGTGTAGGACATTGAGTACATAATACTACAGTTTGTGAAGGTGTTGAGTAAACATTAGGTTTTCAAGTTACCTTTTGAAATATAGTGTCTTAATTACATATCCTAATAACTCAGTGCTTTTATATAAACATTAAATATGCTGACAGTTGCACTAATATAGACAACTTGCTACCAGACTCAGTGTTTCTTGTCTGTTTTGGGTGTCTTAAAGGTCATTAGGATAAATTAGAGGTAGTAGGGTCACTCTTGAATTGGTACTTTCGGGCCCAGTCCTGGAAATACAATGCACATTGTTACTCTTACACACAAGTAGTCCCGTTGACTTCAATGGGAATACTCAAGGGGTTAAGTGTTGGCAAGATTTGGGCATTTTACAGCTGTTCTAGGGTGTCTTAACAAGGCTGGATTAACTGATTTTGTAACAGGTGATGCTGATGGCTAGTCCTAGTATGGAAGATCTTTATCATAAATCTTGTGCCCTTGCTGAAGATCCACAAGAACTTCGTGATGGATTTCAACATCCTGCTAGACTTGTCAAGGTAAAAAATGTATTTCAGCAGGAGATACCATGGGAATCCAAATTGATGGGACAAAGGTCTAAAATTTGTGTATTCAGACGGAAATATCTAGAGAGGCCTAATCAGCAATATACTAATTTTATGTAGTCCTTTTTTCACAAGCATTATTGTGTCTTTCAAGTCTCAGGAGTGAAAAATACCCAGTTGAGTCAACAGTTAAGTAAAAATATTTTTTCTATCCAAGTTGAAATTTAAAAAAGATCCTTGGAGTTAACACGCTGTTGCTGCAGAATATACTATGAAATTTCTAGTGACTGTAAATACTTGTTGTTTTACTCAGTAATTGATGGAGGTGCTTGAGCCTGTGGCCTTTAAAACACTCCCATGGTCCTTTTTGCCATAAATAAGCATATTGGACACAGAGTCCAATCTGTATTGCAGTTGGGTAACTTTGATTACTCCTTGTGGGACTGGATGACTGGAGTGGGATCATTTGATAATTGCCCTGTTCTGTTCATTCCCTCTGAAGCACCTGGCATTGGCAAATGTTGGAAGGCAGAATACTGGGCTAGATGGACCATTGGTCTGACCCAGTATGGCTGTTTTTATGGTCTTATTTGGAGAAGGTACAATACTCACTTTCCATCATGAGCTGTGTCATGTAGTGTTGCTGGATGGTATTTGAAAGCATCTGCTTGTACTTCAAATGTGGTGGCATTTCAGTAGACAAATGAACCCTATAGTTTATCATTTGTACATCAATCAGTAATGCACTTTGGGATTTTTGGATGAAATCTGCTATATAAAAATCAGTCAGTAGTAGTTTTACTAGCTCATTTTTGTAAGACAGTATCTGTTTATTTCTGTTAGAATTGAGACATTTTTACCTTTACATAAGGTTTGTCTGCATGTTACCATATTACAAAACTAATGTTCCACAGCATAATCCTCTGCCCATAAAGTAATTTTTGAATGGAAAGTCTTGCAAATCAAGAATGAGTAATGATGTTTTAAACCTATTCCATTTCTGAAATGCTGTGGAAAAAAATTAGCTGAACTCTTTCTTGATTGAGACTTTTAATTTTGGATTTCAGAATAATTCTTTGTCAGTCTACTAACAGATTTCAAAGTTAGATGTATATTTTATGCTCTGTGTACCCTATAGTCTTATTCTCATAGTTCGGGGAACTGTTTTTCCCTATCAGGGAAACATTCAGGAGACTTTTTTTATCCAGTTTTTAGTGGGTATGAAAGGAAAAGATGAAGCTATGGCTATTGGAGGACACTGGTCCCCATCACTGGATGGACCTGATCCAGAAAAGGACCCCTCTGTGCTGATTAAGACTGCTATCCGTTGTTGCAAGGCTCTAACAGGCATTGACTTAAGTGTGTGCACACAATGGTAAGTACCATTCTCCAAAACAGAGCATATTATAGAAATAAGTGTTTTCTGATTATTCTTAGAACTGTTGTTAAAAACCCAAACCATTTTTTCTTTATTAGCAGCCTGTGGTGGTGTAGGTAAACTGCTTGAAGGGATGTTCTCTTTTATAACAAGAGTTTGGTGCCAAATGTGTTCAATAATGCATCAAAAACTAATTAAAAATTCTGAATTTTGTACATGTTATGCTGTAATTTTATAATGGTTGTATGTTGAAAATATTTTCCATTTCATGCATAGCTGGAGAAGATCGTCAAGAGAACTTCATTTCATTATTCTTTTGTAAATAATTAGCTGTTGGTTATATAGCCATATTTTTTCTTGATGAGTTTATTTGTCCTGTGTTGTCTAACACTTACCACTGTGTTACCAATTTATGAATGAAGTTTCTGTTTCACACTAAATTTAAAAGTGTTTCAACTTTTCCTTTTAATTGAGGATTATATTTCCTAACACAAACTGGCAAGTACATCGCTTTACCTATAGCAGTCAGCATATTGTTCACTCGTTCCCATTTTATCTTGGAATGCATTGTACAAATGTGCCAAAAGAGAAAATATGGCTTCCATAACTTTTTCTTTAGATAAACCTCAGATTCTTGCAGCAAAGTTTCTTTACTTGATGTGCTACAAGTGAACTAGGCTCTTTAAAATGTATTGTAGAATTTTTTTTCCAACATGCTTCTTCCCTTGCAACAGGTACCGTTTTGCAGAGATTCGCTACCATCGCCCTGAGGAGACCCACAAGGGGCGTACAGTTCCAGCTCATGTGGAGACAGTGGTTTTATTTTTCCCGGATGTTTGGCATTGCCTTCCCACCCGCTCAGAGTGGGAAACCCTCTCCCGAGGATACAAGCAGCAGCTGGTCGAGAAGCTTCAGGGTGAACGCAAGGAGGCTGATGGAGAACAGGCACTGAACGCTAATCCCTTTTTCTATTTCTGCTTCTCACAGGCACAGGAACACAGGCACAAAATGCACACCACATACTACACAACAAACATACATAGGAGGAACATAACTGGTAACAATGACTGGTAAACCAGCTTTCAGCAGTATAGTGAATGTTTTTTATTTCAGCTAGTATACTAACTTTTAATGTGTGTGCTGATACCACAAATGGAAGTAAATTGTGCTTTTGATGCGCAGAACATTGTTTTTTATCTTAGAACTAGTTGCTGGAATCTGGAACCAGTTGTTGAGTGAGATTCAGTATTAATAGCAGTCTTAAATATTTTGCCATTTTCTAAAATTTCTAAATTTTCTCCGGTGGCCAGTTCTAATTATTGTATTTGGAAATTGGACAAGAATTAGTCTGAAACACTTGAATTTCAGGCCACATGGCTGATCAGCATCTTGGGATATTGAAAGGTCTGACTAAATCAAGAGTGACTATGGATGTTTGAAAATTGGGGCAAGATCACACACTGTATGGTTAGCGGAGACCAGCAGTGTCTGTGTATCCCTGACATTATTTGTGGTGTTATTTATCACCCTTTTGCGTTTCACAGATCTGGCTTTTATTGGCTGATGAGTGGCACTGTGATCAGTTATGAAGTGGTAGAATGTGTGTATGTGGACTTGTCTAAACAATAACTTTAGGAGAAGACTGTCTGAAACATTTGTGACCTTGCCACAGATCAGCAACAGAATTTTAAAATAAATAAATTACTCTTAAACTTTCTGAATGATGATTTCTTAATTTTATTTGCCAGGATGAAGAGGAAAAGGATGATGGGGAAGCTAAAGAGATCTCTACTCCTACCCACTGGTCTAAACTGGATCCAAAAACAATGAAGGTAACTGTTGAATGTTTTAGGTTTCTTTAATTATACAGTGTATTTTTATTTTTAACATAATTTTTGGTATTAAGAGCTGAAGTTGTGATACATTTCTTCGCTCAGATTTTTAAAACTAGTTCAGTGTTTTTGAAAGTTAAACAGTGCTTCTGTTTTATCTTCTTTCCTAATTTTATAGGTAAACAACTTTTTTACTGTGATATCCAAATATATATGTTGTGTGTTAGTGTCTGTTATGATTCCTATAGAAGAGCCTTAACTATTTCATTGAAAGTCTTCAAACTGGGTACAATTTAAAGAAATCAATTTATTTTATTTAACTGAAAGTGAAGCGTCTACCGTAATCTGGCATATATACTTATACTCAAGTGAGATTTCCTACTCAGGGGTTTAGAAGACAGTTAGTTTAGGAAGATAAACAGAGTTCTTCAGTCATGTTTTCTATGGAAATATTTTATTTATATAACATATATTTTAATGTAAACAGACCTAAAAAGTAATGCCTACAACTTCCTCTGGACCCTTACGTAATTTAACTTTCATAATATATATGATACTCAACAATATACAAAACTATACTCCAGTAGACATAATAGTGAAAAATAAATAAAAGAGCTCTCCAACTTTTTGCTTACCGCTACCAAAATACCTTCTAGAAAAGGGGGAGGGGCTTCAGGGCGATGAAACAAAAAACGTAAGAACTAGTATGTTTTGCAATCAATACCTTTTTTATATTTAGTTTGTTCCAATGTTGATGAAAAAGGATTTCATTAGCTATTAGACAGTAGGTAATGTTTGCATTTCTGACTTCAGAATGATTGATCATGTATATTGCTATGGCACAGATCAGTACCACTTACACAACTTCTGTTTACTAGGTAAATGACCTTCGCAAGGAATTAGAAAGTCGTACTCTTAGCTCTAAAGGATTAAAATCCCAACTGATAGCCCGACTGACAAAGCAACTGAAAGTAGAAGAACAAAAAGAAGAACAGAAGGAGTTAGAGAAATCTGAAAAAGAAGATGAAGAGGAGGAGGATAGGAAATCTGAAGATGACAAAGAGGTTTGTATTGAGATGTACTTGGTTTAATTTTAAAATGTTATGCAGTGCAGTAGAGGGAAATCGTTAAATTAAGATTTTATAGTTCTCCGCTAGCCGGGCTGGGAAAGGCTTTTTTGCTCTAACTTGAGCTGCTGATTTGTGATGAAACCTTTGTCTAAACGAAGTCATTTGAATTTTTTATCTCCGTAAACCCAACTCAAAATATAAACTCACTGAAAATAGATATGCTGGAGTTAAGTTATGCCGGAGTTAAGTTATTCAGACCATTTAAAAAGAAACAAACAAACATTGAGGGGAACAGGAAGAATAAATTATTTTGTAAGATTTTAACTTTTTTTAACATTAAGAGCCTCAGGGAGTTCAAGTATATTGGCTCTGCACATTTTTCCTCTTATGGGCATATGCACTTCTGGTGCTACAAGCTTCAGTGAACCATTTTGACAAATGTTCAGAATTAATCCTATAAAAAGCTACAAGACCACAACTACCTTGGTTCCTTTCCATTGTTAGTTGCAGACTGAGGGCTGTCCTTCCATGTCTTGAAAATTAAATTTTAACTTTTGGCCAAATAATAGTAGTTTTTAATTTTTCATCGTGTAGTAGTGGTAGTTTCCATATTCACAATGTAGTTTTGTTCAGGTTTTCTTCTGTTCCCTATGGTGCTGCACAGATTGTCTCTAGTTGGCCTTTGGCCTCAATAAGACAGGCAATTACAATTCATCTGAATAAAAAAATCTGGCTTCCAGGAGTGAGCATTCCTGCTCTCCTGGGATGGTCATTCTGACGACAAAACTCGATGACTCATGTCTGGCAGAAGGCAATTCTCTAGTGCATTATTCCTTGTGCCCTGCTTCTATGTCATGGTGCCAAACGTAATTCAGGGTTGGGTGCCAAATAATGAAAAAACATGTAAGAAAAGACATGCAGACATGGTTTCAGCTCTTCCTACTGAAGTAGATCTTAAGAGCTGAATGCTCAAGTCTGTCCTTTTCGTAAGCATTTGAAATCATGCTTTAAGCAAAGGACCAATTGGGAGCCATCGGCCCCAGACACTTTGGCATCTTTGTAAAGTGCATCTGTTGGCACCAGAAAACTAGTTGCCTGTTTCTTTGATACCAAAGACTGCCTCAGTGCCCAAAACTGAAACCCTCACTGCCACAGGCATCATTGTTACTGAAAAGCCTGCTCTGAGAAGAGACTTGGTCAGTTCGATGTCTTCCACAGGCCCATCTCTGATGGTTCATTTGAGTTCTCCTTAGGTAGAGGCCTCAGTTCCTCTTTCCACAGCTCTGGAAAAGATGGTGTAGCACTGAGGAATCGTCTGTACTCCCAAGACCCAATGCTGACTCTCAAAAAAGCAATGAGGCACCATGATTCCAGGGAGTACTTTGGTGTTGGAGACCTTTGTGCTGTGAGTGACTCTGGTCCCTCAGTTTGGAAGGTGACTCCTCTTTCCTTAGTGCCAACCCTGAAAACCTTGCTGATTCCTTCTGCTTTGAGGGATATTTGTTGCATGTCTCTGGCCACTGATGGGACAGTTTCCCCAGAGATGACAGTCTGGTATTTTTCCTTCCTTTAGGTTGAATCCAAAAACAGTATATTAACAACCAAGTTAATCAAATTCAAGTTTGATTAACTTCAGATAGCAATCACATAGTATCTTGGAACACTGAGTAATGCACTGTTTTTAAAAGCAAGCAGAGACTGTGCTTGAGTATTTTTAAACAGCAAAACTTTTATGTTCTTGGCCTAGCAGTTAAAAAGCTAAAATCTGTGCTTTTTGCTGCAAGATGAAATTTACTGCAATCACAAATAAAAATACCATTCTTTTTATATCTTTATTTAATCCGTAGCAGTTGTATCTAGAGTTGTTGCATATAACGTGATACCCTGTTTTTAAAAAAAAACAAAACCAAATGAAAACCAACCACTTAGCATCTAAAGGTAAATCTGTGCTGTTCATATGCACTGGGGGAAGGTGGTGAATGGAGCTTTTACTCTTCTCATATAAGAAATTTAAGGGCTTAAAAGAGCCCTTGGAATGTCTGCTAACTTGCCAGTTTGCATATCATACCTCTAAGGAACATAATTTGGTCCCGTTCCAGCTATCAAGCAAGTACACTGCAGTTAGCACTGTGTGCTAATAAGGGTTTGTATGTTGCTCCTCACAGAGGATGTGGTGCTCCTGCATACCCTGTGGAATGTTGCCTTGGCTAACAGGATTTCTACAGCAGAGGATGACACTGGACAGCATCCCTACTCTCTCTAGGAGCCACTGGCCCACAATCTGTTAATAAATTTCCCAGCACTTAAGCCTTCTATCCATTCTGTGAAAAGCAGTGAGCATTTAAAGCTAATATATGGTTTGAAATTTCATCTCTAAAATGTGTTTATTTTTTAGGAAGAAGAAAGGAAACGTCAGGAAGAAATGGAGCGTCAACGACGAGAGAGACGATACATCTTGCCTGATGAACCAGCAATCATTGTACATCCTAACTGGGCAGCAAAAAGTGGAAAATTTGATTGTAGTATTATGTCTCTTAGTGTTCTTCTGGATTACAGGCTGGAGGATAACAAAGAGCATTCTTTTGAGGTAATTTTGTTTACTTTGTATCTAGTACAGCATAATGAAATGCAATTTTAGTGAGTTTAATGTAGTAGGATGTTGTACTGAGAAATACCAACTTTTCACACCAAATATTTGAATAAATACTTTTTAAATGCAATAGTTCTTAGACTCTGTATTTCTTTTGCAATGAAAGTATTACGTAATATATTCAAATTCTGCTACAACTTACTGCTACAACTGAATCCTTATTTTCATGTTAGCAACTATATCCTAAAATTCTAAATATTAAGGTACTAGTGTAAAAAGAGACAAACTTGAAGTTTAATCCTTAGTCCATACTTGGAAAAACTGTGTAGGTATTGATACCACATTTATCACTGCAGTATGACTGCTCTGTAAATTCTAAAAGAAACACATAGGTTCTAATTTCTCCCTTTTGTTTCTCTCTCTCTCTCTCTCTCTCTCAACGAAAACTTTTTCCTGAGGCTGTAAGGCCAATTGAATGTTTTTTCTGTACTCATGAATATCTTACATAGTGATAAGACAAGAGCATGTTAACACACTACGTGTTCAGAATGTTGTGTCTTGCATATTAGTACATAAGCAGTTCATGGAACTTACATGGTTGTCTATGCTAGTCACTTTCATATGTACTGTAGTTATTCATCTTTTCTTGGTGTATAGAAATACCTTGGTATTTGAGATACCACATTTTGATAACTGTAGGTAAATATTGTATTGGTTTTATTTAAATGACAAGCATCATGTTCAGACATCTGTAATTACGCTTTCTTTATGTCTGCTATTTTAATGAATTTATACTCTTGGGTTGGAATTCGTACTTAATTGTTTTACTAGGATATCTAACTAATATTTTATGACCTCTTTAGATCACCATGGTGTTTGCGACATGCACTATACATTTTCAAACCTCTTTAGACTATTTTGTTTTTCCTTTTCCAGTACTCCTCCGTCATACCTCAAACTCACTGGTTTATAATTACCAGGTCTCTGCTTTCCCCTTTCAGCATTTTCCAAGGTCAAGTCTACTGATATTTTCCTTATGTTCTTGATATATCTTGATTTTTTTTTTTCCTTAGGCTTCTATTTTTAACTGGCTAACTGGTACTATTTTCCTTGCACAGGTTTTCATACAATCCCTTTTTGTAATACTCAGTCACATCTTGCTTTGTGGACTAATTCACAAGCCTGCTTTTTAGTAAAAATAAATTAATAGTTGTAGCCAATCTTACAATTCTTAAATTATGTACACAGGCTTTCTGTGAAGTAGATATGTGAACTGACTGTTTGCTCGTGGCTTTTGACTGATTTGTGTTTATTTTTGTGTTGTGCTTTGCAAATCTGCATTTTAAAAATAGTTTTATTCACATGTTCTAAATGCCAGTACCATTTTCTTCTATGATACAAAAAGATAGTATTGTCTTTTATTTTTGTGTGGAAATAGTTTGCTTTCTGCAATTAACTTGTTTTTAATTATGCACAGTTTCTTGATTCCCTCTCCACATCCCACACCCCCAAGTTCTTATGCTCTGCATCATTCTTAACTTAAGGAACTGGTGTAGCTTAAACTAAGTATTTGTTACAATAGCAAGTCATAGTATCTGCCTCCTAGTACTATATGAGTGTTTGAATTTGTATAGCAAAACAAAAATTAATCTGGGACCTGAGGGCTGCTCTGTGTGTGTGTGTATGTGTGTGTGTGTATATATATATATATATATATATATATATATAATTTTGTAATTTTAACTTTTCTTTTTCAGATGGCCATATTCAAACAAACTGGGTTTTTTAGATAAACAGTATGTTACTCTGATACAGTGCCATGTTTTCGATTAATGTGATATGAATTTTGATAGGGAAGCAGTGATACGGTTACTTAAATGCAAATACAGTATAACTATATTTTTAAAATATCATACCTCTCTTCACCAGTTGTCTCTTGTGTTTTTTGATTCAGGTTTCATTGTTTGCAGAACTATTCAATGAAATGCTTCAAAGGGATTTTGGTGTCAGAATCTACAAAGCACTGATATCCCTTCCAGAGAGAGAGGACAAAAAAGAGAAAAAGAGCAAAAAAGAAGAGAGAAAAGATAAAAAAGAAGAAAAAGATGATGAAAATGATGATCCAAAACCTAAGAGGAGAAAATCTGGAGATGATAAAGATAAGAAGGAAGATAAAGAGGAGAGGAAGGTCTGCAATTAGTTTATGTAAAAATACATGATGTTGCTTGGATAAGCAATAATCAGTTTACTGTGTTTTACTCTGCAATTTCCAAAACTTCATATTTTTGTGTTAATTTTATTTGTCTGGATCAAGATTGTTCGGATAGAGTAGTTCTTAATCTTTAAGAACTTGACAATTACACATTTTCTCAAGTGTCTTCTTTAAACAGCGTTCAGCCGTGTCATTGTAAAATGATTTAAATTCATTAGAAATACTAATTTGGATGAATATATATATATATATTGTATTGAAGTTTTTAATGATGGTGAGATTTTTTTTCATTTTGCTATTGCCCATCGTTGGATTGCTTAATTTTTAGGCATTTTCATTACAGAGGGAAGATAAAAGGAAAGATGATACTAAAGATGAAGAAGAAACTGAAGATGACAATAATCAGGAAGAGTATGATCCAATGGAAGCGGAAGATGCTGAAGATGAAGATGATGGTATATTATGTGAAAGTTTTTTGACTTCCTCAACTTTTGTATTGTGTCTGGATATGCTTTTTGAACTTGAGAGCTTTAGAATTAGAAAGTATAAAATTAAAGTATTAGTATAATTAGAGACACTAATTTGTTTGTGTTGTCGTAATTCTGAGTGGCCAAAATCAGGATTGAAACCCTATTGGGTGGATAAAGTTAGGCACTTAAGTTTGAAAATGTTGGCTTGTATTTTTATGCTTTTTCCTGGGCCAAATTATCACAATCCAGGAGTTCTGGCACACCATAAAATAGAGGGTTTCCTTGGCTCTACGTCCCTTCATTCCCCACTTGAACTGGTGGCTTCTGGTTCCATCTCCTCCCAAAGAAGCAGGAACAGTGGAATGAAACCTCTTCCATTTTCCAGGAGCAGCAGCAGTGGCCCTCTGTCCCCTCACCCATAGATGTGGGAGAGGATAAGTGGGACTGTCCTATTCTGTACTCTTTTGCCACATGAATGCTCCTTTGTTGGAGAGGTGTAGGCAGAGCCCCTCAGTTTACTGCGTCTTGGAGTAAACACCCAGTTGAGATGTATGGGGCAGTTCACACTTCACGGAGCTAGTGTCAGGCTGTCAGCAGATTTGAGCAAACACCATTGCAGCAGTTTACACTGTCAGATTCTTCACAATGAAAGCTAAAAAATAAATAAATAAATTTCAATTGAAACTTGGATTGGGAGGTGATCCTATGGCCCCCAAGAACTGGGTCTCAAGGTATGGATCTACAGTGCTATATACCTTAAACCAACCCTGCTTTTGTCAAACTTTTCTCCCTTCTATTTCAGATTTTGATGGTACTATATTGCCTACCTTACAAAAAGCAGTTTATTAAAAAGCTTTTAATAACTCTGTGTTTGAGAACCTAAATGTCACAACCAAATGAACTGACAGTAAAACATCAATCTTCTCTTCCTACCCTTGTCTCTCATTTGGGTTAATTATTAGGATATAACTTTGAATCTTTGAAACTCTTGAGTCTTAGTAGAGGAAGTTGCATGACTTTCTTCCTCACTCACATGGTGGCACCTGAACTATGTTAAGGTTAGCTTATCTGATGGTCTGTCCAGCTTTCCATGTGAAAACCAGGCCTATGTATGAAAATTGGAATGATATATTGAGATAAAATGGACTTCTTTGAGTGCATTGTGTCAAAGTAGGCCAAAAGAAAAAAAACAAAATTGTATTTTAATTATAATCTTGCAAAATAACATTTTACCTTTCAATTTCATGTTTAGGAAGAGCGTGTCATAATCTGATCACTTTTTTTGCAAACTGTATTTTCTTTAAAAATCATACACAAGCATTTGAAATAGTGGTTCTAGATTCTAATTCACTGTGAATTTGCTGAATTCCACTTTTGTTTTTTAGACCGGGATGATGAGGAAATGAACAAGCGAGATGATAGAAGAGAGGGAAACAGACATTGCAAAGAGAGATCTTCTAAAGATAAAGTACTTACTGCCTGTTTTATAACTATACATAGCCTTAATGTAAAAGTAGTACCGGTTAAGGTTGCTCCTTAGTTTTCATTATAAAATCTGTTTTCACTGGTTCATTTCCCTCAAAAACTTTCCTTTTAGCCTGAAACTTTACATCTAAATAAGTTAGAGGGGAGTGCTTCTGATGACTAACTTTAAATATGTTTTCTTCTAAATCTTGTAAGTTATTTTAAATTTTTCTCTCATAATTAACTTTCTCAGGTGGGATACTAATTAGCTTGAAAGACTTGAGAGTAAGTCCTGCCCATCCATAAAAGAGGCGACTGGTCTGACTTTAAGTGCCAATTTGAGGCAGGCAGAAATCCAGTGAAATTGCCTCAATCTATTAAGGAGGGTAGGAAGAAGTGTGGCCCAGCCCAGCCTATGCATTCATGCCACTTATGTTTCTTTTGGACTTTTGAGGTTTCTGTGATTTAATCCCAAATTGGTTCCTTTTTTTGAAGCTGTTTCCATGTTCATGTCTCAGTAAATCAGATGTTCTTTTAATGCTACAAAATATTACGCTATAAACTAACTTTTCCGTAATAATGTCAGGAATCCTTTTGGAAGTCTCCTCATACACAAAAAAGAGAGCCTCTTCCTCAGAAATAACCATGGCTTTTCTCCACATGCCAAATTCAGAACAATGAAAACTAACCATAATATAGTGAATCTAGGATTTATTTGCCAAAAATCAGAAAGTAAAACAGATTTTTAATCCCATACCCCTTTTCTCCTCTTAAGCTAAGGAGGTGTAAAAACAATATTAAGCATGCATGCAGGACTGCAAATCAATCCCAGGATCTTACGTGATTCTGATGTTCGTTAATCATAGTTGATGGGTGTTCTGTTTTGAAAATAATTGTCAGTTCAAAGATTTGAGACTGTTTTTGAGGGGGCATTATCTATGAACACACGTGTACCATTGGTGCGGGGATGTTTGTCGTTTGATAAAGCCATGCTAGCCTGAGCAAAAGGAAAAAAGAATATTTTCCTGTTTACATGTACAAAAACCTGTCTTCTGTGCTTTAATTCTGTTAAGAATTTTTGGATACAGCTTGTATGAGAGATGTCCTACTAAATAAAGCTATATTATACTTATGAGCCTAATAGGTAAAATACTGGCAATAGTAGTAACTTTGACTCATAAAGTAAATGGTAAAATTGGTAGAGGGAATCTACCTTGTTAACCCAAGCACTCTATTAATTATTTATAAAGACTAGGAAACACTGATATTGTAACTTACTAATTAATATGCAATGTATTCTCTATAGGAGAAAGATAAGACACAGATGATTACAGTTAACCGGGATCTTCTCATGGCTTTCGTTTATTTTGATCAAAGTCATTGTGGATACCTTCTTGAAAAGGACATGGAGGAGATACTGTATACACTTGGACTACATCTTTCACGTGCTCAGGTTCTGTTTTATAATTCTATAGAAATGTATTTTGCAATGAGGCAGGAATGCTGCAGAAAAAGAGTGTATAATATATTTAAAGGTTGTTGCATATTCATTGTGGGCAAGTTAGTGCTGTTTAAACAAGTCAGGGAAAAATTTATAAGTTGCAATCAGTAACCTTTTTTGCATTTTAATGCAATCACTTAATTTAATATTTTAAATCAAATATTTGTTTTAAAATACTATTCTAAATATATGAAACTATTATAATAGAATTATTCAACAAAGTAACATAATATTGATTTCCTTTGTTATATTTTAGGTTAAGAAACTACTTAATAAGGTAGTACTTCGAGAATCTTGCTTTTACAGAAGATTAACTGATACCTCAAAAGATGAAGAAAATCAGGAAGAGTCTGAAGCCCTGCAGGAAGATATGTTAGGTCAGTGATCCCCAAACTGGGGTGTGCCATCTATGGGGGGTGCAGAGAAATGTTCAGACGGGCGTGGTGGGACCCGGGCCAGCCCACAGGGGTGGGAAGGGAGTGCCACCCAGCTCCACTCTACCCCTGGATCTGCTTCTGGCCCCGCCCCCAACTGTGGCTGGCGGGGTAGGGAACACAGACAGGGGTAAGGTGGAGGCACAAAAAAGTTTGGGGACCACTCTGTTACGTAGTTAGTACTAATTTGCCTGGTTGCAAAACTTCACCTAAAATCACTGCTATATTACAGAGATAAGAGGGGATAAAACATTTATTCCCTTAAAGTTACAAGTTCAGCACTTCAAACGAGTAGATCCTGTGAGGTCTGCATAGATCTTGGACAGTTTGCAGAACCCAGGGCTTCTGGCTCCCCATGCTCCCCGCTATGTTTACTGTGCAAACCCTGTATATTGGAACGGGAAAGTGGATGAGCTTGCTGATTATAAAGATTACTTTCCTGTGGGGAACGTGTTTGTGGGGAATGATACTGCAGAGGGCAGCCACTCTATCCCTCTCCCTTAGCATGGAATTCAATGCATGCAGCCATCCTTCAATAAATGGAGGATGGGAAGAATGTTATGCAAGCGGCTTTTGCTCTTCTCAGGCCCCACACCTGACTCTGCCTGCTTTTTATCTCCTCCCTCACATATGCAGAGAGCACCTTGGTTCTCAAATATTTAGATTAGGGTCTTTTTAGAAGGTTTTGAACACATTCTTCATATCCTGGTCGGTTGAAAACTGACCCAATTTTTAATGGTTTTACATATTTTGTAACATTACTTAATTTATTTTAGGCAATAGATTGCTGCTACCATCCCCTACTATAAAACAAGAATCTAAGGGTACAGAAGAAAATGTTGGCCTAATTGTGTACAATGGAGCTATGGTGGATGTAGGGAGCCTCTTGCAGAAACTAGAGAAGAGTGAAAGAGTGCGGTCTGAAATAGAACAAAAACTTCAGTTGCTGGAAGAGAAAACAGGTTTGAGAATGTACTTTGAAGATGTACCATGATTTTTCTGAAATGTTTATTATAAAATACTACATATACAGTACATAACATTCAAACCTTCTCGAATTTGGTTTATGACCCAGTGTTATAAAACAGTTTTGCATTATTAAATTCTGTTTTCCCCCCTATTTCTCTCCCACACTTTGAACTTGCACAGCGAACACTTGATTGGCCAATCAAATAGGTTGGAGTACCATTGTTAGCCATGTTAGTCCTTTGTGGTGTTTGCCTTTTCTGATCAAATTAAGTGCAAATCCATGTCCGACAAAGAACAGACCTGCTCAGAGTTCAGTATTGAATTGCATAAAATATCAGGTTATTTCACCTGAGGACATTTTCTGGGGAGTGAATTATTTAATGCCCCATGTGGAACAGTATAACGGAGACTATTTTACTTCTCAAACTGCGAGGAGCTTAAATATTAGTTATCACATTTTATTAGTGCTAATGCTTAATACTACCTTTTAAAAAATTGTATTAATGTTTTTTCTAGGATGCAGAAAGGAATGGTAAGGGGCATATTATAAGGTATTTGAGATGACTTGAGATTGTCTGTCTGTCTTTTTTTCAGATGAAGATGAAAAGACCATATTACAGTTGGAGAATTCTAACAAAAACCTGTCTGGAGAGCTTAAAGAAGTAAAAAAGGACCTAAACCAAGTACAAGAGAATTTGAAGACCTCAGAAGATACCAATTTGCAATTTGAGGGCCAGCTGAATAAGACAATCAAAAATTTAGCCACAGTTATGGATGAAATACACAGCGTTCTTAAAAAGGTTAGAATCTTGCAACTCTTCAGTTATATGTATTGCTTTATAAACTAAGCTATTTTAAAATGAGTTTTCAGAATATTCCCAGACACATGTACATATGAATTTGTAGTTAAGGCTCTAAATATGTATTGGTCATTTAAGGGAAAGAAATTTTAATAAGAGTGGTGTAGTTCAAAAAAAAAAAAAAGAAAGAAAACCAGGAAACTATTTTTAGGTGTAACCTTAACTATGAAAATTAACAGTTCAGGTATCTAAAACCACCATAATTGTGCCTTTATATCACCCACTGGCTGAAATCTGCCTTACACCGCCTTAAATCTTATGTTGAGCAAAAGGATCATATGGGAATCCTTGTGATGTAGGTAGGTAGAGTATTTCCAGAGACTTGCATGGGAGGCATTCTGGTGTGGTGAATAAGGCCTAGAACTCTGGGTGTCAGGAGGCCTGGAATCTAATCCTTCTTGTGACAATAACTTCCTTTGTGGCCTTGGACAAGTAGCTTACATCTGTAAACATCAGTTTCACTTTATTTATAACTGGAGTGATATTATTTATCTACTTCACTGGGATGTTATAAGGCCTAACTAAATAATGCTTGCATAAATGTAGGCTATTTCTGACACTTAGTGGTGTTATTAGAACTGAAAAGTTTCTTGCTTTCAGCTATAGGTTGATTCAGTGATACCATTTGGCATGTTGGAAGGGTCCATTAAAAATAAAGATTAGGCAACATGCCAGATTTGTTTGATGTACCAGAAAAATTCTACTCTACCATAAAATCATTTAAGTGAAATTTCAGGAGAATTGTAGTTTTGAAGATGAGGGCAGTGGACAAAGTTAGACTTATAAAGGAAAGCTAGCTTCAATTTTATCCATGAAGAGATGGTAGTTTCTCCATAATTTATTTTCACCACAGAAATGTCTCTGTGGGAGGCCTCACAGAAGCTGCTACTTAGATGTAGTGCTGACTTGTGAATCTCCTACTTTACTCCTGGGGGAATTCTGCACCACTGCACATGATTTATGTCCCCCGCAGATTTCTTTGCTTCCCTGCAGAAAAATTACTTTTTGATGGGGAAGCAAAGGGAAGCCACAAGAGTGGTCATGTGCCCCTCCCCAGCAGTATGTTTCAGGTGCCCAGGGCAGCTGGCAGAAGGTAAATCACTGAGGCAGGGGACAGGACTGGGGAATATCCAGCTCCCTACCCTGCGCCAGGCTCAACTGCTAGTCCTGGCTGGGGAGGACGAGACTTCCTCATCCCCTTCATGGCATCTGGGGCTGGGTCAGACCCACCCCCAAATTTCTTCCCCAGCTGCAGGAAGCTCTGCAAACTCCCCTCATCCCCACTTGCTGCACTCATCACTCCTCAGCTGCAGGGGGAGGGATCCTTATGCAAGGAGCTGCTCCCCCACCCACCCAGTCCCTGTTCATCCAGACCCTCCTGCTGATCTGCATCACCCTGATGAGCCACCCACACCCAGATCTCCACCCCACCCCGAACCCCAATCAGCTTCACCTGGATCCCCTACTCCCCCAGCATCTGGACCCTCCACTGAGCCCCAGACACCCCTGCTGAGCTGTCTCCCCCCACACCACATCCAGACCCCCCCATTCTGAGCCCCAACCACCTTCACCTGACCCCCCTGCAGAGTCCCATTACCATAGCACCCAGAACCCCCAACAAGCCCCTGTGCATCCAGAGCCCTCCTGCACCCGGATCCCCCACTGAGCCGTCCGCACCTAGATTGCCCCAAACAGAACATTCTCAACCCACACCTGGATTCCCCCATACTGAGCCCCTCCACACTTGGATCCTGCCTTGCTGAGCCTGCCAGCCCACACCTGGTGCATCTAGCATGGAGGGGGGGCAGGGTGGGTGTTTCTGGGGCAGCCCAGTCCTTGAGCTGTCAGGGTTGGGTGTAGCCTCACTGCTGAGTCAGTGTCCGGGGTCGGGGAGCTGCACAGTGATCTCCCACCTCTGTGCAGCCAGTAGCCTGTGCTCCCCAATGCCATGCTGGAGCCTCCACATTTATGTAACAAATACAATTTGCAGAATTGTGCAGAATTTTGAAATATTGTGTGCAAAAATTTTAAATTTTTGGTGCAGAATGCCCTCCGGAGTGCTACTTTCAGATGAGAGGAAGATGATAAGTAACTGAATGGACCCAGTCATTTAAAGTTATTTTTTAACTGTAATTTACATGTTAAAAACAGCATCTTAGATCATTAAAACTGAATTTTAAGAATCCAGTGTGCTTTTTATTGTTCATGATTATTTCTTTTTTACATTTTACTTATTTTTAACAATGAAAATAATCAAGCCAATTTAGTCAGTTTTGCTTTGATTCTCATATACTGGCATGAGGTAACAGGGTTTGGGTTGCAAAACATTCCACTCTAGATGTTTTGGATTTCTTTTAAAAAAAAAAAAAAAAAAATTCTATGGGGACATAAAACAGGTAATTTAAATAAACCTAATTTTGTGCCTGTCTTAATCTGTGGGCCCTTAATTTTTCAGGAAGGAATCGTGTTGCAGCTTAGAAATAATAGTTTTCATAAAACACACCTGACAGTTTAACAAGTAAAACAGTGTACCTTGTTTTCATTGTAAGTTTAGGGCCTTTAAATTGGTTTTAGCTTAGGGATACTGCTGCTAATGGAACTTACACTACTGCCTTTTCCCCCCCTTTTTATAGGATATTGTAAAGAATGAAGATAAAGATCAAAAATCCAAAGAAAATGGAGCAAATGTATGATAAAACTGCTGCTGTTTAGAAGAAAGGTGTTACATAATGTAATATAAATCATGATATCAGAGTGTATGGAAGTGATGCATGTTTGGTTTTTTTTAGTAGTATAAATATCTTAGTTCTAAAAAGATGTATAAAGTTTTATGAATGTGAGTCAGCTTCTGAAGATTGCTTGTAATTCATAGCATTCAATTTATTTAGACACTCCTTGAGAGAAAATAATTTTGCATTGCAAAATGTTTTAGGATGAACTTTGTTACAGTTTTAACCCTAATAAAGTTCATCAACTTAATGGACAGTAGCAAGTATTTAATTACCAAATGGTTTTTCATTAAAGTCTAGTGAAATCAAAATGTTCATTATTTATAGAATTGCCATTTTTAGGGTTTTATTTTTATTTGTCTAATTAGTCTTTTAAAATTCAAATATAAATCATACAATAGCATGTGGCTTAATTTTGCAAGTAAAGATTTTTTTAAAAATGCTTGAATTTTTTTACTTGTCATAACTTTCTTTTCCCTTCCAATTGTAATTTTCTCCCCCAAGGCTGCTCCTATTAAAGCCTCACAATATATAGTAGTTCAGATGAATTAAGAAAGCAATAGAAACCCTCTACGGTGTTGGTAGTAGGGCTGTGGGATTTATATGAAAATATACGGGCCTGTTTTAATGTAAGTCATCTGTGTTCCTTTAACTGTTCTTATTTCCCGATTGATATATATATGCTACTTTTTAAATAACAAATGTGGTGTATTAAAATGTATGGTTGGATACCAGGCCAGTGGATGTCATATAATGCTTTATCTGGAGAAAATTTTAAATTGTCTTCTTTAATTGAATTTGACTTCTTTTGTAGCTTGTGCAATTCCTTCTAAGATTGAAACAGTCCTACAGAAGAATGGATAACTAAATATTAAATTATAAGGGACAGGACAGTTCTTGTTTTGATGGTAACGGTTGAGGTATAGTGTGTGTGTGTGTGTGTGTGTGTAAAAATTACCAGTGATCTAAATTAAAAGTTGACTTGGCATCTTTGTCAATGCAACGTATCCAAATATGAAGTATGAGAAATCATAGTTTGATGCAACTTTTCAGAAAAAAAACAAAAAAACGTTGGGGGTAAACAAATTGTTTTTTCTTGCTAGAATGGAGAATTTTAGCCAACTGATTTTATACCTAGATATCCTGAGTAACTAAATACCTGTTAAAAGATTCGAAGTGCCATAATATGTATAAATAACCTACATGGAACTTGTGGTTCCTTAAAAAAATGTATTAAAATGCCTGAAATTGTTTTGTTTAAAAAAAGTCTTAAATTGGTGCTTTTATCACTTGTTTGTGTTTTGGTTATTTGAAGCCAAACTAGTGCAACGTTTTTAACCATTAAAATAGCATGCAAAAACTCCCCCCTCTCCCCCCAGTTTTGTTTCAATTAAGATGAAATAGTATATGCAACATCTTAATACCTTTTTATTATTTTGTTTTAAAAAGCAAAGACCTATAATCAAGACAGGCACTAATTAACTTGCATTAAACACACACACACAGTGAGTAAAAAAGATGAAAAGTCTATTTCTTGCCTTTTTCAGTGTCAGGTTTTATTTAACAAGGACAATAATGAAATCAATTTTAAAAACAATCTAATGAAATTTTAGTAGACTTTGATAAAAGCTTCACTGGCTAAAATTCTTCTGTGGCTAAAAATAAATGTTCATACTTTTTTTACCTTCGTACCGTTTGGCCAATACAGTATATGTGTCGACTGAATTTTAAAACTAAAGATTTTGCACACTATGCTTTCATAATGAACTGAGAGGAAAAAGTCAGTTTTTGTGTAACTTGTTTTAATTTTTTCAAAAGGAGTGTTTTAACAACTGCTATATAGTATCCTAAAAGTTATTAAATCCATGATTGGGGAAGAAAATGGAACCTTCATAAATACCTCAGAAAAGCTAGTTCACTTAAAATCCATCAAGAAAAGACTAAGTTGGTGATGTGGGTAGGGGTGAAACATCTGTGAGAATAATTTACTTTGGACTTCTAGGGTGCTTCTCATGTGAAGATCTGAAAGCACTCAGAAACATAAAATCATCAAGCCTTATCTCAGTCCTGTGAGGAAGGCAACACAAGATGGTTGACTTAAAAAGAGAAGCATTGTGTCACTGGCCATAATGGTTATAGTCCTCCCTATGCTTTGATGTGACCACATCTATAATACTGTGAACAGTTCAGGGTACTACTTTACCAGAAAGGAAACTGAAAGGCAAGAAGAATGAAAGACACATTGTTTGAAGAAAAAATATTGCTGTGTACACAGAGGCTGGCCAAACACTGGAGTCCTGGGGGAGGAAAACTGAGGATGAACAGCAGAAAAATGCTTTCTTCCCTAATCTTTCACCAGAATAATCTTTGTAAGGAAAGCAGTGAAAATTGACCTTTGAATTGAGTTTGCTCAGTTAGACTGGAAACCATGCAAATGTATTGTAGTGAGCAATCCTCAATTATTGGGGAAATGGGTAAGATCCCAACAGTGAGGATTTGGACACATCATCTTCCATTCATTGTAATGGAAGGTGTCTGTTTTGTATACTGTATGCTGGGTAATACCATGAGAGGATCCCATGTTTCTAAAACTAAATTGGC
The DNA here is from genome assembly GCF_965140285.1 of Lepidochelys kempii. Taxonomy (NCBI): domain Eukaryota; kingdom Metazoa; phylum Chordata; order Testudines; family Cheloniidae; genus Lepidochelys; species Lepidochelys kempii. The sequence continues at coordinate 81,774,847 of NC_136386.1, forward strand.
TCTTTATTGAAAGAACTATTTACAAAGATGCTGCAACTGCAGCTACCATTCTAGCAATGAGCATACAGACTGACTTAATAGTGCCTCTTCTGCAACCTCTGCTCTTCCAGGTTCCATGCAGGTTGCTACGCCTACATTCAATAGTCGGCTTTAAAGTATCTCGGCCACTGTCCTCTGTATCTGTCATTTCTATGATCTTTATCAAGGAGGGTATATCTGCTGAGGCAGACAGGCTGGTAAAAAGGTGATCATGAGTAGGCCTCATTTTGAGAGAGAGAGACACACACACACACACACACACACACACAGAGCTTTAAAGAATGTAGTCAGCAGGCAGGATCCTCAAGCTGTCTGAAATCATTTATCAACAGGTTCCAATTACTGAAAATCCAGTTCATTTGAAGTTCTGGACAGTTTCTAGAAGAAATTTTCACATTCCAAAGCAGTAAATCTAAAGAGACTCTTGCTCTGGGAAGCAGGATAAATCTGGGTCAGTATTACGGTGACCAGATGTCCCGATTTTTGGGTCTTTTTCTTATATAGGCTCCTATTATCTCACACTCCTTGTACCGATTTTTCACACTTGATGTCTGGTCCCCCTAGTCAGTATGGTGATGCAGCAGTCCAGCAGAGGGAGTCTGAGCCCCACAGAAAGGGATATGTCTGATTAGCCTCCATTATGAATTTGAATGAGCAAATTTAACTCTTGAGTAAGGTCCAAGCTAGCGGATGTCTGTGTATGATAAAAGAATTCTGAATGTTCAGTATATTAATACTGAGATATAAGCTAAGTGCACTAGAATAAAACTCAACTTACTTGTACTATACACTTATTGCAATAAGGAAATTGTAAACATGCATAATTTTCATCTGTAAGGCCACAGTTGTATATACACAAAAATAACTTGTGAACAATTGCCTTTGGCCTACATATTTTGGAGGTTCAGAGGTACACAGAAATAAAATGGAGGAGAAAAAAGCTGAGCTGCAGTAGGAGGGGACAAAGACAAGTGAAGACAGCACATGGATGGGGACTTGCATGTTGGAAGCCATGATGGTGACTTTAAACCACATTGTTGTCCTTGATTCTGATATACTCTGTCTCAATGCTTGTGGAGCACCACAACAGACTGCTGCGCGTGGGTGACTGTGCCGCTGTCCTTACACCCTTCACCTCAGCCTTTGGGACTGTAGGCATGCTATTTATGGGTAGGTCCTGTGTATTTTGTGATTCCATGCTGCAAAGTTCACTCTTTGATGTGGAATTGTGCTCCAGAAATAAGATTGTTTGAGAAGATAATCTAAAAAATATGATCTGACTAAACAAATACAGATCTGAGTCTGCAGATGGATTGTAACTACTTCTCTGAATAGTGAACTTCCCATTCACACTCTAAGGGTCACACTAATCCTGACCCTTGAGAAATGACTTTAAATAATATGAATAACTGTTTCACTGCTGATTGGTTGATCAGAAACATTCAGGTAATATTTATAAATATTGTACATATTTTTATTATTGTCCCTCTCCCACTTTTTGGCTTTGGGAGCAAAAAAAAGAAATGGAACTAACGTGACATGCCTGTCGTTCTGATTACTTTCTGTTCTGTTCCTCCTCCTTCCTCTATTTTTTCTCTTTAGAGTGTAAGTTTTCCATGATAGGGACATTTGTTCAGCACTTGGGGGTGGGGGGGGGAAGGGCCTTGACTGAGGCCTCTCAATGGTATGTCTGTGCTGTATTGTGGACCCAAGCTCATGGAGTCAGTATTTCAAAGCCCATGATTGAATGTCCATGCTGCATTGTAAACCCAGGTTTATAATTTCTGGACACAGGTCTCTCAACCATACTGCACTATGTGGACCTTCTGACTCATATCTGGGGCTTGAGCTGCACCCACCTGTAAAATGACAGGGCTTGGATCAGAGTCTCAGCAGCACTTAGACTTTGACTCACCCCCACAGATGCGTCCTAGAACTTGAGTATTTGCTAAACCTGAGTCAGATGGATTTGCGTGTGGATGGTTGGGAGGTTTGAGCTCAAACCTGAGCCTGGGTTTACAGTGCTGTGTAGACATATTCAAAGTACTATTATAATAAAAATAGTATAAATAGTAAATGCCTCTTTGCCAGTTGCTAAAACCTCCAGCTTTCCCCCAACAAACTTCTACAATACAGTTTATATAGTTATCTATATAAAAATCTGTTTCATTGAAATCATTACAGTAAAATAGTTCTAATATCAAAACATGTTGTTGTGCTGAATGTATTATTCATTATTTAATTTAATATCTTCCATAAAGTACGTGTAACATTGTCTATGATCATCCTGATGTTTTTCAGAACTTTGACTATTTTGCTGTTGTTTGAGTCAGGATCTGGAATGCAGAAAACCAATTTTTCTTTTTTCTTGCTAGACTTTGTTAAACCTTTGCTATCTTTAACAGATGTAACATAGGAATAATCCATATTGTATATAGTTAAGGATGTGAAGAAAATGTTCCTTTTCCCTGCTCCCCCCCCCCCCAAAATAGCTGTATGTATATTTCAGCAATCCCCTGCACCCATAACTTGACAATTAATAATACATTAATAGTTCGGTTCTCCTCTTCCTCCTGCTTTCCAAAAACAGTACAGAAAAATACTGATCATCTGATTTGCTTGCTTAGTATTTTCTGCCATTCAGTTTTTGGCCCTCAATGGCAGGTTATTAGCTTGAACAAATAATAGTTTGATACTACAACAAACAACTGTCTCATACCGCAGGTGTTCATGTAGCATTTCACCATGCCATATGTAGAGTTTGTGAAGCACACAACAAGCAACAATAACTGGAAATAGAATTCAGATTACTATCACTTCTATCTGAGTACTTGCATCGCCCCCATCATTGCTGTATATGAGCACTTTCCTTATACTCTGTACTGGAAATAATGAAATCACTCTTCTTTGGCAGCCTGTATGAGAACTAACTTGATTAGTTTAGAGGTTGGTGTAGGAGAGTGGGTGTGGTGTGTAATGAATGTATGAGTTGCAGTAATCAAGTAATCAAGGAGATCATAAATGCATGGATTACACTGGCCATGTCTGTGCCTGATAAATGAGCGCAATCTTCTGGCCAGTCATGGATGAAAGTGAAGTTGGTTTGCTATTTGGGGGTGGTTGGGGTGGTTTGGTTTGGTTTTTTTGCTACCATGGCTGTTTGAGGATGCAACAGCACTGAGGATTCTAAAAGAACTCCAAGGCTGCTCTCTGATTTAGCAATGGGAGGGCAGATGCATTTGATAGTAGGAGAAATTAATATCTAGCTCTTTTCATCATTAGGTCTCAAAGGGCTTTACAAAGGAGGTAAGTTTAATTATCCCCATTTTACAGATGCGGAAACTGGCAGAGAGAGGTGAATTGCTTTCCCAAGGTCAACCAGCAGGCCAGTGCCAGAGCTAGGACTAGAAACTATCTGCTAGGCTACACTGCACTGTTAGAGTGTAGGTGTTCTTCAGATTATTTCCCTTTTCTTACCAAAATCATCTTTGTCTTGTTTTGGTTCGGTTTTAGTCAGCTGATTTTCATCCAGATGCAGATCTCAGCTACCCATTGAGAAAAATGGGGGATGGTGCTGCTTGTATTTATACATTCTGATAAACAGAGCATGTAATGCCATCTGCAATAGTGCCATCTAGTGACACTAATATTATTTACAAGGGGAACTGTTGCCCTGTTTAGATACCGAACTCCTAGAATCAAGTCAAAATGGGGAACTAATGTAGTCAGCCATAATCTTGACAATTTTGCTTAACTTTTTAAAGATTGGTAACATTTAGCTTGAGGTGTTTTTCAGATTTCACTTTTGGCATCAGTATCTAATGTCTTAACAGAAGGGTTCTTAATTCAACATCTGCAAGCACCACATGTCCTAGGACTAACTTCAAAGCACGCAATAAAAGTTTTAATTTTCCTCTTTCTTGGGCTACTGCAGTTTCATTATTATTAACACATGTGTTTTTTATTAACAAGTTTCCTTTCCACTTCAATGCTTTTTGAGTGCTGAAATTGTTTGTATTAATTTAGGTTTTATTAGAATTGAAAGTTCCAATATTGGTTATTTTAAATGAATATTTTCAGTCAGTCAGACTATGCTAGAGGAGCAATACTAAAAGATAGTATTCTGTCACATAAGAGTCTATAGAAACTAAATTATCGTTATCTTAAAGAATTAATATATTACTTCATTAGAAAGGTTAGTTTTACAAGTATCCTTTCTGGATTGATGTCTTATCGCACCGTCACCATATCTGGGGCTGTATAGAACACAAGTCAGTCCCTGTCCTGAGAAGCTTTCATTCTAAAAGAGGTAGTGTGACATTTTGGGCTTCATCCAGGCCAGTTAAGGGATTGGGTCACCATCTGCTGCATATCTTTTGGCTGTGTAGTTGTGGTCCAGAGCTCTGACTGTAGCAGCCTATCAGCAGCCCACAAGCCTCACCCTGTCTTTGCCCGACCTGATAACTCCTTGCAGGCTGACCTTAGTACTCTTCCAGCCCTGAATTCACCTCAAAATTGTCCTATTGCAAGAACCACCAGTCCCTCTCACTGGACCCTCAGAGAGAGGGTGTTAGGTTCTCTGCCTTTACTGTTGTAAAACACTTTAGTTTAGCAAAAAGAAAAGGAGTACCTTAGAGACTAACCAATTTATTTGAGCATAAGCTTTCATGAGCCAGAGCTCACTTCATCAGATGCATACTGTGGAAAGTATAGAAAATCTTTTTATACACACAAAGCATGAAAAAATGGGTGTTTACCACTACAAAAGGTTTTCTCTCTCCCCACCCCACTCTCCTGCTGGTAATAGCTTATCTAAAGTGATCACTCTCCTTACAATGTGTATGATCAAGTTGGGCCATTTCCAGCACAAATCCAGGGTTTAACAAGAACGTCTGAGGAACGGGGGGGGGGGGGGGGAACAAGGGGAAATAGGTTACCTTGCATAATGACTCAACCACTCCCAGTCTCTATTCAAGTCTAAGTTAATTGTATCCAATTTGCAAATGAATTCCAATTCAACAATCTCTCGCTGGAGTCTGGTTTTGAAGTTTTTTTGTTGTAATATCACAACTTTCATGTCTGTAATCGCGTGACCAGAGAGATTGAAGTGTTCTCCGACTGGTTTATGAATGTTATAATTCTTGACATCTGATTTGTGTCCATTTATTCTTTTATGTAGAGACTGTCCAGTTTGACCAATGTACATGGCAGAGGGGCATTGCTGGCACATGATGGCATACACATTGGTGGATGTGCAGTGAATGAGCTTCTGATAGTGTGGCTGATGTTATTAGGCCCTGTGATGGTGTCCCCTGAATAGATATGTGGGCACAGTTGGCAACGGGCTTTGTTGCAAGGATAGGTTCCTGGGTTAGTGGTTCTGTTGTGTGGTGTGTGGTTGCTGGTGAGTATTTGCTTCAGGTTGGGGGGCTGTCTGTAGGCAAGGACTGGCCTGTCTCCTGAGATTTGTGAGACTGTTGGGTCATCCTTCAGGATAGGTTGTATATACTTAATAATGTGTTGGAGGGGTTTTAGTTGGGGGCTGAAGGTGACAGCTAGTGGCGTTCTGTTACTTTCTTTGTTAGGCCTGTCCTGTAGTAGGTGACTTCTGGGAACTCTTCTGGCTCTATCAATCTGTTTATTTAGTTTAGTTTAGTTGTAAACAAGTTTAGTGTTGTAAAACACTCCTGTCCGTTAACTTTCTAGAAGCACACATTTTACTGAACTTACATAGCACTGATGCTTTATAATGAAAGCAAAACAAGTTTATGAACAAAAGAGTGTGGGTTAAATGATGCCAAGTAAAAGAGATAAAGGAAAGTGCAGCCTCAGGATATGTTTGTGACTTTAGGGATACTTAACCTAGTATTTGATAAGCCCTTTGCAGGGAACTGCTATATCAGAACTCAGTTTCACACAAAGATCATTTACTTTTTTTTACTGATCAAGTGTTACATGATTTAGCAATTTGTGATATTTTTAGACTAGTGAAAGGGTTTTTTATTTTTAGAAATTGAATATTTGGTTTAAGATTACCAAAAAAAAATCTGCAGATTAATCGCTGACTGACCATTCCGCTAGTCCTAAAGTTACAGAGCAAAAGGTTGCTATAAATTAGTTTTTACAGTTTTAGGGCTGGGGAGGCAGTGGATAATCCCTAAAATGTCCTCTTCAAGCTGCCTGGATAGAAGTTACACAACCTTCATAGTAAATTAGAGGATTTTTGAGAGAGTCCACTGATATCAAGCACAATGAGGGTACTGGACTGGAAGCTCAGTGCTGGTGATGAAAGAGTGTTGAAAGCTACATGCCATAGCTGCTAGAAAAAAAAAATTAGGGCACTAAAAATTATGCCAAGATTCTGCCATAGGAGACAACTCACAAAGTTTCTTTAAGCCAGTGCTGCATATCCAGAGGATCTGATGAATTATTGTTCCTGGACAGACATGATAGAAGCATGAGGTGCTTGTGGTAAATGCTGAGAGCATCATTTAGATTAATGATTACAACAAAAAGTGAACAATAGCATCTAAGAAGTTGCATTTTCTGTATGAAGACTATTTGTGAAACCTTAATTTCTGCGTCCACTTTTATTTTTTATTATAGAGAAACTATTGGGGGGGGGGCAGGAGAACTCCAACTGAATCACAAAGTAGCCCTTGTGGGATCATAGCAAAAGCTTTGTTATGCTATAGGCAAGAGAATGCCTAAACATTCAGAGGAAGAAATACTTTGGCAATTAAAATGCTTGATTGTGTTTTCTTGTCTTATTAAAGCCAATTCTCTATATTTTCTCTGCGTAGGTGCCAGATACTTCCCGAAAGCCAATCACTGCACAAAATGAAACCAATGAACCAGGAAAGTTGTCTCTTCTTACTGTTTACTTTTTTCATTTGCTTTTTACATTTTTAAAGGAAAGTATCTTACTCTTAAAACATACCCATTTTCACATCCTGACTTAAGTTTTTTATATCATTTTCTTTGTCATGCTGTGGTCCCTCCTTACACACGTTGACTCCCATTTAGCCTTGCTGCTTAAATCCCAAATATCACTGATACATTTGGGTTTACTTTGAGCAAATAGACTTTACTTATAGTTCTGAGTGTTTTTCCCCCCCCACAGGTACATCAAAAAAGTTGCTGTTCTTAATTTTAAGCTCTTTGTCCCTAAGGCTTGTCCATGTTTTCAAAGACTAGATAAGACACAAAGTAATGTAGTTATCAAACTACAAATCTGTTCATTTCAAGATGTATGTGTTCTTGAAGATATGGGATCTATCATGGAAGAATAAGTAAGTAGTTTCTTCCTCAAGTGGAATCTGACATCAGTAGTAGAAGATTAGTCCATATGGTTCCAATAACAGGTCCTCAGAAACCGTTGTGAAAAACCTGCCACTACTATTAGTGTGATACTTTTAAATTTGTAGAATGTATTGATTTCTTACCACTATGCCTTTAGTGCCTATCCTAATCATAGCACAATGCTCACATATAGTTAAAATAACCCAAATTTGGGAAGACTGAATAGATCAGGGAATTAGGACTTGTCTGGCTCCTTTGCTTCTCGGTCACCAGTTAAAATCCAAACCAGTTTTGAGCATGACCAAAAATTGTAATTCTATGGCTGTAGAGACTAGGGCCTGAATGTGGGTGGGTCTCAGTCCAGCTCCTGGCCGATAGCTGTCCACTTTTACAAAAGCTACCAGCACACCTGGCCCCCTCACAAAGAGATGGGCAACAGAAAGGAGAATGGGGCACTAGGGCTCACTTTTCCTCTCCACCCCAAACTAGGAAGCTATTCTAGGAATACTGCTTCTCCCACTCCCCATACTCCATAAACAGCATCAGCATTCTTCCAGGACTAGTCTACAAGAGGCCCAATCTCATCAGGCGTAATCACCAGCAACGTTAGCCTCTGTATTGTTTTGCTGCCCTTCTGACACCATCTGCTCCAGGAGATAGCCTGGCCTGTTCCTCTTGCCCTACTTAAAAAAAACCCTAAAAATCTCTGCCAGAACCTGTCTCCAACTTCTAGGCCACATGGCAGTGGCCATGGTCGTGGCCATGCATGCAAGATTACACATATAATGCCTTCAGGCTTGGTTCTGTACAGTATATCTTCCTCCAAACACAGCCTCCACAAACTCTTATCCATGCCAATGTGAGACAAGAACTCACTACTGTAGTGGACACAGCCCAACAATGACTGTGTCGGAGTTCCTTTCCTCCAGCAAACACCGACTATGATCTTAACAACCAATGCCTCCCTAATTGGTTGGGAAGCGCATCTCTACAATCTCACAGTGCAGGGCAGATGATCATTAATAGAATCCACCCTACACATCAATCTCCTAGAGCTATGAGCTGTCTACAACTCCTGTTGACGTTTCTTACCTCTTCTCAAACATCATACCATCAGAATAACGACTGACAATCTTGCCTGTGTGTTTTACATCACCAGGCACGGTGGAGCGAGGTGCCACTCTTTATGCTCAGTGGCACTTAAACTATGGAACTGGCTGTATCCAGAACAACATCTCAATTTTAGCAGCATACCTCCCTGCACACCAGAATACCACTGCAGACATATTGAGCAGGAGGATCTCCCACAATCACAAGTGGAAACTGGACATGTAAACACTTCAACTCATCTTCAACTGCTGGGGCCACCCCACCATAGATCTGTTTGCCACTCAATGCAACGCCTATTGCCCTCAATTCTATTCCACAGCAGGACTGGGAGACACATTCCCCATAACATGAGATGCACCACTCCTTTATGCCTTCCCTCCCTTTCCCCTCCTATTCCAAGTACTTCACAAGATACAGGAGGACCAAGCTTATGTCATATTCATAGCTCCAACATGACCATAGAAGGTCTGGTATACTTATCTCCTCCACATGATGGTATGCCAACCAATCTCTCTCCATCTCGCACCGCAGCTCCTTTCACAGGACACATCCTCCATTACAACCCATCCATACTCCACCTCCGCCTCCCACCAAGGTGATGCAGCATGTACTCCGCTACCGGTTATCCTGGACTACACTTTAAATAGACAGGATTATCCACAAGCTCCATTCAGGTACACTTGGCGGCAATCACTACCTTTCACTGCCCTATAAACCATCATTCCATCTTTGCACATCCACTCACAAAATGTTTTCTGCAGGGTCTTCAAAAGCTTTATGCTCATATCTGAGACCAAACCCCTGTCTGGGACCTCATCCTCCTACATTCCCTGACTAGACCCCCATTTGAACCAATGGCAACTTGTTCTTATGTGCAGCTATCAATAAAAACGGCCTTGTTGCCATCCCTTCTGCCCGGTGAGTTGGTGAAACAGTGGCTCTTATGGCATATCCACCTTACACATTGTTTTATAAAGACAAAGTTACGCTATGCCCACATCCAAGATTTTTACCCAAGGTCCCAACATCTTTCCATCTCAACCAACGAATACACCTTCCTTGTTTCTTCCTGAAGCCTCACAGCAAAGAGCAGGAAGCAGCTCTACACATCCTAGACATGAGACAAGCATTAGCCTTTTACTTAGACAGGGCTAAACCTTTCCAAAAATCACCACACTTATTCCTCTCCACCACCAAAAGATCCAGAGGCACTGCTATCTCTAAATAACGCCTTTCAAAGCAGATTTCGCAGTGTATACATTTATCCTATGATAGACAACCTCCTACCTCAATCAGAGCACGTTCCACACCCTCATTATCCACCTTAATAGCCTTTCTCGATAATGTCCCCATTGATGAAATTTGCAAAGCAGCTACATGGGCATCAACTGACACTTTTGTCTATCACTAAGCTATTACACACAAAGCCACAACAGACACTCTCCTAGGACATGCTGTCCTATCATAGACACCCAATGTCACTCCGAAACCCCAGCCTTCCAATTAGGGACACTGCTTTCTAACCACCTAAAAGTGGAGAACCCAGCTCAATAGGTGGACCATGGGCCAAAGCCAGACCGCCAGACCCTTTTGAACAGACCCCAAAATCTTTTCATTTACTTACTATTATGATTATTTTATTTTCTGTGGATGCTGAACCTTGACTATATCTTTGACCAAGAAATTTGGACCTTGACAAAAAATAATTGATAATCCCTATGATATGGACATCACTTGAAGATGAAGAGAAGGTTACTCACCCTGTGCAGTAAAGGAAGTTCTTTGAGATGTGTGTCCCTATGGGTGCTCCACTACCCTTTCTCCTCCCCTCTGCTTCAGAGTCAAACATACTGTGACGTTCCTCTCTGGTGTTATCTGGACCGGTGATTGGCTAGGTCACTCCAATCCTTGACTGTAGGAGCCAGATTTACTCTACTCTGCTGTGAGAACCCCCAGTCCTGGGCTGTTAATGCACAGCCTCTGGCATGTAAACTGCTCCCAGGTACTTGCAACCAAATGACACTAGCCAATTCCTCCAGTCACAGACACAACTCTAGGAACCTCCATCTTGCAGTGTCCAATTATGCCCACTGGATGCTGCAAGCTTATATGAGTTAGTCATCTATTTCTTTGTTAAGTTGTGTACCAGGCTTGTTATCCCAAGGGGAGCCTCTGATGTGCTTCAAACCAAATGCACTGCTTCAGGTAGAATAAACAAATGTATTAACTATAAAGAGAGATTTTAAGTGATTATAAGTCAAAAGATAGGTTAGATTTGGTCAAATGAAATAAAAGCAAAATGCATTCTAAGCCGATCTTAACACTTTCAGTGCCCTTACAAATTTAGATGCTTCTTACCACAGGCTGGCTGGTTGCTCTTCAGCCAGGCTCTCCCCTGTGATCAGAGCTTCAGTCGCTTGGTGTGGTGTTTGTAGATGTAGGTGGAAGAGAGAGGAAGAGCGTGGCAAATGTCACTCCCTTTTATCATATCCTTTCTTCCCTCTTGGCTTTGCTCCCCCACTTCAGAGTCACGTGAGCATTACCTCATCGCAATTCCAAACTGACTAAAGGAAGGGGGGTGATTCCCTCCAGAGCCTAACAGATTTTTTTGTTGCTGCGTAGGCCAGAGTCCTTTGTTCCTGTGAGGCTGGGCTGGGTTTGTCCCCTACCTGCCCTGATGAGGTGTGAACTGCCTCTCTGCTCTTGGAAAGTTTTTGTCTGGGCTTGCTTTAAGCCATGAGGATACATTTTCAGTCTCATAACTATATATATATGACAATATAACCTATAACATTACTGTAACAATTACTATAACACCAATATAACAACCATGCTTTGAAGCCTTCTGAAGACACCCAACATGACAAACTTTGCATTGGATACCACACAATCATTTTACAAGGCTGAACATGAGGGTGCTGGGTGTTCCCCTGAGGTACAGAGCATCACACGTCACACATACATTCTGCCACTGAGAAGGAACTGGAGCAGTCGGACCACAGAGCACTATATGTCCCATTCACAGCATGAGAGGGGAGAGGTGCGAATGTGTGGTCCGATGGGCACTGCTGATGATCTCCGACCCCAGGCACAGGGGGTGCTGCTGCACCTAAAAGTGGAGCACCCATCATAGGCGCCGACTTTCTAATCTTCTGCGGGGGGGGGGGGGCGTGCTCTGCTCAATCCTCACTTCCACTCCATCCTTTCTCCCAAGGCCCCACCCCGCCTCTTCCCACCCCTTCCCTTCCCAGCCCAGTTCTGTCCCCTCCCCTGAGCATGCTGTGCTCTCACTCCTCCCACCCGAGCACCTCCTGATGCTGCAAAACAGCTGACCTGCTGCAGGTAGTAGGCACTGGGAAGGATAGGGAGGCGCTGATCTGTGGGGCCTGTGGAGGGGCAGGAGGTGCTGGGGGGAGAGGGAAGTTCTTGTAGGGGGGCTGCCGGTGCTTGCTCAGCACCCACCATTTTTTTCCCCATGGATGCTCCAGCCCCAGAGCACCCACAGAGTCCGCACTTATGGCACCCATAGAGAGACACATCTCAAATAACCTCAGTTATTGCACAGGGTGAGTAACCTTCTCTGTAAGTGACAGTAAATAGGCTCTTTCTTTACTTACAAAAGAAGCATTACACAGTTTTCATGTAAAACAGTTAAGCAAGCAGTCTGCTTGCTGCATGTTATGAACAAAGAACTGAGATGTGGAGGGTACCAAGAATCCAAGCTCTGAACAACTTCATTGTTTCCTCAAATTGCAAAATGTTTTCTAAAATGTAATTTTTTTTTATATATTCACCCCTCAAATAAAACAACAGAACAACACTCCCTTATCACTGGTGTGAAGAAGGATTTGTATATGTGGGTGGTTTTTGTTCAATATGCTCTCTTTGTTCCTTTCATTCATATTAACAGAAGGTCATGTGGGTAAATTCCTGCTCTGCTCAACCCACACTAAGGGCAGAAAGGACTAGAGAACAGTGACCTTGTTTTCTTAGTTACTTTGAGACAGGTTGGATGAGAGCCAGCCATATTTGCATATAAAAAAGCAGAAATTGCTGCCACATGTCACACCCGAGGGATGCACAATTGGAAACCAAAGAAACATGTATTCTAGTCTCAATTAACTACTTGCAATCTCAGTCTGACTTGATTTATGTATAAATTGACAATTTTGCCTGTAAGAGTGGGGGAGGAGATTAATAGGTAATTTTACTATATATTCCTTTTAGTACATCAGAAGGAAATTTGTAACGGAAATGTTTACTATAACTGGGAAAGCTGATTGAACTGTCCAAACCCAGACAAAAGGAGGAACTACATTAGTTTTGAGCCTAGTCTTCTATCAAAAACAGAGAAAACTTTGGAAACCAATTGACGGCCTAATCCAACTCTTATTAGATCACTGCAAAGAGACCCATTTACTTCAACTGCCATTAGACTAGGCCTCTAGTGAGTAATACCTTCCCTTCTGACCCATCTACAGTATCTCTTAAGTTAATACAATTCAACAAGTTGAATATTTTCTTAGCAAAATTAGTATTCTACCACCCACAAATTCATAAATATCTTGGGAATGTGTCCAGGTATACAAGGTTGAGCAAATAACCTTAACAATGTCATATTATCTGAAAAAGATATATATTTGTGTTGTGTTTTTGTATCAATTTGATATTTGTCAATTACCTTGTCTTAAAAAAGAGGCATCCCTTTAAGAGAGAAAACCCATGAACCATAATGTTTTCTCACCCTAATATCCTTCCTGAAATAAACATAGTAAACTTTTATGTTTGGATTGGAAGCTCTCAGTTGTCCTTTGGCATCTGTTTGATTTTTTTTCAAACATACTTTCTGTACTGAGGAAAAATAAAAGATTCCTGTCAGACAGAAAAAGGGCTGATAAAGTTGCTGGGATAGGGTGGTTGTAGCTACCTTCTCTGATTCTCGACTGTATTCAATTTTATGTCTGCAAGCAGCATACCATTCACTTTTTTTCTTCTTCCTTGGTGATGGATAGCACAAAAGGGCACTTACATAGCCTAATAAAAGTACATGTTATGTAATTATGATCCACTGACAAAAACAGAAGTTGCCTTGTAGTGTGTAGTATGACCCGTCGCGTTGCAAGGTATGGGTGCGGGGGAGGAGGGGTAATGAGAGGTGGCAATGTTTTTATTCTGTGCAATAAATGTATCCTTGCATTTACTTGACATAAATGGAGTCAGTTAATCTTTTTCTTAGTGAATCCACTTCAGAGTAAATTTAGATCCTGTACACAATAAGGGCAGCTTTGTGGAGAGCGAATTAATTTAATGGAAGCTACAACTTAATGTACAACCCCCACTCCTCTCAGTACACTTTACTCAGAATTTAAAACACCAAACAACCCTAACACTACTTTCTAAAATGAAAAGTGTCATTATCACTTCCTACAATAACAAACTGCTAGTAAGATACACTGTGTGAACAGGATCTGAATTTACTTCAAAATGTTCAAACAAATTTTAAGAGCTTCCTTAAACCACCAACAGCCATGAAATGTATGGTTAAGGCTGGGACAATGTTGTTAGCTCATAGTTTGGCTAGGTCTAACAACACTAAGCCCCTGATTCAGCTCAGCACTCAGTCCTACCCATAGCCACAAGTACTCTTCTCTCCCAAAACTGCATTTTCTTCCATTTCTTCATAAATAAAAGGAACCTCCGAATACCACAAAGGACCATCTCCCCCAGAATAGTAAACTCAGTCAGGGAGGTTGCTCTTCACCATTTCTTGGCCCCTTCATGCTTAACCCAATTTATTACACTTTAGATTCAACACATCAAGCCAAATTCTTCCAAAGTCATTTAAGGATTAGATTCAGCCCTGACCCCAACCAGTTTCCTATGCACTGCTCTTCAATGAGTGCTAGGTGGATGTCCAGTTGGACCATTCAAGCAGTGCTTTTAAAAGTGCAGCTAGAATACTGTACCAGTTTCAAAAATGGCTGAATGATTTGCTGCTCAGACTTTCCAAAATATTTGCTTTGGGACAGAGACACAGTGTGGGAGATTCCAACTTCACAAGTGATTCCTTTCACAAAAGCTAAGAGCATTTGCAAGCAAAGCTTTGATTCAGGCTGTGTGTTGCAAACCTCCCTACTACTGTCTTTATCAAGGACCGGCTGGTGGGGCTGGAGTTAAGCAGATTCTTTAATGAACAAACTTTCTAGGAGGGACAGGGGCGGTGGACAGATACCAACATGCCTGCCCAAGAAAGAAGCCTGTTAGTCCCCACTGCAAGTTTCCCTGGATTTCATGCCAGGACCGGTCTGTAGGGTGATCAGCTCGCAAGTGTGAATTGGGACACTTTTTGGGGGAGAGGGGGGGTTTGAGGCTATAGTTGCATATATAAGACAAGGACCCAAATCTCAGATTATCTGGTCACCGTAGTGCTCAGGGAGTGGTCTAAACCTGAGGCTAGACGGGCAAGTGAAGCCCGCTCTCCCCCTGCAAAGCGCTATCAGCAGGGTGGGTGGGAGCCACCTCTTCTCCCACAGGCCCAGTGGGACCTTGCCTCAGGGAAAGATTTGGGGGGCCTCCTAAGTATCATGGGGTAGCCACGTTAGTCTGTATCCACAAAAACAACAAGGAGTCCAGTGGCACCTTAAAGCCTAACAGATTTATTTGAGCATAAGCTTTCATGGGAAAAAACCTCCCTTCTCCCATGGGACAGGCGAGGTGCTGGCCCCCCGGCGGCTCTGGGTCCTGGACACCCGCCACTCATAGGGCACAGACCCGCCCCCCCCCGCCGGAGCAGAGCCAGCTTCAGGCGCGGGGCCAGGCCGGGGCTCGCGCAGGTGCCTTCCCGGCTGGCCCTGTCCCCGCCCCCTGCCCGCAGCCGGGCTCCCTCCTCGGCAGCTCAGGGGCAGCCGGACAATGCGTAGCCGGAGCCCGCCTGAGCATGCCGCGGCCGCGCCGCGCGGTGCAGCTGGCGCCCGGCTCGCTGGCCCTGGTGCTGCGCCGGCGGCGGGAGGCGGCCGGGGAGGCGAGCGGGGCGGCGCTGTTCCGGGCCTTCCGCCGGGCCAACGCCAGGTGCCACTGGAACGCCGGGCTGGCGCGCGCCGTCTCCCGCGTCTCGCTGCAGGGCTGGCTGCGGGGCGGCGTGCTGCTCCTGCAGGGCCCCGCCGCCCCTCTGCAGCGGCTGCGGGACGCCTGGCTCCGCAGGGCGCTGCGGCCGCCGCAGGGGTTTCTCATCCGGGCCGTGGGTGAGTCTGCGGGGAGCGCTGGGCGCCCCAGAGGGGAGGCGTGTCCCCAGGCTGGGCTGCTCTGTTAGGAGGTGCCCCCAAAGGGGCAGGGAGGGCGCTGTCCCCATCGCACGCTGAGGGGTGAGTGAAAAGAAAAGGAGTACTTGGGGCACCTTAGAAGGTGCCCCAAGTACGCCTTTTCTTTTTGCGAATACGGACTAACGCGGCTGTTACTCTGAAACCCGAGGGGTGAGTGTGGCTGATCACGAAGCAAACCCCATAAGGGGGCACCTGGAGAGAAAGCAGCTAAACTGGGAGGAGGGTGCCTGCCCTGTGGCATAATCCCACTGGAGGGGGGATATTTCTCCCTCCCTTGTCCTCTCTTTCTGGGGCTAGGGAGCCTTCCGTTGGCTTTCTGCTCCCCATTCTCTGTGGCCAGAGACCGCTGGCCTGGCAGCACAGTCTCCTGCTAAATTCGTAATTGCGACACAAACCAAAATATTACAAGTTAAAATGAATCAACCTCCCTAGGTAGATGATGTCTGGTGTGAGGCATGACGTGCCTGTGTTGCTGGAAAAAAGCAGCCAGGTATCAAAGAGGTCTGAAGGATGCTGGTGCATTTTTATTGAAAAGAAGTTGGCTCTGCTTGAGAGAGAGAGGCACTTCACAGGGAGCAGCAAAATGTTCTCAGGCACCTGGAAAATAATGTGCAGTTGTTTAAAATAATTTACATGTATGTGACACTGGTGGACTGACCTTTTCTGGGCTAGTGATCTGTTTGTAGATTCAGTAAAACTCCCCTTAAAAGTTTCCTTTACTTAAGTACTTTCCAATGTGGACTCTTGGTCCGGCTAATATGCATGTGTGTAGCCCCAAAGTGGGAGTCACTGTTATTCATCAGCATAGGAGTTTGCAGGATCAGGGGTTTCTACAGATTCTGTGATGCCTGTACAAACCAGTACGTATGGACATTAATTTCTATGAATGAAGGAAACTGGCTATTTTTTAAAAAAGGAGGACCTGTAGCACCTTAGAGACTAACAAATTTATTTGAGCATAAGCTTTCGTGAGCTACAGCTCACTTCATCGGGTGCATTCAGTGGAAAATACAGTAGGGAGACTTATATACACAGAGTACATGAAACACTGGGTGTTACCATACACACTGTAACAAGAGTGATCAGGTAAGGTGAGCTATTACCAGAAGGAGAGCGGGGGAGGAACCTTTTGTAGTGATAATCAGCTGCACTGCTATGGGTACCCGCATGGCCCCACAGAATGCCAACATTTTTATGGCTGACTTAGCGCTTCCTCAGCTCTCGTCCCCTAAAGCTCCTACTCTACTTGCGCTACATTGATGACATCTTCATCATCTGGACCCATGGAAAAGAAGCCCTTGAGCAATTCCACCGTGATTTCAACACTTTCCATCCCACCACCAACCTCGGCCTGGACCAGTCCACACAAGAGATCCACTTCCTGGACACTACAGTGCTAATAAGCGATGGTCACATAAACACCACCCTTTCATGGAAACCCACTGACCGCTATGCCTACCTACATTCCTCCAGCTTTCATCCAGACCACACCACATGATCCATTGTCTCCAGCCAAGCTCTACAATATAACCGCATTTGGTCCAACCCATCAGACAGAGACAAACACCTACAAGCTCTCTATCAAGCATTCTTACAACTACAATACCCACCTGCTGAAGTGAAGAAACAGATTGACAGAGCCAGAAGAGTACCCAGAAGTTACCTACTACAGGACAGGCCCAACAAAGAAAATAACGGAACGCCACTAGCCATTGCCTTCAGCTCCCAACTAAAACCTCTCCAAAGCATCATCAAGGATCTACAATCTATCCTGAAGGATGACCCATCACTCTCACAGATCTTGGGAGACAGGCCAGTCCTTGCTTACAGGGAGCCCCCCCAACCTGAAGCAAATACTCACGAGCAACCACACAACAGAACCACTAACCCAGGAACCTATCCTTGCAACAAAGCCCATTGCCAACTGTGTCTACATATCTATTCAGGGGACACCATCATAGGGCCTAATCACATCAGCCACGCTATCAGAGGCTCGTTCACCTGCACATCTACCAATGTGATATATGCCATTATGTGCCAGCAATGCCCCTCTGCTATGTACATTGGCCAAACTGGACAATCTCAACGTAAAAGAATAAATGGACACAAATCAGACGTCAAGAATTATAACATTCAAAAACCAGTTAGAGAACACTTTTAATCTCTTTGGTCACTCAATTAGAGACCTAAAAGTTGCAATTCTTCAACAAAAAAAGTCAAAAACAGACTCCAACGAGAGACTGCTGAATTGGAATTAATTTGCAAACTGGATACAATTAACTTAGGCTTGAATAGAGACTGGGAGTGGATGGGTGATTACACAAAGTAAAACTATTCTCCTCTCCCCTCCCCCACTGTTCCTCACACATTCTTGTCAACTGCTGGAAATGGCCCACCTTGAGTATCACTACAAAATATTTCCCCCTCCCCCCCCCCCCCCCCCCGCTCTCCTGCTGGTAATAGCTCACCTTACCTGATCACTCTTGTTACAGTGTGTACAGTAACACCTGTTGTTTCATGTTCTCTGTGTATTTAAAATCTCCCCACTGTATTTTCCACTGCATGCATCCGATGAAGTGTGGTGTAGCTCATGAAAGCTTATGCTCAGATAAATTTGTTAGTCTCTAAGGTGCCACAAGTCCTCCTTTTCTTTTTGCGGATACAGCCTAACACGGCTGCTACTCTGAAATCTGGTTATTTATTGTTTGTTTAGTCTTACCTTGGAAAAGGTGTGACTTTGTGTAGTACTTTTAGTTCCATGTATGATACTAATGGATACAACTAGGTTTAACATTAGTACTGTAAACGTTTCTTTTAAGTACCAATATTTACTATAAGTTTTAAATGAAAATAGTGTCGTCCTGATCCTTCACTTGGATCCATATGGGTAGACTCCTGCACCTGTGCAGAGCCCCATTGAAGTTAACTATTGAAGTGTTAGTTGGTGGGAATATTATTTAAAGATACCCTGAGCAATCTGACAGGTTTCAGAGTAACAGCCGTGTTAGTCTGCCAATGT
Source organism: Lepidochelys kempii (assembly GCF_965140285.1). Classification (NCBI taxonomy): domain Eukaryota; kingdom Metazoa; phylum Chordata; order Testudines; family Cheloniidae; genus Lepidochelys; species Lepidochelys kempii. Next base: position 81,793,636 of record NC_136386.1, read on the forward strand.
GGTCGGAAGCCATCAAAAAGAAAATGACTTGGAGATCTGAGAGTAGGCCTATCTTCATACCAATGAAATTGACCTGAAAATATATGTTTAAATAATTGAAAGCTACCCTACTTTTTTTCCAGTGGTGTAGTCCTCTTAGTTTAAATAGGTTGGGTTTTTTTTTTGTTTTTTCCTGGTGGATTTATTTGCTTTCACTTTTATTTTGTTGCATATATTTGCTATATTTTTAAAGGAATAACTAAATTAATTGAAAAGTGACATGTTCTCTCTATTTAATGAAGCCAGTGGCTTTTTCAAAAGAACATGGTAAAATGCTGTGAAGAGCATCAACAAGTTAAATCACAAATTCTGATCCTCTCTCACCCCAGCCCTTTCTCGTATGCTCAGTTAAATCATTTTATAGTTTGTGATTAGAATTTCTGACTTGTGGGACCTAGTACTGATACTGCTAGAGTGGATATAAATGAGCAAGGAAAGAATATAGTGTCCAGCATGAAATCAATGGGAACTTTGCCACTGACTTCAGTGAAGCCAGGATTTCATCCCATCTGTATAAACTACGGGAACTACATGTACATCAAAGGTGATATGTCTATTGTATGCAGCACTGGTTTGACTTTAACTAAAACATTGTGGACACTATTAATTACAATTTAAACAAAGATTGCCAAGATTTAGTGAAGACTTAAAGGCCATCAAATGGACACACGACTTTTTATTTTCGTGTGGGTGAAGGAGGATTCTGGAGGAGCTGTTTGTTTCTAAAAAAAGAAAAGGAGTACTTGTTTCTAGTGTGTTTTGGGAGAGAGTGGTAGTCCAATGGGGGAGGTGAACTCAGCAAATTGAGAATGAACTTGTTTTCATTATTGGATAGTAGTAAACATCTACTTAGATCATAAACTCTGTGGACAAGGACTGTCTTTTATTCTGTATTTGTACAGCATCTTGCACAATGGAGTCCTCCTGGTCCATGACTGGAGCACCCAGTTGTTTTAAAAAAATGGACAGAAACTGTTGAATATTCTAATCAGATTGCATTATAAAGAGCAGCATGTAGACCTCAATACCATTTGGCTTATGCAATTAGTTGATATCCAGTTAATTAAACTAGTGGCCCATCTGGTCTAATGAGGTCAGATTGCAATCGTGATTATTATGCATAAAAGTATTGTACCCTGATTATGGGAGTGCTCTTTTTCATTGAAGACCACTCAGAAATATGAGCAAATGCAGAATATGGCAGCCCACTTGTTTAGTTGTGGTTCACACATGGAGCGTATTACACTTATGCTCCAGAGACTGCACTGGCTCATGGTTTTTCAGGTTGAATTCAAGGCGTTTGTTTTCATCCGTGAAGCCCTTTATGGTTTGCATCCTGTGTATTTCAAAAAGTTCTTTGTGCTTTAACCTGACAATAGAGAGAAACTGGGAGATGGAGGTGCTAATCCCTACATTTGTATATGTATAGTCTGAAGGCAGGACATCCTCACCGGGGTGCCCTCAGTTCTAGAATTTGCTTAGCCCTTGCACCAAATAGAACCTAAAGTTTTTCACCTGCAGAACATGTTACAAGGCCTATCTATTAGGCTTTTCCTCAGTTGGGGGGAAAAGGATATCAAGGCTGCTGCTTTTTTTTTATTTTATTTTTTTTTAGGTAGGTTGTGGAGTTCTTTGGGTCATTTTTGAAATGGTTAATTAGGATAATTTTTGGCTCTGTGTGTGTGCTTATAGACAGCACTAAATTTGCAAAATGAATATATAAATATCCAAATATGTGATAAGTGAGATACTTAAGTGTAGTCCTTGCTCTGTGTCAAAAATCTACGTGTTTGCTTGCTTGTTCTTTTAATCTGAGTTATTTGCATTTAACCTAATGTCTGAATTTTATGTGTCTATATAAAACACATGTTATTAACAGAAAAATGAGCTCAACATGCTAATTCCTAGTTTAAAATCCTGGGTGTTTTTTTTTTTTTTCCTTTTAAGGACCTAGTAAATTTGTTTGGCTTTTCACTTTGGTAAACTATCCTCTGTCCTGCTTCCCTTAGCTGTCCTATTATCAGTTTAACACACATTGAGGGGAGGTGGGGAATAATTTTCTTAAGTCTGCATTTACCAAGATAATCAGTTTGGCACCTTTCTCACAGGGACTTTGTGTGTAACCAAAGTTGGCTAGAGATCTCTTAACAGATTCCCTGACCAGTATAACTAGGACCTTTATTCAGTTAAACATGTGATTTCATTAGCATTGATAGAAAAAGGTACTTTATGTTCTTAGAAATGAGGTTCTTATTTTGTTATTGAGGGAATCATTCATCAAGTGGGTTACTCTCTGCAGGTAGACTGGTTTCTGTAAGTTAAACTTTTTTGCTCTTGCTAATATCCCTGGCTTTCTATCATTAGCATACGTATTTAAAGTGAAGTTCTACTTGAAAGTGACTATAAAAATTGCATTGTGAGATGGGTGTTTGAAATTTTTCTGATCTCAGATTAAATGTGTTCTTATGAGTAAAATTGTTATATAATCAGCCCTGAAAATTCAGCTGGCTTCTTTTAAATATCAGGTGTGTTGATAGTACACAAAGGATCAATGAGGCCAGTATCACATCTGACCGCCTTTGACTCCTATAAACCCAATGGATCAGGTACCCAGTTTGGAGCCAGGGGAACTTTGGCAGTTGATTATTGAACCAGAATAAAATCCAATTCATTGTCCCAGAGCTGTGTTAGTACTGCATGTCAACAGTAATAAAACCGGTTTCAGAGTAGCAGCTGTGTTAGTCTGTATTCGCAAAAAGAAAAGGAGTACTTGTGGCACCTTCGAGACTAACCAATTCAGTGCTGAATGAGTCTGATGAAGTGAGCTGTAGCTCACGAAAGCTTATGCTCAAATAAATTTGGTAATCTCTAAAGTGCCACAAGTACTCCTTGTCTTTTTTAGTAGTAAAACCTTACTTCAGGGAGTAAAGTAAGGCTTGGTTTGTACTTAAAAAAAAATAGGTTGGCATAGCTATGTCTGACTTACTGTGCAGACAAAAGCCCCGGTATAGATTCAGCTATGTTGAGAGAAGAGGGATATTTATGGAGAGTTCCTCCCAAGCCTGAGGGCAGCATGGGAGAAAGCATGGAGCTGTTTGTGAAGATTATGCATGTAAATTTGGTTTGCTATTGACATTGTGGCAGAGGTAGGTTTTTAAAGGGAAAGGCATACCTTTTTGAACTCATCCACATAGACTGTCATCATTTAAATTGCACAGGGAAGCAGCATGAAAGAAAGCACAGAGCTGTTTGTGAAAAGAAGTCAAGGATGGGAACCATTGTCAGAGCAGAGGGGAGGGGTTGATGCAAAGTGACACAGTTGATTAGGTCGGAAGGGGCAGAGTTGTCTAGAACAGTGGTTCTCAAACCGGTCCGAGGCCCCCTGAGGGGCTGCAAAAAGGTTTCAGGGGGGCTGGCAAGCAGGGTCAGCATTAGACTTATTGGGGCCCAGGGCAGAAAGCCGAAGCCCTGTCGTATGGGGTTGAACCCTGAGCCCCGCCACCCGAGGCTGAAGCCAAAGCCTTAGCAATGTAGCTTTGTGGGGGCTCCTGTGGCATGAGGCCACAGGCAATTGCACTGTTGCTAGACCCCTAACACTGGCCTTGGATTTTACATGCAGAAAACCCATTATTGTGACACAGGAGGGCCGTGGAATTTTTATAGCATGTTGGGGACGACCTCAGAAAGAAAAAGTTTGAGAACCCCTGGTCTAGAACCTTGAAGAAGGAAACATGCTTGAGTTTGATGCATAGTAGAAGGGGAATATTCAAAAAGGGGAATGATGTGATAGCTTTTTGATGATTGAAGACTATTAGTATTAATTTGTATTGCGGTATCACCTAATGGCCCCAGTTCAATCTGGGCTCTGTTGTGAAGAAGCTGCACTTTTAACTTGGACCTTTCTTTGTAAATATGCTGGACTGGAGATGCACAAGCTTGATGGTAAGAGCATATAAAAGTGCTACAGAGGAAAAAGCCATTTGGCCCAATAAGCATATTCTCTCTCTTTAAATCTATTATTAGATGTTACTCTACCTCCCGACTTTTTCAATTCTCTCTTGCTCCATAGAAATGTCTAGTTTCCTGTCATTTATATCTAGGGCCCTACCAAATTCACGGCCATGAAAAATGCATCATGCACCTTCAAATCTGGTCTCCCCCCATGAAATCTGGTCTTTTGAGTGCTTTTACCCTATACTATACAGTTTTCACAGGGGAGACCAGCATTTCTCAAACTGGGGGGTCCTGACCCAAAAGGGAGTTGCAGGGGAGTGGCAAGGTTATTTTAGGGAGGTTGCGGTATTGCCACCCTTACTTCTGTGCTGTCTTCAGAGCTGGGCAGCCGGAGAGTGGCAGCTGTTGGCCGGGCGCCCAGCTCTAAAGGCAGCGCCCCGCCAATGGCAGCGCAGAAGTAAGGGTGGCAATACTATCCCATGCCACCCTTACTTCTGAGCTGCTGCCTTCAGAGCGTGGTGGCTGCTGACTGAGGGCCCAGCTTTGCTGGCAACAGTGCAGAAGTTGGCAGTACCATACTATGCCATGCTTACTTCTCCGCTACTGTTGGCAGTGGCTCTGCCTTCAGAGCTGGGATCCTGGCTAGCAGCCACCTCTCTCCATCTGCCCAGCTCTGAAGGCAGTGCCACCGCCAGCAATAACACAGAAGAAAGTGTAGCAGTACCCGAATCTCCCCTACAATAACCTTACGACCCCCCTCCCAAGGCTCCTTTTTGGGTCAGGACCCCTACAGTTACAACACAGTGATATTTCAGATTTAAATAGCTGAAATCATTAAATTTTTGATTTTTAAAATCCCATGACTGTGAAATTGACCAAAATGGAGGTGAATTTGGTAGGGCCCTATTTATTTCATTTTGCTTCTTTGTCCTTAATTTGCAATTTATTCCATATGTTCAGTATGATTTGATTGAAGTGGTTTCACTTAAAATCTGTTTTTCTGCAGTACATCTTTCCAGCACAGTGATGATATACGAAAAGAAATATTGAATGTTACATAGTTCTTATACGTTGACTTGCACAACCAAAAAAGATCTGATTTTATCATGTGTTTAATGTTTAAAAATAGATTTTATACTTCGGTTGAGGCAACCTAATTTTTCAACTGCAACTCTCTGTAGGGTTTATGAAATAGTAGAGCCAGTTGCAAATTTTTGTGACAAACTGTTTTTTATCAGAAAATGCCCATTGATCAAAACTGAAACTGTCCATAGGAAAGGATCGGTGTTGACTATTTTTTCTCATTTCAAAATAAAGTTGGAAAAATAATTGAAATGTCGCCAGTGGCATTTTTTGATGACAGAGGGAGTTGGTTGCAATTTTGTAACTGTGTCATGCTTCCATTGAGAGAGATGAGGAAAATTAGTCCCCAAGGGAAGAGTTGAATTAATTATATGTTCATTTTAGCACTGCATGGCAACTGTGAATTGGAGAGATAGGGAAAGCATTTTGGTGAAGGACACAAAAGTAAAAGTAGACATTCAGTCCCTCTTGAAGAAACAAAGCTGCAACTATATTGAGAGTAATTTAATAAATGAAGGGGAGAAAATTCAGTGGTTCTTGCTAGCTCTTATTTGAAATTGCATAGATCTCTTCTGGATGGCCCACTCATTGAAATAGGTTGCCAATGCTGCTGTTCTGCTCGAGTGATTATTTTGGTAGCCCATCGTCTGTCTTCTCTGGCTATTAATTAGAGGTTGCTTCCACAGCATCCCAGCCTGCTGTCTTTCCTCTAATCATCCTATCCAAATATAGTTTGTTGAAAGTGTCTTCTCGATGCCAAAAGTCAGCCTCCTCTTGATTGCTAATCTCAGATGGAAGAGGATGATGGAAAGCCTTGTCAACCCCTCTTGCTTGTTCCTTGCCATCTGCAATGGCAGATCCAGGGAACTACAAGCAGTCCTTCCAATGACAGCAGCAACTTTCTGTCAGAAAGGAAGTGAAGTTGGAAAGCTGCAGACAAAACAAGTTCTAAAAAGTAGCCTTTTTAAAGACCAATATTAGTTTGTCTGTATTTTTTTTTAATGCAGCATTTTTAAAAAACAATATATTTTGTCAACACAGGATATCACTTTCTAAAGAGAATAAGATGGGTTATTTGAAAGTTCCTTCAGAAAGGGATTCAGTAATGTGGAAAACAAGGAGAATGAACACTTTTTATGCTTCTTTTGTACTATCAATTTGATACCAGCAAAATTCTCACCTGGTATGTCAGGTACATGGTGAGAAAGCATTTCCTTCAAATTTGAGAGAAAATATAGCCTTTTTTTACTAGAGGGTGGAGGTTAGGAGTATTTGAATACTTGAATTAGAGAACCTGCTAACTATACAGCAGTGGACCTGCAATGTTGAAATTCTTTGCAAGCAGCCCATTTAGAACATCTAGTAAAAATGCCCTGCACGCTTCATTTAGACCCTGATCCTGTGATCAGATTCACACAAGTGGACCCTTACTGAAGCCAGTGGGACACCACGTAGGCGCATGGGTCCATCCACTTGCAGAATTGGGGCCTTGATTTGACCTGAGGCCTGGTTGGAACACCAGCTTGAATGTAAGAAGTTCATCCCACCTGAACTGTATCCCATAGGATGAATGTAATTATTTAATATGTCTACACAAGTTCACTTTACAGTCATAGGAACACCGGTATACTATACCAGCAAAGCACTCCTGGTGTGGATGCAGCTTATACTGACAAAGCTGTGGTTTGTACTGGTATAGTAAAGCCCTGGCTCTCGTCTCCTTAAGTGAGCCATGCGGGTCAAAGCACAGTTTTGCCTGTATAGCTGTATCTACACTAAGGGCTTTTGCTGTCACAGCTGTGTTGGTCTTCATACCCTGACTGACAGCTGTTCTGGCAAAAATCTGTAGTGTAGAGCTGGCCTAAACAGAAGTGCTGATATTTGGGAATTGGCATTGTTATATTGGCTGTACATTGTATAGTTTATTTGGCAACTCATGCACGATAGTGTTAACAAACAGTTCTACAAATACTAGCAACCCAGTTACATGGGTGTTTGACTACCTAACGTTTCGGTACCAGTGGCTTATATTTGTATTATTAATATTGAAATTAAACTTGTGTAACTCTGCAAATTTCTACTCAGAGTAAACTTTGATATTCTTTTAAAACTCATTTACATTTTACACTTTTAAATTGTTGAGAACAAATTATATATTTTTTAAAGCATCACAAATAAACTGAAGAGAGGGCTCCTAAATAACATGTAAACTATGTATACAGTAATTAATATCAATGTTAGCATCATAATCTCACAACATATTATTATGGAAAGCCTAGGTGAAATTGTTTTTTGAGCAGTGCTCACTAATATTTTGAGACTTTTAGGAAATCTCATGATTCTTGAGACCTTCCATTTGCTGAGTTGTTCTGTAACGTTACACATGGGGGAACACAAACTTAATGAGGATAGCAACTCAGCAGGAGATTGTTTATGTGCTTCTTGGATTCCTTTTTCTTGGATTTCCTTACTGTGCACTTCTTTCATGTCTGTTCCAGACTTTGATCTGTTCTGGTAAACAAGGTCACAGGTTTAAAAATCAAGGTTGATTAGTTTTGTAACCAAATAAGTTAGTGTGTTTTTTTTTCTATGTGCTGACTTGAAAAGTTTTGGTGGCCTAAGAAACATGTTGTACATGTTGTATTTTTTATAACTGTATATAGGTAATCAGAATATAAAGAATATTTTCTAATTAATCTCAAATTTTTAAACTGTTATGCCCAAATTTATTGCTCTAGGGCTATTTCCAGTACCCTGAGTCTGAAACTGTGAACTAGTGTGTTCTATTTAGTATTTGATCTCTGATTATTACAGTCATTTCTGTAAATCCTATGCTGCTAAATCTCAGGAAGAATGTCTTGTGTTCTTTGAAAGATGACTTATCTTGAAGCAAGATGGCTTTGAAAACTTATCTGTTGTTAGTTACTTACTCATCTGATGCTCCTAATACCATGACTATGAGAGCCTGTTTTTGATTCCAAAGACTCAGGAGCATTCACAATTCCATTTGAAGTCAGTGGCAGCTCCAGTCCTCAGCACATTTGAAAATCCGGCTCTTTATTTAAAAAAATCCAAACCAATAGAAATATTACCATATGCAATAGATGGCCCATAGCAAAGATTGTCTAACCAATAAGTAATTGTTCCTGTTCATATCACTTCTGCTTGATATGTAGTATAGTGGTTCAATTTAATTTGTCTTGAAATTAAAACAAACAGTTCTACAAAAATGATTGGGGATGGAAAAATTAAAGTGCATGGACAGTCTCTCTGTTGCTGGAAACATCTAGCCCCTAGAAAATGTTTCATTTGTTTAAAGATTCTTCTGATTTCTTTTAAAAAGAAAATGAAATATTGCTTGAATTTTGTTCTTGGTCTTTGAGTTCTTTTACATTGCTATTCAGAAGTTCCTGATTCAGACTTCAGCAGTATTAACCCCCAACTCAGAATAAAAGCTACAGTTTGTACTCAATCTTTTTTATATTGTACAGGTTTGTTTCATTTCCTGGCATGAAAATAAGACTATAGTATGTGGGTTGCAGAATACTGATTCTTTAAAAGCACATATTTACATTATCTTGTGTAAATAAGGAAGCAAAGTTTAAAGTAACACTAGTTAATGCAATCATCAACTATCAACAAATTCCTAAATCTCATTTCAACATTTATTTTGCTAGTCTTAACATGTCTATCTCTCGTTTTACTGGAGGATGCTGACTTTCATGACCAATATGAACAGATGCATTTCAGTTGTGAAAATTGTGAATGTTTGTTGAAGGCCCATGGGAATCCAATAGCTTTTCCAGATGGCTGTTGTTTTGCATGGCCTCATTAACAACATGGTGTAAATGTAACCATACCCTTTCTTTTTTAAATTGGTGTAATCCAAGGGAACTTCACAGTTAACATAGGTCAAAGGTGGTGGTAATGGTTGGAGTTGTGCAAAGCAGGGTAGTCATAGCGAGAAATGCGATTGCCTGCATTGCCTTGATGTGTAATGATATCTAACAAGATCAACAGGCAATCTTAGACACTTCAGAAACTAACATTAAGGTTGGTGTACTATATTTCTAACAGATTTGGTTTATGAAGACACAAGCAAAACCAGCGTTCCTAAAGCAGTGTCATCTACACAGACAGGCACGCTTTTTTGTTAACCCTGTTTTTTTTTTTAAACTTGTTTTATTTTATTGTAGTGGATGTGACACATTGACAGTATCCTGAACAAAACATATGGAATTAACTTTACTGAATTAAGTTAAACCTTCTTGAATTAGGATTAATACCTTTGGGGTACATTGTGTTAAAAATGCAATTGTGTATGTGTTGTGGAATTGTATGTATTTTCATGGGAAGGGTAAAGAGGAGATTAGCAGGGGGTTGATTAGGTAAATTCACTCAGGTTGTAATATTTCCAGAAAAACCACCTTTCTGGAAAGAGAGAAGAGGGAGTTAAAAAAATAGAACTACTCCTCTTGAGCATGTTCAGTGAACCCCTGAAATTTTTACCAGAACCAAATGAAGCCATGCTCCCTTTGACATCACAACACGGATGTTCTCCACTTGGTTTGATCAGGTGGGTTCAGGCGGGAACGGGGACCACTGTTGGGACGGCTTACAGTTTTGGAGACTGATACAGATATACAACAAAATTCTCCTTGAAATGACATTTATATCAGGAACAGAAGAAGATTGTAGGCACAAAACTTCTTTGTAATTTTTTTTTCTTTTTGAAGAGAGCCTCCTCAAATTTTTATCTTTCATTTATAAAAGAAAAATATTCTTTTTGTTTGTTTGTTTTGTTTGTTTGTTGGGAATGTTAACAGATGTTGTCAAGGTTCCTTCCCCACTCTGAACTCTAGGGTACAGATGTAGGGACCTGCATGAAAGACTCCCTAAGCTCATTCTTACCAGGTTAGGTTAAAAACTTCCCCAAGGTACAAACTTTGCCTTGTCCTTAAACCGTATGCTGCCACCACCAAGCGTCTTAAACAAAGAACAGGGAAAGAGCCCACGTGGAGATGTCTTCCCCCAAAATATCCCCCTGAAGCCCTACACCCCCTTTCTTGGGGAAGGCTTGATAATCATAGAATATCAGAGTTGGAAGGGACCTCAGGAGGTCGTCTAGTCCAACCCCCTGCTCAAAGCAGGACTAGTCCCCAATGTTTGCCCCAGAACCCTAAATGGCCCCCTCAAGGATTGAACTCACAACTCTGGGTTTAGCAGGCCAATGCTCAAACCACTGAGCTATCCCTCCCCACCAATAATAATAAGGATAATAATCCTCACCAATTGGTACAGGTGAACACAGACCCAAACCCTTGGATCTTAAGAACAATGAAAAAGTAATCAGGTTCTTAAAAGAAGAATTTTAATTAAAGAAAAGGTAAAAGAATCACCTCTGTAAAATCAGGATGGTAAATACCTTACAGGCTAATCAGATTCAAAACATAGAGAATCCCTCTAGGCAAAACCTTAAATTACAAAAAGACACAAAAACAGGAATATACATTCCCTCCAGCACAGCGTATTTTACCAGCCATTAAACAAAAGAAAATATAACGCATTCTCTAGCTAGATTACTTTCCAACTTAAGAGGAGTTGGAAGGCTTGCATTTCTGATTTCTTTCCAGCAAAAGTATCACACAGACAGACAACGCTTTGGTTCCCCCCCAGATTTGAAAGTGTATTGTCCCCTCATTGGTGATTTTGGGTCAGGTCCCAGCGAGGTTACCTTAGCTTCTTAACCCTTTACAGGTGGAAGGGTTTTGCCTCTGGCCAGGAAGGATTTTATAGCACTGTATTCAGAAAGGTGGTTTATTTATATTTATGACAGATGTGCTGCTGCCTGATTAATGGAGTGCAACGGAAAATTATCTACAATTATTAACCAACAGGAGCAGCAAAGTTGGGAAGCTGTGCCTCTCTCAGTGCATGAAATTCCACATCTGAGATTAGAATTTTTTTTACAAAGAGAAACTAAATGCAAACATATCCTTTTTTTAATGCAATGTGATGTTTAAATTAAGCTTTTGCTCACATGTAATCCAATTAATGGATTGGGTCCTTAATGTGCAAAATTAAATTATAATCCGCGTGCCCATGTTAAAGTAATTAACAGCTATTACTTGGCCCTTGAACATAATACAAGAAAAATTTATACTTAAGATAAATGTTTTTATAGAACATGTTCTCTCAAGCCCATCTGATGATCAGTTTTGAGTTAAATCAGATTATTTTTAATAGGTATTGGGCTGCAGAATATGAATTGCCAAGAGATTTAAACCCATTTCAGAATGAAGTTGAATCCCCAACAAAGAGTGGGGAATTAACTTTAAAATGGAACTGGCTTTAGTCATTATCTGCTTCTTTAAATCCTGTGTTAATCCTATACTGATGTTAATGGATGATACTGATTTATTTGCTCCTTTTGACAGGCTTTCCTTTAAAACAGGAGACAGCCATTCTAATCTATTGAAATAAAGTGACTGAGTATAATACCTTGGATGTAAAAGGGTAGAATTAATTGTGTAAATGTGCATCTTTTTATCAGTTTTTGCCACTAATATTGTAACTGGAGATGTTGGAGAAGCTTCACTTTTCTTCTTCAGTATAGACTAGAATAGAGAAATGGTACATGCAGACCAGCCAAACTGATTGTGCTGTCATCAGGCTGTGGGATTTGATTTATTTAATTTGTTCGAATGATCTGGCACAGAACTGGAGTTTCACCATCATTGGTGTAACAGCTGCTCAGACTCTACAGTATGTATAAGTACTTACAATTAAAGAGAAGATACTTCTCAGACCAGAAGTCAAATGTGAGTTCATAATGTAGGCCTCTTTGCTCCGTTCACATTTTTACTCTGACACTCCCTTACTACATTGTATGTGATGGTTCATTTGGAAATATTTAACCTTGCAAAACCACTAAATAAAGCTCAAGGTAAAAATAGGAAATATGTCAGACTGCTGGTGAGTGAGTGGCCTTATTAAAATAATTTTGCCAGCTATTTTGGTCTGAGGGAGCTGTTGTGGTTAAGTGGGTTATATAATCCACCAGCTAAAAATTTACAGAGGAGACTAACTGTGACAACTATGAAGAAGCTGGAAGACAGTACCTTAATCTGGATAAATATGTCAGACGTTTTTTAAAGAGAGATTTTTCTATATCTTTTTTTCAAGAACAGTCCTGTTAGAAGAATGTTTGCCATCTGTATGATCAAGACAGAGCACACTTAGGGATGACTTGCACCAAACCCTCAATAATTTTCATAGAACTTGTCATGGGGAAACTGTCTGAATACTGTGTGCAGTTATTTAATGTAGGTGATGCAATGCTTTCTTAGATTTAGAGTATTACTAATGCAAGAGGAAAGGTTAACAACAGCCAAGATTCATAAAATTATTCAGCAGTGATGAGTCTGTCGAAATGTTTTGGAGTAGGTAATGATGAATAAAACAGAATTTATTTTATTCTAATTTGGCTTCTCGTATATTGATCTATTACTTGGAGTCTAGAGTACAGTGCATATAGAGTATGTAGTTAGCTGTAAGCATCAGGACATGTATCGGACTCTGGAGCAGAAAGTTAGGGAAAAAGGCATATGAAATAGAAATTGTTGTAATTCAACAAGTTCACCCCATTTTAAAATCATTACAATACCAAATAAAACCATGTTGCTAGTTTTGCTTTGCAAAGTTGTATTTCTTTTGCATATCTGGTCTTGATCTGCAGCATTTGTATTCTAATAATTCTAATCTTTCTCAGACTTACTTTTCCATTTTACACTCCCATCACCCACCAACCAAACAGCAGGAAATGTTATGTCCTTCTGGCTAAAATAAGTAAACTGAAACTGCCCTGTGGAATAGGAGAGATAAGGTGGGTGAGGTCATACCTTTTATGGGACTGATATCTGTTGGTGAGGGAGACAAGCTTTCTTCAGACTTGAAGAAGAGCTCTGTGTGGCTCGACAGCTTGTCTCTCACCAGCTGAAGTTGGTCCAGTGAATGATATGACCTCACCCACCTTATCTCTCTAATATCCTGGGATCAACATGGCTACAACTACACTGTGTACAGCTGTGGAATAGGAGACTAATAGGTGCTGATGCCAAGGAAGAAGAGACAAGAAAATCTCACCGAGGATTTTACAGTCTAAACTAGGGGTTCTAAGGCTGTAGGTTGTGATGTCAAAATAATTCCTCAATGACCTTTTGTGTGGTGGTTATGATGCTGCTTGTCATTCATGCCGTGGTCTTTCAACAGTTCTTTCTAGCCAAAGACTAGAACTTTGAGTTTCAAAAACAGACTACTCGGTCCTCAGAGGCCCCATGTATGCTGGGTCTTACACCGCGTGACCTGATATGTTTTTAAACACCCAGGTTTATTTTAATTATCCTTTTTTAAACCGTTTGATTCCGTCCACTTTGACTAATTGTACTTTAAAACCACTCTAGATTATGCAGTTTATAAACCACCTTAGTGTTTAGAAGTCTAAACCACTTGAGTATCTTTGTATTCAGATGTGGACCCATTGCCAGGTTCAGCAACAGGTAAATGAAGAGGTCATTTCTGTATGTTCCTGACCAGTGGTAAGATGCTAACTTAGAACTGTTCCCTTCCTGGTGGGGTTTTTACTAGGTAGACTGTGCTTCCTGGGCCCAAAAAGGGGAGCTGTCAACCCCTAGCCAAGCTGAGATTGGAGAGGGAAATGAACCAGTTACATCTGGGAAAAGGTGTATACTGCCAGCAAAGCCTGGCAGGTTTTGTTGGACAGAGTAGCCAATATGAGAGGTGGTACATGAGTCCATTATGTCACTGCAGGGCCAAAGCCCCCTTCAGCCAAAGCTGGTGAAGGCTCAGTTGTTGAAACAGTGTGGATGAGATGAAAGTTTAACACTTTAAGAACTCAAATCTACATCTGCATTTGATTGTGGCTCACTTGTCATCCACAAAGAGAAAGCCAGCTTATTGGAAAAATTATCCCATGAACTTTGCAGCACAAATGCCAATTCTATAATTACTCCCAGTTTAATGGTGTGAAGGTGATGTATTGGTGGAAATAGTAATATGCCCAGTGAAAGAAGGGTGATATTTATCTACATCCAAAAAAAAAAAGTGAAATAGTTGGAAATACTTCTAACTCTTAGATTCTGTACTGTATATTAGATATATTAAAGGAGCTAGAACCTAGGTTCTCTATAGGCACTAAACACCGTTGGTAGTCAGTTTACTGGGAAAGATAAATCTTCTCATTTTGAAAGTGACAGCATTGTCCCTTCTCTTTTCCTCCATCTGAATCCTCTATACGCTCTTCCTGATGCTTTCTATTAAGCACATTACACCCTCACTGTCACATGCTGTCATAAATATAAAGGGAAGGGTAAACCCCTTTGAAATCCCTCCTGGCCAGGGGAAAGCTCCTCTCACCTGTAAAGGGTTAAGAAGCTAAAGGTAACCTCGCTGGCACCTGACCAAAATGACCAATGAGGAGACAAGATACTTTCAAAAGCTGGGAGGAGGGAGAGAAACAAAGGGTCTGTGTCTGTCTGTCTAGTCGTCTTGGCCAGGGACAGAACAGGAATGGAGTCTTAGAACTTGTAGTAAGTAATCTAGCTAGGTATGTGTTAGATTATGATTTCTTTAAATGGCTGAGAAAAGAATTGTGCTGAATAGAATAACTATTTCTGTCTGTGTATCTTTTTTGTAACTTAAGGTTTTGCCTAGAGGGGTTCTCTATGTTTTTGAATCTAATTACCCTGTAAGATATCTACCATCCTGATTTTACAGGGGGGATTTCTTTATTTCTATTTACTTCTATTTTTTATTAAAAGTCTTCTTGTAAAACACTGAATGCTTTTTCATTGTTCTCAGATCCAAGGGTTTGGGTCTGTGGTCACCTATGCAAATTGGTGAGGCTTTTTATCCAACATTTCCCAGGAAAGGGGGGGGTGCAAGTGTTGGGAGGATTGTTCATTGTTCTTAAGATCCAAGGGTCTGGGTCTGTAGTCACCTAGGCAAATTGGTGAGGCTTTTTACCAAACCTTGTCCAGGAAGTGGGGTGCAAGGTTTTGGGAAGTATTTTGGGGGGAAGGACGCGTCCAAACAGCTCTTCCCCAGTAACCAGTATTAGTTTGGTGGTGGTAGCGGCCAGTCCAAGGATAACGGGGGGAATATTTTGTACCTTGGGGAAGTTTTGACCTAAGCTGGTAAAGATAAGCTTAGGAGGTTTTTCATGCAGGTCCCCGCGTCTGTACCCTAGAGTTCAGAGTGGGGGAGGAACCTTGACACATGCTTTTATATAGAAATAAAAATTTTCTGTAAATGAGAAAAAACAGATGTGACCCAAATTAGGTCTTTACCATTGTGATTGTCAAAAAGGTGTGGGGTCTAGCTCCTCTGCTGAGGTATGCAGAGCTTGTGGAATTAGAAGCAGAATTCTTTATGCTATTTGGGAGGCTCCTTATGTTGTCAGCTATTGTAGGTGGGACACAGGACCTTGAGCCTCTGTCTTAGTAGGTAAACATGCAAACAAAACAAAAGCTTAATTTTCTTTTATAACGTCCTTATCTGTATTTGGAAATCTAGTCAAGTGTTCTGTGAATGATTTAGGTGCTTGAAACCAGCTTTGTGATCATTTTTAAAGTATTTAATTGTTGCCCATTGCCATATGTGGTCCTTAGAACATATTTAACACACTCATGTTCTGAAAGCCAGAAATGTGTTTCAGCATGACCTAGTTCTTCTCCTCTTTTTGCACTTTGACAGCCATGCCATACAAATCCATTTGTATTTCTCACATCACTTGTGTTCCTTTTTTGGAGCCTGATCCAAGCCAGCTGGAAAGACTCCAGCTGATTTCCGTGATCATGCCCTTTAGATGCTGTATTGATATCTGGCTTCATTTTCACCATATGTGTGTGTGTATTCCAGATGTTTGTAATGAAACTAAGCAGGCTGAGGTTGCTATTATGTGCTAACTAAGAATTCCATGGTAACTGGCTACATGTGTTAGAAGACAGGTTTCAGAGGAACAGCCGTGTTAGTCTGTATTCGCAAAAAGAAAAGGAGTACTTGTGGCACCTTAGAGACTAACCAATTTATTTGAGCAGCTCATGCTCAAATAAATTGGTTAGTCTCTAAGGTGCCACAAGTACTCCTTTTCTTTATGTGTTAGAAGGTAACTCTAAGGACTAGATTTTCAAAAGTTCTCAGCACCTGCAGTTGGGACCAGACTTTCAGGAACTGCTGATGCTGAGAACTTCTGAAAAATGTGGCCCTAAAAGTATAGCACTAGATCACTGGTTTTAAAATCTTTACATAACAGATTAACCTAAAAGGGGCTATTGTTTTTTTCATATTGTGTCACAGTTTATTCTTGTAATAATCAGTAGTTGAAATATAATGTTTATATTTAATATGCATCTTCTGTTTTAGCACAGATTAATAAGTATGGCCCCAGAAGTCAGTCAGATGTGCTGAGTTGCCACTTCAACAAGAAGTTTTTAAACTTTTAAGTATTATACACAAATGTAATTTCAGTGCTAAAATGCTGAAATTTATTTGTATCTTTTGTTCTCAAAGCTTGTTTGCTCAAAGCTCTTTGTATGCAAGTAGGATTCCCCCGCCCCCAGCCCATCAGGAATACAAATTCTTTAATGCAGCAGTACATAAAGGAACTTCTTATACAAGACTAAACTATTACTGTTTATATCAATAAAAACTTGGACATTTCTCAAACCAGGCGTGGCACATATGGTATTTCTTTTATATGACTAATGTACTTAAGCACATTAATTGAATAATTAAATTTATCATTACAACCACTTTCATGCGATGCCCATCCTGTCTCTGAAATAGATAGAACTTTTGAAAGATTTTTAAAAGATGCATTTAAATATAAATCAGTGGGTTTTTTTTACATTTTGCACAACTCTCCGTGTTCATTCTTCACCAACACTTTTCCTCTTAAAAAATTTCTTAATACTTTTACCTGTAAATATCATTACTCCTTGATTGTGCATAAAGACATGTCTCTTTGCTGACTTGTTACATTACAGTATACAGCAGTGTTTCTTGGCCTGCAGGCTGCTTGCGGCCCAGTCACCATAGAGCAGTGGCCCATGTGAATCCTCAGGACCATACAGGTTGAGTGTGTGTGTGTGTGTGTGTGTGTGTGTGTGTGTGTATATATATCTATCTATATCTATATATGTGGATGCGGACCACATAACACACAGAGAGCAGCATATATGGCCCACAAGGGTAAATAGATTGAGGACCACATGTCTACAGAAAGGCACAAAACTTGCATGTTAATGGAGTTGTGCCTGTTTATGCTAGGGCTAAACTTAGTCCTTTATATAAAGATGCAGCAAACAGAAAACATCAATAAAAGCAGCGTTATCATGCAAATGTTTATGGGATTCATGGAATGTTTAGCATGCTCAGTTTGTTTAACTCTGCATGGTTACTTTTGACTAAGGATAATTGAAATGTTGATCTTGCATTTCACTTGGTTTATAACATCCATTCTGTGTCGTATAACAGATATCAGTATATCAGGAAATGTGGATAACTTAGTTGTGTTTTTTGTTTCTGTTCAGAATGATTTACTCGTTAATACACCAGGGTTTTGAAATCTAAGGGCTAAATTGAGCTCTGGTGTAAGTAGATGCAACTTCATTAACTTCACTGGAATTATGCTGGTTTACACCAGAACTAAAAGTGGACATAAGTATTTATTTTTAATGCCTAAACAGGCAGAAAAGCTACCATCTGTTATGTACTATTAAAACCCAGTAAACCTCCCAAGTTACAGACATGGAACAAAAAATCCTTTTATGTTGATCAAGAGTATCTGGAGGCTTTTCTGTTCACTGAGTACTGTTATCTATGGCTTGTATTACAGATGACTTTCCCACATTGTGAGCCAGTACATACTCCAAAAAGATACTCTCAGGTTTCATGTATCCAGGTAATTAGCTGAGTTTGAGTACACTGGTAAAACCACTTGAAGGTCAATACATGACTGGCAAACTGCCTACTTCGGGGTCAGTAAACATGCTTTTGTAAAAGTTAATCTGAGCAACATGTTTCAGAGTGGTAGCAGTGTTAGTCTGTATTAGCAAAAACAACAAGGAGTCCTTGTGACGCCTTCGAGACTAACAAATTTATTTGGGCATAAGCTTTTGTGGGCTAAAACCCACTTCATCAGATGCATGGAGTGAAAAATACAGTAAGCAATGTATATATTACAGCACATGAAAAGATGGGAGTTGCCTTACCAAGGGGTCAGTGCTAATGAGTCTGTAAAATAAATAAATAAATATATACTGCTTACTGTATTTTTCACTCCATGCATCTGAGGAAGTGGGTTTTAGCCCACAAAAGCTTATGTCCAAATAAATGTTAGTCTCTAAGGTGCCACAAGGACTCCTCATTGTTTCTTTGCAACATGGACATTATGTTGTATTTAAGCAATCAGTAGGATTGGTATGTATTTTACCTGATCGGTGACAGGTTCTTAATTTTGAGTCAAGGCAAGTCTTTTTGTATCTACTACAAGGAAATGGAGACAATTAGTCTTACCAAGAGAAATGTTTGGGAAAGGAAGTGGTGCTTTGTGTTGTGCAGAATTTGTAAAGTGTGCCTTTTCTGATGTGTAAAAGGAGCAAATATATTACAAGTTCTGAAGCATAAAGGGATTCATCTTGCTTCCATTGAAGTGAATGTCAAAACTCCCATTGGCTTCAGCAGTGCAGGATCAGACCCAGAGAACACAAAGCACACAAACTATGAAAGGAGTATTTTCCCACACAAATCTAATTTTTTTTTGCATGTTTCTGTAAAATGAGGATTCTTTATTTAAAATGCATTTTAATAATAAAAATAATAAATCCAACAGTTTAATGAGAAGTAGATCAGTATTTTTGTATTGTTATCCATAATCTCCTCCATGCTTGCTTTAAAAGTATTTAGTTTTTCTGCATATTTTAAATATTTGTTTTATTTCAGTAGTGGAGGAGCACTGTGATCTACACTGAATTAAAATTTGTGTGTTTTCTGGTAGTATCAATCTGTGAATTGCATTATAAATGTGCTAAAAATTCTGCTGCTCTTTCACGCAGTGTGAATATGTAAATTTACATCAGTTATAGAGTGGTGTGTTCTCTCACGGGCGTATGTAGACTGAGGCAGTAATGCACATGAAAATAGTTATCAGAAGGCAGTCACTACATTACATGTGTTTTGCTGTGTTGCCTGACTCTTGCATGGCAACCTGATTCTTGTAAAAAAGACAAAAGCGAAACAGAAAACTCCAACATAGAAATAAGTTGCAAAAAGAGTCTTGTAACCAGAGGGCTTACCTATACTAAAGAACTGAAATGGCCAGCTATTCTAAAAGGCTATTATTGAAGGTTTATTTTCCTTTCCTGCACAAAGAAAGCTTGCAATGATTTATGCACCTGCAAGTTGTATCTTAGCAACATCACTGGGGAAATAATGCTCAGCTTTTTCTAAACACTTTTTGTTGAACATAATCATAAATTGTAAAACAAAGGTCCAGAGCAATTTAATAAAAGTTCTTCGAAGTGCTGCTCCTTATTCCATTTATGTAAGAGATATATTCGGTGTTGAGTGTTTTTCTGGCTACAGTATGATAAGGATCAGATTACATAGTCATCCAACTATCTGTCCGGTTTAGTTAAATTAAGCCTGAATTATTGCTTAACCTGATCTACACAAACTTAGCATGTAAAGTCACACTTCTTCCTCTTTAAAAGAAGATCAACCTCTTTGGCTCTGGAATCATTTCTCTACCTCATAAAGTACCCAATGGGGATTTGCTGTTACATTATGCATGCCTTGGTAGTTAATGGTACTATGGGCTGTATGTGCAATATACAGTAATACCAACAGATGACAAAAGAGAATAATTTATCTAATCAAAAACATAGTTTTATTCAGGGAAATAATATGCTGTTAATCTTACCATGTGTGCAAACCCCCGCTGTATAGTCTTGTTTTTACTTATCACAGTGATGTAAGTATAGGATAGTCTGTTTGTTTAGGGATTGATTGTGGTGGTGGTAGTTGTTTATAAGTTTTTATATCCCACTTATCACTATAGTATCAGAACTCCAGGCAAATGTTAATGTATTTACCTTATCCCTGTCAGGGAAAGGGGAAAGGATTATCATCCCCAGTTTACCGACGGGGAAACTGAGGCTAACTAGTTTGACTTGACCAATGTAGAACCATGAATAGGACCCAAATCTCCTGGTTCACAGCCCAAGGTCTTGCCTACAAGATCATCGTTCCTTGGGCAGCAATCCTGTAAATACTGATGCACATGCTTGATGCACATATAAGTAGTGCCATTTAATTCAACCCTAAAGCAGTTTGTTTAACTGGGACTACTCATGTGTGAAGCATGTACATAAGTATTTGCAGTACTACACTCCATGTAGGTGCTTAGCCGGGCTGTACAAAATGGCAAAAGAAAATCCCTTTTGTGGCTTTTAATGCCATTTTACTGAATGCTGTAATATGCTCTGACTTATTTCCAGAATTTTGAGAGCCCAGAAGCTTTTCAGGTGGAATAATGACTGTAAAGCTCTTTGGGTCATGGAATATCTTGTAGAGGGCTGAGTAATTTGATGATGCTTTATATATGTGTCGTGCTGATGATAAACAATATATAAAGAGAGAAATAAAAACAGAAAGGTTAAGTGCCTTTTCTGAACAGGAACTGTGATCCACTTGATCAGGATGGGCCTGAGAGTCTGGATACCTGGGTCTTGACCCAGACTTGCTGTATGACCTTGGATATGTTACTTCACCTCCCTGAGTCTCTGTTTTCTGTTCGTAAAATGGGGATAATATTTACCTACACTATAGGGGGTGTTTTGAGGAATAGCGTAAATTATACAGTGCTGTATAAGTACAAAATTATTGTTGCAACAGTGGCAGAGATGATAACAGGGCTGAGAAATTTTCTGGCTCCCTGCTTTTTGCTCAGTCAACTAGATAATCCTGTTTCTTAGGCTTTCTCTACACATGGGAAATTTACCAATAATTTTTCTACCAGTTCTAGCAGTGGTTCAGATGAACTGGTCTTAAAATTTGTGTGAGCAACGATGTAGACAATCTTTTGGTATGTCTCTTTTCTCTTCCATCCCAATTTTTTGAAAACTTTGATATACAACTCACCTATTCAGAAAAGTTGCTGGGTGTTTTGCTTTTTGTGTAGCTCTTCAGAGAAACATAGATTCCACATTTTAGTGTATGTAAGCTGTCATTCAGGCAAACCAGAAGTAGTCAAACATCCTTTTTCTGTTTTTAAGTCCCTTCTTAACTCAGTTTATACGCAATTTTACATTGAATTAAAAACACCTAAGGTAATCTCATTTTACTTAAAAACCTTTTTTTCTCTTGTTGCAAATATCAGTGCATTACCATCAGCTTGCCAGGAGTCATATTTTTGTTCCTGAAAAATATTCTTCATAATTAGTTACTAAAAGAGCAGGGGAGAGTGGAGGGTAAGGGGGCAGAAGTATAAAAGGGAGGTAGTGGCAGCTTAAGTTCATGTTTAAGTGGCTATAGCATGAATAATAGTAAACTAAACAATATCCCAAATAAGCAGCTTGCTTTCTCTTTTTTTACATTTTAGGTGATGTATCTCCAATTCACATGAATCCTATTTCTCAATCCCAGTTTGTTCCTTTGGCAGAAATTCTTTGCTGTGCTATATCTGATATGAATGCAGCTCATGTTATTGTTACCCAGGAAACATTAATGGATCAGTTGGTGAAATATTATCCAGGTAATATGTTACTTTTTCCCTTCAGAAGCTAATAAATTGTAATTCTTATATTGCTGACAGTGCGTGCAAACATTCATTAACAATCTGCCTGAAGCTGGCAAAATGGAAGAATATAAATGAACAGATAATCACAAATTAATTTATACACCCACCCGCACTATCTCTGTAACTCTATGTACAGTTTGGTAAAATGTATTTTATTTTTGTATAGAATTCTTCCGACTAAGTATCACTTTATATTGAGAAATAGAAAGAAAATATATCAGTGGCTGTATGCTAAGGAGGGAGAGCACATGAAAATTGAAAGAGGTACTAAAAGAGGCCAAAAGGTAGAGGTGTGTGAAAGTATGGTTTTCCTAACTGGAGATCCTAAAGCTTTTAATCACCCTCTTTAATGGATGGAAACGTGATATTTGACTTACCTAGGGGGTGTGGGATTGGCTAAGAGGAATCCATGTAAAGGGTCTGTGGCCACAAATAAGATTGGCCTCAATTTCAGGTTTGGTGGCCAAACATTTCTTTGCCCCAAAAAGGAAATTCTAAATTCATCACTCATTCTAAATGAGCATTACTCTTTAATCCTGCATGTCTGACAGGAGAGCAGCAATTTCCCCTGAGCTCCCAGGATCAGGAGCACCTAATTACAATTTTTTTTTTTAAAGCCCCATTCTGGTGTTGGGGTTCTCCTGAGACCTTTTCCACTCAGTTCCCCAAGAGTTCAGTCTGATTCCAGTCTTGTCACTCAGATTCCTTAATTTGGCATACAGCAAAGCTATGCTGAGTTGATCAGACTCAAGCATAGGAAGTGGGTATAGGGTGTATCACACATACAAAGTTACACAGAAAACCTCTTCCTCTATATACATTTACACATTACATTGCATTTATTATACACTGCATCATCCATTTGGGGATTGTCTTAGTCACTTTGTGGGAACTAATCGCTGTACAGCATGTTCTGTTCACCTGCTGTCCACGTTTGACTTTATTCTTTACCTTATCCTTACACTCCTGACTTTTGCTGTTCATGGTTATCATGTTCTCAGTAAATGGTTCCCTGCATGTTCCCCCCCCTTTATATTAGCTAGTTCAGACATTTTGTCTTTTATCTTATTTACTAAATCTTATCGTTTACTTAGCCTAAATATTCCATTTTCAGCCTGCTGATCTAGTTACTTTCCTAATCCTGTCTTCCAAGGCCTTGTCTACACTACAGGGGAAATAGCGTATATTCAATAGCATAACTCAAATCGACGTAGCTTAGACCTGCTTACCATGGGGTCCATGCTACATGATGTCGACGGGAGATGCTCTCCCATTGACTCCCCCTACTCTTCTTGATCCGGTGGGGTACAGAGTCGACGGGAGAGTGATCTGTTGTCGATTTAGCGGGTCTTCACTAGACCCGCTAAATCAGTGGCTTTCAAACTTTTGTACTGGTGACCCCTTTCATATAGCAAGCCTCTGAGTGCGACACCCCCCCCCCATAAATTAAAAACACTATTTTATATATTTAACACCATTATAAATGCTGGAGGCAAAGCGGGGTTTGGGGTGGAGTTTGACAGCTCACGACCCCTCATGTAATAACTTTGCGACCCCCTGAGGGGTCCCGACCCCCAATTTGAGAACCCGTGCGCCAAATCGACCGCCAATGTATCAATCGCCGCTCATCGATCCCCTGGTAAGTGTAGACAAGCCCCAAGAAAGGAGGCCTCCCCCATGTTTAATTACATGTGTCCAGCAGGGCCTACATCTGGTACTCCATGAAAGTTCCTTGGTCTGATACTTGTCATCTCTCCTGACCCTTAGTGCTCCTCTAGTCCTACTTAGTGTACAGGCTACTCTGATAATCCATCTTGCTTGTTTGCTTGTAATGCAAAAATTAGAGGTTTCTAACGATAGGCTTTTAGTGTGTCACCATAGATTGGGCTAGAGTCCTGCCAAGAACTTGAAATAATTTTAAATTGCATCACAACAGTCCCAGATATGATCTTAGCTCAGATGGAAATAACACTCTACATACTTGTAATAAATGAAGGGATATCTCACTCTGCAGACTGCCATAGATGGTACCGTTTTACTGGAAGCTTTCATTCTTACTAAGCAGGACTGCAGGGGCATGGAATTTATGAAAAACCTAGGATGGCCCCCCAGTTTTCAGTAGATTGTCAGGGACTGTGACCCATCATTGAAAAACATTGATAGAAATGGTAATCGGTAAATCCTAGTGGCAGTTGAAAACTTGGGTTTATTCGTATTTGATGAATTGAAGAAGAGAATTGCTATACCGGATTTAGTTGGGCATCCTATCTCCAACAATAGCCAGTACTACATTCGTCAGAGGAAGATGAAACGGTCCTATAAAGGACCATTGTGTAATAACGTGTCCATAGGGAATTCTTTGTAATTGCTGTCAGTTATGGGGTGGCTGCACAGTTTGTATCTCTTATAAATATTTTATCCTATTTAATGTAATGAGAATATCCTCAGTTACCTATACAAATGTTTAATCCTTTTAAAAACAACAACAAAATGTGCTAAATTATGTAGGTAGGAACTAGAATCCCAATACAATACTGATTTCCATGACCATAGCTTGAGGGGACAAATGTTGCTGTTCCTAACACTTCAAAAGTTCCATATCATCATCCCCCCCCCCCCCATGGTTCCTACTAAATACTGGAACAAATCCAACCGAGGTGTGGCTGCCCCTTTCCTGCCTCCTTTTCAAAAGTTGGCTTATCTCACTACTCAGGAGTTGGGGTTGATGAAGATGAACTGTTGTCTGCCCCTTGCATTTGTTGTTGGTGAATTTGAAAGATTGGCTAGTGTATCTTTTTCACTGCCCTCTATTGGAGAGAATTCATAATTGCTGTCATTTACTGGATGGCCTATATATAAGCCCCTTCATTTTCAGTTTAAACCAGTTTTTACCAAAAAAATTCCCAGGTTTTACAAGAAGTATTATTTATTTTTGTCTGATTTTCACCCTACTTTTGTATCATTCAAATATATAAAAAATAACTTGTTTTATTAGGGAACTACAATACATTGCATGAGATATATGTATTACGATAATACATTAGTATGTGTGTACATGCAAAGCTGCCTGTTGAAGTAAGGCTACGTATTCGTCTACAAGATACAGACAATAAACAAATAGGCACGCATGCAAGCTCTGAAGTATATGAGCATCTGAACATACTGATGAATCTCATGCCCACCACATACATATTTCAAGCTGCTAGCAGATAACGGTTTAAAGATTTCACACACTAAAATGGGAAGAAAATGAAAATCTGTATCAAAATACATTTCAGAACACAAGGAAGTACTTGAAAGTTTGAAAAAAACAAAAACAGGATGAAGTTGAGTATA
This sequence comes from Lepidochelys kempii, assembly GCF_965140285.1. Classification (NCBI taxonomy): domain Eukaryota; kingdom Metazoa; phylum Chordata; order Testudines; family Cheloniidae; genus Lepidochelys; species Lepidochelys kempii. The sequence goes on from NC_136386.1 coordinate 81,818,927, forward strand.
TGTGCTGCAAACGTTGTGGCCAAATTATTAAATAGAACTATTAGCCCTATAAATATTTATAAGTCTACAACAGTAAATTGTTTATTCAAATGAAAAGTTTTATTTGGGGAGTAGAGATATATTGTGTTCTTAAACTCAGAGGTGGCATTGTGTTTGGAGTTCTGTTTTAGTTCTGCAGCAAACTACATTGATGAATGGAATTCAAAGCATTAATCTACGGAATACTTTCCCTCCCATCTTTCCATCCACCAAAATAAACCCCAATATTTACCCAGAAAAATTAATAGTTTTTTGCACTGATATTCAACTGATTTTGTAGTTGTGGTAATAAATACTGATAAATTTATGGGAGAAAATAAATAATATAAAAACTGAAAGTGAAGGGTCCTACCTCTAGAAGAGCCCTTCATGTCCTTCACAGCTGCAAGAGAATTTCCGTTAGTTCTGTGCATAAACTCTGGATTTATGAAGCACCAGGTACTGAGTTCTATTCATAATTCTGCATCTGTGAAGTTTAGCTCACAGTTGTGACATCTCTGTCCTGTATGCTGCTGTAGGGTTTTGTTTAGTGTATTTTTTGCTGTTGGACAACTGTTACTTTTTTTTTATTCTGGCTCTTAAAGTTGAACACAGTGATGTGTCTTTAAACCATTCAGTTAAGAATGGCATCACATGATCGAAACTGCGGGAGTTTTTATTGTTAAGATTGATTTGGTACTACTCAAATTCTTAGTATGTGAGTGGTCTTAGACTCTTTTGTAAACCCTTCATACTTAATCAGTATGCTCCTTGTACGTCTCAGTGACGTCCAAATTTGTTACATTTCAGTAAATTACCGTTCACTTCTAACTTTTCATGATTTTATGTATTAAATTATTTCTGATTGAAATACTTATATACTGTATCTTTATTATAGGTATAACAACTCCCTCACAAGAAATTCTATATAGTGTGCTTGGAACTCTAATTAGAGAAAGGAAGATATATCACACTGGAGAAGGCTACTTCATAGTGACCCCTCACACCTACTTTATCACAGATAATGTCATGAAAGACCATAAGAAGTTCCTGTTAGAGGATAATTGCCCTCTACTGCCATCCGCTTCTTACCTTGTAAGCATGGAGAGCTCTGCAGATCTAACAAAAGAAAATGTTCCTATGGTGTCTCATTGCAGATCCTGCCATTGTTTCCCTGCTCAGGCTACATTCAGGGAACAAAGATATCAGCAATTAATTAACCATGAACCTAATGGAAGAGGTCAAAAAGGCTCTGGTGAGTTGAAGCCCTCAGTTCAGAATCAGCCTCTCTCTACATTACTTGAGACTCATTCATGTGACACAACCAAGTCCTTAACTTCAATGAAAGAAAAAGAAAAATGTAAAAAGTTTGGCCTTAGTCTTTTCTGGCGTAGTAGCACATCTAAAAAAGAAAAACCTAAAAAAAAGTATTCTTCTTTTTCTGCCCAATTTCCTCCTGAAGAATGGCCAGTCAGGGATGAAGATAATTTAGATAACATTCCACGTGACATTGAACATGAAATCATCAAGCGTATTAACCCTGTGCTGACAGTAGATAACTTAGTTAAACACACAGTACTAATGAAGAAATTTGAGGAACAGAAAAAATATATTAGCAAAGGCACCTCAACCGAAATGTTGACAATTCAGCAAAAGCATATTTCAAAAGGGTCTGTTGTTAAAAAGCAAAGTAAAACAGCAAAGTATCACAGGAAAATTCAATCCAGTAAAGAAAAGCAAATAAGAAAAACCCAGAGAAAATCTCAAATCAATCAGGTAACGTCAGAAAATGACAAACAGGAAAAATATGCAGAGCGTCTGTCATCACATGTTACAAATGAAGTTGTAGCTCATGAACAGCTACATGAGGATGGAACAGTTGTTAAATCCCATTTTATATATAAAAAGCAAATTAAGAATCCTTTTCAAGGTCTACCATGTAGAGAGAAACTTTCTACAAAAGGGCACAAAGGTCAGAAAAACAGTCAATTTAAGTCCAGGATTCAAAAGCAAGAAAGGAATTTTCAAAGGTCAAGGTCTTTGGATTCCTCAAGAACCTTTGACCATGAAGCCATACAATCAAATGCTGAAAAATGCAGTGACAAAGCCAAGCAAAACAAATCATCCCACGTTAACAATTCTTCCCTCCAAGCCATCAAAGGCCATTTCAGTGAATGCTGTAATTATCCACAATGCAGTACTTTACGAATAGATGATAAATGTCATTACTCCAGAGAGAGTAGCCTTTCTGACTATGTCTATAGAGGGGCAAACAAAAAACTTATTGGAGATATTCCAAAAACTCATTTCTCTTACATTGAAGATATGTTTGAGTTTAAGGAAGAAATAAAGTATCCCCTAAGTTCAAAAGATACCCATCAGTGTGACAAACCTGCCATTATATGTGAGCTACTAGATCAAACATCAAATCGTTTTCAGAATTTCAGTCTTTCTAATGATCCTGCTGATGCTAACCAGTTTAAACAATCTGAAGATGGTGCCACTCAAAGACTAAGGACTGACAAAAAGAATGAACTAATGTTTAGCAATACTACTACTAAATGGCCTGAGTCTGTTAACCCAGAAAAAAAAGGATTTATTGATGATCAGACTTTGTATCAAAAAGTAGATGATTATGATGTTTGCAGCTCGTTATATCTTGAGGAGGAGGATTACCCTGAATCATATCAACAGCAACTCAGCCACACTATTTCAGAAACAGGAGAATGCAGTAAGGGAATACAACAAATAAGCACTGAACTGTCTCTCAGAAACTGCGGTCTTAATAGTCATCCAGCTGAGTGCAATACTAATGTAAATCAATTAGATTCTTGTGGGCATGAAGGAAATGAATGTCATAGTCTTAGTGGGTCAATGGATAGCTCACAAGAGTGCCAGAAAATTGATCTTGCAGGAGAAAATTGTTTCCATGATCAGCTATCTCAGTTTGTTTACAAACATCATGACGAGGAAGTTGAACTTGCTGAACATGTTCAGGCTTCAGATATTGGTGTCAATATATTTGATTTCTGCAAAGCAAACGACGGTGACTCAGATGCTGAAACTTTGCCAAACACTCCCAATGAAATGAGAGAGAAATCAGCGTGCTCGACACTGGGGCTGCAGACCATGGAAATGAGAAAAAAAATTGGAAAAAAGCAACAGCTTTTTAATAGTACACATACTACTGTTTCAGGGCTGAATGTCCAAAAAGAACCAAGTAACTTAGAAGGAACAGAAAACCAGAGCATTACAGGAGACAGCGGAATTGATTCTCCAAGGTAAGAACACAAATGTCAGTGATGTTCTTCTATTATAATAATAATCATCATCAGATTTAGGAAGAATTGCTGGAATAGATAACAATTGTATTGTCATGAAGAACTCCATTGCTAAAATGCACTACAGAAATACTTCCAACAAGATAGTGCTAAAGCGTCTCTGGTATAAACTACACTAACTAATATTGTATTTAACAATTTTGTTTCTCTGAGGCAGAAAAATATGATTCATTCTGTTTTACAGATTGGGGAATCAAGACGCAGAGAGATTAACCACTTAGGTAGGAGACACTGGCTTTGTGGTTAAACACGGGCCTGGTAATTTGGAGGCTTGGGTTTTGACATAGACCTTGCTGTGTGATGTTTGGTATGTCGCTTAATCTGTGTGTGCCACAGTTACTCCAGCTGAAAACTAGGGATAATAGTTACTTAAAATAGGTGTTTTGAGGTCTAATTAAATCTGGAAAATGTTATTCAGGCCAGTCGGAGTTGCAGATGGATTTTAAGTGTTCTGGGCTCTTGGCCCTGTGCTCGTTCCTTTATTGAGGCATCTGTAACCTTTAAGAGGCTATCCTCACTTTTCATAGTTTTTTGCAAATTCACCATAAAAGGTCTTGTGTGAAACAAGCTTGAGTTTCACATGCTTGCCTGTGAAAAACGATCAGGCTTCCAAATGTTAATAAAAATTTGAAATTTTTGGAAGTTTGAAATTGGAGGAAACTAATTAATTGGCAAAACACTACATTTAAATTTTTGAGAGAGAAATTCAGCCCCACTCTATAAGTAACATCAAGGTGTCATATGATTCATGACTCTTGACATGATGGCACTGAATGTAGAGAAGACTACTTCTTCTTCATATCCACTATCATTTTGAAAAGCTAGTATGCACTAAGGACCAAATCCTGCAGTTCTTCTTTAGGCAAACTTCCTAATGAAATCAGCATGTGTTTTTGCCTGAGTAGGGACTATAGCATTTGGCCCTGTGTTCTTTTGGCACATTTTTGGCTTATTAGCTGAGTATTGATAGTTTCAATTCTTAGTGGGTACTCTGATAACCCAGAAATATCTATGTGGCACTAAAAACTAAATAAACTGTTTTATTTTTAGAACACAAAGTCTTACATCTAATAATTCAGCCATTTTGGATGGATTGAAAAGAAGACGAAGTTTCCTACAGAACTTTGAAGGCAAAAATAACAGTGCAAGGAGCGGAAGGATGCTTACACAAAATACATTGTTGCAGTTAACTCCAGTCATGAATGTTTAAGTTTCTTTTCTTACAGAGCTTTGTGAATTCTTTCCTTTGTATAATGTAAATAGCATTGTTTAAAAAATTTACAGTAATCAAATACATAAAGATGCATCTAAATCCATGTCTGTTCTTTCAACTTGTATGAACTAGGGCTGTCAAGCGATTAAAAAATTTAATCTTGATTAATTTAATTAAATATTTTTGGGGTTTTTTTAGATTTTCAAATATATCTCAATTACAACATAGAATACAAAGTGTACAGTTCTCACTTTATATTTATTTTTGATTACAAATATTTGCCATGTAAAAAACAAATAGTTTTTTTTTTCAGTTCATCTCAGACAAGTGCGGTAGTTCAATCTCTTTATCATGAAAGTTGAACTTACAAATGGAGAATTATGTACAAAAAAACCCTGCATTCAAAAATAAAACAATGTAAAACTTTAGAGCCTACAAGTCCACTCAGTCCTACTTTAGCCAGTTGCTCAGACAAACAAGTTTGGTTACATTTCCGGGAGATAATGCTGCCTGCTTCTTATTTACAATGTCACCTGAAAGTGAGAACAGGTGTTTACATGGCACTTTTGTAGCCGGCATTGCAAGGTATTTATGTGCCAGATATACTAAACATTTGTATGCCCCTTCATGCTTCCATGCTGATGATGCTCATTTAAAAAAAAAAAAATGCGTTAATTAGATTTGTGACTGAACTCCTTGGGGGAGAATTGTATGTCTCCTGTTCTGTTTTACCTATATTCTACCATGTATTTCATGTTATAGCTGTCTCGGATGATGACCCAGCACATGTTCATTTTAAGAACACTTTCACTGCAGATTTGACAAAACACAAAGAAGAAGGTACCATTGTGACATTTCTAAAAATAGTTAAACACTCGACCCAAGGTTTAAGAATCTGAAGTGTTGCCCAAAAACTGAGAGGGATGAGGTGTGGAGCATGCTTTCAGCAGTCTTAAAAGAGCAACGCTGTGATGCAGAAACTACAGAACCCGAACCACCAAAAAAGATGATGAAAAAGAACATGCATCAGTTCACTCTGCTTTGGATAGTTATCAAGCAGAACCCATCATCAGCATGGATGCATGTCCTATGGAATGGTGGTTGAAGATGAAGGGATATATGAATCATTAGCACATCTGGCATGTAAATATCTTGTGAAGTCAGCTACAAAAGTGCCATTCAAACACCTGTTCTCACTTTCAGGTGACATTGTAAACAAGAAGTGGGCAGCATTATCTCCTGCGAATTATAACCAAACTTGTTTGTCTGAGCGACTGGCTAAAGTAGGACCAAGTGGACTTGTCTGCTCTAAAGTTTTACTTTGTTTTGTTTTCGAGTGCAGTTATGAAACAAAAAAATTCTACATTTGTAAGTTACACTTTCATGATAGAGAATGTACTATAGTACTTGTATGAGGTGAATTGAAAAATACTATTTTTTCATTTTTACAGTGCAAATATTTGTAATAAAAAAATATACAGTGAGCACTGTACACTTTGTATTCTGTGTTGTAATAGAAATCAATATATTTGAAAATGTAGAAAAACATCCAAAAATATTTAATAAACTTCAATTGGTAGTTTGTTTAACAATGCAATTAATCGCGATTCATTTTTTTGAGTTAATCATGTGAGCTAACTGCGATTAATCGACAGCCATAGTTTGAACATTTCATTTTCGATTCTTAACTTTTAATTAACATTTTAATAAGACAGTTAGTTACTTTTGTTATAGCTATGTGACCATGTTTGTAATAAAAATGTGTAAAGAAAAAGTATGGACTAAGAGTGTACTTCATTCAGGTCAAATTACTAGCCTGACATGATTGTAGGTGGAGCTCCAATAGGAACCATGCAACTACAATCAGTTGACACAAATTGCAGTGACTAAAGGTACTTCCTGTGTGCACCACTGGGCCAACAGAACCCACTAGATACCAGCATACACAAAAGAGTTAAGTAGGAAAAAAGATTTAACATCCTGCCTCACCCTGAAAAAGCCACTTGAGATAGAACACTAATAATACTCTGCTGATTAAAGCCAGTGGACCTACTCGTATAAGACAAACAGGAGTTAGTGTTTCTAAATATAAGTGAAGAGAATATTTTACTGATACAGGATGCACAGGAGAAAATAGACTATATTAGTTCTACTAACTAAAAAGTTTCACTTAGGCCACACCTTATTGAATGTCAAATTAGACTCTCTGAAAGAAGAGGACCTTTTTTCTCTTTAAGTGCTAGAATGGTGGTGACTTAATCTCCTAATTCTAAAGTGAATAAAAATCAATGACTTTTTAAAAAATTGGATTTTTAAATTTAAATACATATTTATGTAAAATAAATCTATTTAAAATTAAATTTGAAATTGACAACCTATATTAAGGCCACTACAATCTATTATCTAAATTTTATATAAAAAAATCCAAGCAGTACATATTTGCTGCCAAAGTTTTAAAGGAATTCAGACCACTGATCTGGTGGACGTCACTAGCTAAGACCCTGGAACCATAGTCTCTTGAAGTGCTAAGCCAGCTTTTGACAGCCATAGCCTCTTCTGCAGGTGCAGAGAGAATATTTTCTTTTCAGTTTATTCAGCTAGGTCAGTTCAATTACAAGTTTATTCAAAGTTGAGAAATTGATTCAGAGTTGTAAAAGTAAGAAAGTTTTGTTTCTTCTTCCACTGTGTATAAAAATGAGGTGAGAGGATGAGAGACTAGTTCTTAAAAACTTGGATATGGTGACAAGAAACAATCAGTTTGATACACTAACTACAGATACTACTTCCTTTGTTTAATAAATCCAGTACTGCAAAACATGTTTTGATACTTCCTCCCGCCTCTGCTTCTTCTTCCCTCCACCCCACCCCGTTATGTGTCCAATACATTTAAGGTAGTTTTATTTAACTAATAAAAATACCATTTTAAAACATTGGGTTTTTTAAACTTTTTAATTTAATTCTAATTTTCATCCAAATGCAGCTTGATACAAATCAGAAGTAAAAATTAATCCACTAAATAAGAAATAAATCATTCACCATTTTACATTTTTATATTCTGTCAGAAAAATTAAGAATCTGAATAAATGTATGTTAAGGGGTATAATGTGTTTAAATAAATGCATATAGATACATTATATCCCCCTCATTAGCAAAAACTATGGAACTTAGTGTAAAGGCTATATTTAGTTGAAAATCAACATGTTTTGCAAGGCTAAAATTGGTTCTTTATTCCCAGATCTTTATTCTCAGCACCAGGTTTTAATTCGTGGTTCCCTGATCCTTATTCAAAGGCCAGAATTATTTTAAAGTACATCAATGTAAGAGTCATTGTTTAGAAATTTCATCAAATTAATATGATTGTGATTAAAATTTACATTACTAAACATTAAATAATCAATGGGTTTTGACTGGCTATACATGACAAAATGTGCCTCAGGTCCCCGAGTGGCATGTCCCCACAACTGTGGGACTGTTCTGAAGGAGCTGGGACATGGCACTCGCTGCCCCAAAGCTTCATTCCTAGGAAGTGTGCTGTCATGTGTCATGCTCCCATCCCACTTCCATTTTGTGAATAGTGTTTGAATAAGGTGCTGGGGTTTGTCAGACTGTACATGACAAAATGTGTCTCAAGTGAGCCCAAGTGACATGTCTCTATAACAGTTCCACTCTCTTGAAGGAGCTGGGACATGCCACTCCCTAACCCGAAGCTTCGTACTTGAACAGCATGTTGCCACGTTACATCCCCACCCCTCTTCTGTATTATACTTAGGGCTTGAATAGAGAGTTGCAATTTGACTGACTCTACATGCCAAACTGTGTTTTGGGTCACCTGAAGTGACATGTCCCTGCATCTGACAGTGTTCTGAAGGACCTAGCACATGCCACTCATCGGCCCCAAGCTTTGCTCCTGAACAATATGCTACAAAAGGTCACATTCCTACCCCTCTTCCATATCCTGCAGAGGACTTGAATAAGGAGTTGTGTTTTAACTGACTGTAGATGATGACAAAATAAGTCATGAGTCGGCCCGTCCCTCCGAGGTGACACGTCTGCAATCATCAGACTGCATTGAAGGTGCTGGGATATGCTACTCTTCAACCTGAAGCTTTATTCTTGAGCAATGTACTGTCATGTCTCATACCCCTATCCCACTTCCATACTGTAAATGTTGCTTGAATAAGGAACTTGGTTTTATCTGGCTGTTTGTGACAAAAAGCATCTGCCACCATTCGACAAATCTGAAGGAGCTGCGACATGTAATTTTGGGTGTGGCTTTTTTGAGTGCTAACCGATATTGTACCTCTTCTTCAATATTGTCTATTTCAGTTAGTAAACATGCAAAAGGCATGTAAAAATCAACACAAAGCAATATTTGTAAATCCATCTGTAATGTTTTCACAAATTGTATGGACAGCTAGAAATTAGGAAGCCTATAACAATGCTTGCTTGTTCTTCGACAACTTTTGAACAGAAAAAAGGCTTTATCAAATTTTAATTGTGTTAGAAATAAATACATTTGTTGTTAGTGACGTTCTTTTCCTTGTTACACAAGGGAAGTAAGATAAAGAAAGTATGGTTTGGGTTTTTGGAGCTGCTCTTGAGGATCCTGAAAAATATTTGCCTTGCTTCTTGGGTGTTGAATGTGGATTTTTATTGCAAGTCTTACCTTGAGTGAGAGGCTCTGGAATATCTAAATCCACAACCTTGTTAGCTACTATATTCTTAGACTCCTGTTACTGACATGCAAAATGCTTACTGCAGTTGCCCCACAGTTTAGCTTTAATTGTGAAGTTCATAATTTCCACAAACTCTGAAGCTCTGCAGTGGAGTTTGTCATTTTTCACAATTCTGAACAAGTTTTCAACAATGGTAATATTGTCCCTGGTTAATGGCCATTTTATTGCTTGTAGCATAATGCCACTCCATAATAGTACTAGTGAGACATACTCGAACAGGACTTCCCACAGTTCAGTACTATTATACATCTGGAGGAGAATTTACATTCTCTAGATCATCTTTTCCCAGATGTGTGTGGTGGAATCAGTTTAATAAAAGATGATTTCTGCAAATTGCTCTTTGTTTATTTTCAGTCACCATTTTCTGGTCAAATCCAAGAATGTCTTCAGTGAAGGATATCTGTTGTTTCCATACAGGTTGTGTTACCTCTCTTATTAAGTCCCTGCACTGTGGTTAAATGTGCTGTACTGAAAAATCTTGCTGAGCCTGTTAATCATTTTACTACATTCATGCTTTGCTTTCCCATTTTTCAATAGTGTACAAGCATACAAGAAAAACTTCTTGACATCAGTGGACACTTACTTTAGCTACATGTCCACATTTTTAATCATATAGCTGCACAAATGTGTAATATTGTAAAATCAACTTGCCGAACCCAGTGCCTGGAAAGCTGCTAGCTATAAGGATCCAAGATTGTGTTTGTTGACAAGGCTCTGAAGTATTTGGAAGAGAAATGAGATGCTGCCATTCTTCTCAAACTTTGAAATCCAGCTGAAACACACTGATATATTTTTAAATAGTTTGACCCTTTAAGTAAGGAGCAGATACCACCAATAGGCAACCAGTTTCAGCCTTGACATATTTTAGAGATTACCAACCAATGAGAATCACCTTTTTTTTAGGAAAATAACTGAAAAATACAAGCATAAAACAAGATTAAAACTGATTATTTAAATCAAGGTTTTAAGCTAAAGCTGTTCAGATTGCATACATGGAGAAGTAATGATGACCTCTAGTGGTGAACACTTGTCTATTTTCATGGCTGTTGCATCCCAGTGAAGTGACACTCACTTATTGTGGTCAGATGGCTTCTTTAATAAAGCAACAATATGGGGATAACGGGGTGGTAATCGAAAAGGTTATGCTTAAATAAAATCAAACAATTTTCATTAAATAAATCCTGTATCCTCAGGTATTTAAATGAGAGGTCTGTACTAGCTCCTATTATAAACTGTTTAGGTAGGGATAAAACTGGAAAAACCCACACCAGTAGTGGCTGAGAGTGAACACTAGGTTTTTAATCACTTAGGACACAGTGCTGTTTCTAGAGGACGGGTAAGGGACCTTTATGCTACTGTAGAATTTTTTCTGTCCAATGCGAGGATGCAGAAACTTGACCCCACCAAGCAAGCCCACCTGGTTGGAGTGGCATAGGCCTGCTTTTTGCTTCCCGGTCCTACTCCCTGGACATGGAGGTTGGCTGGGATATAAAGGGATGAGATGCCTGTTACATGGCACTGATCCCTATCCACTGAGTAGGGCTCCCACCACTAAGGTACAAAGAAATGGGACAACACCGATAAGCCTGAGGCCATCAAACTGGGCAGCTGCCCCTGCGTGGTGAGTTCCCTTATGGGCCTCCCTGGACAGACTGCGCCCCCTTATGACTATCCTGGGACAGGCGGCCGGCCGCGTGCCCTGGGGACCCTCACAGCTAGCCCAGGACAGCTGTCTCCAACAGGCACGTGCTGGGAAAGCCCAGCCACTGAGCGCACTGCTCTGACTGGCGCGGGGCCCAGGGCAGGGGGCCGAAAGCCATTCAACAAAACGATAAGCCCCGTAAATGATGGAAACCACTTCAAACCCCGGGCGGGGGGGAGGGGGCTCCCGCACCCCAGCACCTCTGCCCAGCCTGCACAGCGAGCAGCACCGCTGGGCAGGAGAAGGTGGCCCGGGGAGGGGCTCAGTGGCTTGTCGCGCAGGCCTCGTGGGCCACGCCTGCTTGCAACGTAGGGTGCGGGCAGCGCCCAGAGATGCAGGAAGCTCGCGAGGGAGCCGCATCCACCTCGCTCTGGGAAAGTAACGGCGGCAGCGCACCGCGCGCTGCGTTTGGAACCTTATGGACGCTGTAGCCCCGGTGCATGTTGGGCCTTGTAGTCTTAGTGAGCCCAGGTGCATGCCGGGCTTCGGAGTCCCTACGGCCCTGCGTTCTGCTATGTGACGCTGCTGGCTGCGGCGAGGGTAGGGGGCGCGGCGCGGCGTGGCGTGGCGTGGCGTGGCGCGAACCCCTGGAGGGCCGGTCCTCGTGCAGGCCGGTGGTGAACGGTTAAGCCGACCCCTTCCTGCGTCTCCCTGCTTGCCGGCCGGCGGGAGGGTTCCGGGGCGGAGTTCGCTTTCCTCGCGCCCATCCCGGCTCCCGGAGCAGCCGGGGGAAATGCCCGAAGCCACCCGGCTCGAAGCCAGCAGCGGGGACGAGGCCGAGAGCCCCATGGAGAGCGGGACCGCCCCGGAGAGCAGCCGCAGGAGGAGGCGCAAGGTACCGGCGCCTTTTGCGTTGTCAGGCTGCGTGCGACAGGGTCCCGGCGGCTCTCTGGGCAGGCGGCCCCGGCCCGTGCTGTGCGGCTCTCGGCTCGGGCGCGCGGCTCGGGCCAGCTTCGCCGGGGCTGCCAGCCTGCCGTGGGGCCGGACTCGTGGGGCGCAGCCTGGCCAGGTTGTGCGGGGGCGGGGCGGCCAGTGCTGTCCCTGCTCGGCGTCCCCAGCCTCGCGCCCGCCTGGCGGGGTGGCGGCGCCTCTTGCCCGGGGGGATCGCTGGGGCGTCGGTGGGGCAGCGTTCCCTCCACAGCCCGCTTGTTTCTGTTACCCTGTGGCCGTGCCCCAGGTGGCCGGTCCCTCCCGGGCCCCTCCGGCGCTGGTCCCGGCTGCTTTTCCCATGCTCACTCTCTTCTCCTTGTTTCTCTTGCTCTTTTCCACGTAATTTTCCCTTAGCAGTGTTGCTGTGTTAACACCTTTAGTTTTTGGTGTTACACCCAGGCAGTGTTTCCGTGTGCTGGCATTGTTGTGCAGGAATCGAGACTTGCATTGCACAGCGATGCCTAGAAGCACTAGGACAGTAGAGCCGGATTTGGGGTAAAAATCACATTTTGTCCCTTCATTTTGTATTCTCCTCTGAAAAAAACAAAACTGTGCTGAGGTATGAATCCTGTAGTCTGTTTCATGACAGATTCTCCTAGGGTTTCTTACTTCTCATATTTTGGTACTGTTTACTGCCAGAAACAGTAGACCAAAGTCAAGTCTGATATGGTAACCCTATGTTTGTACTTCACAACAAAGTATATGCTCACCTTTTTAAAAGGGATGAAGTATTTTATAGTATCTGTTACAAGTAATCTAAAAAAGAGGGTAAAATTTTAGGATTAAACCATGATACTGATCTCTCTGAAGTTCTTTAATGGGTTGCAAACTACTTTGTAAAAAAAAATCACAGGTGTATTATGGTTTGAGTTCCAAATGAATGGAAAGTGTAAATTCTTTGCAAGTAAAGTCAGAAAAATGCATGATGGGATTCCCCCCCATAACCTGAATGAGTCTGTTTTCATACATACCCGTATGCAAAAGCTGCGTTTGATTTTAACTAATATGAAAACAAGTTTTCACAGATGGATAGAGAGTAACCAATTCCTTTCATTCTTGGAACAATTACATGTTTTTACAATTTCACAAAGCCTTGGGATGGTATGAAAATCTGCAGTTTTATTTTAATTGTGGTTTCTTTGTTACTTAATAGAAAGATAAAAAAGAGAGAGAGTCTAAACACCATGATAAATCCAAGAAGAGGAAATCCCGAACAGAGGAAAATGGGCTGTCTGAAGATGACCTTGAACCTCCCAAACTCAAAAAGATGAAGGAGAGAGAGAGAGCAAATGGAGATACTGGGGAAAGAAGCCCAGAGCACAAGAAGAAATCTTCCTCCCTAAGTAATGGAGTCACCCCCACAAAAACACAGTGTAATTTCAGTGAAGCATCAAGTGGAGAGTGCGACAGCGAACCAGAGCAGGTGCAGCTAGACACTGGGTTTTGCTACAGTTAGGTTTAGCTCCTGTATTACAACATGGCTGAGTTTGGAAGAAATTCTCTCTCATAGATTTATTTTTCAACATTTGTTTTTGTGTAACCAATGTAAAGGATATTTAGCTTTTACTTAAATTACAACTCGGGCAGCTGCAAAACTTGAAATGTCTGAATGCTAAGTTTTGTATTGCAGTGTCATATGTCACAGGAAATCTATTGGTTTAAAATTGCATAGTAATAAGACGTTAAATATGCTGCTTGGAAGCAGGACTTCATTTCAAGTTAATGACACACTAACACAGTTTCCTGACTGAGGCAGTTCAGTGCTGTGGGTAATAATTGCAGTCAGGTAGTACTTTAAGATTCTGTATTAGTCATTCGATATGGATGCAGTTGCCAGGAGTCTATTTTAATTGATCTATCTTGAATATAATTAATGTTTACAATAAAGTAACCTTGAGTTGATTCTAGCTGAAAACTACTGTATATATGTATATGCTCTGCTCTAAATGTTTGTGCTTGACTTAGTCCTCCAAAATCCCATGAGAAGAACTAGACTGATTTTAAAAACGAAAAATCTTTACTGCAGATTAGTTCCACAAATTTACCCAACCATAACAAGAGTTTGTGCTTCTAAATGTAATGTGCTTATTGCTGAAAACCTTCTTTTGGAAGGGTGGAGAGAAGCAGTAACTTCCATGTTCTTTTCTGTTGTTTCTTTATAGTTTGTTTTTCCTTGCTTGAGCCCCATTTGATGTGAAGTAGCAATAAAGTTAGTGCTCATTAGTCCTCTTGTGGAGAGAGACTGAACCCTCACAGAAAAGTAGGTTTGTGACGTTTTACTTGGTACCCCTTGCAGAGCCCTGAAGTCCCCCGTGCTAGCTTTCCTCAGAATTCTGTGTTGTAGCCACTACATCATCAAAACTGTATTAAAATGGCATCATAATCTGTGGAAGGCATTGATATTAGTGAAATGTGGTTCATGCGCTTAAGGTTTGAAACTAATGCCTTAGCACTGCACCAGTGGTACGCTAATCCAGGGAGTAAGAGATGGCGTGGAATCAAACCTGACTTTTGCTTATTGCGGTACAAATCACTAGCACCGGGCCACCAGTAACTCTTTGTTTTTAAAAATAAACATCCCTGAATTAAACTGAACAAGTACTGGAAGCCCTAGTTACGTGTAACTTGCATCCATTGAATTTGTAGTGGTTACAACACAGAATTCGGAGGAAAGAAAGCTAGGATGGGGACTTCAGGGGTCTGTGAGGGGCACCAAGTAAAACTTCACAAGCCTATTTTTCTGTGAAGGTTCAGTCCCCCTCCACAAGAGGACTAATGAGCGCCAACCTTGCTATTTCACGTGCATTAGATAGAGAAGATGTGACTTCCTAATGTAAGTTTTAAATCCGTTACATGGAGGTCACACAAGGCAGTGGTGTTCAGTAGTTAGAACAAGAGGTTGGATTTCAGGACCTTGCATTGTGGTCCTGAGCCTGCTACTGAAAAGCTGACCTTGGGACAAGTTATTTAACCCTTTCTGCCTTAATTTTCTTACCTCTGAAATGCTCAAGACTTATGTGCAAAGTATTATTTTTACCTAACAGGAACTGACTGCAGAGCAGAAGGAAGGTGCTTTCTCCAATTTTTGTATTTCCAAAGAAACTATTGAGCTTCTTCGAGGTAACTTTCTTGTCATAATAGTTTAATAGTAAAACTGACAGAACAGAAGCATCTTTAATTCTGTTTGTTGATTGTGAGGAAAAAGTAGTAATAACCAGGAAATATGATATGTCCCCTACCCTTATGTATGCAAACGCTGTTGTCGCACTTCTGGTGGTACCCAAATGGCATGTTATCCACATATGTTGTCCCAGTCAGCCCAGCCTTTATGCTAGAACTTTAACTAACATAAACCCAATATCAAGATACTGTGGCTTAAAATTACTTTATTCCATTTACAGAATAAGAATTAATTCCACTGAAATTGAACTAAAAGTTCTTACTTCAATACTAATGAACAAATTTATAACACAATATTTGTATGTAATATTATAACAAGATCAAGTAATTCATAAACTACTGGTTTAAATCAAGCAGTACTCAAGAGATTGAAGAAATGGGTGGAGAGTAGTGCGTACATAAGGCAGCATAATTCTTCTCTGGTGGGAAAGTTGCTGGGTAGGAACAGAATAATCAGTATCTCTGGGAAGGCAGTGTTAGCAAATTGGGTGAAGTGAGTCCAAGAGCCTTACTGAACTGGATTCTGAGACTAAGTAAACTAGAGAAAGTGTGCTAGTCCTGCTTTTTCTGGGGATGGTGTCTAGTCTGCTTGTGGTGATCTGCCATGTTCAAGTTTATACACCTCAAGCACCAAACATAATGTACTTATCAGCTCACTGGACCTTTTAACAAAGTCTTATTCGACTGTCTCACAGCTCGAGGTGTAACGTACCTGTTTCCTGTGCAAGTAAAGACCTTCAAGCACATATATGATGGCAAAGATGTTGTAGCTCAAGCTCGAACTGGAACGGGGAAAACATTCTCTTTTGCCATTCCCTTGATTGAAAAGCTTCAGGGAGAAATGCAGGCGAGGAAAAGAGGCCGCACGCCAAAGGTAAATAAATGATGCAATAGTGAACAAATTCTGATGTCACACTTACTGTATTTTTGTCAGAGTGGTTCAGGTTTTTAGTCGTCGGTGAAAAAGTATTCTTAAAGTATGTGCCCATGTAGATTTTGCTGTAGGTGTGCATGTGCCTGAGGTCCTGTCTCTTGAACAGCAGTGTCAGTTGGGGCCACACATGCCACCTCATGCTCAAGTAGGAGGGGGTAAAGGGTGGAGTGGCTGCAACCATTCTTCAGTTATTCAAGCAATTGCACATGGGCATTCTACTCTTGAGGTGTGTTTTTACCTCGAGCACTGTGCCACAAGTACTCCTTTTCTTGTTGTCAGAATGTTTCCCTTAGTAGTAACCAACTGCGCAGCTCAAGCACTCTCCGCTGCCCCCTGCCACTGTGTGCAGGTATAAAGGGCGAAGCTGCATCTGGCGTCCTGAGTTCCTTCTTACTGCCATTGGCAGTTGTTGGAATTTGTCTTGCTTCAGCAGGCTCTTTCAGCATCTAGTTGTATATAAATTCCTAGTCTTGGTTAGTAATAACATTTCGTTTATTAAAGTTAGTTTCTCAGGTCGCCAATTTCGGGGTTCCATTTGTCGGTACTGAGGAATGCCTTGGTGACAGGGCTTCAAGCCCTGTATTTCATCTAAACTGATGCCCATGCGTTATCCACATTCTAGTTGTTCAAAGGTGTCTGGCTGAGTCTCGCATTAGTGATTGGTGTGAGACTTGTAATGATTTCAAACTGAGGACCAAGAAAGTTAGAGAGGTCAGGCTAAAGTTTCTTTTGATGGAGACCACCGTCAGAGCCTTCTTGGTTGGAAAGAGTGTTCAGCGCTTGGGCTTCTGTGAGAAGTGCACGTCCGATGTTGGTTGAGTCCTGGCACCGCTCATCCTCTCTGGTGCACAGAAAGAATCATAGGAGTTCCAAGGAGAGGAAGACAAGCTTTCCCACCAACTCCCACTTGGTGTCTTAATTTTGGGTGAATGAACTGAAATGAAGAAAATATTCTCTTTGCACCTGCAGAAGTGACTACTGCTGTCAAAAGTTGGTTTAGCGCTTCAACAAATTGCAATTCCAGGTGCTTAGCAGTGACTTCCACCAGTTCAGTGGTTTGACTTTCTTCAGAAATTCAGCAGCAAATATGTACTGCTTGAATATTTTTTAATTTAAAATATTTTAATAGATTGTATTAAGTTTAGGTCTTAACACAGGTTGTCATTGCTGTAATTTTCTATGTGAGGTAGCAGTGTCCTTTACAAGCATGTAAAATGACCTTTGTGATTTGATGAGGCCATAGGAATCTTGAACTGTGCTTAAATGCCATTTCTTTAAACCTGCAACAATTACAATAGAGGTGTAAATATACCGACCTAAATGGAAAACCTCTGTGGCTTCTTGACAGACTCCAAGTGAAGGAACATCTATTTTTAACTCTTTCTTCCTTCTGTGTAGGTGTTAGTTCTTACTCCAACTAGAGAGTTGGCAAACCAGGTAGCCAAAGACTTCAAGGACATCACAAAGACACTCTCAGTGGCTTGTTTTTATGGAGGAACGGCATACAATGGACAAAGTAAGTAAGGCTTCTGTTTAATGATTGATCTGGGATTGATTGGTAACATTTGAAACACTGTTCTCTCTCCAAATAAATAATTTTAATCAGAAACTGAAGACTCTTAAAGACACTAAGTAGCCTACTCTGTCCATATGTGCTAGGAAAACAAGAGGATCCTTAGTAAAACACATAGCTGCCTTCCTTATTCCAGGGGTCTTGGACCTTTTCCACATTGACTTAGGTGTTTGAGAGAGAGGAGGACATTTCCTGCTATGTGTATATGAAAACGTAGTTGGTCCTGTTTCTTGTAAATAACCTTTGTCTTACAAACATCAGCAAAGTAAATCTCAAAGTGCAAGATGTTAAGTCTTAAAGCTGTCAGTGGAGATGGCATCTTTGCAAGTAGCTGGATCTCTTATGAGAGGATCCTTACATCCAGGAGGATGGAGGAAAAATTCTATATTATGGTAATATTAGTTTTTTATGGATGGTTGTGAATGGATAACTAGGGTGGAAAGAAGACACTTCATTGTTAATGGATTATGCATCATGGGCATAGCTATTGGGTTTGGCAGAGAGGGAGGAGGAATCCTGTTTTTCTGTAGGATTTCAGGAAAGGGGGTGGGTTAAGTGACATTGACAGCAGCGTGAAGAAAAAATATTTCACAATGGTGAGACCATTGTGTTTCCTGTCTGTCCTTTTGTCAGTTTTTTTCCATTCCCCTTCTCTTCTATTTGGGAAATGAACTCTGACATAAGACTTCAGTATTTCTCAGCTGTATAAATTTTCTGATCTTTGTTCAACTAGAACATTTATCAATGCAGTATTGCCAAAATAGTGAAAGTGATCCTGTACTTGTAAGCTGCTGCCATTTTCTAAACTCTTCTGCTCTTACATGTATCTTTACTAATTTTTCTTTCAGTTGATCTAATTCGAAGTGGCATTGACATCTTGGTTGGGACCCCAGGTCGAATCAAAGACCACCTTCAGAATGGCAAGCTGGATCTTTCCAAACTCAAGCATGTTGTCCTGGATGAAGTTGACCAGATGTTGGACATGGGCTTTGCTGAACAAGTGGAGGACATTTTACGAGTTGCGTACAAGAAGGGTAAATTCAGAATTTAAGTGAATAGTAAGGAATATCATTACTAATTAGATCACTAAAACCCAGGTGGTTGCATATGGTGTTATAAAACCTGTAAATCAACTATCTTGTGACAAGATTAGAGGCAGTGAAAACAAATGAGTTCTATGGAAACCTACTTGGGATGTCTCTAGGTTGTGTACTATAGATCTGGAAATCATTCATAGAATCTTCAGAACCTATAAGATGCCACACTCCAGGCGTGGTCCAAGTCCATCTGCCAATGGCAGGTAGATAACTTTCCCTGGCACTTATCCATAGGCTGAAATAGAAAGTTGGAGCTCCTAAGCAGTGTCAATGGAAGCTCCCTACTCTAACCCTTCTCAGCATGTTAATGGGGTCTGGACCTCTCATCAGGCTAGTATTTAATCTTGAAGATAAACTCTTCCTCTTTTTGAATCGTTTTTTTTCTCCCTGTATCTGTAATTGATCTGGGATTAGGATTATCAAGCTATCTGGAGTGGCTCACAAACATGGGTGCCAATGTCAAGGCAGACTTACAAACCAGGGCATAAACTGGTTTTGTTCTATAATTAGATTTCACCACCCTAGTGTCAAATGTGAACTCTTCGAGTGCTATATAACAGCATTAGCATGGAGTCAGACTGTTCCCTTGGGCACTCTGGTGTATCTTGCCATCCAGGTAAGCCTGCCTTTTAATAGATGGTCCCTTACACCAAAAATCACAACAATTTTCAGGTTACTCCCAGTCCTAAAGGACCAGTTACTCACTTACCCTAGATCAATTTTACCCTGGATATATCAAAAAAGATGACACTTGTAGCCAATCTTGTAATAGACTAACTAAAGATTTATTAATTCCTACTACTTTTTCTTAGTTGTTTATATGATTAAAGTAGGTAAACATACACACAAATTAATTAAAGCCTTAGGTTTCAAAAAGTAATAGAAGCTGCTGTAATGTACTGCCTCTACATGCCTTTTAGGGCTAACCCAAGCTAAGTAGCTTGTGGATCCCTTGATTATACTTAAAATATTGCCCTCTCCAAATTCCAAGCAGCATAATTATACAGTTCCTTCTGGTCAGGGATTTTTATTTCTATACCCCCAAAGTTCAAACTGATGGGAAGAGGGTGTGATGGGTTGCACCCGCCCCCCTTTCAGGGTGTCATCTGACTGTACTGGGTTTTCAGTGGACCCACCTGTTCCACCAGCTTGGGCTCCCTCACCTTGTCCTGTTGTGCGTGCGTGCGTGCGCGCACACACACACAGAGGTAGGGACACCCCCAGCTGCAGAATGACACCAATACTGAAATCAGTGCTGCATGGGAAGTCTTTCGGGTAGGGAATTGCCCAGCACTCAAGTGCACAACCCCTCTGGAAAATAAACCCAAAATTATATTGTCTTGCACTGTACAGAGATCTATACAGCGTAAGCTCATGAAATTCGCTCCCTCCCTCAATGTGGAGAAAGATATGCACAGCTTTCCTCGTCCCCTCCGCCTCCCAGTTATGAATTGCACAAAATGTGTTTTAGAATAAACAAAAACAAGTTTATTAACTACAAAAGATTTTAAGTGATTATAAGGGATAGTAAACAAATGAAAGCAGATTACTGAGCAAATAAAACAAAACACGCAACCTAAACTTAATACGCTAAATTAACTGGTTAATAGTAGCAAATTCTGACCCTAAATGTTTTATGCAGGTTGCAGAGTTTCTTGAAGGTAAACTGCACTGGTTGCAGCTTAAATCTCCAGGTATTCCTTTCACAGGCTAGACTTTCTCGCCTAGGCTCAGCCCCTGTTTCTCCCCCACCCCCATTCAGCTTAGTTCCTTTGTTTCTTCAGGTTTTTTCAGTAGTCTTCCTTCTTGGGTAGGGAGGCAGTGGAGAAGAACCTAGATTAACTCACTCCCCAGCCTTAAATAGGATTTGAATATGGCAGGATTCCTTT
Source organism: Lepidochelys kempii (assembly GCF_965140285.1). NCBI lineage: Eukaryota > Metazoa > Chordata > Testudines > Cheloniidae > Lepidochelys > Lepidochelys kempii. The sequence continues at coordinate 81,839,540 of NC_136386.1, forward strand.
GTTTCCCAGTTTGACTCCCACCCCCTCCTAGTGAAAAAGTACTAGCAGTCCAAAATGGTTTCCAGTAGCAGGGGATATGATCACATGACCTTGCAGTGTCAAAGCAGCATTCCAGGAGACTTCTCAGGAAGGAGGGAGATTAACATCTTCAAAGTCCTATTGTCCTTCCTAATGGCCCATCGGACTGATTGCATACTGTCTGTGGGCATTCTCCAAGTGGAAACACAGTTGTAATTGTTACATAGTTAATATTCCTAACTTCAGATAAAGAAATTATACATGCATACAAATAGGATAATCATATTCAGTAAATCATAACCTTTCCAATGATGCCTCATATGACCCATCTTACATAAAACATTGTGACGTTCCCATCTGGTGTTATCTGGACAGGTGATCTGCTATCCTTGACTCTGGGAGCCAGCCTTACCCTGCTCTGCTGTGAGAATCCCCAGGCCTGGGCTGTTCACGCACAGCCTCTAGCCTGTAAGATGCTCCTTGAATTGTGCAACTGAATGACACTAGCCAATATCTCCGGTCCCAGGCACAACCCTAGGAACCTCTATTTGGCAGCGTCCAATTTTGCCCGCTGGATGCTGCAAGCTTATGAGAGTTTGTTGGTTTAACAAAGAATTGATACGTACCAGGCTTCTTATCCCAAGGGGAGCCGCTGACACACTTCAGACCAAATGCACTGCTTCAGGTAGAATAAACAAACAGATTTATTAACTACAAAGATAAACTTTAAGTGATTATAAGTCAAAGCATAACAAGTCAGATGTGGTCAAATGAAATAAAAGCAAAATGCATTCTAAGCTGATCTTAACACTTTCAGTGTCCTTACAAACTTAGACGCTTCTCACCACAGGCTGGTTGGTTGCTCTTCAGCCAGGCTCTCCCCCTTGATCAGTGCTTCAATCGCTTTGTATGGTGTCTCTCGATGTAGGTGGAAGAGAGAGAGAGCGAGCATGGCAAATCTCTCCCTTTTATCGTGTCCTTTCTTCCCCCTTGGCTTTGCCCCTGTGTCCCCTTCAGAGTGGTGAGCATTACCTCATCGCAGTCCCAAACTGACCAAAGGAAAGGAGGTGACTCACTCAGTCCAACAGATGCTTTTTTTGCTGCCTAGGCCAGCGTCCTTTGTTCCTATGAGGCTGGGCTGGGTTTCTCCCATACCTGCCCTGATGAGGTGTGAACTGCCTCTCTGCTCTTGGAGAGTTTTTGTCTGGGCTTGCTTTAAGCCATGAGGATACATTTTCAGCCTCATAACTATATACATGAAATTATAACCTATAACGTTACTATAACAACAGTGTTCGGTGCATCATGAGCCTTCTGAAGACACCCGACATGACAAACTTTGCATTGGATACCACACAATCATATTATAAGGATGAATATGGGGGTGCAGGGTATTCCCTTGAAGCACAGAGTGTCACAAACATATCTTAAAAAGAAAAGGAGGACTTGTGGCATCTTAGAGACTAACAAATTTGAGCATAAGCTTTCGTGAGCTACAGCTCACTTCATCGGATGCATTCAGTGGAAAATAAGTGGGGGGATTTATATAGACAGAGAACACGAAACAATGGGTGTTACCATACACACTGTAACGAGAGTGGTCAGGTAAGGTGAGCTATTACCAGCAGGAGAGCGGGGCGGAAAACCTTTTGTAGTGATAATCAAGGTGGGCCATTTCCAGCAGTTAACAAGAACGTCTGAGGAACAGCGGGGGTGGGAATAAACATGGGGAAAACAGTTTTACTTCGTGTAATGACCCATCCACTCCCAGTCTTTATTCAAGCCTAAATTAATTGTATCCAGTTTGCAAATTAATTCCAATTCAGCAGTCTCTCATTGGAGTCTGTTTTTGAAGTTTTTTTGTTGAAGAATTGCCACGTTTAGGTCTGTAATCGAGTGACCAAAGAGATTGAAGTGTTCTCCGACTGGTTTTTGAATTAATTGGAATTAATTTGCAAACTGGATACAATTAACTTAGGCGTGAATAAAGACTGGGAGTGGATGGGTCATTACACGAAGTAAAACTGTTTTCCCCATGTTTATTCCCACCCTGGCTGTTCCTCAGACGTTCTTGTCAACTGCTGGAAATGGCCCACCTTGATTATCACTACAAAAGGTTTTCTCCCCTGCTCTCCTACTGGTAATAGCTCACCTTACCTGATCCCTCTGGTTACAGTGTGTATGGTAACACCCACTGTTTCATGTTCTGTGTATATAAATCTCCCCACTGTATTTTCCACTGCATGCATCCGATGAAGTGAGCTGTAGCTCATGAAAGCTTATGCTCAAATAAATTTGTTAGTCTCTAAGGTGCCACAAGTCCTCTTTTTTTTCTTTTTGCGAATACAGACTAACGCAGCTGCTACTCTGAAACATATCTTAGTTATGCCATATTCATATCATAAGCATATCTCTATGAAGAATATGGGCCGTAGGGTCACAGAGGGTTTGTGCACATCCCCTCTTCATGGATGTGTGGGGGAGCAATCAACAAAATCTTTTGTCCACTGATGTTACACAATGGTTTGTCTAAGTCGTAGTAGGCATTTTTTGGGCAGATGACACCTCTTGTGGTAAACTAGTATTTCACACTTGGTAATGCTTCTCTTCTGACTGACGGAGATTGGGGGTTTCTAGTTTCATAGCAAACACTTTTATAGTTACAAAGCAAACACTTTAAATATTACCTTTATAACAGGGGTGGCCAAACTGGCTCGTGAGCCACATGTGACTCTTTTACCATAAAGTGTGGCTCACGGAGCCTCCCACTCTTCCCTGGTTCTCCATCTGCCAGACTGGGTCGGGGAGCTCGGGACCTCTGCCTTGCAGTGAGGTGGTGGGGTAGGGGTTTCTGCCCAGTGGGGAGGAGGGTCTTGGGGCTTCAGCCCCATGGGGTGCACCTATTGTAGCTTGGGGCTTCAGCAGGAGCAGTATGTGGCAAGTGTGCCTTGGCTCTTGAACTTCTGAAGATTGTTATATGCAGCTTGGAGGGTCAGTAAGTTTGGCCACTGCGTCTTATAAAATCATAACAGATATAAGTGAGATAATGCATGCAACAACTCACGAGCATTTCATAAAGTCCAAACACGTTCTTATCAACTTAACATCTATTTTAACAGTGGTAGCACACAGGTGAGCCAGACTGATTTCCAGTTACACATTTGTCAGTGTTCAGTGAGGTCTTGGCATGAGCAGGCACCTAGACTGCCAGTGTCACAAACATTACTTTTGTCTTGTGTGAGTGGCAGAGCAGCTTTCTGAATGGTACTAGTAGTTGGATATTGCTAAAGGTGTGTGTTTTTTTTTTTTTAAACTTAAAGGAAAAAGTGGTGCTAATGATTTATGGATTGGTCTGGTGGCCTGGTAAGCTATAGTCTGCATAAATACATGGAGTTTTTACCTCCCTTCTTGAACAGGACAGCTGCACGCTTACTATGAGGGTGGAGGCAAAAACACCTTAAGTTGCTCAAAAGAAAGACCCTCTTCTACTTTACTGACATGGATCAGTGTTAACACCCAAGGGAGGTACATTTTAACTCTACTCATCTGGAAGTTGACTCAAAACTGAGCACTTTTCCAGAATGTTTGGGAAAAGAGTACAATAGCTTAGAGTACCTCTTATCATGAAGACAACACAAATATAATGTCCATATTTCATATAGCTGAGGCTATCACAAGAGTACATCAGGCAAATTTGGCCTGAATCAATATGTCACTTTCATGATCTTGGTATCTAAAATCCTAAACAGATTGTTCTGTTTTTAAGATTCTGAAGACAATCCCCAGACATTGTTGTTTTCTGCAACTTGCCCACATTGGGTATATGATGTGGCTAAGAAATACATGAAATCCAGATACGAACAGGTTGACCTCATCGGGAAGAGGACTCAAAAAGCTGCTGTGACTGTAGAAGTAAGTAACTTGGCTAGTGTGGCATATTTTTATTTCCCTTTTTTCCATGTTGTGTATATTTTATTGTGGTATTAATTTGAAAATACATCACAAATATATCTCTTTTTCTTGGTATATCTTGGAAAGATAGTTTTGAAATGTAATACTCTTTTGGTACAGAAGTTGTTACAGCTACTCAAACTGTTTTTTATAAATGTGGAATGTCTATATTTTTCCTCCTGAAATAGCTGATGATCTTACTCATGACTAAAGCAAAGTTAGTTATTGAACACCATTCTCTTTGTTGTTACTTTGGCTGTTTCTGGTCTTAGCATGTACCTTTACTTTTAACTCCCGCCCCCCACCCTTAGAAGCAGTAGGCTTTTTATTAATTTAGAAATCACCTAGTCTTCTGGCTGGAAGTATCTGCTTTCATAGTGCCACTTCAAACACTGCAAGGTGTGCCACCATATTGAAGACACTCTTTGATATGCATTCCAATACCACAGTGCTGGACACAGTATAAACACTTAAATATTTAAAAACACAAACTAGTTAAAATGTTCTTTACCTGACGAAGTAGACACTTCCATTTAAACAGTTTTAGGATAAACTTATTTTTGACTGGTCAGTAGGGCACCATATGGTTGCTTCAGTAGGACTGAAAAATGCCAAAATCCATTGTCAAAAAGAATTGACTTTAATTAAACCATTATCTTCAAAATATGGATTGTTTTCATGTAACGTTCCATAAAGCTCTAGTAAATATCTATATCTATATAAAAAAAAATTAAAAATGGGGGGAGGAATTCTGTATACCTGACTCTACTTTGTGGAACTTTGTTAGTTTCTCTCTATGTGGGGAAACTTGTTTGCAACATATCTAATTTTTCATCCTACGACCACACCTTTTTCTGTTAATCATGGTGGGCAAAAAAGATCCATGCATATGATTGCTTTGACATATTTTAATAGTATGTCTAATCTAATTCTGTCTAATCCAAACACGTTCCTCGAAGGATAACATCTTTGTACTTCTATTGAAGTCTACATTTTCAAATATATACTAAATATTTTTAAAACCTGACTTTATTTAAGGTTTTTTATGCCAGTTATAAATGGTAAAATATTTCTTCAACAGCATTTGGCTATAGAGTGTCACTGGTCTCAAAGGGCAGCAGTTATTGGAGATGTCATTCAGGTTTACAGTGGCAGTCATGGACGGACCATAGTCTTTTGTGAGACCAAAAAGGAGGCAAATGAACTGGCCCTGAATGCTTCTATTAAACAGGTATGCTGTCTTAGTTATTTTGCAAGATAGTCTGTTGTTTATCAACATGGGGCTGGCATCAGACCCATACTAACTAAATCTGCAAGAGTGTAACATTCTTTCTATGGGGACAAGGCAAACTTGGGCTGGAGGTAGCTGAACTATCATGTGGTTTCAGAATTTTGATATAACTACCAAGATCAGCCCAGAGCCTACAGCAGGGGTAGGCAAACTATGGCCTGCAGGCCAGAGCCAGCCTGTGAGCCGTTTTAAGCCGGCCCTCGAGCTGCACCACGCGGGTTGGCCCTGTTCTGGCTGGGGTGCTGGCTCGGCGGCCGCACCAACGGCTCGGCCCTGCTATGGTGCTCCAGCCGGGGTGCTGGGTTGGGGGCTGCACCAGCAGCTGGGCCCTGTTCCAGCCGGGGTGTTCGGCCCCACTCCGGCACTCCAATGGGAGCTGCAGGGGTGGTGTCTGCGGACAGGGCAGCGTGCAGAGCTGCCTGGCCACATCTCCGCACAGGAGCTGGAGAAAGGATATGCCACTGCTTCTGGGAGCCGCTTGAGGTGAGTGCTGCTCAGAGCCTGCACCCCTGAGCCTCTCCCCATGCCCCAGCACCTTGCCCCAGCCCTGATCCCCCTCCTGCTCTCCAAACCCCTCAATCCCAGCCTGGAGCACCCTCCTGCACCCCAAACCTCTAAGCCCCACCCCAGAGCCGGAACCTGCACCCCTTCCCCAGCCCTGATCCCCCTGCCGCCCTCCAAACCCTTTGGTCCCAGCCCAGAGCACCCTCCTACACCCCAAACTCCTCATCCCCAGCCCCATCCAAGAGCCTGCACCCCAACCCCAATTTTGTGAGCATTTGTGAGACTTTCAGTACAAACCTTACGTGACAGTCCTTGGTGAACTAGAATGTAAATACCAGACCCAGGGGTCCTTCTAACCCTTATGCGTCCCTGTACCCTCTACCAGCTGGCATCAAGAGGTCCTTGAGTCACTGGGTGCATCTGGTGGCTATTTGAGCAATCCAGCCTCGTATAGAGTGAGTGAAATTAATCTTACTATTACAACCAGATTTCTGAAAGGTCTAGATAGATAGGTTCCTGGCAGGTAGAAACAAACTCCTTGAGATTTCAGTTTAGCATTGTCTGCTCTGTTGGACATTCCTTTTGAGCCTTCAGCATTGTGCACGCTTCTACACCTGGTAGGTAGGTTTCTTAGTAGCCATCATTTCTATTAGGAGAGTGGGATAACTGCGTGCATTCGTCACTGATCTGCCATACACACCTTCTACAAGTTTGAGTAACAGCCGTATTAGTCTGTATTCACAAAAAGAAAAGGAGTACTTGTGGCACCTTAGAGACTAACCAATTTATTTTTAAAAAATAAATAAATTGGTTAGTCTCTAAGGTGCCACAAGTACTCCTTTTCTTTTTACCTTCTACAAGGACAAGGTTCAACTTGGACCACATGTAAATTTTTCTTGAAAGTAGTGTCTGATTTCCATCTGAATCAGACTAGGTAGCTTCCAGTTTTCTTCCCAAAGCCACATACTCACAAGGATTAGTGAAGGCTTCACCCCCCCGGATGTTCATCGAGATCTGGCTTTTCATTTGGATAGGACAAAGCCCTTTTGAGTTTCTTATGCAGTGTATGAAAGTTCAGTCAGTCACAATTCAGACTCTAACCAGCTGCATCTCAGTATTATGTTGTTAGAGGGAGCCTCCTGATGAATTCATGGCATGCCCAACCAGAGCACATTTTGGCCTTGGCAGCAATGGTGGCACATGTCCTGATTATAGGCATATGTAGGGTGGCAAATTGGTCTTCTGTTCATATATTCACCAGATGTTATGTGCTGCCTGCCACACTGAGAGAAGATGCAACTGTAGGGAGAGTGGTCCTGCAGTCAAGTTGCTTTTCCAATGAGACTCCAAGCTCCACTGCCTGGGATAACACTTGGGAGTCACCTACAGTGTAATGGACATATGCAAGTACTTGAATTAAAAAACGTTACCTTGTAACTGTTGTTCAAGATGTCACATGTATCCATTATACAACCCACCCTTCTTCCCTGTGTTGGAGTCTACCAATGGCTTCCAGTCTGAAGAAGCTGAAAGAAGAGTAGGGTAGTCCTGCAGGTTATGCTCTGAAGCCAGGGTATGAGGAGCCTGGCAGTGGGTGGGGCTGCCACTATGCATACCAGTAAGGAAAACTGACACTGGTGCACAGGCCATGCACATACATTCATCTGCAGCACATTTCAGAGAAGATGAGTAACCTCTTCTGTGACAACAATGAAGGTTCTGATGCATCTTTTGGAAGGTGTTTTGTAGTCATGGGAGTTACTCAGATGGCAGTTCATAGTGTGGTTAACGTACTATGACACTGAAACCAGTATTCTGTGCTAGTGACTCTCTGGGATGCATCTCTTGTAAGAAATGTCAGTTACTAGGGCAGGGGTGGGCAAACTTTTTGGCCCAAAGGCCACATCTGGGTATGGAAATTGTATGGTGGGCAATGAATACTCACGAACTTGGGGGTTGGAGGGTGGGAGGGCTCGGGGTGGGCTCTGGGGTGGCGCTGGGGATGAAGGAGGCTGGAACTGAGGGGTTTGGAGGGCAGAAAGGGATCAGGGCAAGGGGGCTGGGGCATGGGAGGGGGTCAGGCTCCAGGCGGCGCTTATCTTGAGCAGGTCCCAGAAACAGTGCCATGTCCTCCCTCCAGCTTCTATACGGAGGCGCGATCAGAGGTTCCCGGCCAATGGGAGCTGCGGGGGCAGCACTTGAGGTGGGGGTGGCGTGCGGAGTCCCCTGGCTGCTTGTATGCGTAGGAGCCAGAGGGGGGCATGTGCCTCCGCTTCTGGAATCCATGCGGAGTGAGGCAAGACTCCGACCCCACTCCCCAGCTGGAGTTCCAGAGCGGGGGAAGCCCCAGACCCTACTTCCTGGTGGGAGCTGGAGGGTCTGATGTGGCCCCTGGGCCGTAGTTTGCCCACCTCTGTACTAGGGGTTACTTCTATTTTGTTACATTAGTTATTAATTATAGGGGTTAATTTGTTTTATTACATTCATTATTTATTAGCTGTTTTATGAGGAATTTGAAATAAACTTAATTTAAATCTGTATTGGGGGGTGAAAAAGGGGGGTTCTCAGACTTTCTAGCATCACAGAATAGTGGTTTTCAGCTCTTATTTCTGAGACTCATGCCATGGCACTTGCTAAGTCTGCAGAGAAATAAAGATAGTTGATTTTAGTGCTGATACTAGCATTTGAGATGTGGGAGATAGTGATACATCAGCTAATTGCCCTGACATTAGTGATGAGTGCTGGTATTGCAGTAAATCCCTTGGTCATAAATATCATCTTAGCACAATTCTAATCTGCATGGGATTGATTTTAATAATTGATTCAATCAGATCCATTACTACATGACTAGAAAGTAGTATGGCATTATACTTTTTGGGGGGAACTGAGAAGCTTTTACCTGCCACCTGTGTTCAGGAGTGTTTTTCTCCTGCACTATTAGATGACCTCACTAACAGCTAAACCTGAGCATGGAGAATTTTCCTGCATTACTGTTGGTGTTAGTGATATCACCTGTTGCATGGGAAATGCAGAACTCTGATCTTGGCAGGTAAGAAGAGAAATTATTTTCAGATGTTTTTGTTTTAGTATCTTAGTATATCAGAGTGCTGGAGGAATACATACCCATACCCTCTACAAAGCAGCAATTGCAATCTGAAATGTAATAATTTTTAAAGAATTTAGGTCCTATAGCTGCCCCGAGTCCTTATCCAGTTTGTGGTTTCATAAATATAAAGAAAAGGGTAGCATAAAATCCCTCCTTGGCAGCTGTACTGAATCGCTTTACCTGTAAGGGGTTAAGTAGCTCAAATCTCTTTTTTGGCACCTGACCAGAGGGACTAATGAGGAAAGAAGATACTTTCAAATGAGGGGCGGGGGAGAGAATTTGTTTGTGGCTCTCTTTGTTTGTTCTCTCTCTGGATGGAGGGAGAAAAGAACAGGTACAAGCATCTCCTGAAAACATACCTGGAATGATCCAGCTAAAATTACAGAAATTGTAACTAAGGCAAGGACCTGCATTAGGTTATCTTTTATTTTTGTTGTGAATTTTCCTATGCTACAAAGATAGTTTTATTCCTGTTTTTGTAACTGTGAAGCTGAGTCCAGAGGGGAGTCCTCTGTGTGTTAAATCTTTTTATTACCCTGTAAAGTTACCTTCCATCCTGATTTTGCAGGTATGATTTTTACTTTTTTCTTTAAACTAAAGCTTGTCTTTTAAGAACCTGATTGATTTTAGTGTGCTAAAGATAAAGGGTCTAGTTTGTACTCGCATTGCTAAGGCAATTAGTTGGTATATTATTCTCAAGCCTCCCCAGGAAAGGGGGTGAAGGGGCTAGCGGGGGGATAGGGATTCCAAGTGACCCTCCCCTGAATTTCTGTGTAAATCCCTTGGTGGTGGCAGCAATACTGTCCAAGGACAAGGAAAGGAATTTGTGCCTTGGGGAAGTTTTTAACCTAAACTGGTAGAATATAAGCTTAGGGGGTCTTTCATGTGGGTCCCCACATCTGTACCCAGAGTTCTGAGTGTGTGTGTGTGGGGGGGAAACCCTGACAGTGATTTATAATCCTTTTCTGTTCCTGTGTGAAAGACCAAAAGAAAACTGAAGCTACGTCTATACTTAAACACTGAGGCAGCACAGCATTACAGCTGTGTCACTGTAGTGCTTCAGTGTAGATAGTTACTACAGTGATGAGAGGGTCCTTCGGTCAGTGAAGTTAATCTGTCCCCCTAGCTACTAGGTGGTAGCTAGTTTGGTGGAAGAATTCTTCCATTGACCTAGTGCTGTCTGTGTGGGGACTTAGTTAAGTTGACTGTTGCTCAGCAGTGTGGATTTTTTCATACCCCTGAGCGATGTAGCTGGATCAGTGTAACTTTCTGGTGTAGACCAGCCCTGACTGGACATAGAATGCTGTCAAGTGTACAAAATAAAGAAACAATATTCTCTAAAATTTCGGTTATGTTAATTTTGGGTGTTTGTAATAGGTAAAGAAACTTTCAGGCAGATGCGTGGGTGTCCAAAAGTTATTTTTATTATTTTAAAACTTTTTTTTAGTCACTTTTTAAAATCATTTTTATCCTTTAAGAATTATTTTTGCCCTTCTTTTGAAGGAAGCATATGTTGTGTATCTTTCTAGCAAAAAGCAGCTAAATGACATTGATATAGTGGCACAATAGTGTGAATAGCACTGCATTAGAGGTAGCTTTTGTGTTTTATTTTGGGACGTCAACAAAGTGTTGGATAGGGCACTGGACTGGAAGGTGGGACAGGGTTATAGATCTAGCTCTGACATTGACGCTGTGGCAAGATACTTGTTGCTTCCATTTCCTAATCTGTAAAATGGGAATAATGCTTTCCTACCTTTTTGTAAAGCACTTTGGGCTATAAGTGTAAAAAGCACTGTAGAAAAGCTAAGTATTGACGACATAATTTTTTGCCATGTAAACTAAAATATTTCAGCTTTTCAGTATGCTTTCTATAGCATGGTACCTTTTATACGCTGTCATAATAATCTTGTTTTACAGGATTGCCAGTCGCTGCATGGTGACATTCCTCAGAAACAAAGGGAGATAACATTGAAAGGTTTTAGAAATGGTGTGTTTAAAGTTCTGGTTGCAACTAATGTAGCTGCCCGTGGTTTAGATATCCCTGAAGTTGACCTGGTTGTACAAAGTTCACCACCGAAGGTATGAGATGGGTATGTTGTGTCCCTTTTGTAATATGTACAGAAGTCCTCCATTTGTTTTCATGTGATAAAGCAGCATTGAATTGTGGTATTCACCACACACACAGTTGTTGTTTTTGTTGTAAGGAAGCTTATAGTAACCAGAGGTAGTCTCCTGATCAGAATACGACTTATGATGCATCAGTTGTACAGTCTGTGGCACCTTTAGGGGTGTTTCTTTTTAAAATGCCTTCTGATGAGCTCTGGCAAGGCTCTAGCTCTGCTTGATGAATTAATCGTCGAGCCAAGTTGACTAAAATCCTGCTCTCCAAAGCAGTGTATAGCGGTAAATTTGAAAAGAATTTGGAGGGGCAGTAGAATGGAATGGCTAGAAAGAGCAACATAATTGGGTGGGAAGAAGAGCCCAGTGGACAGAGAGAGAACTCTGAATGAAGTTAGGGGAATACAGACAAGACCTAGGTTTATTCAACTTAGCTGGGGACATGCTGACTTCTCATCCTGTACGCTGGGGTAAGTGTGGTATTTATCTATATGTGGAGGTGCGCAAGAGCAAATTGAAACCTTTGCTTGAATTCCCTATGATGATAGAAGCATAATGGCATGTAATTGGCCCAGGCTTGTAACTTAAGCTCTGAGCAATATTTAACCTAGGTTTATGGGGATCTTTTTTACCTAGTTTGACTTTAAAAATTTATTTATTTATTTTTTATTTTTATTTTTCAGATACATTAGTGTTAGGGGATGTATTGTAATAAATTGTAATTGCTTCCATGGACCTTTGTTTATACACTAACTACAAAAGTAATAATGGTATTTATCTTGAAGGATGTGGAGTCATATATTCATCGTTCTGGGCGCACAGGCCGAGCTGGACGGACTGGGATGTGTATCTGTTTTTATCAGCGAAAGGAAGAAAGTCAGCTAAGACATGTGGAACAAAAAGCAGTACAGTATCTCTTTAGTCATTGTACACTTTATGTATGTAGTGTGTTAGGATAGCTCATAAAATCCTGCAATCCATGCACTATTTGATGATCAGATTGTTATGAAGCATACTGGGAGCACTACTCTCTAACTGAAGTATAGCTGGTTTCCCTTTTTTTCCTCTTACTGGGTAATCGCTTTGTCCCTGCATGTGTAATTGGTATATGCTGTTCCACATGGTATCTTTCTCTTTGATGATAAACATTTAAATGTTATGCTTTAGTTTCAAGTTTCACAAGACTCTGAGCACTTAGTTTGTCTACATTGCAAAAAACTTGTGTTCTTAATTCAGGTTATCTGGCCTGAATTAGCTAACTTGAGTTTAAATTGCAGTGAAAACACAGCAACTTGGCTTTTAATTGAGGTAGCAGCTTGGGCTCAAGACAATATGAGAGCATGGGGTTGAACACAAGCTGCCAACCCAAGTTAAATGCCAACCTGTTGTGTCTTCACTGAAATTTAAACCCAGGTTTGGCTAACCTGAGTTAGCTTATATAAGTTAAGAACTGACTTTTTTTTTCTTCAGTGCAAACATATCTAACTGAGTTAAGAGTGAAACTCCTGACATAAAGGCTGTGTAATAGCATATACTTCATTAAAGTAAATTTTAAGTTTGATTTGTTTAGAACTGTTCATGAGGAATCTTTTCATGAGGATTTCAAAATAGACAAAGCGAGTAGTTAGAGATGAAATAGATGATTTTTGTTATCAAAATCAGTCATTATTGACTGGTAAAGAAGTTTATATTTGTGTGCCAGTGCAAGAAACAGTTGGCATTGCTTTTAGTTCTTGCTTGCTGGCAATGTGAGGTGACTACCTTCCTTAAACGGCTAACAGAACCTGTGATATGTAGCTAAGACTGAAACTTTTTTTAAATAAAGCTAGAATATGGTGGTAATTATTCTTTTTGCCCTTTTAAAAATAAAAACCCAGCTCTCGAATGTTATTTTTCCTTTAACCGTGTTTAAGTAAAGAGAACATTTGATCACCCTAATAGTGATGGACTTGAGAGTTTTTGAATCAATGCCACTTGATGAAATTATGTTCAAGAGAGGGTACCTGCTCGGTTTAGATTTAACAGAAACACATATTTTCAAAAGCTTCCAGTGGAAATAGTTTCCTCCTTTTCAAGAAACATAATTTCCCATAGTCACGTTAACCAAACATTGCAGCATCCTTGAAAATGAGTGAAATAGATTAAACTGACTGGAAAAAAGGTGAAATAGACTAGCCAATTTTCATGGGTAAGCTGAGTAAAATGGGGGAAAAAAGCTGTTGAAATATTTTTCACTAAAATACTCATTTTGACAATCTTAATTGTTACTAGTACAGTAGGACATCCTGTCTCTGTAAATATGAATTTTAACCCAACAGTGTCCCCTTAATGAGGTTCTAAGCATGTTTAGTCCAAGGAATTCACATAGAAAACTTAAGGGCAGGCTAACCTCTGTGTCAGAGTGCTTTATAGGAAATGTGCACAATATATAGTTTTTTCCGCTTTCGGCAAAGGAAATTTAAGGATAAATGCTTATTGAACTGAATACCAGCCTTAGTTGAATATAATACAGTTCTGAACAGTCTGTAAACTTCCTACTCTTCCATTTTCTCTTAACTGCAGGGAATTACATTTAAGCGTGTAGGTGTTCCTACTGCAACAGATATAATAAAGGCTTCCAGCAAAGATGCCATCAGGTATGTTCAGTGACCCTTGAGCTTGTCATCACGTCATTCTCATTTATAATAATTCTTTGGATTGTCTCTTGCCATAGATTTGTCTCCGATGACCATGAAATAAATTGTTCATGGATATCATTGGTTAAGTTTGAGTCTCATGCAGTTTCTCGTCTATCCCATAGCTCCCAGATTCCACTGTCTAAATTTGCCTTTTGCCAAGTAACGTTTTTGCTTTTAAATACTTAGGTGTTTGGATTCTGTTCCTCAAACTGCCATTGACTATTTCAAAGAGTCAGCTCAGTGGCTAATAGAGGAAAAGGGGGCAGTTGAAGCTCTGGCTGCAGCACTAGCCCATATTTCTGGGGCTACTTCCATTGAACAGCGTTCCTTGCTCAACTCCGATGTGGTAAGAATATTTAGTTTATTTTTTTTTGAAATCTTGGATTTCAAATATCTGAATGTGGTAACTATCTGACCCAATCACAATCCCTTTTCTAATCTTTTATTATGGAAAATACTTTGAGAACTCTGAATCTAGAGATCTTAGATCTTCTGGATTATTGTCATTGTCCTGGTTTTGAACTTGGTTATAGCATTGAAATGTCAGTGGCGGTGTTCCTCCTAGCCATGGATAAAGATCAGATGTCTGCTGGCTTATTAGATATTTTAATTGAGGTGTAGACTTGATTGCAGACACAGGGCTGCCATGAGGTGGCTTCATTCTTTCTTCATAGATCCCAGCATAGTTTTCTGTAACTTCTGCTGCAGAGGTCCCATCTTACTACCTTCCTGTTTGTTGGAGTTAAAGGGTCATGGAAGGGGGCCTGGATGTAAGTGTTTTGAGCACACCTGTGCTCTTTGTCGCTGTCATCTAACCCAGGGGGTGCAGTTAGTGGGTTTTTTTTAATATAGTAGTGATTAGGGCCTGGATGAAAGTGAATCTCAATACAGAGAAAACTGAGGTAATCAGAGGTTGGGGGAAGTAACCAGGGGTTATGGTGCAGATTATATTGACCCCCTCTGAGTGACTGGGAAATAAGACAAGTTCACTATGAGGGTCGTCTTACACTTCCAGCTGCTATTACATGAGCCTACAGTAGCAGTGGCTGGGACCATCTGGGTCTAATCGGGAGGTTGATGCTTTTACTTGGATGCACATCTTACTACTGATGAGACTGCAGCACTATGCTTTGTAGGGCTACACCTTAAACAACTCAAACTAAGGCTGTCTATACTACAGACTTCTGCTGGCATAGCTGTGTTGGTCAGGGGTGTGAATGGGTGTGATCCCTGACTGACATAGCTGTGCCAGCCAAAGTCCCTAGTGTAAATGCAGCTATACTTGCAAAGCAGGACTTTTACCAGAAAAGCTATGGTACAGAACACAAGTTTGCCAGTATAGCTGTGTCCACATTAGGAGTGTTTTATTGGTATAGCAGTCAAATAAAATGCTGCTAGTATAAACCTAGCCTTAAACTGGGGTAAAACACAGCCACACACTTAAGTGGCTAGCTTGCTGTGAGCACAGTTCTAATGCTCTGGAATCTGCATTGGCTGACTTAGTTTCCAGTTGGAATTTCAGATATTGGTTGTGACCATAAAGCCCTAAATAGCTTGTCTGCCTACTTGGGAACCATCTCTCTCTCTATGCAGTACTACCACAATTGCCATCACTTGATTGAGCTATCCTGGCATTTGAGTCAGCTGCTGGTAGCTGCTGACTGTCCCTTGACTTGGGAGTTCACATCCCTCTTTGGCCCAAAATAGCACACACTACTTTATCTCTTGGGACATGCTGCAAAACTCACTTGAGTGGACATTTGAGGCTTGCTTGATTCAAGTGTGGAATTATTTGGGGAAATTAAGGCTTTGTGAGAAGGGGATGTTTAGTGGGGTTGTATTGACTCTGTTAAGGTGTGGATCATCTTCTGCTATTTTAATTGGACTGTGTATTTAATTCTGTCAGGGGTGCTTTGAGAGTTGCTCACTGAGGTTTATTTTTATTTTAATATAAAATATACAAAAGATATTACTATTGTAGGTTTTTTATGCATAATTGTTCACTTTCCTTGCATTCAGAATCCTCTCTGCATTGCTTCTGGCAATGCAAACTTTACAGAAGTGATAGTGAAGCTGGAAGTGTTACATATGTATTGATGAGCCAGAATGTCATGTCTATCCACTGTCTGTTAATGTCTTAAAATGTACATATTTGCCATCTAATAACCTTTTATAAATTCTGACTATGCACATTCATTAGATGTATGCTGATCGGTATTCAGGGAATGTTATTTCTTTTTACTGTGAGCATGTACTGCCTTTTATCCTTCAGGGATTTGTAACAATGACATTGCAATGCTCAGAAGAGATAGACAACATAAGCTATGCCTGGCGAGGGCTAAGAGAACACCTGGGTGATGAAATTGATAGGAAAGTGAACAGAATGTGTTTTCTCAAGGGAAAAATGGTAAGATACAATCATCAATCTTTATAGTCTTGCTTACTATACTCTTAAGCTTGTAGATGTGTCGTCTTAAAAGGCAGGAAAAAATTATCACTTCTACAGTTCGAGGTCTGATTTGTCAAGTTACCCTTTTTGTGGCTGAGGAGGGGCTGGATATAGTAATCTTTGAGCTAAGGGTGCAGCAGTTTATGATCAGTGGGATCACTACAATGGCACAAGATATTCTGTTGAACTGAAATGTTGAGGGAGGGGCTTAATTTAATTTTTAATGTAAATATCCAAACAGGTAAACCACTAAAAGTAGTGACACTGGACAGGTGCCGAGTCCATGGGTGCTTCAGGGCTGGAGCACCCATGGAAAAAAATTAGCGGGTGCTTAGCATGCACCAGTAGCCAAGCTCTCCCCCTCCCTCCCCAGTGCCTCCTGCCCACTGATGGCCCCGCTGATCAAGGCCTCCCTCCCAGCGCCTTCGGTATGCCATGGAGTAGCTATTCCAGGGCATGCAGGAGGTGCAGGGAGGGAGGTGGAGGAGCAGGGATGGGGCCTGCTCGGGGAAGAGGTGGGGTAGGGCAGGACCTTGGGGGGAGGGGTTGGGGCTTGGGGGAAGGGGTGGAGTGGGAGTGGGCTTGGGCAGACGGTGGGATCGAGAACCCCCCAGGCAGAGAGGAAGTTTGTGCCTATGGACACTGGCATTGTGCTTCGTGCTCATAGTAAATGTCAGACAGATGGCTTTTATTGAAGAGACACTTCTGTCAGTCTTTTAATAAAAGTAACACCTAAAATTTAAAGATTAGAGGAACTTTTTTTTAATCTCTTCAGGTTTACTTTGTGTGCTTGACAACACTGAAGAGCAAGTAGGCATTTTTACCATTTCACCTTTATAAACAATTCGGGGACCTATGCTCTAGTTCTTTGTCTTTGTAAAGTGTGAATTTTTGTGATGTTGCCTTCACTGATTTTTTCTTTTTCTTTTAATACCATTGTTCATAACATAACTTGTAGTCAATTCACAGACCAACAATGTGGGGCAACATACACAAGCTTCCTTCTATAACTTGTGACCTACTGTATTAGGATCCTTTCTTCCCTGACTGAAATAAACATTTTCATGAAGTTTACATTCTACATTTGAATATTTAAATCCACAGTAAACTTATACATCTGTCTGCTTAGATCAAACGTTCTTTGTCGAAAAGAATTGACAATTTGAGCCACACGAGACAGTGGACAACATTTTAGGAAAGAGAATAATTTTGGTAAGAAGTAAGAAAATATGTATGGAAAGAAGTGGCTCTGCAGGAAAGAGAATACCTAGGGAAGAATTGGTGAAGTACATGATGAAAAAGCAGGTGTGCTGAACTGCTTAGTGCCTGTGAAATAGTTTGATATCTTGGATGAAAGGCACTAAAGGTGTGTAAAACATTGTGCTGCTCCACGTGTCAGTCTTTTTCCAAAGGTAAAATTGCTTTGGCTCCCAAATATTAAACAAGTTAAACTTGACTTCAGAAAGTGAAAATTCACAGATCCCTTTCATTAAACTGTCTCTATTCCCTAAAGGTTGTGTGCTTTAACAAATACTTCAGTGTTACCCGAAACTATGGATTACAAGGTCTCGATTTTCTGGAATCCATTTTAAACCTTTTTTTTTTTTTTTCAGGGGGTGTGTTTTGATATTCCTGCAGTGAATCTTAGACAAATACAGGTATTCTCTTAATTTCAGTAATTCTTAATTTATGGTACAGGTTTCCCAACATTTTCATAGTGTGGACCATCTTGTGGATCCCTTCTCCTCCCCATCACTGCTGGCAGACTGAACTCCATAGCCAGAACCAGTTCTCCCCATTACATCAAAAGCAATTCCCTGTCATAAATTAATTTTGCCCCAAATCAAAATGGATCTCCTCCACAAATTATTTCTAAATCCAGTTTTCCTTTTGTCAGAATCGGTTCTCATCACCTCAACTTATATTAATTTCCTTCCCACTTCTACTTATTGCCCCACAGTGTTTTTCACAAACTAAAATGGAGTTCTCTCAGTCCTTCCAGATTAGCTTCTTAATCAATTTTTCTGAATTGCAACTCAAGTTTTTCTTGCTCTTCTCCAAAAACGAATCCCTGACAATCCAATCTGCTGTAATTATTGCTTCTTTGGGGGCCTGGTCTTCCATTTTTTCAGGGTTCCCACTCCAGCCATTTCTTGCCCCATGCAGAGGTCCCCCAATCTTCCTACCTTCATTCAGGATTGCGCCCCCAGTGCTTTCCTACTCCCAACCCCAGCATTGACTCAGACTAGAGTCCTAAAGTGGGTGCAGGTCCTGGTCCAGAGGTGGGTCTTGGAAGAGCCACCAACACCCCCATCTCCCTTTTTAGCTTCACTCCTGTTTCAGGAGAGAGAGGGAAGAGATGCCACCTCTACTTTTGAGGCTGGTCTATAATACCTTACTGGCAGCTCCCACTTCATGTTGCGGCATCCATTCCTGGCTGGATCTGCACTCAAAGCAATAGAACTATCTCTGGTTTCTCTGGTGTCTGACTAGTAGTGGTCCAGAGTCCTCAAAATAGGAACCTCTGCTTTGCAGGACCCCAAGGGTTCCTTGATGGCATGTGCTTGTATTATTTATTTCAAGTGTACATTTAAGTGGCTGTCTTTATGTACACTTTCATTTTTATAATTGAGACCTAGAGGTTCATGATTTGTTTAACTCATAACTGTTTTCACAAAATCTGGAATCAGATGTTTCCTATGCTTCATATTTTATTTTTAATTCCAGTCCAAACTTTTTAGTTATTTTTAAATACTAGGTTGTATTTGCTACTAAGTAGTTTTTTCTTGCAGTTGCCCAATTTTATAAAACTGTAAAATGTACTGTATTTGCTTTCTTGCAAGTTTTGTCTGCATGTCAGGCTTTTACATGTATAAAGTTCAAATACATATTTAACTTCGTTTTTACCAGGGAAAATGGCAGGATTCAAAACACTGGCATCTGACTGTGGCAACTCAATTACCCGAGTTAGCAGAAACCCAGCGAGAAGGAGGCAGAGGCTTCTACGACTCCAGGAATGGGAGGCGAGGTGGCAGCTTTAATAGAAACAGATTCAGAAATAGAGGCCAGAAACGAAGTTTTGACTGAGCATTTGATCGCTAGCTCTAACAATAACATTTGCAGAAATGAGACTAAAATATTTTTATCCACATTAAAAAAAGTCATGTTCGTTCTATGTGTGTGCCACTTGCAGAATCTGTCATTCAAAATTTGTTTTTCCAGTATTGCTAGGGATGGCTGTATACAGGACCAATTCAGAGAACAACAGTTCAGTGTATACAAAATTATGCCTTATCTTCCACACAGCTACGTCAAAAGAATATTCATCAAACTCCTCCACAGAGCCTTGTTCCAGGATGTGTCTTTTGCAATCAGAAATCTGGCTTGGGTTTACTACACAGTATATATCAAAATCTCCATTTGAATTGGTCTCCAGTGGTGACTGAAACCTGTCCATTTTCCAAAATAATTAAAATACTATTTCTACATAGTCATTTGTACATAGTGAAGTGATTGTTGGATGAATGGTGTATGTTGCTTCAGCTGGAGAGTGAGTGGGGTATAACCTTGATTCAGTTCCTGTACGCTGCACTATGATAGAATGCAATCATGTAACTAAATACTGTTTTTTTTCCACAGGGCCCCTGCCTCATTCAGTATACAAATCCATTGCTCCACTGAACATGAATCAGGGCTCTGTAGTGAGTGAAGCTGTTTGTGGGCCTCTTACCTCATTTATGGCAGAAGTCAAAATATACATAGGTTTCAGAGTAACAGCCATGTTAGTCTGTAGTCGCAAAAAGAAAAGGAGTACTTGTGGCACCTTAGAGACTAACCAATTTATTTGAGCATAAGCTTTCGTGAGCTGTAAATTGGTTAGTTTCTAAGGTGCCACAAGTACTCCTTTTCTTTTTTTGAAAATATACATAGTAAATGAAGTAAGGGATTGCAGGAAAAGAGGATAGTCTGATGATTGAGGCAGTTGACTGCTGCACCGGTTAACTGTATTTTATTCTCTCTGCTATGGAATACATCTATGATGGGCAGGTCATTTACATTTTCACAATTGGTCACTAATTGTTCCTTGTGTTCTGGGTTTTGATGAGAGGTGTGGGGCCAGATTTGAAGAAGTGCTGAGAGCTCACAGTTGTAACTAAAGTCAATTAGTGTTGTAAAAGTGTTAAGAACGATGACAAAATCAGGCCCTGCCATCTTAAGTTAGCCACCCAAACTTAGTGGGCACTTGATAATTTTGGCCTTATTCTCTACCTCAGGTTTCAGAGTAGCAGCCGTGTTAGTCTGTATTCGCAAAAAGAAAAGGAGTACTTGTGGCACCTTAGAGACTAACCAATTTATTTGAGCATAAGCTTTCGTGAGCTACAGCTCACTTCATCAAGGGGAAATAGGCTACCTTGCATAATGACTAAGCCACTCCCAGTCTCTATTCAAGCCTAAATTAATTGTATCCAATTTGCAAATGAATTCCAATTCAGCAGTTTCTCGCTGGAGTCTGGATTTGAAGTTTTTTTGTTGTAAAATAGCGACTTTCATGTCTGTAATCACGTGACCAGAGAGATTGAAGTGTTCTCCGACTGGTTTATGAATGTTATAATTCTTGACATCTGATTTGTGTCCATTTATTCTTTTACGTAGACACTGTCCAGTTTGACCAATGTACATGGCAGAGGGGCATTGCTGGCACATGATGGCATATATCACATTGGTGGATGTGCAGGCGAACGAGCCTCTGATAGTGTGGCTGATGTGATTAGGCCCTGTGATGGTGTCCCCTGAATAGATATGTGGGCACAGCTGGCAACGGGCTTTGTTGCAAGGATAGGTTCCTGGGTTAGTGGTTCTGTTGTGTGGGATGTGGTTGCTGGTGAGTATTTGCTTCAGTAGGAGGGCTGTCTGTAGGCAAGGACTGGCCTGTCTCCCAAGATTTGTGAGAGTGTTGGGTCATCCTTCAGGATAGGTTATAGATCCTTAATAATGCGTTGGAGGGGTTTTAGTTGGGGGCTGAAGGTGACGGTCAACAAAAAAACTTCAAATCCAGACTCCAGCTGAATTGGAATTCATTTGCAAATTGGATACAATTAATTTAGGCTTGAATAGAGACTGGGAGTGGCTTAGTCATTATGCAAGGTAGCCTATTTCCCCTTGTTTTTTCCTCCCCCCCTCCCCCCGACGTTCTTGTTAAACCCTGGATTTGTGCTGGAAATGGCACACCGTGATTATCATACACATTTTAAGGAGAGTGGTCACTTTAGATAAGCTATTACCAGCAGGAGAGTGGGGTGGGAGGAGGTATTTTTTTCATGCTTTGTGTGTATATAATAAGATCTTCTAAACTTTCCACAGTATGCATCTGATGAAGTGAGCTGTAGCTCACGAAAGCTTATGCTCAAATAAATTGGTTAGTCTCTAAGGTGCCACAAGTACTCCTTTTCTTTATTCTCTACCTCAGTTTCCTATCTGTAAAATGGTGGTAAATACCCATCAACTGCTTTCACATATGTGAAGAACAAATTAATTGTTTGTGAAGCACTTTGATACTATGATATGAGCACTATAGAAATGCCCATGAAGAAAGGAATAATTTTTGGGTTATTGCATATGCCTAGTTAACTGTAGGTGTGTATGTACCAGTGCATGGACAGTAGAGAACTTTTATCCCTAGTCAGAGCCCTAAGGTAGCCTCCTCTGTGGTAGCCGCCTTGACCCCCATCTCATTTCCCTCCCAGCTAGTGAGTAGGGTTTTGAACAGAATAGTTTCTGCCCTGTCATCCTGACCATATTACCCTCTTCCTTAAATCTCTCTACTAGCTGCCACTTCTCTGTCACATCAAATACAAGTGTCTGGTCCGTACCTTTTAAGGCCCTTTCTAACTCAGTCCAGCCCTTCTTTTCTACTTGCCATCTGCTCTGCCAATAATGCTGTTTTCCAATGGTTACTTGTCTGCTTCTTCCAAATGACTTCCTTTTACTTGGAACACCCTTTCTGAACTTGTCAGTAAACCCCAGACCCTCTTCTTCAAATGCTTCTTCAAGACCGAGTTCTCTGGTGATACTTATGGGAAACTGCCAAATGCTAATGGTTAGGTAGATGAGTTTTGCCTGATGTTTACCTACCTTATATTTTGTGTATTTTTATAATAAAAAAAAGTAAATGGACCAACTTGGAACCAGGTATCTGCACCTATAGTTGGCTTATATCAATGTACATTCTTGTTAGTTTTCCTCCCTCTCCGTCCCTTCTAATTGTTTGTTATAGCTATTTGTAGCTAATCTGAGGCCTGGTCTACACTACTAGTTTGTCAAATTTAGCAGCATTAAATCAAATTAATCCTGCGCCTGTCCACACAACAAAGCCATTTTTGTCAACATAAAGGGCTCTTAAAATTGATTTCTGTACTCCTCCCTGACAAGGGGATTAGTGCTGAAATTGACATCGCCATTTCAAATTAGCGTTAGTGTGGACGCAATTTGATGGCATTGGCCTCCGGGATCTATCCCACATTGCACCATTTTGACTGCTCTGGACAGCACTCTGAACTTGCACTGGCCAGGTATACAGGAAAAGACACGGGAACTTTTGAATCTCATTTCCTGTTTGGCCAGGCGAGCTCATCAGCACAGGTAACCATGCAGTCCCAGAATCGAAAAAGAGCTCCAACATGGACTGAACGGGAGGTACTGGATCTGATCACTGTATGAGGAGAGGAGTCTGTGCTATCAGAACTATGTTCCAAAAGACAAAATGCCAAAAGTTTTCAAAAAGATCTCCAAGGCCATGAGGGACAGAGGCTACAGCAGGGACGCAACACAGTGCCGCTTGAAAGTTAAGGAGCTCAGACAAGCGCACCAGAAAACCAAAGAATCAAACGGATGCTCCAGGACAGAGCCCCAGACATGCCACTTCTATGCTGAGCTGCATGCAATTCTAGGAGGGGCCGCCACCACTACCCCACCCCTGTCCGTGGACTCCGATGATTGGGCACTCTCCACCATGCCTGAGGATTTTGTGGATGGGGGAGATGAGGAGAGCACACAGCAGCACACCATTCTCCCCAACAGCCAGGATCTTTTCATCACCCTGACTGAAATACCCTCCCAACCCAACGAAGCGTGAGAAGGGACCTCTGGTGAGTGTACCTTTTTTAAATATAATACATGTTTTTAAAAACAAGTGTTTTTTAATGATTAAGTAGCCCTGAGGACTTGGGATGCATTCGTGGCCAGTACAGCTACTGGAAAAGTCTGTTAACGTGTCTGGGGATGGAGCGGAAATCCTCCAGGGACATCTCCATGAAGCTCTCCTGGAGGTACTCTAAAAGCCTTTGCAGAAGGTTTCTGGGGAGAGCAGCCTTATTCCGTCCTCCCTGGTAGGACACTTTACTTGCTACTAGCATGGCGTGGTAATCTGATTTCATTGCATGACTATGCCTGGCAGCGTATGGTCCCGGTGTTTCCTGGCATTCAAGTAACATCCATTCTTTATCTCTCTGTTATCCTTAGGAGAGTGATATCGTTCACGGTAACCTGGTTGAAATAGGGGAATTAATTAAGGGGACATTCAGAGGTGGGTGTTCCTACTGGGCTATTTGCCTGTCCCTGAAAAGAAATCCTCCCCGCAGTTAGCCACGTGGTGGGAGGGAGGGGCATTGGCGCTGAGCTGTTCACATTTGGCTAGCAGGGACCTTCCCTGATACCAGCCACACGGTGGGGGGAGGAGTAAAGCGATCATCCCAGAGAATTCGATGGTGGGAGGGGGTTAGTTTGGTTTCTGCTGCTGCACGTTAACACGAAAACCGCAGCACTAAATGGCCAACTCAACAGGCTTTGCTTGGTGTGGGAAAGGAGGGTGCTGTTACGAAGGTTGCAGAAGCCGAAAGACTATGGCTTACCATGGCTGTCTGCAAGCTGAATTCTGTTGCCTGGCACTGCGTGTGTGATCTCTAACACCAAAACTGCAGGCACTCAATATATAAGATGCAAAATGCCACCTTGTACCAATATCACATGTGCTATGTAATGTGAATAGTGGTGTTCACTGTGAAAGAGTATAGTCATTTGTTCTGTAAAATGTATCTTCACTCCCTTTTTTCCTTCCCACAGCTGCAAATGTTTCAAGCCTCCCTCCTCCGTCCCAAAGGCTATCTCAGATAAGGCAGCGAAAAAAACGCACGCACGATGAAATGTTCTCTGAGCTCATGCAGTCATCCGGCACTGACAGAGCTCAGCAGAATGTGTGGAGGGTCACAGGAGCACAGTACAGGAAAGCGGCCAATGAACATGAGGACAGTAGGGATGATCAAGATGAGAGATGGTGGCAGGGAGATCAGAGGAGGCAGGATGCAACGCTGGGGTTACTGCGGGATTAAACGGACATGCTTCGGCGTCTGGTGGAGGTTCAGAAACGGCAGCAGGATCTCAGACTGCCGCTGCAGCTCCTGTTTAACCATCCTCCCTCCTCCCCAGATGCCCAAGAATGCCGGGCGGGGAGGCTCCGGGCACCCAACCACTCCACCCCAAGTGGACAGCCCAAGCAACAGAAGGCTGTCATTCAAGAAGTTTTGAAGTGGCCTTTTCCTTCTCTCCTTCCTTCCTCCCACAGTCCACCTGGGCTACCTTGTGAGTTATCTCCCTATTTTTATAATCAAATAATAAAGAATACATGTTTTTTAAACGATAATGACTTTATTTCCTTTGCAAGCAAGCTGTGATCAAAGGGGGGAGGGCGAGTGGCTTACAGGGAATTAGTCAAATAAGGGGGTGGGTTTTCATCAAGGAGAAACAAACAGAAGTGTCACACGGTACCCTGGCCAGTCAAGAAACTGGTTTTCAAAGCTTCTCTGATGCGCAGCACTTTCTGCTGTGCTCTTCTAATTGCCCTGGTGTCTGGCTGCGCGTATTCAGCAGCCAGGCGATTTGCCTTAACCTCCCACTCCACCATAAACGTCTTCCCCTTACTCTCACAGAGATTGTGGAACACACAGCAAGCAGCAATAACAATGGGAATATTGGTTTCGCTAAGGTCTGAGCTAGTCAGTAAACTGCGCCAGCGACCCTTTAAACGTCCAAATGCGCACTACCACCATTCTGCACTTGCTCAGCCTATAGTTGAACAGCTTCTTACTACTGTCCAGGGTGCCTGTGTATGGCTTCATGAGTCAGGGCATTAAGAGGTAGGCTGGGTCTCCAAGGATAACTACAGGCATTTCAACATCCCCAACAGTTATTTTCTGGTCTGGGAAGTAAATCCCTTCCTGCAGCCGTTTAAAGTGACCAGAGTTCCTGAAGACGCGAGTGTCATGAACTTTTCCCAGCCATCCCACATTGATGTTGGTGAAACGTCCCTTGTGATTCACCAGTGCTTGCAGCACCATTGAAAAGTACCCCTTGGGGTTTATGAACTGGCTGCCCTGGTGGTCCAGTCCCAAGATAGGGATATGTGTTCCATCTATAGCCCCACCACAGTTAGGGAATCCCATTAGAGCAAAGCCATCTACTATGACCTGCACATTTCCCAGAGTCACTACCTTTGATAGCAGCAGCTCAATGATTGCGTTGGCTTCTTGCATCACAGCAACCCCCACAGTAGATTTGCCCACTCCAAATTGATTCCCGACTGACCAGTAGCTGTCTGGTGTTGCAAGCTTCCACAGAGCTATTGTCACTCGCTTGTGAACTGTGAGGGCTGCTCTCATCTTGGTATTCTTGCGCTTCAGGGCAGGGGAAAGCGAGTCACAAAGTTCCATGAAAGTGCCCGTATGCATGTGAAAGTTTTGGAGCTACTGGGAATCATCCCAGACCAGCAACACTATGCAGTCCCACCAGTCTGTACTTGTTTCCCCAGGCCCAGAATCAGCATTCCACGGCATGAGCCTGCCCCATTGATACCATGATCTCCAAATTGCCGGGGACTGCTGTTTTAGAGAAATCTGTGTCCATGTCCTCATCACTCTCATCACTGTGCTGCTGTCGCCTCCTTGCCTGGTTTTTCAGGTTCTGGTTCTGCATAAACTGCACGATAATGTGTGAGGTGTTTATAATGGTCATAACTGCTGCAGTGAGCTGAACGGGCTCCATGCTTGCCGTGCTATGGCGTCTGCTTGGGCAATCCAGGGAAAAGGGCGTGAAATGATTGTCTGCCGTTGCTTTCATGGAGGGAGTATTGACTGATGACATTTACCCATAACCACCTGTGACAAATTTTTGGTCCCATCAGGCATTGGGAGCTCAGCCCAGAATTCCAATGGGTAGCAGGGACTACAGGAATGTGGGATAGCTACCCACAGTGCACCGCTCAGGATATTGACGCTTGCCACGGTACTGTGGACGCACACTGCCAAATTAATGTGCTTAGTGTGGACACATGAACTCGACTTTATACAATCTGTTCCCAAAAATCGACTTCTGTAAAATCAGAGTAATTTTGTAGTGTAGACAAGGCCTTAGAGTATAAGACAGCCTTGAAGAATTTACCAACTATCTGTACAGCAACTGGGACAGTAATGGCTCAGTCCTGATTGGTGCTTCTTGTGTACTACAGTAATACTTACATTGAGAGAGGGTTTTAGTCGGGGGGGGGACTTTGTCTACTACTTTACAGCAATGATTGTTAATCTCTGGATCAAGCCCTGCTATGGAGGTTGATGCCTTGGGAATACAGTAAAGAGGGAGTAATGCTCGGGGGCATCAAGCACCGAAACTCTATAGCTGAACCACTTCTCATCCTTTCCTCTGTCCCTCACATCCAGCCCTATTCCTCCCCCACCCCCACGCTCTAGGTCCAGGGGAGGGAGTTGCCATCACAGCCTGGTGTGGGCAGGAATGCATGGACCATGCACCCCTGCCCCACCCATGGCTTAGGCTTCCTACCCAGTGTGCCACAGCACCGTGCCAGGCTGCTGAGGGCTCATTTCTGCATCAGAGCCTCTAGATGCTACTGCCAGTGCCAAAGACCAGCCTCTCCACAGCTGGCTTTATGCACTCCAGGATGGCACAATGGCCAGCCTCATTCCTGGTCCCTGCCTTCCTCACCCTTGCTCATTTGGCTTCCCACCTGTCCCCAGTGCTGAGAGGAGCTGCCCCAGGTTGTGGCAGGCAGACCAGGGCCTAGCCATGCTCCCTCCCAGCAGGAGCCCATACCTCCCTCAGACTGCTCCTCTCCATAGCCCTTGGCTTATGGCTTCCTGTGATTCAGAGAGGAGCAGCAGTGGGTGCCAGTAGGGGTTCCAAGTTGGCAGAGTGGGATCTGGGTCCCAGTCTTGTGACATAGTTCCTGGGTTGTGGTCATGTCATTTTGGTGTAAAGCAAGTATTGGTGAGTGGACCAGACTTGATTGGTGTTGTGACCTGGCACAGAGGGTCACAATGCTACTGAAATTTAGCCTAGCTGCCTCTCTAGCATTGTGGTGGGGCAAGTGGGCTAAGTTTCAGTGGTGTTGCAACCTTGTGTGCTAAGTGCTGGTGTACCAAGGATTTTAGGTGCCAGAGTAATGTTCTTGACTGATCTGACATTATCACACCCTTGTTGGGAACCAAACACAAATAATGGCACACTCTCTTAGATCTAACTCATGTCTACTTATTATGACTTACCACTCCCACTGGCTACTGTCCTCTTCAGAGGGCAGAGTTAAGGGTTTGTCATGGTGGTGGGGGAGGGTACCTTAACACTATTGCCTGTTTCTCAACAGGTTAGTTTAGTGCCTCTCTGCGTTTCAGAATGACACCCGGCACCACTGGGAAGCCTTAATTTAATGAAGTTTTGGAGCATTTAATTTTATAGAACTAGATGTGTTAGTTTGGTGTCTGGCAAAGGGATTGATTTCATACATGCACCATGCCTAGCACAGTACAGCTCCACTTTTCTTGATAGAGTGCAGCTGCACTAACCATAATGAAAAGAGAGATGGTTTTGTTTAGCATAGCATTTGACAAAGGCTCAGTGCTACAAAGGTATTTAGGCTCCTAATGACCACTGAAATCAATGAAAGTAAGGAGCCCTAATGCCTTTGTGGATCTAGGCTTCACACCGTAGCATTCTGCTTCCCTCAACCCTTCCCTGGATTCTAGCATAGAGCAACACTGAAGAGTGTGAAGGAGGTGGGATCCTAACTAGAGAGGGGGAGTAAGCCTTTTTCTGGCCAGTAAGGGTATATCTACATAGCAATGTAAACACAGGTCTGAGCCCAGGCTCAAGCCAAACTCTCCCGACCCCCGCCCCATGTTCTCATTGCAACTGTGCTTATTTAGGGCTTGGACTCAGGGTCTGAGCCAGTGATGAGCTGCCAAAATCTTAACAACGGGTTCCCTCCTCACCCCACAAGGGGGTCGTTGCCCACCCCTGCCCCCTGGGACTTCTGCCCCATCCAACCCCCCCGTGTTCCTTGACTCCGCCCCCCCCGGACCTCTTCCCTATCCTCCCCTGTCCCCTGACTGCCCCCAGAACCAGGAGGGTCTCGTGGGCCACCGTAGTGGGTGCCCACCCCACCCCTAAGAGCCAGAGGCACCTGCCGGGGGGTGAGGTGGGGAGTCCCGGCGGTGCTTACCTGTGGCAGCTCCCAGGAAGCATCCGGCAGCTCCCTCTGGCTCCTGGGGGGGGGGGAGCATAGTTGGGGGGGAGCGGCTGCTCCCCCACTGATCACATCAAAATTGGCACCTTGGGCGCCAACTCCTGGGGTACTCCGGGGCTGGAGCACCCACAGGGAAAATTGGTGGGTGCAGACCACCCAGCGGCAGCTCCCCACCCAGTGCCACGCCCGGTCCTAGGTCACCTCGCCTCCGCTCCGCCTCCTCCCCTGAACACACCGCCCTGCTCTACTTCTCCAAGCCCCCCCTCAGCTTCCGGCGAATCAGCTGTTCAGTGGGAAGCCTGGGAGGGCTGAGAAGCAGGCTGCGGCTTCCAGCTCAGGCCGAGGGTGGTGGAGGTGAGCTGGGTGTGGAGTGGTTCCCCTGCGCACCCCCCCCCCCCGCCTGGGTTACCTGCTGTGACGCGGGCGGCCCTCCTCATGCTCCCCTGCCCCAGTCACCTCCGCTCTGCCTCCCTGGGCCTGAGTGGGGTGGTGCATTCAGGGGAGGAGGCAGAGCGGGGATGAGGTGAGCTTGGGGCAGGGAGCTGCCGGTGGGTGCTCTGCACCCACCGAATTTTCCCCTTGGGTGCTCCAGGGCTGGAGCACCCGTGGAGTCGGCGCCTAAGGCGCCACTTTGGACTGGTTAAATTTAGAAGCCCTTTTAGAACCGGTTGTCCCTCGCGGAACAACTGGTTCTAAAAGGGCTTCTAAGTTTAACAACTGGTTCTAGCGAACTGGCTCCAGCTCACCACTGGTCTCAGCCCATGTTAAGCTGGCACTTAGGGTCCAAGCCCTATTGCTTTCCTGCGTACATACAGCCACAGCTTGACACAGGTCCTGGAAGTCTTCTGGATGTATCCCACAGTTCCTTGGGGCAACTTTCTTAGTCTTCTATGTTGACAATCTGCAATGAACTCTATTGTGGATGGAAGCCACACCTCCCTTTTGAGGTCTGCATTAACTCATAGACTCATAGACTCATAGATATTAAGGTCAGAAGATCATCTAGTCTGACCTCCTGCACAATGCAGGCCACTGAATCTCAACCACCCACTCCTGCAATAAACCTCTCACCTATGTCTGAGCTATTGAAGTCCTCAAATCATGGTTTAAAGACTTCAAGGTGCAGAGAATCCTCCAGCAAGTGACCCGTGCCCCATGCTGCAGAGGAAGGCGAAAACCCCCTGGGGCCTCTTCCAATCTGCCCTGGAGGAAAATTCTTTCCCAACCCCAAATATGGCGATCAGCTGAACCCTGAGCATGTGGGCAAGATTCACCAGCCAGATACCTAGGAAAGAATTCTCTGTAGTAACTCAGATCCCACCCCATCTAACATTCTATCACAGGCCATTGGGCCTATTTACCATGAATAGTTAACATGATTTTGGCAATTAATTGATCTTTATCCCATCATACCATCTCCTCCATAAACTTACCGAGTTTAATCTTGAAGCCAGATAGGTCTTTTGCCCCCACTGCTTCCTTTGGAAGGCTGTTCCAGAACTTCACTCCTCTGATGGTTAGAAACCTTCATCTAATTTCAAGTCTAAACTTCCTGATGGCAACTCATTGTCTTCTGAACTCTGATTTGGAAGCACAATATCAGAGAGCCTGTAGGGTTTTCAATGGAGACTGATTTGATAAAGCTTTTTAAAAAATTAGCTGCTTCCTGGTCATATGAGCACAGCACATATTGGTGAATCTGTGCTGCATGATGACCTGGTGAGCCAGGATAATGTCCTGCTGGCCACTGAATCCAGCTTGAGGATTGATTGCAGCCAGCAGCAGGCTCCCAACCAGGATCATGAAGTGATTTTCTTAATGAAACCAGTCCCAGAGCAGCAACAGAATCTCAGTTCCAACTTGGAAAAGCTGTTGGATTTTTCCACCCCCCAGGAAGAACCTGCTGCAAAGCCTGCTGTGAACCTGCTGGAGACAGAAGCTGCCCCAGAGCCCAGTAAAGTGTATGATTCAAATTAACAGATTATTACAGTAACAGGAGGGAATTCTACTTTTAAGAAGTCAAGAAAAAAACACTAAGCCCCAGCTATCAGTGGTTGGCCAGTAATGGCAGATTGTATCACAGCATCCAGGCATACCCCCTCCCCTGCCTCCCACCATGTGGAGTTCAAAATGGTGAACTGGAATTTCAAACTTCCATACACAGCTGTAAAGGCTATTTTAACTGTTAAGTCACAGAGGTTTGCTATGGTCATTCTTGTTTTCCTTTGAGTATTTGGAAATGTGCCACTCCGCAATCACTCTTCCTGGGTCTATACAGCTGCCTGTAGAACAGTGAACTAAGAGTGTGTGTTTGGGAAACAGTATTCTGTTTCCAAATTTAGTCCATTTCAGTTAGAGGTAATCCATGCAGGGGTGGATTAAAGCTGCAGCTTTCCGAGAGTTTTCCATGCAGCAATATCAGGGTAAGCCATGTGTGCTCTCATAGAGCATCATGTTATTCCATCATGGATTAGGACCCAATCCTGATTGCTGATAGCTGCAAATTTTCCCTGAAGCAGGAACTCCAGATGGTTTGTTACATTGTGGAGAAGAGTGTATTTTCTAGGCCCCCCAATGTATAGCTGATTAGTTCACTCCACTCACGAATGTGCTGTTCGGTCACTATTCATTTGAATACTTCTGCTGCATACATTGCAAGTTTCCCTCCAGCAGCTTGAAATAACATCTCTCTGGGCTACTTGGGCACCACAAGACCTGTCATGTCTTCCAAAATATGAAAGGACTGAAATGACAGAAAACATTTTGCTGCATGGGTCCTATACAAACCCCTACCCACTCACATGCCAATTAGGATATTTTTATGAAGCAGAGTAAAGGTTTTAATTTTAAATTTACCATTGCCTCTGCACTTCTGTAACTACTATTAATAAGGCTGTGTCCACCAGAGAAAGTGTGAGGACTGAAGCATCCCCTTCAGAATATGTGCAGGTTCACTTTAGAACTATTTTATTTACTTGACATTCTACAGTTATTAATTCTGTGCTCCTCCACAGAGCTACTTTAAACAATAACTCTGTTTCCTGTCCTATTTCAGGACCCTCAACCTATACTGCCTGGGTTCTTCAGAAACTCCATCCCTGGGCCAACACACCCTCATAGACCATTCCAAAAGCACATGTTTCCATGAAGAACTCATGGCTGATGTTCTTGCAGGGCAGAGCAGCTGTTCAAGGACCAGAAGAAGAGGGATGAAAGACTGGAAAAATAGAATGGTCACAGGCAGGCAGAGAGGCTGAAGCCCAGCTGGAGGTGCGTGTTTCAGTGAGGGAGCTGGCACATGCACTGCAGTAAGATAAGGGAGGAATATAGAGCCCAACAGAGAGAACTGTTCCCGCAACTCCTGTCTGTAATGGCTGCAAGAGCACTGGCTCCTGCTGCCTCTCACCATGGCATGATGCCCCAGCAACATACACTTAGCCAAGCAGTAGTTTGCACAACTCCATGCAGCGGTGCGGGAGAGGGATGCATTCAGGACTGGGTAAGGCAACTAACCCCTGTGCAGTTTTCTCTCTGGTGGAAACCTCCCTCTCCCCCACCACAAAGTGAGGGCTAAAACTGTAAGGAAAGGAAAGGAGAACTTGGGGGCCAGGAGACATGCAGTGATAGGGGGATTGTGTTGAGTATTAACTATTTCCTGCCCTTTTTGGGGGGCGTGGGACGGGGCTGATTTTGTTATGGCAGTTGGCTTGCCCAAGACAGTGTGAGTGGTTTACTGTTTACATACCTGTTAACAAATAAAGAATATGTTTTATGTTTTCAAGAAAGTTTATTGCTATCAGTGCAACACATCATACAATCAGGATTTGAGATGAAGGTAAAAACATGTTATGGAGCAATTAAGCATGATAAAACAAACAGTATTCTTCTATTTGCTGCCCCCCCCCAACATATTTATTTTTCATCATGTTGATCAAGCATGACTATCAAGACTATTCCCCCCCCCCGCAAGAATGAGCCAGTTTTCCCACCCAGCACATTTGTGCAGGTGCTATTTCCCCTCTTCCATTGGGCCATGCAAGTCCATAATGTAAGCACACAAAGCATCCCTTACGTTTGCTGCCCGGGTGCAATCAGCTCCTGCCGTGATAGCTGCACTTTCTGGCTGAGGGTACCGATCCTGTGTTCCCTTGCTGTCAGAGGTCCATTCAGGGGAAAATGGCTCGCCTCTGGCTTCACAAAGGTTGTGAAGAGCACAGCAAGCCACAGTAATGCGGACAGCATTGATGACACTGACATCCAAGCGGGTCTGTAAACACCTCCAACGTGATTTTAATCTGCCAAAAGCGCATTCAACAAGCATTCTACACCTGCTTAGAATGTAATTAAACCTTTTTTTGCCAGGGTCTTTGATATCAGGGTATGGTTTCATTAGCCAAGGCAAAAGAGGATATGCAGGGCCACCCAGAATAACACTGGGGACTGCAACACCATTTATATCAATGTCATTGGGTGGGAATAGTGTCCTAGCCTGTCCACGGATATAGACTCCAGAGTGGCGAAAAACTCTGGCATTGTGAACTTTTCCTGTACAGCCCACATTGACATTCATAAATCTGCCTCTGTGATCCACTAGTGCCTGCATAACAATGGAGTAGTACCCATTGTGATTTAGATACTCATGTGCTCCTTGGGGAGGGCAAGCTATGGGTACATGACTCCCATCAATGGCCCCGGCGCAGTTAGGAAACCCCATTCTCTCAAAGCCAGCAATTACCTCAGGAATATCTTTAATGCCCGCCACCTGGGGGTAAACCACACGCCGGATTGCCTCAGTTACCTCTGCCACCACTTTACCCACAGTTGACTTTCCAATCCCAAACTGGTTGGCAACAGACCTGTAGCAATCTGGAGTAGCCAGCTTCCACACAGTTATACCAACCCGCTTCTGGACTGGCAAAGGTGACCTCATGTGTGTCTCTTTACGCTGGAGGATGGAGGTAAGCTGCTCACAAAGCTCCAGAAATGTGGCTTTCTTCATGTGAAAGTACTGGATCCAGTGCTGGTCATCCCAAGTCTGCATGACAATGTGGTCCCACCAGTCTGTGCTTGTGACCCTGCACCAAAAGCGGCGGTCTACACAGGGGACATCAGCGGTTATGCCATTATACTGAGCAACATCTGCCACTGAGAGTCCATGATGACAGGGTACTCTTCCTCTTCTGCCTCCTCTTCCTCCTCCTCTTCCTGCAGATCCATCAGGAAATTAGTCAGGAACCTTCGGTGGCACAGAAAACGCCGCTGAACTGTCCACCAGCGCCTCACAGAAGCTCTGCCGGTTTCCTGACACAGAAGTGAAAGCGCAAGTAGGAGGAGTTCATCCAAAGGCGCCTCCTCCATGTTGCTGGTTCTGATGGCTAGGAGTGCACAGACCAAAATGACTGCTAGGCAGCTTGTGGGGGGAGGAAGAAGGGGGGCAGTTCACGTTTCCTATAACGAGCATGGTGGGCAGTCGAGTTTTCCCACAGTACAACGTGGTCTAGGGCTAGAGTGTCGACATAGGCAGCGGGAGGAGTGCCAGGCACTCCGGGATAGGGTGACTTTGACTTGGGACTGTGCGCTGCAGTGTGGTTGCCAGATCCCTAGGCTCAAGCCTGAGTCAGAAAATGCTTTAACCTAGGGTTAAAATGCAGTGTAGACGCTCCAACCCAGGGTTCCCTGACACAGGTCAGCTGACTTGAGTTCCAAGAACCCGAGCTGCTGAGTAGCCACAGAGCCTGAGGCACAATCTACACTGCAGGGGGGCGTCCAATGCCCCCACCAGTGTGGGCTCGCGGGGAGGGGGGCATCCCCAGCATCCACCAGCCATAGCTCTGCCCCGGCGGGGGGTGTGGGGACAGCGCAGGGCCGGGGCGGCGCCGCCGGCTCCTTCTGAGCTGCGCCCCGCGAGGGGTGACGCGGGCGGCGGGGGAGGGCGCTGGGCCAAGGGGCGGGTGCGCGCGGCGGCCGGGCCACCCAGGGCGCTTGATGGGCGCAGCGTGCCGCAGGCTGCTGTACGGAGCCGGGCGGCCGGGCGCAGGGGCTGCGGGGCTGCCCGCCCTTCCCGCCCCGCTCGCGCGAGGACCCGGCTCGGCGCGCCCCCCGCTCGGCCCCCGCGCGGGGCTCCGGCTGCTCCAGCCCGGCGCAGCCCCCTTCTCCCTCGGCCGGCGCTGGGGTTGGGCCTGGGCCCGGGCCCCGGCCTTCATCCCCTCGCCTCACTTCCTGTGCGACGGCCCCGGGGCGGGGCTCGTTCCTTTCACCGCGGCCGCCGACCAGCGCAGCGGCTCCCTGCCCGAGCTCCGCGGGGAACAGCCGGAGGAAATGCCCGCAGCCGCCCTCCTTGCAGCCGACAGCGAGCCCGAGACCCCCCGGGAAGGCGACGCTGCCCGGGCGGGCCGGAGGAGGAAGCACAAGGTACCGGAGATGGAGGCGGAAACATCGGGGAAGAGAAGCCACCTGAGCCGGGACCCCCGGGCGGGGTGGGGGCGCGCGCGGCTGGGTGGGGCCCGATCGCAGCCGGTCGGAGGGAGAACCGGGCCCGGGGGTCCCCGCACAGACCCGTGCTGTGCCCGGAGGCTCCTCGTGCTATTCGCCGCTTGGCCTCCATTGCTGCGCCACGTGGGCGCCTCGCGTCCGGATCGCGGTGTGGGCGCCGCTGGGCTGGGTGAGCGGAGAGCCCGGCACCGCTGGTTTGCCGCTGAACAATCAGCGGCGCTCGCCGACCTGCCATCCCGATGGTGTGGCGCATTTCTGCCCCCTTGTCAGTCTCCCCGGGGACGAGAAAGGTGCCAGCCCTGGGCTGTGTCAGGCACAGAGCGTGTGTGTTCTCTGGCCAGAGGGGCTCCACCGAGCGCGCCCTGTCACCGTCCCCGGAAGGTATCTGGCCCTAGGGTATATGTGTACTGGGAGGTGTGATTCCCAGCGTGAGTAGAAGGGCTTGGGCTAGCTCTGCTCTAAGTCGGGCTCTATAAATAGCAGTGTGGTCCTTGTGGCATGGGCAGTGGCTTGGGCTAGCCAGCCACCTGAGCTCGGAGCCAGGGGGTTGGGTGGGCTTGGACTGGGGCAGCTTGATCTTCTACACTTTCCACAGTATCCATCCGATGAAGTGAGCTGTAGCTCACGAAAGTTTATGCTCAAATAAATTGGTTAGTCTCTAAGGTGCCACAAGTCCTCCTTTTCTTCTTGTGTAAGCCATTACCTGTGCCCCAATTCCAGGCTGCTGTTTTCGGAGTGTTCGTTTGAGCACTGCTAGTGTGAGTCTATCTACCCCTGCGGTAATCACATCTTTCAGCTGCAGTGTAAATATCCCACCCTTTCAGATTATAGTGTCAGCACATTTATACATGTTAATCCCACCCCATCCCAAATGACTTTTGTGAAATGGAGATCTCTAAATGTCAGTGCCTAGAAGCTTGAGATTTTGGTTTAATATCTTGGTCCAGTGGATAGGATAGGGCATTAGACTGGGACTCAGTAGAGAGTTCTGTTCCTGACGCTGCCACTAATCTGCTGCATGAGGTTGGGTAAATCACATCACCTGGTGCCTCTGTTTCCCCTCCCATCCTTTGTCTGTGGTGTCTGTTTTGATTGTACATGCTTCAGGTTAAGAAAGATATGCCTGTACAGGGCCTAGTAAAATAGAGTTCCAAACTCATTTGGGGCCTGTAGGGGCACCCGTCATGCAAATAATAATTACATCTGGTAATCATGAGCGAGTAAACAGGTAGGTGCATATGACACTAATTCATCCAGGAAGAATCTGGTTCTCCTCATATTCAATACTTCGATTGCTTGAGGACTGATACTGAATACTAACTGTGACTGAACATTCTCTTACAATATGGGGTGGTTTAATTAAAATGGGGTATGGCCCTGCCGGAGAGATTCTGATGACAAAGGAATCCTGCTCTCCTTGAAGAGGATCAGGCATCAGAGATGAAAAGTCTAAAGACATTTTACTTTTCTTTATATACTTTGTTTTTTTGTCCTTTTCTGTTTGATGTTGTTGTCTCTCTGAAGGATAAAAAGGAGAAGAAATCTAAACTCCGTGATAAATCCAAGGAGCTGAAATCCCAAACAGAGGAAAATGAGCTATCTGAAGATGACCTTGAGCCTCCTAAACCTAAAAAGAGGAAAAAAGTTAAAGAAAAAGTGAATCAAGAGATTGAAGAAAACAGCCCAGAGGACAAGGTGAAATCCTTGTCCATGAACAATGGCATTGTCCACTCAAAAGCTCAGTGTAATTCCAGTGAAGCATCAAGTGCAGAATATGACAGTGACCAAGAGCCAGTAAAGGTACACACTGAAACCCTGAATTTTACCTGCTTTAAAAATGTAATCTACCGGTCTTGCTTGGTGGAAGTGCTCAGCGCTACTAGGAAATATCTTGCTTGTCATCCCTGGTCCTAGCAGAGGATAATAGATTCTGTGCGTGCAGCACAGAATTCACAATCCAGGAGGAGGGGATGCTAAAGTAGCTTTAAGTTTAAGCAGCCTTTAACCTCTCTTGTTTCTGGTCTGGTCTGGTGGGTGGAGCAGCCCTGATACAATTTGGGCTGCCTATGGTACAGCCTGTCCCCAGCTGACTGTGGGCAGCAGCTCTGCCAAGAATCTCTGCAGTGCTGTACAGTCCACATACTCCCACCCCCCCAATCCCTGCCAGGGTTTACAAAAGGGTTCTCATAAAACTGTTTATAGCTGTATTCCTCTGTTCTTGCTCTTCAAACAATTCTCCCCATGCTGGGTTCAGCCTTTGCCCTGCATACAGGGGTCAAAATGCAAGGGGGAAATCTCACCATTGATCTGTAAATCCATCTCCTGCCAAGGAAGGATATATATGGTTTGTTTACACTGGTAAATTTACTGATATGATTATACTGGTATAACTCAGTGTTGTTATATCTTATTCTGGAACAAGAGTGTGCACTTAGGGAGTTACACTGGTATAATTAAGACAGTAAATTTTCCTGTGTAGGCAAGTCCATAGCCTTCATGCCAGAAAATATCAGACATTAATCTGATTTTGTGTATCAGGCTGAGAAAGGAATATTACAAAAGGAGAGCATGCCACTTATGGGAATGAGCATGGAGTGCCTTCTGTTGCTCTCTCCTGTTTGATCAGAGTCTTGCTGAGACGTTTCAGAGAGACCTTGCTCCCTGAGTTTACCTCTTGTATATATTGCTGGGTCTTGCAGCTCTTCTGTTTATTGCATGTTACATAGGGAAGTATATGTCAATAGTAGAGTGTTTTTGTAGATCACCTGTAGTTTGTTTTCAATTTCTGTACCAGAAGTTGGGTAGCTAATTTCAAGTTAGTCCATTTAGTGGATAATTTAAATTAAAATATTTATTTGCAAAATCTCTGTGAAAGTTCCATCATCCAGAAATGTTCTTTACTGGATAATATATGCTAATAGTGAATATGTGTTTGTTTTTGTTTCTTCTGCATTTGGCAGAACAATTTTCTAATGTTTTCCAGGGGTGAGTTAAAAAATATTAATTAGCAAGAGGAACACAAATAGTCCAAGTGTATACACACAATGTAATAGCAGCCTGAGGTGCAAGGGCCAATGGTGGTTGCCCTGCATTTATCAAGGTTGTAAAATGACTTTGAGGGTCTCCTTTTCCCCCATATACCCAGGGGATCATGGGTGAGACTGTTCTGGAGAAGTTTTTTATTTTTTATTTTCTTTTGGGTTAAAATATTGTGGAACTCAGTAGTATAGTAAAATGACTGTCTCCTTGTGCCTAATCTGTCGCTTTATTTTAATTTAACAGCAATTGACAGAAGAGGAGAAAGAAGGTGCCTTCTCTAATTTCTCTATTTCCAAAGAAACAGCTGAGCTTCTTAAAGGTAACTTCTGTGGAGAAGAAATTTACTAACAAAAAGGTGGTTCCAAATAGATCGCAAGTATCTTTTTAAATAATGTGCCGAAAGCCATTCTGTATTAGTGACACAAGCAGGGATGGAAACCAGAAGGCCTGACTCTCACATCCCACTGTAACCACTAGGCACCTTTGCTCCCATTAATGGGGGTTTCACATTTACACGATTTCAAGTGCAGTCTCATCAAGGCAGATTCATTTCCTCTGTGATACCGTTGCTTCTAGATATAAACTGTGGGAAGACAGTTGCTTTTTTTTTAGGGCTGTCAAGTGATTAAAAAGATTAATTGTGCGATTAAAAAGATTAATTGTGCTGCTAAACAATAATAGAATACCGTTTATTTAAATATTTTTGGATTTTTTTTACATTTTCAAAGATATTGATTTCAGTTATAACACAGAATACAAAGAGTACAATGTTCACTTTATATTTTTTTATTACAAATATTTGCACTGTAAAAAGCAAAAGAAATAGTATTTTTCAGTTCACCAAATACAAGTACTGTAGTGCAGTCTCTTTTACATTGATTTATTTTTTAATGCAGTTTTTTCTTGTAAAAATTCAACATTTGTAAGTTCAACTTTCATGATAAACTTTAGAGCCTACACGTCCACTCAGTCTTACTTCAGCCAATCACTCAGACAAACAAGTTTGGTTACAATTTGAAGGAGATAATACTGCCTGCTTCTTGTTTACAGTGTCACCTGAAAGTGAGAACAGGTGTTCACATGGTACTGTTGTAGCTGGTGTTGGAAGTTATTTATTTGCCAGATGTGCTAAAGATTCGTATGTCCCTTCATGCTTCAACCACCATTCCAGAGGACATACATCCATGCTGATGATGGGTTCTGCTCGATAACAGTCTAAAGCAGAGTGGACCGATGCATGTTCATTTGCATCATCTGAGTCAGATGCCACCAGCAGAAGGTTGATTTTCTTTTTTGTTGTTTTGGGGGGAGGGATAGCTCAGTGGTTTGAGCATTGGCCTGCTAAACCCAGGTTTGTGAGTTCAATCCTTGAGGGGGCCGTTTGGGATCTGGGGCAAAAATTGGAGATTGGTCCTGCTTTGAGCAGGGGGTTGGACTAGATGACCTCCTGAGGTCCCTTCCAACCCTGATATTCTGTAGTTTCCGCATCAGAGTGTTGCTCTTTTAAGACTTCTGAAAGCGTGCTCCACACCTCGTGCCTCTCAGATTTTGAACAGCACTTCAGATTCTTAAACCTTGGGGCCCATTGCTGAGCCTATTTTTAGATATCTCACATTGGTACCTTCCACAGCAGATTTGACAAAACTCAAAGAAGTGTTCTTAAAACAAACAACATTTTCTGTGTCATCGTCCGAAACTACTATAACACGAAATATATGGCAGAATGCAGGTAAAACAGAACAGGAGACCTACAATTTTCCCCCAAGGAGTTCAGTCGCAGATTTAATTAACACATTTTTTTTAACGAGCATCATCAGCATGGAAGCATGTCCTCGGGAATGGTGGCTGAAGCATGAAGGGGCATATGAACGTTTAGCATATCTGGCACGTAAATACCTTGCAACGCCGGCCACAAAAGTGCCATGCGAATGCATGTTCTCACTTTCAGGTGACATCGTAAATAAGAAGCAGGCAGTAAATGTAAACAAACTTGTTTGTCTGAGTGATTGGCTGAACAAGAAGTAGGACTGAGTGCACTTGTAGGCTCTAAAGTTTTACATTGTTTTGGTTTTGAGTACAGTTATATAACAAAAGTACAATCTACGTTTGTAAGTTACAGTTTCATGATAAAGAGATTGCACTATAGTACTTGTATGAGGTGAATTGAAAAATATGATTTCTTTTATCCTTTTTACAGTGCAAATATTTGTAATAAAAATAATAAGTGAGCATTCTTCTGTTCTGTATTTTGTATTCTGTCTTGTAATAGAAATCAATGTATTTGAAAATGTAGAAAAACATCAACAAATATTTAATACATTTCAATCGGTATTCTATTTAACAGTGCAGTTAATTTTTTGAGTTAATTGACAGCCTTACTTTTTTTTTTCCCTCTGATTAGCATTATGTTGTGAGGTTGTCACTTATATTGTCTATTGTAACTTCTATATCTGTTTCTGCGTACTATTTTCTGAAAAACTATCCCATTCTATATATGTGCATATTATTTCTTCAGGGGTAGTACTTTAAATTATCTTTATTAAATCTAATTTATAACTGGTCATCTGTCTCAACTTTTAGATCATTTGGCAATTTTGATCTCTTCTCTCTGATCTGCTATCCTAGATTAGTATATTCTGTGAATTTAATCACTACGGAGTTCACATTATTCTGATCGTTGAGTATTGGTAGAGTTTAAAGCAACACACAGGAATCCATTTTAAACTTTCCTTGTTCTGAAGTCACACCATTAATAATTTGTATGTACTACTGGCCAGTTTTTACCCACCCTAATGTTTTCCTCTTTGTACAGCATCTTTCAAACTTCTGCAAGTTTTAATGTGCTTCTGTGTTTAAAAACAAAAAAAAGTCCCACAACCTTGACTGATATCAAAGTCAGTTGCATGTACTGTTGCTGTTCTGTATCAGATGTAGCAAAAAATGGTCGTTTACCCCAGATATCAAATCTTGCTCCCAGAAAAAGATTAAAAAAATGTTTTGCCAAGTATAGTAGAAATGAAAACAAATGTGTATTTACTATTTGCACCCACTGTCAGATGCAGGACTTGCCATGATCTGTCTCATGAATTTGGTTTGCTTTTCATTATCATACAAAAGGGCTTTCAGATGTCTATCTCAGCTTATTGTGGATTCACGGCACCTTTTAATAAAGGTATATTGAACTGTCTTGTAGCTCGAGGAGTAAAGTACCTGTTTTCTGTGCAAGCGAAGACCTTTCAGCCCATATATGATGGCAAAGATGTGATAGCTCAGGCTCGAACTGGAACTGGGAAAACGTTTTCTTTTGCTGTTCCTTTGATTGAAAAACTTCAGGGAGACACACTGGAGAGGAAGAGAGGCCGCATACCAAAGGTAATTTAGCCACTTAAGGACTCACTGATGGCTTAAATTATGGCAATATTTGAAAGTGATTTTTATAATAGTTTTTGGTTCTTATTAAAAATATCCCCTTCTTTCTTCCCACTTACTCCCTTTTTTAAATGCTCCTTCTGATCCTGGAAAACATTCTTCAAAATAGGGTTTACAAAATGATACTTCTTCACAGTATCCTAATGATGACAAAATACACAGCTTTATGATTCTTTGTGATTATGTTGAATTCATTGTGTAATAGGCTGAAAAGAGGGAGGGCATATCTGCTGTATTCATATGAGCATATACAAATATTCTGCTCTTAGCTGCCTAGTGAGCAGGTTTCTTGTATGGTTTGATACCTCTCCTACTCATAAAAATGAAGCAGACCGGCAAACTGGTGTTATCCCAAATTATTCTTGCCCCTGTATATAAACTACAGGATGACACTTGCTTTTTCCCTCCACATTGGGACAGCTTAAGTTATGATTTCAAGTCCTGGCATAAATGTTCTTTATGCTTCTATTTAAGCACGTGATTTAACTGGTAGTGCACTATAAAGGGGTATTGTCAAGGTTGGTCTGTTTATAGTTAGTCCAACCAGTTTTGTTGTGGTTTGTGGAATAAAAACACATCTCTTCCATCCTTCTACCATGCCTTTAGAGTACACATTATAAAATATTGTCTGAAAGATTTGTAAGAATATTATTCACTGGTTGATATTATCTTTTAATTCTTACGGACTAACAATTGCAATTCATTTGGGAGGTGGGGACAGTGATCGCTCACTAGAGTGCTTCAAACTTCAGTGTTTTATTTAAAATAAATTAAATAGCAGCTCTCTTGTTATCCCAAAATTTTGGTTTATGCACCTTTTTGTCCTTTAATACTGAACTGCGCATTGGTCATCATCGTAATTTTAGAAAATTTATAGATTTAGAGAGCTATCTTATTGTGTACAATTCTTTTACGACTATCTTAATTGTACTGTCCTCAGCAATTAAATCTGGGTGCCACTCAGGAACAACAAGGCAACCTGATCTAGACAAATGAATACAGGATTGGGAGTCAGAAATTCCTGATTTTTATAATCCCATTTCTGTTGATAACTTATTGTGTAGCCTTGGGCAAGTCACTTGACTTCTTTGCCTCAATTTCTTGATCTGTATTATGAGTCAGACACTTACCTGTCTTTCAGAGATGTTTGAGAATTAATTACTAGTGTGTTAAAGCATTTCAGACTCCTAAATAGCTAAATAAGTGTGAAGTATATTACAGAGACACTGCTGTTATGTAAGAAATATCAATGAAAGTTACATTTTTAAAAGGCTTCATTAGGTGTATTTTATAATTCAAGGCATAATTATGGTGTAACTATTGCTAAACATTTAGTCTGCCTTAATTCATCCTCCTTGGTGATGGGGAGGAAAGTGTGGCAAAAAGAATGGTCTGCACCATACTTCTGAAGAATCTGGAAATCTTAGAGCAAGGGTGGGCAAACTTTTTGGCCTGAGGGCCACATCGAGGTTGCAAAACTGTTTGGAGGGCCGGGTAGGGAAGGCTGTGCCTCCCCAAACACCCTGGCCCCCGCCCCCTGACTGCCCCCCTCAGAACCCTCAACCCATCCACCACCCCCTGCACCTTGTCCCCTGACTGCACCCTCTATCCAGCCCCCAGTGCTCCCCATCCCCTGACTGCCCCTGGAACCTCCTGCCCCTTATCCGACCTCCCTGCCCCCTTACCATGCTGCTCAGAGCTGCAGGAGCTCACAGCCACACTGCTGCACTCCCTGGCAGGAGCAGCGGGCCACAGCGCTGGCGGCTCAGTGAGCTGATGCTGCAGCGGAGCGGGAACAGCAGGGGAGGGGCCAGGGGCTAGCCTCCCCGACTGGGAGCTCAAGGGCTGGGTAGGACGGTCCCACAGGCTGTAGTTTGCCCACCTCTGTCCTAGAGAGATCTCTCTAATTATATTTTCTGTACACTGTCATTTAGCAATGATATCAGAGTAACAGTTTTTATTAATCGTTTTCTTGGTGCTTAAAATCTGGTTATGCTAACCTATGTGTCCTTGAAATGTGATAGCAACAAAATGGACAGAAAAATAACTATAACAGCAAGAATTAACACTGGATAACTAAGAAAATTCAACTAATAACATGGGCAAATAAATGAATAGTAAATTTAAAGGTAAAGGTTCACATAAGTGTGAGGCACTTTATCTAACCCATTCTGTGGGACATGTGACCCATACAATTGCAGGTGGCTCTCCTTTGATTTGTACTGTGACCAAGGTTAGTGGAAGGGATCAGACCAGCTTTTAGTAGTGCATAAATCTGGGTTCTGCTAACTTTGGCCCAAGCTTTCTTTGAGGTCCATGGCACTGGATAGCTCGTTGTGGCTCCCAAGTCAACACCAGTGCTAGCTTGGAGAAAGCTATGCCAGTTCTGCTTGTTCGTACTGTTTATGAAAGCCATGATGTACCAGTCTCCTTCTGGTTGAGAGTGTGATCTGAATGATGAGGAGGAGCTTGGAGACCATCGTGCTGAACGTGGCATAAAACCACAGCTGTTTACAAACAGGAGAAAATTCAAGGGGGCAGCGTCAGATCAACTTTGCAGAACAGCTTACCTGATAGGGTGGGGAATTTGATACCAATCACCAAGTGGCTGCATTTCTGATGGTTTTGTCATTCTGTCCAGGTGCTAGTTCTTGCTCCAACGAGAGAGCTGGCAATCCAGGTAGCCAGGGACTTTAAGGATGTCACAAAGAAACTCACAGTGGCTTGTTTTTATGGAGGAACTCCATATAATGGACAAAGTAAGTACATGTTAGAAGTCGCTTTGATATCTGCTGTTGTTTCATGAGAATCATTCAGGGAATAAAACTGTCTATTTTCCTTAAGGTTTCACTTCAGTAAAAAACTGAAATTGTTTAAAAAAGAAAAGGTAGTTCAGGTTGGGTCCATCTCTACCAAAAGAATCCTAGGGGATCGCTATCCAAATGTATAATTTATTTTCTTCAGAAGTTATAACATTTGCTTTAAATTTATAAAGAAATAATCTTGTTCCTGAGTGGATGAACGCTGGGGCCAGATGACTGTCCAAGGAAAGCAGAGTGTTCATTTTAAACCCCAAGTGATGGTGTTCCAGTTTAGAGGGTAGTGAAACTGAACAAATCAAACCATTTCTTGTCTATTCATTTGTGCCTGC
The DNA here is from genome assembly GCF_965140285.1 of Lepidochelys kempii. Taxonomy (NCBI): domain Eukaryota; kingdom Metazoa; phylum Chordata; order Testudines; family Cheloniidae; genus Lepidochelys; species Lepidochelys kempii. The sequence goes on from NC_136386.1 coordinate 81,884,349, forward strand.
CATCTTATCATAGAATATCAGAGTTGGAAGGGACCTCAGGAGGTCATCTAGTCCAACCCCCTGCTGAAAGCAGGACCAATCCCCAACTAAATCATCCCAGCCAGGGCTTTGTCAACCCTAACCTTAAAAATATCTAAGGAAGGAAGGATATTGTAATGTTGCTTTCAGCTTCAGTAGTTTGTGGCTCAGATACCTCAAATGTGATTGGAGAGCATGTTAAGGAGCTCAGCCTTGAACTTGCCACTTGACGTCAGCACTGTAGAATGACAGCAAGAACTGCAGAAGAAACAATTGGCTAGATTGTCACGTTTTTATTTAAAAAAGAAAAAAAGTGGGAACTCAGTTGGGAGTAGAGAGACTGTAAATTATGATGAAGTCCTGATGGTGTTAAATGTGAATTGAATGAAAATGAAGATTTTGGCAGAAGGCATTCTCGTTAAGTTATCAGTTTTGGTTTTAGGATAGCAGTCCTTATAGAAAGCCACAGACCACCGCCAGACTCCTTTTACTTGTGACCTAAACTGATTTAATCCTATCTCCAAAAGTGAAAGGTTTAGGGCATTAACAACCTAGTCTTTAAATGAGAAGTATTACTGTAAATTGATAGTAGTTTACCAGCCCTAGAAATTCTGTGATCTTTAAGCATTCTTACACATGTGCTGTTTTGCTGCCCTTTCTTCCAGTTGAACATATTAAAAACGGCATTGACATCTTAGTTGGGACTCCAGGACGAATTAAAGACCACCTTCAGAATGGCAAGCTGGACGTTTCCAATGTGAAGCATGTTGTTTTGGATGAAGTTGATCAGATGTTGGACATGGGCTTTGCTGAACAAGTGGAGGAAATTCTAGCATTTGCTTACAAAAAAGGTAAATACTGAATTTTTATGAGTATTGCATTGTCTGCAAAGTAAATTTTTCTGATATATATATATATGTGTGTGTGTGTGTGTATGTATGTACTGGAATACTTTTTTGAAGGAAATGGTGGAAGCCTCATCAATTGAAACATTTGAAACTAACATGGTCAAAGCAATAGGAAATATAAGAACATACAGGTGGCCACACTGAATCAAACCAAAGGCCCGTCTAGCACAGTATCCTGTCTTCCGACAGTGACCAACGCGAGGTGGTTCGGAGGGCATGTATAAAACAGGCCATTATTGGGAGATCCATCCCCTATCATCCATTTCCAGCCTCTGGCAGTCAGAGGCTAGGAACACCCTAAGCACAGGGTTGCATCCATAACCAGCTTGACTAATAGCCGTTGATGGACCCATGAACTTATCTAGTTCTTTTTTGAGCCCAGTTATACTTTTGGCCTTCACAATATCCTCTGGCAACAAGTTCCAAAGGTTGACTATGTGTTGTGTGAAGAAGTGCTTCCCTTTGTTTTTTTTTTTGAACCTGCTCCCTATTAATTTCGAGTGACCCCTGGTTCTTGTGTTATGTGAAGGGGTAAATAACACTTCCTGATTCGCTTTTTCCACACCAGTCATGATTTTATAGACCCCCATTGTATCCCCCCTTAGTCGTCTCTTTTTCAAGCTGAACGGTCCCAGTCTTTTTAATCCCTCCTCATGTGGAAACTGTTCCATACCTGTACTTGTTTTTATTGCACTTCGCTGTACATGTTCCACTTCTAATATATATATTTTTTAAATGAGGCTACCAGAATTGCATGCAGTATTTGAGGTGTGGGTGTACCAGGGATTGATATAGTGCATCATATTTTCTGACTTGTTATCTATGCCTGTACTAATGGTTTCCAACATTGTTAATTTTTTTGACTGCTGCTGCATATTCAGCAGATGTTTTCAGGGAACTATCCACAATGACTCCAATATCTTTCTTGAGTGGTAACAGCTAATTTAGACCCCAGCATTTTGTATGTATAGTTGAGATTATGTTTTCCAATGTGCATTACTTTGCATTTATCATCACTGAATTTCATCTGCCATTTTGTTGCCCAGTCACCTAGTTTTGTGAAACCCCTTTGTAACTCTTCACAGTTACAAAGTATAATGTAACTCTTCATTATACTTTGATTATTGTAGCTGATCAATATTAAAATTACATACTTCTCCATCTCCTGTATACATTTATTAGCCTTCTCAAAATTTTGAAATTTATGCTTTTTGCTTTGTAACTAGTCCTTATAACATGGAATCTGTAATGAAACATCAGTTCTTACGTTGTAATACTACTTGGATTATTGATAGTGATGTGTTGTTTCAAAGATTCTGAAGACAACCCCCAAACACTGCTGTTTTCTGCAACTTGTCCACACTGGGTGTATGATGTAGCTAAAAAATACATGAAATCTAGATATGAACAGTTTGACCTTATTGGAAAGAAGACTCAAAAGACGGCTATGACTGTAGAGGTAAGTAGTTTTGTTACTGCGTGGTATAGGTGCTAGGGATACATAGGATGAATAATATGGGTTATGGTTCTGATCTTCAAAAGCTATGATATTACAGTAACTAAAGCTTAATTTTCTTTTGGCAGTGATTAAAATTAACATAAAGCTTTTTGTAAATAATTTTATGTGGGAAAACAAAATTTTTGTTTTCTTGGTTTTTTCATTTATTTTAAATAAAATCCTAAATATTTTAGAGGATTTTTTAATCAAAATGTTGTCTTTGTGTAAAGAAGTTTAGCTGATATCCTGCTGAATGACAGCAGATATAACATTGGCATATTTTCTTTCCCTAACAGCATTTGGCTATAGAGTGTCACTGGTCTCAGAGAGCAGCAGTTATTGGGGATGTCATTCAGGTTTACAGTGGCAGTCATGGACGGACCATCATATTTTGTGAGACTAAAAAGGATGCAAGTGAACTGGCCCTGAATGCTTCTATTAAACAGGTATTGATGTCTGAAGAGGTAGTCATGGTTGTAAATATCAAGGCTAGAAATTCCTGAAATGAAGATGGGAGCTCAGCCATACAAATAGAATTTATTGTTGTAGGCTTCATGTTTTGTCAACAAGGCCGGGTTTTTTTGACATTTCAGAAAGCTGCAAGTTTCTCCTCAACCATAACAATGATAACTTCTTTTTGGCTGCAAGATCCTTGGAGACAGGAATTTTATTTTGTGTCTACTGTATGGTGCAAAACACATTGCTGACGCTATATAATAAGAAATAATAAAGGAATAGACATCACAGCTTATATTAACATGCTGTTTGGATTCCTGGTTCTTACAACCATGCGTCATCTGAATAATGGGTATTTGGGATACAGGGTGTCCTATAAACACAGTATGGCATTTATCCTAAGACTGAAAGGCCTACTCACCCTCTAAAAAATCCTCTTGAACCATTAATTCAGGCCTTGTAGAGTATATTGAGCAGGCCTTCTGCACGTAGATGAATTTTACCCATAATGAATAATAATCCTGGATTCTTACAGAGCAGATATTGTTTTGATGTTGAATGTTAAAATCAAGGAAAAGAGGGAATGGGGAAGTGCAGATATATTTAGTATTTAGTTAAATGGGGTTTACTGTACAGGCTAGACATGCTTAGTTCTGTGGGCTTGCTTTTTTCTCTCCTACTTGTGCATGTAGAAATTCTGTGTAGTTCATTCACAGTAAACCAGCTAAATATGCTAATAACTTCAACAAGGTTGTAGAGTGACACACACAAACACTTGAGATTTTTATGCTAATATTAACCCTTTGAGGCTAGGTGAGTGTGAAGTTGTGTTGTATTTAATAAATTCTGCTTTTCCATATTGCATTGAGAATTCCCACTTCTGGATCCTGATCTCTTCCCCATTAGACAAATTTAGGCACCACCTCTTTTCTTGCAAATACCAGAGGCAGTTCAGACTGGTCAGTTGGGCTTGGCCATGTCGCTGAAAATTTTGTGCCATGTTCTCTCTTGCCTGTGGGGAGCTCTTCAGGGCAGGGACCTTGGTCTTGATTCTCATCTCATAGTAGTTTTATATTTCAAGTTTTTGTGTTTTCAACTGAGTTATTCCTGAGTTACACCAGTTAAAGTGAATTAGGATCAGGTCTCTTGTCTTCATATCGGCCTGTAAAGCATGTAGCGCCACGGTTGATGCTATCTACTGCTGTGAACAGTGTTTTGGGGTGGTAAGGAACAGCAAATTGTGCCACTATTGTCAGTGGGTTGCTGCTGCCTAGATACCTCTGTTGGATGAAGTCTTAATGATCTGTTCTTTTGACAGGATGCCCAGTCATTGCATGGTGACATTCCACAGAAACAGAGAGAGATCACATTAAAGGGTTTCAGAAATGGAACATTTGAAGTTCTGGTTGCAACCAACGTAGCTGCCCGTGGTTTAGATATCCCTGAAGTTGACCTGGTCATACAGAGTTCACCCCCAAAGGTAAGAAATGGGTATGCCCTTTTTTTTTTTTTTTAGAAAAAATGAGTCAGCCATTTTTTATATGACAAAACAACAACAGCAGATGATTACTTTATCTGCATCAAATTTTTTAAAAAATGTTGATTTACTGATGGTATGAATTTAAGATTAGTGCTGCAGTGAGTTTTTTTTTTCTTTAACTGCAGGTGTAAAATTTTCCTGTTGAGCATTTATTTTTTGATTAAATTAAATGTAGGTGTTTGCCCTCTTTTTTTTTTTAATATATCTTCTGAAGCCCTTTTTCAATATTTCTAAATCTATTTTGAATTCCATCTATTTTTCCACTGAAATTTCAGATTGTATAAAGCCTTTAGTCATTTAAGTTTATGATACTTCCAGTCTTTTACCTGAATCTGGTGTTACTCTTTCCCTCCAAGGTCAGGAGGGTCACTTCATTTCCAAACAGATTTCCAAGAGCACAGTATAGCATCCCTCTTGGAAACCTTTTATTTCACACAGACTGCTGCATTGCGCGAATCAGATTTGTTTTCCGATTTTGCAAGATTAGTTGCTTTGGGTTTTGTTGTTCCTTTTTTGGCTAGACACTTCCCTCTTTATTTGAACCTTGCTTTCTCTTTTTAATGTTTACTATCTTTTTGGATAGTTAAACCTGTTATCATTAACCCTCCTACAAAATCTCCTTATACAGCAGGAATAAGGGAGCCCTGGGTTTTATTAAAAAAAAAACTCTAGAATGCTTTTAAAATTTCTAGATGTTTTGTGAAACCTTCTAGGCCTTTTAATTTTAAAAAACTTAAATGTGTTCATGTTAATTTTTTATTTTTAAAGGATGTGGATTCATATATCCATCGGTCTGGACGCACAGGAAGAGCTGGACGGACTGGAATTTGTATCTGTTTTTATCAGCGAAAGGAAGAAGATCAATTAAGACACGTAGAACAAAAAGCGGTAACCGTCTAGCTTTCTTTGGGGTTTGTTTTTGTTTAATCAGTCATTGAATATCTAAAAATTCACTGTGCGCATATATTCTTGGGGAACCTCATAGTCAAGTGCTGTGTAAGGCCACACAGTTCCAACCCAGCAATAGGCAGGGCCTAAAATGGTAATACTAGTCTTTGAAAAGTTTTTACGTACTGTGCTGTGTTGTCTTCTGCAGGTTTTCCTATTCTCCAAATATAACTTTGCCAAGGCTTGTTCATGTGAAACTTTGTGTATATACTTTTAAAACTAGTAGTTGGTGTCTGATAGATTGTGGAACGATTACATGTTCTTTCTGTGTACTACAAAAATCTATTTTTAAAGGAGAACTTGAAAGGCTGTTCTGAAAACAATGTCAAAGCATTGAAGGTACTGAATCAGTAACGTGCAGGCTTTTAAATTTACAAATTAAAATGAAATTCTTGAAAATCCTCTCCTATTTCACTTATTTGCCGAGGCTTGCATTTAGAGTTGTATAATCCCTACAAAGATTAGAGGTAGAAATCCCACTTTTTGCATTTCCTGTTCTGTTTCAGGGTGTCATTAGCTGCTGAAAGCTAAACAGAGAATTTTGAATCCTAGGTTCTTTCTTTTTGGCATGTATTAAACATTCATCTAAGAACTTGACTTACTTTAGGAGTGTTTAATGGAAAGAGGTAAAAATTATATAGTAAAAGCAGAGCCTTGAACCAAGTATTGTCTCAGTTCTCTGGCCTAATTCTGTCCCTCATGCTTTCAGTTTCCTTTGAGGATTAAATACATTTGCACTGTATGATTAAATTGTTTTCAGTGTCAATCCATTGACATTGCACAAACTATTATACTGGCTTTTGGCTAAGATCATTCTTATGTCTAAATCTGATATGTCTTGTGTTGTGGGGTTGGACTCTGATCTAATGAGTCTTTTCCATTTCTAACGTCTTTGATTCAAATATGTGATCAAGACACAGGTACTCACACATTAACAAAAATAGGAATAATTTTAATGTGTTCTATTTTATACAAGAGAGGCTTTTTATAGTTTTTAAATTGTCATGGTTAAATAAAGATTGAACAAAGGATTTGCTGCTTAGGACTAGTAAGGGAATGGTGGCCTTGGAAACAGGACTTGACGAGAGTTTGGTTCTGTTGCGTATTGTAGGGAAAAGACCTTGAGCTCTAATTCATTTTCTTTTCTCAATTTCAGGGCATTACATTTAAGCATGTGGGTGTGCCTACAGCCACAGATATAATTAAAGCTTCTAGTAAAGATGCTATCAGGTATGTTCATTATCTGTCCACAGTTACGAGATGTCTTGAACTTGTAGAAGAAAAATATATGGAGATGTTGGACTCAATTCTGTTACATATACAGTCATACATCTCTCTCTCTCATAAAATCAGTTGCCTTACATGTGCACGCTGGCTGATTTTAGTAAGATATTAGCAGTATGCCCCTGTGTATTTCAGCCCCTCACACAGCAAAATGTCCTGTTTAAAAATATATGTGGTTAAAAGTAACTTTAAATTATAACCTACCAAACCTAACTGCAAGTAATAGAACAAAAAATTGCTTACATATAGGGAAACTGACTTATTCCTATCAGTTGTTGTTGATTTTTAAGAATTGTTACTATATTTAGTATAACTAGAATACCCTTTTAGTTAATGTATTTGTTGCAACTCACACCCTGCATTCTATATCAGATTCATTATTAGTGTTGCTGTTTTTAGTCTGTTCAGTGTGAGTCCTAGCTTTGTACACATCTAACACCTAGTTGGTGGAAATTGCTTCCAGGTGGCATTTTCCTCATGCTTCCCTGCAGGGACTTGCACAAGAGTAAAAATTTGACCCCTTTTGGGAGGACACATTCTGTGCTCCTGCCAGGACCAGAGGCACTTGCTGTTGCTCTGGGGACCCTGTGCTCCCCTCTCCTACCCACCCCCACCACAGGATATCCTGTGCTCCCACCACCGGGGACGCTGTGCTCCCCCCTCGACTGGCCCGTTCCTGTCCTGGAGGATTGTCGCACCATATCATCTCAGCTGCTGACTGGGGGAGGCAGAGAAGAGGATCGGGTGGATGAGCTCTGGAGAACACGGGTTCCTGGAGGAGGGAATCTGGCTCAGGGCTGCAGCTGAGAGCTCTGCTTGGGTGTGCACTGCGAGCAGACATATGGTACGAAACGCGGGGGAAGATACCCTCCGTAAATGGTGCCCCTGCCCCAGGGCCAGAGGAGCTGTCAGCTCCTGACAGCCCTGGGGGCTGGAGGAACTTTCTCTTCCCCTGGGGCCAGAGGAGTTTTCCAAAGCCAGATAATGATTAGTGGGGTCCGTGCCTGTGCTTGTTGTCATCCCCCCCTATCCCCCCTCATTCACACCCCTGCTTCGCTGTCTTGAAAGCTTTTTCCCCTTCATATTGTGAGTGATGTATTGATGCTTTCCATATGTCATTTTCATACAAGAGAAAGGTGGTTTACTAGTCAGTGTCAAATTTGACTTACTTGAACATACATATCTGATACTTGTAAGTTTGGACCCAAATCAGCCTTCAGTTGTGCATCTACAACAGCCACTGAAGTCAGTGATTGCTGCACCTATGTAGGGTCTCCTGTATCCATCAATAACTGCAGCGGTAGGATCAACTAGCCAGCCAAATAGGCCCTTTCTAAATGTAATATCTATGATTCTTAATTAAGATGAATAGGTATAACATTTTATATTTCTAAGAATTTCCTTGACTACAATCTAATAGTTCGTATTTGCTGTATATCAAGAATAAACTTTGCCAGTATAGTATGGTTTAGAAATATTTGTTCAATCTGAGATTGGCAGAGGTTTAATAATATAACTTGAGGGGGTGGATCTGGGGTTGTGACCACCCTGCTCTTCTCATGTTGCTAAATGGGACTGGGAGTTCCAGCATGGAAGAGGTTGAGAACCAGTTGTCTAGTGAGCTATTGGTATGCACTGCCGTGTTGGAGATGGCAGGTTTAACCCCCGCACCTTGCCTCCCCCAGCTTTGCTCCCTGTGTCAGTGGTAAGTGTCAGTGTGTTGAAGCAGCCTGCTCTGAGAGTAGAAAGCGCTTTGCTCAGCTCATCAGTGACACTATGGCGTGCTACAGAAGGGCATTGGTAGATGCTAAACAGAGATCTGTTTATTGCTCTTGATGAAAGGATGATCACTACAGGACCTTCTGTGTGGAGCATAAATCAGGAATCGGCTTCACTGGTGATACAGAGTATTCTTGGGGCAAAGGGCACTCTCTGCATGTGTTACAGCCTTCTCTTGGGTGGTTAGCTCAAGATTTTCCAAGTGACTGGGTGCCAAACTGGGAGACGCCTTAAAGAGGCTAGATTGTCAGAAGATGAGGACTTGCCACTTCCAGAGTATCAGGCCCCTTTGACAGTACCCAAGACAGGTGCACAAAAATTGAAGCACCAACAATAACTAGTCACTTCTGAAATTCTTGGCCTTAACCTTTGCATTAGTCTTAACAAGTTAATAAAATTTCTCACACACAATTGAATTTTGTAATGTTGGCTTTCTGTATATTGACCTATCAAATCTTTGTTGTAAATACGTAGGTTTTTGGATTCCGTTCCTCCTTCTGCCATCGACTATTTCAAACAGTCAGCTCAGCGGCTGATAGAGGAAAAGGGGGCAGTGGAAGCTCTGGCTGCAGCATTAGCCCATATTTCTGGGGCTACTTCCATTGAACAGCGTTCCTTGCTCAACTCAGATGCGGTAAATAATAATGTTGCATGTCACTACTGTGCTCAAAGCACTGTATGAACTAATCCTCCTAACACCTCTGTGAGAGGGGTAAATATTCTATCCATTTTAGAGAGAGAGATTGTGTATTGAATGGTAAGCAGTGTTGTCAGCAAATGTACTGAGTAAGTGTAACAAGACCTGATACCCTTTAGCTCCCTGTGTCTGAAACTGGCCCTCACCATCACTTTCTGGCACTGTTTAGTTATAGAGATTGCTGCCTCCATTCTCCTTTAACGAGGTACTCTCAGGTTGTTAGCCCAGTCCAAACAGAGCTTCCTTGGTTGCTTTCCCAACTAGGTGCCTGAGCTGCAGCTATTGTCGACCTTACATCAAATTCCAGTTTTCTTAACTAAAATCAAATCGTAGTGGCATAGTTCAGAAAACAGAGGAACTTGAAACTAGTGAGTATATTTTCCTTTAACCAGCACTAAGAAAAGGATGCATAAATTGTCTCCGATCTCAATTACAGAAAAGTGTGATATTATCATGGAAAACTTTAGTAAAGTTTCTTGAGCCAATAGGATGGTTTTTGCTGCTGGCTTAGTCTGTCTTTCTGGAAAATGTTTCAAGTCCCACCATATTTCAAGGAAAAAGAGTCCAGCAGGTAGTCTCTGGGAGTATATTGTTACAGGGAAGACCCTGTAGAAAAGCTCTGTCTTTCTTTGACGTGGGCAGGGGCTACCCAACTCCAGTTCATCTTTGTAGGGTAACTGTTTTGAAGTCAGTACAGTAGATTTCATCTTATTACATAGCCATCTGGATTTCCTTTCCTTATATTGGCCTGTACTAAGTTCTCATGTCTCTTCCTTTTGTAATTTTATAAATGGATATTGATGTGCACCTAATAACTGTTCCCCCACTTCCAACAAATATATTCAGTCTAAAGACTGATACCAATGTGTATTTCTAGCTCGACTTCATTTTCTCTTGAAGGCTTTCATTAGCATGCAAATGGAGGGTGCCTTTATTCCAAACAGCCTACTTGTTAGCAGAACAGTAGAGCCTTAAATATTACAGTAGCCACAAAGATTTATATTGGAATTCATATTCGACAGATTGGACGCTGTCTGCCACAATCTGGTTTACTCCTTCATTGTAAACACATTTCACTGTTTGTTTGTTTTTAAAGGGCTATGTGACGATGACGTTACAATGTTCGGTAGAGATGCACAGCATTGGCTATGCCTGGCGAGGACTAAAAGAACAGCTTGGTGATGAAATAGACAATAAAATTACCAGAATGCGTTTTCTCAAGGGAAAGATGGTGAGATGGTTTATCCAATTGTTTTGTATGCTTGGTTTATTTTGGGAATTTAAGGGCATCTTCTCCTTTTAATGCAGGTGTTGGCTTCTACCATGACCACTCAAAGTTGTGTCTATGAGAGGAGGGTGGATTTTTCTACATTTTGCCTCTGTTGTGATCCAATGACAGAGAAGTTAGGAAATTCACTTCAGATGGGAACCCATCGTGTTACACTAATGGGTTGAAATTGCTTCTCTTTCATCAATAAAATAGACAAGTTGTTCTTCTCAATGCCTACACTGGTCTGTACATACTTTGAAATCAGCCACTCAGCGATTTGGCTCAGTTGGGTCACTTTACTCCTTTGTGAAGAGCATTGACAAAGAAGTTGCATTGCAGGAAGTTCATGTCCTACCTTTGAACAGATACATTACTTTCAGGAAGTGGGGCTGCTGTCAGTACCAAGCATTTGATTCCTCATTTCTTGGCAAATCTGTCGGAAATAAAAATTTTAGAATATAAAAAGGCACTCTCAAAATAGAGCAGGCACTCTGCTATAGTTGTAGTCTGTTATCGGAAGTTAGTGTTCCAATGTCTCTCTCTTTGGATGCCAGCTTGGAGAGTAAATGAATATTATCTCTGTTGTGTTTAGGGTGTGTGCTTCGATGTCCGTACAGCTGAGCAAAGTCAAATACAGGTATGTTCTTCTTGCTGGAGGGCCTTTAGAATCCTTTTGAGGACATTTAAGCCAAATACTGTAGCTGCTAGTTATATGCTTATACTATGGTAGTATAAGGCTTGCAGTTTTTTGCAGAGAGTCTGAAACTTTTGTGCATAAAGAGGGTTGCACATTCATTACAAAATATACTCTTTCCTGCTGCTCTCATTAACTAAACTTATTTTGCTGCTTCTGACTTTTTGCTTGTCTGTCCATTCCCTTCCTCCTCTTTACAAAATCCTGCATTGTTGTCTACATAGTGTCTTGGCCTTTTGGCTGCTGCCCGCTCCGCTAACTGAGGGCATTAATAGTAACCAACTTCCCCTGGGGTGGTTCTCTCCTTCGTCCCATGACTGTGAATTGTAAGGGTTTTAAAGACGAATGTTGACCCTTGTCCATAAGATGGATCTGATGAACTAGTTTGGTGAGGATTAGGTTGGTTTTGAAATAACTTCTATGAATATGCAGGCATGCAAATTCAGTTCTTACGTTTTCATGATTTCTTTAAATGCATTCAACTTGTTTGATCAGGAGCAATGGCAAGATTCAAGACGCTGGCAGCTGTCCATAGCAACGGAGTTACCTGAGCTAGAAGAAACTCCGCGTGAAGCAGGCCGAGGTTTCTCTAACTTCAGGAACGGGAGGCAAGGAGGCGGTGGCTTTAACAAAAATAACAGATTCAAAAACGGAGGTCAGAAACGAAATTTTCACAGAGCATTTTAGTAACTAATTCAGTTGATGTAGCTATGGGACTACATAATGCCTGCTTTGTTGAAATTAAAATCTATTGAACTTTCCCTTTTGTTTTTGTTACTTTGTTAAACCAGTCACTTTTCTGTAAGTGAGGATGGCGACAAAATCTACTTGCTGAAGTGACATAAAGTTCATTTTAAAAGAAGATCTTGCTGTTTTCTTCCACTGACTTCCATTCCTGATGGACATGTTTGAAAATGTGTAGCTTTAAAAATATAAGCCAACAATTCACACTTTTGAATGAAATCCCTTTCTGCCTATATGTATTAGGACTGAGTGTCACACTAAGAACCTGCCTCTTTGGGTATGTCTGCACAGCAGCTGTGAATGACTGACTCGCATTAAAACACTAAAAATAGCAGCGTGGACGTTGCAAAGCCCAAGCTCCAGCCCAAGCCACCACGGTGTTTTTAGCATGAGCCCTACTAGTGCAAGTCTGCCTTCTCAGGCTGGGAGGCTCGCTCTAAGCTGCAGTGTAAGTATACCCTTTAAGAGGCAAATGGTATGGAGTTGATGTACTGATAATGTGAATTTCCTTCGTTAGTCTCTTCTACTATGCTTGTGCTGTGTTAAGTGGACAAATTTGAACATAGCTGCCATAACAGACTTCATCTTTTCATTTTCTTTTAATGTTACAATTTAAAGTCTTTCTTAAAAAATATCCCTGTGGGATAGAGAGACATCCTGTCCCCTGCAGGCATTAAAGCTTACTCTGAGAGTTCTCTAATCTGATTCCGTTTTCCCACCATACTGTAGCTTAGCTCCTGCTCTCCTTTGGTGTCTGATGCAATCTGGGTTTTAAATTGACAGCTGTCAAGGTTCTCAGTGAAACTGACTGTTTGCCTAGCCATCCCATCCTCACAAAACAACCACAAAGGTAAAAAAGGTGGATAGTTTTAAAAATCATGGAATCTGAGACTCACCAGGGGCCCCTTGCAGAACATGGTAGAATGAACCCCTGAGTGCGCTGGGGCAGTCCATCAGCATCCTCCCCCATCTGCTGCTGGTCACGCACCATCCTTCCTTCTGCACAAGCAAAAAACATACACCTTGAACTGTGCTCATGCCATCTAGTGGCTCAACAGCAAAAGCTAGCTTCTCTTAGATCTGCAGATCCAGAAAAGAGACATGCCCGTAGCCAAGATGTCCGCCACTGAAGACAACGAGAGCATGCTCACTCTGCTGAAAAAGGTGGCTGGAGGCACCCTTACAATTAAAGCTAGTTGCTACGCTCCAACCAACAGTGTTTGCTAGAATCCTCCTTGCAGGTACAATCAGGTAGGATGTCAGAAGCCAAGGACCCTATTTCCTCAGTAGAAGATCAGATGCAGGACATGGCTGCCCAAACTGAGAAACACCTCAGAGATGTACAATTAATTAAAGTGAATTAGCTGATCTGGAAAGCAAATCATGCAGAAACAACCTTAGAATCAGAGGGGTTCCTGAGGGAGCAGAACAAGGGAAACCTCTGGAATTTATCCCCAGCCTTTTAATAGAAATTCTTGATCTGCCTGAGGAAGAGCCAGCAGGTCTTTGTTCCCAAAGCCTGCCCCTGGGGCTAAGCCCAGAGCACTGATCATTAAATTTCTCAGGTTTACAACCAAACAATCCATCTATTCAAGGCCACAGGGAAGAACTCTGGGGCAATGGTTTCTCAAGATTTTGCAAGGGATATTGTGGATAGCAGGCAGTTTTGCCAGGCCTACGGGAGAACAAAAAGGGCTAATGTTGAAATAAGGAACGGTACAGAGTTCAAGCATAGGAGTTTCTGGTCGTCAGGGGATAAGGTACAGATTATCGAGGGGTGCAAAATGCGATTTAGGAGCTGGTGGAGCAAGGATCACATAATAATCTGCAAATTCCCCGACTGGGGGAAAAGTTTAACCGGTCAGAGTACAGACATCGAGATATGGGGTAAGTTATCCACACAACAGCTACATTCGGTATGCTGGGTATAGTGAGTGAATACGGGGGTGGGGATAGGTCTACCCTCATATGGTGGGGTTTAATGTTCAGCGGGTTTTTACTACATGGTAGTTTTCTCCATTGTTTCATGTAGTATTGGGAGGAGTGACCTATTCATTCCAAAAACCTCAGGAGGTGGAGAACTTCATAAATAACCTATAAACTACTTTTGATGTATTTTGTTCCTGATTAGTATAACTGCTGGCACTTTTTCTTTGACAGCCGTGCAGATCTAGTCCCCATTACGCTGACAGCTATGCTGATCTAACTAGCCCCTGTTATGTTTACTCCTCACATACTTTGCCCAGAACTGGGTGTGGTGAAGTTGGAGTCCATATACAAACTGTGTTTTCTGTATGGGGGTTTTAAATTATGACAAAACAATATCGAACGGACACGCAGCGAGTGTCATTGCTGAATCCTGAATGCCACAGCTTTGCTAACTGTAAATCATCATGCCTATGATTGCTTTAATGAGCTGCCTGATGCTGAGAGAGTAGAAACATAAAACTCCCTCGTCCAAACCCTGCACTGGTGGGCAATAAGGAATCCTGACTGAATCATTTCCTAACAACCACTAGGTTGTTTTATGTATGGAAAGCTGGCCTCTCGTAAAGGTAGTGATGTTGAAAAGCTGCTTCGGCTGCTGCACAGAGGAGCTGAGGAATCTGAAGATGCATACACAGACTACAGTGAACAGCAGCGACTCAGGGCTGTCTTCACATTGTTGGGAATCCTGAGAACAGATCTCTGATTCAGATTGTCATGCCATTGCTGGTGGATATCTGCAGCATGGACCTAGGGATGATAGTAAGGGAAGTTTCCATGCTCACTTCTGCTTATCTCCTTACATTGTTGCAAGATTGAAATGTAACCATTAAACACATTTAGTGTGCAAACTACGTGTCTGGGGATGCTGGCTTACCTACATGCATTTCAGGTTGGGGTAATAGTTGTTGGATTAATAGTTTATTGTTTGAAAATGGTTTGAAATATAGGAGATGGCAATTCCAGCAGGAATTACTTGTAATCATTTGGTAGAGAGGGTCCTTGACCCAAAACCCTGCTGAGTCCATTACACCCTACACACAACTCAGAGACTGATATAACCATCAGTGGAATGCTTGTTGTGTTATGGAATATAAATATCAAACCTTCCAGATATTTGTTGGGGATGTATCCTGTGTGCGATTGTTGTTTATAATACTTTTCAAAGCCATTTAAGGGTTTGGATGCTGCAGGGGGGATCCTGGTGAGCAGTGACAAGCTGTCTATGTCTGCCCCTGCTGGAGTATCAGAGCATTTAGCTATATTTAGCTTGAAGTGTTCTTTCAATGCCTGATAATGGATGACATTGATCCCACGTGTTGCCAAGTATGTGACTGTTCATCTGTTATAATTTTTTTCATTTCATTATGTTCTGTTTTGGTCTCTTTTGTGTCCCCTTTGTAGTGTCTTAACCCACCCCTATTTCTTCCCCCTTCTTCCCTCCTGATCTTAATACTCAGGAAAATTCCACCCTTCATGACAATGATTTTCATCAAGCTTCTGCAGGTGGCTGTAACTAACAGTGACATCTCCCCCCAATTTTCCTGCACCTACCTTGTTCCCTGGAGGTCTGGCAAGTGGTGAGCATCTAGCAAGATAATGCTAAATCTGTGGAATAAGTGTCCTGGGGCATTTCACTGATAGACTGCCCCTCTCGGGGGGTCCTCTGTGGGGAGTAGAATGAGATGCAATAGAGCACATAACACAAAATCCCATTACTCTTGGTTGTAAAATCACACATGACAAAAAATAGTTAACAAATTTGTCCTGGAATATAAAGGGACTTAACACTCCAATTAGAAGAAGAAAGTATACTTATTATTTGAGAGGAAAGGCAGATGCAGTGCTTTAGTAGGGGACACCACTGATGAGGCTGCTAAATTAGAATGTGACTGCTTCCCATCCAGATCCAGAGGGTTAGTCATACTCTTCCATAAAGCACTGATCTGAGTCAATTTCAGATGATCAGGGTGGATTCTTAACCCTTAAAGTCACCATAAATGGATGTGAACTAATCATTGCTAATATGAATGAGCCTGACCTTGATGATCCTGAAACCTTTCATAGGTTATTTTACTAAATTGACGGAGAACCCTATTGTAATTGCTGGGGGATTTTAATTAAGGGCTTGAATCTCTGGACAAATCTTACCCTCAGTGTCAAAACAACTAAAATCAGAATAGTTCTGGAATTGCACATTAAAGACCTGGGCCTATGTTATACCTGGCAGTTCATACATCCAACAAGTTGGGATTATTCATACCTTTTCCCCAGTATAAGTGTCCTATTCCTTTCTAGGTTTTTTTTTTTCCCTCTCTCCAGGGACTTGGTTAATTCTGTAGTTGATTCCTGCATGGATAAAATTACTGTCTCTGATCATACCCCTGTAACTCTTTGAATAGCAACAGATCCAAGTAAGTAACAGCCATGTATATGGAGATTGAATTCTTCATGTTTATTAGGTCCCTATTTCAATATTCTTACTGGAAAATAAATTTGCCTGTTGAAGACAAATGGACCTTCAGCATCTTCTAGCAGACTATTGTGATAGACACCCAAGCCCTATTTGAGAGGTAGAATTATTAGTTTCACTTTTTCCAAGAAGATGGAACATGGAGAAAATATGATGGCTCTTGAGAAAAAAGTAAAAGAGCTTGATTTGTCTTATGCCACAACCCCATCTTCAGATTTGTTGTGATCCCTGATCAGTTATCGATATGAACTCAACAAGCTTCACTGGGTACAGGCTGAGTTTGCCCTATTTTGACTCAGGTAGGATTTCTGGGAATAAGGTGAAAAAGCTGGCAAGTTGCTGACATACCATCTAAGATGGGGTGGGAAAACTTTTTAACCCAAGCGCCACATCTGGGTATAGAAATTGTATGGCGGGCCATGAATGCTCATGAAATTGGGGGTTGGAGTGTGGGAAGGGGTGAGGGCTCTGGCTGGAGGTGCAGGCTTTGGGGTAGGGCCAGAAAGGAGGTCAGGATGTGGGAGGAGGCTCTGGTCTGGAGCAGGAGGTTGGGCTGCGGGCTCTGGGTGGGGCTGGGGGATGAGGGGTTGGGGGTGCAGAAGGGTGGGATGGGGATCAGGGCTGGGGCAAGGGGTTGGGGTGCAGGCTCCAGGTGCCTCTTACCTCAAGCACCTTCCGGAAGCAGCAGCATGTCCCCCCCTCCGGCTCCTATGTGAAGGCACAGCCAGGCAGCTCTGCGCACTGCCCTGTTACGAATTATACCTGAGAGGACATGCACACAATTGCTGCGAATTATACCTGAGAGGACATGCACACAACTGCTGCGAATTACACCTGGTAGGACACACACACAAATGCTACGAATTACACCTGGTAGGACACGCACACAAATGCTGCGAATTATACCTGATAGGTCATGCACAGTTCGAATCTAGGCTGAGGCACATAAACAAAGTCCACAACTGCAGAGTTCCCAAAAGACATTAAGTTTATTACGCTCGAGCGTGATGCCCCCCTGCTAGCCAGGAGGGGACCCTGAATACAGATTATACAAAGGTTATATACTTTTTAGCAAAGCATGTTGCCCTTGTGCATTGGAAACCTTAGCCAATAAACAAACCCTTTTCTTATCTACCACCTATCCCTGCTTGGTGCATTCCTTGTGCTAAACCAGTATGTTAATTACACAGCATGGTCCTAAAGCCATGCATCAGTAACTTTTATTATCAGGATGGGAGGCCTCACATCAAAGGCCAGGAGATAGGGAGTTAGAGACTGACAAAAAACAGATACTGGGAGTCAAGGCAGGCTGGAGACAAGGGGGAGGATTTTCACAGGGATGCAGTATCTAAGGCACACTCCTGGTGCATGATGTGCTTGCTTTTAGACAATGGTGGGCCCCAAACCAAAATGGAGTCACATGTGCTAACTTTTCCTTAACAGCCCCGTCTGCATTGCCCCGTCTGTTCCTAGCCAATGGGAGCTGCAGAGCCCCCTGGCTGCCCCTATGTGTAGGAGCTGGAGGGGGACATGCTACTGCTTCCAGGAGCCACGCAGAGTGGGGAAAGCCCCTGACCCCACTTCCCAGCTGGAGCATGGAAAGCCTTGGACTCAACAACGGGAGCTCGAGGGCCGGATGCAGCCCCCAGGCCATGGTTTGCCCAGCCCAATCTAAGACAAAGGGTCTCAGCATGTGGAATGCCAACCATCTGTATAAACATGGTAAATTATGTACATTATCTAAAGGTTATTAATAGGTCTTTAATTTCTATAATATCTGCATAAACTGGATGCAAACCCCTGCACAGATACTTTGAATCAGATTTTTAGAAACATTACCACAAATTATCATAGCCCATCATGGAAATCTTTCTGCTCCCCTAATGGAGGATGAGTTAATTAAGATGATTAAGAATATGAAAGTGAGGAAAGCCCCAGACCAGCTGGCTTCACTGCCGAATTCTGTAGACACTTCCTTGAACTCCTATCTGACAAGATAACTGAAATGTTTAATGAGTCATTTCCACCCTGAGGGAAGTCCTACTTTCAGTTTGTCCTAAACCAGGAAGTGATGCCATGCTATGTTCTAATTATAGGTCAGTTTCACTTATTAACAGTAATGTTAGAATATTGGCAAAAGTTCTGGTAGTGAGGCTGGAAAAGGGTTGGAGCTCTCTCATACACCCAAATGAAGTTGGGCTTATCAGAAGCCATTGTGGCTCTGATAACCTTTGACAGCTTACTGGTTAGTAAGTGAAATATAATGACCCCAAACCACAAGCCATTTGAGCCTTAGATGCAGAAAAGCCTTTTGATAGGCTGGGCTGGAGGTATGTGTTTTATGTGCTACAAAAATTTAGATTTGGACCCTTTTGTAGTTCCAGGATCCAACTATTATACTCTCATCCAACCTCTTGCATCACTACCAACAATGCACTGGATGCCACAGCGGTTGAACAAGAGCAAGGCCTTATCCTCTGAAGTTTGTTGGTCTTGTAACAAAGAAAAAGGTACCCTGATGCTGTGCTATGGGACTGTCCAAAGAGTCAGGTAGGTGTGGAAAGAGGTGGATGCAAGAGTTTAAACTGCTCAGCTTCAGCAGGTGAATGTCAGCTGAAAATTATATCCTAGGTTGTTTACCTGCTAAGCTGGGTTTAATTCTGCTACAAAGACTTTGGTTCTTGAGGGCTGCAGAGATCACCAAGGGTGCGATTTTACAAAAATTGGAGGAGAAGGCGTATGCCCAAAATAAGAACATTGGTATTTGGACCTATTTGAACAGCCAAAGGAAGAATAGCTTCTCACATAAAGAGCAATTATGTGAATCTGAAGAAACGTAGACCCTGGTTCTAGATGCATTTGGATAAAAATATTGAGATGCCTCAAAGAATGTCAGACTCCATTCTACATAACACTTCCTCTCCCTCTCCCCCACCAGTCTTTTTTTCCTCTCCCTACTCATGTATGTCTTCTCTTATTTTGTTACTGTTACCCCTGCTGTAACGTTATATGTAAGTAGTATTGTCCAGTCTTACAGCTTTGACAAGTTGTAAAATTGTGTAATTCCATAATTCTTTTGGTGATCCCGTGAAGTATGAGTATTTGGAAACATACCAGCTGGACTTACCTTTTGTATTTCTCATTGTTTCTTTATGAAAACCAATCAAGAATTAATCATAAAAATTTAAAAAATCATGGAAACAAGGACTTGATATCAGTTGGTAAATTCAGCCTTATCAATAATGTCCTGTCTATGCTAACAAAACTACTGGGTTGCCAGATCCAGTTACAGTGGGTAATGTGCTAATTTGTGGTTTAAACACAGTTCAGCTCTGCTTGTGTAGACAGGACTGAAGTGTGTTTTAACTATGTTTTCTATTCATCTTGCGTACTTGAACACTGCATTACTCCTTTTAGGAAGAAACTAAACAATTCTGAATAGAACAAGGACAATCATTTTTTTAAACAACTTTTTTTTCTTCCTTTTTGGGGCCCTCTCAGCACGAAGTTTATAAACTTGTGAGCTGTAATCCTGCATAAGTACATTGTTTCCAGCAGGATTCTAATAGAGCTTCCCTAACCGACAAATTTGGACAAATTTGTTTCTGCCCACGCTCCCACCCGGTTCTATGAGACTCTCTCCTGAGGTAGGCTGTAGCACAGTTATAGTACAATTCTTAAATAAAAATCTTTGTCAGTGCTGGTTGAGAATCAGTACTATGAGGATGGTGAGCCATAGCCATGTTTTAGAGAGAGAGATGGTTGTCTGGTGTTTCAAATCCATGTGGTTAGAGATAGGCAGCATAATTCAATGGGTGGTACACTGGATTGGAAATAAGGGATTGTGGGTTCGGTTTCCATCTTTGATATAGACTTCCTCTATCAACTTGGACAAATCACTGCACCTTTGTACTCACTTTGCTTGCCTTTAAAATTGCAATAATGCTTACTTACCTTTTGCAAAGCATTTGGAGATCTGTGGATGAAAAGAGCTACGTAAGTGCTGTGTTTTTACATTTGCTGTTGATTCTTTAATGTGTCATTTACAGGGAATTAGTGGTATACAAGTTGCCACTTGCTGGAGCTGATAGTGGGGTCCATTTAAACCTTAGTGTATCCTGCCATTTGAGATATTTCCCACCACATCCGAGAGACTGCATCACCTAAATGCTCAAGAGTCTGGGTCTCATGAAAAGAGAGGAGGGATGTTAGTTTGGAAATGCTTGACCAAGACAGAAATATAATGGAGTGTTACAAGGGTTAGGGCAGTGGTGCCCAAACTTTTCCTGTTGCGCCCTCCCTTTACAGTAATGGAATCTATCCGCGTTTTCTTCCCCCCTTACCACTCCCCCCCATTACTGCACAGTTGGCTCAGCAAAGGAGCTTAGGCTGAAGGTGGAACTATATGCCTGGACAAAAGAGAAAATTTAGTCTGCACTCACAACATAAATCCGTACCGACTCAACACTTTTATGAATCTCAAAGAAAGAAAACTGGGTTCTCCAGATGCAAACCATCAGGTCCACAGCCCTCCACATAGTAACCATCCACCACAAAACACCAGTTTTGATGTGTTGGATGAGGTGTCAACAGACCACTCCCCTTAATTGCCACAGTTGACCAACCTATCCTACCCATTTGGCTACTGCTTTGCCACATTCCACAGCACCTGGGAATGCATAACATTGGACCAATGGGTCTTGGAAATCATTCGCAGTGGGTATTCCATCCACTTTACTTCCCTCTCCCCCTCCCCAATTCCCTTCCCCATCCCTCTTCAGGGACCCTTCTCATGAGAGTTCACTACAACAAGAAGTGTATCACCTCCTCCAGTTAGGAGCCTATGTCGCATGACCAGAAAGGGTTAAGCGTCCTGCAGAATAAATTACTCAAATTCAACCCTTAAAAACATATAAGGAGATAATGTTTGTGGTTTTGTGTATTTACATATATATTGGTAGATGTTAACAATGTAATCAAATAGTCCCTGTCTATGCTGTACTCTGTTAATTCAGAGATCAAAAGAACATCTTAGCATTTAAATGAACTGTAAACACAGGATATCACTGTATTCATCTCTCTTTGAAGTACATAGCCAATCATCTATGAATGGTGGGAAAACAGGCAATTGTCTTATGTTAATTTGTGTAGCTAAGTACCGGTGATGGACCTACTTCAAAGTCGCCCTGATTGCCTATTGTAAGCCAAGGGACTCCAACCTGTCAAAGAAGGCCTGAAATTATATAAAAGATCCTTGGGTCCTGATCCTGTCATCTCGATCTGCTTAAGCTTCATCAGGGACGTTTGAGTCACAAGATTGAGATCCCAGTTTAGCGGGAACACCCTGAATATGATATTGGAAATTTAACTATAACCTATGGACTAAATTCTAAAAGAACTCTTTGCAACTACAAAGTTCATCATCTCTGCTATGAATCCGAACCTCAATAAATTGAACTCATGTCTGTATGTATATTAATCTTTTAACCATACTCTCTCTCTTTTCTTTTTTAATAAATTTTAGTTTAGTTAATAAGAATTGTCTGTAAGCGTGTATTTAGATAAGATTTGGAATATTCTTTAACCTGGGAGGTAATGTGTCCGATCCTTTGGAATTGGTAGAACCTTTTCTTTTATATGATGAATAGGATTTTCATTAATCCTCATCATATTTGACTTGGGTAACTAGGTGGAGGCCTGAGCCTGGGTTACTTTAAGGGAACTGTGTAGACTTCTGAGTAACCAGTGAGATCTAACAGAAGCTGTTTTGTGCTGGCTTGGTAAATCTAAGTATTGGAATATCCACCAGCTTTGGGGATTGCCTGCCCCATTCTTTTAGTTCACCCTAATTGAGTGATCTCAGCTAGCTCCTCCAGGACCCTGGTCACATAGAACCGGTACCTCAACATCTACGAGGCAAAGGTTTTTTCTCTTGCTATTTCCTAATACCCAAGAGAAAGGGCGGTTGGAGGTCTCAAGTTTGTCAAAGCTCAAAAATTCAAGATGGTCACTGTAGCAACAACTATTCCAGCACTGGAACAGGGAGTCTGGTTTTCGGCCCTCAATGTTCATATCTCAATCTTACTGTCCCACAGACAGTTCCTCAGATTTACCCTAGGACAAGACCACTACCAGAACAGAGTACTCCCCTTTGGGCTATCGTCGGCTCCAAGGCTCTTTCAGTAGTGGGCTCTTACCTATGCTCTCAGGGGATCATAATCTACCCCTGCCTGGACAATTGCCTCCTCAGAGCCCGCTCCTTCAGCGAAGTCGACCAGGTTACCAAAACTGCAACAGACTTGTTCACAGAACTGGGCCTACAGATCAACACCCAGAAATCAACCCTCATCCTGGTACAATGCCTGGAATTCATAGGGGCTGACCTCAATTCATTACAGGTCAAAGTGCTCCTACCCCCCACAGGTTCCTCTCCTTAATCACACTCAGAGAGACAGTACAAAACAGCCCCCAAATATCAGCCAGACACTGCCTCCATCTCTTGGGGTATATGGCAGCCAGCACAGCGGTGATACCTCATGTCAGGCTTCCCATGTGGTGAAATGAGGTGCAGCTTGGTCTACAGACCAAACAGAGAGACACTAGACAAACCTCTGTCGCTGCTCACCATGGTCAAAAACTCCCTGGATTGGTGGAAAACCCCAGCAAACTTTGCAAACTTTTCGCAAACTTCTCTGTTGTTACTTCTCACCACTGACACATCCCTCATAGGTGGGGTGCACATCTAAATGACTTTACAACACAAGGCAAATGGTCATCCACGGAGACATGCCTCCACATAGAATCATCGGACTGGAAGGGACCTTGAGAGGTCATCTAGTCCAGTCCCCTGCACTCATGGAAGCATTAAGTATTATCTAGACCATTCCGGACAAGTGGTTGTCTAACCTACTCTTAAAAAATCTCCAATAATGGAGATTCCACAACGTCCCTAGGCAATTTATTCCAGTGCTTAACTACCCTGACAGTTAGAAAGTTGTTCCTAATGTCCAACCTAAATCTCCCTTGCTGCAGTTTAGGCCTATTGCTTCTTTTCCTATCCTCAGAGGTTAAGAAGAACACTTTTTCTCCCTCCTCCTTGTAACAACCTTTTACGTACCTGAAAACTGTTATCATGTCCCCTTTCAGTCTTCTCTTTTCCAGACTAAACAAACCCAATTTTTTCAATCTTCCCCCATAGGTCATGTTTTCTAGACCTTTAATCATTTTTGTCGCTCTTCTCTGGACTCTCTCCAATTTGTCCACATCCTTCCTGAAATGTGGCGCTCAGAACTGGACGCAATACTACAGTTGAGGCGTAATCAGTGCAGAGTAGAGTGGAAGAATTACTTCTCAGGTCTTGCTTACAACACTCCTGCTAATACATCCCAGAATCATGTTTGCCTTTTTTGCAACAGCGTTACACTGTTGACTCATATTTAGCTTATGGTCCACTATGACCCCCAGATCCCTTTCCACAGTACGCCTTCCTAGGCAGTCACACACAAACTGCAGCTGAAGTTTACCCTCAAGGTGACTTCCCCTTTTCACATGAACCAACTGATCCACCTTCCGACATTTTACCCTAAGCCTCACTGTGATAAAAGAGAGGCTATACTGCAGACACTAGATGTTAGGAGAGCCCTGGCCTTTTACTTGGATAGGACGAAGGCTTTTAGGAAGTCTCCCAAGATTTTCCTTTCTACTGTGGAAAGATCCAGTGGGGACACACATCTCAAAGAACCATTTTTACTGCACAAAATGAGTAACTTCTTTGTTTCTTATGATATATAACTGAAATCTAGACATTAAACATAGCTTTAAATATTTGTCTTGTTTGTTAAAAATAAAATCTAAATTCTCCAGATTTCTCATTTTCTGTTGTTCAAGTGTGCAATTTGCAATGAGAGCTGCTTGGCCCTACCCTGACATTTTTCCGATTGTTTCTTGAGGTCAAAGAATAAAGAAAAAATGCATTAAAAATAAAAATATTTGCCTTGTTGAGCTGTAGGATGTCATTACTAGATCTAAGAACCCCAGAACAAAATTATTTAAATGGCCTGTGCTCTTGCATTTCCCCGGGGGGCCCTTTGGGGTTTAAGAGAGAAATAATAGGGAGGTGGTGTTAATGGGCACTTCTTCTCTTCTAGTTCTGTGAAACTTACAACCAGCAAAGGAAGATGCTCACTACTGGGAAAAGCATGTGGGAAATCGTTAGCAGTTCATTCCTGGGCCATGTGTGCAGTGGATGGCACCTGACAGACCTCCTGTGTTCCTGCCAGTGCTGCAGCTGCCTTCCCCCAGAGCAGTGGTTCTCAACCGGCACATGTAGAGGTCTTTTGGGAGTACATAAACTCAGCTAGATATTTGCCTAGTTTTACAGCAGGTTACAGAAAAAGCACTAGCAAAGTCAGAATAAACTAAAAATTTCATACGAGTTTATACTGTGTTGTACACTGAAATGTAAATAGATATTCCAATTGATTAATTTGATAATTAGAGGGTTAAAAAGGAGAAAGTAAGCACTTTTTCACCAACAGGGTGCTGTGACGCGTTTTTATTTTTTTGTGAGCAAGTAGTTTTTAAGTGATAAGTGGTAAAACTTCAGGTACCCAGAGGACTCAGACTCCGAAGAGGCACAGAGAGGACAGGAAAGGCGAAGAACCAGTGCCCGAGAGCACTTCATGGGCGCGTCCTGCGCAGAGCTGGGGTTGTGGGAGTGGGACGATCCACCCGCATTTGGCATCTGTTTATTCACCCGTCCCTGGCACTTTTCGAGGCTGCCCCTGAGGCGGGCAAAGGTCGGGCACTGGGCGCCCTGCGGCTCCGAGAACGAGGCGAGGGAGCTCGGCTGAAACGGGCCGACCCTGCGGAGGGTGGGGCGTGGCACGAGCCTCACGTTGGGGTCGGGCGCCATGACAGTAGCGGGCAGACACCCCTAGCGTCCTGATCGCTCGCTGAGCGTCACGTGTCCGCTCTAACACCCCCGAGCCGCCCAGGCGGTTGGTCGCAGTGGCGGGTGGCGCTGGGCCCGGCGAGGAAGATGGCCGCCCCTGCCGGTTGGGCCTCGCTCTGTGAGAAGTTCCGCAGCTCGCTGAGTCTCTCCAACGTGGAGTCCAAGAAGGACCCGGAGAACGAGCCCTACCGCTCCAAGTACGGCGCCCGGGAGCTGCTGGAGGAGATCAGGCAGCTGCTGGGCTCGGAGGAGGCGGCCGAGGCCGAGGGCGCCCCTGCGGGGGAGGCGGCGGCGCTGCGGGCCGTGCGGCTGGCCGTGGTGGAGTATGAGCTCGGGGTGAACCACACCGAGACCGAGGAGCTCTCTGCCGGCGAGGAGCACCTGCTGAAGTGCACCCGGCTGCTGGAGCGCCACCGCCTCTCCCGGGACTGCGTCTCCCTCTACATTCAGGCCCGGGTAGGGAGCGGCCGCCGCCCTGGGCGCCCCGGGACGTGCCGGGCCCACGAGCTTCTGCCGCGGCTCAATGGGTGGGCGCCCTGTGGGCGAATGGCAGGGCCCTGGCTGGACTCCCCTGGCGGGCGAGGGTTTCACTGAGTTGCTCTCTGGGTCCCGCTGTGGTGACTTATCTCGCCGTGGACGGCGGCCGACACGTCTGGGCAACGGGGGGCTGACTCGCTCCTGGCTCTGGGTGGTGGGAGTCTCCAATCGATCTGGAGCATCGTGCCATTTGGGACGTGAAGTAGGTTTGGGCAGATTTGCAGCGTTAGGGTGTTGCTGACCTTAGGCAGCGTAGCACCATAAACCTTGCCCAATCTGGGCCCGTTTTATTTGTGATGCGTAGGATGACCTGAACAGTGTAAGTGGCGGTATGAGCTATTGAAATGCTGAAATCTTAGGGCTATGCTAGTTAATATTCGAACAGTGCTTTGAAAATGTAAAGTTGCATTGCAAAATTGTGATGAGAATTTATTGTTGCAGTTAATCTGTTTGCCTGCTCTTTAACGTTATGGTAATATAATACCATATCTGAGTGAGTAGAGTTTTGCAAATACTATTAATTTCCTTACAATAATTTCATTCTCCTCTATATATTCCTTTCAGAATAGTTACCAAATACATATACATTCTCAGAGATGTTCCAGTCTTTACTCAATTTTTACATGTGCTAAAAGAAGCTGTAACATAAGAAGTCTTAAACAGAAGGACTATTCAGATGTCCTTCGGACAGCTGGCTGAGCTAACCATAACAGGCAACCTCACAATAACTATCTCCTTGTGAAGCCTTGCAAAATTATTATAATAGGGGATAGTGGAGTGACTTGACTACAACAAGTCATTTTTTCAAACCGGTATGTAAAGTGGGTTGGTTACCTGAAATTTTCAAGGTTGCATTTGCATGTGGTCACTGTCTTCCAGTGTGACAGCTTGGGTTGGGCTCATAGTCAACACTATAAACCTGTCATTTAAAAGTAACAGGCTTATTTCAGAAACCATTCAAAATGGGTTAGTGTCCCACCAGTAACTAAAAGGGTCGTAACTATACAAGTTTACATCATGCCAGAGGTTTTTTTTTGTTTTTGTTTTTTTTAATTTCTATTGTCTTAGGCCAAGGATTCAGTTCTGCAAAATCATTACAAAAGGTCCCCCCTTCCCCCCCCGTAGTAATAGCTCACCTTACCTGATCACTCTCGTTACAGTATGTATGATAACACCCATTGTTTCATAATCTCCCCACTGTATTTTCCACTGAATGCATCCGATGAAGTGAGCTGTAGCTCATGAAAGCTTACGCTCAAATAAATTTGTTAGTCTCTAAGGTGCCACAAGTCCTCCTAGTTCTGCTTCTGAATTGGCTTTTTAAAATGGTGCTCGTTTATAACAGACAGGTGCTATCTTCTGGATACACTGTCTTTGTCCTGCTGTTCCTGCCCTTTCTTTTTGCTATATCCAGAGATCTTTCCAATGCTATTAGAAGTTCTGTTGCCAAATGATGCTCTTGTTCCTAGCATTGGACAATGTATGCAAAATAACACAACTAGAAATCATGGTGTCTAACTGGGCTTTTGCACCAAGACTTCAATCTCACAGGCTGTAACAAACCTTGAACATTTAAAGGAAAGCAACATAAATACTGCAGTACAAGCAATAATCTACAGAATTTAGGGGATAGCTGTGTTAGTCTGTATCCGCTAAAACAACAAGGAGTCGGTAACGCCTTAAAGACTAACGGATTTATTTGGGCATAAGCTTTCTTGGTTTAAAAGATAAAAGAGCCAATTCTGTAGATCTGCATCTGAAGGGTTTTCTTTTTTTAAAGTGCTTTTATGTGCTTTCTTTGTACTGACCTCTATTGCGGAAGCACTGGTACAGAGTTTCTTTTATTAGGTCAATTCCTGTGGCCCTGTCTCTGATTTGTGCTCTTCTGCATAGTGCTATACGAGATAATTGATGTCTGATTTTTGCCTGTTACACTGTACATCCAGTCCCATGGACGTAGTGTTTCTCTTTATGAGCACCACACAGTCTGATGCTCCTAAAAGAAGGCTAATTTGAGTGGGCCAGCTGCAGAGGCAACTTGATAGAATTCCACTTTTACCCCTCTGAGTCTCTTTAGTTGTATATTAAGACTTACCTTTTCAAGTGAGCAAATATAGAAACAAAATTTAGTACGTGTCCAACTTGGAACGTTTATGAATGCTAAATTCTTCATGATATACTTGGAGAAGCTCTTTGAAATTGGAGAGTCTCCAGAAGCAATGTAAGAAATGTTGCCATGGGAATTATCATGGTTTAGATCTAAAATACCCATCCCTTAACTTCCACTTCTTAACTTTTCTTGCCACCTTTGCCTATCAATGAAGATACTTATTTAAACATCATCTGCTCTTTTCTAGCTCAACTTCTCATCCTATTTTATCCAGCCTTGAAGTCATAATATTGAATTTCTAACTTCCTGGTAATTTTTATGACAACACTGATGCTATGACTTAATTGCAGGGTGAATCAGAAATAAAACTGTATGAGAGAGAGCGCATCTGTTTAAACACACACCTGCAATAATAAGAAATAGAGAAAATTATATGCTTATGTATGTTTGGGTCTTTATTTTCATGTTTGCTATAGTGTGATAAGGTGTCTTTAAACAATTTAAGGTATAAACTATGAGCCAGGTATTACACTCCTTTTTCTCTAAAAGCAACTCTTATTGGCTCAAATAGGCTGTGTGTGTTGGGGTGGAATTTAGTTGTGTTTAGAGAACTTTGTTGGGAATGGGAAATACTGGAAAATAACTTTTTTTTTTTTTCCTCCTTCTTCCACCGCATCTACCGCTTCCCCTCCCCCTTTTACATTTATAGAACAATTTGGGTATCCTGTGGTCGGAAAGAGGTGAAATTAAAACAGCACAGACTTACTTGGAATCTGCAGAGGCGTTGTACAATCAGTACATGAAAGAGGTACTGTTAACAGAGCTTATTTTACACATGCAGTGCACTATTATTTATTTGTGTTATGGCACCACTTAGAGATGCCAGCCAGGACTGGGGATTATGCAGAATGCTGTAGATGGTAAAAGATGGTTCTTGTTCTGAAAACTGCATCTGTCAGAAGAATATCATTTTTGAGCCTTCACATACAGAGGCATTTCTTGTTAAGTATACATAGTGAATATTTTTTTCTGAAAAACATCTTGGTGAAGCTTCCTACTAGCAGCTACTGTGCTTCTGAAAAGTGACGTGTGTTTGCTAGCACTACGAGGAATTGAGATCTGTGAGTCATCATAGCTTCAGTTCTGGTTTAATCAGCAAATGAACTTGGCTTAAATACTAAAATAAGTAAAATATTCAATGTTGGAAGTTATTTAGCCAGAATTAAAACTAGATGGAATCTAGCTTCCGCTATCTCTACTTAACTTCATACTGATAGTACTGCAAAGCCGTGAGAGACTTCAAACCATACCTTTTAGTTAACAAAGAAAAAGATTAATCTTAAATACTCCTGAACTGTCTGCATCGATTTGCTGTAACAGTTTATAGTGCTGCATGCATTAAGGGCTTGGCTACACTTGCAAGTTGGAGCGTATTAAAGCAATCCCAGGTGCCCTAACACCCGACGTGTCCACGCTGGCAAGGCATGTAGAGCGCCTGGACTCTGCAGCTGGAGCACTCCTGGTAATCCACCTCCAGGAGAAGCATAACACTTGCTGTGGCCGGGCTGAAACGCCTGGACATCAGTATGAACGAGGTGTTACGTTACTGTGCTGTGATTGGCCTCTAGAAATGTCCCATAATCCCCTGAAATCAAGTGGCCACTCTTCTCGTTATGGAATTGGCTGTAGGAATGAGGATATCCCTTTTCAAAGCTCTGTTTCTGACAGCCGGCATGGCATGCTTATCTGCTCTGGGACAAAGCAAACCATTAGTGTGGAATTCTGTTGGGGTGTGTGGGGAGGTAGGGAAGGAGGGAGAGGCAGGCGGGGGTGGGAGCTTGGTCTGCTGCTGTCTGAACTTACAAGACAGCATGCTGACACACTCTCAGCACCCCAAAACACACTGTGTCTCCCTACACACACACACACACACACACACTCAAATATGAGAAACATGTCACAACCGCTTGCGTGCTGGGGTAGCTACCACAGTGCACTGCTCTTTGTTGCTTTACAAGAGCTGCTAATGTGGCCACTTGAGTGCGCTTGAATCTGACAGTGTAAACACACAGCAGCGTTTTCCCTGCTGCGGTCTCCAAAGGCTGGTTTAACTCCCAGCGCTCTACATCTGCAGGTGCAGCCATGCCCTTAGCTTTCTTTCAGAAAGGCTCTTGTGTGTCTCAGGCAGTCTTGTTAATGACCAAACTCCTTATGCATATTAAACAGCAGCACTTTAACGTGTCTGTGTAGTCACAGCACCAGCACTGGGGGAGAGCTCTCCCAGTACTATTTTTAAAAAAAAACAAAACAAAACCCACCTCCATGAGGGGAGTAGCTACCGGCGCTGGGTGCACTGTCTACACTGCCACGTTACAGCACTGAAACTTGCAGTGCTCAGGGGGTGTTTTTTCACACCCCTGAATGAGAACGTTGCAGTGCTGTAAAGTGGCAGTGTAGACAAGGCCTGAGTTGTTGACTCTGCTGTGTGATAGCAATGGCACAACAGGGCCTTTGTTCTTCTCTTTGAGGCAATCACAATGTATCAATAGTGCTGCAAAAAGAGCTTTCTGCATTATTAATTCACCTTTTGTGACTCTGAAGAAAACCGTAGTACACGGCAATTCAACACACTGGGAGGCGGGGAAATCTCTCCAGTTACAGTTTGGCCTCTCTCTCTTTACAAATTTTTGGCCTCTCTGTCTTTGTGAGGACTGAACTTTTTAAAAATGTCTCCTAGTTAACACCTGACACTCATTTCTGGCATTGATGCTGTGTACATGACAACCTGTATTCAGTACTCCTGAGGGCATTCTGCACCAAAATATTAAAAATTCTGCACATGGTATTTTAAAATTCTACAAGTTTTATTTGTCAATAAATAAATGTGGAGGCTCCAGCAGGGCAGTGGGGAGCACAGACCATTGGCTGCACGAAGGTGGGAGATCACTCTGCAGCCTCTCCACTTCTAAGACACCGACTCAGCGGTGAGGCTGCACCTGACCCTGACACAACACAAGGCCTGGGCCTGTCCCAGAAACACACTGGGGCCCTGCCCCTCTGTGCTAGGCACACCAGGTGTGGGGCAGACAGGCTCAACCAGGCAGGATTCAAGTGTAAAGGGTGGGGTGAGAGGGTTCTGTGTGGGACAATCTAGGTGCAGGCAGCTCAGTGCGGGGTCTAGGTGTGGGGGGATCTGCATCCATAGGCGTGGGGGTGGGGTTCTAGGTGTAGGGATGTAGGGAGCTCAGTGGGGAGTGGTCTAGGGTGCAGAGATGGGGGTCTGGGGTTCAGGGGGGCTCCAGATGAAGGGGTTGAGGTTCAGTGGGGTGGGGTTCAGGTATGGAGTGCTTGGGGGGGTGGTTCTGGGTGTACAGGGTGAGGCTTGGCAGGAGCATCTGGGTGTGGAAGGTCTGGATGCACAGGGGTTGGGAGGATGGAGGAGCAGCTCCCCATGCAATGACCCCTCCCTCCCACAACTGAGGAGTTACGGGGCAGGAAGCAGGGGAGGATGCTGCGCTTCCTGCAGCTGGGGGAGGTTTCTGAGGGTGGATTTGACACAGCCCCAGCCACTTCTTGCAGGGGAAGAGGAAGTCCCGTCCTCTCCTGCCTCCAGCCCAGCCAGGACTAGCAGTTGATCCCGGCCCAGGGTAGGAGCCACGGGCTGGGGTGTCTCCAGCCCTGCGGTAATTTACCTCTCTGCTGGCTGTTCCAGGTGCCTGAAATGATGTACCTGCACTGCTAGGGAGTGGGGTGTGACTGCTCTTGCAGCTTCCCTTTGCTTCCCTGTCAGAAATTAATTTTTCTGCGGGGAAGTAAAGAAATCTGTGGGGGACATTAATTCTGCACATGCACAGTGTTGCAGAATTCCCCCAGGAGTAATTCAAGGTTTGACCATAAGCATGATCCTGAAGCATATGTAGGTTCTCTCTCCAATGTTGGAAGCTGGATTGCTATCTTTCTTTTTTTTTTTTTTTTTTTTTTTTTTAATTAACTCCATGGAGCTCTTCCAATGTTTCTCTGAAAAGACTGAATTGAGATGGAAAGCTGGAATAATAGTCAGTTTGGGAAGATTGTTTTGTGGGGTTAGTTTTAACATACATTTAAAATTTGAGATGGTCTGTGCAGTTGTGTATTTACTGCCTGATTGGTAGGGTCTGAGATTTGAATATTAAATATAACCTACAAAGAACTTTTAAAATCAAGTTTATTCACTTTTTGCTGCTTTATGAGGTGTAAAAAGGGATTGAAAGCTTTCAAGTTTCTTGTGACAGGATTGGAGTTTTAAGATTCTATATCTTGTCTCCAGACAGCTTAACTAGTTTTGGCCAATAAGGCAAAAAGCCCAGAAACTCACAAAAACAAAGGAGACCTGGCAGGATTAAAAGGGATCCCTCTCTCACAAGGAGAAGTAGTTATTCAGAGGAGTGAGACAGAGACATGGGAACCCTGCTGGGATGACTGAAGAAGCTAGGCCTGTCTAGGTCACTATCACAGGATGACAGGTTTCAGAGGAACAGCCGTGTTAGTCTGTATTCGCAAAAAGAAAAGGAGTACTTGTGGCACCTTAGAGACTAACCAATTTATTTGAGCATGAGCTTTCGTGAGCTACAGCTCACTTCATCAGATGTTTACCGTGGAAACTGCAGCAGACTTTATATACACACAGAAATCATGAAACAATACCTCCTCCCACCCCACTGTCCTGCTGGTAATAGCTTATCTAAAGTGATCAACAGGTGGGCCATTTCCAGCACAAATCCAGGTTTTCTCACCCTCCACCCCCCCACACAAATTCACTCTCCTGCTGGTGCTAGCCCATCCAAAGTGACAACTCTTTACATAATCAAGTCGGGCTATTTCCTGCATAGATCAAGGTTTTCTCACATCCCCCCCACCCCCATACACACACAAACTCACTCTCCTGCTGGTAATAGCTCATCTAAACTGACCATTCTCCAGGTTTAAATCCAAGTTAAACCAGAACATCTGGGGGGGGGGGGTAGGAAAAAACAAGAGGAAACAGGCTACCTTGCATAATGACTTAGCCACTCCCAGTCTCTATTTAAGCCTAAATTAATAGTATCCAATTTGCAAATGAATTCCAATTCAGCAGTTTCTCGCTGGAGTCTGGATTTGAAGTTTTTTTGTTTTAAGATAGCGACCTTCATGTCTGTGATTGCGTGACCAGAGAGATTGAAGTGTTCTCCGACTGGTTTATGAATGTTATAATTCTTGACATCTGATTTGTGTCCATTTATTCTTTTACGTAGAGACTGTCCAGTTTGACCAATGTACATGGCAGAGGGGCATTGCTGGCACATGATGGCATAGATCACATTGGTGGATGTGCAGGTGAATGAGCCTCTGATAGTGTGGCTGATGTTATTAGGCCCTGTGATGGTGTCCCCTGAATAGATATGTGGGCACAATTGGCAACGGGCTTGGTTGCAAGGATAAGTTCCTGGGTTAGTGGTTCTGTTGTGTGGTATGTGGTTGTTGGTGAGTATTTGCTTCAGGTTGCGGGGCTGTCTGTAGGCAAGGACTGGCCTGTCTCCCAAGACTTGTGAGAGTGTTGGGTCATCCTTTAGGATAGGTTGTAGATCCTTAATAATGCGTTGGAGGGGTTTTAGTTGGGGGCTGAAGGTGACGGCTAGTGGCGTTCTGTTATTTTCTTTGTTAGGCCTGTCCTGTAGTAGGTAACTTCTGGGAACTCTTCTGGCTCTATCAATCTGTTTCTTTACTTCTGCAGGTGGGTATTGTAGTTGTAAGAAAGCTTGACAGAGATCTTGTAGGTGTTTGTCTCTGTCTGAGGGGTTGGAGCAAATGCGGTTGTATCGCAGAGCTTGGCTGTAGACGATGGATCGTGAGGTGTGGTCAGGGTGAAAGCTGGAGGCATGCAGGTAGGAATAGCGGTCAGTAGGTTTACGGTATAGGGTGGTGTTTATGTGGCCATTGTTTATTAGCACTGTAGTGTCCAGGAAGTGGATCTCTTGTGTGGACTGGACCAGGCTGAGGTTGGTGGTGGGATGGAAATTGTTGAAATCATGGTGGAATTCCTCAAGGGCTTCTTTTCCATGGGTCCAGATGATGAAGATGTCATCAATATAGCGCAAGTAGAGTAGGGGCTTTAGGGGACGAGAGCTGAGGAAGCGTTGTTCTAAATCAGCCATAAAAATGTTGGCATACTGTGGGGCCATGCGGGTACCCATAGCAGTGCCGCTGATCTGAAGGTATACATTGTCCCCAAATGTGAAATAGTTATGGGTAAGGACAAAGTCACAAAGTTCAGCCACCAGGTTAGCCGTGACATTATCGGGGATAGTGTTCTTGACGGCTTGTAGTCCATCTTTGTGTGGAATGTTGGTGTAGAGGGCTTCTACATCCATAGTAGCCAGGATGGTGTTATCAGGAAGATCACCGATGGATTGAAGTTTCCTCAGGAAGTCAGTGGTGTCTCGAAGGTAGCTGGGAGTGCTGGTAGCGTAGGGCCTGAGGAGGGAGTCTACATAGCCAGACAATCCTGCTGTCAGGGTGCCAATGCCTGAGATGATGGGGCGCCCAGGATTTCCAGGTTTATGGATCTTGGGTAGTAGATAGAATATCCCAGGTCGGGGTTCCAGGGGTGTGTCTGTGCGGATTTGATCTTGTGCTTTTTCAGGAAGTTTCTTGAGCAAATGCTGTAGTTGCTTTTGGTAACTCTCAGTGGGATCATAGGGTAATGGCTTGTAGAAACTCGTGTTGGAGAGCTGCCGAGCAGCCTCTTGTTCATATTCCGACCTATTCATGATGACAACAGCACCTCCTTTGTCAGCCTTTTTGATTATGATGTCAGAGTTGTTTCTGAGGCTGTGGATGGCATTGCGTTCCGCATGGCTGAGGTTATGGGGCAAGTGATGCTGCTTTTCCACAATTTCAGCCCGTGCACGTCGGCGGAAGCACTCTATGTAGAAGTCCAGTCTGCTGTTTCGACCTTCAGGAGGAGTCCATCTAGAATCCCTCTTTCTGTAGTGTTGGCAGGGAGACCTCTGTGGATTAGTATGTTGTTCAGAGGTATTTTGGAAATATTCCTTGAGACGGAGACGTCGAAAATAGGATTCTAGGTCACCACAGAACTGTATCATGTTCGTGGGGGTGGAGGGGCAGAAGGAGAGGCCCCGAGATAGAACAGCTGCTTCTGCTGGGCTGAGAGTATAGTTGGATAGGTTAACAATATTGCTAGGTGGGGTGAGGGAACCATTGCTGTGGCCCCTTGTAGCAAGCAGTCTCTACGTAAAAGAATAAATGGACACAAATCAGATGTCAAGAATTATAACATTCATAAACCAGTCGGAGAACACTTCAATCTCTCTGGTCACGCAATCACAGACATGAAGGTCGCTATCTTAAAACAAAAAAACTTCAAATCCAGACTCCAGCGAGAAACTGCTGAATTGGAATTCATTTGCAAATTGGATACTATTAATTTAGGCTTAAATAGAGACTGGGAGTGGCTAAGTCATTATGCAAGGTAGCCTGTTTCCTCTTGTTTTTTCCTACCCCCCCCCCCCAGATGTTCTGGTTTAACTTGGATTTAAACCTGGAGAATGGTCAGTTTAGATGAGCTATTACCAGCAGGAGAGTGAGTTTGTGTGTGTATGGGGGTGGGGGGGATGTGAGAAAACCTTGATCTATGCAGGAAATAGCCCGACTTGATTATGTAAAGAGTTGTCACTTTGGATGGGCTAGCACCAGCAGGAGAGTGAATTTGTGTGGGGGGGTGGAGGGTGAGAAAACCTGGATTTGTGCTGGAAATGGCCCACCTGTTGATCACTTTAGATAAGCTATTACCAGCAGGACAGTGGGGTGGGAGGAGGTATTGTTTCATGATTTCTGTGTGTATATAAAGTCTGCTGCAGTTTCCACGGTAAACATCTGATGAAGTGAGCTGTAGCTCACGAAAGCTCATGCTCAAATAAATTGGTTAGTCTCTAAGGTGCCACAAGTACTCCTTTTCTTATCACAGGATGTTAAGGCTTTTTAAGTAAGATAACAAACACTCTACACACATCTCTTAAAACGCTTTGTTCCTACAGCAAAATAAACAATGCTTTGGTCGCTATTTACATCACTGATCAAACTCCCAAAGAGAAGAACCACAGGTGCTGAGACCAGTTGGACCTGCTCGCTTATCATGGTTGATTCAAAGGGTACTGTAGCCCGGGGCCTGGTCTAAGAGCGGGAGAATCATGGAACTCCATCCAGCATAGGTAAAGGTATGAGGCCTGAGATCTGAAGGGTACACTGGGACTGGAAAGGGGAAAGAGCCGGTGCAGGAAGTCCTGTAACTTTTTAAACTTTAGAAATGTCATCTCTGATCTCCTGGAATTTACTGAAGAATTTGTTGGGAATCTCTGAAGGAATGTGTTATGAGCTCTTGCACCTCAGCTGAACTGGTGGGAAACTTTAATAAATACTTTTTAATTTAAAAAAAAAAAAGTTAATTAGTTATTCTAAACAGATGTAACCAAAAGAAAAAGCATTAAACAAATTGACTCTAAAAATTCTTTCATCCCTGGGTTATTTAACTTTTGCGCTCTTGTGATGTAATCACTTCATTAGCTCTTCAATCACCATCCTTTTCCAGGCTAGACAAAACCTGACTTAAAGACCAGTAGAATAGATATGTATTTTTAAAAAAAACAACAACCACTTTCAGGGTTGTTTTTAATGAAAAAGCAAGTAAAGGCACAAGCCTATTGTACGGTGCGCCCCCCCCCCCAATTTGTGGGAGGAAAAGGTAGCTATATTACTCCCTCTCCCAGCCCCTGCCCCACTTCTCATGAGGAGTGTTTCTCTGAGCTGCTCCTCCTTTCTCTGCAGAGTCTCTACAGGAGGCAGAGGGAGGTGGATTGCCACAGAGAGAATTCCATTCTGGCCACGTCTTCAGTTCTATTCTAAGTGTAAAGAACAGAATGACTTTAATGTGTCAATCCTGTTTTGCGTTCATTTCATGAGCGTGGTCCAGATTCCCTCTGTCTCATGGTACGTCTTGAGAATGTAGACAAACCAAGCCTGTTACAGAAGTTCCATTCTTCTTGATATTCTTCTCTTAGCTTGGCAGAGACCGTGTGGCCCAACAAATAAGGCACTGAGCTTTGCATCTGGAGATTTGGGTTCTAGTTCCAGCTCTTCCACTGAGCTGTGGAGACCTTGGATTCGTCCGTTTGCCTCTTTGTGTCTGTCTCTGCACCTGTAACAGGAGGGTAGTAATATTTATCCTCCCTTGAGATATATGGATGAAAAATCTATGTCAAGCTAAGTACTGTTATTGCAGGAACATTTATCTGCTGTTCATTTCTGAAGTGATCAGGCAATAAGCTTGTAAACTACTAAGTACGCTAGTACAGCAAGTTGCACTGCGAAACTGACCTCCGTGATGAAGATGCTCATAATGTCAAGTAACGTGACTGGCTAATATATTGGCATGCTTAAAAACTTACAGAATGGTAAGTGATATGAGGCAGCCATCTTGGAAGCACATCCACAGTCCTCAGCCAGTGCCACCAGCAATTGAGGCACTGTTGGGTAGGTGTACCAAATTTTCATAAAAAGCAGGCACATACATATCTATGAAGCAAGTTAGGTGCAGACAGACAAAGTTGTGCTGTAAATTGTGTTGGCATGGGTATGGCCCAATTGTACTAGATATAACTGTCTGACAGCTGTCTTATAGGAACAGACACAATGGCAAGATGCTGTATACAGGACCCTTCTGTATAAACCCCAGAAATCATCTCCATAAACAGAGCAAACAAAAACTATTAATATAGAACAAAACTACATTTACTTCACACACATCTTAAATATTTGTTTAAATCTATCTAAATCAGTACTCAAAGCTATGACTTTCCCCTTTGAAAACTGGTGGAAGAGAGATGCTTTACGCTTTGGTTCAGTCTCTTCAGGAAGCATGGTGTCTCTTTGGAATGAATGTTTTGTTGTTCTCTATTGAACCTAATAAATTGAAATTGATACATCACTGGAGTTTTTCTTTAAAATGAATTGCACTTCACTTGTGGTCATGCAGCTAGATTTGTGTGGTGTCCTTTCACTCTTTGCCTCTTTCTTGTCCTTGTATAGGTGACAGTAGGGACCTGAACTAGCAAATGCTGTGATCTGCACTTTGTTAGAAATGGCGTGCCATATGGGGATTTGATATGCTGGGAACTCAAGCTTTCCTGGCCCCAGGGGAGTGTGTAACCCAACTAACTCAGTGTGTTCTTTGTTCCCTTCTTGTGGCTAGACCACAGAGAGAGATTTTGGGTCTATTTCCTCCATGTTAATGGCTGATGACGTGCTATAGCTTAAGCAGTAGAGACTCCATGCTTCTAAAGCTTGTCTAAACACACATGCTGTACTGGTTTCAGTATACTGGTATAAAGTGATACATCCTCCTCTAGTATGGACACAATATCAGCATAAAGGTGCTTTAGACCAGTATAGCTTTTCCCATATGGGAAGGGGAACAAGCTATACTGGAATAAGGCTCTCTTATACCAATATAAGTGCCTCCATACCATGACTTGTACCAGTATAACTATTTTTATTTTTAAAAAATCCATTCCTAGCCAAAATAGTTTCACCGTTTCAAAAATAGTGTGTGGACTGGCCTTAGATCAAGAGATTGTTCATGGGGAGTGAACCTGTAATCTCTCCAGGGACATTGTTATGCTTTCACACATGAGTGAAATTACTGAGTGACATTACTCTCACAAAGTAGTTCTTTGACTTCTGTGGGACTGCTCCTAATAAAGCTACTCACATGCGTAAATGCTAGTGGGATCAGACCTCATGGTAGGGTCTGCTAGGCATTCTCTATGCTTATCCTGCAGGAAATATTGTGAAGGATACTGTGTGTGTGTGTGTGTGCTGGTAGTGTATCTTGGTAAATGAATTCTTTATTTGATATTTGTAGACCTGTTTAATAAATTCTCATGAGATCAGTATGAATCCAGAGTAAATTAGTTTGTCACAATGTAATATTTAAAAAAATATACACAGTTATATATGAGAAGCAGTTTTATAACACAATAGAAAAAGTGAGGCATACTGTTTGCTTTTTTTCTAAAAACATCTCATGGACTTCAGGAAATCACATTAAATGTAACATTCAGAAGTTCTGTGGAAAATCAACAGTCTAGTGTTAAATTTGGGGTTGAAAAACTGCAAAATGCTCACAGGTCTTTCTGGTCTTGCACTGTGTTTCACACTGCAGCCAGCAGAGGGAGCACAATATCACTAAGTTACAGGTTGTGTACTGGATATACTGCTTATTTTTCAGAATGGGAACCCTCCCCTTGATCCCAGCGAACACTTCATGGCTGAAGAAGAAAAACTTACAGATCAAGAGAGATCAAAAAGGTGGGTGCTGACTAGAGTATACATTTGAAATGAGTATGTGATGGCTGTTTGTTTTTTAAAAATAAATAAATCTAAAGTAAGACCCAAATTGTCTTCCCAGATTTGAAAAAGCCTATACCCATACTTTATATTATCTGGCCCAAGTCTACCAACACCTGGAAATGATTGAGAAGGCTGCCCAGTATTGCCATACCACCCTTAAACGACAGCTTGAGTACAGCGGCTACTATCCAGTAGAATGGGCTCTGAATGCTGCTACCTTGTCACAATATTATCTCACTAAGGTAACCATTTAAATGTTCTCTGCTATGGTTATGACTTATTAACCTGCAATCATAAAAGGTAACTACAAAGTCAGAGTTGCTGTTCCAGTAGCTCATTGAGGCATGGTGCCTACTGGATTTTAAAATGTCCTCCTTTAAACACACAAATAGACCTCAAATGTCAAACATCTGTCTTAAGGGAGTGCAGTGGTTGCACTTCCCGTGGTAGCATGTTGCTGAAAGTAAGCAGAGGGGTAAATTTAAGAATTAAAGCACAAGTGGGCACAGTAGTACAAATAATTAATAATAATGGTGGTGTGTGATGTGGTGCTTATGAGATTTTTTTTTTAAAGGTGAAACAAAAAGGAAAATATTTTTAAACTACCTGCTAATACTTAGTTCTTATCTAGCCAAAACAAATACATTCAGGCTTGAGTCTTACAATGCACCCTTTAAGTAATTGTTCTTGAATATTTTAGCATGTGCACAAAATTTGTGGAAGGTTGTGTGAGCCAATCATATAATGGATGCTCTGTTTGCCTCCAGAGTCTCTGTACTGTCACTAAACAACTCACTGCTTTGTGAAATCCTTCTGTTTTTATATGAGGCCTTTCCTACGGAAGACAACTCCAATTCTAATGTGTTCTGTAAAACAATTTGGTGCTTTGGAGACTTCTGCAATACCACTCAGTTAAGAATAGAGTTTCAGCAGTAAACTATCACTCCTGTACCTTTTGAGGAGATAAACTGAAGGAATTAACCATCAAGAAGGAATTTAACCATCAAGTAAAGTACTACTCAATGCGAGAGTAAGGGAATCCGAATCTGACTCATAATGTGTGCTCAGTTTATGTTCAGCTCAGGGCTGTATTATGCCCCACAACACAGTGTTTACCACAGACCCAGGAAATGACAGTAGCATAGGTCAGAGCAGCATGGAAAGAATTTATAATGTTTGTGCTTCAGTCCTGCTATAAAAGGCAGTGACTACCTCTGTGGAGGGTTGTTGGTGGGAAGGTGCTATATTCCATAGTAGATGTAAAAAATCATCTTTCCTTTCAAATTGTACTATATTTTCTAATGACCAAAGGAAAATGTCCTTGAACCTTTCAGTTCTGCAATTTCCCCATCTTCACATGTCCTAACTATACAACTTGAGGGACTTAATTAAGTCTAAAGTAGCAGCTCATTGGCTGTTTTGTACCTATGGTTGAACACTGCTGTTTCTCTCCCCCACAGCAATGCTTTATGGAGTCTCGACACTGTTTAGCAGCTGCTAATGTTATCTTTAGCCAAGCTGGACAGGTTCCTTCTTCAGAGGACAGTAAGTTGTGTGGTTTTTTTTGTATTTTTATTTCACTGATCGTTAACTTCAATCAAGTAGCTTGGAAATAAGCATTGTTAGTATGGATGTTAAATGCTCATGTGTTCATCAGTTGGGAGCTCTTAATAGGAGTTCCAGTTCCTTTTGGAGAATTAATTATCTTCCCTTATACCAGTACTACTATTAAACTAAGATTTTTAAGTTGCATGCACAACAGTTCTTAAGATTTGGTACATGTAAACACCTTGAGAAAAGCTCAGATATTTATTGCTGCTGATTCAGGAATTTCACCAGAGTCAGGTGATACTTTAGTGAGTTTTTTTTGGTAAAATTGACCGATGTTAGAAGTTGCCAGGAGGATGGAGGAAAAAACATTGGGGCAGTTCTAAAATGTGAACATCTCCGTCCAGGTGTTTTCAGGAGTATGAGAGAAAATGTCTCACCCTTTAAAAAAGAAAAAAAGAAAATAAATAAAAAATCCTGGCTCTCACATTTACAGTACAGTGTATAATCTGTTTAGAGCAATCCCTAAATGAAAACTGTTAAACAAATCTGATGTGAGAAGACATTTGCTGAGAATAGGCTTAAAATGAAGACTTCAGCAGAAAAGCAAATACATGTAAAACACCCTACAATTTGTCACTTGACATGGTGCAATCTCATTAGATGGTAGTTATGAAGTTGTCATCATCCCTGACTGACTTTGTATTGGTGTAATGAAATAAACAACTCGTAAATCAACACAATCAAGTGCAATAGAATGTACCTTCCTAAAAAGACAGCCATGCTTCTGAGGGGGCATGGTCATATGACTGTAGCTGTGCTACTTGAAACATCCTACTTCGTTACTTCCTGTAAAACGGTAAGCTTTGGTTTTGCATATCTACAGCACAGCCCTGGGCGTTTCAAATCTTGGACAACTGAAAGCTTCAGATAAATGAGGCTTTAGACTCATGGCAGATTGTGTTAGCATTCAAAGGGGCTGCATTTTTGGATTCTCCTAGCCTGCTGTTGCTGCAGTGAGTGTTAGCTAGTTTTAAAGAGTTCATGCTAATTGGAATGTAGTCCCCTTAGATCCAATTGGCATTGTTATTCAGGGACAAAATACAGCTGAAGGGAACACAGCCAAGCTTCCTTTAACCAGAGTTCAGTCAGCTGGGTTGCACAGTGTATAAATGTCATCACTTACGACATTTTTTGGAAACTTGAAAAGGACAAAAACCTATATAGAATCACCCTTTACATCTCATCTAGCCAATTTAGCTACATTTTTAGGAGGCAGGCTATGCAAGAGCCATTTTAGATAAGGAGCCCAAGACTTTACGTAATACTGGTTTCAGAGTAGCAGCCATGTTAGTCTGTATTCGCAAAAAGAAAAGGAGTACTTGTGGCACCTTAGAGACTAACAAATTTATTTGAGCATAAGCTTTTGTGAGCTACAGCTCACTTCATCGGATGCATTCAGTGGAAAATACAGTGGGGAGACTTATATACATAGAGAACATGAAACAATGGGTGTTACCATACACACTGTAAGGAGAGTGATCACTTAAGATGAGCTATTACCAGCAGGGGTGGGGGTGGGGACGACGGACCTTTTGTAGTGATAATCAAGGTGGGCCATTTCCAGCATTGACAAGAATATCTGAGGAACAGGGCGGGAATAAACATGGGGAAATAGTTTTACTTTGTGTAATGACCCATCCACTCCCAGTCTTTATTCAAGCCTAAGTTAATTGTATCCAGTTTGCAAATTAATTCCATTTCAGCAGTCTCTCATTGGAGTCTGTTTTTTGAGGTTTTTTTGTTGAATTGCAACTTTTAGGTCTGTAATCGCGTGACCAGAGAGATTGAAGTGTTCTCCAACTGATTTTTGAATGTTATAATTCTTGACGTCTGATTTGTGTCCATTGCTTCTTTTCCATAGAGACTGTCCAGTTTGACCAATGTACATGGCAGAGGAGCATTGCTGGCACATGATGACATATATCACATTGGTGGATGTGCAGGTGAACGAGCCTCTGATAGTGTGGCTGATGTGATTAGGCCCTATGATGGTGTCCCCTGAATAGATATGTGGACACAGTTGGCAACGGGCTTTGTTGCAAGGATAGGTTCCTGAGTTAATGGTTCTGTTGTGTGGTATGTGGTTGCTGGTGAGTATTTGCTTCAGGTTGGGGGCGCTGTCTGTAGGCAAGGACTGGCCTGTCTCCCAAGATCTGTGAGAGTGATGGGTCGTCCTTCAGGATAGGTTGTAGATCCTTAATGATTCTTTGGAGAGGTTTTAGTTGGGGGCTGAAGGTGATGGCTAGTGGGGTTCTGTTATTTTTCTTTGTTGGGCCTATCCTGTAGTAGGTGACTTCTGGGAACTCTTCTGGCTCTGTCAATTTGTTTCTTCACTTCAGCAGATGGGTATTGCAGTTGTAAGAATGCTTGATAGAGATCTTGTAGGTGTTTGTCTCTGTCTGAGGGGTTGGAGCAAATGTGGTTGTATCGTAGAGCTTGGCTGTAGACGATGGATCGTGTGGTGTGGTCTGAGTGAAAGCTGGAGGCATGTAGGTAGGAATAGCGGTCAGTA
The DNA here is from genome assembly GCF_965140285.1 of Lepidochelys kempii. Classification (NCBI taxonomy): domain Eukaryota; kingdom Metazoa; phylum Chordata; order Testudines; family Cheloniidae; genus Lepidochelys; species Lepidochelys kempii. The sequence continues at coordinate 81,927,809 of NC_136386.1, forward strand.
GGTTTCTGGTATAGGGTGGTGTTTATGTGACCGTCGCTTATTATCACCGTAGTGTCCAGGAAGTGGATCTCTTGTGTGGACTGGTCCAGGCTGAGGTTGATGTTGGGATGGAAATTGTTGAAATCATGGTGGAATTCCTCAGGGCTTCTTTTCCATGGGTCGAGATGATGAATATGTCATCAGTGTAGCGCAAGTAGAGTGGGGCATTAGGGGACGAGAGCTGAGGAAGTGTTGTTCTAAGTCAGCCATAAAAATGTTGGCATACTGTGGGGCCATGTGGGTACCCATAGCAGTACCGCTGATTTGAAGGTATACGTTGTCCCCAAATGTGAAATAGTTATGGGTGAGGACAAAGTCACAAAGTTCAGCCACCAGGTTTGCCGTGACATGATCGGGGATACTGTTCTTGACGGCTTGTAGTCCATCTTTGTGTGGAATGTTGGTGTAGAGGGCTTCTACATCCATAGTGGCCAGGATGGTGTTTTCAGGAAGATCACCGATGGATTGTAGTTTCCTCAGGAAGTTAGTGGTGTCTTGAAAATAGCTGGGAGTGCTGGTAGTGTAGGGCCTGAGGAGGGAGTCTACATGGCCAGACAATCCTGCTGTCAGGGTTCCAATGCCTGACATGATGGGGCGTCCAGGATTTCCAGGTTTATGGATCTTGGGTAGCAGATAGAATACCCCAGGTTGGGGGTTCAGGGGTGTGTCTGTGCGGATTTGTTCTTGTGCTTTTTCAGGGAGTTTCTTGAGCAAATGGTGTAGTTTCTTTTGGTAACCCTCAGTGGGATCAGAGTGTAATGGCTTGTAGAAAGTGGTGTTGGAGAGTTGCCAAGCAGCCTCTTGTTCGTATTCCGACCTATTCATGATGACTACAGCATCGAAATACTGGGTTGTACTAATCATAGAGGTCTGTCAAGACATCTTAGAATAAATATGAAGTAATTGACAGCTGTGAATTCACACATCTAGATTGCCATGGTCACTTGACTGTGTTACTGTCTGGATCACTAGGGTGACATTGGGGTCAGAAATGTGGTATGCTTTCACCAAGGAAACCACCCAGAGACTCCAGCCAGTAGGAGTAGAAGCAGCCAAAGATGGAACTGCTGCACTGTGGCAGGGAGGGGTAAAATGGGGCCCAGCCAGAGCCACCTTTCCCTCCCAGAACTGTGCAGGGGAGGCCACACGCTCATGCTCTGGGGCTTGCATCTCTCCTACTGTCCTTTGGGTTGCAGAGAGGAGACGACTCCTGGTAGGAACCAAAGTAGGGATCTTTGGACATTGAGAACTCTACGGTTGTGACTGGACTTCCTCTGCTCTGTGCTGAGTGACTATCACTCACACCCTCATCTCTTCACCTGAGCTTCAATCCACACTTGATGTCTTACTTTCTTTTCCCCCTTCCCTTCTTGCTGATATCCTCCAAACTAAACCACCTTCTCTTCTCCCGGCTCTCCCCTCTCCCCCCCACCCCCCAAAATAGTGGAACTAACATGATGATTGCTGCCATCATGCTGTTCAATCTGCTTGTGTGTCAGACCCTTTCCTCCACCCTATGTCTGTCTTGTCTATTTAGATTGTATGCTCTTCAGGGCAGGGGCCATTGTCCACTCTGTGTTTGTACAGTACCGAACACAGTGGTGGGGCCATTTTCTTGGCTGTCCCTTAGTCACCTCTGTTATTACGTAATCATGTTTATTACAGTAAAGTATATGGACAGTGATGGTCTACTTCCAGCACATAATTGAGAGTTGAGAGACAAGGGTCCTCTTTCCAACTCTGCCAAAATCTTCCTCTGTGACTTTGGGCAAATTGCTTAACCTCTCTGTGCCTCAGTTTCTCATCTGTTAAATAGGAATAATGATACTTCTCTTGTATAGATGAGGAAGCTAATGACTTGAGATCATTGGATGGAAGATGCTCTATAAGTGCAAAGTGATATTTATTACAGCATGCTGGGAATTCCTCCTGTTTTGGTTTTTGGTTTTGTTTTTTTTTCTTCTCCCTTCCTCTTAAGTTTTATATCCTGAGCCACTGTACTATGAAAATCATCATATGGAAAGTTCTGGGATCTAAAACATGGGAATAAGTTCCACTCACTCAGGGCTTGTCTACGCTACCAAGTTTTGTTGCCAAAACTTATGTCGACAACAAACCCCCCCACCCCCCCAAACTCAACAAAACAAAAATCGCCAAAGGGTGTTCACGCTTGCTCCCTCTGTTGACAGATCATGTCCACACTGGGGACGCCATCGTCGACCGGGTGAGCAATGCACTGTGGGTATGTATCCCACAGTGCAGTGTTGTGGGGAGGAGGAGCTGATCGCTGTGTATCCTGGGATTCTCTTTGAGTTCTCCCACAGCCCCCTCAGCTGCCTAGAGCAGCATCGTGAGTAGCTCTGTGAGCTCTCCATGTTGAGGAATGGCAAAGCATCACAGCAGTCTGCCTGCTGCTGTGTTCCTAGTGCAGGGCAGAACAGGACCATTCCGATTATTTGCTCTTTGTTTCCCCAAAAGGAGCAACACACAGCTATGAAAGGGGAAGGGCGCATGCCTGCAGGGCAGCAGAGATCAAAACACTGAGCAGAACAATCAGGGCAGGCATTGTGGGATACTGGTGGAAGCCAGTTCTGTGGACAAAACAATCTGCAGTGTCTACACTGGTTCTTTGTCGACAATAAAGGGAGGGGAAAAGACAAAAGTCTCTTGTAGGGGTGGAAGTTTTTTGTTGCCCAAAACTGGGTGTTTTTTGCGATGAAAGTCCCATTGTAGTGTGTAAGCTCTTGCTGTTTTGTTGCCAAAAGGCAGTTTTTGACAACAAAACTTGCCAGTGTAGACAAGCCTTCAGATTTTCAAGCTAGGAGCTTTCAGTCAGTGATATGTCACACTTCTGCATATGAAATGGTTGCAATTCATCAAATCTCTTTTAAAGGAGAAAAGGCTGGATTGATCAGTAAAGGCCTAGAGCAGGGGTCGGCAACCTGCGGCATGTGTACCAAAGGCGGCACGTGAGTTGATTTTTGGCAGCACTCTGCTGTTAGCCGGGGTCCCAGCTGCCGGCCCTGCTCAGCCCACTGCCAGTCTGGGGTTCTAGCCGCCAGCCCCATAAATGTAAAATGCATTATTGGCACGCCAAACCATAAATGAATGAAGACTTGGCACACCACTTCTCAAAGGTTGCCGACCCCTGGTCTAGAGCAGTGGTTCTCAAACTTTTGTACTGGTGACCCCTTTCACATAGCAAGCCTCTGAGTGCAATCCCCCCTAATATATTAAAAACACTTTTAAATACATTTATCACCATTATAAATACTGGAGGCAAAACCGGGTTGAGGTGGAGGCTGACAGCTTACGACCCCCCATGTAATAACCTTGCAACCCCCGTGAGGAGTCCTGACCCCGAGTTTGAGAACCACTGGTCTAGAGTTACTTCACCTGAGTACTTGCTTAAAGAATAGACACCTGCAAGCATGTGAACGGAACATCTAAATTCTGTTAGTAAAACAAAAACAAAACCATCCGCTGTGTACAGTGCAGGGATTCTTAAACTAATGAACAAATGGAGGTCACTTTGAGGCTGTTGAGAACTCTCCTCCTCTACCTCTTTCTGCACCCCCCCCCCCCCAAAAAAAATAGAATGTAGTGCCTGTGAAAGGTACCAACTTAACAGCACTGGAGACTGAAGCATCCTTTGTATCCAGAGGACAAGAATGGCGGCATCAGCAGTGCAGGCTTCACCACATTGTCCCACTAATTTGTCTCCACTTCCATTAGAGGTGATGGGATAGTTAAGTTTTAACGTCCGTTCTATCTTTGGTGTCTGTGTTGAGATGTCAACACAGTTGCAAACTGTGATTGTGGTGGGGAACTTGGGGAGGGAAGGAGAGTGTAAGAGTTTGTGGGCTAGCAAGTCTTCCTGTACTTTGGATTGGCCACAGACTTTGCTTCCTCAATTTGACAGTCTCTATTTCACTATAATTCTTAGGGCTGTTGCAAGAGCAAACAGTGTCTTAGTCATGCTAGAGAGCAGCTTTTCTGTTAGTTGATTTTGAAGGGCAGATGGGCTCTCACTTTAGAACAGAAAACAAATCTGTTTTATTATACTCTGGAAAAACTCCAAACCAGGTGGTCTTCCTGTTACATATCTAAACTGTTTTTAAAGGCAGTACTTGATAAATCCACAGTAATCCATCTTCTGAGTCTGTTAGTTAGGGATTACAACCTTTGCACTCTTAAAACTTTAAAGGAAAGACAGAAAAATATCCTGATCAATGTAAATGATTGTTCTTCCTTTTTAATGTAACATTTGAGCTGGAATACTTCACTTCTCCCCAGTTTTTTATGTGATATGTGTATTTATCAGATGAAACAGAACAAGACCAACAGGATCTTCGACAGAGAAAAGCTGAAATTGCAAGATGTTGGATTAAGTACTGCTTGACTCTTTTGCAGAGTGCTCGGAAATCACTTGAGGTAATCAAAGATTTCTGTTCACAATTGTTTAAAAGTATCAACAAAAACTTCATTTATAAATAACAGGAATAACTTCACAACCAAACATTAAGGATACATAGTTGCACAACCAGTAATCAGGAGACAAATATTTGAACTCTAGGCTGTACATGTTCTAAAAACAGTTAACCCTTGAATAAAGCTGTTATATTACAAATAAGTATAAATGTTGTACCAATAAAATAAAAACCAGCAGGATCTTATTAAAGGGAAAAAGGCAAAATACCACATTTACTGTGAATACAGAAAGAATCATAGTAAGCAGTTAGTTATAGTTATAACATTCCATTCAATCTCAAATTTATATACACACACACACACACACACACACACACACACACACACATATTCTGCAAGGTTGTTATCATAGTTACCAGCCTTAGAGTTGCTCATGCCAAGCCACTGGCCAGGTGGCCTGGACATGAGGAGGGAGCAGGGCCTTGTCAGATGCTCATCTGATGCTCCTGGAAGTTGGTTTTCAGAATCAGACCCCAAAGTTCTCACTTTTTAGAGTCTATTTTTATAGGAATTTCTTCCTATGCCAGTCTATGGGAATTGCTTCATCATGCTGTTGCTGAATCAATCAGCAGATAGCACATTCCTGACGGCTCCAAGATGTTATCTTGTTCTTTGGTTCTCCCATCCTTGAGGCTGTTGGGTGGATTCCAGTCTGCCCTCCGGGGGGGAGTCGTCTGGTTATTTCCACTTGATGCCTTCTTCAGCCGATGGACACTGGATTCTTAGGCTGGCACCTCCCTGATCATTCAGTTATTATCCACACCAAGCATCCATCCACATACATCCTCTATCTCTATTTTAATCACAATTGTTAATACAACAAAAGGGTGGGGAGTCTCTGGGTGCTGTTTCTGTTGTTAGAGTATTGCTTTGAGTCTCTCTCTCTGTGAATTGCTTTGAGAACAGACTCTGTCTTAGAATGTACTAACACAATTAGCAGCTTGCAAGTTTCACACATAGAGGGAGAGAAACAGTACCAAAAACCAAGAGACCTCTTAATTAGTAATACCCTGGAATTTAAACTCTGGGGAATCAAACTCATTTGTGATTTTTAATACAGAACTTCTTTAATATGATCCAACATGGAGACCGGATAAAAAACAAGCTGTTTGCTCAGCCCTGCTGGTTGATTAATGGAACATAGCAACTTTACAAGCCTCCCCGATCTTTGCCCACAAAGTCCCCTTCTTAGGCTTTAATTCAGCAGAGCACTCAAGTATTTGTTTGAGGCCTTGTCTACGCTACAAAAATTTTTCGGCAAAAGCTGGCTTTTGCCAACAAAACAGGAGGACGTACGCACTAAAAAGCTACCTTTGGTGGCAAAACAAAACTACCTCAACGAGAGGAATAAACCTTTGGCAGCAGAATTAAAGCAATAAAGCATCAGTGTAGACACTGCTGTTTGTTTTGTCCACATAACTGGCTTCCACCAGTGTCCCACAATGCCTGCTGTGATCACTCTGCTCACTGTTCTGATCTCTGCTGCCCTGCAGGCATGTGCCCCTCCCCTTTCAAAAGTCTGGGGAAGTATCTGACAGCTGAGCGGGCTGCTCCCTTTGGGGAACAAAGAGCAAATCATTAATGTGGAATGTTCCTGTTCTGCCCTGCACTAGGAACACAGTGGGGAGGGAGAGGGGGGGAGACTGCCGTGCTGCTTTGACATTCCTCAGCATGTAGAGTCACAGAGCTGTTCAGGATGCAGCTTCGAGCAGCTGAGGAGGTTGTGGTAGAACTCCGAGGGCATCACAGAACCGCAGGCAGGCAGAGTGGCCTGCTTTGGGAGGGACTGCTGTGCCAAGCTGGGGGCTGACGTGTGTTTCTTTCTTCCCCCTCCACCTCAGGATAGGTCAGTCGGCCTGCTATCTCCCCCGCCCCAGACGCACCACCCTCCTCTCCCTCCCTCCCACGCTTCAGTTGAAAAAGTGGCTGACAATCTACTAGGATGCCCCTGGAACGATGGGATTGAGAAACCTGCATCGTGTGACACTGTACCTGCCCCATGAGGCATTGCAAACCCTTCCCAAAGCACCCTGCAGCCAATTGCACTGTGGGGTAGCTACCACAGTGCACTGCTCTCTGTCGATGTAAGAGCTGTTAGTGTGGATGCACTCTGCCGACAAAAGGAGCTAGTGTGGACATGCAACAGTGGTTTTATTTAAAGCGCTTTAATTAAAGCGGTATAACTTTTGCCAACAAAACTTTGTAGTGTAGACAAAGACTAAATGTAAGCATGTGGGTAATGTGATCCTTATTCAGCACTTAAGCGTTCAAATAGTTCCATTGACTTCCAATGGGACTATACAGTGCCCATTAAGAAGCTGCTGAAAGTACTTTGTTGAATTGAGGTCTTAAAGGGCTCCAGCTCCATTGTCTGTCTGGATACAAAAACCTCCTGGGGTGGAGACATACATCTAAAATATCCATGTTAAATAAATCTCATGCACTGCAGAGGTAAGATCATAATTTGTGTAATTTAGTGAGCATAAATTTTAATATGCTAGCATGCCCACTCTCTTGTCTTGCTGTTTGTTTGCATTAAGGACTGTAGTTAAAAGCAGCTTCAATACATGTTGTTCTCCGTAGCCACATGTATTTTAAACTAACATGCTCTGTCATTTTAGGATAACATCGGAGAGTTGGATCCAGACAGGCAATCAGAACTTAAAGCTCAAAGGAAAAAAGAGGAAGATGAAAAAGAGAAGGGCAGGAAGAAAGCTGTTCTCTTTGGAACCAGTGATCTATGTGACTCTATATTAGCCACAGAAGAGAAAGTGAGCTGTATATGTCCTTTAGATTTTCAAGAAGCCAGAGAAGTCTTCCTAGTGGGTCAGAATTACGTTCATGAAGCAAAAGAGTTCTTTCAGTTTGATGGCTATGTTACTGACCATATTGAAATTGTTCAGGACCACAGTGCCTTGTTTAAGGTGCTTGCTTTCTTTGAAGAAGACTATGAGAGACGCTGCAAGATGCACAAGCGTAGAATAGATATGCTGGAGCCCATGTACGTGGATTTGAATCCACAGTATTACCTGTTGATCAGTAGGCAGCTTCAGTTTGAATTAGCAGACACCTACTATGAGATGATGGATTTAAAAGTAGCTATTGGTAACAGGCTAGAGGAACTCGACTCTCATACTATAAAAAAAATTAATTCTCTGGCTCAGTTAGCAGTCAAGTACTATGAACTCTTCTTAGATTCTCTGAGGAACCCAGATAAGATATTTCCTGAAAAACTCGAGGATGATGTTCTTCGCCCTGCAATGGTGGCCAAATTTCACATTGCACGATTATATGGCAAGCTTATTACTTCTGATGGCAAGAAACAACTGGAGAATATGCAGACCTCATTGGAATATTACACATTTCTGGTAGACTATTGTGAGAAGCATCCAGAAGCTGTCCAGGCCATAGAAACTGAACTAGAACTCAGTAAAGAAATGGTTGGTCTGCTTCCAACAAGAATGGAGAGGCTAAAAGCCAAACTGTCTCCGTTCCGTTAAACTCTTGTCTTCAGTGAATGGAAATGTGCAATATTAAAATGATCTCTGTCAAACATACTTTGGGACAGTTCCCATACCTTGTTGTTGCCCTTAGCATTCAGATGTTTGCAGCTATAAGATCCAGATATGTTAGGCACTATAGAACCTTTTTTAAAATTGAGAACTGTCTAGTTTAGTTTCTCGCCCATGCTAATGGTATAAACTCTAAATGTAAAGTGAATGTCCATTTGATGATTTGTATTGCATGCTCTTTATGTAAATACAAACCCTGCCTGCCTGCCTTTCTTCCTCCAGTACGTAATTCAGTTTCTAAATGTAGTGTTGTACTTCAGATGTTTCTTTTAAGGGAACCTTTTGGGTAGCTTGACTGGTCCTAGTTACCTTTAATAAGAATCAGACTTTAGGCATGCATTCTGTCTACTAGACAGGGTTTTAGTCTTTCTAACCCATGCTCCAAAGATTATCCATATGGAAAGGAGCCTGATTGTCCTGTATTTTGTATGTTGATAAGTGACTTTTGTTGCAATTAAACACACCTATTAGAGGCTCAATAAATGGACTTGCTTGACTAAACTTTTTCACTGAGTCCTTCTGATTTAATTTGTATTTTTAAGACCTGATTAACAATAGATCCTGTTCCACTTTTTACAGAAACTAAAATACCATAAGTTTTAACTAGCTGTAAAACTCCATAATCCTGTCTGACTTTTAACGGTTGTACAAATAGGCACCAACATATCCAGAACAGAAAAATAAGAAATAATGATCAAATACACCATGAAAGGTGTGCTGGTTCTATGCCACCTCTGGAGATGCACAGGGCATCCCTCTATTTCAGTGATCTCCAACTGCCAGAACAGCATTTTGACTAACTAGGCATAAGTTACTGCATTGCAATAGCTGTCCTAATTTTCATGAAGGGCCAGCTCAGACTCAGGCCAGCCCGAGGATTGGAAGAGTATAAAGGTGTCTTAAAACTACCTTTGCCTCACCTATTACAGCGTTGCATGGAGAAGAGTTTTTCCTGGATTGAAAGTTCTGGCCCATTATGTGTAAAATGAATAGCCAGCAGCTATCAACTAGTTCCTCAAGTAAAGACAACCCATAGACTGTGTGTTATGCTATACAAAGCACACGGGATCTTTTATAAGGGAGAAGGCAAATATGCCATATTTATTGAAAATACAACAGTTAGCATATGCTTTTCAGACAGTGTCCCCCCCCCCCCCCCCCTCAGTTGATGGTTTTTATAGTTACCAGTCTGGATCAATCTAGTGGCCAGCCAGATTGGTCGCAGAGGGGAGCTGGGCTTTGTCGGTTGCGATTCGATGCTCCTGGAGTAGTGGCAAGACGAACCCAAAATCCCATGGCAAAGCACCCTGTTCTTATAGTCCCTTTTTTTTCTCCTCTGTTGAAGTCTATGGATTTTGCTGTCAGTTTGTGACCGGTTACTACTTAATTGGTGCATCTTTTGATGTAAACATTCCAATACACCTCTGAGAGGGTTGTCCTGTCCTGGTTCCCATTTAATCAATTGTCCTGTCTTTAGGGGTGCCAGCCTTCACCTCAGGGTTGTCAATTTGCCCGTCCTTCATTATGGATGCGCATTGATGATTTTCTGGTGTTAAGTCTCTTTACTCCTTTTTCCTTGACCATCTAGCTATAACAATGGCCTTCATGCCTTATCTTTTCCTGATGCATACATTCCTCATTCACACAAACAGTTTTTTTTACAGAGACCTTTGAGAATACAAACAGTGTCCATTTATTTTGAATCCCCTTAACATGGACACAATACAAGATCCGTCTTTTACTTACTAAACCTTAAAACAAAGAAATGTATATTTAACTAGAGTGCCTAATTTGTAATACATATAGGAAATCATAGTAGACATTACTTATCCTAAAACAAAAGGGTGACTATAATCAGTCATAAGGATTGTTCTCATCTGTCCTTGCCTTAACATCAGTACAGACACTGGCAGTCTTTCAGAAGCTTTCCTACCAATGTCCCAGAGGGTCATTCCTTTCTGCTATTCAAAAAGGGTGGCTGGTAAAATGAAATCAAAACATACATTAGTACCTCTATTCTTATAGTACAATTATAAAACCCTGCTCCTACAAGTGTACCATCTTGAAAACCATTCTTCCCTAGAAGAGAAGTAGCTAGTTGTGCCAACAGTTGTGTAGATACACAAAATGCACACAGCTGAGGAATTTTCATGTCTTTAGCTACTAAAGGGCTCGTGCACTTCATAGCTTGTCTAGATTGAGCTCATTGCATACACCAGGGCCTCCTTGCATTCCTCCATTGCCCCCCTGAGCTCTGACCCTCCCATCCCCTTCTGTTTTAGGGACTCCCTGCAGTACCTCCACCATGCTTGGGGCTATGGGTGTGCCCCATTCTCTGTGTCAGGGCTTCTGTGTGCACCCTGTTCCCACTTCCCCTATGCCAGCAGCTCTATCTCCCCCTGTGTCAGGGCCCCCATTTTCACCCAACTGAAGGTTCTGTGTACCTTTAGCACATTGGGGGCCACCATTCTCTTCTCTTCCACCCCCATCCCAACAGCTGTGTGCATACTCCCATTTCCCGCTCCCCACCACCATTATTATTTATCTGGGAATAAGTCATTGAGGGTGTCAGTATATTAAACTCTCTGGGGAGGATGAGCAGAGATGAGATAATGTTCTGTCTTGCTGGAAGGTTTTGATGGTTGCTGTCAACCAGTTTGATCTGTAGACAGTTGCAGAGGTGCTTGAAGCTGTGGCTATGCTAAATGGCAGCAATGCCCCTCTGCCATGTACACTGGTCAAACTGGACAGTCTTTACATAAAAGAATAAATGGACACAAATCAGATGTCAAGAATTATAACATTCATAAACCAATCGGAGAACACTTCAATCTCTCTGGTCACTTGATTATAGACCTAAAAGTTGCAATATTACAACAAAAAGACTTCAAAAACAGACTCCAATGAGAGACTGCTGAATTGGAATTAATTTGCAAACTGGATACAATTAACTTAGGCTTGAATAGAGACTGGGAGTGGATGGGTCAATACACAAAGTAAAACTATTTCCCCATGTTTATTCCCCCACTGTTCCTCAGACGTTCTTGTTAACTGCTGGAAATGGTCCATGTCATAAATATAAAGGGAAGGGTAAACCCCTTTGAAATCCCTCCTGGCCAGGGGAAAGCTCCTCTCACCTGTAAAGGGTTAAGAAGCTAAAGGTAACCTCGTTGGCACCTGACCAAAATGACCAATGAGGAGACAAGATACTTTCAAAAGCTGGGAGGAGGGAGAGAAACAAAGAGTCTGTATGTCTGTCTATATGCTGGGTTTCTGCCGGGGATAGACCAGGAATGGAGTCTTAGAACTTTTAGTCAGTAATCTAGCTAGGTATGTGTTAGATTATGATTTCTTTAAATGGCTGAGAAAAGAATTGTGCTGAATAGAATTACTATTTCTGTCTGTGTATCCTTTTTGTAACTTAAGGTTTTGCCTAGAGGGGTTCTCTATGTTTTTGGATCTAATTACCCTGTAAGATATCTACCATCCTGATTTTACAGGGGGGATTTCTTTATTTCTATTTACTTCTATTTTTATTAAAAGTCTTCTTGTAAGAAAACTGAATGCTTTTTCATTGTTCTCAGATCCAAGGGTTTGGGTCTGTGGTCACCTATGCAAATTGGTGAGGCTTTTTATCCAACATTTCCCAGGAAAGGGAGGGTGCAAGTGTTGGGAGGATTGTTCATTGTTCTTAAGATCCAAGGGTCTGGGTCTGTAGTCACCTAGGCAAATTGGTGAGGCTTTTTACCAAATCTTGTCCAGGAAGTGGGGTGCGAGGTTTTGGGAAGTATTTTGGGGGGAAAGACGCGTCCAAACAGCTCTTCCCCAGTAACCAGTATTAGTTTGGTGGTGGTAGCGGCCAATCCAAGGACAAAGGGTGGAATATTTTGTACCTTGGGGAAGTTTTGACCTAAGCTGGTAAAGATAAGCTTAGGAGGTTTTTCATGCAGGTCCCCACATCTGTACCCTAGAGTTCAGAGTGGGGGAGGAACCTTGACATGGTCGCATAGTGGTGGGATTAACCTGAAATCATTTTGAGATCCAGTTGAGATTTTTTGAACTAGAAATACAGATTTTAAAAAGGAATTTTTTTTTCCTTTGGAAAGGAAGTCCAGAAAGCAGCTGAAACTGAAAGCAGCTTGTTTTTTCTCTGCTTTGTGGCCAAGCAGAGACAAAAGGGGATTATCTTTGTGAATTGCAGGTTTTCTTTGCCTGGAGGCAGGGTACTTAACTCCTGCAGGGAAATTCACAGTCTTCCAACCCAGAGTTTTTTTTTTCCTAAAAGTAAATAGGGGGTGTGTGTTCTACCCATTTGCTTTTTCTTTGGGCTGGGTAAGCAGGTTTCCAAATAGTTGGAGGTTTTTTGCTTTGATTTGGGCCCAGAGCAGAGACAAGGGAATTGTCTTTTTCTGTAGGCTGACAATCACTATCAGAGAATAGGTATTCTATTCCAGCACAGCAAAATTTTACAGCCAAGTTTTGTTTGTTTGTTTCTGAACCTTGGGTGTAAAGTTAGTTAAAAACAGAGAGGTTAGAATGACAAAATCCGTGGCTTGACTACAGCTGGCATTAGCCAAATTTCAGGCTGAGGAAAAACAAAGGGAACATGAAAGACCGATAGAACTCATGCGGCTGGAGAAGGAGGTACAGGAGGCTGCCCACAAGAGGGAAATGGAGGCAAGGAAGCATGTGGAGGAGGAGAAGGAAAAAGAGAGGAAGCATGTGGAGGAGGTGGAGGAGATAAAGGCTTAGCAGAATATACCAACAAACCCTAGCAATCCTTCTCCAGGTACCACATCCCATTCCAGAAAGTTCCCCACCTACAAGGCAGGTGATGATACTGAGGCCTTCTTAGAAAACTTCGAAAGGGCCTGCCTTGGGTACAGCATCTCTACCGACCAATACATGGTAGAGCTGAGGCCACAGCTCAGTGGACCCTTAGCTGAGGTGGCGGCTGAAATGCCTAGAGAACACATGAACGAGTATGAACTGTTTAAATCCAAGGCGAGAGTCAGAATGGGGATAACACCTGAGCATTCTCATCGGAGGTTCAGAGGCCTAAGGTGGAAACCAGACGTGTCATTTACCCGACATGCCTACCACATTGTGAAACATTGGGATGCCTGGATATCAGGAGCAAGTGTTGAATCTCCAGTAGATGTGCCCTTCCTAATGCAAATGGAACAATTCTTCGAGGGTGTTCCTGAGGAAATAGAAAGATACATCCTAGATGGGAAGCCCAAAACTGTAATCGAGGCAGGAGAGATTGGAGCCAGATGGGTGGAGGTGGCAGAGAAGAAGAAAACTGGTCGCAGTTGGAGCGGAGACCAGAAGGGACAACCCCAGACCACACCCTATTACCGGGGGCCGCCCAAAGCCCCACCTACCTCCCAAAGAACCCTCCAGACCCCTTATCGTCCCACCACCCCATTCTCCAGCAACCCACCTCGCCCCAGTGACCCGTCAGCTGGACGATGTTTTAAATGTAACGAGCTGGGGCATGTAAAGGCCAACTGCCCCAAGAACCCCAACAGATTACAGTTCATTGCACCGGAATCACACCAGAGGTCCACAGGCCCAGATACCTCCCAGATACCCTTGGAGCAGAGGGAAACTGTGAGTGTGGGCGGGAAGAAGGTCACCGCATGGAGGGACACCGGAGCACAAGTGTCAGCTATCCATGCTTCCTTAGTGGACCCCAATTTAATCAACCCAGAGATCCAAGTGATGATTCAATCCTTCAAGTCCAACTCTCTCGATTTGCCTACAGCCAAGTTGCCTGTCCAGTACAAGGGCTGGTCAGGAATGTGGACTTTTGCAGTCTATGATGATTATCCCATCCCCATGCTGTTGGGGGAAGACTTGGCCAATCATGTGAAGCAGGCCAAGAGGGTGGGAACGGTCACCCGCAGCCAGGCTAAACAAGCCGTGAGGCCTAGCTCTGTTCTGGAAACTTCTATCAGGACCCGGTCAGAGGTGATGGACCCGGACCCCAGGCCAATGTCTGCAACAGCAGTAGTGGATCCAGTCCCAGAGACCCAGACGGAACCAGTCCCAGAACCGGAACCAGCCTAACAACCAACACCAGACCCCGTGTCAGCACTGAATCCAGTACTTGCAACCTCAACACCAGAGGGCCCCACCGACCCTGAACTGGCAGCAGCCAATAACCCGACACAAGAGGCTCAGCCGGAGCCTGAATCCCAACATAGTGCACCAGCGGAGAGCGGTTCACAGTCAACAGAAACAGCTCCATCCCCTATATCGCTTCCAGAGGGACCAAGCCTAGTCCACAATCCAATGAGGAACTGATGTCTCCAGCATCAAGGGAACAGTTCCAGACCGAACAGGAAGCAGATGAAAGCCTCCAGAGAGCTTGGATGGCGGCACGGAGCAACCCACCGCCTCTCAGCTCTTCTAATCGATCCAGGTTTGTTGTAGAAAGAGGACTTTTATACAAGGAAACTCTTTCTGGTGGACACCAGGAAGACTGGCATCCTCAGAGACAGTTGGTAGTTCCAACTAAATACCGGGCCAAGCTCTTGAGCTTAGCCCACGATCACCCTAGTGGCCATGCTGGGGTGAACAGGACCAAAGACCGTTCGGGGGGGTCATTCCACTGGGAGGGAATGGGCAAGGATGTTTCTACCTATGTCCAGTCTTGTGAGGTGTGCCAAAGAGTGGGAAAACCCCAAGACCAGGTCAAAGCCCCTCTCCAGCCACTCCCCATCATTGAAGTTCCATTTCAGCGAGTAGCTGTGGATATTCTGGGTCCTTTTCCGAAAAAGACACCCAGAGGAAAGCAGTACATACTGACTTTCATGGATTTTGCCACCCGATGGCCGGAAGCAGTAGCTCTAAGCAACACCAGGGCTAAAAGTGTGTGCCAGGCACTAGCAGACATTTTTGCCAAGGTAGGTTGGCCCTCCGACATCCTCACAGATGCAGGGACTAATTTCCCGGCAGGAACTATGGAAAACCTTTGGGAAGCTCATGGGGTAAATCACTTGGTTGCCACTCCTTACCACCATCAAACAAATGGCATGGTGGAGAAGTTTAATGGAACTTTGGGGGCCATGATACGTAAATTCGTAAATGAGCACTCCAATGATTGGGACCTAGTATTGCAGCAGTTGCTCTTTGCCTACAGAGCTGTACCACACCCCAGTTTAGGGTTTTCCCCATTTGAACTTGTATATGGCCGTGAGGTTAAGGGGCCATTGCAGTTGGTGAAGCAGCAATGGGAGGGATTTACACCTTCTCCAGGAACTAACATTCTGGACTTTGTAACCAACCTACAAAACACCCTCCGAACCTCTTTAGCCCTTGCTAAAGAAAACTTACAGGATGCTCAAAAAGAGCAAAAAGCCTGGTATGATAAACATGCCAGAGAGCGTTCCTTCAAAGTAGGGGACCAGGTCATGGTCTTAAAGGCGCTCCAGGCCCATAAAATGGAAGCATCGTGGGAAGGGCCATTCACGATCCAGGAGCGCCTGGGAGCTGTTAATTATCTCATAGCATTCCCCACCTCCAACCGAAAGCCTAAGGTGTACCATATTAATTCTCTAAAGCCCTTTTATTCCAGAGAATTAAAGGTTTGTCAGTTTACAGCCCAGGGAGGAGACGACGCTGAGTGGCCCGAAGGTGTCTACTACGAAGGGAAATGTGCTGGTGGTGTGGAAGAGGTGAACCTCTCCATGACCCTTGGGCGTATGCAGCGACAGCAGATCCAGGAGCTGTGCACTAGCTACGCGCCAACGTTCTCAGCCACCCCAGGACTGACTGAACGGGCATACCACTCCATTGACACAGGTAATGCTCACCCAATTAGGGTCCAACCTTACCGGGTGTCTCCTCAAGCTAAAATTGCTATAGAACGGGAGATCCAGGGTATGTTACAGATGGGTGTAATCTGCCCCTCTGAAAGTGCATGGGCATCTCCAGTGTTTCTAGTTCCCAAACCAGATGGGGAAATACGTTTTTGCGTGGACTACCGTAAGCTAAATGCTGTAACTCGCCCAGACAACTATCCAATGCCATGCACAGATGAACTATTAGAGAAACTGGGAAGGGCCCAGTTCATCTCTACCTTGGACTTAACCAAGGGGTACTGGCAGGTACCGCTAGACGAATCTGCCAAGGAAAGGTCAGCCTTCACCACACATCTCGGGCTGTATGAATTTAATGTACTCCCTTTCGGGCTGCAAAATGCACCCGCCACTTTCCAAAGACTTGTAGATGGTCTCCTAGCGGGATTAGGAGAATATGCAGTCGACTACCTTGACGATGTGGCCATATTTTCGGATTCCTGGGCAGACCACCTGGAACATCTACAAAAAGTCCTTGAGCGCATAAGGGAGGCAGGACTAACTGTTAAGGCTAAGAAGTGTCAAATAGGCCTAAACAGAGTGACTTACCTTGGACACCAGGTGGGTCAAGGAACTATCAGCCCCCTACAGGCCAAAGTGGATGCTATCCAAAAGTGGCCTGTCCCAAAGTCAAAGAAACAGGTTCAATCCTTCTTAGGCTTGGCCGGTTATTACAGACGATTTGTACCGCACTACAGCCAAATCGCCGCCCCACTGACAGACCTAATCAAAAAGAAACAGCCAAATGCTGTTCAGTGGACCGAAAAGTGTCAGAAGGCCTTTAACAAGCTTAAAGCGACACTCATGTCTGACCTTGTACTAAGGGCCCCAGACTTTGACAAACCGTTCCTAGTAACCACAGATGCGTCCGAGCGTGGTGTGGGAGCAGTTTTAATGCAGAAAGGACCTGATCAAGAATTCCACCCTGTAGTGTTTCTCAGCAAAAAACTGTCTGAGAGGGAAAGCAACTGGTCAGTCACTGAAAAAGAATGTTATGCCATTGTCTACGCTCTGGAAAAGCTACATCCATATGTTTGGGGACGGCGTTTCCACCTGCAAACCGACCATGCTGCACTGAAGTGGCTTCACACCGTCAAAGAAACTAACAAAAAACTTCTTCGGTGGAGTTTAGCTCTCCAAGATTTTGATTTCGACATCCAACACATCTCAGGAGCTTCTAACAAAGTGGCTGATGCACTCTCCCGTGAAAGTTTCCCAGAATCAACTGGTTAAAATCGTCCTTGAGATGTGGAAAATATTGTTAGTCTTTATGTACTTGGTAGTATATTTAGAGATGCATGTGTCTTATTAACTCTGTTTTTCCTAGAGCTCCAGGAAGAAATCCCAGCCAGTGTTTCACCCTAGCTTGAGATTTGGGGGGCGTGTCATAAATATAAAGGGAAGGGTAAACCCCTTTGAAATCCCTCCTGGCCAGGGGAAAGCTCCTCTCACCTGTAAAGGGTTAAGAAGCTAAAGGTAACCTCACTGGCACCTGACCAAAATGACCAATGAGGAGACAAGATACTTTCAAAAGCTGGGAGGAGGGAGAGAAACAAAGGGTCTGTGTGTCTGTCTATATGCTGGGTTTCTGCCGGGGATAGACCAGGAATGGAGTCTTAGAACTTTTAGTAAGTAATCTAGCTAGGTATGTGTTAGATTATGATTTCTTTAAATGGCTGAGAAAAGAATTGTGCTGAATAGAATAATATTTCTGTCTGTGTATCTTTTTTGTAACTTAAGGTTTTGCCTAGAGGGGTTCTCTATGTTTTTGGATCTAATTACCCTGTAAGATATCTACCATCCTGATTTTACAGGGGGGATTTCTTTATTTCTATTTACTTCTATTTTTATTAAAAGTCTTCTTGTAAGAAAACTGAATGCTTTTTCATTGTTCTCAGATCCAAGGGTTTGGGTCTGTGGTCACCTATGCAAATTGGTGAGGCTTTTTATCCAACATTTCCCAGGAAAGGGGGGGGTGCAAGTGTTGGGAGGATTGTTCATTGTTCTTAAGATCCAAGGGTCTGGGTCTGTAGTCACCTAGGCAAATTGGTGAGGCTTTTTACCAAATCTTGTCCAGGAAGTGGGGTGCAAGGTTTTGGGAAGTATTTTGGGGGGAAAGACGCGTCCAAACAGCTCTTCCCCAGTAACCAGTATTAGTTTGGTGGTGGTAGCGGCCAATCCAAGGACAAAGGGTGGAATATTTTGTACCTTGGGGAAGTTTTGACCTAAGCTGGTAAAGATAAGCTTAGAAGGTTTTTCATGCAGGTCCCCACATCTGTACCCTAGAGTTCAGAGTGGGGGAGGAACCTTGACAGTTCACCTTGATTATCACTACAAAAGGTTTTCTCCTACCCCCCCTCGCCGGTAATAGCTCATCTTAAGTAATCACTCTCCTTACGGGTGTGTATGGTAACACCCATTTTTTCATGTTCTGTGTATGTATGTGTATATATATATATATAGGATATATAAATCTCCTCACTGTATTTTCCACTGAATGCATCCGATGAAGTTGTAGCTCAGAAAAGCTTATGCTCAAATAAATTGGTTAGTCTCTAAGGTGCCATAAGTACTCCTTTTCTTTATGCTGAATAGATGACAGGGGGCTCAATGGATTCCCGTTATTTGTCTCCCTTTTGGCTTTCTGATTTTCCCAAAATCAATAGGGTTCTGGCCACTAATGCCTAGAACATTCCCTGAAATTTTGGAATTGATCAGATGTGGTGTTCAATAGTTAGTTGTTACAGACAGATGGAATAATGTCAACAAGTTGAGTGTATGGCTTCACAAGATTGGCCAATAACTAGTCAAGTGTAGCAAGAGATGCCTTTGCCCCACATGTAAGGGCAGAGAAATAGTCTACACAGGCTTTTAGAATGTGGTGAAGTCTCCTAATTGTGTGCAAAAATTCTGGTAAAAGCACTGACCTGTTTCTGTCTGTGGTTAGTGCTAACCAGACACCCTGGAAATTACAGATGGCAGAACTTAAACTTGAGCATATACACAAGTGTGTGGGAGACAGTCAGCTATGTAGATGGACTTACTCAGCCTTCAAGATCTTCCTCCTCTAGTGTCCTACCTTGATTATTCAGTCTTTCCTATGACACTAATGACAGGTTTCAGATTAACAGCCGTGTTAGTCTGTATTCGCAAAAAGAAAAAGGAGTACTTGTGGCACCTTAGAGACTAACCAATTTATTTGAGCATAAGCTTTTGTGAGCTACAGCTCACTTCATCGGATGCATACTGTGGAAAGTGTAGATCTTATTATATACACACAAAGCATGAAAAAATACCTCCTCCCACCCCACTCTCCTGCTGGTAATAGCTTATCTAAAGTGATCACTCTCCTTACAATGTGTATGATAATCAAGTTGGGCCATTTCCAGCACAAATCCAGGTTTTCCCACCCCCACCCCCACAAACTCACTCTCCTGCTGGTAATAGCTTATCCAAAGTGACCACTCTCCTTACATTGTGTATGATAATCAAGGTGGGCCATTTCCAGCACAAATCCAGGGTTTAACAAGAACGTCTGGGGGGGGCGGGTAGGAAAAAACAAGGGGAAATAGGCTACCTTCCATAATGACTAAGCCACTCCCAGTCTCTATTCAAGTCTAAGTTAATTGTATCCAATTTGCAAATGAATTCCAATTCAGCAGTTTCTCGCTGGAGTCTGGATTTTAAGTTTTTTTGTTGTAAAATAGCGACTTTCATGTCTGTAATCGCGTGACCAGAGAGATTGAAGTGTTCTCCGACAGATTTATGAATGTTATAATTCTTGACATCTGATTTGTGTCCATTTACTCTTTTACGTAGAGACTGTCCAGTTTGACCAATGTACATGGCAGAGGGGCATTGCTGGCACATGATGGCATATATCACATTGGTGGATGTGCAGGTGAACGAGCCTCTGATAGTGTGGCTGATGTGATTAGGCCCTGTGATGGTGTCCCCTGAATAGATATGTGGACACAGTTGGCAACGGGCTTTGTTGCAAGGATAGGTTCCTGGGTTAGTGGTTCTGTTGAGTGGTATGTGGTTGCTGGTGAGTATTTGCTTCAGGTTGGGGGTGCTGTCTGTAAGCAAGGACTGGCCTGTCTCTCAAGATTTGTGAGAGTGATGGGTCGTCCTTCAGGATAGGTTGTAGATCTTTGATGATGCGTTGGAGAGGTTTTAGTTGGGGCCTGAAGGTGATGGCTAGTGGGGTTCTGTTATTTTCTTTGTTGGGCCTGTTCTGTAGTAGGTGACTTCTGGGTACTCTTCTGGCTCTGTCAATTTGTTTCTTCACTTCAGCAGGTGGGTATTGTGTTTGTAAGAACACTTGATAGAGATCTTGTATGTGTTTGTCTCTGTCTGAGGGGTTGGAGCAAATGTGGTTGTATCGTAGAGCTTGGCTGTAGACGATGGATCATGTGGTGTGGTCTGGGTGAAAGCTGGAGGCATGTAGGTAGGAATAGCGGTCAGTAGGTTTATGGTATAGAGTGGTGTTTATGTGACCATCGCTTATTATCACCGTAGTGTCCAGGAAGTGGATCTCTTGTGTGGACTGGTCCAGGCTGAGGTTGATGTTGGTATGGAAATTGTTGAAATCATTGTGGAATTCCTTAAGGGCTTCTTTTCCATGGGTCCAGATAATGAAGATGTCATCAATGTAGCGCAAGTAGAGTAGGGGCATTAGGGGATGAGAGCTGAGGAAGCGTTGTTCTAAGTCAGCCATAAAAATGTTGTCATACTGTGGGACCATGCGGGTACCCATAGCAGTGCCGCTGATTTGAAGGTACACATTGTCCCCAAATGTGAAATAGTTATGGGTGAGGCTCTCCTTACAGTGTGTATGATAACACCCATTTTTTCATGTTCTGTGTGTATATAAATCTCCTCACTGTATTTTCCACTGAATGCATCCGATGAAGTGAGCTGTAGCTCACGAAAGCTTATGCTCAAATAAACTGGTTAGTCTCTAAGGTGCCACTAGTACTCCTTTTCTTTTTGCGAATACAGACTAACATGGCTGCTACTCTGAAATCTGTAAAAGTAATTAATTCTATGTGAGATGAACTCTGTATCTTTACCAAGCTGAAAACTATTTTCAAGGAGCCTGCGGGAGGCAGGGGCACCTCCCCTACCTTCCTGAATATAGATAGTTTCCCCCAAGGGAAGGGTGAGCTATGAGGAGCACTGCAGTTAGGTTTTTTTTTCCTAAGTGATCTGTACTCTGTCTAATGGTGGGATTCTGAGAGAAGGTGTATTTAAGATATGGGGGAGTTTGAACAAGTGAGTGCTGGAGCCAGAGGCTAGGCAGCTGGACAATATGTTCCAGCTCTCAGAATGGGATGCCATTCAGAGTCTGCTGCACCCTGAGAATGTGCCCAGGGACCCCAAGACTGGGGCAGTAGCTGGGCTCCGTTCAGATGCTGGAGGCTTAAACCACCTAGGGGTCCCAGTGGCTGGTTCCTTCACAATAATCTAGTGAAGTATAGGGGCTTGACCGAGAATTTGACAGCTTTATATTCTGAAGAATTCCTCTTGCTCTGTTTTCAAATATACAACTTTGGATTTATATATGGAAAGTGTTCTTCACTGCTTGGGTTTTCCTTGTTTTGCTTTTGTACCCCCCCCCCCAAAAAAAAGGGGGGCCTCCTTTAAACAAATACTAGCAGTTGTACAAAACTATGTAGGTTAAAGAAGGAACCATTACACTTATTTTACCTATAACCCAACAAAGGATTTGAAGTCAAATCTGTTTTTGCACTAAATTAGTACACCAGTCAATCCATAATTAATGTTTTCCTACTGTTACTTCAAACAGAATAAACCTAATATCACCCTTCAAGTGTTGTCCAAATGGGCCAGTGTTAAAGTGAACTGCAAAGTAATCAAAATTAAGTTAATGGGAAGTGTATGTGCTGAATGTCCCTTCTAACCAGACTGTGGTGCGTACTGAGGGCAAAAATTGACTTCCTTTTTTTTTTTTTTACCCTCTGAAATTCTCTCGGTGCTTCATAGGTCTTTGAGGATATCCCCAAATGCATGTCTTAGTGAAAGTACAAAATACCATGGAATGCATGGGTAGCATGAGACATTGTCATCCAAAAAAGTACAAATGCATTCAGGGCTATTGCCAGTGAATTGGGCAACACCCAAGAGAGTATCACAGGAAAATTTTTAGAAAGTGAGTTAAAATTCCTTTAAGTACTGAATGGGCTCTCCTCCACACCCTGGCATTGCCTGGATGCTGGGTTTAACTCTGGTTTTGCTTTGTAATTTTCCTTTCCAGTGCAGGGCAATGTAAGTAAAAAGAGGCTTTTACCCTTTGCTGACTGTTGATCAAAAGCTTGAAGCCCTTTAGCTCAAAGAGCAAGCTGATGTTCCTTGTCAAGAAGTGTAAAATAACCCCATTCCTGCTAGTTTCTTAAATCCTGGTGAATGTTCTTTGAAGTTGCATTTGTGTCTGCAGGCCGGAATCTAAATTTGAAAGGAGATAATCTCCAGAAAATTAGACAAACCAGTGACGCCAGTTCTTCATCTCTTCTAAAGAACATTCAAAATTATGACTAGCAAAGTGTATTCTGCTACAAGACACTGTTGTACCAGATGTCCAGCAACACTCACGGTGTTGCAGTACTTTTAAAAAAAACCACATTTTATTCGCAGCTCTTCTGATACTTTCCATGTGGACAATCACTCTTTAGCATGAATTTAGCTAAATCTCATATTTAATCATCTCAAAACTGTTACTAGATTAGGTGGCAAAGCTCCCTTCAGGAATGTTGAGTTTTAACTACAAAGACTGTGTGAGGTCAGGTGTTTATTTCAAAGATTAATTAAAGATTAGGTTTCTGTGAACTCAATTTAACCTCCTGGGTTTTTGTTCTTTTTTGTGCCTCAAAAATCTTACCAGTTAAACCATCACACTCCTTTCTGCTGGTACTATGATTCTGTTTTTTCTTCCCAAGATAAAACAGGTTTTATGAGTATTATTTATTTTATAAGAAGCTCACTGATTGATTGGTGCAGAATTCGTGTCACGTGTGACAACAAAGACCATCTAAACTGAAAGTCTCTTCAGTTTTTTAATAGTTCAAAACTTATAAGATTTCATTAATTACAGTTCATCTTTCCACAAAGGTCTTTGATATCCTGGATGAAGAGCAACATATACAGTAGGGACATCATTTTATCTGATTACAAATGCACTCCTTTAAGTGAAATGTCCAGTTCTCATAGCAGTCAGTTGCATGTTAAATTTTGTAAAATGGCTTGAATGAAAGCTGTGGGCTTATTAAATTGATGAGAGATCCAAGCAAAGGGCCAAATGTTTTCCTTGTTTTGCAGCATGGCAAAAATTGGGGATTGGTCCTGCTTTAAGCTGGGGGTTGGACTAGATGACCTCTTGAGGTCCCTTCCAACCCTGATATTCTATGAATAAGAGGGTCAGCCTTAGTTGGACACTTTGCTTTCTGAGGGACTAAACAGGACCATTAATGTTACTTAAGCATATTGTTGTGGAGCTAATAATTTTTTTCTTTATATATTATTCTGAAATAAAGCTGCAAATCAAGACTGACTTAATGTGGAAGCCCATTAAACTAACCTTGCTATATTCTTGACATTTCAGAGACCAATACTGTTATGTTAAAATCGAGTGTGTAAACTTGTGGTTAGGAGCTTTGAGCAACTTTCTTTCCTCTTCATTTGCAACATTATAGGTCACTTTGAGCTTGATACAAGCTTGAGTGATTAATTTACGCATTTCCTTATGTTTTTCAAGTCATATTGTTTTCAAAGACCTTTTGCATTTCCTAGTTTTTAAAATAATTCAGTTGACGCATTTGAAATCTTCATTGCAACAGCCAGTCAATGCTGAAATTGGGGATTTTCTTAATGGAATAATTTGCCTGGCTCTGTCACTCTATGAAGTTGATGCAAATGCATCTTTTAAGGCAAATATAGGCTCATGTATTAGAGAGATGGTTCATATGCTCAGTGAATTGAGTAAATACTAAACCACTACACGATGCAATCATGCAATTTCCTCTCAAACTGAAAATTCTCACAGCAGTACTGAAGGCTTGTTTCAGAAAACTAAATCACCAAAGTAGTAAATACAGTGTAAAGTGGTACATGTCAGAACATTAGTCATTCTGTTATATATATATATATATATATATATATTTAAAGATGTAATTCTCCTTAATTTTTCAGGGTACAGTACATACAAAACACAACAGATGCTTTACAAAGCGATAATTTACCAACTGTTACCAGATGATGGCATCTGAGATGTTGCCGTATTCCCTTGATAGGCAATAAAGTGTCTCGGCTACTGTGGTTTGGTAACTCTGGCTAAATGTCAGTGGTAACTTGTGGAAATACCTCTCTGCCTTTCACGTTTAGGTTACAAGTTTGAATCCTGTCCGTGTTGAGAAATCCTAGAAATTATTACCTATTACCAATGGCTGTTTTGTGACCTATATGAAAATGAAATGACTTTGGTGGTCTCAGTTGAATTCCTAGAAAAGAGATGGCCATATCAAAGAGCCTGCCATCATAATTGGCTTGCATGTTGTCATACTCAGTACAGGACAAAGGCAGAATAGGCACAAAGAACTAACTATCATCTCCTCCTTTAGAGATGGTTGCTCTACATCAGGGTTGAGTAAGCACACGGAAGCACGCACTGACGTTGTTTGTTCTCAAGATGACGTGCCCTACCACTCCCAGTCTGATGTCTATTACAAGCATTACATTCACTTACAAAAATCACTCTCACCCACCTATACGAGTGACAAGAGTCCATACTATGGGCCAAATTCAGATCTCAGTTACACTGATGTAAACCTAAAGTTGGTGGAGTTACTCTGGCTTTACAGTGATGTAACAGAGATCCAAATCCACCATGTGAATATTGTATATACTTTTTCACAGTTCATTTTCATTTCTATAAATAATGTTCTGCCATAAGCTGTGACAAACTACATTTACTGAAATGTATATTTACCAGGGGCCAAATTCTGCTCTCAAGTTTGATTCCGACTAACTCCAGTATATGGCCCTATGTGAAGACTTTAGTCCCTATAGTGAAGCCTGTATATAAGAATTACTGGTTAAAAATATTGTGATATCAGTGTTCTACCTTGCTAATCATTTTATCTATTCCTCAGATATAAATGAAAATATCAAAAGAACTTTGTTCAGTGAATAAATTGTAAAAATTCTCTCCTTCCCCAGTCCTTCATTCTCCTGCTTTGTTTGAAAATTTGAACTCTATCCATACTCAAACCAAGCAAAATGCCACATATTAAGGAACTAAGCAGAAGTGGGCCAAAATTCACTGGCCCTGATCCTCGGGTCTGGCCAACAAGATCTGAGCCACCCTGATGCAAGTTAGAGCAGCCCTAGGGGTGCTCTGATTTATGCCATCTGTATAGCCTGCAAGGGCTAGTTACTCCAGTTCAGAATTGCTAGACCACACAGGTGTTCTAGTCACACTCCTCTCCTAGGCTTTCCACTTATATTGGGGAACTACGGGTGGATTCCCCCACAGTAGTGGAATCCTCAACTGCTAATGTAGTGCAGCTTTATGGACAATTTGCCCTACTGGCATGATACAAAAGAGATGCATCATGAGCCAAGCTCTGGCCCAGGGTTTCAAAAAGTGTCTTAAGGAGCTGTATGTTTGTGTTTCTTAAGAAACTTGCTTAGTAGCAGTTCAGTGGTTCTCACCTCACAAAGGGCGAGGCAGGGTATAATTCACACTTCTGCTGCTTCTGTTTAGCTAGACAGTTTTCTACAGGGTTTAGAGCATTGATTTACATAGAGAAAGCTTTTTGTAATGAGCTCTGTCAACTAAAGCTATGTCATCTGTCTAGACCAGAGGTTTTGTCAGTATAGCTGGGGGTAAGATTCAGAAGTGGAGTCAAATGATCATGGTTGATTATGTGGATATTAAAGAGTTAGCAGCTAGAGAGGGAGAATCTGCACATAATTCAAATAGTCTGGCAAGTACTAGTAATTTGTAAAATAACACCAAAGTTGGAGATGTTTGGAAACTGAAGTTGAATAAAAGAAATATTAATGGGCTAAACAATCTACACAAATGCAGTTACTATGGGAAATAAGCAAGAACAACTAGATGTGTTACTAAGGGCTTGTCTACATTACCTGCTGGATCGACAGGCAGCGATTGATCCAGCAGGGGTTGATTTATCGTGTCTAGTCTAGAGGAGATAAATCAACTGCCGAGCACTCTCCTGTTGACTCCACCAGAGCGAGAAGCGGAAGCGGAGTCGACAGTAGAGCAGCAGCCGTCGACTTACCACAGTGAAGACACCGTGGTAAGTAGATCTAAGTACATCGACTTCAGCTACATTATTCACGTAGCTGAAGTTGCATAACTTAGATCGATCCTCTGCGAAATGTAGACCAGGCATTAGAGAAAGAAGCTGTGATGGGCATATCTGAAACTGGGGAGTTGATATTCATAGAATCATAAAAATGTAGGGCTGAAAGGGACTTGAGAGAGCTGCACTGAGGCAGAACCAAGTAAACATAGACCATCCCTATACTGCTGTTTGTCCAACCTGTTCATAAAAATCTCCAATGATGGGGATTCCATGACCTCCCTTGGAAGCTTATTCCAGAACTCAACTAACCTTATAACTAGAACCTTTTCCCTAATATCAAACCTAAATCTCCCTTGCTGCAGATTAAGCCCATTTCTTCTTGTCCTACCTCCATGGACATTGAGAACAATTGGTCACCATCCTCTTTAAAACAGTTCTTAACATAGTTGAAGACTGTTATCAAGTACGGCCTCAATCTTCTTTCTCAGACTTACCAGGCTCTTTTTTTAACCATTCCTCATAGATCATGTTTTCTAAAGCTTCTATCACTTTTGTTGCTCTCTGGACTCTCTCTAATTTAGCCATATCTTTCCTGAAGTGTGGCATCCAGAATTGGATGCAGTACTCTCCAGCTGAGGCCTGACCAGTGCTTAGTAGAGTAGGACAACTACCTTTCATGTCTTACATAGAATCATAGACTTGTAGGACTGGAAGGGATCTCAGTAGATCATCTAGTTCAGTCCCCTGCATTCAAGGCAGGACTACATAACTAGACCATTCCCTGACAGGTGTTTGTCTAGCCTGTTCTGAAAAACCTTTAGTGAAGGAGATTCTACAACCTCCATAGGCAATTTGTTCCAGTGCTTACCTACTCTAACAGTTAGGAAGTTTTTCCTAATGTCCAGCCTAAGCCTCACTTGCTGTGATTTAAGCCTGTTGCTTCTTATCCTATCCTCGGAGGTTAACAAGAACAATTCTTCACCTCCTCATAGCAACTTTTTATGTTTTATTATGTCCCCTCCTCAGACTTTTCCAGACTAAACAAACCCAATTTTTAAAGTCTTTCCTCATAGGTCATGTTTTCTAGACCTTTAATCATTTTTGTTGCTCTCTTCTAGACTTTCTCCAGTTTGTCCACATGTCTCCTGAAATGCGGCACCCAGAACTGGACACAGTAGTCCAGCTGAGGCCTTATCAGCGTGGAGTAGTGGGGAAGAATTATTTCTCGTGTCTTGCTTACAACATTTCTGCTAATACATCCCAGAATGACATTTGCTTTTTTTGCAACACTGTAACCCCCAGATCCCTTTCTGCAGTCATCCTTCCTCAGCAGTTATTTCCCATTTTGTTTGTGTGCAGTTGATTGTTCCTTCCTAAATGGAGTACTTTGCATTTGTCCTTATTGAATTTCATTGTATTTACTTCAGACCATTTTTCCAGTTTGTCCAGATCATTTTGAATTTTAATCCCATCCTCCAAAGCACTTGCAACCCCTCCCAACTTGGGAGAGGTTATTTATGTCAGTAAACAGATAGAGTGGAGGTAATTAATATTTGCACATGGAGAAGAAATAAATCTCCACGTTTTTATTTTGTTTTTGAGCTCTCGATTTATTTTTTAAACAAAAAATGGAATAAACAACAAAACAACATGTCTGAGAGCAAACTATCAACAAGATCAACTATTTTTTAAATTCACATTTATTTTACAAAGTTAAAAACAAATAAAATCACACATATACTAAAGAAACTCTGAAACGTTTCTAAGAAAAAATCTAGAGGCTTTGTTATTTATTTCTCAAAATAAAAGAAAACTAAAATAAATTACAAACTTAAAAGAAACATTCTACCCTACATATGATACTCTTGTTAGTACACCCCAGAATAATAGTCTTTTTTGCAACTGCATCACATTGTTGACTCAGATTCAATATGTGATCCACAATAACCCCCAGATCCTTTTCAGCAGTACTGCCACTTTGCCAATTATTTCCTGTTTTGCAGTTGTGTCTTTGATTTTTTCCTTCCCAAGTGAAGTATTTTGCACTTGTCTTTATTGAATTTCATCTTGTTGATTTCAGACCAGTTTTCTAATTTGTCAAGGTCATTTTGAATTCTAATCCTGCCCACCAAAGTGTGTGCAATTCCTCCCAGCTTGGTGTCACCTGCAGATTTTATAAGCTTACTCCCTACTACATCATCCAAGTCATGAATAAAAATGTTGACTAGTTCCAGACCCAGGACTGACTGCTGTGGGACCCCACTAGCTATGCCCTTCCAATTTTGCAACTAACGATTGATAACTACCCTTTGAATAAGGACTTTCAACCAATTGTGCACTCACCTTATAGTAATTTCATCTAGACCACATTTCCCTAGTTTGCTTATGAGAATGGCATGTGGGACTGTGCAAAAGCCTTACTAAAATCAAGCTGTTCCCCCCAATCCACAAGGCCAGTAACCCTGTCAAAGAAGAAACTTAGGTTGATTGGGCATTATTTGTTCTTGACAAATCCATGCTGGCTATTCCTTATAACTCTTCTAACTGCATTCAAATTGATTGTTTAATTAGTTGTTCCAATATCTTTCCAGGTATCAAAGTTAGGCTGGAGCTCGAGGGCCGGATTAAAATGTCTGGAGGGCAGGATGTGGCCCCCAGGCTGTAGTTTGCCCACCCCGATCTAGACCATCCCTGACAGGTGTTTGTCTAACTTGCTCTTAAAAATCTCCAATGATGGCAATTCCACAACCTCCCTAGGCAATTTATTTCAGTGCTTAACCACCGTGACAGGAAGTTTTTCCTCATGTCCAACCTAAACCTCCCTTGCTGCAATTTAAACCCATTACTTCTTGTCCTTGTCCTTGGTTAAGAAGAACAATTTTTCTCCCTCCTCCTTGTTGCAACCTTTTATGTACTTGAAAACTGTTATGTCCTCTCTCAGTCTTCTCTTGTCTTTTCCAGACTAAACAAACCCAATTTTTTCAATGTTCCCTCATAGGTCATGTTTTCTAGACCTTTAATTATTTTTGTTACTCTTCTCTGGACCTTCTCCAATTTGTCCACATCTTTCCTGAAATGTGGCACCCAGAACTGGACACAATACTTCAGTTGAGCCTTAATCAACGCGGAGTAGAGCGGAAGAATTACTTGTCGTGTCTTGCTTACAACACTCCTGGTAATACATCCCAGAATGATGTTCGCTTTTTTTGCAACAGTGCTACACTGTTGACTCATATTTAGCTTGTGACAGGTTTCAGAGTAACAGCCGTGTTAGTCTGTATTTGCAAAAAGAAAAGGAGTATTTGTGGCACCTTAGAGACTAATCAATTTATTTGAGCATAAGCTTTCGTGAGCTACAGCTCACTTCATCAGATGCATCCGATGTAGCTCACGAAAGCTTATGCTCAAATAAATTGGTTAGTCTCTAAGGTGCCACAAGTACTCCTTTTCATTTAGCTTGTGGTCCACTATGACCCGCAGATCCCTTTCCACAGTACTCCTTCCTTGGCAGTCATTTCCCATTTTGTATGTGTGCAACTGATTCTTCCTTCCTAAGTGGAGTTCTTTGCATTTATCATTATTGAATTTCTTCCTATTTACTTCAGGACCATTTTTCCAGTTTGTCCAGATCATTTTGAATTATAATCCTATCCTCCAAAGTACTTGCAGCTCCTCCCAGCTTGGTATCACAAACTTTATAAGTGTACTCTCTACACCATTATCTAAATCATAGATGAAGATATTGAACAGAACCAGACCCAGAACTGATCCCTGTGGGACCCCACTTGTTATGTCCTTCCAGCATGACTGTGAACCACTGATAACTACTCTCTGGGAATGGTTTTCCAACCAGTTATGCACCCACAAGGCTTGTTACCCTGTCAAAGAAGCTAGCGGGTTGGTTTGATATGACTTGTTCTTGACATCTAATTTACCTAAATATTCTTTATCCTGTTATTTCCCTTTTTGGCTTGCATTCCTTTCTCCTTGTCGTTAATATTAAGTGAATTGAATATCTGGTCACCATGAACCTTAATAAGAAAGAATGAATCAAAATAGGTATTAAACACATTTTGATGTAATCAATTATTAGCTCTTTGTCCCTGTTAAGTAGAGGACCTACACTTTCCTTGATTTTTCTCTTGCTCCTAATGTATTTAAAGGATTTCTTCTTATTGCCTTTTATGTCCCTTGCTAGGTGAACCTAATTTTGTGCCGTAGCCTTTCTGATTTTGTACCTACATGCTTGTGTTATCCTTTTGTACTCCTCCTTAGCAATTTGTCCATGTTCCACTTTTTGTAGGATTCTTTTTGATTTTCAGGTCATTAAAGAGCTCTTGATGCAGCCATATTGGCCTCATGCTATTCTTCCTATCATTCCTTCGTATTGGGAGAATTTGAAGTTGTGCCTTTAATATTGTCTCCTTGAGAAACTGCCAGCTCTCTCAGACAACTTTTTCCTTTATATTTGTTTCCCATGGGACCCTACCTGCCAGTTCTCTGGGTTTGTTACAGTCTGCTTTTTTGAAGTCAATTGATCTTATTCTGCTACTCTCATTCCTTCCTTTCCACAGAACCATGGAATCTATAATTTCATAATCACTTTAATCCAAATTGCTTTCCATGTTCAGATTCACAACCACTTCCTCCATATTGGTCAGAATCAAGTACAGGCAGGCAGCTCCTCTATCCCCACTGCTGCTACAGCCTGTCCCTTTCCCAATAAGCCAAAAAGTGAAGCTGACAAGACGCTACCTCATGGTATCATTGAGGTCTAGAACTTAGCAGGATGCCTGTGGGCAACCAGAATATCCAGTTAGAATAGTAAACACTAAAAATGAGCAAGAGGTTTGGAAGGATATAAATCCTCATGCTTCAGTGTATAAGCCAACCTCCAACTACTGGGGATTAGGAGAGTCTTCACAGCGGCCCGTTATCCCATAACTGCCTATTGTAGCTTTTCTTGAAGCTTCATCTGAAGCATCTGGTACCAGCCACTGTCAGTGACTGGATATGGGACTAGATGGATCCCTGGTCTGATCTTGAATGGCATGTCAAGGGAGACTTGGGTTCAATCCCTGCTCCGCCACAGACATCCTGGGTAACCCTGGGCAAGTCACTTAGTCTTGCTGGGCCACAATTCTCCATCTGTAAAATGGAAATAATAGCCCCTCCCTATCTCAGAGGGGTGTTGTGAGGAGAAATGCATCAGTTGTGGGGTTTAGTGTGTGGGTGCAGGTTAATGGCCTGTGATACTCAGGAAGTCAGACTTGGCCCTTAAACTCTGACTCTAAAATGGCTGTTCCTCTGGTTACTTTCTGAAATATTGCTAACTGGAATGTCAGTAAATGGATACAAGCTATAAGGAGAGCTAGAAAGGAATGTTGGCTTTATAGATCTTAAGTATTTACAATATTGAGCTACAATAAGGATTTTGGTGGTTAAATACTTTATGTAAAAGGACTATAGGAATTAAAAACAAAGGGGGAAAGTGTGGGCATCTCCTGCAGGCCACTGGGGTTGGAGGTCAGAAAGACTGAACAATTCCCAGACCAGTTCTCAAACTACTTATTGAAATCACAGAATGCCGGAGTCCTAGGGTTGTAGATATAGTAGCTGTAAAAGCTGTATTCTGACCAAAAATCCAGTTAAGCGAATATCAAAGAGGTTTCTATGTTGCACAGAAGTCAGCCTTATCATCCAGAAACTCGAGAGTCCAACCAAACAAGTCTGGATCAACTTCTTACCAATACATGGGAACTGATTGAAAATCATGGAGACATTTGGTACCAGTAATTGCAAGCTACTTGCGTTTTTGATAATGAAGACTGGAACATAGGAATTGCCACACTAGATCAGACCAGTGTTCCATCCAGTCTGGTGTGCTCACCCTCCCAGTGATGACATTTCTGAGGAACATGCAAGAAAATTAGGCAAAGTTTCTTCCTACCCCAGCTATAAAGTTATGTCCTAAAGCAGGGGTGGCCAACCTGTGGCTCCGGAGCTGCATGCGGCTCTTCAGAAGTTAATATGCGGCTCCTTGTATAGGCACCGACTCCAGGGCTGGAGCTACAGGCGCCAACTTTCCAATGTGCCGGGGGGTGCTCACTGCTCAACCCCTGGCTCTGCCACAGGCCCTGCCCCCACTCCACCCCTTCCTGACCCCTCTCCTGAGCCTGCCATGCCCTTGCTCCTCTCCCTCCCACCCAGAGCCTCCTGCACACCACAAAACAGCTGATCAGGAGGTGCGGGGAGGGACGGGGAAGAGCTGATCAGTGGGGATGCCGGTGTGCGGGAGGTGCTGGGAGCGGGTGGAGGTGGGGAGCTGATGGGGGCTGCTGACGTATTACTGTGGCTCTTTGGTAATGTACATTGGTAAATTCTGGCTCCTTCTCATGCTCAGATTGGCCACTCCTGTCCTAAAGTGTTATATTACTTATGCATTGCTATCCTAGCTAGTGTAACTCAGAATATTATCCATGTAAATAAATGTCCAGTTCTTTTTTGAATCTCATTATGGTCTTTGCTTTAATCATGTCTTATGACAGTGAGTTACATATGCAAGTTTTCCATTGTGTAAAGAAACACTTCCGTGACGAGTTGGGTCACAGAAACCCCCTTGGGGACTGCCCCCTGATGTGCTGGGACTACCTCTGAGACCGTTTTCCCTGCCAGTTTGGGACTTCAGTACCTTGCCTTGTTTGAGCCAGACACACTTGCCTGCTGCAAACACAGATTCAAGTCTGAACCACGTACTCCATAAGCTGCAGGCTAAGCTGAAAACAGCTTAAGAAGTGCTCCTGTCTCCAGCACTCAGATATCCAGCTCCCAAATAAATCGATTTTACTCTGTATAAAGCTTATACAGTGTAAAATCATGAATTGTTTGCCCTCTATAACACTGATAGAGAGATATGCACAGCTGCTCCCCCCTGGTATTAATACTTACTCTGGGTTACTTAATAAGTAAAAAGTGATTTTATTAAATACAAAAAGTAGGATTTAAGTGGTTCCAAGTAATAAACAGAACAAAGTAAATTACCAAACAAAATAAAATAAAACACGCAAGTCTAAGCCTAATACAGCAGGAAACTAAATGCAGGTAAATCTCACCCTCAGAGATGTTCCAATAAGCTTCTTTGGCAGACTAGCCTCCTTCTAGTCTGGGTCCAGCAATCACTCACACTCCTGTAGTTACTGTCCTTTGTTCCAGTTTCTTTCAGCCATCATTTGGGGGTGGAGAGGCTATCTCTTGAGCCAGCTGAAGACAAAATGGAGGGATTTCCAGGGGCTTATATAGTTTCTCTCTTGTGGGTGGAAACCCCTCTCTCCCCCTGTGTAGAATTACAGCTACAAGATGGAGTTTTGGAGTCACATGGGCAAATCAGATGTCCATGCATGACTCAGTTCTCTACAGGAATGTTCCCAGGAAAGCTCAGATGTGGATTGGCGTCTGTCAAGGTCCATCGTTAGCCAAGTACTTCCATTTACTTGAATAACCCCTTCACACTTTTTGACCAAATCTGCCTTAGGTGCTTTCTACAACAAACACTTTAAATACAAGCATAGAGCTAATGCTCATAACTTCAGATATAAAAATGATACATGCATACAAATAGGATGAATACATGTGGTAGACCATAACCTTTGCAAAGATATGTTACATGGCATATCTAGTATAAAACATATTCCAATTATGTCATATTTACACTCATAAGCATATTTCTATAAAGCATTATGGGGTGCAATGACACAACTTCCCTTTATAAATTTTAAAGTACAAGATACAAGTAGTAGAAAGGTATTAGATTTCAGGAAGGCAAATGAGGGAATTAAGAAATCTAGTAAAATGTGATGGGAATAGTAGAATCTACCTAGTAGAATCTGCAAAAGAAGGTTTGGGAATCCTAAAAGACACCATTTTACAGATTGGTAAACTAAACTATTCAAGAGGGGCACAAAGAATCAAGTTACCCTGCTTGGGTTACTGGACAAAGAAGTTTGGGAATGCAAGTAAGCTGGTGATGGGCTTTCCAGAGTCCATATTCTTCTATTGTGCTTTGTGCAAAATTCTCCTTGACATCAATAGGAATTTAAATCTGGCTTGAGGGTAGCTCACAGTCCTCATTTTGTTGCCACAGATCACAAAACCTAATTAAAAATTTAATTCAGCCCTCTCCACAGAATGCATCTGATACCAGTTTAGCCATAGAAATCCTTTATTTTTATCTTAATCTTTTATCCATTTTTGTCATTGTACTGAATCTAATGCCTGGAAACCATCTAAGTTAAGTGGAAGTGACTTTTTCGTGGGTTGCTATTTTCTCGAGTCTACTGTATCTCTGATAAGTCATATGAGCACTTTAAGCACATGAACAGTAATGTACCTATTTTGAAAATAATGTTTTATACCTGAACTCTTTTTTCATGTTTATTACATTTTCTTGTTAATATATATATGGTATGAAGCAATCTTACGGTGACAGGAAATAACTACAGAATTCATGCATGTACTTACTAATCCACACAGGGAGTGGAAGATCACAAAACACAATATTACACCTGACTGACCTATATAGGCAGTGAAACACCAAGCTACCAGTACCTGCCCGCATGTGAAAGATATAAGTAGTGTCAGTGATAATAGGGAGACAAAAAAATCTGGCCTATGCCTTCCAATTCCATTGAAATACATTTGAATTCGTTGGGTTTTGTTTTGTTTTTTGAGGGACCAAGCTGAAAAAGGATAGAAAATATAAAGACTCTCCTTCCTAAGCAGGGACACTTGTAATGTATGCAAAACACTTTCTGTGAACTCTAAGGTGCCAGAAGTACTCCTCGTTTTTTTTGCTGATACAGACTAACACGGTTACCACTCTGAAACTAGTTTTTGTGTTTGTTAGAAGGCCACTGTCATCTTGAGACACGATTTCTCCTGCACCAGGAGCAGAGCTGGTGTAAAGGGGTCATAGAACAATCATGAGTCAGGCCCAGATGTGTTGAAACATGACTTGGTCCAATGGATATTGTAACAGGTCTTTCTAAAACAGTCTCCCAAACAAAGATGTGCAAGTTCATTCTAATAGGATTTGGTTGTAGTCCTGCTTCTTGCACACGTTTTCTGATGTTTCTTTCTCCTTCACACGTCATTTTTTTCAAAATGAAAGGATATTTCACTCAAAAACCGGATAGTGAAAATTCATCTCTTTAAACAGGTAATAGATACCTAAAACGCTCCTGTTAAATGGTATAATTTCACAGGTCATTTTACCAGAAAACACACAATAGACATGACAAAATACAGTATCATAGATAGAGGATTAAACAACTGACTAGTGTCTGCTCTGAAAAGTGTCTGCTCTAAAATTCAGTACCGCCCAAATTTTACTCAAGGTGTGAAAACAACTGGAATATGTTAATTGAAAGACCTTGATTCAGGCCTATATTTCTATTTCCTTTCTCCCCTCCACCCAACTATTTGTGCTCTTTTCCATCAGATAATATGTCACATTTTGAAATTTTTATATGTCTTTTAGAACTTGTAGCTCTAGAAGTTAAGTAGTTAATCAGATACCAACCTCACCTGACAAACCAAAAGCTATATGTAAACAATGATAGAAGGGTTGTTTTTAACACAGATCAGTGTGTGTTTGTATTTTTAAAGGGGGATGAGAAAAGTGCAGTGTTCCAATGTAAATACATTAGGGAAGGGCCAGGTTCACCAAAATTCTTACCAAAAGCTGGGCAGTGCAGTTTAAATATGTTGTTTTGCCTAAGGGAAGACTAGTATTTAAAAGTAGGCAGGGAGATGCAGCTCCCAGCAGGTAAAATTCCAGCTGTCTAGCACATCAACTAGTTCAAGTTGGCTTTTTTTAATTTATTACTATGCTCTTGGGCCATCTGTTTAGTCATAGTCTGGTCAGCTGTTTTTTTCCGTTAGGCTCTTTAATTTGAAATCTTATTTGAAGTCAACAATTTTTTTCTTAGTTTAGGAGAGGTTAAGAAGCTTGTTTTCCATTTCTCAGCCTTTGTTCTTACATTTGTGCAGCATAAATTGATAGCATGCTCAAGATCTTGTTTATAACGCCTTTACATATACTACCTCCAAGACAGTGGCTCTAACCAGGAGCAAGTGTAATTTAAAACCCTATTATGGTTAGCAGGTAAAAAGACTTCATCATCTTGACTGAAACACAGTAACTTTCTCAGTAGCTGAGTTATCCTTCAAAAAGATCTGTTTACAAGGCTGATGGCCAGATCTTGTATTGGTTAAAAGTGAAAGAGTGTACTAATCTCTCTTTGGCTCCATAGTTGCTTCCAGCAATTAGGTTACCTAATGCCAGTCTTCTATGTATGTGTATAATATACACAGTAATTAATCTGTCATTTAAAGATACCCCCCCCCCAGGAAGTACTAGAGGAGTGGCTTGCTGATCTAAACTTTGCCTTTAAAACACCTCCCTTTCCTGAAACCAGCCTTTCTGTCTTCTA
Organism: Lepidochelys kempii; assembly: GCF_965140285.1. Lineage (NCBI taxonomy): Eukaryota > Metazoa > Chordata > Testudines > Cheloniidae > Lepidochelys > Lepidochelys kempii. Next base: position 81,964,618 of record NC_136386.1, read on the forward strand.
AGTTAGACAAATTGAATTCCATATAGTTTGTGATTGGGATGTTTTTCACTTGTGGTTCTGTGTGAGACATTAAAGAGCCCATTGCTCTTTTTGTAAGTGCAGAGGATTAGGTATTTGTCTTTGCAAAAAGAAAAGGAGTACTTGTGGCACCTTAGAGACTAACCAATTTATTTGAGCATGAGCTTTCGTGAGCTACAGCTCACTTCATCGGAAGTGAGCTCACGAAAGCTCATGCTCAAATAAATTGGTTAGTCTCTAAGGTGCCACAAGTACTCCTTTTCTTTTTGCGAATACAGACTAACACGGCTGTTACTCTGAAACCTGTGTTTGTCTTTGTGTCTTTAGCCAGATTTCTCTCATCAGTGATTTTATGCAGCATGCTGTATGCTGGTTGTGGTGGCTGCACTTTTTAATGCTGTTCTAGGCATTTACTGTAGATACATAAGAACGGCCATACTAGGTCAGATCAATGGTCCATCTAGCCCAGCATCCTGTCTTCTTACAGTGCCAACGTCAGGTGCTTCAGAGGGAATGAACAGAACAGGCAATCACTGAGTCATCCATCCCCTATTGTCCACTCCTAGCTTCCAGCAGTCAGAGGCGAGGGACACCCAGAGCATGGGGTTGCATCCCTGACCATCTTGGCTGATAGCCATTGATAGACCTTTTGTCCACGAACTTATCTAATTCTTTTTTGAGCCCAGTTATATTTTTGGCCTTCACAACATCCCCTGGCAGGGAGTTCCACAAGTTGATTGCGTTCTGTGAAAAAGTACTTCCTTTTGTTTGTTTTGAACCTGCTGCCTATTAATTTCATTGGGTGACTTCTGGTTCTTGTGTTATGTGAATGAGTAAATAACACTTCCTGATTCACTTTTTCCACACCATTCATAATTTTATAGACCTCTATCATATCCCCCCTTAGTTGTCTCCTTTCCAAGCTGAAAAGTGCCAGTCTTTTAAATCTCTCCTCATATAGAAGCTGTTCCATACCCTTAATCATTTTTGTTGCCCTTCTCTGCATCTTTTCCAATTCAATGTATCTTTTTTGAGATGGGGTGACCAGAACTGCACGCAGTATTCAAGGTGTGGGTGTATCATGGATTTATATAGTGGCATTATGAAATTTACTGTCTTCTTATCTATCCCTTTCCTAATCGTTCCTAACACTCTGTTAACTTTTTTGACTGCCGCTGCATATTAAGCAGATGTTTTCAGAGAACTATCCACAATGACTCCAAAACCTCTTTCTTGAGTGGTAACAGCTAATTTAGATTCCATCATTTTGTATGTGTAGTTGGGATTATGTTTTCTAATGTGCATTACTTTGCATTTATCAACATGGAATTTCATCTGTCATTTTGTTGTCCATTCACTCAGTTTTATGAGATCCCTTTGTAACTCTTCGCAGTCTGCTTTAGATTAAACTCTCTTCAGTAATTTTGTATTGTTTGCAAATTTTGCCACCTCACTGTTTACTTCTTTTTCCAGATAATTTATGAATACAGTAGAACCTCAGAGTTACGAACACCAGCATTATGAACTGACCAAACAGCCACACTCCTGATTTGGAACCGGAAGTATGGAATCAGGCAGCAGCAGCAGCCCCCCAAAAAAAAGAGGGGGGGAAAAAGGCAAATACAGCACAGTACTGTGTTAAATGTAACTACTAAAAAAAATTGAAAGTTTAAAAAAAAAGATTCGACAAGATAAGGAAACTGTTTCTGTGTTTGTTTCATTTAAATTAATATGGTTAAAGATAGCGTTTTTCTTCTGCATAGTAAAATTTCAAAGCTGTATTAAGTCTATGTTCAGATGTAAACTTTTGAAAGAACAACCATGATGTTTTGTTCAGCTTTACAAACCTTACAGAGTTATGAACACCCTCCATTCCCAAGATGTTTGTAACTCTGAGGTTTTACTGTATGTTGAACATCATTGGTCCCAGTACAGATCCCTGGGGAAACCACTGTTTACCTCTCTCCATTCTGAAAACTGAAACTTTGTTTCCTGTCTTTTAACCAGCTAATGATCCATGAAAGGACCTTCTCTCTTATCCCATGACTGCTTACTTTGCTTAAGAGCCTTTCGTGATGGACCTCATCAAGGGCTTTCTGAAAGTCAGGTACACTATAACCACAGGATCACTCCTGTCCACGTGACTGTTAACCTCCTCAAAGAATTCCAATAGTTTGGTGAGGCATGATTTCCATTTACAAAAGCTATGTTACTCTTCTCTAACAAATCATGTTCATCTGTATGACTGATAATTCTGTTCTTTACTATAATTTCAACCAATTTGCCCAGAACTGAAGTTAGGCTTACCAGCCTGTAATTGCCAGGATCACTTCTGGAGCCTTTTAAAAAAATTGGCAACACATTAGCTATCCTCCAGTCCTCTGGGGCAAAAGCTGATTCAAATGGTTTGTTACATACCACACTTAGTAGTTCTGCAATTTCATATTTGAGTCCTTTGGAACTCTTGGGTGAATATCATCTGGTCCTGGTGACTTTTTACTGTTTAATTTATCAAGTTCCAAAACTTCCTCTATTGATACCTCAATCTGGGACAGTTTCTCAGATTTGTCACCTAAAAAGAATGGCTCAGATGTTAAAGACTCTCTCACATCCTCTGCAGTGAAGACTGATGCAAAGAATTCATTTAGCTTCTCCACAATAGCCTTGTCTTCCTTGAGTGCACCTTTCGCACCTGGATCGTCCATGGCCCTACTGATTGTTTGGCAGGCGTCCTGCTTCTGATGTACTTAAAATGTTTGTTGTTGTTAGTTTTTGAGTCTTTGGCTAGTTGCTCTTCACATTCTTTTTTGTCCTGCCTAATTATACTTTACACTTGACTTGCCAGAGTTTATACTTTACACTTCAATCTGGATAGAAAGTTAGTTGGAACTAAGAAGTTTGAGGTAGAAAGTTAGTTGAAATGCTTTGGAGTTAAAGGTTTTAAAAGATTGTACTTCAAGACACAAAAGGAAAACAATTTACTTCTTTCTATCTGACAGACTCATCTCCTGGTTAACATTTTTTATAGAGATTTTATCACAGTTTTTGAAAAGCTGTTTGACATTGATCTTATGAACTTCCTGTCATTCACCATCAGTGTTTGGTTTAAAATGTATTTGTGGTTTTCAGGCTCACATCTCTCAGTATGTGCTCACTGCTCATTATTGTTTGGGTTTATTTTCTGTGATGGAGGTGGGATTGGATTTAAAATGTTCTGTTTAATGTAATTAATTTTAATTTATTTCTTATTTGACTGAAAATATCAAGGGTAAGATATTGATAACTTTCCTCACACTGAATAATCTTTATACCTCAAGTTGCTGCATTGAAATCAGTGAGATTACGCATGCTATTCAAAGTGAACAAGGGCATCAGAATATGACATTAATTGAAACCAGAATAACAAAGTTCAAGCATTTGCCTTAGTCCAACTGTGTTTATTAATGAAATAGAATGACTGTAACTCAAGTGAGTTGTGAAAAGGCTGGTTTTTTATCCCAGGATTGGAGCCATTTTTACTGATAAATTTGCAGTCCACAGACAAAAGGTTGGTTGATCACCAGCAGGTTGTAAAAACTGTCTTTGAATCGAACTAAGCTGCACACAGCGTACATAGAGAGGAACTCACTTTTAAACGAGTTCAGGTGACTTTTAAGTAACCATATGGTAGAGTCCAACAAAGGGACCACCTAACTTGGTTGGCGCTTTCCAGAGAAGGGATGTAATGTAGTAGAGAGGTTGTGTAGATCCAGACAAAGGGAAATAATGTGTTTTTTCATCCAGATTCTCCTGTTTCCTCCCAGATGCATGAGTTCCCAAAGGGAAGGATTGTGGAAGCTTTATTTAAGTATATCTGTCACACACACAGCTCTGGGACAGCTCCCCTTGGTTGGCCACTCACCTGGCTGCTGTGTTTGGGCCACCCACACTAGGCCCTGTGTGCTTTTAAGCTTTACTGGGTCTCAGCAGGCTGCAGCACTGTTTCTCCCCTTGTCCTCCCTGGCACTCTTCCTGGGCACAGATGTGTGATGACTGAATGCACCCCTGTATTCATACCCTACACATGATTATAGTAATCTTTGTACACGGCATGCCTTGGGAGGTATCATTTGAAAATTCATGACTTGCTGATCAGTAATATGGTGAAATGCATGTAGTAACATTATGTGTAAAGTTATGAACATAAACTGAAATCATGACTGAAGTCTGTTTCCCAAATAAATCTGGGGTGTAGCTAAAACAGTTTTTCAAAGACAAAGAGCAAGCTGATGCCCCAGCCAGGTGTCAACAAAACTGATAGGCCCCTGTCAGGAGCCATGGGTCTTGAATACTGTTCCACAGGATTCTTAGGCACTGGTAAGTGCTAAATTCCCATCTGAAGATCTACTAACAGTTTCTCGGACAGAAGCTGAACCCTGACAGAGGATAGTCGGACTCTAGTCCTGGAACCTGACTGGCAGAATGCTGAGGGCCCAGCCTGGCCTGACTCTGGTTACTGGGTCATTGTTCCACTCTCAAGTTTGTCTTGTGCTTCTGATCTCCTGTTATCCTGACCCAGCTGACTCTTGACTCCCATACTGTGGCTATGGACTCTGGCTCTGACCATTAGGTCTGACTGCCCATGACCTGGCTTTGACAGCCATCATCTATCAAGTGGCCCTCTTTGGGAAGAAAGGGGAGTAGGGACAAAGAGATCTGCATCTTAGCAAAGAAACAGCATGAGGTCTCCTTCCTTCACCAGATCCCTTGTCTCTTGGTTCTCAGCTGGAAATGCTTTTCAAAGAGGGGCTGAAACTATAAAAAGGACGGGCAGACACCCTCCTCTCTCCTTGCTCATCTCATTCTCTGCACCTGGGAAGATAAAAGAAACAGCTGTTGGACTCTGGGGGAGGGGTTCTGACCTCAAAGTTTGGTCAGTGATGCTGTTGGAACCATGTGGTGAGAAACTTTGCTTTAAATCTAACATAGTTTGTTAAAAATGCTTTCTAATGCCTACCTTGTCTTCTTCTTCTAACCACTTCTGACTTATGCCTCATTTCTTATACTTACTTAAAATCTATCTCTTTGTAGTTAATAAACCTGTTTTTATTGTATCTAATCCAGTATTTAAGATGAAGTGTCTGGGTAACTTCATTTAGCGTGGCAAGTTGTGTGTATATTACTCCCTTAAAGCAATAACAGACTTAATATATTTGGACTGTCCAGGACAGGGCTGGGTAGTACAAGACATACATTTCTGAGGAAAAATCTGGGACTGGGAATGTAGGGGGTCACCTTATCAAAGGCTTTCTGACAATACAAGTACACCATATCCAATGGATCACTCTTGTCCACATGCTTGTTGAACCCCTCAAAGAATTCTAGTAGATCAGTGAAGCATGATTTCCCTTTACAGAAACCATGTTGACTATTCCCCAACATCTATGTTCATCCTTGTGTCTGATAATTCTGTTCTTTACTATTTGCCCAACCAATTTGCCTGCAACTGAAGTTAGGCTTACTGGCCTGTAATTGCCAGCATCGCCTTTGAAGCCTTTTTAAAAAATTGATGTCACATTAGCTATCCTCCAGTCATCTGGTACAGAAGCTGGTTTAAATGATAGGTTACATCACACAATTAGTAGTTTTGCAATTTTACATTTGAGTTCCTTCAGAACTCTTGGGTGAATAGCATCTGGTCCTGATGACTTATTACTGGGCAGCATAGTATGGGGAGGAGGTGACCAGCCCTCTGTGGAGAAAGAAGTGGTTCAGAACTATTTAGAAAAGCTGGACGAGCACAAGTCCATGGTGCCGGATGCACTGCATCCGAGGGTGCTAAAGGAGTTGGCGGATGTGATTGCACAGCCATTGGCCATTATCTTTGAAAACTCATGGCGATCGGGGGAGGTCCTGGATGAATTCTGAAGCACTTTGAGTCAAGGAAAGTGATCAGGAAGAGTCAGCATGGATTCACCAAGGGCAAGTCATGCCTGACTAACCTAATTGCTTTCTATGATCAGATAACTGGCTCTGTGGATGAGGGGAAAGCAGTGGACGTGTTATTCCTTGACTTTAGCAAAGCTTTTGATATGGTCTCCCACAGTATTCTTGCCAGCAAGTTAAAGAAGTATGGGCTGGATGAATGGACTATAAGGTGGATAGAAAACTGGCTAGATTGTCAGGCTCAACAGGTAGTGATCAATGGCTCCATGTCTAGTTGGTAGCCGGTATCAAGCAGAGTGCCCCAAGGGTCGGTCCTGGGGCCAGTTTTGTTCAATATCTTCATTAATGATCTGGAGGATGGCGTGGATTGCACCCTCAGCAAGTTTGCAGATGACACTAAACTGGGAGGAGTGGTAGATACGCTGGAGGGTAGGGATAGGATACAGAGGGACCTGGACAAATTAGAGGATTGGGCCAAAAGAAATCTGATGAGGTTCAACAAGGACAAGTGCAGAGTCCTGCACTTAGGATGGAAGAATCCCATGCACTAGGGGACCGAATGGCTAGGCAGCAGTTCTACAGAAAAGGACCTAGGGGTTACAGTGGATGAGAAGCTGGATATGAGTCAACAGTGTGCCCTTGTTGCCACGAAGGCTAACGGCATTTTGGGCTGTATAAGTAGGAGCATTGCCAGTAGATTGAGGGATGTGATCGTTCCCCTCTATTTGGCATTGGTGAGGCCTCATCTGGAATACTGTGTCCGGTTTTGGGCCCCACACTACAAGAAGAATGTGGAAAAATTGGAAAGAGTCCAGTGGAGGGCAACAAAAATGATTAGGGGGCTGAAGCACATGACTTATGAGGAGAGGCTGAGGGAGGTGGGTTTGTTTAGTCTGCAGAAAAGAAGAATGAGGGGGGATTTGATAGCTGCTTTCAACTACCTGAAAGGGGGTTCCAAAGAGGATGGATCTAGAGTGTTCTCAGTGGTAGCAGATGACAGCACAAGGAGTAATGGTCTCAAGTTGCAGTTGGGGAGGTTTAGGTTGGATATTAGGAAAAACTTTTTTACTAGGAGGGTGGTGAAGCACTGGAATGGGTTACCTATGGAATCTCCTTCCTTAGAGGTTTTTAAGGCCCGGCTTGACAAAGCCTTGGCTGGGATGATTTAGTTGGGGATTGGTCCTGCTTTGAGCAGGGGATTGGACTAGATGACCTCCTGAGGTCCCTTCCAACCCTGATATTCTATGATTCTATGATTACTGTTTAATTTATCAATTTGTTCCAAAACCTTTTCTAATGACACCTCAATCTGGGACAGTTCCTCGGATTTGTCACCTAAAAAGAATGGCTTGGGTTTGGGAATCTCCCTCACTTCCTCAGCTGTGAAGACTGAGACAAAGAATTCATTTAGTTTCTCTGCAATGGCCTTATCATCCTTAAGTGCTTCTTTAGCATCTCGATTGTCCAGTGGCCCCACTGGTTGTTTATCAGGCTTCCTGCTTCTGATGTACTTACATATTTTGCTGTTACTTTTTGAGTCTTTGGCTAGCTGTTATTCAAATACTTTTTTGGCCTTCCTAATGATATTTTTACACTTCACTTGCCAGAGTTTATGCTACTTTCTATTTTCCACAACAGGAATTAATTTACACTTTTGAAAGGATGCCGTTTTGCCTCTAACTGCTTCTTTTACTTTGTTGTTTAGCCAGGGTGACAGTTTTTTGTCCTCTTAGTATGTTTTTTTAATTTGAGGTATACATTTAAATTGAGCCTCTATTGTGGTGTCTTTAAAAAGTTTTCATCCAGCACGCAGGGATTTCACTTTTGGTGCTGTACCTTTTAATTTCTGTTTAACTAACTTCCTCATTTTTGTGTAGTTCTCCTTTCTGAAATTAAATGCTTCCGTGGTGGGCTGCTTTGGTGCTCCCCCCTAGCCCCCCCGAGGGATGTTAAAGCCAGGGTATGATGGCAAGCTGCAGTTCATGGGTTCTCAAACTTCATTGCACTGTGACCCCCTCCTGACAACAAAAATTACTTCACAACCCCTGGATGGGGGACTGAAGCCTGAGCCCACCCAAGCCCCACTGCCCAAGGTCGGCGGGGGGGAGGGGGGTGGCCGTGGTCAAAGTCTGAATCTCCACCGCTTTGGGCAGGGGGGCCAAAGCTGAAGCTCAAGGGCTTCAGTTCCTGGCAGGGGACCTGCACCCTGAGCCCTGCCACCCAGGGCTGAAGTCCTCAGGCTTTGACTTTGGCCCTGTGCAGGGGGGGGTCGGGCTTCAGCCTGGGGTCCCAGCAAGTCTAAGTCAGCCCTGGGGGTGACACTGTGGGATCCCGACCCACAGTTTGAGAACTGCTGAGTTAGACAAACATATGTGGGTGTGACCTGCAAGCTATTTGTGAGCGGTCCAGGTTGGGAGCAACAACAGTAAGGCATTGCAAGGCACCCCAGGTTGCAGGGCAAGGGTGACACAGTCCCCCACTGGTCTGGATTGCACCCTGGTATGTCACAAGGTGCTCTATTAACTTTCATGGAAATGGCACCTCACGGCCCAGCTGTTGTAGGGCCCCCCCAGGCTCCTCAATAGCTTAAGCACACCCGTTCCCAGAATTCCACCTTGTGAGCACACTGGGTTTATAGTTGAACTCTTCAAGGGCATATGCTAGTTAAAGCACAGATGCACCTATGCTTTGCATAGTTTATAACAAATTATGCTTTTCTTTAGATAGCACAGATCCAGACAAAATAAAACAGCTGTTCACCATTCCCTTCTAGCTCATCCTTTATCTGGGAGTCCTTGGGGGTGCCTGTCTGTGTTGAGGTAGAATGACGGGCCCTTGCCTACCTGATCAGGCTCTTGTACTGCCTTGCTTTCTGCCCCAGAACATGGAGTCTCTCTTTCCCTCCCTCCTCCAGCCAATTTCCTTTGACTTTGATTTATCCAGTCACTGTCCAACTTTAAACTTTAAACAAACAATTTTAAACATACAGAGACCTCAGCCTCCATAGTATCGTGGCAAACACACCATTAAAATCCTTTTAATGTTTTATTAAAGATACAGAAAAGAAGGAAAAACAGTTAAAGCATTTGAAATGTGAAGTATTAAGTAAAACTTTTATTTTAATAACATTTCCCACCCTTTCCCTTTAGCTGGAGAGAGTTTTTAGAAGGAAAAAAAATTCTTGTTTGACAGTCTTTTAGATGGTATCAAAGATGACGATAACTGCCATTTGGGTAAAAGAGAAGTTAGTTAAGATGAGCTGAAGCTGCTGCAGTTGCTGCTCTTGTTATTCTGATCCTGTTTCCCCTCAGGTGGTCTTTGGGATTCAGCTGGGAGCTGATTGGGGTGGTAAAGTCATCTGGGTCCTTCTCTCTAGCCCAGTTTGGTCAGGGCATCTCTCTGGATCAGGATGACAAGAGCCTGGGCTCCCAGGAGGCGGTTGGGGCAGTAGGCATAATGGTGAAGCTTGCTCTAGCCTCCATTTATTCTTCCCTATTTCCCCCTGCAAAGTTCCTTTCTTTAAGGATTCAAAAGGGGAGTGGTAGGTGGAATAGCCCAACCCCTCATTATTTTGTCCACCAATTAGGCCTAATATCCAATATATCAATTTGGGTTCATTAATTTTGTTTCCACATCTTCTGATTTGGCCAAGCATGATTTTAACACAGTCCTTGAGTTTTATCGGTAGGCTTTTTTGTTTAGACTAATTTAGTCTCTCTCTCTGTTTTTATTGCACCTGTTTATCACGTTCATTATTGAAAATAACTAGTTTTCATGGTTAATTTCCATGTAGGCAATAGTTATATAGACCAATTATCACAACATCACCCATCAGTCTTAGGGGGCCCTAGTAGGCCAAAATCTTCCTAACTGATATAGCACTATGCACACAAGTGCTTATGCAAAACTTTTGGAAAAAAACCCCACCCCCCTGAGTGACCTAAGTTTTGCCGGCATAAGCACTTGTGTGCAAAATGCTATATCGGCAGGAGACAGTTGATGATTACCTGTTCATTCCCTCTGGAGCACCTGGCATTGGCCACTGTCAGAAGGCAGGATACTGGGCTAGATGGACCTTAGATCTGTCCCAGTAGGGCTGTTCTTCTGACTTTAAAGTTGATGAGTCTGTTTGTCTATTTTTGGGTGCAAATATATATTGAGATGTTTAAACACTTTCAGAAAATAGCTTCTGAAGTCATTCTGTGTATGTCACTGGTTGTACCAAACCCAAACCCCTTGTGGAGTTAAATTGTATTCCTGTTGACTTTGGTATATCCCTTTTGCACACAACAGGACTAGTGTTTTTATTCTCTTTTCTCTTCCATCTCTATCTGGCTAAACATGCAAATAGCTGACAATTCTTTTACAAGTGTGCACACACTTCTCAAATGACTATGTCATTAGGATTTGGCTCTAAGGGGAGGATAAGTGCCTCCAAGTTGTTAGTGCCTGCCTTTTGCTGGTGGCCTGAAGGTCTTGTGCTATAAAACTGGCAGACATGCAGGACTTTGCTCCAGGTATCATGCAACAATAGTAGCGAAGTGAGAACCAGGATATTGAAGGGAGTAGGGACTGGAGAGGGGGAGAAGAGAGAGAGAATATGGAAAAGGGAGAGAGCCTAAGAGGTTATTAGGAGTCTGGGAAAACCTGGGGTAGCCTCCATCATTCTGGCCCTGTCACCATTAGCATCGCCAATTCTGCCCACTTCCAGTCCTTAACCTCCAGTCTCTCTCCTTCTGTCCCCAGTCAGTGTCCTCTGTCCTTCCCCACCACCTATTAAATTCTCTTTGCCTCCACCCTTTGCTCCCTACACCTCCCTACCAACAGTAACTGCCACCACAGTGCTACCTCTTCCCTGCAGAGTTCATGCTGGTTTGGCATTAACAGGAGGAACAAAGACAAGGGTAATCAGAGGCCATCTGAAGCCAGGTGTCACAATAGCCCCCACTCCGACCAGGAGGAGGAATAGATAGCAGATATGTTTGAGTGCCACACATGATACATGACATTTAGCAACCCTAATAAATGTACATGATCAGGAATATAGAGAAAGTACCCTTTATCAATAGACCCAGGAGCTCTAGAAGTTTATGATAAAAGAGAATCTTCTCATTAGTAACCGTTAAGAAATAAGATAAACACTAACTATTACTTCAGTACAGATCTCTTATCAGAAGTCAGTATTTCCCTTTCATAAAGTGATGGCAGTTGGTCCTTTGCAATTGCAGTAAGTGACCTGGTTTGTAGTGTAGAGTATGTTTCCCAGATCTGAAGAAGAGCTCTGTGCAAGCTTGAAAGCTTGTCTCTCTCACCAACAGAAGTTGGTCCAATAAACTATATTACCTCACCCACCTTGTCTCTCTAGATTTATATTAGGCACTTTTGCAATCTGATCCAAATGAATAATACTAAATTATTTATATGGTCTCATAATGAATTGAGAGATAAATAGACCCGAGAATTAGGACCAGGGAGGTGTTTCATAGTTAATCATTTTAGTACTCAAAATGTTTATTCACTACTTAATAGTTATTTCTGGATTTTCAGTAATAACCCCAGACATGCAACAATGAGCCTCATGTGTCTGCTTGAAGGGTCAGAAATATACAAGAAAAGCAACCCCCTCCCATCAAAACTAATGCCACAGAAAAATGCAAAGCTCTTAATCTGCTTTACATGTGATTTGAAAATGTCAGTTCTTGGGTCCAGCAGTTGTAAGAAGTAGTAATGGGGAAGTATGATGAATTAGTGGGAAAAACATATTTTTGCAAAAGAATATCCAACATTAATAAACATTAATAAAGGGTGATTTTTTTAAAGCTTTGATAAAAAATTTGAAATGCCTTCTTTGAAGTTTATCTCATTAAAAGTGCCCTGTAAGGGTTGTATTCTCAAATAACCGACTCCTGATCCACCTTTTTTCCTCCCTCAGATCTTTTAGGTTGCAGGATTTGATGTTTCTAACATATAAAAAGCCACATATGAAAAGCACACCTGAAATAGCAGTATGCAGCGTTGTTCTAGCTGAATTAGTCCCAGGACACGAGGAAGAGCTCTGTGTAGCTCGAAAACTTGTCCCTTTCACTAGCAGAAGTTGGTCCAATAAATGATATTACTTCACCCATCTTGTCTCTCTAATATCCTGGGAGCAACATGGCAACAACACTCTGTTCAACTTTTAAGATTTCTTCTGTCCCTGTGCTCAGGTAATGTATTAAATAACAAAGACTATGAAAATGTTATTTCTGTTCCAAGGGTAATATCAGAACTATAATAATTAGTAAACACTTTGAGTGGGACGTTCAAAACACTCATTCTTATCTTAACTCTGGTCACTGAAGTCAGTGGGAATTTTGCCACAGAGTTCAATGGGGATAGTTAGACCAATGCAGAGCACTTTCATAAATTCCACTCTCTGTTCTTAAGAGAACTTAAATAAATGACTATCATGTATAACCTAACCACACACAGCAAGGTCCTCTGTGTGTTTTCAAAACTAGCTGTGCTTCTTTAATTTTCTTCAGTGATTTTGAGACCTTTTATTTTGTGGATAATGATTTTTATTGATTACTAATTAGGAAAGGCTCCCTTCTCCTCCCTCTCCTCCTCCCCCCCACCAAGTATTTTTCTCTGACAAATGATATCAGGGCAATCACAGAGTTGGCAAGCCCTTGTGTCATGCATTGCTGATGTCACTGGTGCATCTGAAGTCTGCTCTAAGTCTTTGCTCTAAGTAAGCAATGATATTTTATTATAATAAAATCCTTTAGTTTCTTTTAAGTAGTGGTTTCCACCTGTTGTACAACTGTGTCTGGCCTCATGTCATTACTATAACATAGACCAAGACCATCCATTCTAATAGGTCTTTTACATCTCCCAGTTTCTATCTCCCTGAAAATGCAAGTGTGTTTCCTACGACATATTTTGTTTCCTACAATGCATTTTCCAATATTTTGGCCACTGTAATTTTAAAAATTGGAAGCAATGGGGCTTCCATGCCTTGCTTAGAGAATGAAATAAATGGCCCCACAGTAGCATGGGGCCTTTCATCATTAGATAGTGTTGAGTTTGGAATATGCTACATGTAGGTTTCTTCTTTGAGTGATTGCTTATGTGTATTTCACAATAGGTGTGCCTGCTCGCCATGTGCACCGGTGCCAGAAGTTTTCCCCCTAGCAGTACCCATAGGGGGGAGCGCCCCAGCGACACCTAGAGTGGCGTCTCCATGGCGCGGTATAAGGGGAGCTGCACGTTCCCCCCACCCTCAGTTCCTTCTTGCTGCCAGTGAAGGTGCGTCCGAACTACTCTGCTCCAGCTTTGCTGTAGCTAGTCCCCAGAACTGTTTGTTCATTCAGTGTTGGTACCTGTAGTTAATTAGCTGTTTAGTTAGTTCAGTTAGTCAGAGAACCCAGGTTGGGGCATGCCCTGCGCCTCAGGTTTTAAGTCATGCAGCACTTGTAGGCGATCTATGCCAAGGAGTGACCCGCATGCAGACTGTCCGTGCTGTTTGGGAGAAACCCGTATCAGCAATTGTTGCAAAATTTGAAGTCCTTTAAGCCTCAGACCAAGAGAGAGAGGGACATTAGGCTCCGGGCCATTCTCATGGAGTCGGCGCTGACCCCGACTCCGGCACGCCACTCTGAGCTGGCACCAGGCACTGCGGTGTCGGTGCGCGGCAACCTTCCGGTGCCATCGACCAGTCGGCACCGCTCCCCATCCATAGGGCACGCTAAGAAGGCAGAAAGATGCCTTCTTCGCAGCGGCAACAAGTGAAACCCAGGACAGAAGCTAAAGCCGTGCCAGGCAATCCTCGATCCCCACCCGCCTCTAGGCCTTCGACTCATGTAGAGCGGAGTAGCCCGGCCCCTTCAGAGCAGACCTCCCTGGATGTCTGGATGCCATTCACGCCGGAGGCCCTGTAGGCGGCCTGTGTCGTTATGTCCATGCTGGTACCAGGAACACCGCCGATGTCGGCCCCACACTCCAGGGGCAAGCCGCTGCTGGGATCTCCACTGTCACCCCCAGCTCAGTACCAGTCTCGGTCCAGGGAACATTCCCGATGCCGTTCGCCACCCAGTGATCGTTCAGGTAAAGTCCACATGGATTGCCCTCGACTCCCACCAGACTGTCTGGTTGGGTTCCATCCGACCGAGAATCTCGGCAACCGAGGGGACTGAGGTAGACGTCGCCAAAGGTCCTTGCCTTGGAGGGGTTATTGCAGCCGGTCACGGCACGGACGTTGACGCTGTTCCCGCTTGGAATCCCACTCCAAGACCCCGCTAAGCCATCTCCTCCTCAGCCCCGGGCGTCCATCACCATCATCTTGCCATTGCGGATCTGCTCGTCAGAGCCGATCGCAGAGCAGCTGTTACCAATGGTACCAGTCCTCCACGTCTGGATCGCGGTCCCGTGGTCTGCGTCGTTCCCGGCATCGCCTCTCCTCCCAGTCCAGGGACAATGGCAGGTCGTACGTTCGCCGGGCCAGGCCAGCCAGGCTGAACAACAGGCTCCACTGGTGCCGCAGCAGGTGCAGTGACACCAGGCCCCATGGCCGGCCCAATGGTACCAGTGGGCACCGTGGCCCCTGACGCAGCCCCTGGTGGGAGCTCGCTTGGTGGCCGGAGCTTCAGAAGGACCATTGGCCTCCCTCTCCAGACCTGTGAGAAAGGAGTCGGTGGGACATATATCCTCAGCACCGTGCCCAGAGACCGACCAGGTGGTGGACCCTCCGGTGCTGGCGGACACCCAGAGCACTGCACCGGCCTCCTCGCCCTCCCTGGATGAGGCAATTACGGCCCTGCCCCCCTCCGTGCTGCAGGAGGACTTTAGGGCCCACCAAGAACTCTTAAAAAGGGTGGAAACAAGCCTCCACCTCCAGGCAGAAGAAATGGAGAAGCCCTTGAACTCCCCATTTAATGTGCTGTCCTCTTCAGCACCGGGCAGGGTGTTCTTGCCTCTCCATGAAGGGGTGGCAAAAATTTCAAATGCCCTGTGGCAAACACCGGCCTCATTGGCCCCCATCTCTAAAAGGGTGGAACGCAAGTACTTTGTACCTGCCAAGGGACACAAGTACTTATACCCACCCGGTGCCCAACTCCCTTGTGGTTGAGTTGGTTAACCAGAGGGAATGGCATTCCCAGCCAGCCCCTACCCCAAAAAATAAAGACTCACAGAGGCTGGACTCTTTTGAAAGAAAAAATTATTCATCCTCGAGCTTTCAGTTACGAGTGGCAAACCACCAGGCTCTCCTGGACCGGTATGAGTTCAATCTGTGGGGCTCCCTGCCCAAGTTCGAGGACTCCCTCCAGAAGCGTGATAGGAAGGAGTTCAAAGTGCTAGTGGAGGAGGGTACGGCGGCTGCCAGGGCAACCCTGCAGGCAGCTTCGGATGTGGCGGACATGGCCGCGCAGTCCGGGGCCTCCGCGGTGTCCATGAGAAGAGCGTTGTGGCTCCTGCTCTCTGGGCTGTCCAGCAAGGCGCAGACCTCCCTGCAGGAGCTCCTGTTTGACGGCAAAGCTGTTTGTGGAACAAACGGATACAAAGCTACATGCATGAAAGACTCCCGCACAACCCTCCAGACTCGGGGTCTCTATGTTCCATCTCCAGCTAAATCTAAGTTCAAGCCGCAGCAGACTCCCGCTCAGGCCACCCACCCGAAATACGAGGCCGCCTGTAAGAAGTCGCGGGACTATAAGAGGCGCCCTCAGAGGCAGTCTCGACCTGCCTCCCAACCTGGGTTCTCCAAGGGCAAGCAGGTGGGGAAAAGGCAGTTTTGATGGGATGCTTAGGGGCGCACTGCCAGTTCTCATCAGGGATCCACCCTCAATAAAGTTTTCCTTCTTCAATTTGTTTTGTGCTTTCCTCCCGGAGCAATTGCAGCTGACCTCAGACCAATGGGTCCTCAACACCATCTCACAGGGCTACACCCTCCAGTTTACTTCCTCACTGCCCAACCATCCCCTGCCCCCGTCACTCCTGGGGGACCCCTCGCATGAAGCTCTGCTGGAGCAGGAGGTGGGGCGGCTTCTGGGTCTAGAAGCAGTGGAAGTGGTGCCCGGGGAGTTCAAAGGCAAGGGGTACTACTCCCGCTATTTCCTTATCCTGAAGGCCCAAGGGGAACTCAGGCCCATCCCAGATCTGCAATGTCTGAACCAGTACATGGTGAAGCTCAAGTTTCGCATGGTCTCCCTGGCCTCCGTCATCCCCTCCCTGGATCCTGGGGACCAGTACGCTGCCCTCGATCTGCAGGATGTGTACTTCCACATTCATATATTCAAGGGGCACAGACGCTTCCTCCATTTTGTGGTGGGGCAGAATCACTACCAATTTACGGTCCTCCCGTTTGGCCTGTCCACTGCCCCCAGAGTATTTACAAAATGTATGTCAGTGGTAGCGGCCTACCTCAGGCACCGGGGGCTCCAGATCTTTCCCTATCTGGATGATTGGCTGGTCAAGGGCAGCTCCTGGTCGCAGGTGAGGGATCGTGTGACGCTCCTGCTGTCCACGTGCACCGCTTTGGGCCTGTTGGTAAACAACACCAAGTCCACATTAGTCCCGGTTCAACGCATAGAGTTTATCAGGGCGCTCCTGGATGCCTCATTGGCCCGAGTCTCCCTCCCACTGGACTCAGGTTTGAGGTTCGAGAGCCTGAAGGGGCTCATTGACACAGTCACAAGTTTCCCGGTGACAACATCCAGAACGTGCCTCCAGCTTTTGGGTCACATGTCAGTGTGCACGTACATGGTCCATCGTGCCAGATTCAGGATGAAGCCCCTCCAGCGGTGATTGTCCTCGGACAGGCCAGGGACAGGATGGACAAAATCCTCACCATACCCGACTTGGTGATCGCCTCCCTATGGTGATGGTCCGCCCCAAGTAACATGCTCCAAGGGATCCCATTCAGGGACAGGGCCCCATCGCTGGAACTGGTGTCCGATGTGTCAGACCTGGTTTGGGGGGCCCATGTGGGGAATGTTCAGACCCAAGGTCTGTGGTCGGCTCAGGATCTGACCGTACACATAAACGTCAAGGAACTCAGGGTGGTGCGGCTGGCGTGCGTGGCCTTCCGCTCACACCTGGAGGGCAGGGTGGTCAGGGTCCTCACGGACAACACGGCCTCCATGTTCTATATCAACAGGCAAGGCGGGGCCCGATTCTCTGCCGTGAACCCCTCAGGCTGTGGGATTTATGTATAGCCCACAACATCTGCCTAAAGGCCTTCCATCTACCGGGTGCCCGGAACATGCGGGCGGATCACTTGAGCAGGAACTTCTCCTTTCAGCATGAGTGGTCTCTCCACCCGGAAGTGGCTCACAGGCTTTTCCGAGTGTGGGGGACTCCCCAGGTGGACCTGTTCGCAACTCGGCAAAACCGGCGCTGTCCCCGGTTCTATTCCAAGGAGGGACTGGGACGGGGCGCTATCTCCAATGCCTTTCTCCTGTCCTCGTCAGGCCAGTTTCTGTATGCCTTCCCCCTGTTCCCACTGATCAGCAAGGTCCTGGAAAATGAAGATGGACAAGGCCCGGGTCCTCCTGATTGCCCCGGCATGGCCCAGGCAACATTGGTACGGGATCCTCACGGGCCTGGTGGTTGCTCCACCGTGGCCGTTGCCGTTCCACCCGAACCTGCTCTCCCAGGACCAGGGCCGCCTCCTCCACCCCAACCTAGTGGCTCTCCACCTCTCAGCATGGCTGCTCAACGGTTAGGTCGGGAGGAAAGGACGTGCTTAGAAGGGGTTCAACGCGTCCTCCTAGAAAGCAGACGGTCCTCCACATGCCGCACCTACTTGGCAAAGTGGTCCCGGTTCTCCAGATGGGCAGATGCGTGGGGCGTTTCCCTGGTGGCCGCCCCGATCCATCTTATCCTGGACTATCTTTTCCACCTTAGAGCCCAGGGCCTGGCACCCTTGTCAGTCAAGGTGCATCTGCATATCGGTCTTCCATCCGCTGGTGCAGGGTCACATGGAATTCTCCCATGCTATGACTGGCCAGTTCCTCAAGGGGTTGGACTGTCTTTTTCCGTATGCTAGGCCCCCGGTCCCGCAGTGGGACCTGAACCTGGTGTTGGCCCGTCTCACGGGGCCCCCATTTGAGCCACTAGCCACGTGCTCCTGGTCCCACCTCTCGTGGAAGGTGGCCCTCCTGGTCGCTATCAGGTCGGCCAGGTGGGTCTCGGAGCTCAGGGCCCTGACCTCCAAGCCTCCATACACGGTTTTTCATAAGGACAAGGTCCAGCTCCTTCCACACCCTACATTCCTCACGAAGATGGTCTCCGCCTATCACATGAGTCAGGACATTTTTCCACTGGTCCTCTGCCCCAAGCCCCACGCATCCAGTGGGGAGCGCTGTCTCCACATGCTCGGTGTGCGACAGGCTCTGGCTTTCTACCTCAAGCGGACCAAGCCATTCAAAAAGTCCTCGCAACTGTTCATCGCCTCGGCTGAGCACATGAGAGGTCGGTCGATCTCCACTCAGCGGCTCTCCAACTGGGTCACTTCGTGCATCCATACCTGTTATGATGTGGCGGGTATCCCCCCGCCACCAATTGTGAAAGTGCACTCGACTCGAGCGCAAGCCTTGTCAGCTGCCTTCTTGGCCCACGTCCCCATCCAGGACATTTGTAAGGCTGCCATGTGGTCTTTGGTTCACACGTTCACCTCGCATTATGTGATCGTCTCCCAAACCAGGGACGCCGCCGGGTTTGGCAGGGTGGTACTCCATCCCAAGAATTTGTGAACTCCTACCCACCTCCAACAGATATAGCTTGGAATCACCTATTGTGGAATTCACCTGAGCAATCACTCGAAGAAGAAAAGACAGTTACCTTTCTGTAACTGGTGTTCTTTGAGATGTGTTGCTCATGTCTATTCTACATCCCGCCCTCCTTCCCCTCTGTTGGAGTTGTCTGGCAAGAAGGATCTGAGGGTGGGGGGAGAGCATACTGCGCCATGGAGGCACCACTCCAGGGGTTGCTAGGGTGCTCCCCCCTATGGGTACTGCTCGGGGAAAAACTTTCGGCACCAGTGCAAATGGCGAGCACACACACCTATTGTGGAGTAGACATGAGCAACATATCTCGAAGAACACCAGTTACGGAAAAGGTCTTTTTGTGTGATGGCTCATATCATAAACAGGAAACAGCCTTTCTTTTTGCTGATTAGCAGTTTTAATATTTTAATCACATGGGTTTTTGTTTTTTCTTATCTGACCTAAGACTTTTTTTATCTAAAAGTTTGAAATGAGAGAGATTGCAAGGTTAGTGAGAACTCTGTCATTGGTATCTTATATCATTTCATTTAACAAAAAACTTTTAAAAAGTTAGCATTTATAGGAACTTCAAAAACTGCCCAGCCCTTTGCTTGCAAAATCAGGCCTTTTTGGGACATTTGACCATAAAAACTTGCATACCTGCTGTACTCCACCCCGGTCAACTGATGCTTCCTTCTTCTCAACCATCTCTGCTCTCATCCCTGGATTTTTGGTCTCCCTAAATAGATCCTGAAATCCTGGCAATATCTCCAGCAAGTCCTGGTCTACTTCCTCATTCTGCTGGTCTGCATGGTTCACAGAGTTGGCCCTAACCACTGCACTGCAAAGTCCCATGGTGCTGTTCAGAAGTATCCCTGCATGGAAGCAAGAGTGACAAGCATTCAGTCCAGCTCATTGTAAAAGGGGCATATTTTTTACCAAGACCTAGACCTACTATTGCTGTCCCTTGTCTTATCATATAGGACCCTCATTCCCATTATCTTTTCAGGGCACTGTGTCTGCTTTGAGTTACACCCCATCTTGACCAGTCACTCAGCCACCTGGTCATAGAATATCTGTCATGAGTTCATTTGGCCCTAGATCCCCTCTTCTCCCCGATGGCTACCAGCACTTGCACATTGGCTTCAGGCCAGATGGCAACACTTTCATATGAAAATCTCCTCTGAGACAAGCCAGTGACAGAATCAGAGTAAGTTGAACAAGTCAAAGAAGAAATTGATCGCAGTGAAAATAGCGTGAAACTCAGCTTCACTGTATGTAATAAGCACTGTTTGCACAGGAATCCATCTTCCAGCCAACTTGACCTGTGTGTGGAGTGCAGAAAGTAGACTGGACAGGTGACCTAATAAGAAATGATTGGTGCAGGTAGGATGGTCCTGGAGGTCTATTTGTACCATTAGCTATTGTGCCAGCAATCTCTGCCACCACTGGGGTAGGTGGAGGAGATCATAGTGGTGAGCCATGCTCAAAGGGGGTCTAATCCAAATAGGGATTATTGTGCCTGTTGGGAACATTTTGTGTGTGGATGTGAGGTGTGTTACAGCTATGTTAAGGGGACCACATGGTGTACTAGAATGCCAAATTTCTCTAGTATAAACAAGGCTGTTAGGGGCTATTATGCCATCACTGGGCATTTGCCTTGTACCTTGTTTCATCATTTACACCTGGGCAAAGTGAATGTAAATTGCCATCATGTCAGAATGGTAGTTTTTTACACTCTCGGCACTGACTAGGCTAGATCCTGGGGTGCAGTGCAACTCCACAGAGCAAAAGTTGGAGAAGGATGGTGCAAGGGTGGCTTAAAACTCAGCTTTTCAGCCCCCACACTGTGCTGCAGCTCTGTGGAAGGCCACTCCCCATGTGCTGAGGTAGAGCTAGGTGAGGAGTACTCTAGCTACAAGGGATGGAACCCATAGTTGTAGGTTGTCATGATGCAGGGATGCCACACCTCATCAGAGAGTCTGGCCTACTTTATGCAAATATAAATTACTACAGGAGGTGCAAGACAGTGGAGAATTGGCCCACGGTGTGGGAAATGTAATACAAGTGATTCCCTTTTATATTAATAGTTGTTAAACACATATGCTCAGTTCTTCTGGTTCTCAGCTGACATGGGGGAAAAAAAAGCAAAACATTCAAATGTTCCCAAGTGACCAGAACTGCCAGCTTTACAGTTACTTTGTGCTGCTGGAATGAACGGGTGACTGGATCCTTATTAATCTCCACCTAGCTGATCCCTCTCTAGAATTATTTTTTCATGTGTTCCACCCACCGCAAAATGATTTAGTTTGTACTGCCTTCTCCCCATGGCTTACTCAGAAAACCAAAACAAGTCTGAAGAGAATGAGAGGAGGAGGAGCAGTGAATTCATTTTGTGGGTGACGGTGTTGTTTCAGACAACAACTCCCCTGAATCTTGGTGGTGCTTGGAGTTTTCAGCACAAAGGTGGGAAAGGTACTGAGCTACTATGAGATTCAATACATAACAATGTGCAAGCTTCCTTTAGAGCTTCACACCCTACAATATTTGCCCATGATTAGTGGAAAGTTGATGTTATTGTAGGAACAATTTCTATGACCTAAAAGAGGTTAAAAGCTGATAAAATTTCAGTGTATATTTTCTTTGTTTCCTACCGATGATGATCACAACTTAAAAAAAAAAAAGTTCATGCTAAAAATAGGAAGTAGCACATACGGCAGTAAGAATAACGGCCAAATGTGGTCAGCTTCTTGAGGTGTGATTCACATCAACAGCCTTTATACATTTTCAGAGGTTCACTGACAGAGGAGTAGGATGCAAACTAAAACAAATGGAACTGTAGTGACACTATTTCCCTAGGCACTTGTGGTTGACATCTTTGTATGATATGTAGGAAAGAATTTGGAGTAAGAAATAAATAAAATGAGTTTAACGCTGAGAATAAATTTCCCTTATGATTGAAAGAGGTTTGAATGCAACAGGAATTCCATATTAAATGGGATACTGTCACGGCCTTACCTTTGCAAGAGGGTTATTATACTGTAGTACTGCAATAACTTTGGGTCTGTTTTTTTCCACTACAGAAAAACATGTTCTGAAGTTTGTAATTCAGTGATAAATCATGAATCTGAAACCTGATGCACACAAAGTTTTTGCCTATATGCAGAGGCTTACTGGAGCGGGGGGGGGGGGTGAGGAGGAAAGTTACTTAAGCTCTCTTTTACTCATGGAGTCATTAAAATAATGTGGCAACTGACAAATATCTTTGCAAATAAACTGGTACAATGAAAAGGAACAGAAAGCTTGGGCTTAATTCTTCAGCATGGTAGCTAAAGTGGTGCAACTTCATGTGTGGATGCTCATAAATAGATTTAAAATATTTTAAATGTTTGTCTGTTTTTCTGTACAGGGCAAGCTAAATGGATCAACCAGTTTTAAACTTCCGTAAGCATATCCACACAAGGGGTTTCAGCCGTTTAATTAAACTAGTGCAACTTCATGTGTAGACAAGCTTTAACAATGTGGAATTGTGTCCTAAATTTACTACCTCATTAGAAAGTTCATCAAGTAATTCAATTTCAGGAAATAATTCTAGGTCAAAATATGTTATGTCAGAATCGGTTACATAGGTTCGTAGCAAGAAACAACTCTGTCTTCATCAGAAGCTACTAATGTTATGGTGGTTTTAGTGGCGTGAAAATGGAAGTGGGTACTGTATATAAGTGCTTAAGCATTTTAGTGCTTCTGTCCTAATCATTGCTTTCAGAGTCAGCAATCAGCACCTTTTAGTGATTCCCATGTTCTAGAAAAACTATAATTTATTTATGTAGTGAATTAATAATATATTTTTTCAAGTACAATGAACTCTTTTAGCATCTATTATCAGGGATCAAGTCGAAGAGGGTACAGCCTGTATTTATCCAGACAAACCACTTAGTTGATATTTAGAGAGTATGGATAGGGAGAATTGCAACAGAACTCTAGCAAGGCTCCTCAACTTGTGAATATAGCTTCCACTCCTGCAAACATGCACTGTTATAGTTGTGAGTTTTTCTTTACAGTCCCTTCCATGTTGTTGTTGTTGTTGATGACCCTTCATGCTAAATCAGAGTTCTTCAAGTTTTTCCTTCTAAGTTGTTTGTTTTTAATGATCACTGAGGCATCTTCTCTTACTCATTGTTTTTCTCTTTTTAGGTAGCTACCATCTTGTATGGCTTGTGACTTCTGAACTTTATTCTAAATCTCCAAAGAGTAAGGGGGCACCTGAAATCTGTTGTCTTCCAGGAAATGCAAGGGCATGCAGATTGTTTATTGTTACTGTAGGACTTAAGAAATAGGCTTGTGGCATTCAGGTGAAGATCACATTGACCTTCATACAAGAAATGAAATTATGATTATTAATAGGACTTTTGCCCTTCTCTTCCATAGAATTCTTTTGTGCTTTCATGGCTGTTCCCTTTTGAAAGCAGCAATCTGTCAAAATAAACACTATGGTCTGAAAGATCTTTGGGAATATAACTTTAATCCTAAAAAGTCTAAAGCAATTGATAAAATAAGGACTGACATTGGGGCAGACAGTTTTGTGTGCATAAACTGAACATATCTGACACCCTGAGATTCACCCAGGTTCTGAATGCTTCAACAGCATCTATGGTAGTGCTGTAGTATAATAGGCTGAGAGCTAAACTATACTGAAACCCTTTCAAGGTTTGCCCTCTTTTTGAAAAGATACTGTCAAGTATCTAGCTCCAATGAATTGTCCTTATAGCAGGATTCTGAGGCATGTCTTCAGCAGGAAATACCATAGGAAGACTAAGGCTATGTCTACACTAGAGTTGATGTTGGTATAACTTGAATAAATTTTATGTTGGTATAACTTGAATAAATCACCCCCATGAATGACATAAGTTATACCATCATAAGCGCCGGCGCTCACGGGGGCTGGAGTAGTTAAGCCGACGGGAGAGTTCTCGTCTGTTGGCTTAGAGCGGCTGCATTAGAGAGCTTATAGCAGCGCAGTTGCATTGGTGCAGCTGTGCCGCTGTAAACTCTGTAGTGTAGCCATGCCCTAAATCTCATTCACATAAGGGAAAGAGACTCCTTCCTTTGGAAAGCACTAAGGCCTTATCCACATGGGAAGACTTTTCAGTATAGATTTTCCGGAATGCATCCAATGAAGTGAGCTGTAGCTCATGAAAGCTTATGCTCAAATAAATTTGTTAGTCTCTAAGGTGCCACAAGTCCTCTTTTTCTTTTTGTGAGTACAGACTAACACAGCTGCTACTCTGAAACCTATACTGGCAGGGACATGCACAGGAATTTAAATATCACTCGTTTTGGAGGGACATGTTCTGTGCCCCCATCGTGGCCCCAGGGCCGGAGGAGCTGTCAGCTCCTGCCATGGCCCCGGGGCTGGAGATGCTCCCTCTCCTTGCCGGGGCCCTAGGGCCACATGAGCTTGCTGTTGCTGCCCCTAGGATGGAGGAGCTCGCTTTCCAAACCATGGCACTGGGGCCAGAGGAGTTCTCTGCCCCCACCAATTATTGCGGGGGCCCAGGCCCCTGCTTGCCTCCCCTTGTGCATGCCCCTGTATATTGGTATAACTGTAATGAAATAATGTGTCCAACACTTTTGATTATGCCAGCTTGAGCGACTTCCCTTGAATTCTATCCCTTTCCAGTACCTCTTAGATCCCCACAACCGCTGTGGAACACTGCTGGGGTGGTGGTGTGAACAGGACCAAAATGTATTCAACACCAGGTACAGAGAGCCTGATCAACACCTAGTTCTAATATGAGTTAATCATGCTGTCTGAATCCAGAGTTAAACACTGTTTGGCCCTAAGTGACCAGATGTCCTGATTTTATAGGGACAATCCCGATTTTTGGGGCTTTTTCTTATATAGGCACCTATTACTCCCCACCTCCTGTCCTGATTTTTCACACTTGCTATCTGGTCACCCTATTTGGCCCTGTCCACACCAGTCCTCACCCTAGTTCAGGGAGGAGAGGCCTCAGGAAGAGCCGTGTTTAAATCTGGATGTCAGAAACAGCTCAGTTGCTTGAGTAGACAGGACGCCCTTATAATGCTGTTTGATCAAAGACCTCACCTGCTATAAGTACTTCCAGGGCTGGGCCCTATCCTCTCTCTCTCTCCCCATTTCAAGTCCCACTTCCATTTGTTTTCTTTCTCCCTAACTGCTTTTCTTGCTTTTCCTTTATGGGTGCAATCAGTGCAGATCTTGGCCAGGTTTGATCAACACACACATTTCTTACCCACCTGTTGGAGTGCTAATGCCACAAAAAGAAATTATTTTTCTTTAACTTACAGAGTTCAAATGGGGCTTCCTAATAGAAAGTCTAGTAGTTAGAATCCTTTACATGGTCTCAATTGGTTTTGTAGTCTGCTGGGAGATCAGGAGGCAGGAACTACTAGACCAAATTCTGTGTGACAGATGCAATACACTGGAAACACAGACTATTCAAAGATTATTATATTGAGATGTGACAGGTGCTATTGACACATGGAATATTCAAAGACTATTGCATCACCTTTATATGTTATATGTATCTTTATGGGCTAGTGATTGTATTTCTGGGTCAATAGATGAGCTAAATGGTTCTAAACTAAATTCACCAACTCAGATCACTGTGGGGTAATTAATGCAAATTTTTAGTACAGGTAACAAGTCTGTGGAAGTTTCATACCCAGGCGAGATAGCGCATATACCAATTTGTCCTGGTTCAAAAGGCATGGCAAACAAAGAACTGTAAACTATATAAGGAGACTGTCCTGATCTGGGAACTGACATGAAACTGTGATCAATAGTGGCAGGCCATGTGAGAAGTGCCTGAAGTACTTTAATTTGATCAGGGTCCCCATGTGGAAGATGGCTGACTGCCTGGTAAATTAGATCTGCAGATAAACTGTTTATTGTTTTTATTATATGTTTTCTCTGTAATGCTTTTGTTCTGAATAAATAGTACTTTGATTTATGAGAACTGGATGGTCACTGGTTAACTCTGTTATTGCTATTGAGAGAACAGGACTGCAGGTGCTTAACTACAGTGAGACAGGCTAAGAGAAACACAGTGAATTGCAGGAATCTGCAGCCCAATTCCCCCGTCTGGAGAAAGTGCATTGTGGGATCCCTTCCCTGAAAGGTGATGGCAAGAGGCCTGAGACCTAAACAGGGTGCCATCAAAGAGGTCATGCATGGGTCAGAGGTGCAGTTACTTTGGGAATTGTGACATGTTGTTCTAAAACCTAGCTGGCATCTGGGGAACCAGCTGGAAATTTTCAAGGGGAATTTCTACTAAGATTTACTTTATAAATGTACTGAAAAAATTCTCCTCACTGCTATTATGTAGGTCCAGGCTTCCACCTTCCAAGAAATAAAAAAGCTGTTGGAATACAAATCCTGAATTTAAGAGTTTTTCCAAAGTGAGAGTTTCGCAGACCATGTAAGCTTCACATTTCACACTGATCCTGCTACAAACAATAAGCTTATCAAAGCTTGCTTTAGAAAGGGGAAATATACTTGTGTTGCCAATGCAACACTACAGTTGCCTGAAAGTTTGGGATATCAACAAACTGCTACTTTTTTTTTTTACTAGGAGTGGCAAATGTACACTTGACCTCTGACAGCTGACATATCTGCAGGTACTGTATGTTTAGGGGAAAGCCTGTGGGTAGGCAGGATTGTGTCACATACTTCTGGACCCTCATTTCTAATAGCTGAAATAACATTTTTATTATGGTGCTTCCTGGGAACCCAAACCCACTTTCTTTGCTCTGGCAAAACTTCTCTTGAAGTCAGTGGTGATTTTTGTCTGAGTAAAAACCACGTAATTAGACTCGGCTTTTATTGTAGATGTCTCATTGAATTCAGTCAGGAAGTTGTGACGCAGGTTATGGGTTGGGTTTGAGGTTTTGGAATCCTTTTCTAAAAGTCGATCTCATTGCCTCGTTTTATTTCCTAAGTGTGAAGCCGTGGTGAAGCGTGGTGGAGTGTGGAAGAATGCAAGCCAAAATGCAGACTCGTGTCAGATGTAATGGGAGGATTTTCCTGGCTGTTTGTATAATCCTCTTTATGGGATACACAGCACAAGGTAAAATTGTGAATGGTTGTTATTTCTATAATCCTCTTTCTAAACTGTGTAGCGTAGGCCAAGTAAGTATACTATTGATTTTAAAGAATACTTGTAATTGACCTTGAAGTAGGAATAATAAAACCTATTTTTTATAAAATTAAATCTTTTTTTTGTTAAACTTTCCATCAAGATAAGTTTTTGTATAATGCCAATGATGATAAAATTGTTTTTGGCAAGTGGATCTTTTCTGTCCTCTTTATATAGATGATATGTGTAGTTAGTATTAGTATTTATTATATAAAAAACATTATTTAAATGATGGACATGGCAAGTTGCAGAAGTTCTATATAAATGTCTTAGCCAACTGTTTTTGTAGTGGCTGGAATATATCAACATCATGCTATGATCACAGTAATCTACAGATTTTTCAATCAACTGAGTTTGAAATACAGCAATCTAAAATGGATCTAAATTTCAGGAAGTAAGGACTTCAAGCAGACCTTTATTGGAGTTGTTTCAATCAACAGTGAGGCTAATAAATCACCTGCATATAATATGTAAAATTACAGATTTTACTTTGTAAAAGCAACTATGGTGCCTAATTTTGCCCTCTTTTATACCCTGGCAACCCATTGACTTTAGTGGGTTTGTTTGGACTTCTGACTGATTGTTGAATGTAAGGTCTTAACAGGTAAGCAAATATTTGAGAAGATGCATATTTCTGATATTATATCTTCACTTGTTTCATGAGGAAATAGGAAATTTGTGTAAGTATGGGGAAGTTAAGGGTTTGATTCAATACAGCAAAAATTACAACACCGTGCACTATAACAGCTAAAAGGAAATTATTGCTTCACAATGACACACACATTCTGGATGTATTTCTTACAAGAGACATCTAGTTTTCAAGCCACATACGTATATTTCCTGTAGAGATATTATCACAGCGATATTCATTAATTAGATATCTACTGGTGTTTCCTTCCTAAATATTGTTTTCTTTGGATGACTATTATCTGAATTTTTTGCACACAAATTACTCAGGGTGTGGTACATATTACTTCTTACATTTATTAAAAACAGACTTTACTTTTAATATACAATAATAGTTTACTAATAATATACAAACAGAAGAAATGACGATGAAAAGGAAAAGGTACTATGAGAGAGACGTGGAATAATGGCTATACGTATCTCTCCAAACACATTCTTTCTCCTGTAGACGAAATGTGTGCATCAGAAGATTGGAAGAGTGACTCAGTACAGTATGGTAACAGACAATGTTAAAAGGACCTGTAATTATGGAGAAGAGACATTCCCAAAGAACAAAATGAAATTAGACTAAAATACCAAAAGAAGGAGAATATAACATGAGGCTTCAGATGCAATTAGTTAATGATACCAAAAGAAGGATGAAAAGTTTAATCCTAAATGTATTTTTGATGGTTTCAAGTGTTTTGTTTGTTGGTTTATTTTTTGTTTTGCTCCTCTAAATTTTTTTTAAGAAAGCTTTTGCAGCCGAGCCTTAGATGTGAATGTAGGGTAGACATTGTGGGAGGAGAGGAAGTGAAAGAGCATCTGAAAAGTGTTTAGTGAACATCTGCAGCAGCTACTTTCCAAGAAGTCAGTAAATACGCTCTGCAATCTATGCTACAGGGGCTTATTATTAATGGGCAGATCCCACAGGGAGGGTTGGGGAGGAAATCTCTGTGAGGATTCTTTCATGGAGATTGCCTCAGTATTGTTCTGTTGGGGAGGTAGGTTACCTTTGGCAGATTCTGGGGGATCTGCTGGAGGCTAGGGCAATCCACAGGAAGGCTCTGTGCCTCCACACCAGCTCTAGCACCTGGCAGCTAGAGTGTGCTCGGCACCTCACAAGACAGGACCCATGCTTTTCACATTGTTATGTGCCTTTCCATGCTGTATGTGTCCTTTTCATACATGTCCATTTAATTCTGAAATCTACTCCTTTGTGTTGTCATAAGAACATGGAAGTTCATCTAGCTGTTTCATATGGAATTTCTTCAGTGTTTGGAAGATGTGCCCATATGGATATAATATGGAATACAGGAATATTACTTATGGATAGTACTGATTAATTTAAAAATGTCTTGTCAGAATTGTTTATGGTTGGGTAATCACTAAATATATACATATAACTATAACTACCAGTTTCCTGATCAGGAGTTCATAAAGTAAAATAGTCCATAATATTGACTACAGTAATTCATACTAATAATGTATGAATAATTTGATCAGGTGTTCCAGTGCAGAAAGCAAGATTCCAGAGAGTAAGATGCAGACCTGACATCTTGTCTGCTAACTGCATTGAAGAAAAAGGACCGTTGTTTGAAATGTCTGAAAGTGGAGCTAACAGAATCCTCCCTCCCAAGGCTGATCCATTTCTGTAAGTAAATGAATTGTCCCTTCAGTATTTATGGTTGGCATCAATAAGCTTTCAGTATTCTTAGCTAAGGTGCTTACATCTTTGACTTTTAATGTACATAAGAACCATCATACTGCTCAGACCCATGGTCCATCGAGCCCAGCGTCTGTCTTCCAACAGTGGCCAATGCCAGGTGCTTCAGAGGGAATGAACAGAACAGGGAATCATTGAGTGATCCATCCCCATCTCATCCACTTCCAGCTTCTGGCAAACAGAGCCTAGAGACACTCAGAACATGGGGTTTCATCTCTTACCATCCTGGCTAATAGCCATTGATGGACCTATCTTTCATGAATTTATCTAATTCTTTTTTGAACCCTGTTATAATTTTGGCTATCTATCTATCTATCTTTAGACTGTTGTGCATTTGATTTTCCTTTGCATGTTGAAAGAGTATTAATTTTTAAGTGATAGTACAAACATGGCTAAGATTTTGACATTTACAATACGCTGGTGTGGATGATGATCATATTTCACTAAAGTCTAAGGAGACAACTGGTATATTGCGTAGGATTTGTCATAGCCAGTCAGATCAATGCCCATTAAATTTGGTATCCCATCTCATGCAGTGACAAATCCTCGGTATTTCTAATGAGGGCACAATCCAACCCCTGTTTTCAGTACACCTAGCCACTTGTGCAATATTATATATGGCGATCCAGAATGGAAATACTGTTTCCTGATGTCTTTGATGGTCAGCATATGTTCTTAAATCTGAGGCTTGAATGCCATTATAAATATTGTTGGTCATAAAATTTCCCTTTAAAGAAATCCATTGATGGTATTTGACCTCCTTAGGAGTCAATTCTCAATTTGACTGCATGCTGTATAAAGTATTTCCTTCTATTGATCTAAATTCACCTGCCATTAAGGGTTAGGACTCTGGCTAATCCTGAGGAATGTAAACTCTTTAAGCAATGGATATAAGGATTTTTGGCTGAAAAGGGCACTTTACCAGGAAAGAAAGGTCTGTGATCCCAGGGAGGAATGGCTGTGTTGGCCTTCCAAGACAAAGGTCTTATCTACACTACCAGGTAAGTCGACATAAATTATGCTACTCCAGCTACGTGAATAATGTAGCTGGAGTTGACATAGCTTTGGTCGACTTACTGTGGTGTTTACATCATGCTGTGTCGACATGAGATGCTCTCCCGTCGACTTACTTTACTCCTCTCATTCCGATGGAGTACTTGAGTCAACCGGAGAACGCTCTGTGGTCACTTTTGCACATTTTCACTAGACCCGCTAAATCGACCCCTGCCGCATCGATCCCCGGTAAGTGTAGACATGGTCAAAGCTTCTCCTGCCTATTCCCAGCTGGGAACCACTCCTTTTTTCTCCAGGGCTGCTTTTAAGCCTCGCTACCCCTCTTGGGTGCTGCTGATCCTACTACTGCCTCATATTGAGAAAACCTGCATAATACTTTCAAAAGACAAGCTTTGGAACTTAAAATCATAACTTTGCTAGACACTAAAAATCATAATCTTAATAAAGACACTGGATTCATGGCTTATTACAACAGTCTGTTACCCACTAACCCCTCTTTTTGTCCTATGACTAGGGATCTTAATGAGCCACTTCACCTTGAATGGTCTCTTAGGGCTTAGCTACACTTGCAAGTTAGAGTGCATTAAAGCAGCCCCGAACACCCTAACTCCTGAGGTGTCCACATTGGCAAGGCACATAGAGCGCCTGGACTCTGCAGCTGGAGTGTTCCTGGTAATCCACCTCCACAAGAAGCAAAAGCCTTCTGCGCCTCGGCCGAAACGCCCAGGCATCAGTGTGGACGAGGTATTGCATTACTGCGCTGTGATTGGCTTCCAGAAACGTCCCATAATCCCCTGAAGTCAAGTGGCCACTCTTCTCATTGTTTTGAAATCGGCTGCAGGCATGTGGATATCCCCTTTCAAAGCTCCGTTTCTGACAGCCGGCATGCTTATCTGCTCTGAGACAAAGCAAACCATTAGTGTGGAATGCTGCTGTTGTGTGTGTGTGGTGGGGGGAGTGGAAAGAGGGGTCTGCTGCTGTGTGAACTTACAAGACAGCATGCTGACACACTCTCAGCCTCCCAAAACACACTGTCTCTCCCCCCACATACACATAACACACTCCCTGTCACACTCCATCCCCCCATTTGAAAAGCATATTGCAGCCACTTGCACACTGGAATAGCTACTACAATCCACTGCTCTTTGGAGCATTGTAAGAGCTGCTAATATGGCCATGCCAGTGCGCTGGCAGCTGACAATGTAAACACACAGCAGCATTTTCCTTGCTGCAACCTCTGAAGGCTGGTTTAACTCCCGGCACTCTACATCTGCAAGTGTAGCCAAGCCCTTAGTTTAGCATACATAGTTCGCACATATTCTATCTGTTTGACCTTGTATTTAGCTGTGACACTCTGAGTACATTTCTGAGACCTGAAGAAGACCACTCTGTAGCTCAAAAGCTTGTCTCTCTCACCAACAGAAGTTGGTCCAATAAAAGATGTTACTTCACACACCTGGTCTCTCATTGAGAAAAGGCGCAGTTCAGTGTCAGCTGATGGGTGTTAAGCAGAATGGGACAATCATGTTTGTCCTTATGAGTAAATTGTATTGTGATTTTTCTCCTATATTTCAGGATGAAGAAATTTCAGGAGCAACCTGGTATTTTCTCACTTTATGATGAGGAATCTGGATCTGGGGCTGACGACATACCTGAAATAGAATCAGAATCTGAATCTGGGTCAGGAATTGATTACAATGTTGAGTATCCTAACTTGTCATCGTCTGGCTTGGTGCAAAAAGAGGAGTTGAAGCAGGAATTAACAAACGAAGATTTAATGCTGTAAGAAAGAAGACTTTATCTCTTTCATGACGATTATTTACAGCACTTCTTCTATGTTGTATAATTAAGTGATTAGTCATAGGACAAACAGTTTTATAAAAATTATAATCCAAAAAAAGTGCTTATAATCTTTATTACTTTTCTTTGCTAAAAAAATCTTTCTTAAATGTGACCTTACCTAAATTTATATGTGTATTTTATATCTAATCTTGGGATATTTCTGAAATCATGGGAAGATGGAATCTAAAAGATCCATGATAGTCTTGCTGAAGACAAATATTAGTATAGAGAAGAAAATGACTGGAAAATATGAGGTATGTGTATTCAAGCAGCAATTCAGGAGTCACAGACATACAAAGTAATGTAACTAAAAGTAAACGTCCCCAAACTTTTTCTTTGTTCCCCCTAGATAAATTTCCGTATAAAGTACCAATAAGCTTATTTGTGAAATTAATTGTTTGCTATTATAAAACGTATTCCATATTACACAATAACTAATATAATGTTACTTTAATAATTGGACTTTTTATAACACCCAGTGGGCCTCAATACAATATTAATATAATTTTGGCTGTACCTGTTAGTATAAATGGTGGTCATGTAGGTCCAAGAATCATGGCCCCTTCTACATTCCTTCTGTGTGACTATTATTAAAAGTGGTTAAAGAACAACTGCACTTGTTATATTTTAAATTTCTGGCTGAATATTTTTCCTTATATTTGCATCTACTCAGTTGTAATACTATTAAAATTTTAATGTAACCAAATACTGATTTTTTTTCTTAAATGCTGGAGTGAGTGCTCAAAAATATGGGTGGAAATGAACAATAAACAATTTTGTATTCTAGTAGCCTTCATTAAAAAAGTATCTAAAATACACTATCTGTGAAAAGGTTATAATCTGAGGCACAATAAATCCATGGCTGCAGAAAATACACCAATTTTGAGGATTTAAGATCTTTCCACAGGTTTTACCAGATTTTAAATTATCTTTTAAAATACAATAATTTTTAGCTCCTCCAGTTGTGTGAATTTTGCCACTGACTTCACAAGGAGCAGTATTAGTTTTAGAAAGTGCTAGAGACATTCTCTCTGCTGACCAGGAAAGACCTGGAACTGTTTGCCCTGAAGCCAGGCCAATGCTTTTATGTTTGATTTTGCTACCCTGATAGAAAGAGAATCTTTTTTTTGTATTTTATATGAAATAACCCTCCTCCCCGTCACACTCACCTTCCCCAGCCCTTTCACTTGCTAAGTTTTCAGCCCATCCTCAGAAAAATCAGTAGAGTCCTAAAGTTATCCAGAAGGAGATAAAATCTTGTAGTCTACAAGGAAGAACAACATACTTGGTAGCACTGACAACTGTTTAAATTATTAATACTATTTTAACAGGTTGGATGAAAGTTTATAGAACAAGTGTTACCAGTCTTTTTAAGTGTCTCCCATGACGACACCCGCCTTTTAAATAAAATGTAAAAAACTAAAACAACCTCTCTACCCCAGAAATAACATTAGAGATACATGATATTCCATTTTTAAATACAAAGCCAGTATAGTTCTATAGGCAGTAATATAAAGGTAATATCTGCTGTGTTTACTGGGGTAACTGTTTCATTCAAAGGACCCAATCCAACAAACCACTTAACTGGGTGAAGAGCCCAAGTCAGTAGACCTACTCATATGCTTGGAAGTCAGGATGTGTTTAAGTGCTTTGCTGGATTGTGGCCTGAGTGCTCAGCACCTTGCAGGATTGAGCCCAAAGACAGCAAAACATGTAGAAGATAACGGTGTATACCAAGTTTCAGGGTAGCAGCCGTGTTAGTCTGTATCTGCAAAAAGAAAAGGAATACTTGTGGCACCTTAGAGACTAACAAATTTATTTGAGCATAAGCTTTCATGAGCTACAGTTCACTTCATCAGATGCATGCAGTGAAACTTTGTGACTTTGTCCTCACCCATAACTATTTCACATTTGGGGACAATGTATACCTTCAGATCAGTGGCACTGCTATGGATACCCACATGGCCCCACAGTATGCCAACATTTTTATGGCTGACTTAGAACAACGCTTCCTCAGCTCTTGTCCCCTAATGCCCCTACTCTACTTGAGCTACATTCATGACATCTTTATCATCTGGACCCATGGAAAAGAAGCCCTGAGGAATTCCGCTATGATTTCAACAATTTCCATCCCACCATCAACCTCAGCCTGGACCAATCCACACAAGAGATCCACTTCCTGGACACTATGGTGCTTATAAGGAATGGTCACATAAACACCACCCATACCGGAAACCTACTGACCACTATACTTACCTACATGCCTCCAGCTTTCATCCAGACCACACCGCACGATCCATTGTCTACAGCCAAGCTCTATGATACAACCACAGTTGCTCCAACCCCTCAGACAGAGACAAACACCTGCAAGATCTCTATCAAGCGTTCTTACAACTACAGTACTCACCTGCTGAAATGAAGAAACAGATTGACAGAGCCAGAAGAGTAGCCAGAAGTTACCTACTACAGGACAGGCCCAACAAAGAAAATAACAGAACCCCACTAGCCATTACTTTCAGCCCCCAACTAAAACCTCTCCAGCGCATCATCAAGGATCTACAACCTATCTTGAAGGACAACCCATCACTCTCACAAATCTTGGGAGACAGGCCAGTCCTTGCTTACAGACAGCCCCCCAACCTGAAGCAAATACTCATCAGCAACCACACACCACACAACAAAAACCTAACCCAAGAACCTATCCTTGCAACAAAGCCCGTTGCCAACTGTGTCCACATACCTATTCAGGGGACACCATCATAGGGCTTAATCACATCAGTCACACTATCAGAGGCTCATTCACTTGCACATCTACCAATGTGATATATGCCATCATGTGCCAGCAATGCCCCTCTGCCATGTACAGTGGCCAAACCGGACAGTCGCTACATAAAAGAGTAAGTGGACACAAATCAGACGTCAAGAATTTGTGATGGGGCAAGGCCAGATGGCTATAGAAAAGTAGTGGGAGATAGATATATTAGCTCCAGGCGAAACAAATCCCTGGTACCAGGATAAGTGAAATGGCAGCTGCTCTATGTCAGTTAAGAACTTTCCAGAAGGCAGGGAGAAGGCTAGGTTGATTGGGACACCTGAAGCCAATCAGGGGCTGGCTGAAACTAGTTAAAAGCCTCCCAGTTACTCAGGTGGGTGTGCACGTCAGGAGCTGTGGGAGGAAGTTGTGCTGTTGGAGAGGCTGAGTAGTACACACCATATCAGGCACAAAAAAGGAGGCCCTGAGGTAAGGGTGAAGTGGAGCTTGAGGAAGTGAGGGCTGCTGTGGGGGAAATAGCCCAGGGAATTGTACATGTCATGTTTCTAAAAGGTCAGCTACCATTGCTGATACTATTAGGGTCCCTGGGCTGGAGCTCGAAGTAGAGGGTGGGCCTGGGCTCCCCCCCCCAACCTTTGCCCCCTGATTATTCACTGAGACTGGGAGACAACAGAGACTGTGCAAGGAAGGATAACTTTTCCTCACCTCCCTCGCTGGCTTATGATGAAAATGGCTCAGTAGACTGTGTCCCTTGTCTCTAGAGAGAGAAGGCTTACATGCAGAATCACGGTGAGCCTCTGAGGCTAGCGAAATCCGCCAGGAAATGCGGGACCCACGGAGGCAAAGACAGAGCTTTGTCACAAATTATAACATTCAAAAACCAGTTGGTGAACACTTCAATCTTTCTGGTCACTTGATTACAGACCGAAAAGCTGCAATTTTTCAACAAAAAACTTCAAAAACAGACTCCAACGAGAGACAGCTGAATTGGAATTAATTTGCAAACTGGACACCATTACATTAGGCTTGAATAAAGACTGGGAATGGGTGTGTCATTACACAAAGTAAAACTATTTCCCCATGTTTATTTCCCCCCCCCTCCAATTCCTCACACATTCTTGTCAACTGCTGGAAATGGCCCACCTTGATTATCACTACAAAAAGTTTTTTTTTTTTTTCACTCCTGCTGGTAATAGCTCACCTTACCTGATCACTCTCATTACATGCATGCATCCGATGAAGTGAGCTGTAGCTCACGAAAGCTTATGCTCAAATAAATTTGTTAGTCTCTAAGGTGCTACAAGTACTCCTTTTCTTTTTGCGGATACAGACTAACACGGCTGCTACTCTGAAACTCTTGTTACAGTCTGTATGGTAACACCCATTGTTTCACGTTCTCTATGTATATAAAATCTCCCCACTGTATTTTCCACTGCATGCATCTGAGGAAGTGAGCTGTAGCTCAAGAAAGCTTATGCTCAGATAAATTCATTAGTCTCTAAGGTGCCGCAAGTCCTCCATTTGGTGTATACCAAGTAACATTGCCATGTAGTGCTGAAAGGACAAGCCTACATTTTAACAAGCTAAACTTTCAAATACCCAACATATTCCTCATCTAAAACATGGAATAGAAAATAGATGAGTACTATATCTAAATAAATGGCACATTAACTTCTTTGTATAACAAAGTGTTCACAATTCCAGATGTACTTTTTATATAAATGTAATGATTCTCAACAATTAAATATGACCTTCGCAGTTAGTAGCATACATTAGGTTTCTCCATATGCTTCTGAAGTTTCAGTAGTAGTGTTAGATTTTTCTCTGGTGCTGTTGTTGTAATCTCTATCATTCTTCTATAGGCTTTTGATGGAAGCATTGACTGAGATCTGAATGTCCTGAGACTATCTAGTGATAGACTGACTGCAAGCAAAGCATTTTATTAGGACTTAGGACTTGCTAGCTCTTCTCAATCAAACTGACTCTCAAGTTGGTGCCATTGTCCCTGATTCAAATTAAACAATGTAGGACTGTGGACCTGCTTTTGATGCTTTATCTGGTAATCACTTCTCGAGGTTCAACGCACCGCTGATGTACAAAATTACTGTTTAAAAATGTTTTTTGACAGCTGTTTTCTCACAAAAACTGCTTGTTTGTTCCAGATCTGTTGGCCCATCCCTGGTTTTATGAGGTCCAGATGTGAGTGTAAACTTTTGACTCATCAGTAATGCAGTGGCAGCTTTCTTTACGTGTACAGTGTTGGAGCAAAACAATTATCACCTCCCTCCGCCCCTCAAACCTTAGCAAAGGGTGTTGCTGCATGTAACATTCCTGTTTTAAATCCTGAAGAAGTACTTGCTTAGAAGTCTGTATACAACTTTTAACAAGGTCACGAATGGGTGGATGATATGGGGCAGTGCACATGAACTTCACCTCAACTGAGCTGATAAAATTTGGCCACAATTAATTCCGATTATTACACACTATTTTTTTTTAGAATTTCATATCCAACAAATACGTATTTTCAATCATTAGGCAGAAGGTGTAGATTTCAAAATGATCTTTGTTGGTCTTTTGAAGCTATTTCCATTTCAAGAGAAAATCTCTGATTTAAAAATGATCCATCACAATCTATAGATAATCACTTGAAGCATTCTAGACAATTGCTGGATTTTTTGCAGTTGATTCTTTCCAGCAATCAGTTTTTGCACACCAAACATAGCTGCAGGTCAATAATTTCATTTCATTGCTTTTAGCTAGTGGTCATGAAGTTATCTGGGTCCCTGTGTCTGTCTGAACACACCCTAAATACCCCATTCTTTGGCACCCATATGTGTGTGTGTGTGTATTGTTTACAACTCCAATAGTTGGGACAAGGAAGCTTACTTTCTCGTTCCAGTATGAATAGTGTAGGATTTCATTTGTAAACTATAGTAAACTTCTTTCATTTATAACTAGTGAAACACATCAAATACATTTTAGTGATTTGAAGTTGAAGTGGCAGTCAAGAAAAAATATCAGCATTGTTTTTTGCTTAGTTTTGAGAATCAATAGATATACACAGAACAGTGCCCACTGATGCAGACTGGTTGTTTCTGTAAACTGAATGCCTTCTTTGAGTCCTAGAAGCATGGTGAGAGGTTTATAATTTATGTTAAATTTATAACCTTCAGGTATTATGTCATTTCACTAATACTGGTGCTCTCCCTTTCCGTTGTATCCACCTGTTGTCTCTAGTCTCATAGTGCTATACCACCCTCATCACCATGGTATTTGAACATCTTTCTGTAGCACATTAAGCGATATGTCATGTATAGTTCATTCTTTCTCTCATCCTCTTCCCAGGGGAAGAATTGCATGTGCAGTATATTGTTTTGATAGGGATTTGTTGTTTAATATATATGTTTATGTATTTTGCTGCTCTGTGTTTACTTTTGAAGGGAATAACATAGAAATATGCCTAGCACTTGGATGAGAGGAGTGAGGTTTGTGATGGTCCTTTGTTCCTGTGGAAGCTCATTCCACAAGGTACGATTGACCCCTGAGAAAGCTCTGTCTCCTACACACAAAAGCCTTACCCTCGTGGTAGAAACTTCCATTGTGCCTGAGGATCGGATTTGTTGATCACAGTCCTCATCCCAGAAAGCTATGTGGTCTTTTAGATATCCTGGGCCCAGGCCATTGAGCACCTTGAAAATAAGGAATGAGACCCTGAACTTGACTTAGATGTTATGCTCTTTTTATTATATATGTGTACAAAATCAGGCGTGATCCTTATAGGGAATCTCTAGACACTACTTCAGTATAAATGGTAATGGTGTGATGACATTTCTTTG
Organism: Lepidochelys kempii; assembly: GCF_965140285.1. Classification (NCBI taxonomy): domain Eukaryota; kingdom Metazoa; phylum Chordata; order Testudines; family Cheloniidae; genus Lepidochelys; species Lepidochelys kempii. The sequence continues at coordinate 82,003,344 of NC_136386.1, forward strand.
CTCAGAGAAACTCTCAGATTAGTTCTTGATCAATCTTAACATAATCCTATTCACATATTTTAGATGCTTCATAAGCAAACACAATGGGTCTTTCATCCCCAGATGCTAACACATTGGAGTTCACTGCCCCAGTACCGTATACACACACATTTGCATACAAATTGTTGTTGAAGACAATATTGGAGGGTTGTTTATTTTTTATTTGTATTGCAATAGCACTTGCTAAGAAACATGACCATGCTTTGCTTTCCAAACTTCCTTCAACTGGCATGTGGCTAATGATTTTAAAAGACAGACTATAGTCACTAGGCTCGGAAAAAACCTTCCATAGCATTTCAGTTGTCCAATAAATGAACGCAGCTGAACCACATTTTTGTGGGATTTGGTGCATTAACAACATTATCTACCTTTGCATCAGACTACAGCACAACTGGCTAAATCCAGTGACATAAATTATAAAGAGCTGGAAGAATTCACATTTATTTTTCTGCATGTGGAGATCTTAGTCTTCCAGTTGCTAAAGAAGCTCATCCAATTTCCTTAAATGTTGTGGGCCATATGTTCAATGACCAGGAATTCATCCAGATAGCACTCTTTTCCTGACAGATGTTGAAGAATTTGTTCCATTGCACTGATACATAGCAGAAGGAGATGCAATGCCAAAAGATAAACAATTACAACTGAAGAGCCCCTTTGAATAAATTGTTTTGATTCATTTTGCATAAGGATCTTCAAATATAAATGTGCAAATGTATATTTTACTAAAATGCTTTCTGCCAGTTGCAAGAAAGTCCTTAACCCAAGGTACAGGTTGATATGCAGAGAAGGATTTATAGTTACTTTAAAATCTCCACAGATTTTTACTTGTCCAACAATTTAAAACAATGGACACTGGTGCACCTAGTGATTCCTCTACCAGGTTTTCTAGTTTAGCATCTGTTCTGATGCATTGCATGTGGAAGAGGCTGTAGCTTTCATCATTTAGGCTGACAGCAATTCTCAGTGGTCAATCTTACATTAATATTTTTCACAATCTCTATTTAATTGCAAACTAACACTAAAATAACAGCATCTAGTCCTGCACTAGTGTTTAATGGAATTTCAATCAATGACTTGATCTCATGTCATTCTACTGAATTTTAAGCCATGCTTGGTTAAGCAAGGTAAGGCCTATCCTTTTTACCAGAGTCCTTGCTATTGCAGTTGTCCCTTATATATTAACATTTCACACCCTCATAACAAGTCTGTTCTGCCTGTACTGAAAAATGGTACCCCCCTGCAAAGACACTGAATGTCCACTATACTTATGAAAAAAGAAAAGGAGTACTTTTGGCACCTTAGAGACAAACAAATTTATTTGAGCATAAGCTTTCGTGAGCTACAGCTCACTTCATTGCTGTAGCTCACGAAAGCTTATGCTCAAATAAATTTGTTCGTCTCTAAGGTGCCACAAGTACTCCTTTTCCTTTTGTGGATACAGACTAACACAGCTGCTACTCTGAAATCTGTCACTATACTTATGGTTTGCAAAAATTTAATGTGGTGTAACAGATACCATATGAAAAAGTGTGGCTTTTGAGGAGGTATACTGTGGCACTAAAAGGGGTTAAGCTTTTATCTAGCATATCATCTCAATTCTACAAAAAGTGTTAACCCATGTCCCAGGAAAATTACAACCTGGGTAATTCCATTTTATTTACTAAAATATCTCTACCCTCAACTGTTGTGTATTGTTGCTGTGCCCTTTCAAACAACTACCATATATTACCTTAGAGGTGTTGCATTTCAGTGGTGGAGGAAGCAATCTCTCGTGTGTAATGTTTGTGTAGTGGTTTGACGATCCTTAAGGATGAAAGGCACTATACATACCTGTTGTATTTTTTTGTGTTGCTTGAATCCAGCAGCACAACACAGTGATACTAGAATTATATCATGCCAATTTTATTGTAGCACTGACACACACAGCAAATTTCTCTAGCAGGGAGTAGCCTTTGGAAGCTCATGTTTTAACCTCATATGGAATAGAACCTTCAGTCACAAAAAATGTAAACTATTATAATAGAGGTTCTCAAACTGTGGTCTGTGAAGAGCTGGCTGGTCACATGGTGCTGGCTCTGCCTCATGTCCACTTGTTAAATCACATTAAAAGACAATTTATGAATAAATTGAAAACTTTCCTGTCATTAATTTCCTATGTAATCAGCTGCTATAGTTGCCAGAGGGATGTTAGGCAGGCAACCATGAATGGGCAAGGAAGTTTCTGGAGGTCAATCTCTGTATTCAGACATGATCCGTACAATTAGAAAGTTTGGGAGTGCCCACTACAGTGTACATTCTGGACACCCCCCCTCCCTTCCCTTCAAATTATGGTGACTTAAGTGTAAGGCCTTTCATTTTCAGTTTTTATTGATTTTTACCCAAATTTCCCCAGGTTTTACAAAAGCTATTATTAGTTTTTTATTTATTTTCATCTGAATTCTAGACCACTCAGGGACATGAAAATACTGATTATGTTAAGAAAATCCAACACATTACATTAGATAGATGTGTTAATAATAAATTAGGGTAAACGTGAGGCTGCCTGTTAAAATAAGGCAATGTATTGGAACATAGAAAGCATGCATATATGTACATACTGTCAATATACAGTTAATGAACTAAACCACAGCATTAAAATGCTTTTACTTTCAATACTCTTACTTTTCTCTGTTGCTTTTTTCCCTGTCCTCCCACCCCCAATATTAACCCAGAAAACTGTGAAGCTGATTTTTGCACCAATTTTCACCCTTCTTTCAGTTTTTTATAATAAATACCAATACATTCCTGGGAAATGTTAAAGTAAAAACCAAACCCAAAGGGCCTTGCTCCAAGAAGATCCTGAACCAAACCCAAAGTTGCTCTTAATAGAGACAGGGAAGTGAGTGAGCAGGGTAAGCAGGGCTGAGGTGGGGGGGCGCAATGGCTGGGTGGGGGCTGTGGGTACGACTGTGGGGTCCCCAGGCTGCCAGTTTTGTTGTAAGTAGGCAAGAGTTCTCGGGGCTCAGGCCCATGAGGTGATGCAGCAGATGGAGAAGCGACTGGCGGCCACAGGCCCTAGGGCGACACAAGCAGTGGCTGATTGGGCCTAGGTGCCTGGGGGGCAAGAGGAGAGAGGGCGGGGGCTGGCACCAGGCCTGGGCCTGCACTGGGAGGTAAGAAGATGTCCTAGACTGGCGACCCATGCCTCGCAGATCGCTCTGGTTGCTAGGGAACTGCGCCCTCTACCGCCCCTGAGGGGCTCCCTGCAGACAGCGCGCGCTCCGCCCCCACGTCCTCCCCTTTCCCTTCTCCGTAGGGACTAGGGAGGGGCGGTCACGTGGCGGAGGGGCGGGGCGTGACCGCCTGAAGGGTCACATGACAGGGGCGCGGGCCGGAGCTGTTGCGGGTCGGGGTCGGTTGGAGGCGAAGTGACCATGGTGAGTGAGCGGGAGCTGGCACCTCGGGGGCCCCTGGGGTGAGCGGGTGGCGCCTCTCCCGTTCCGAGACGTCGGCGCGGCCTGCTCCGTTCCCCTGCCCGCGTGCGGCGCAGGCCCGGGGGCTGCGGAAGGGTTTTGGTGCGCTGGGGGCCGTGAGGGGCGAGCAGGGCCCGTGGCGGCAGCTCGCTCCCGCCGGGGACGCGCCTCGGGACGCGGATTCCCACCTGTGGCCGGCGGGGGCTGGCTCGCGGGCGCCCTCCCTGGCCCGCGTGTCGCTGAGAGGGCCCGCCCTCGGTTGCTCCGCAGGGTGCTGGGCCCCGCGCGCTCAGCCGGCTCCCCTCAGTCGGCGACATTCGACCTCTGACCCTGCAAGGGACTGCACCGGCTTCTCCTCCCGGCTGGCCCGCGCCCAGGCGCTGCGTTGGCTCGTGGCGTTCGGCCTGCGGCACGTTATGGTCGCTCCTCGCCCCGGTGGGCCCCGCAGAGCTGGCAGAGGCTGGGCTGGAGCACCTCTGCACGGCTGTCCCGCGGGGCCGATAACCCCTCCCCCACCACACCTCCTGCCAAGTGACTGTCGGCGGCGGGGCTGCAGGATCCAATGCCACGTGGGTGGGGTCATTTCTCAGAGTAAACACATCATAGGACTGGAAGGGACCTCAAGAGATCATCTGTTCCAGTTCCCTTGCACTCAGGGCGGAACTAAGTATGATCTAGGTCGGGGGTTGTCAAACTTCATTGCACCACAATCCTCTTCTGACAACAAAAATTACTATATGACCCCAGGTGGGGGACCGAAGCCTGAGTGTGCCCAATACCTGCCATTTCTGGGGGGAGGGGAAGCTAAAGCCCAAGGGCTTCAGCCCCCAGGCAGGGGGTCTGTAATCTCAGCCCCACTAACAAGTCTGAGCCAGCCCTGGCAACCCCATTAAAATGGGGTTGTGACCCACTTTGCGGTCCCGACTCAGTTTGCGAACCGCTGATCTAGACCATCTCTGATCTTAAAATTCTCCAAGGATAATGATTCCACAACCTCTCTAGGCAATTTATTTTAGTGCTTAAACACTCTGACAGGAAGTTTTTCCTAATGTCCAACCTAACGTATCCGTGTTGCAATTTAAGCCTATTGCTTTTTGTCCTATCTTCAGAGGTCAAGGAGAACAATTTTTTGTAACAACTAGGGCTGTCGATTAATTGCAGTTAACTCATGTGATTAACTCAAAAAAAATTAATTGTGATTAAAAACATTAATTGCCATTAATTGCACTCTTTAATAAGAGAATACCAATGGAAATGTATTAAATATTTTGGATGTTTTTCTACATTTTCATATATATTGTATTGTGTGCTTTAATTTAAATCAAAGTGTATATTATTTTTGCTTACAAATATTTGCACTGTAAAAATGATTAACAAAAGATATAGTATTTTTCAGTTCACCTTGTACAAGTACTGTAGTGCAATCTTTGTCCTGAAAGCACAACTTACAAACATAGGTGGTTGTTGTTGTTGTTTGTTTAATTAAAAAAAAAGTAAAACTTTAGAGCCTATAAGTCCACTCAGTCCTACTTCTTGTTCAGCCAATCTCTAAGACAAACAAGTTTGTTTACATTTACGGGAGATAATGCTGCCCTCTTCTTATTTACAATGTCACCAGAAAGTGAGAACGGGCATTTACATGGCACTTTTGTAGCCATCATTGCAAGGTATTTATGTGCCAGATATGCTAAACATTCGTATGCCCCTTCATGCTTCGGCCACCATTGCAGAGGACATGCTTCCATGCTGATGACGCTCATTTAAAAAAAATAAGTGTCAATTAAATTTCTGACTGAACACCTTGGGGGAGAATTGTATGTCTCCTGTTCTGTTTTACCTGCATTCTGCCCCATATTTCCTGTTATAGAAGTCTCTGATGATGACCCAGCACATGTTCATTTTAAGAACACTTTCACTGCAGATTTCACAAAACGCAAAGAAGGTACCAATGTAAGAATTCTAAAGATAGCCACAGCACTTGACCCAAGGTTTAAGAATCTGAAGTGCCTTCCAAAATCTGAGAGGGATGAGGTGTGGAGCTTGCTTTCAGAAGTCTTAAAAGAGCAACATTCTCTGATGAGGAAATTACAGAACCCAAACCACCAAAAAAGAAAATCAACCTTCTGGTGGCATCTGAAAATGAAAATAAACGTGTCAATCTGCAGTGCTTTGGATTGTTATCGAGCAGAACCTGCCATCAGCATGGACGCATGTCTTCTGGAATAGTGGTTGAAGCATGAAGGGACATGTGAATCTTTAGCACATCTGGCACGTAAATATCTTGCGACGCTGGCTCCAACAGTGCCGTGAGAACACCTGTTCTTGCTTTCAGGTGATATTGTAAACAAGAAGCGGGCAGCATTATCTCCTGTAAATGTAAACATACTTGTTTGTTTGAGCCATTGGCTGAACAAGAAGTAGGACTGTGAGTGGACTTGCAGGCTCTAAAATTTTACATTTTTTATTTTTGAACACAAGTTTTTTTGTACATAATTCTACATTTGTAAGTTCAACTTTCATGATAAAGAGATTGTACTACAGTACTCGTGTTAGGTGAATTGAAAAATACTATTTCTCTTGTTTTTTTACAGTGCAAATACTTGTAATCAAAAATAAATATTAAGTGAGCACTATACACTTTGTAATTGAAATCAGTATATTTGAAAACGTAGAAAACATCCACAGATATTTAAACAAATGGTACTCGATTAATTGCACTGTTAAACAAAAATAGCGATTCAATTTTTTAATTGCTTGACAGACCTAGTAACAACCTTTTATGTATTTGAAAACTGTTATGCCCCCCTCAGTCTTCTCATCTCCAGACTAAACCCTTTTTTTTTTTTTTTCAATCTTCCCTCATAGGTCATGTTTTCTAGACTTTTAGTTATATTTGTTGCTCTTCTCTGGATTTTCTCCAATTTGTCCACATCTTTCCTGAAATATGGTGCCCAGAACTAGACACACTACTCCAGTTGAGGCCTAATCAGTGCAAAGTAAAGCAGAATTACTTCTCATGTCTTGCTTACAACACTCCTGTTAATATATCCCAGAATGATGCTTGCTCTCTTTTTCTTGGTTTTTTTTTTGTTGTTGTTGTTGTTGTTGTGATTTTTTGGTAACAGTGTTACACTGCTAACTCATATTTAGCTTGTGGTCCACTTTGACCCCCATATTCCTTTCCACAGTACTCCTTCGTCGGCAGTCCTTTCCCATTTTGTATGTGTGTAACTGATTGTTCCTTCCTAAATGGAATGCTTTGCATTTGTCCGTATTGAATGTCATTCTATTTATTTCAGACCATTTCTCCAGTTTGTCCAGATCATTTTGAATTTTAATCCTATCCTCCAGTGCACTTGCAACCCCTCCCAGCTTGGTAACATCCACAAACTTTATAAGTGTTCTCTCTATGTGATTATCTAAATCCTTGATGAAGATACTGAACAGAACTGGACCCAGAACTGATCCTTGTGGGATCCTGCTTGATGCACCCTTTCAGCTCGGCCATGAACCACTCACTGATGATTGCTCTCTGGGAATGGTTTTCCAAACAGTTATGGACTCACCTTGTAGTAGCTCCATCATGGTTGTATTTCCCTAGTTTGTTTGTGAGAAGGTCATGTGAGACGGCATCAAAAGCCTTATGAAAGTCAAAATATATCTTGTCTACCACTTCCCCCTATACACAAGGCTTGTTACCCTGTCAAAGAAAGATGTTAGGTTGGTTTGACACAATTTGTTCTTGACAAATCAGTGCTGACTATTACTTATCACCTTATTATCTTCTAGGTGTTTGCAAACTGATTGTTTAATTTTTTGCTCTATTACTTTCTGGGTAGTGAAATTAAGATGTCTGTAATTCCTTGGGTTGCCCTTATTTCCTTTTTTTAATAGATTGGCACTATATATGCCCTCTTCCAGTCATGTGGAATCTCTCCCATCTTTTATGAATTTTCAAAGATGACCATTAATGGCTCAGATATCTCCTCAGTCAACTCCTTGAGTATTCTTGGATGCATTTCATCAGGCCATGGTAACTTTAAGACATCTAACTTGTCTAAGTAATTTTTAACTTGCTCTTTCCCTATTTTAGCCTCTGATCCTACCTCATTTTCACTGGCATTCACAATGTTAGATGTCCAATCGCTATTAAACTTTTCAGTTTTCACTAAAACAAAAAATAGTCATTTAGCGCTTCTGCCATTTTCACATTTTCTGTTACTGTTTCCCTCCCCTCATTGAGTAAAGGGCCTACCTACCCTGTCCTTGGTTTTTCTTTGCTTCTGATGTATTTGTAGAATGTTTTCGTGTTACTCTTTGTCTCTAGCTAGTTGAATCTCTCTTGTTTTGTGACTTGGCCTTCTAATTTTGTGTTCCATACCTGTGTGTTATGTTTATGTTCATCCTTTGTAGTTTGACCTAGTTTCTACTTTTTGTAGGACTCTTCGAGGTTTTAAATCATTGAAGATCTACTTAAGCCATGGTGTTCTCTTGCTCAATTTTCTATCTTTTTCTACTCAGTGGGGTAGTTTGCTCTTGTGCCCTTAATAATATCTCTCTTTCTCCAATGGTAACAATATTTTTTATTATTCCTACTGTATTTGAGTCCTGCCAGTGTTCTTGCCTATCAAAACTTGACAGCTTGGTCCTTACTTGAGGAGTTTAGACTATTTTATTGCAGGCTATAAACAGTTCTGACACCTATCGTATGCTAAGTACATGTTGTGTCATCCAGAAGACTATATTATCCTGAAAGCATGAACTTTTTGGTTTAAGATTACTTATGTATTTGCCAAGCACACTTATGCTGCATATTTATATGGCATCCTCCCAAAATGCCTTACAAATTCTATGTAGGGGTTACTGAAATATACTTGCCTCTGTAGTTGAAAGTGCACAGTAATAGTACAGAAAGGTTTAGGACCATTTCATATTGTAAGGGTATGCCCACACTAAGTTAACATTGTGACTGTCTTTCCCTTACAAGGTATTTAGCAAGGAGATCAGATGCTTTTTTATTTATTTTTTTTAAAGTAGTCCACTGCCTTAGGAGGGAATCTCTTTTTTGGGGAAAGTTAGAGATCAGTTGGACAACATAACTAGAAGATCACAGTTTTTGAAAAATTGAGGTTTTCATTTTTGGAAAACCTATTTTTTTGGAATGGCTTGTTTTTTAAAAATGGTTTAGCCTTGAAACTCCAAATTTGTTTTGTTTATCCATGCTAGATGAGAACTAGTGCTTTTGGGAAGGAGAATGTCTAATTCAGAAGTAACTTGTGAGTCTTGTAACTGTCTTGCAGTATTTGTAAGGTTAGCTGTCTTCACTTCATATGCAAGATATAGCAGTCTATTTGTTGATATGTTTACATATAAACTATTTTGACACAAATTGAGGGAGGTGATGGGGCTTTTATTTAAAGGCTTTATTCTCCTTCAAATTGAAGCATAGGCCAGCCCATATGGGGAACATCTTAAAATAAGTATTGATGTGCAGTATCTTAAGAGTACTCTACTGTCAACCTCTGTTTCTATTGTGACTGCATTTTAGTGGCTCTGTCTATAATTTGTGAAATGCTATACCACAGCAGTTCTCAAACTGTGGGTCGGGACCCCAAGTGGGGTCGTCAGGGCTGGCTTAGACTTCGTGGGGCCGAACCCAACGCCTGAGGGCTTCAGTTTTGGGCAGTGGAGCTGAGATTACAGATCCCCTGCCTGGGGCTTAAGCCCTTGGCTTCACCTCCCTTCCACCCTCCCCCCCCCCCCCCCCCGGGGTGGCAGGGAGCGGGTGGGCTCAGGCTTCGGTCCCCCCTCCTAGGGTCGTATAGTAATTTTTATAGCTAGAAGGGGGTCACGGTGCAATGAAGTTTGAGAACCCCTGTACTATGGGATCCTTTTAGATGATGTGTGCTGTGAATGTAATCTGTTTTTGGTTTGGAGGTAAATGTGCATAAAACTCAATAGGCACTCTTTCAATTTGATACGTGTAATTGCTGACTACACTTTGAAAGTAGTACTGCATGTTTCAGGATTAATGTGAGCATGTTCCTGGAAAGGGCAATAAAGTGTTATAACTTAAACATATTTCTTGTATACTAATGATTTGGGAATTCTTCCTAAGTAACTAATTTAACTGGAAATTGAATATCAGAAAACAGATGTAGTCACAAAGCAAGCTTCTTTGATGTTCCACCTGTGAATGTAAATCTGTACTCAGCAGAGACTTGGAAGACTTCCCTGTTAGATGTGAGCCCCTCCTTAGGCTGCTTTTTGAGCTGTTGGAGTCTAGGCTACAGAGCTTTCAGATGTTCTAAGCCAATGGGGTGGAGGGGTCTCCCATCAACTTACCTACCACCACTCACTGAGGCTGGGGTAATGATGACAATGGGAGAGGCTCTCCCACTGGCGTTTAGGTCAGTGTAACTTATGTAGTTCAGGGGGGTGGCTTAGTCACACCCCTGAGCGACACAGCTTGTACCGATGTAAGCTATAGTGTGTACATAGCCAGTACTGAGTGGAAGTCTCAGGTTAACTGTAGCTAATCTAGCTTTCTTTTACAGAATATTGCACCACTCTTTGTGAAGAGTTTTGGGGCAGTTTGCCAGAGTAACAAGCTCTAAGTAGAAACAAAGTACAGGGACTTCTTTTATTTAGCCTTGTGTATCTTAACCTATCATAAGATAAAAATTGCTTATGTTCTTTCTTCAGCCTGTCTTGCAGTCCTGTGTCTTCTGTTTCCCCAAACAGTGTCACTCTTGCTGATATGAGAGTTTTCTTCTCAGTAGTGCCTGTTGTTTGGAACAGCTTTCTTGCATCATTAGTTCTATGCGTTTAAGATTTTTAGCTAAATACCTCTCCTCTTCTATTGACTTTGTCCAAACTCTTCAAATTTTGTCTCCCCAGACTACAATTAAAGATCCTACATAGAATGAGAACGTATATTCTTTAAAGAATACCAAATGTACCCAGTAGAAGACAGTGAGGGACTACATCTAGTTTTGTGTGTGTGATTTGCATCCAGAACGTTCTGTTCAGGGGCAGAGACAACGAGGAGTCCTTGTGGCACCGTAGAGACTAACAAATTTATTTGTGTATACGCTTTCGTGGGCTAGAACCCACTTCGTCAGATGCGTGGAGTGGAAAATACAGGAGCAGGTATAAATACATGAAAGGATGGGAGTTGCCTTACCAAGTGTGAGGTTAGTCTAACGAGACAAATCAATTGACAGCAGGATAGCAAGGGAGGAAAAATAACTTTTGAAGTGGTAATGAGTGGCCCATTTCAGACAGTTAACGAGAAGTGTGAGTAATAGTAGGGGGAAACTAGTATTGGGGAAATTAGGTTTAGGTTTTGTAATGATCCAGGGGCAGTCGCAGATAATTTTGAAATGTCCATTCTCATAACTTCAAAAGTTACTTTTCCTCCCTTGGTATCCTGCTGTCAATTGAATTGTCTTGTTAGACTAACCTCACACTTGGTAAGGCAATTCACATCTTTTCATGTATTTATACCTACTCCTGTATTTTCCACTCCATACATCTGATAAAGTGGGTTCTAGCCCATAGAATATCAGGGTTGGAAGGCACCGCCTTTCCTTCCTTCCTCAACCCAGAGTTCGGTGCATAGTCTTGGACCAAAAAACCATCTTTTTCCAGTTCTGCTTCCAGTGTTTCCTGTAGATCCTCTCCCTGGTCTTTCAGTTTGTGGCCTATTTCCTCTTACTCCAATAAACAGTTTTTTACAATGTTATACATAGTGTGTCCCAGTTTCTTAATTGTAAGGAATCCAAAAGTTTGTTTTTGAGTCTGGGTGTCTCAAGTATGATTTAAAACTATCAAATTTCAGTGGAAAGTTGCGGTACTAATAAATAGGGGCTGAAATTTTTTTGTGATCATAATTGGGTACTAGAACTATCTACTTATTCCTGTTGTGACTAGTCAATTTTGCTTGCACTGCTCATTCTTCAGCTTGCTACTGATCTTATCTTTTAATTATTTGCTGAGTACTGTCCCATGTGGTTATTATGAAACTACTTGTGTATAACTTTTTAAACATCCCAATGAAATGATTTGCATATTCTAAAAATTTGAGCTTTACATCTGCAAACTGAGATCTGTCCTTCAGTACACAGGGAACTTGTGTAATTGGGAACATACTTTCATCCCCCAGGCTTTAATTAGTATCACTGCCACAAACAAAAGATTAAAAAAATGTATTTCATAAAAGATAGTTATCTTTATCCCTGTGATAATCTGAAAAATAATTTTTTTATTCCAGAGTTTTCTTGGAGGCTTTTTTGGTCCGATTTGTGAGATTGACATTATTCTTAATGATGCAGAAACACGAAAAACAGCAGAAATTAAAACTGAAGATGGCAAAATAGAAAAACACTTCCTCTTCTATGATGGTGAATCTGTTTCAGGAAAGGTAAGACTTTTGTTTGTGTTTCTTATAATTCTTGTTTACTTTTTGCAGCACATAAATGCAAACTAGATATAAAACATGAGATATAGATTTTTCTTCGTTAGGTAAACTGGTTTGAACACCAGCTTAATTCTCTAGTCTGCCTTTGTTCTTAAAGGTCAGAAAATTATCTGTTCTATACCTACTTGTGACTAATGTAAACTTTAGTTCTTCAAATGGTTATTAGCCAGGATGGGCAGGAATGGTAGCCTCTGTTTGCCAGAAGCTGGGAATGAGTGACAGGGGATGGATCACTTGATGATTACCTGTTCTGTTCATGTCCTCTGGGGCACATGGCACTGGCCACTGTCGGAAAACCAGATACTAGGCTAGATGGACCTTTGGTCTGACCTAGTAAGGCCATTCTTGTGTTCATATTAGTTACTGTGGCAATTAATGGGAACCTCTGTTTTATATGTTCATTAGCCTATTGCTTCTTCTTTTCATCTCTTGTTTTCTTCCTATCTCTGAAGAAGCCAGTGTAGCCAAAGGCATCCCTGTCACTTTGGAATAATTTTTCTTGTTGGAAGCAGTAATCTTTGGAACCCGAGAGAGGGGAAGGCCAAGAAGGCACCATTTATAGCAGTAGTCTTTGGACATCAATTACCTGCTTGTTCTGTACATCCTGAAGTTATGCCCCATGCCCTGAAGTGGTTTCTGGTGGTACATCAGAGGATCTTCAGCTCAGCTGGCCACCAGTTCAGTAGGGGAGAGTGTTTTGACAACAAATTGGGAAAGGATTAGGAAGCCCAAATCTGTTCCTTCCCTCAAAGAAACTGAGCTAGATGGCACCCTTTGCCTGTTTCTCAAGGGACCTATTCACCATCAGGGAATGCTCCCATTCTTCAGACCACCTTCTTTACACACACACACACACACGACTGTGGACTCCTCCGAAATAGAGCATGAATCCCTGGAATGTCTTTCTAGAGTACTGAAACTTTCTCATGGGATGTCTGTAACTCAAGAGTCAGCATGTCTATTTAAAAAGAGGAAGCTACTAGCTTTCATATATTCATTTTCATATACTTTTTTAAAAAAGGATGACAGTCTGGGAGGGCTTCTGAGGAGCTTTGACTAACGCAGTTGCAACTGGATCGGAAGACTATTGGCTCCTCAGGCAGCTTCCCCTTTTTTTAACTCTTCCACCCCAAGATAACTGCTTGCATAATCTCTTGCATCCTCTGCCCCAGACATTAACAGATCACTAGTGATTTATGGACTGCACTAGTGGACTGCAAGGTACAAGAATTTGTGAGCTCACAGCTCTGAGTTAGGAAGTACTGTGCACTTCATGTTTCCATAGAGAGGATCTTCTCGTCCCAGGGAGATGAGATGGCTTACTATTTACTCATTAAGACCAGTAAGGTGTCTTTAAATAAATAATTTAAAATTGACAGATTGGGCTTTCCGTGATTTTGTCCAGGATTCTCTTAAATTGGCATCCAGCACTGCAAGCTCCTTTCCCCACTAGGAGGGACCTATGTTTACTAGACTTGGACAAAATAAATCTCAGTACAGTGTGCTTTAGGGGCTAACATCCACAGGAGATGCATCTAGATTCAGTTGTGTGGAAACAGTTAACCTAACAGGATTCACATCTTAAACTGAGCAGTAGCCAGGCTTCTCTGGCTTGTGAGTGGAATGTTTCTAAAGTTAAGCATTTAAGGGGAATCTCAATGACTGTGCCAGATGACATAAAGGAAGGAATCTCTGCCACCTCCCTGGGTAATAATTCCACACAATGATGGTCAAAGTAAAGAGTCTTTTGGCTGTGGAACTGACATCTAGTTGGCTAACTTCAAGTGCCATGATAAACCCTTATCTATGCCTAAATCAGTCTCAATTTTGTTAACCTTTTTTATGAGAAGGAAGGAGGTAATTTTATTAGTGCTGGTGTGTGATAGTTATTCTGTTCTTAACAGGCACAAGGTGGAAGAGATACAAGCTAGAAAAAGTGGGGGAAATATGGCTTTTGTTGGTTTTTTTTTTTTTTTTTTTTGGAACACTGGATGGCTGGCTAGTTACGAATGGATGCTTTGGTAGGCAAGGACACCATGGCACTTGTTGCATGAACCGTGGTTTGCATTTTGATCAGGGGACATCATCTGGTTGGGTCCTTTTTCCTTAGATAGAACGGGGTTGTGTCTGACTCATCTTGCTGTGCTAATGCAGTGCAGTTGATTTCAGGATTTGATGAAAAGCTGAGAGAGAGAAAGATGATAGGATGTCACCTATTCGACATTGGTGAGGCCTCATCTGGAGTACTGTGTCCAGTTTTGGGCCCCACACTTCAAGAAGGATGTGGATAAATTGGAGAGAGTCCAGCGAAGGGCAACAAAAATGATTAGGGGACTGGAACACATGAGTTATGAGGAGAGGCTGAGGGAGCTGGGATTGTTTAGCCTGCAGAAGAGAAGAATGAGGGGGGATTTGATAGCTGCTTTCAACTACCTGAAAGGGGGTTCCAAAGAGGATGGCTCTAGACTGTTCTCAATGGTAGCAGATGACAGAACGAGGAGTAATGGTCTCAAGTTGCAGTGGGGGAGGTTTAGATTGGATATTAGGAAAAACTTTTTCACTAAGAGGGTGGTGAAACACTGGAATGCGTTACCTAGGGAGGTGGTAGAATCTCCTTCCTTAGAGGTTTTTAAGGTCAGGCTTGACAAAGCCCTGGCTGGGATGATTTAACTGGGAATTGGTCCTGCTTTGAGCAGGGGGTTGGACTAGATGACCTTCTGGGGTCTCTTCCAACCCTGATATTCTATGATTCTATAGGAGGAAGGAAATAGTGGGGCAGAAAGTAACACAACAGGAATGGGAGACAAGCTCTTGTGTGCCTCTGTGCTGTTTGGCCGAGGACTGGATGTCATGTTGATTTTCAAGGCCTGATGGCCTTCCTCGGGAAGAAAATCCTTTTGTCAGCTCCTTCTCTCCTGGGATCAGGGAGGATGAGTCCATGAGTTGGGAAGAGACAAGACCTGATAAACTAAGATGCATTGGGATGAGATGTTCTTTTCAAAGTCTCATTTTAGGAACCACAAAAAGGTCGTGGGAGAGGGGAAGTTGGTTGCATTGTTCATCCCCCTCTTTATTTTGTCCACTAATAGTCCTAATATCTGACATACCAATTTTGGTTCATTAATTTCTGGTTCCGCATCTTTTCTTTCTGCCAAGCATGATTTCAACAAATACCTTGAATTACATCAGGAGGCCTTTTTGTTTAGACTAATTCAGTCTCTTTTTTGTACCTTTTTCCCCCATCAACATTTGTTGTTACATCAACCTATAAACATCTTATGAACTTTCAGGTGCTTTTTACATTTGAGCTTACAATTAAGGTAAATATTTGGGCTCAGTTATTACCACTACTTATTCTCTGTTGTATCTCCCAAGCCTATCTACTTGTGACACCTACTTTTGAGTGACTGCTCACTTTGGTATATCTTTCCTTTCCTTTAATGAACAGTGAAATAGTTACATGTTGACACTTAGTGTCCTCATATTGCATCTGAGTTTGTGCCCTTGGAGACAACTGGGGTAGTTCACATCTGAGCCATTGGATAAGGTTCTCTAAAAGCTCAGGCAGACACTACATCAGCTACACTGGGGTTATATTTTGAAGTTTTCTTCACACTAACAGCTAAAGATTTGCTCTTTTTAAAATGAAAGCTGAGACTGGAGGACAGCTGAGAAGCATACTGCATCCTTCCCCCCCCACCCCCACTCCTTTGTGCTCTCAGCGGCCATGCACCACACTTTGGGGAAACAATGATCAAGTGAAATGCTCCAGCTTTCTTTAGCTCTTCTTGGAAAGGAGAGCCAGAGATGCTCATCCCAAGCCATTGGATCCATTGGTTAGTGAATGTCTTTGGGCATAAATGCTTCCTTTACCTCCAAAGAGTTGCAGATAGTAAATGGGTACTGTAAGAGTTACACTCTCTATCCCACCCCCAAAAAAGTCCAAATGTTTTTGTCCGGCTCTATCAACTGCACTCCATAAAGCAGAGTAGCTAAATGCCCAGTAGGGGGAGCATGAGTTAAGCATTGTTCCCACAACTTTCTTGGAATAGCTGATGCTTATAACAAATTCATTGCATGTTTGTGCCTGGGGGAGAGGAGGGGGAAAGGATTGTGGAGGGTGAAGTCAAGTCTTAAAATAGATCTCTGATAACTGAACTTAAGACCAATACCAAATATAGAGAGCTCAGAAGGAGCCCCAGCATGGCTGACAAGCAGTATCTCGTTAAGTCTAGCTTGGGGATCGGCAACCTTTGGCCCGTGGCCCACCAGGGTAAGCCCCCGGCAAGCTTACCTGCATCTGCAGGTTCGGCCGATCGCGGCTGCGGGAAGTGGCATGGGCCGAGGGATGTTTCTGGCTGCCACTTCCTGCAGCCCCCATTGGCTTGGAGCGGCGAACCGCAGCCTGTGGGAGCCACAATTGGCTGAACCTGCAGACGCGGCAGGTAAACAAACCGGCCCAGCCCACCAGGGGGGCTTTCTCTGGCGGGCCGGAGGCCAACGGTTGCCGATCCCTGGTCTAGCTTATACTTTTCCTGCTCCTCTTGAACTCTTTTTTTGTGTTAGGGTAACAACTGGGATTTGGGGTGGGATGGGGCGTTGGAGATTGGTGCTGGTCTTTCATATTAATACTGGGTAGGTTGGCAAACTTTAGCACCCTACCTGTTACTGACTGTAAGACTGAGTGAACCTCCTTTTCATCTGTAGTAGTCCTATTGCCTTGCCTTTATCTCCCATTAAGTCCTGAAGGGGTGTCAGGCTGAAGGACCCCAGCTGGTGGTGAATGATGTAACTGAATTTGGCAATATGAAAGCAGAACCTCCATCGCTCACGTCTCCAACCATACAGTTGAATAGCTCACATTTAATCAAGAAGTGTGAAAACACTATTGTAGTAATCTGGATAAAATCGTACTAGTTTGAGCTGACAGCTTTTTGTCTAAAACAATGAAATTTCAGTAGTTTAAACACTTCTATGAATGCTTTCCATTTTGAGAAGTCAGTCAGTTAAGATCTTTTCCTTGTAGCTGTTTTCTCCTGGAAAGGTTTTAGGCCTCAAGAATGTTGTACAAGGAGGAAGGAAAAGTTGTCTAGTCAGATGACTACTCTAAATAGGAGAGTTGAACTGCCAGGAATAAAGTATGTTTCTGATCCTGTAGTGGAGCATTACTAATTTGATCGCAATTTTACATTCCCTTGGACAGTCTTTATCTGTCCTTAATGCATCCTCTTGTGTATTGCCTTTAAGGGTTATACGCAAGCTTAAACCCTTAAAAATCATGGAGTGGAAAAAGACAGGGGAAGGAAGGAGAGAGCTTTCTGGGCACACCCAAATAACTGATCTTTGTCCAGAAGTGAAAGTGAACACCTGCTGTGCTACAGTGGAAAGTATAAAAGCCTCCAACTGATATTGTTGTTTTTTTTTGTTTTTTGTTTTTTTTTTTTCAGGTGAACATAGCCTTTAAACAACCTGGAAAGAGGTTAGAGCACCAAGGAATTAGAATTGAATTTGTAGGACAAATTGGTGAGTTTTGAAGCTGCCAATGTGGTGAGGGTAGATGTGATTTATGGAACTTTTACACTCATAACTGTAAGCACTCTGGCTCAGTCCTCATGACTACATCAGGATAGTGGTTAACAAGTGCTGAAGTAAGACAATGTCTTAGTCATTTTAACTCAGAAGTAATGTGCTACTTGTACTGGTCAGAAATTGGAAAAAGCAGCAGTCTTCCTCTTTCGCCAGTCTGTTTAAGAGTTGATTGATTTATGGGAAACCTGGAGAAACATTTTATGGCCAACCAGAGAGCGTGCTTGCCATTTACACAACTTATTGCCACACGTGATCAATGCAGAACTGCGTTCACAGTCTTAATCTGCATACTCAAAATGAAAACCTAGGAAAATTTAGACTTTTTTTTTTTAAACCACAAGTGGCAATCACATGAAAAATAACACCCAAAAATTCATCTCTCTCGCTTATTTCTCATGTCTTCTTTAGTGTATCAAACTAAAATGCCAAGCATGTACCAGCTGTGCAGGCCTGGATTACTTTTTTAGTCTCTAATCCTTGATTTAGAGGGAAAAGGAGGTATAGGAAAAAGAAGGGTGGTAATGGTCTAATTACCTCTTTCTAGAAATACGTCTGTGGCCCTTGCAGTATTCTAAAGTGTAGTTGTGTACTGTTACTGAACATAAAGTAAGGTGTCTTAAATATCTCAAAGTGCAGAGATCCTATAAAATTGCCTGATAACACTGCATTAAACTAAAGTTCTTTTTTTTCCCATTCAGATTTAGAAGCTAAAATTGTGAAGAATCTGCATCATTTGGTTAGGTTCAAAGGTCTATCAGTAGTTTCTCCCAAAAACACTTGAAATATCCTTTCTCTATACAGCTTAGATTTATTATAAAATTCTATATCTTCTGTTTACAATAGCCTCTCTGATTTATACAAAAAGTATTCTTCCTGCCTCAGAAAATACAACAGTAAATTTACTAGAAAATCATGAAGTAGTATATTTAAAATTAAACAGTTGTCCAGTGAACAAAATACACTTCGCAACATTCTTTTAATTATGATCACTTTGTTTTGTAACACGCAAAAAACCAGTAACTAATGTGTCTGTCACTTAAATACTGTTCTTTTGTATTTCTAACAAGCTGCTTTTGTGATGCATTATTACTTGGGTTGTGGTATATTTAAATGTGAACCTGCTTAGAGTAATGAATTTATTTTTAATTCTCTGCTAGGGAGAATTAATTAAATTTGAATAAATTTGTCAAATATTTTAACTCCTCGTGATAGTTACTGTCATGTAACTGACCATGTTTCTTTACAATTCTGAATCCTAAACAACAATTTATATGTAGAAATGGTTTTCCTGATAGGTTTTGCAAAGTTAAAAATATGTATTCTGTGAAGACTGGGTGGCTCAAAGATTTAGTAATAAGATTAAACACTAAGGGTCACAGGAAGTCCTGGTGTAAATGCAATCAACTCCATTAGTCAGTGTGTGCCTGTTTACAGCATGATAGAACTTGGACCTAAGTGGCTGGTTTGAACTTACCTGGGTTGGTAGTAATGATGATATACCTTCTAACAGTTTTTTGTAACTTGTAGATTAATTGGTGGTGACAGTCCTGTTCCAAATGTTGCTAATTGCCTTCTTTTAGCCTTTCTGCTGTAACTACCAGAGACTTAAGTGGACACGGAGACTTTATTACAGAATATTGGAATTTATGTTACTATGACACTAATTTAACCAGAAATTCCTTTATTTAATTGAGAGGCCTAATGGTCTTTATACAGTTGCTCTAAATAATAAGTATTCTACTACATCCAAACAGTAACAAAACATTTATAAACATTTGATCAAAATACTTACAAACGGTAAATTCAGAAGTGCTTAGACCCATATTGGTTGGCTCCAACTTCAGGTAGGTATTGGGAATGAACCATCTAATAGCTTGTCTTTTTAAACCCTTTAACAAACAAGTGATGTCATTGCCTGTTGCCAATTTAGCTAAAAAACAGGGTTTGGCCAATTTGGGTCATTACTGGTTCAACACACACAATTCTTGTTTTTAACTATCTCTGATAATTAGGGCCTTTTTTTCTTTCTATCTTATCATTTATCTTTCTGGTCTAGTTGTTGTAATTTGATGCTGAAGATTGCTGACCTTTTTGCTGATGTGTTTTAAATTCCACTGATCTGGAGGTGAATTTAATGGCTGTCTCTTCTCCCCAACACACCTTACTTCCAGCAGTCAGAGTAGAACTATAAAAAGAGGTTTCAAATGATGTTCACTTCAACAGTTGTGTTTATTAATAAACTCTTTCTAACTTCTTGCTTCTCAATTTCAGAACTCTTCAATGACAAGAGCAACACTCATGAATTTGTAAACCTAGTGAAAGAACTGGCCTTACCAGGAGAACTGACACAAAGCAGAAGTTATGACTTTGAGTTTATGCAAGTTGAGAAGCCATATGAATCCTACATTGGTGCCAATGTCAGATTGAGGTGTGAAAATATGCATTTAAGCAGGCAGATTCTATGAAATTTGATACTAGAATCAGATATCCTGTTAGGTTATATGTAAAACAGGCTGAGTGTGCATTCAACAAAATGGTAATTCTGTCAAGTCTGTTTCCCATTAAGTTGTAAACATAAAATTAACACTGTGTATTACAGAACTAAAATTTGTATCTTTCTCCAAAACTCTGTACATGGAATTTACTTTTACTGTGCTCACACTCACAATGGCACTCTTTTCTAGATGGACAGTGAAACTTCCACCTAGAAAATGGGTTGGTATTTCAATCATTTCACCTGTTCATGAAGTCCAGCCCTTCTTTAAGGTGACGCTTTCTCAAGTGTTGATTTTGATTCCAATAGAACGCATGAAGTGACATTTTTCAGAGGACTTAAGGGTATAATTCTGGTAGCTCTTTGGAAGCATCAGGATCACATGGAGGGTTATAGCAAAGACCACTCGACATCTGCTGGTCTCCCAAATCTCTCATAGCAAGGCTTCTTCTGAATTCAAAAATATCTTCAGCTCTGTCATATAAACCCAGTTCTCTGTTGTAGGGGTTGTTAAAATTGAAAGTTAACTTATGAATAAAATGCTTTTCTCAAGCGCAATGTTTTGATTATTTCCTGTTAACAAAGAAGATAAGGTGAAAAAATAACATTTGACCCACTACTTTGAAGGACACCAAGATAGAAAGTAGAGTTGATGTCTGTGAAGAGATCTTGTATTTGAGAACGTAAGGAGGATTTTGGTTTATAGCACTCTAGTTGATACATATCAAGAATCAGAGATGTCAATTCATCGCAGTTAGCTCATGCAATTAACTCAAAAAAATTAACTGCGATTAAAAAAATTAATCGCGCTTAATCGTATTGTTAAACAATAGATTACCAGTTGAAATTTTTTTTTGATTACATAACTGCACTCAAAAACAAAACAATGTAAAACTTTAGAGCCTACAATTCCACTCAAGTCCTACTTCTTGTTCAGCCAATCACTAAGAGAAACAAGTTTGTTTACATTTACAGGAGATATGCTGCCCGTTTCTTATTTACAATGTCACCTGAAAGTGAGAACAGGAGTTCGCGTGGCACTTTTGTAGCCATCATTGCAAGGTATTTATGTGCCAGATATGCTAAACATTCATAAGCCTTTCCTGCTTCAGCCACCATTCCGGAGGACATGCCGATGATGATGGTTTAAAAAAAAATATAGTGTGCTAATTTAAATTGGACTGAACTCCTTGTGGGAGAATTGTATGTCTCCTGTTCTGTTTTACCCGCATTCTGCCATATATTTCGTGTTATAGCAGTCTCGGATGATGACCCAGCACATGGTGTTTGATTTACGAACACTGTCACTGCAGATTTGACAAAATGCAAAGAAGGTACCAATGTGAAATTTCTAAAAATAGCTACGGCACTCGACCCAAGGCTTCAGATTTTGGAAGGCACTTCAGAGTTTTAGAGGGATGAGGTGTGGAGCATGCTTTCAGAAGTTTTAAAAGAGCAACATTTCGATGCGGAAACTACAGAACCCGAACCACCAAAAAAAGAAAATCAAGCTTCTGTTGGTGGCATCTGACTCAGATGATGAAAATGAACATGCATTGGTCCGCTCTGCTTAGGATTGTTATTGAGCAGAACCTGTCATCAGCATGTCCTCTGGAATGGTGGGTGAAGCATGAAAGGACGTATGAATCTTTAGCGCATCTGGCACATAAATATCTTGCAACGCCAGTTACAACAGTGCCGTGCGAACATCTGGTCTCACTTTCAGGTGACACTGTAAACAAGAAGCGGGCAGCATTGTCTCCTGCAAATGTAACCAAACTTGTTTGTCTGAGTGATTTGGCTGAAGTAGGACCCAGTGGACTTGTAGGCTGTAAAGTTTTACATTGTTTTATTTTTGAATGCAGTTATTTTCTTGTACGTAATTCTACATGTGTAAGTTCAACTTTCATGATAAAGAGATTGCGCTACAATACTTTAAGTGAATTGAAATATACTATCTTTTTTACAGTGCAAATATTTGTAATAAAAATTATAAAGTGAGCACTGTACGCTTTATTCTGTGTTGTAATTGAAATCAATATATTTGAAAATGTAGAAAACATCCAAAAATATTTAAATAAATGGTATTCTATCCTTAACAGCGCGATTAATTGCGATGAATTTTTTTAATCGCTTGACAGCCCTAGTATCAACGTGACTAAAGGAAATGAGACTGGAGGCATGTGTTGCCAAGGCTTTGACTTGACTAGCTAGTAAGTTAAACAATGGATAAAATTCTGTAGAATGTTTGGGTTTAAAGAGAAATGTCTAGTTACTGAATATAAAATGACCCTCTTGTAGTCTTACTTTGTTTTTTAGTTATTTCATTAGAGTGTCACCTTGGCAATTTCATCCATAAAAACAATATAATCTGCATAACTGAGTCTCTGTTAACTTTACTGTTTACTTCATAGGTATTTTCTTAAAGTGACAATAGTAAGACGACTGTCAGACTTGGTAAAAGAATATGATCTTATTGTTCACCAGCTTGCGACATACCCAGATGTTAACAACTCTATTAAAATGGAAGTAGGCATTGAAGACTGCCTGCATATAGAATTTGAATATAACAAGTCGAAGTAAGTGTGACTCAAAACCTACACAAATAGAAGTACTCAAATTGATCAAGAAGAGAGTAACCTTTGATGTAATATAGATGACTTACCATAATGATTCTTGCATTATGAGCTTTTTTTAGATTCTGGAGGCTTGGAAACAAAATGATTGATCATAAAGGCAAAGATTAGATTTTCAGAGTAGTTGCCAAGTGCCTTTTTCAGTGCTTAACATTCAGTCTCTTGCAAACTTGCTAGCGACTTTGATTTCACTCCTGAAATCATGCTATTTGGATGACTGTAGTGCATTCTCAGTTGGAACCTATAACGGTAGGGATGTTCTAGCCTCACTTGAGTGGTTGGGAAACCCACCTTAGCAGAAGGGCACTGTTCGGTTCAGTTTCAGCAATAAAAATGATGACCTGTATCTTTTTTTCTTAAACTCTAGCTAGAATCATGTGTATTAGGTAAGCCTTTAACTGAAAGCCATGTTTGTTCTCCTAAAGGTATCACTTAAAGGATGTGATTGTTGGAAAAATTTATTTCCTCTTAGTAAGAATAAAAATTCAGCACATGGAGTTGCAGCTGATCAAAAAGGAGATCACTGGAATTGGTAAGATGAGCAAAAAAGGAAGAATACCAATATGAACTAGTAATTTGTATATCTTAAAGTTGATGCAAACCTAATAGTAAGAAGTTAATCAAAGATATATATATTTGGTTTATCAGACATTTTAATGGGGTTTCTGTTCATCTGGGGTTCAGAATCAAATTTGATATCTAGTATAAAAGTAGCTAGATCTTGTAGTAGACATCTGCTTCATACTTTAGGATTCAAAGCTTGCTTTTGGGTTGGAGAGCTCATCCTAGATCACTGAAATTTACAGGCTACTTACAGAACTCTTGATACTCAAACTAAAAATATGCATGAGCATGAATTGTTTGGTTATTCACTTCAGTCTAATATCTGAAATTAGTGGACTTTTTTTTTTTTTTTAAAAAACAGTTGAGGAGGCCGGTCGTGTCCTTTTGAACAGTAGATAATTGTGAAGACGGGCATTTTTGAAATCTTTAAGTCCCATTAACTTTCATTAGGGTTCATAAGTAACTCTTGAAATGGGACTTACAAGCCTACATTAGGCATTTTTGAAAATGTTACCCTTCGTCTACATTCTCCCCCCCCGCCCCCTTATTAAAGGAGCTATATCTGGAAAGTATTGTCTTTATATAAAGACCTAACTTTACAAATATCAGTGTTAGGTTTGGTCTTTGCTGTTTTTCTGAACGATGATTTGGAGGTCTGGGATGTCTGAATGCTCATACTTCAACTGAAGAGGTAGTGATGCTGCATCTTTAACAGACTTCCTATATTTGAGTGTCCATTAGTCATTGGAATTAAATAGGTGTTAGTTATTAAAAGCAAACCAAAAACAGTTTTTGTGATGCCAGAATTTTACAAGCTCTTCAGTCATCTTACAGTTTTCCAGGGTAAACAAGACATGAATTTGTAACAAGGAAAAGAAACAGAAAAATGTATTTCCTTAAAACTTAAGCTGCTTTAAATACATCAGAGAGGGTGCAAATAATTTCTTTTCCTTTACAAGTCAATCTTTACACCTTTAAGCGACACATTTTTGTTAAACCCCTCATGACTTATGAACTTGTTACAGAGCTACTCGATCCCTCAAATAAACAAGTAGATAACTCTTGATAGTACTATGTCCATTTCACAAAATCAGCAAACCATTTAAGTTTGAACTCGAAGGAGGTTTGAAGCAGGAGGAGGTGGATGATTGCAGGTAAAGTTTCCAAAGCATTTCCCCATACTATTTGTAGCTCTACCTAATATTTTTTGTCACTTATGAATATAAGCACTATTGGAAGTTGAGTCTTTTTCTTAATATACACTATCTTTCTTAAAACACATACAAAGGGAAACCAAGGGTTTGTGCCCATTAAAGGGAAACCACTGTTCTTGGGCAGGAGTTGCCATAAGACTACTGTTTGGGGTCCTGTAGTTTGATTGAAAAAGCATATCAAGTAAATGTTCCAAAAAGTCTCTCATTAACATGTTGCACTTTTTTTTTTTTTTTTTTCCTTAAACTAGGGCCCAGTACCACAACAGAGACGGAAACCATTGCTAAGTATGAAATAATGGATGGTGCGCCAGTCAAAGGTAAATAATTGCTCTTGAACTTTGGAGAGCATTCTAGTGTAAAAATTATAACCAGGTTTTTAAAATGAGTTTGCTTCTATATGGATAAGAATTTTTCTTTGTAAAAGAGGTACGGTAAGGTAGAACACCCAAAGCTGCAAGTGGCAATAGTGATTACTTAACCTAGAGATGGGGGTTCTAATTATGAAATTTTGTTTGAAGTTCAATCCTTTTTACTACTCCTACTCACCCCCACAAGTACCTGTGATCTGATTTGGGATTCCAGTTCAAGCCTATCTCTACTACATTAACAGCTCACTGTATAGGAGGAATTGAAGAATATTCTTCCTAAAAAGCGGGAGGACAGTCCCTCTTTTCTCTGATTTTGCTGCCAAGTGCTCCCCTCCTTTAGTAGTATTTTTAAGTACTTCCATCTCTGATCTCCACCGTATTTGCCTCTTTGGAAGCAGACTCTTCAGCAAGCCTCTGAGCACAAGCCACCTGGTGCCTACTGTCGGAACATGCAGCTGCTCTAAGGCAGTGGTTCTCAACCAGGGGTACAAAGAGGTCTTCCAGGGGGCATATCCAGTGGTGAGCTGGAGCCGGTTTGCACTGGTTTGTGCGAACCAGTTGTTAAATTTTGAAGCCGGTTTCAAACCAGTTGCTAAAGGGGTGGGCAAACTCTGGCCCGTGGGCCACATCTGGCCCGCGGGACTGTACTGTCCGGCCCGCCTGAGCTCTCGGTTGGGGAGGCTTCCCTGAGAATCCCTTTTAAATTTTTACTTATCCGGTAGCGCTTCAGGCCTTCGGCAGCAGGTCCTTCACTTGCTCCAGGTCTTCAGCGGCACTTTGGCGCGGGTCCGTCAGTGCCCCCGAAAACCCAGAATGACTGAAGGACCTGCTGCTGAAGTGCCGCCGAAGACCCGGAGCGACTGAAGGAACCGGTTCTTCAGCTTTTGGCAGCTCATCACTGGGTACATCGACTCACCTAGATATTTGCCTAGTTTTACAATAGGCTATATAATAAGCAGAAGTGAAGTCAGTACAAACTAAAATTTTCATACAGACAATGACTTGTTTATACTGCTCTATATACTATACACTCAAATGTAAGTACTATATTTATATTCCCATTATTTTGTTATAATATGGTAAAAATGAGAAAGTAATAGTACACAGTAATAGTGTGCTGTGACAGTTTTGTATTTTAATGTCTGATTTTGTAAGTAAATAGTCTTTTAGCTGAGGTGAAACTTGGGGTACACGAGACAAATCAGACATATGGTAGTCTGGAAAGGATGAGAACCACTGCTCTAAGGGCTCATGGACAGCAACTGTGCTATGAATATTTAGGTGCCTCTAAATTAAAATAACTCACTGGGTGGAAAAGATATTATTCCTTAGGCCTGGTCTAAACATGAAGTTCCACCAGTTTAGGTAATGGTGTAGTTTAACTAAAATAAGTTTAAAAGTTGGTGCAGCTTTGTTGGGCAAACTAAAATAAGTCATGATAAACAAACTTGAACAGGTTTATGTGTTTAAAACTGATTGCCCCTAATGGGCAAGCTATGCTGATATATCTGTTTGAAATTGATTATAAGTGTGCCCACATAGGGATTTAACTAAACTGGTGCAAGTTTGCTTGTGTAGTCAAGCCCCTAGAAAGTTTCCTTTTCCCCTCTGAGCTATTGCAGCCAATATCTTGAGGGCACTTCAAGACTTGGAATGGGGCAGATTCTGGAACAATTAGGAGTCCTGAAGGAAGAGGCTGGCTGCTAATGACTCTCAAGCTTGCTTCCAGAGAAGAGTTTAGGGAGGGATGTGGTAAATAAAGGTAGAGGAAAAGAAGGATCACAAGGCTTAAAGCTCCTTAAGAAAAATCAGTGGGAGAAAGGGAAGAAAGTAGGTAGGGAGGGTTCTGGTGTGTAGTGGGGAGGGGTACAGGTGTGCAAGCTGCCAATCACTGATGGTGACAGAACTCCCTTGAGCAGCTACTGTAGGATCCTGAGACAAGACTGAACAGCAAGATTAAATCACCGTTTTTGGTGACAGGGCTATCTGATGGTTGTGTTGCAAAAACTCCAACTAGAATTTGGATCCTGCAGATCCAGATCAGTCTGATTCAGGCACGGCTGAAGAACATTGACTGATTAATAGTTGTCTGATCTGGTTTTGAGTGAAAATAGTGTTCTTATTGACTTTGAGCTAGTATCGGCATTTTCCATAATAGCTCTGACAACGAGACTTAGATTATTTTAGTAATTTAGTGATGAGAGGTCCCAGAAAGGGTAATGCTGGGTGACGGTTCATGTTTGACACTGGCTTCTTATTTAATTATAGTAGATTGGCCTTCAAGGTGTTGGTCCTTTTAAAGCTCTGAATGGTCTGGAATCCAGTTAGGTGAAATAACCTCTCACTTATACCATCTTCTGGCACACCGTTGACTTAAAGGCTCTTGTAAACTTCAGGACCTGTGTTGGGTTTCCCAGATGAGGGCCTGTGCCCTTAGAATCTGAAGGGTGCTTGGGTAGAAGACCACCACTTTTTCACCCAGTCTTACGCATTTTGGGGAATGTGTTTTAATGAGAGTTCTCTCAGATGAAACTAATTCTAACTTTTCTTTCCTCTTCAAGGTGAATCAATTCCTATAAGACTTTTCTTAGCAGGCTATGATCCAACGCCTACAATGAGGGATGTGAACAAAAAATTTTCAGTGAGATACTTTTTGAATCTAGTGCTTGTGGATGAAGAAGACAGACGGTACTTCAAACAACAGGTATGGTGTTGTACAGGCTGGAGTCTTGTGACAGGCTGGTTTTTGTTGTGAAGTTTTGTTTTTTTGTTTTTTTCATATTTGGAAACCGAACAAGTAAACTCTATGTTACAAATAGAAATATGAAATAATTACTTTTCTCCCATTTGCTGTACTGAATAGTACGCGCACAAAACTTAATTTGCGAGTGAGGAAGAAGAAGGGGATGATGAACACTATTTTAGCAAAGATGAGGTATTAGTGTGGTACAAAATGCAAGAAAGGAGTGATTGATGCCCCACAGAACTTACAATCTAAATAGCCAGACAAAACAATACTGATAGAAATTGCTGTGTGTCCAAAAGGGAAATTATTTTGGAGCATTATTTTTAAATTACTGGATGTGCAACATTTTTTTGTTTCACTTGAGTGGGTTAATGCTGGATGAAGAGACACAAGGAATTTGATTTGGTTCCTGGCATAAGAGAGTACAAAGGTAAAGGCGTGAAAAGGATATAAAGGGCAATATTTATAAACCGAATTGCTTTGGTTTGAGAACACATCTGTACCTGATTTATAGAAATATAGCTCATTACAGAATGGAAATAGTGATGCGAAGTATTTTGGAAACCTTGCATCAATAGAAACTTATGATTAATTTTGAGGTTATGGGGTTAATATTTGACCAGACATAACGCTATACTAAATGAGCATTTGCTTCCCCTATATAGGAAATAATTCTTTGGAGAAAAGCTCCTGAGAAACTGAGGAAACCACGAACAAATTTTCACCAGCGGTTTGAATCTCCAGAACCACAAGCATCTGCTGAGCAACCTGAAATGTGAACTAGATAGGAGGTGAAAAAACTGTTGTGACACTTCAGCAGAGTAAAGGTGGCAGCAGCCTGTAGGAGAAGAGAAGGCAAAAACTCACATTACACCGGTCTTCCTTCGTCTTACAGTGCTGCATTTACCATATTACTAAAACATTCGTCAAGTAAACATTCAAGTGTGTATATACATTTAAAATAAAGTGCTTTCTCAAACACTGGAACTTTCTTAAGCTACTATTTTATACTGCACATTTTACTTTTATTTGATAATGTTATGCACTCGATATGCATAAAGCTTAAACAAATCTAGTTATATATTTCCATGCATGTAGGCTTGTATATTTATTTTTTGCTAATCACCTATAATATGTAGATTAAAGCAGTTCTCCCCCATCATGTCATTTATCGCATGCATACCTCCAATGCTGCTTATCTGAACTAGTTTTGAAACCAACAGATAAGTATACTTGTCTAAATTACACTAAAAATCAGGGTTTATGGTGGATCTTTTGTCTTTAGAATGAGACTTTTAAATATTCTTGACATGCGAGCATAGTTTAACTCTTTACCACAAACTTACTGTACCTGTTTGGAGTCTTCTAAGACCATACCGTGGTTCTCAGAGGCTTTGAATCTTGTATCTTTCACAAGAACGTTCACAAACAAATTTGTTCCCAAGATGATCCTTTTAGATGTGTGGCGGCTCTTACACTTCACTCTAACCATATTTGTTTTTACTTAGAACTTCCAGAAACAGTTTACTGACAAGTCTAATGTTTTCTAGTAACTGTAGAACTCTCACTTCTCCCACTATTGCTGTTTTACTTTAATTGAGATAAGGGGGGATGGAAATGTTTTAACATAGCTGACTCTTAATGATTAAACTGAGACTTAGTGTTACATTCTTGAAATCAACTTTTTACATGCACAATATTTACTCATCTCCTCTTGGATTCACAAATCTACTCCCCTCTTTACAGCTTGTTCCCTTGCCATCCTGGGGGAGGAGGAAAAATGACAGCCTCTCAGAAGAACATACTTATTCTCATCCATCTAGGCCTATAAATGGGTGGGAGACAAACTGTTGGGTGGTTTTTATTTTATTTTATTTTTTTTTGAAAGATATTTTTTAAACTGGTTGAGTTCAAAAAGTGTTGAGAAATTTGTCTAGAAAAACGGAATATTTTTGTCTTACTCATCTCTTGTGAGTTTAGAGTCTTTGAACAAATTACTTAAACAAGTTAGCCTCCATTCACAATTAATCACGTAGTCTGTTATCAGACATAATATATATGGATTGGACACAAAATGAACCATGCTGTGTGGAAGGCTACTTGCGCTTGTAGTTCATTTGGACTATAAACAAGACACTCGTTCTAAACTTCAGTGCAGGCATCATTGGTTTACCTTACTTTATGAATAAGCAAAATAATTGAATTACACTTCTGTAAAAACATTTTACTACTATGGAACTTTGATAAAGCAGACCAAGATTCTATGTACTCTATACTGGGGTATTTTTCTTAAATGTGGATATCTGAGTGCAAATTTAACTCCCTCATGTAAGTGCCTGTTGAGAATTTTTTTTTTTTTTTTTAAAGCCAAATATTTTCATGATCACTTGCATGTTGTAATCCGGAAACTATTCCAAGAGACTTTGAAAACAGATTGTATTTAACTAGCCTCAGATTGTGCAACCATGTATAATAAACAGGAAACACACTGAACCTCTATTTGAGTTATTAAAATAGCTGTATTCTCACTAAAGCATGTGGATTGTCTTTAATTGGAATGTACATTGTACTGAAAATACCATTTGCAACAGATATGAATGTATTTTGAGGATGGAAAACCTGGGTTAATAGATAGCTTAGGAAATTTGTATAGTATATAGAATCTTAAGTAATTTATAGTTACGAGTTTCAGTTCATCGCATGTCAGTGAGAAAATCCACCCCCACCTGAGACTTATTCAGTGTCACTTTTGAAATGAGCCAGTAGGCTTAGTTCATTTCATGGTGTTTTTACTTTTGGCGGTCTTATCAGAGAAGCCAAGGATTGTGACAGTTCAGTCTGCATGATTGGTCTCTTCAGGGTGAGAGTAGTTTCTCAGCCTGGTTTTGGACATACTTGGGGGCAATATGTGAAAGCTCACACAACTGATGTACTGGTTCCAATTTTTATTGAGACTTCAGTTTTTCAGGGTTGTTTTTTTTTTTTTAACATCCAAACAATTGTTTACATAGTTGCGTTAAGCATATATGAAATATACTCTTCCCATATGTTACAATCAGAAATTCTGTGCATGCATAAGTCAGATGTCAAACTTGATTTTATTTTTTAGCTCTTAGGTTTAAGGAATAAACAAAGTTTTTAAAAATTAAGAAAATTGATTAAATAAAGATAAACATTTAAAGTTGAAGGCTTAGTTTATTAAATTAGCTCAAAACTGGTCTATAAGCATAAAGTTATCTCATGTTCCAGGGTGCTTTAGCTTTGATTCTAACACAGGGCTTTATCAGACTATATTCCCAATGTTTACTATCCCAAGTCTTGTCTTGGATCATAAAACCTGTTTGGCGCAAGGGCCCTGTCTTTAGTTTTGCATGGCATTTGACAAATGAATGCTGTATAAACTAGCATAACAGAACCATTTAGTTACTTTTAATGATTGCTTTGCTTTTTCTGAAAAGTTAAAAGTCTGAATATATCTCAGTAACCATATCCTATTTAAACTTGTATCTAGTATGATGTATCCTGTCTTCTATGACTTTCTTAACCTGGAACCCCCTAATTTTCCTCTAAATAATTCAAAGCCCAACTTATTACTCCTCAACACACCATCTTTATACGTCAGCAGTTTCACTTTCATTTTATTATATTTCTAACCCCCCACCAATAATTGTTCAATTTATTAGAGCCTTGATCTTCCTCCCACTCTTGCTAAATACTAATTCCTCTGAAGTATACTAGATCTCGTTCAAAAGAGAACATACAATATTTTCTTCCTAGAGTAAGTAGTAACTTTAGGCAACAAATGAAATTTTCATTTGTTGTCTAATCAGAACAGGACCTCCTGCCCCCAGTCCCCCACAATAGGGATCTAGCTGCATACAGGTAGGCTTTGTTAGAATCAAGTGGTATGTAAGAAAGGTGTGTCTTTACTAAACAAGGTTCAAGGGGTGTCTTTGTAGCAATGTGTTCTAGGAAAGTGGAATGGAATAGGTACAAGTGCTCTCTAGCAGAGATGTGCTGTAATTACAAGATTCATGCTATCCAGGGGAGGCTGTTACCAAGACACTGACTAATAGGAGTGTGAGACTTATCTGGTTTCTAAATAAACATTGCTTTCTTTAAAATCTTGGACTTAAGTTACCCTAATAATTGGATTATCAGATGATCTTGGAAAGTAAGGGAATTAACTTTCTAAATCTTAGAGGATGGGAGGGGTAAAGGTTATTTGGGCTAGGGCAGTCTGCTATAGGCTAGGTATATGCCTGTTGCCAAAAGGTGCTGCTAGCTTGCTGAGTTGGGCAAAGCCTAGTGACTATGAGAAGTAGCAGGAATGGTATAGGGAATGGGGAAAAAAAACAGGCTACAACCTTCATCTGCCTATGACAGGCTGACTATTATGAACAAACCTTATTGGAATTAAACTTCATTGAATTGTTAGACCTTGTTGCATGAGGGTTAATATCTTTGGGGTACTTGTATTAAAAATGCAATTATGTACATGTGAAAATAACATAAGAATGGCCATTTTGGGTCAAACCAATAATTCATCTAGCTCAATATCCTGTCTTCTGACAGTGGCCAATGCCAGATGCTTCAAAAGGAATGAACCGAACAGGGCAATTATCAAATGGTCCATTCCCAGCTGTCTAGTCCCAGCATCGGGCAGAGGCTTAAGGACATCCAGAGGATGGGGTTGCATCCCTAACCATATTGGCCAATAGCCATTGATGGATCTATCCTGCAGGAACTTGTCTAATTTATTTTTTGAAACCTGTTATGCTTTTAGCATCTGGGCCTTCACAACATCCCCTGGCAATGAATTCCACAGGTTGACTGTGCAATGTGTGAAGAAGTACTTCCTTTTGTTTGTTTTAAACTGGCTGCTTATTTAGGTCATTGGATGACCTCCTAATTCTTATGTGAAAGGGTAAATAACACTTTTTCTGCTCACACTTCATGATTAAGGCTGAAAGTTTGTCACAGAGGTCGCTGAAGTCACGGATTCTGTCTCTTGTTGTGACCTCCCTGACTTCTACTGTGGATGGCTCCGGGGCTGCCCAAGTAGCTCAGGTGGCCACAGGCCAGTCGCACCAGCTGCTGCTGGGGCAGTCTTAGGCCACTGCCCCTTTCCTCCCCCACCCCCAGCAGGAGGAGGAGTTTGGGTGGGGGGCTCGGGGCTGGGGGTTGGGGCGCAGGAGGGGCAGTGCTTTCCTTGGGGGGGCTGTCTGGAAGCAGTAACATGTTCCTCCCTCAGCTCCTAGCTCCACGTGCTGCCAGCAGGCAGAGGCAGCACGTGGAGCTAGGAGCTGAGGGAGGTACATGTTGCCACTTCCCAGAAACTGGGTAGGGAACCTGCCAGCCCTGCCAAACCTCCTCCCCCCCAGCACCAGCAGGGGACCTGGGCTGCACTCACTGTGCTCCCCAGACTGCCCCCCTGAGCACTCATGGCACCCCCAGACTGCCCTCCAGCACCTGCTCCCTTCCCACATGCACCTGCGGCACCCCCCAGGCTGCCCTCCCAGCACTCGTGGTACCCCCAAAGCTGCCCCACAGTACCTCCCACACACCTGTAGTGCACCTGTGGCACCCCTGGGTTGCTGCACCTGCAGCGCCCTGAAGGGCCACCCTCCCCCCAGCATTCACAGCACCCCCTGGGCCACACCATCCTCCCCCAAGCACCCATGGTACTCCCAGTATTTAGTCAGGGGTACAGTACAAGTCATAGACAGGTCAGGGGCCGTGAATTTTTGTTTACTACCCATGACTGTGTCCATGACTTACTAAAAATACCCATGACTAAAATTCATAGATATTTAGGTCAGAAGGGACCATTATGATCATCTAGTCTGACCTCCTGCACAACGCAGGCCACAGAATTTCACCCACCACTCCTACAAAAAAACCCCTCACACCTATATCTGTGCTATTGAAGTCCTCAAATCGTAGTTTAAAGACTTCAAGGAGCAGAGAATCCTCCAGCAAGTGACCTGTGCCCCATGCTACAGAGGAAGGCGAAAAACCTCCAGGGCCTTCCAATCTGCCCTGGAGGAAAATTCCTTCCCGACCCCAAATATAGCGATCAGCTAAACCCTGAGCATATGGGCAAGATTCATCAGCCAGATACTACAGAAAATTCTTTCCTGGGTAACTCAGATCTTACCCCATCTAATAACCCATCACAGGCCATTGGGCCTATTTACCACGAATATTTAATTATCAAAACCATGTTATCCCATCATATCATCTCCTCCATAAACTTATTGACTTTAATCTTAAAGCCAGATAGATCTTTTGCCCCCACTGCTTCCCTTGGAAGGCTATTCTGTTGGATCATATTAAAGAAGTTCTGAATTAAAATCACAAATGAGTTTGATTCCCCATAGTTCAAATTCCAGGGTATTACTAATTAAGAGGTCTCTTGGTTTTTGGTACTCTTTCTCTCCCTCTATGTGTGAAACTTGCAAGCTGCTAACTGTGTTAGTACATTCTAAGACAGAGTCTGTTCTCAAAGCAAGGAAAGTAAGGGAAGCAGTTCACAGAGAGAGAGACTCAAAACAATACTCTAACAACAGAAACAGCACCCAGAGACTTTCATGCCCTTTTGTTGTATTAACAATTGTGATTAAAATAGAGATAGAGGATGTATGTGGATGGATGCTTGGTGTGGATAATAACTGAATGATCAGGGAGGTGCCAGCCTAAGAATCCAGTGTCCATTGGCTGAAGAAGGCGTCAAGTGGAAATAACCAGAGGACCCCCCCCCCCCCCCGGAGGGCAGACTGGAATCCACCCAACAGCCTCAAGAATGGGAGAACCAAAGAACAAGATAACATCTTGGAGCCGTCAGGAATGTGCTATCTGCTGATTGATTCAGCAACAGCATGATGAAGCAATTCCCATAGACTGGCATAGGAAGAAATTCCTATAAAAATAGACTCTAAAAAGTGAGAACTTTGGGGTCTGATTCTGAAAACCAACTTCCAGGAGCATCAGATGAGCATCTGACAAGGCCCTGCTCCCTCCTCATGTCCAGGCCACCTGGCCAGTGGCTTGGCATGAGCAACTCTAAGGCTGGTAACTATGATAACAACCTTGCAGAACCTGTGTGTGTGGGTGTGTATGTGTGTGTGTGTGTGTTTGTATGAATGAATGTGAGAATAAATATGAGATTGAATGGAATGTTATAGCTATAACTAACTGCTTACTATGATTCTTTCTGTATTCACAATAAATGTGGTATTTTGCCTTTTTCCCTTTAATAAGATCCTGCTGGTTTTTATTTTATTGGTACAACAATTCCAAAACTTCACTTCTCTGATGGTTAGAAACCTTCGTCTAATTTCAAGTCTAAACTTCCTGGTGGCCAGTTTATGTCCATTGGTTCTTGTGTCCATATTGGTACTGAGTTTAAATAATTCCTCTCCCTCTCTGGTATTTATACTTCTGATATATTTATAGAGAGCAATCATATCTCCCCTCAACCTTCTTTTAGTTAGGCTAAACAAGCCAAGCTCCCTGAGTCTCCTTTCATAAGACAAGTTTTCCATTCCTCGGATCATCCTAGTAGCTCTTCTCTGTACCTGTTCCAGTTTGAATTCATCCTTCTTAAACATGGGAGACCAGAACTGCACACAGTATTCCAGGTGAGGTCTCACCAGTGCCTTGTATAACGGTACTAAAACCTCCTTATCCCTACTGGAAATACCTCTCCTGATGCATCCCAAGACCACATTAGCTTTTTTCACAGCCATATCACATTGGCGGCTCATAGTCATCCTATGATCAACCAATACTCCAAGGTCCTTTTCCTCCTTCGTTACTTCTAATTGATGCGTCCCTAGCTTATAACTAAAATTCTTGTTATTAATCCCTAAATGCATGACCTTACACTTCTCACTATTAAATTTTGTCCTATTACTATTACTCCAGTTTACAAGGTCATCCAGATCCTCCTGTAGGGTATGCCTGTCCTTCTCTAAATTAACAATACCTCCTAGCTTTATATCATCTGCAAACTTTATCAGCACACTCCCACTTTTTGTGCCCAGGTCAGTAATAAAAAGATTAAATAAGATTGGTCCCAAAACTGATCCTTGAGGAACTCCACTGGTAACCTCCCTCCAGCTTGACAGTTCACCTTTCAGTAGGACCCGTTGTAGTCTCCCCTTTAACCAATTCCCTATCCACCTTTCAATTTTCCTATTGATGCCCATCTTATCCAATTTAACTAATAATTCCCCATGTGGCACGGTATCAAATGCCTTACTAAAATCTAGGTAAATTAGATCCACTGCGTTTCCTTTGTCTAAAAAATCTGTTACTTTCTCAAAAAAGGAGATCAGGTTGGTTTGGCACGATCTGCCTTTTGTAAAACCATGTTGTATTTTGTCCCATTTACCATTGACTTCAATGTCCTTAACTACCTTCTCCTTCAAAATTTTTTCCAAGACCTTGCATACTACAGATGTCAAACTAACAGGCCTATAATTACTCGGATCACTTTTTTTCCCTTTCTTAAAAATAGGAACTATGTTAGCAATTCTCCAATCATACGGTACAACCCCTGAGTTTACAGATTCATTAAAAATTCTTGCTAATGGGCTTGCAATTTCTTGTGCCAATTCTTTTAATATTCTTGGATGAAGATTATCTAGGCCCCCCGATTTAGTCCCATTAAGCTGTTCGAGTTTCGCTTCTACCTCAGATATGGTAATGCCTACCTCCATATCCTCATTCCCATTTGTCATGCTACCATTATCCCTAAGATCCTCTTTAGTCTTATTAAAGACTGAGGCAAAGTATTTGTTTAGATATTGGGCCATGCCTAGATTATCCTTGACCTCCACTCCATCCTCAGTTTTTAGTGGTCCCACTTCCTCTTTCTTTGTTTTCTTCCTATTTATATGATTATAGAACCTTTTACTATTGGTTTTGATTCTCTTTGCAAGGTCCAACTCTACTTGACTTTTAGCCTGTCTCACTTTATCCCTACATGTTCTGACCTCAATAAGGTAGCTTTCCTTGCTAATCCCTCCCTTCTTCCACTCCCTATATGCTTTCTGCTTTTTCTTAATTACCTCTCTAAGATGCTTGCTCATCCAGCTTGGTCTACAACTCCTGCCTATGAATTTTTTCCCCTTTCTTGGGATGCAGGTTTCCGATAGCTTCTGCAGCTTTAATTTAAAATAATCCCAGGCCTCCTCTACCTTTAGATCCATAAATTCTTCAGTACAATCCACTTCCCTAACTAATTTCCTTAATTTTTGAAAGTCAGCCCTTTTAAAATCAAAAACCCTAGCTGCAGATTTATTTTTATGAATCCTTCTGTTCAGTTTGAACTGAATTAGCTCATGATCACTTGAGCCAAGATTATCCCCTACAACCATTTCTTCTATGAGGTCCTCATTACTCACCAAGACCAAATCTAAAATGGCATCCCCTCTAGTCAGTTCAGCAACTACTTGCTGAAGGAATCCATCAGCTATCGCATCTAGGAAAATCTGAGCCCTATTATTATTACTAGCACTCGTCCTCCAGTCTATATCTGGAAAGTTAAAGTCTCCCATGATCACACAGTTTCCATTAGTATTTACTTTATTAAAAACATTAAAAAGGGCTCTATCCATATCCAGATTAGATCCCGGCGGTCTATAGCACACCCCGAACACTATCCCAGGGGAGGCTCTAATAGTTTTCTTCCCCAATGTAATTTTTGCCCAGACAGACTCAGTCGTATCCATTTCATTGCTTCTTATTTCTTTACATTCTACCTCATCATTGATATACAATGCTACTCCACCACCTTTACCTTTATTTCGGTCTTTCCTAAACAGCACATACCCTTCAATACCTGTAGCCCAGTTATGACTACTATTCCACCAGGTTTCTGTTATACCTATAATATCTGGTTTCACTTCCTGCACCAGTAACTCTAATTCCTCCATTTTGTTACCTAGGCTCCTCGCATTAGTATACAAACATCTTAATTTTTGCTGTTTGGCCTCACTCACATTCTGTACCCAGTAGGCACGGTTATTTTACTACCAGTATAACCTATTAGACTTGTATCTACAATGCCCTTCCTCCTACCTACGGCTGTATCCACTCTTACTTAATTTTCTTTCCACTCAATGCTAAATTCTGGCGTGGAGATTACCTGAACATCTCCCAACCATCTCCCCCAAATTCCTAGTTTAAAGCTCTCTTAATCAGTTGTGCCAGCCTCCATCCTAGAAGTCTATTTCCTTCCCTACTCAGATGAAGTCCATCCCAAGAGAACTGGCCTCTATCCATGAACGCCTCCCAGTGGCCATACATCCCAAAGCCCTCCTTATAGCACCACTGCCTAAGCCACCTGTTGATAGTCATAATCTTGTCACACCTTTGCTGCCCTTCTCTAGGAACAGGCAGAATCCCACTAAAGATTACCTGAGCCTCAATTTCCTTAAGCGTCTTCCCCAGCCTAGCATAGTCTCCCTTAATACTTTCCAGCGAGAATCTAGCCGTATCATTTGTTCCCACATGAAGGACAATTAGGGGATTTTTTCCCGCTCCCTTTAGAATCCTTTTCAACCTCAGGTCTACATCCCGTATCTTAGCACCTGGAAGACAGCACACCCTCCTATTTTCCAGATCAGCTCTAGTTACAGGCCTATCTATTCTTCTCAGTAAAGAGTCCCCAATCACATAGACCTGCCTTTTCCTAGTGACGGTGCTATTCTCCAGTCTATCCCCTGTTCCCTCTGATTGCAAGTTCTTTCCATTCCCATTCTCCCTTGTAATCCTTTTTAACCCATCCTGTATCCTCCTGGGGCTCATATTTGGTGTAATCTCCATTAACTCTTCCCCTTTTCCTGTAGGACTAGCCACTCTTCTCTTCTTCCTTGCCCCTCCACCTTCAGTGACTACCTGCTGAGCCCCTTCTTCATTTTCCAACTCTGCAAACCTATTCTCTGCAAACCTATTTCTCCTTCACTAGCCCGTCTTTTCCTCTGCCTAGTTATTTTAGTCACATGCTTCCACTGACCACTTTCCTCACCCAGTCTCCCCTCAGAATTCCCCAGTCCTGCTTCCATCTGTTCGTCTAAATGTAAAATGTAGCCTTATTCATGATTGTATAGATCTTTATCATTTCTTCCTTAATTGTCTCTTTTCCAGGGTGAACAGTCCTAGTCTTTTTAATCTTTCCTCATATGGAAGCTGTTCCATACCCTTAGTCATTTTTGTTGTCCTCCTTTTCTAATATATCTTTTATTGAGATGGGATGACTAGAACTGCAAGCAATATTCAAGGTGTGGGTATACTATAGATTTATATAGTGGTATTATATTTACTGTCCTAGCATCTATCCCTTTCCTAATGATTCCTAACATTGTTAGCTATTTTTTGACTACCATTGCACATTGAGTGGATGTTTTCAGAGAACAATCCACAGTGACTTCAAGATCTTTCTTAAATGGTAAGAGCTAATTTAGATGCCATCATCTTGTATGTATAGTTGGGACTGTTTTCCAAAATGCATTACTTTTCCTTTATCAATATTTAATTTCCTCTGCCATTTTGTTGTCCAGTGCAACCAGTTTTGTGAAATCCTTTTTTAATTCTTCACAGTCTGCTTTGGACTCAACTATCTTAAGTAATTTTGTATCATCTGCAAACTTTGCCACCTCGCTGTTTACCCCTTTTCCCAGATAATTTATGAATATGTTGAACAGCACTGGTCCCAAAACAAATCTATGGGGGACACACCACATTTACCTCTCTCCCTTCTGAAAACTGACCATTTTTTCCTACCCTTTGTTTCCTGTTTTTTTAACCAGTTATTGATCCATGAGTTCCCCTACCATCATGTTCCATGATTCCTTACTTTATTTATGAGCCTTAGGTGAGGGAGACTTGTCAAAGGCTTTCTGAAAGTCCAAGTACACTATATCTTACTTATAAGCTTATGCTCAAATAAATTGGTTAGTCTCTAAGGTGCCACAAGTACTCCTTTTCTTTTTTCGAATACAGACTAACACGGCTGTTACTCTGAAATATATCTTACTGGATCACCTTGTCCACATGTTTGTTGATCCCCTCAAAGAATACTAATTGATCAGTGAGGCGTGATTTCCCTTTACAGAAGCCATGTTGACTCTTCCCCAACAAATCATGTTCATATATGTATCTGTAATTTTGTTCTTTACTATACAGTAGAACCTCAGAGTTATGAACGTCTTGGGAAAGGAAGTTCGTAACTGAAATGTTTGTAACTCAGAAGAGAATGTTCTTTCAAAAGTTTATAACTGAACATTGACATAATACAGCTTTGAAACTTTATGCAGAAGAAAAATGCTTTTTCCTTTTTTTTAGTAATTAACATTTAACACAATACTGTACTATATTTGCTCCCCCCACCCCCCCGTCTCTGCTGCTGCCTGATTGTGTACGTCTGGTTCCAAATGAGGTGTGTGGTTGACTGGTCTGTTTGTAACTCTGAGGTTCTATTGTAGTTGAAATTTGCCTGGAACTGAAGTTAGGCTTACTGGCCTGTAATTGCCAGGATTGCCTCTGAAGCCTTTTAAAAAAAATTGTCATCACAGTAGCTATTCTCCAGTCATCTGGTACAAAAGCTGATTTAAGTGATAGGTTACATACTGCAGTTTCATATAGGAGTTCCTTAGAACTCCTGGATGAATACCATCTGGTCCTGGTGACTTATTACTGTTTAATTTATCCCCAACCTCCTCTACTGACATCACCATCTGGGATGGTTCCTCACATGTCAACTTAATAGGGATACCTAATAGGGATACCTAATACCTAATAGGGAGGGGTGGTGCTAATGATTTTCCTTCATTATTGGCCTTTGAAGCCACGCTCCCTGCAGAGCTATGCATATGCTAGTTTAAAGTGGATTCTCCAGAGACCAACCGACAAAAAAGCCTTTTGGATAAAAAGCCTGGGGTTTAAACTGACTCCTTCCTGATCCATCTAACAGATAGGCCCCTTATCCACAGAAGGCCCCAATCCTTTGAGGAGGAGTGGAAGGACCTGGCCTACTGAGGCCCCACAAGACTGCTTATTCTGAGCTGAAGCTTTGATGAACTTGTTACCACAAAAAAAACAAACAAAAACATCTACATGGGATGATGAATGGAAGTTCTTTTATTGCTTTTAATACATTTTCTCTATAAGGCTCTTTACCTTAAGAACAAAGTAGGCATGCTTAGAATTGTGTATCAGT
Organism: Lepidochelys kempii; assembly: GCF_965140285.1. NCBI lineage: Eukaryota > Metazoa > Chordata > Testudines > Cheloniidae > Lepidochelys > Lepidochelys kempii. The sequence goes on from NC_136386.1 coordinate 82,044,156, forward strand.
AGAAATCACTCTGTTATTAGTCTCTGAAGAGAAAGCAAGCAGGTCACCCTAGGTAGACTGTCTTTGCTGGGAAGTACACAATGAAGACTGGGAACTGTGCAGCCTGGGAATATTCCAGTCCGAAAGGAGTGAATGCCAGAGAGAATTCCAACCAGAAAGGCAACAGCTGGGGAGCTGGAAGCCTGAGCAAAGGTGTCCTTGCTGGAACACTGGAAAAATACAGGTGCAGGTGCCTTAAACTGTGGCACTGTCAATAAACCTGCAATCCTTGTACCTGTAACATAACCTAAATTTCAAAGGCTTGTGTTGAAATGATTGTGTGCAGTGTATTACTATAATGCTAATTTAACCAGAAATTCCTTTATTAAATCCAAAGGCCAACTGGTATTTATACAATTGCTCTAAACATGCCCCCAAAGCCTAACTAATAAGAAATTTACTACATCCAAACAGTAAGAAAACATTTAGAAGCATTTGATCTGGGTTTAGCCCATTTGTAAGTATCTTGGGAGTGCTTAGACCCATATTAGTCAGCTCTAACTTGGTCAGGCAGGTATTAGCAATATACCCTTTAACAAACATGTCATTGCTAATTACTGACTTCAGCTAAAAACCAATCTAAGACCATCTTAATCCAGTTAAAATTTACAACCTCCTTTCTCCCCAAGACCTTTCTTTTCCTCCTCCTTGCTGACCAACAGTTTTTCTGTTGCACATGGCTTCACATAGGTTTATTGTTAAGATAACTGGTATGCAGGGTGAGAAGATTCATGCTGGCTCCTTTTAAGACAGATTTTTTTGACTTACTTAAAACCATTTGCAGTCACCCCTTATTGCTTAGAAGCCTTTTTTTTTTTTTTAAGAAACTTTTCTTTATCTTATTTTTTTGAATCAGCCATCCTCCCATCTCCATTCCATCTGGACTTAAAACTTGTTATTTTCAAGGCCTTCTTTTTAATTGCTAGTTGGGGCGTTTCTTTACAACACATATTCCTTAACGTAAAATAACTAATTTTTAAAATTTCATATTTATTTTACCGCTTGTATCTGTTAACAGCTGTCTCAATTGCTCTTACATGTCAAAAATCTGAATTAACTATACAAGAAGCCTTGATACTTTCATGTGTTAGTATATTCAGTCTGACCCTTGGAACAGACGTGTGGTGAGCTGTCAGCTGAAGTTGCTTCCATGTAGTAGATGCAAGCTAAAAAAAGGCACCTATAAACATTCAATAAAGTTCAGTTGAAGCCGACCAGATTAGCAGTGCAGCCTAAATCTTATCCTAACCCAATCCTTTGTCCTTGAATATTTTGCTGACCATGCTCCACTCCTACTCTGACTTATGTGAAATATTAAAATATGTATTGTAAATCTCACAGAAACTTCCCAATGCAGTATCTGCATTTATAATTCCCCTCTAATTCATCATCCATGTGCCTGCATTTGATTAATTACTGGGATATAAGGCCTAGTTTTCGTTAGCACTTTTTACTTGATAATCTTAATGTTGTACAATGTTGATTACAGCTGCATATACAAAAAACGCTTTAGTATTTGAGATTTTTAAATTCCTGTAATTTGGGTGTAATCCATTTATTCATAACAAAACCTCTAAAAGAGATATGAATTTTACTATTGTTGGCCTTCAAACTCAAAGCTTTTCCAAGTGGATCACCGACAATGCATTGTTCCAAATGATTGTTAAGAAAGTTGTGTGAAATCTGACTGAAAGAGAAAACAAGGCTATAAAATTGACAGCCTTTGGAGAGGAAGGTTTGTCTTTCACCTAGGGAGGAGTTTCAAAAGATTGTCTCAAGTTTTTTTACACAGTGAGTGAGTGGTGTTTAAATGGGGTTATTTTCTACAGGAAAGGTTGGAAGTTATCAGGCTGTTTATTAGTAACAAGCCAGGCTGAAATATAGCCAGCAGCTGGCATAACTAAACATTTTTGTGGGCACAAAATGCATTTATTGTGGCTCAGGCTTATGTTTTCCATCAGTGAAAAGCCTGAGTTGCTGAGATGCAAGTCGAGGTGAGAAGGAACACCCAGCTCAGGATACGTGTGGCCCGGGGTGGATATAGAGTTGCCAGCTCTGTTTGACTCTATTCCGGAAGGTTTCATCATATGATGTAATAGCAGTAATGGCTGACCTTCTGTACTCAAACTCATTCACTGCAGAGCCATCCTTTTGCCCTCGGTGGAAATAAGGAGCATCATATGAATCAATTTCACATTTTAAGCATAGTGTATAAAAAAACAATATTACAAAATCTCCAGTTGTAATGTAAATCTTATTTTTAAATAGCAAGATTGGGTTTAGGTTACTTTGCTTGTTAACGCATGCTTAAATGTTTGTGTGTATATGTGCGTTAGTTAATTCCATTATTTAAAAATACAGAAAATAAAATACCAAACCATTAGAAAATGACAGGTACAGCAAAAACTCATTGATTAGACTTAAAATCAAGTATTACTGTATTTACGTTATAGAAGTTGGGTCTTCTGTAGCAGAGTGCCTTTGCTCAGAGTTTTTCTTCTTAAATCTGTACTTCAGCTGGCTTCTTGCTGCTTTGAGCAACTCTGGGGACTTTTTGACATATTCATAAAAGTCCGCACATGACATACTATAATTCAGTTGCACCTGTAACTCTGCTTTCACAACACTTTCACTCAGTCTGTTTCTTTCTTTGCTCCAAAGCTGAGTCATTAAGCTGAAGACCCTTTCACAGTATGCATTTGAGACTGGAATTGAAAGTGTGAAAGATACAAGTTTAAACATTTGGCTGTTTCCACTTTCTGGAATTTGTTTGAAAACTTCTACCCATCTTTGATCTACTTTTTGCTCCTTTGAAATTATTTCTCTTCTTATTTGCTGTAAAACGCAGTAATCATCAAACAGCTTGTCAAAATCAATCTCAATGCGAAGAACTTCAGCCAACTTCTCAAGATCAGACCATTTTACTTCACTGTCCAGTGAGAGGATTGACATATGTTTGAAAACAGATGTCTTGAAATCATACCATTTCTCAAGGTATGTAATGCATCTTGAAAATGCCTTATCTGCTTCCTCCTTAAATTTCCTCTTATTAGATGGAGAGACATTGCACAAAATAGCTTGAACTGATCTTCCATAAAAGTTATCCTCTTTCCTTCTCTTTAGTTTAGAGTGAAGACTTTCCATGACACAATCTAATTCTGTACAGCTGGCATTATTGCATTCTAGCTTTTTGAGTGCTTCATAAAATACTCCCATCAAGTTATGCAGAAAGTAAACATAACAAAGAGGGAGAGACTCCTGCTCATTCTCACTGAATGCTTCCCATATAATCTTGACACATTCTTCTTCCCCCTCTGATATGAAATATGCCTTTAATGCAGGCCAGCACTGTAGGACTTGTTCTATCGCAGGCAGAAGGGACAGCCACCTAGTTGGTACATGATGCAGAAGTTCCTTGTACTCAATTTCTACAAATTCAAAAAATGAACTGAGAGATTCTGCCTTTTTAGCAGAGGAAGAGAACTCACTATATACTTTCAGGACAAGACTTTCAACGTCAAAACTCAAAGCTTTCATGCCATTTTTAATACAGTTATGAATTACATGGCATTTGCATCCAACCTCAATAATTCTATCATTCAATTGTTTAAGCTTCTGACAAACTGACCTGTGTTTCTGAAAATTAACAGATGCATTATCAGCCACATAAGATGATACGCAGTTTATACTGAGGCCGTTTTCTTCTATAATATTTGAAATGCGTGCAGCAATGGCCTCACTTGTCTCATCATTATCGTGGTAAAAATCAAGCAAGCCATGTTTAATCCCTTCTGTCTTGGAAAAATAACGAACAGTTATTGGGAAAAACTTCCTACTTCCCTTATTAGAGGCGTCTGATCCAACTGAAAAAAACCCTGCTAATTCAAGATCATTTAGCAAAAGTTCTTGCGATTTTGGTGCCAAAACATTCTCAGTAATGCTAGTTGCTTTTGTCCGTCCACAAGACATTTTTCTTGCAATTTCTGAATCCGGTAGAAACCGTGGAAGCATATTGTTACCACATTGACTAGCATAACTTAAATGATGAACCACACCATGGTAAATTTCTCCAATTTCTGCTGCCGTCACTAGATTTACTTGAGGTGCGTCCTTTTTTGTAAAAAAAGATGCAATCTGAGGAGTTCGTTTCTGATTTTTCACAGCTTCCTTGTGTTTTGTACATTCTGCATGGATGTTAACAGCTCGTCTCCCTTCATATTTAATGGAAAATGTTTGACGACACAAAATGCATTCTGCTGTAAATTCATCGACTTTGCGAAGCCAGTTTTTATAGTCTGGGTCTTTACACCAGTTGTCATTGTAACAACAATAGTATTTTTTCTTCTTTACGATACCTTCAGAGCTGCTATGTTTCGAGGAGCCCTCACCCTCATCCATTTCTGTTCTCTTTTTCGGAAAGTGCGAGGCAGTTGCAGTGGAGCGTAGACTAAAGTGACCCAGACAACGCAAACGTGCCTGCGTGCGTGCATGTATCAGTTACGCTGCACAGGCTGCACGTCATGACAAAACACAATCACACAAGATGAAGAAATGCACGCACAGTGCACCTGTGGGGCAGGCAAATGCACATTCCCATGGCACTTAAAACCCGGCGGGGCCACTGTATCAACTGGATTCACCATTCAATATGCATTTTCGAAGTGCCCTGGGACTTCTGGCCCCGGCTGCTCTCAGCAGTCTCCTGGCGATTTAGATGTAAGTCCTGGAGACTCAAAGGCGATCCTGGAGTAGTGGCAAGCCTGAGCGGATCCCGGGCACGCCGCCCCAGCCCGTCGCTACCAGGCATCTCACGAGCCAGCACGGGGCCGTTCGAGGGGTCCCAGGCCGCCCCTGCCTGCGAGCGCTCCCCCTGCCGCCAGCCTGGCGCCGCTGCTGCTGGGGCTCGCTGTTGACACCCAGGCAAGTCCCCGCCCTGGGCCCTTCTACCCTAATCTCGTCATCGTTAATCGCCGGCGGCAGCCCTGCCTGCCTGGCCGTCCCCGTGTTAGAGACCAAGGAGGGTTTCGGGCCGGGTATTGGCGGAAGGGGCGCCGCCGGGTTCAGCATTTCCTCTCCCTCTGGATGCATAGCAAGCCTGGCGGGGCTGTTGCCATCTTTGTTAATATTTTCCCCATTCAGGCACCTTACCGGGCAGCCCTGCTCGGGGGCCTGTGTCACTCTGTGATGACGCAGTCGGGCCGCGCCGCCAGTTGCCGGCGGAGCGGAGGGTGTTGCGTCTATGTATCGCTGCGTATGGCTACTGTCCCGGCTGCCGCCCCACCTGGGACTCTCGCCCCGCTATGCCGGCGCCGCCTCTGCCGCCTTCCGGAGCCTGGGGGGCCTGCGGCACCCGAGCCGGGCCGCTGCCGCCTCCTCCTCGTCCGAGGGGAACGGCGGCAGAGCCCTGGACACCTCCTTGTTCGTGCCCCTGCACGTGCAGCCCCTGGGGCCGAGCCCGGAGGGGGACATCGGGGCCGAGCTCACCCAGCCGCTCAACAAGAGTAAGTGGTGCTGGGCCGTCCGGGACGTGGAGGGACCGTGCGTCAGGTAGCAGGTGAACAGCGTTTGGCGTAGTCCCGAATTGTAACTATATCAGGAAGTAGTCAAAACAACGTATCTGAAGGGATCAGTCTTGGCATTGTTACAATTCAGGCCTATGCTAAACTCTCTTTACCTCCTACCTGGTGCAGAAGTCCCTCTGTCATGCTGTAGCAAGTAGCTGTTAGAATATTATCTATTTATGGAGAACTGTAGTCTCTTATTAGAAAAGTAGAGAAATGTGATGTTACAAGAACAGAAATATATAAGAAATCTTCTTTCCTTTACAGTGTCTTCATCATTAGCGTAGGACATATCTACCCGTATATTACTGAATTATTTACCTGTTATCATTTCCTTTTAACAGACCTGGGGCAAGGACCTCTGAATTGTTCAGATATGGTGATTGTTCCTTAAGCATAGTGATAAAACAAATGTAACCAAGAAACTACAAATCTTAATTTGTTGAAGGCCTACAAGGTGTGTTATATTTGGAGGAAGAACCTGTGATTTTGTTTTCTTTGCCCCTTATTATGGAAAATGTTGGATTACCATAGTGGGCTCTTCACTGGCTAGGTTGAAATCTTGTGGGCAGTCACTTTTATATGTGGTAGCTTCATAACTTCACTATCACAAATCCTAACCAGTCTGCATCTGAAAAAGTTTCCTCAAATTTCACTTTGTGGAGTGCAGGTGGTAATGCTGCCAAATGGCTGAATTTTCTCCAGATCAAAATCAAACATACCTGCTCATGAGCATTTCTGGTAAATGCCCATCTATGTTAGAAACTTATTACACACACCACTGTATCTTGGAGGATCATCTTCAGGCACCAGTGTGATGACTTGGGGAATCTGTCTATGTACAACACATGAATTCTGGATGGTGTTACAAAGCTGCTGTTATGGATTATTGTATTATGGCAAGTGCATCCTCAGTGAATGGTGAATTCACCATTTGCTGAGAGGGACTGTAGCACATTTATCCCAGTCCAGTTACTGTGGTGGTTTATTAGATCATTAAATGGTCGCCTGTTCAGGTAGAACCATCTTGGGACAATGGATATGCAAAGGAGGATGTCTAAGCAAAGAAGCTAGTCCCTCCATCTTCTCTGCAGGGGGAATGGAAAATCCCCAAGAAGAGAACCAAGGGCCCAGGTGTTGGTATGGGGATAGATAAACTCAGGAGACTATCGGATAAACAGGAAGCTTTGTCAGGAGAGAGGAAGAGATGGGTAGGCTTTTGTGGCAGGTGGTCTGTTCTGGGTGACCAGCCAAGGTCAGAGATGGTCAGCTCAGATAGAAAGGTTCCAGGAGCCTGAAGAAAAACCATGAGCTGCAAGGGAAAGATCGTGGACAGCTCAGCCCAAGCCAAAGGAATTCTTCAGAGTAGGGAGGAATCTGAAGCATGTGTATAGATCTGTGTATTTCTCATGTTAACTTAGTAAAGAACAGTTGTGTTTAGAATCCTGTACAGAGTCTGTCTGTTTGCTTTCACTGTCATGTACCCTTAAAGAGAGAACTTGTAAACCAGAAGGTTCATTCTCTGGTGAGATTCTGGGGAATGTGATAGAGCTGCTGGGGAGGCAGCACTAATTTTAGGGCCTAGATAATTGGTCTGCAGGGTCCCCTGCCAAGAGTAGTCCATCTCCCTCTGCTCCACAATGTACAAGCTCTATGCCAGCTGCCTGGCGTCGAGGATCATGGAGTGGTCGGTGAGCGGGGGAGCCATCAGCTCCACCCAGAAAGGCTTCATGTCCTGCGAGGGCTGCTATGAACACAACTTTGTCCTCCAAACCATCATTGAAACGGCCAGAAGGGCGTGGAGGCAGTGCACGGTAGCATGGCTCGACCTGGCTAAGGCCTTTGGGTCCATGCCCCACCACCACATCTTTGCCACACTCCAGGAGTTTGGGATGCCAGAGAACTTCCTCCATGTGATCCGAGAGGTGTACGAGGGATGCAGCACCACCATTTGCTCGGTCGAAGGGGAGACCGCCGAGATCCCGATCCAGAGCGGAGTTAAGCAGGGCTGTCCCCTCAGCCCCATCATCTTTAACCTCGCCATGGAGCCGTTGCTGCAAGCAATCTCCAATGGCGCAGATGGCTTCAACCTCCATGGTGAGAGGATGAGCTTCCTGGCTTACGCGGATGACCTGGTCCTGATCGCGGATGACCCATAGAACCTCCAACATATGCTAGATGCCACCAGTCGAGCTGCCGATTGGATGGGGCTTCGCTTCAATGCAAAGAAGCGTGCATCTCTCCACATCAACGGCAGCAAAAGGGACTCGGTGCAGATGACAGGGTTCCAGATCCAGGGCGAGCCCGTCATTCCCCTGGCAGAGGGGCAGGCGTACCGGCACCTCGGCACGCCGACGGGTTTCCGTGTTCGGCAGACACCCGAGGACACCATCCAGGAGATCTTGCAGGATGCTGCCAAGATCGACGCCTCCCTGCTAGCACCGTGGCAGAAGATAAAAGCCCTGAACACCTTCCTGATCCCCCGCATCTCGTTCGCCCGAAGGGGATCCGCCGTGGCGAAGGTACCCCTCAACAAGGCAGGCAAGATCGTCTGGCAGCTGGTGAAGAAGTGGCTGTTCCTTCCCCAGAGAGCCAGCAACAATCTGGTCTATATCGCCCACAGGCATGGTGGTGCCAATGTCCCCCGCATGAGTGACCTGTGTGACATCGCGGTGATCACCCACACCTTCCTCCTGCTGACGTGTCCCGATGCCATGGTAAGGAACATCGCAGCAAACGCCCTCCATGACGCAACAAAGAAGCGGATCGGCAGAGCCCCCTCCAACCAAGACACCGCCAGCTTCCTGAGCGGTTCCCTGGATGGTGAATTCGGACGGGACGGGCGCAACATCGCTTCATTGTGGTCCTGTGCTCGCAATGCCACGTGTCGCCTGGGGAAGCGCATCAGCTGCTGCTGGGAGTGGTGCGAGGAGTGCCAGGAGCTGGGAGTCCGAGTGCCGCAGATCAGGTCTGAGGACAACACCATCATCACCCCGAGCGCCAGTGGCATGCTGGAGAGGACCCTGAAGGCAGCCATCCACTCGCTGTACATGGAAGCCCTGAAGCGTAAACCGGACCAGGGTAAAGCCTTTGAACTGACTAGCAAGTGGGACGCCAGCAACCACTTCCTCGCCGGGGGTGGCTTCACCCGTTTCGCTGACTGGTGGTTCATCCACCGCACCGGCTCAACTGTGTCCCGCTCAACAGAGCCGTCCGCCACGGGAACCGAGACAAGCATTACAGGAAGTGCGGCTACTCCAACGAGACCCTGCCCCACGTCCTGTGCAGCTGCAAGCCCTACTCCAGACCCTGGCAGCTGTGCCCCAACGCCATCCAGAACCGCTTAGTGAAAGCCATCGCACCACGCCTGGGGGAGGTCGCCGTGAACTGCGCCATCCCTGGTACTGACAGCCAGTTGCGACCTGACGTGGTAGTCACTGACAAGGCCCAGAAAAAGATCATCCTCGTCGACATCACGGTCTCCTTTGAGAACAGGACCCCGGCCTTCTGGGAAGCCCGAGCTCATAAGCTGGAAAAATACGCCCCTCTGGCCGACACCCTGAGAGCGAAGGACTACGAGGTGCAGATGAATGCCCTGATCATCAGAGCCCTGGGCGCTTGGGACCCCTGCAATGAGCGTGTGCTGCGGACCTGTGGGATCGGTTGACGCTACGCACGGCTCATGCAGCACCTCATGGTCTCGGACACCATCCGATGGTCCAGGGACATCTACATCAAACATGTCACCAGCCACTGACAGTACCAGGAGGTGTGAGCTGGTACGACATCGTGCATCAACTATGGGAAAGGGACTGAGAGACTTTTTCCATTGGAACATATGAACTGGAACCATAAACTCACTGAACATTAAATCCCACCAAATGAGGGTAGATCCATCCCCATCATCGTATCCATTCATTATACTCCACACCTGAACATATCCATTATATGGACAACATACCCCCATATCTCAATGTCTGTACTTTGACCGGTTAAACTTTTACCCCCAATCGGGGAGATTGCACATTATGTATCCCTTACGCCACCCGTTCCTAAACCAAATTTCGCACCCCTTGATAATCTGTACCTTATTTCCTGATAACCAGAAACTTTTATGCTTAAACTCTGTACCGTTTTCTTTTTATTTCAACATTATCTTAATAAAATTATTAAATCTGAGACACAGGTCTGGGGGGCCAAAGCTAGGATGATGCCTAAACTCTTACCAGTCCCAGCAAGCTAAGGGCACGTGGGAGTCAACATTTGGTGCCCTTCACAGCAGTCTGATCAGCGTCCAGCAGGGGGAGCTTGACCAGACCTGTCATAACCATAATGTTCTTTAACAGCTGTTTGTCAAAGACTGAGATTTTTTCTTCTTGGTTTCATTTTTAAAGATGAGCAGAAACACTTTCTAGCTGGAACATAAGTGCAGGATTCTGTGTGTGTTTCAGTGGTTAACATCATTAACAACTAAAGCCTTGTAGGGAATTGTATTCACTTTAATGCATTCTGTGCTACTGAAGCTGTTGAGTGTTGTAGGAGCATTATGGAATATTGAACTCTGGCATTGGAAGAAAATAAAAGAATCTCTTGCTCTAGTTTAGTTTATTTTAGAAGTCATGTACAGTAGTTGTAATTCTTGTCATCTTGCATGATCCTTTAGTTTATGTGGAGTTTAAATTAAAACAAAATAGGAAATGCCTTGTGCCCTTTCAAACATTTTGTTTGTTTTCATGTCCCCATATATGTGATCAATATTTCCCTAGAACTTCAAAGCTTTCTTTCGAGATGCTAGGTGTAATCCAGTTTTTCTTTTTAAAGTTTTTTTAAAAATCATTCACTTATTAATTCTGAATTTATTTGTCCTCTTCCACTCAGGAGCAATGTAATTTTGTCAATACGTGCCATAAAAACCTTAGGACTTGCTAAACGAGACAATTTTGTTGAGCTCTTGGTGCTGTATAAAGCTGAAAATGACACTGGTGCTCTAAAGAGTGCAGGATCTAAATTAAAACAGTTTTAGATAATGCATTAGATTATTAGATGCTGTCCTAATCTAATGTTAGTTTGGACAGTAAATGGTCTGTGCAAAACGTACTGGTGGGAAGTGGGAAACCTATCAAAATAATATGAGCATAAGAGCTGCTATACTGGGTCAGACCAAAGGTCCATCTAGCCCAGTATCTTGTCTTCTGACAGTGATGAATGCCAGGTGCTCCAGAAGGAATGAACAGAACAGGGAATCATCAAGTGATCCATCCCTTATCGCCCATTCCCAGCTTCTGGGAAACGGAGGCTAGGGACACCATCCCTGCCCATCCTGGCTAATAGTCATTGATGGACCTATCATCCATGAATTTATCTAGCTCTTTTTTGAACCCTATTAAAGTCTTGGTCTTCACAACATCCTCTGACAAAGAGTTCCAGACTGACTGTGTGTTGTATGAAAAAATATTTTCTTAATCTTACTTTGTTTGGTATTACTTTATAGCAAGCTTATTATTATTATTGTGATTATTGCCACACAGAGTGTTAGGTGGAAATCTTGAACTGTCGTGCCTTCCTAAGTCTGAGGTGTGTGAAGACTCCTCCTTGAGTAGCAGCTGGAGCCTGGAACTGGCAGTGATTGAGAATTCAAATACCAGTAAACCAGAGAATTAGTATCTTTGTTACATCTTCTAGCTTCCTTCACATGCTTTTAAAGGGCAAAGAGAGTTTGCATACAGTAGAACTAGACTGAAAGATGATAGCAAGTAGAGCCAGATAACCAGCTAAGTGGGCTGTATCAGTGGTCTTTATTTGATGTGTATTAGAAATGCATTTCAGTATTTTTTGTTCAAAATTATAACTTTGAAAAATGGTTTAGGAAACACACACATAGAATCTGTTTGATCTCTAGTAACCTATGGGCAGAGAACAAGGCCTATCTTGACAGATTAGTTAAATTCTTCACCTTTCCACAAATAATCGATTACTTTAAAATGGCTAAAAGAACTGATGTTTTCGTGCTCTAAGTTTGTGAGGAATGCAATGCAAGAGCCCTCCAAGCAAATGTCTGTCCTCTAGCTTTCTCTGTTCTGCTCCCAGTAGGTTCTGTACTTTGAAGTGCAGCAGTAATAGTAAGGAAAAGATCTAACAACATTTATCTTTTCAAATATTCATCCCTCTCTTAAAAAAACAAGAAACCCTCAAACCTTTAAAGCTCTCTATGGATATGCTGAATGTGTACTGTGTGATTCCTTTCATTGTTAGCAATTTTGAACAAAGATTCTATAAAATTGCATTCTCAAAGTAAAACTCAGGAAAGAGTTATAAGTGGATTAAAAGATGTAATAACTGATCCTGTAAATAATGAGGCTGACCATTTTCCACAGTATGCGTAATTCTGCAATGAATCACTTGTTAATTTTAATGAGTAACCGTTTGTAGTAGCCAAAAATTCCAGAACACTCAAATGAACATTGGCAGCTTAACAATTAAGGTTATGAAGACTTTGATAATGGGTATGCTGCTTAACTTTTTAAACTCTCAATTCCACACATCATGCAGACTCAAAGATGCACACTATTAAATTTTGTGCATAATATAATTCCATAGGACCTGTAGGTGCCATAAGGTTTTTATGCAAGAGTGGGTTAAAATTGGAAAGGCTATCGATTCTGAAGTCTCCTTACATAGATTTGTTTTAAGTTTTTTCAAACAACAAAACTGAAGTTTGAAATATCTTCCTGGTAGTTTAACTAAATATACTTTAAACATAGAATGTCTTGCAATCTGTCTATAACTAACTGGAAATCCTGAGTTTCTTTATCAAGTTCACTAGAGGAGGTGTACTTTTAAAATGCCTGTCCTCTCTGAGTTAGTTTTAGCACGGTTAATTGATATTTTACAGACAAGCCTGTATTAGTAACTTGGTCTTGTAGCCATTTTAAAATTTTGTTAAAGTACAAATAAATTAATGTTATAAGAATACAAATGTAATAGGATTCTACTGGTGGCATCCTGATCAGGAAAAGGATGTTGAATGCACAATGTGCTGGGAAGTCAGAGGCAGCTAAGTATAATAAAACAATAAGAAAGGGTGATTTCAACTACTTGTATATAAACTGGTCAAATGTCAGCGTGGGAAAAGGTTCAGAGAAGCAATTTCCACACACCTTAAAATGGTTGCTTCTTGGAACAATTATTCTTAACTTAGTTCTAAAGAACTTATGAATTGATTAAAAAAGTAATTATAGCTGAGCAACTAACTCATAAGTGACCATAATATAATTAGCTCAACATCCTTGGGGGAGAAATCATATGAAAAACTGGCACTGTGACATTAAACTTGAAAAAGGAGGTTTTAAAAATAAGAAGAAGCTAGTCAAAAAGACCCTATGTTAAAGGTGAGTGAATTTAAATCCTTTGGCTCAGCATGCAGTTTATTTAAGCACACTGTAATAGTCACACCTCTACACAAAAAGGAATCAGGAAGGGAAAGGCGAAAAAAGGGTTGTTTAATGGCAAGGTTCAAGAGGCTGTTTGAGTGAAGCAGGTAACCTTCAGAAAATGAAATTTCAATTCTAATAAAGGAAATGGAAAGGATCAAACTGTGTCAAGTAAAATATAACATGAAAAGAAAAGGAGTACTTGTGGCACCTTAGAGACTAACCAATTTATTTGAGCATAAGCTTTCGTGAGCTACAGCTCACTTCATCGGATGCATACTGTGGAAACTGCAGAAGACATTATATACACAGAGACCATGAAACAACACCTCCTCCCACCCCACTCTCCTGCTGGTAATAGCCCATCCAAAGTGACCACTCTCCCTACAATGTGCATGATAATCAAGGTGGGCCATTTCCAGCACAAATCCAGGTATTGTTTCATGGTCTCTGTGTATATAATGTCTTCTGCAGTTTCCACAGTATGCATCCGATGAAGTGAGCTGTAGCTCACGAAAGCTTATGCTCAAATAAATTGGTTAGTCTCTAAGGTGCCACAAGTACTCTTTTTCTTTTTGCGAATACAGACTAACATGGCTGTTACTCTGAAATATAACATGAAAGTTAATTGTTGAAGGGGTTTTGAAGAATAAATAGCCAAAGACATAAAATAAATGACAGGAAATATTTTAAGTAGATCAGGAAAGCTGAGAGAGAGTCAGTTGGTTCATTGGTCTACCAGGGCATAAAAAAAGATACAGACATACCAGAGAAGCTGAGTGATCTTCTCTTTATCTGCCTTCAGCACAGGAAGTGATGAAGAGATTCTGCCTTTGGACCTACACTTCTCAGGTAATAAAGTTGAGGTGCTGTTAGAGTTCAAAGTGTCAGAATAGGAATTAGTAGAACAAATTTGATTTAAAATTAAGAGCAAGAAATCACTAGGATTTACTTGATGGTATATGTGCAAGAGTTCTGAAGGAATTTAAGAATAAGGCAGTTGAGCTTCTAGCAAAAATATCCAATCTGTCATTGAAATTGGCTACTCTTCAATAAGACTAGAGTGTGAAATGTTGAACCTGTCTTTGGAAGAAAAAAAATGCTAACACTGATGCTAGGAATTGCAGTCTTGTGAGCTTTACTTCAGATTTAGGATAAAGGTTTAAAAATAGAACTAAAAGCACCTAGGTGAATATGACATGTTGGGGACAAACCTGCAAAGCTTCTGTAACTTACTTGGAATGTCAAAAAGCCTGTGACAAAGTACCTCACAAAATGCTCTTAAAGAAGCAAAGTAGTCAAGGAATGAGAGCTAAAGTGCTGTCCTCTGACTAGAGATTGGCTAAGAGAGACAAAGCGAAGAATAGGAGTAAATAGTCAAATTTTCAACTATGCTAGATTGCTCAGAAGGGGAAAGGTCAGAGGTAAATATGGGGATCATCTATATAAAGTGCATATATACAGAGAGAGAGAGACGAGATGAAACCAGAGGATAGATCCCTGTGGGGATTCACCCATGAAAGCTTATGCTCCAAGACGTCTGTTAGTCTATAAGGTGCCACAGGACTCTTTACCGCTTTTAATAGATAGGAAGATGAGGAGCCCCTAAAGGTGATGCTGAAAAAACAATTAGAAAGACAGAATAATAATCAAGAGAACAGAGATTCATGTAGGTGTAGAACGTAAATGGTGAGTGCTCAGTTGTGTAAAAGACAACAGAAAGATCAAGAATAATTAGAGAGATGCTCTTTGACTTAGCTGGGAGGAGGTAATATTGTTTTATTATGTAGCATACTATCTAGAGGTCTCAGTTAGGGATCAGGGCTCTGCTGTCCCTAGGTGGTGTACAGACATTAAGGCTAGATCTGTGCTGTGGACTTTTACTGGCACTGCTGTATTGGTCAGCGATATGAAGAGTTGTGATCCCTGACTGTCAGAGTTGTGCAACAGAAGTCCCTAGTGTAGATGCAGCTATACCAGCAAAAGTGCAGCTTTGTTGGTATATCTTGTTTCATGTGTGGGGGGTGGTTTTACCACACTGGTAGAAAGTGCAGCTTTGCTGATGTAGCTGTGCCCACCGTAGGAGCACTTCGCCAGTATAGTAGGTCAGTATTCCTTTAATAGTAAAGTTCTCTTAGTGAAGACATGGCCTTAGGCATGAGATTCTAATTGTGAGAGGAAGTAGAATAGTTTAGGCCAGGTCTACGGCACAAAGTTTTGCTGGCATAGCTGCATTGGCTAGGAGCGAGCGTGGGAGAAAAGAAATTACACCGCCTAGCTGACATGGCTATGCCAGTAAAACCTCCAGGGTAGATGTGACTGTGGTGACAGAGTTCTTCTTTGGCTTAGCTAGCAACCTCAGGGAGGTGGTGTTACTGTGCAGGCAGACTAACTTATTTTGCTGGCTTATGCTGCATCTACACTTGGGCTCTGCTGGCATCATTATATTGGCCAAAGCTCTGTAATGTAGACAAGCCCTTAGAAAGGAAGAGAGTGTGCTTAAAGTCAAGAGGTATGGTGTAGTCCCAATGCCTTACTGCTTAGGATAATAAATAACACTGACCTGTAAGTTCTGTAACTGAGTTTAGATTCATGGACATGTACTCAGTGTCAAACATTAAGTATCTCCTGCTCTCCCCACTCTTCTCAAAGCTAGTTCTGGAAAGTCCAAAGAGGAATTTAGGGGTTTCATTTTTTATTTTTATTTTATTTTTTTTTTTGAGAGAGAGAGAGCTCTGGCGAATAAAATATTCTCACCATGCATTCATAATTGTTTGAGTGCTGTTCTAGTTCACTCAGGGCTTGGGAATTGAACAGAAAATGCAATACAGTGGTGCTAAAGTCCCCCCGCGCTGTTCTGCTGGTACTCTGCCTTTGTTAGCTGATGCTGCGGGGTGCAAGTTAAGGCATTCAACTGTTGCAGTCTGTGCTGGCACCATGAGATACAAAATAAATTAAAAAAAAAAAAAAGGCTGGCAAAAACGTGGCGGATGGGAATGTGTACAGATCTAGACCAATTGTACTTAGTGGCCAGGTCAGCTATTTCATAAAATATATTTTTTTTTGTGAGCTCAGAAATGAGGCCCAGTTGACGTGTAGCTTGTAAGGGGAATCTTGAAAGTAAAATTTACCCTGTAGTTGCTCAGAATGCTTAGCTTTTTCTCTTGATTAGTCATGTTAACTTTTAGAATAATATTTAGTTAGCTTCATGTTTTCAGAGCTTTAGGAATATTAGGTATGAGTAGAAGTAATTAAAGGATAGATCATGAATGTCTGGATAATGGACAAAGCATGTCTAGTAGAATGAGTGCAATCTTCTATTCAGTTGCAGATGGAAGTACACTATTTTTGCCACCTGGGCTCTTAATTTTTAATAAGTGCTAAATTCATACCTGACATAAACAGATGCAACTCTGATGTAACCCTGCATCTGCCTTGCAGAGTTAAGGGTTATTACACTGTGCTTAGCTTGCTTTCTGATGTTTCAGGATTCTTAGAACGTATATATCTTTTGCACTGTACCATGTGCTACAATAGCCAAGTGTATTGGGTAAGTTGGAGTGACTGCTCCAACTCTAGATATATTAGCTTATATTGTCTGACCATTTTTATTTGGATACTTCTGAAATGGGTGAACTGCCTGTTCAAGAAAGACCTAACGCGTAGCTTTTGTTATTAGATGTTTAAAGGTAGTGACCCTTTATTTTAAAGGTAAATGAGGTTTTAATTTGTAATGGTTTTAAAATTATAGTACTGCCAGGGCTGGTAGAATTACGATTAAAACCAGATTTCCATTTAAATTTATTTAGGTTTATATCCTATAGCATGGGGTCTAATCTGGTTGGAATTTGGGATTTGTCATTTTATACACTGAAAAGTTTTCTGGCTGGTATCTTGGTTCTAAGTGTTAATCTTCTTAAAACAACTCGTTCTTTCCTTTTCCCCCTAAACACTCAAATTCAAATATTGATCTGTGAATTCTCGATTTTTTTCTCTTTTTTTAAACTAAGGCTAGGGGGTTGAAGTGATGGGATGCAATGGTTATTATTTATGTTTAGACTTCCGTTACTTGAAGTATTTGCAGTCATGTTTAGCAAACTGTAAAGGGGTGACTGCAGGGAAGGGAGAAATGCAGAACAGTAGAGAAGAAACTGTTGCCTGAGTGAATATGTAGTCAGGTTTTCATAAACCACTCAATTTGCCACATAGGCAATTAACATTTTAGTCTTCCTTTCTGTTAAGTTAAAGGGAAGCTGTCAAGACTGGTGCCTAAAATTAGTCTGATAATTTCTGTTTAGGTTTGTAAGGATCAACATTGTTGCGCATGTGTGCACTATTCTTACGTAGTTCATATTCTGACTACACAGTACTGCTTTTTTAAAGGACTTCTTATATGCTATCGATACTCTACTTGCTCAAAATAATCTGATGGGCAGAGTGAAAGGATAACATGATGTACGTGCTTGTCACTTGACATGATGTACGTGCTACTGAGCAACTGGAGGGGAAATCTGCTAATAGTACCACAACTCCTGTAGGACCCATATTGCCTGGTGGGGAGAATGGTCAGAGCAGTAACACACAGCTCCTTGCAGCATCTCTCTTCTGATCTAGGTGCTGTCTTTCCTATAGACGTGTGGGGTTGGAAGCCTTCATCTCCCCCGGTTCCTCTTTGATTCTTGGTGCAGTCACCTTGAGGGGTATTTTCCAGGAAACTTTTTGGTGTGAAATTTGTAGAATTTTCTGTCTTCTGCCCGCTACCAGCTGCAGGGGAGGCTCCAGCCTTGTCTTAAATATATTTCATTATTATATATTTAAAAAATTATTTAGCAGTTTAGAAAGTGGCATATTCTCTTTGACTGGGCTAACATAATGTTAGTGTTATTATGTTGTGATCAAAGAAGAAATAAGTGATTTGAACAAGCCTTTGACAGAATCTCCAGATTAATAGGAAACTAAGTGGTCATGGTTGTGTGTGTATGTATGGGATGTAAACCATTATGCTTTGGGTCACAGCCTACCATTAACTAACAAGAGTAGTAACTGTGCACTACATGTTTTCTTGCACCTTCCTATAAAGTATCTGAGATAGGCTTCTGTCAGAGACAGGATACTGAACTAAATGGGTCACTGGTCTGATCCAGTATGGAAATTCCTCTGGAATCACTTGAGATGATGGCCATCCCCAGTACAAGGCTCAATGTCAGTTGTAATTAAACTTAACGAAAGTAAGAGTGTGTTCATGACGACAAGCGCTCGTTTTTTTACAAACATTTAGATCCACATTTTTTAAGGTATTTAGGTGTTGTGCTCAGTGTGGCAAGGCCTAAATAGACCGCTTTCAAAAATGACTTAGGAGCTCAAGTACCACTGACTTTCAGTGAGACCTAGGCTGCCAAGTCAAGTTAGGCAATGCCTAAATACTTTTTAAAATCTGGACCTTAGACTGAGTTGAACAAAATAATTGTAGTCTTTCTTAATTATATTTTGAGCAAAGGTTAATCTGACATGTCAATTAAGTTAAGAAATTCTAAATTTTTATCTTACAGGTGAAGTCCTGAAAATCTTAAATAAGTTTTACAAGCGGAAAGAAATGCAGAGACTGGGAGGAGAAAATGGGCTGGATGGTAAGAAAAATGGAATTTGTGGCACCAATTATATTTTAAAATGAAGTTATGACCTGGATGTTTTTTCTTGTGTTTTTTCCTTTCTAGTAGAATAACTCACACACATCGTACATCAAACAAATGTGTCCTCTTGGGTTTTGCCTTATTTTTTAGCTGCTTTTAGCAAAACTGTTACAGGCAAACACTATTGTCTGAGCAGCTTGCTTTTCTTTTGTAATCTGAATGTTTGTGTACAAAAGATCTGAATAAGATATATTGTGAAAAATATATTATTTCTAGTTAAGTAACTTGATTTAAATTGACATTTTGCTTGTTCTATTAGGTATTTCAAAGTGAAACTTTGTATGTAACAGTGAAATTTTTTCCCCTCCTTCCACAGCTCGTCTTTTTCACCAAGCATTTATAAGCTTTAGGAAGTACGTTATGGAGTCCAGTTTCCTGAGTGCTGATGTACACATTATTCTAAATGATATATGTTGTGGTGCAGGCAAGTATATAGAACATCTTTTCAAATAAAACTTAGTTCGTTAATAGTTTTACTTCCTACTCTGGCTTGTATAAAGATAAAGAAAACTGAGTCTGAATCTATGAGGTGCTCAATGCCCTTGAAGCCCACTGAAGAGGGAATGGAAGGAGTGGAGGCGTACTTCACTTTGTGGGATCTGGCCCTTTAGCACTTATTGCTCTCCAGACCACCATGAAGCTGCATATCCTGAAGTACATCCCTTCCACAAAAGTATCTATTCCTTGCAAGTTACAAATTTTAAAGAAAAAGACTTGATGGCCATGTTTACTTTTTCCATTCCATATATTTTTCTGTTACGGCTTTACAACTTCTATGATCTTTAAGGGGCTGTTGGAGAATATTCTGATGGATTACTGGTTTTAATATTGCTTACTTTCTCTTGATTTTTTGTAGACGCTGGAGAGTATACTTTTGATCCTTTGCTTTGTTTCTTTGGTGTGTTTTGTTGTTGTCGTCAGTACTGACACTGCCATTCATGTTCTGGTAATTCCATTCTGTAACATAATTAATAATGTCTGTGCCTATGAAGAGGAGATGCTAGCTGATGGCTATAGAAGCAGCACAGGAGTGCACACAGCTCTACTTTTAGAATATGTTCTACAAAAACAGTAGTGTTTTATTTTTAAATGGCAGTTCTAAAGTGTTAAATGTGACAAAAATTCTCTATACTTGAAATATAGTTTAACCTACTGTACTTTAAATTATGGACCCAACATATTTGTTAGCATCCTTTTAAAATTTTCATAAGCTTCTAAAATAGTATACAGTGGCACATAAAATATTTGTCAAAGCAAGTTGAGGAATGAGCTTCACCCCCTAACAAACCTATACATGAAAGTTTCAAACTCATCTTAATTTTAATACAAAATACTCAGTGATGGGAGTCATACCATACTAATTGAAGAGCATCAAAAATAAATTAAAATTTTTTATTTGGTTTAGCCTAAACAAATCATCCTAAAAATCTGCCTATTTTGGAAATCTTCTGTAACAAATTTCAGTAAGATGCTGTGGAATAGCCAAAGTCACTGTACTGAAGTTAGATTTTGTTTTCTTGTGTGTTTTTTTTTTTTTTTTTAATACTAGATTGTATTGCATTATAGGCTTAATGAGTCCATATTATTGTTATACTTTTTTCAAAAAACCCATCTCACGAACCCATATTCGTTAGAAGTAGCAAACTTTGTTAAAAGTGTTTGTCTTCCAGGTCACGTTGATGATCTCTTTCCGTTTTTTCTGAGACATGCTAAGCAGATCTTTCCTATGCTGGACTGTATGGATGATCTGCGCAAGATCAGTGACTTAAGATTGCCACCCAACTGGTTAGTGTTTTTAAGTGTCAGACTTTCATATTATTGCTGTCAGTGACAGCAGTTTTCATGCTAAAGACTATACTAATTTCATTGTCTGCAAGATGTTGTTATAGCTAGTTATCAGAATTGATACTGTGCGTACCTGGCTACTAGTATCAATACAAATTGGAAATAATGTATAGCTAAGAGTAACAGGTTTTGATTAGTCCAGTACGGTTTAGTAGTTAATGCTTTGTTATATAATATCTAAACCTAAGATGGAGTTCAGGCTCATGCCTGTGGTTGTCCAATCTTTGGTGGGTAATGATTTCAGAAAAACGTGCAGAACCTTGAAATCAAGGGTCATAGTGACATAGAATCATAGAAGTACAAGGCCCAAAGGGACCTTGAAAACTCCAGTGCAGCCTCCTGCACTGTGGCAGAATCAAATAAGCCTAGACTGTCCCTGACAGGTATTTGCTGAACTTTTTCTTAGAAACTTCCAATGATAGGGATTCCACAACCTTCCTTGGAAGACTATTCCTGAGTTTAACTATCGTTTATAGTTAGAAAATTTTTACTAATACCTAACCTAAATCTCCTTGCTGCAGCTTAAACACATTACTTCTTGTCCTGTCTTCAGTAGCTGTGGAGAACAATTGATCACCATGCTCTTTATAGCAGCCCTGAACATATTTGAAAACTGTTCCCCCCCCCGTGCCTGGTTTTTTAAATGTTTCCTCATATATCCAGTTTTCCAAACCTTTTTATTATATTTTTTTTGCTCTCTTCTTGACTCTCCCCAACTTGTCCACATCTTTGCTAAAGTGTGGTGCCCAGAATGGGGCAGCAGCGCCGAGTAGAGTGGAACAGTTACTTCCTGTGTCTTACATACAACACTCCCGTTAATACACCGTGGAATGATATTCGCCTTTTTCGCAGCAGCACTGCGTTTTTTACTTTTAATCAATTTGTGATTTGCTATAACTCCCAGATCCTTTTCAGCCATATTACCACCTAGCCCAGGGGTTCTCAAACTGGGGGTCAGGACCCCTCAGCGGGTTGCGAGATTATTACTTGGGGGGTGGCGAGCTGTCAACATCCACCCCAAACCCCGCTTTGCCTCCAGCATTTATAATGGTGTTAAATATATAAAAAAGTGTTTTTAATTTATAAGGGGGGTTGCACTCAGAGGCTTGCTATGTGAAAGGGGTCACCAGTAAAAAAGTTTGAGAGCCACTGACCTAGCCAGTCATTCCCTATTTTGTAGTTGTGCATTTGATTTTCCTTCCTAAGTGAAGTACTTTGCCCTTTTCTTTATTGAATTTCCTTTTGTTGAATTCAGGCCAGTTCTCTAATTAGTCAAGTTTGTTTTGAATTCTAATCCCATTCTCCAAAGTGCTTGCAACCCCTTCAAGCTTGGTGTCATTTGCGAGTTTTATAAGCACGCTCTCTGCTCCATTATCCAGGTGATTAATGAAATGACACATTTGCTGGAGAGTCAGGTATTGGCTTGTTTTTCTAAGAATAACCAGTTTTGCAGATGCTTTGGACCTGGGCTTTATGACATAAAAGTTCAACCGTGGCTATCAGATCACTTTTACAATCCTCTTGTGCCAGGAGGCAAACTTATTTGATGTGATGTCTGTTACTATCAGTGTTCTTTGCCAAAGAATTACAATTAAAATGAGAGGGCTTCAGTTATGAGATTGCTGTTCCATTATCCGACATTCTTTTTCTCCTCCCCTGTTAAACAATTTTAGCTTGTTGATAGAAACTACCTCTACACAAAGCTGTCTTTTACTCATATTCTATTCAATAGACAGTAAGTCAAAACTCTAAAAAGTAAATAAAAAGAATGCAGTAGTAAGACAATAATAGTAAGAATATTATTTGTTGACAACGGTATTCACATATTTGACTTTAAACTTTCTGAAATGGTCAAGAGGTCGACTAATATTTGGGGATTATATTGAAACCTCTTTGTACTTGATTGAGTTTAAGAACTATCTCCTCCCAGTCTTTTGTTTTATTAAATGACAATTTAAAATAAATGGGCAAATAGCACAAATTCACTTGGGATTTCACCCAAATCTGTATCTGGATGATAGATTATAATTATTTTTGTCTTTGTTTTGTGTTTTAGGTATCCAGAAGCCAGGGCTATTCAAAGGAAGATAGTCTTTCATGCTGGCCCTACAAATAGTGGAAAAACTCATCATGCTATCCAAAGATACTTGGCAGCAAAATCAGGAATATACTGTGGTCCATTAAAACTGCTGGCCCATGAGATCTTCCAAAAGAGTAATGATGCTGTCAGTATGTTACTTAAGCAATTTCTCTTCAACTGTACATGCATTCATGTCATTATACAAAATATTTTCTTTTAATAAATGTAAGTTTTTAGGGTAGTCTTTGAAATAATCTCTGCTAAAATGTAGTCTTGAATTATGATACTGTCAGTGTGCATTAATACTAGTGATGCACAGAAAGAGAGGAAATGGTGTCCAAAGAACTTCATGCATGTAGCAGTCTATTGCCCTTCAGTCACTGGTTCACCCCTGTGCTTACATTGGCTTTTGCTAGCTTTCTTGTAGGACTGTCTGGGGAGTGGAGATGACTGCCTCTGTTCCCCTTGACCTTGCATTAAGGCAGCTGTCCATGGACTGTGACCTTGGGAAAACAAGGGCAGTGTTAGGTTGGGATGATCACCGATTGACATATCAGAAAAAAACACTTTAATTCAGGTTACGTTAAATAAAATAATTCTTTTCATTAGCAAATTACAGAAATAGAAACATGAAAGAAAAGTTGATTTTTATATAAATCACTTTCTTGGGTCACTATGTAAAGAGGTGTTAGATTTAATTGGAGAAGTGTTTTTAAACCATGAAAACCAAAAGTAGTAGCAAGTTCATTTCTTGCCTTCCAGCTGCCACATTATGTCCATCTCCCTGCTAAAAGCCCTCCAGATTGGTGGACCAGTCCCAGGAGCTTGTTACATGTATTTTCAAGGAAGTACTTGTGTCAAGGGACACCATGTCTATAGAGTTTCCTTTCTTTTTGGTGTGGAGTTTTATCCATCTCAGAACATCAATAGGGGAGGGCATTGTTCTCTAGTCAATACATAATATAGAATTATTTATTCCTGTTGTACAACAACTTGCTAAGCTAGTTTCATTTCTATTCAAAGTAGCTACCCTGGCGTATACTAACTTCTCTCTTCCTGTTTTAATGTTTATATTCGTACTAGTGGGCATTGAATAAAATGTTTTACCCACTTGCAGCAAATGCTTTGATTTAAAGGGCATTGCTGTGGTGTTGCTTTAGGTGGCTTGAATAAGATTTCATTAGCCCCGCTGATTGCCTTCAAAATCTGTGTAGGTCTTTTTCTCTAGTCTGTTTCCAGCTGCATAGAAGTTGCAGAGAGGCAAATAGAAATGGTATTACGAAGTATTAATTTAAAAGACTAAGTATTAAAATCACCAATATTTATATAGTAATTACGTATAAATCTGTAGTAGTGATCTGTCAGTAAAACATGCTTAGTTTTGGTTAATTCTTTAACAATAGTGATTTTGTAATTCTCACCATTTTAATTTCTAATATATTTTACATTAATACGAAATTCTAATCCCTAGGACCAAACATCTGCCTTTGAATAAGTAATCTGAAACCATATATTGTGTATGTATGTAGGAATGCGTGCATGTGCACCCTTTGTTAGTGGAGTTGTCATGAAAAATTTCTTTAATCTATTGAGGATTCTTTGTGCTCAGCATATTGTATGTTGTTGCTAATATGATTAAAGCATATACTTCCTGGGGCTGGAGAAATACAAAGTTAAAGCATAATGATACTACATTGCAGGAACTGGGGAATGGGTTCAGGGGAAGAGCTTCTGATTACAGAAATTAGTAGTCTCTAAATGTTGCCTTCCACATATTAGAATGTAATTGAACATAGAACAAAATATTTACTGTACTCCATTGTCTATCTT
This sequence comes from Lepidochelys kempii, assembly GCF_965140285.1. Lineage (NCBI taxonomy): Eukaryota > Metazoa > Chordata > Testudines > Cheloniidae > Lepidochelys > Lepidochelys kempii. The sequence continues at coordinate 82,068,631 of NC_136386.1, forward strand.
CTGTAAATTACTTTTGGCAGGGATATCTCAAGGATAAATCTATCCCTACTCTAAAAGAAATCAAACCAGAGATGGTAATCCACTAGATCACAAGGGTGGGTCGGAGGGAGAAAGATAACTTATTTTATTTAGATTTTGTTTTAGAGGAAACTATACCAAAAGGCACTTAATCAAAGTGACCAAAACTTCGGATGACTTTTAAAAACACAGCACCATAGGAACTGCAACAAAATTGAGCCGAAAGACATGTTACACCGCTCCCTTGTCCTACCACATCTCATTTAATCAATAGACAATGATCGATACAATTTAAAACCACCCATCAGAGAGAAATTGTATCCTCAACTTCCTCCCCTCCATGTCTAGAAGGTCAACAAAATTGGGCTCTATCTGACCACATATGTAGGAATGTAGTATACTTGGGTTTATTTCTGTGACATACCAGCGAACAATTCAGATATGAACAGGTCTGTCACCCCTGCCAGACAACCTTTGTTAACTTATAAAGCCTTGCAAAAGTAGCTCCCACCTGGGCCGCTCGCAGTTGGCCAGCATGCAAACCACACTGCATGTCACCGTGTAAGTGCAACCAGCCAGCCACACTTGGGTTATGCTCTGGCTTTCACCAGCCTTGGTTATACGCATGGTGACCCCAACATGCCTCCAATCCCAGATTTCCCCCCAGAAATGTGTGTCCAGTACTGCTCAGCCCTCTCCTGGACAGTACAAAGTATTTTAAATCTGTTATTCTTTAAAAGGAACAATGTGCCATCTTATTATCTCAAATAGTATTCAGACACTTTAAATTAAACACACTGGATTAGATAACAGTAAAACAAGTTTATTAACTACAAAACGATTTTAAGTGAGTACAAGTAATGAGGCATAAAAGTCAGAAATGGTTACAGGAAAAATATAGGTAAGATATTTACCAAACTTCACTTCAATCTGATATAGTTTAAGTTTCTCACCACGTGGTTTCAGCAGTGTTACTGACCAAACCCTGTAGATCAGGATCCCACCCTAGAGTCCAAGGAATGCTTTCTTTATTGTGTGAGGTGCTGTGAATGCAATGGGCAGGGAGAGAGGGGGTGGTGCTTTAGGGCATTTGTCCCTTATTTTTACGGTTTCAGTCCCTCTCTTGAAAAACGGCATGAGGAGGCAAAGAATCTATGTGAAAGGATGTTCCCTGTTGGCTTTTTCTCACCTGTTTGAGCTTTCTTTGTTTCCCTTCCTGCTTTGACTCTGTTTACTGCTTCAATGTAAATTAAGCAGAGCATGCATTCCTTTGTCTAGGACAGATCTGTGGCCCAGACTGAGGTTTTCAAATGCTACCTTACAAGATATGCCCTTTGCAAAGATTATTACATTAGTTTGTAGGGTGTAAATACAGGGGTATATTCTGTTCCAATTTCCAATTTTTTTTTCCCCTTTGGGAAATATTCTAATTCTGTTTTTAAGAGAGTAATTTAACTTCAACTTTCTTAATTCTTTTAGAGTGTGCCATGTGACTTGGTAACAGGAGAAGAGCGTGTTCTTGTTGATCCAGAAGGCAGACAAGCAACCCATGTTGCTTGCACTATTGAGATGTGCAGTGTTACTACGCCTTGTATGTATACATGGTTATTTTCTTCATATACATGCGGTTTTTTATATGCAATGATGCTTACACCCCTGTGTTGAAATTATTAATAATATTTGAAATTATTAATATGGAAAACTATGAAACACTAATTTACTATAAATTCCTTTATTAAATCCAAAGGCCAAACTAATACAATTGCTCTAAACATGCTTATTAGTTAGGCTTTTTAGCCAATTTACTACATCCAAAAAGTAACAAAACGTTTATAAGAATTTGATCAAGATACTTACAAACAGGCTGTTAAATCCAGGGGTGCTTAGACCAAAATACATCAGTTCCAGTGTGGTCAGGCAGGTATTAGCAATGAACCCTTTAAGAGTTTACCTTTTATATCCTTTAATAAGTAAGTGATGTCATTGCCAATTATTGACTTCAGGTAAAAAGCAATTTGAGACAATTCACCCTTATTTCCAGTCTTAATCCAGATAAGATTTACAACCTCCTTACTTCTCAAGGCCTTTCCTCCCCTCCTTGCTGTCCAACAATTTTCCCATTGCACCTGAGTTCACACAGTCTTTAAACACTGGTTTGTGGGTTGGCGAAGGGTCGTGTTGGCTCATTTAAAGACAGTTTGTCTGTGTTTTATTTAAAACCACCTGCAGTCACCCCTGTTGGTCAGAGGCATTCTTTTTAGAAATGTCCTGTTATCTCATTAGTTATTCTTTAAACAGACATGTTCCCTACTTTATTCCTTCTGGCCTTACCGCTTATTATTTTCAAGGCCTTCCTTCTACTTGCTAGGCAGGGTGTTTCTTTACAGTACACACACATTTTCTTAACCAAACATAAGCTAACTCTAATTCTTTAATTTCATATTTATCTTACACCCTATAAGAGGTTAAACTTAAGCAATTCATTCTAGTCTTGCAAGTGCTGTATGTATTCTTATTTTTAATTTAGCAATTTCTGACCTCTGCTAAGCACTGTCATCTGAGAGTTATTAAATCTGGATACTCTCGGCGCAATCTTGGAATGCAGAAGAGATTGAATTTGAATAATTCTTGTAGGAAATAACTTCAGTTATTTTGTATTGTGCTTCTTGGAAATGTTCCTTCATATGTAGTCGTGCCATCTAGGTGCTGCTCTTCACCTAGTATCTTAATTTTCTTGTTTTTAAGATGAAGTGGCTGTCATTGATGAAATTCAGATGATCAAAGATCCGGCTAGAGGATGGGCCTGGACCAGAGCACTTTTAGGTATACCCATCAATGTTGAAACTGAGCCATTTTACATTTAATAACCAAGTGTGTTAAACTTACCACTAATTATGTTGAATGCATTTGTTATTTGTTTACCTGCTTGATTAGTAGAGAAGCCTCATTTTATCATATAACCTACTTATTATACTTTTGTAGGTTGAAACATTGTAATTATAGGTAATCCAGCAGAATTTTAATTTAAATTTACTGTTAAATGTGTGCTAACTTGGCAAATAATACACATTTCTATAATCTTTTTAATTTTAGACTTGGCTGATTATTCCTTCCCCCCCCCCCCCCCAAAAAAAAGTGGGTTTAATTATAAACCAAATTTCTTGCAGGCAAGTGTTTTCAATTTTATATTTTTTTCAGTTGGAATGTTTGAATTTTTTTTTGTCTTCAAAAACGGGAAGACTCAGTTTTGGGGTTTTTCTCTCCCCTTTCTTTCACCACTGAATTTAGCAAAATGATTAAAAAAACAGAACATTCCTCTCCCTTCTCCCCCCTCCCCAATTTAGAGTTAGAGTGTAAAAAGGAAACTGTAACTTTTCCATATTTGAGGAAATTTTGAGAAGTTAGAGTAGAAGAGTTAGTTTCATTTTTCTTTTTACAAGTGAAGCAGTCAAACCTTAGATATGTGTTCCCACGTTGGGCAAATACGAAGATGATGGCAAGGCACCAAGAGGGTGTAAGCAGAATATTAACTTTTAAGATAGTTATCAGATGGATGATTTGACATTATATAATAGTTGGTAAGGTCAAGAATTGCTCCATTGAAACTTAGCAGTGTATATAGTGGTGGTTTAGGCAAAGGCACAAGCAAAAGCTACAGTGACTATAAATATGTAGGAAGGAAAAATCAACAAGGAAAGAAATCCCATCCTTTATTGACATCTTCAGTAGGCAGGATTTTTGTTGTTGTTGTTGTAACCATCTCTGTCAGCTCTCAGTATTGCTGGTTTGTGTGAACATGTATATTTTAACACTTTATCTCACTGCATTTTTTTTCAGGACTCAGTGCAGAAGAAATTCACATTTGTGGAGAAGCTGCTGCTATTGACTTGGTGACAGAGCTCATGTATTCTACAGGAGAGGAAGTGGAGGTAGATCTTATACTGTCTCCTTTTTTCTCCCCTGTCCAGTGGCTATAAAGTTGTTTACACTTTACTATCTAAATATTGCAGGTGTCTACTATATCCCTCATTTGAGAAAATACTGATCAAATCTACAGGAGTCAGAGCTTGTGCTTGACATGTTGGCTATGTAAGCCTACTGAATCAAAAGGGGGTTTCTTAAAGATGTTGCAAAATCAACCTTTTTTTAGCAAAAATATTATTGCCCTTACCAAGAGAACAATGGATCTTAAAATTTCTACTGACTTATCCAGAGGGAGTGCTAGATCTATGCTGAGGCCTCCTTTACATGTCCATTTTTCCTAGAGGTCATGATGCCCACCTTTTTGCTCAGGTCACTTTATTATTAGTTAGTTCTTAAAAAATCTAAAATCAGTGGAAGAGTTTTTAAAATGCTAAAAGGGTTAACATATGCCAAGGAAAAAAGCTATACAAAGGAAAACAGATAACTCGGGTTAGCTACCGACATGTGCTCGTCTGCAAGGGACATTTTACAAATGTAGGTCCTGATTCTGAAAGCATTCTGCCTGCAGGACTCCCATATTGGAGAGCACAGTGTTTTCTCCCTAGTATTAATATAGTTTTACTTACATTGTATATGTCTGCAGTGGAATCGAATTTAGAAATAGAAGTGGTTCCTTTTCTGTCTCCTGAAAAGGTCAGTTTGGAAATGCTCGTAAGAATGTTCATTATTGTTTGGAAGGCAGAAGGGGATGACACATTTTCTCCTAGTACTTCTCTCGTTGGGATTGTGAGGCACAGTATAATCTTAAAGCTTTGATTGACTTGTCATATGAAGTTAAATTTTCATAGTAATTATAAATTTTGCAAAGGATTTTTGTGTTTTGCCTTGACAAAACTGCTGTTTAATCCTAGGTCAGAAACTACAAGAGGCTTACCCCTATTACCGTGCTGGATTATGCACTAGAATCTTTAGATAACCTCCGTCCTGGTGACTGCATTGTCTGTTTCAATAAGAACGATATTTATTCTGTGAGTCGGCAGATTGAAGCCCGAGGATTAGAATGTGCTGTCATATATGGCAGTCTCCCACCTGGTAAGATACTAGCTTTATCTCTCTTTTAAAGAGAAGGCTCTGTTTATTGCTGCTACCATATGAAAAGTATTTAATCAAGAGACTTTACATTTTTCAAGTTCTGTATCTAGATATTGAATTAAGACAACACTGAGCAAATTTTCTTTGTCTTGTATTGTAATGTTGGAGTTAAATCTTTATCAGCTGTGTAATCTTACTTTTGTTCCTCCAACAGTAACTTTTATTTTATTTTGATTTATTTAAAATGACACCCATCCATCTTTCTGGGAACACTTGCAAAAATTAACATTCCTGTTTCTTCAACTGTTATGCTTTTGTTCAGTGACATGTAAGAGCACGCAATCTTTTTTGTATAACAACTTTTGGTGGGTAAAGTCTGTTACAGAAAATGTACTTACGATTGATTCTGTTCTAGGGACAAAGCTTACCCAGGCAAAGAAATTCAATGACCCTGATGATCCATGTAAAATTCTAGTTGCTACAGATGCCATTGGAATGGGGCTTAATTTGTAAGTACTCTGAAAAGGCTAAGGCTTATTTTTCAGTGAGACAAGTGTGCTGGTTTTCCTCAGTCTTTCACAGTTTGCTTAACGTGGATAAAAACCCTTTTTGTACAGTACCCAGTATGTGTGTGTATATGTGTCCTCACTGGAATTAAGTGGTGGCTGACCTGACTGGGAAGAGCTATACTTTCTAGATACTGAAAATGATCGCAACAGTTAAACTGCTCATTTAGACTGCATCCTTTGTGGCACTGAGCATCTTCAATTCAGTGGCATTTGAGAGTGCTCAGCTCCACACAGGATTAGGTTCTTGTTCTCTGATGAGTGGTCTTAGTCAGGTCCCAGATGTTGCCATATCTTTTTGTGACGTGGTCACCATTGGACTCTGCTGAGATTGCAAAGGACTGAATCAGTGGATATCTAATTACTCTGGGTATTCCTTCTTAAACAGGACTGATAAGTCTAAAGAAAGGCCTTCTGTTTCCAATGTCTTCAGTCTGGCAACTTTGAACAGTAAATCCATATTAAAATAACATCTATAGTCTGAAGACCTCCCTGCTTTGTGAAAAGAAGGGACCTTGATAGGAAAAAGGAACTCCTTCCTCTGCAGCAGTTAGCTATATGGAAATAACTTGCATGACTGAAGAGAGAGAATGCAGTGTAGTTGTAGCTGTGTTAGCACCAGGGTATTAGAGACACAAGATGGGTGAAGTGGACCAACTCTTTCACCCCCAGAAGCTGGTCCAATAAAAGATATTACCTCACCTACTTTTTCTCTCTAAGAGAAAGTAGTCCATGATTTTTTGTCTGTCTTTGTTTAAATGTTTCAGGAGTATAAAGAGAATCATTTTTAATTCTCTAATAAAGCCAAGTATCAATGAAAAGGGAGAGAAGGAAATGGATGCAATTACAACATCTCAGGCTCTACAGATTTCAGGCAGAGCTGGAAGATTTAGCTCTGTGTTCAAGGAAGGGGAAGTCACTGCAATGTATCGTGATGACCTCGTACTGCTGAAAGAAATTTTGAATAGGTCTGTGCCTCCTATAGAGGTAAGAGTTTTAAATGTTCTGATCTCACCAGAGTGTGCTGGAGCTGCCTTGGTATTTTGTGATCCAGTATTCTTCACTGTACACTGTTGAGTCTGAGTAAGAAAATTGAATTGTACAGTGCCATCATTCTGAATGCGTGGGGCATTTGCAGGTTTCGTAAAACTCGTGAAGTCTCTCACTCACGTACTGCAGCTTCTCTTCTAGACTTTCTCTTCTTGAGCTTTGTTTTCATTTTGGTTCTTAAAAGTTCAGGATGGTTGTTCATTGTGGTGGATTCCATAGGGTACAGTGATTTCTTGACAGGTTTCAAAGTAACAGCCGTGTTAGTCTGTATTGGCAAAAAGAAAAGGAGTACTTGTGGCACCTTAGAGACTAACCAATTTATTTGAGCATAAGCTTTCGTGAGTTACAGCTCACTTCATCGAATGCATACTGTGGAAACTGCAGAAAACGGTGATTTCTTGCATGTTGTTCTGCTGGATTTTGCTTTTCAGAGACAGTTATTTTCAAAGGTTTTCTTTGTTAAAAAGCAATGTTCATTAGTTCTTCTTTTTCTTTAGACAGCTGGCCTGCATCCTACTGCTGAGCAGATAGAAATGTTTGCATACCATCTCCCTGATGCTACTCTATCAAATCTAATGGTAAGAATGATTAAATCTATAGAAACATGAGCTTTCATTTTTAAAATCACATAAATGTTACCTTATAATTACTACTTTACTGCAATGCAATGTAATTAAAAAGCCAAGATGCTGCTTTGTGGGTTTTTTATTAAGCAATTAGACATTTTGGGTTACCAGTATAGTGACAACTGATGCACTCAGAATGCTCATTGTAACCTTTTGTGTCACTAATGACCTGGAAGTCTCCAGGTAATCTTGTTTTGTTTTTAAGAGCATTTGTTGCTGCAGCCACTGCTGTTCACTTGTTTTGGTATTTTGAAAGTATATTTTTTGGTCTGAAGTTGGAGACATGCACTCAGATATTGAAGCAAAAATAATAGTTTTGGAAACTGCTTCTTGTGAAATTGTTCAAAACTAACCTAGTCATCTAGAATTTTGCTTTTTTTATGTCACTTTTTAGATTTTTCTTCTTCTGATCTTGTGTACTGTCTGAGGCAGTGTCTTCACTAAAGTTTGGACATCTGGATTCTGTAGCAGCCACTCAATCCCATCATTACTTGCTTTTTTGGATTTGTTCCATCTTACTAGTGAATTCACTGTAGTGCTCATAGAAGTTTATTTAGGAATAAACTTTTAATCCTGTGTTTTAAAACAACCGAACAAAAAAAGGACCATGGAGATTTAATCTTCTAAACAGATTACCAGAATTTTACAACCGTTCACACAGATTTCCTGAGTGTCTTGAGAGTCCACTAAAGTTATTAACAGCGAATACTAAGTTAGCTAACCAAAATGTACAAAGTTAACCTATTATGAAAAAGAGAGTTTCGTGCTGTCCAAATGGAGGCCTCATGTAAAACTCATGCTGATAGAATAGCAGCAAGTGTTTAAGCTTCTGCTTTCTAAAACCTCAAAGCTAGTATCCAAGTATACAAAAAATCTTTTAACTATTTTTTTCCTTTCAAAGTCTAATTAAATGCCTTATTTAAAATTTTGCTGTATGATACATATCCAGCCAAGCACACAGATCTGTGATTAAATGTATCTTTACTGATAATGTCCATACTGGTAAGAACTAATGCTGTGGACACTTATATTCAAGATTAGACTTTTTGTTTGTTTGTTTCAAGCACAAGTGGGGAGGAATAGCTGTTTGTCTTTATACTCTTCGATCTCAACTACTGCACCATTTTAGTTTATCTGTTTTCTCACTACTTTTTCCTGTAATCTCAAAAATCCTAAAGCCAACTTTATAATAATTTAATGGTTGAATTATCTACTGAAATAAAAAGAAATCTACCTTGTGTTATGCTGGTGACACAAATTTACAACAGTTTAATGTAGAAATAACTGACTTTGAGATCATACTATGTGGCTTATTATGTATGCTCCTATCCCACTATATTATATATTTAAGAAGAAGTTGTTTTACTTTTTTGTCACATACCCTCTGTACTGCTACGGAATCTGCGTTACAGATGTAATTTTTAAAGGAAATCATGTAGGGAGAGAACAAACACAACCTATACAAAAATGATTTGTTTTTTAGCATGTCAATATGAAAGTTGGCAACCATCATTTGTGATAATCCTAAGCTGAACTTCAACTATTAACAGCATTTTAACTTTTTCTGAACAGGATATCTTTGTGAGCCTCTCACAAGTGGATGGGCTGTATTTTGTCTGCAATGTTGATGACTTTAAATTTCTAGCAGATATGATTCAGCACATTCCGCTAAATTTAAGGGTAAGGTATGTGTTCTGCACAGCACCCATCAACAGAAAACAGCCTTTTGTCTGCACCTCTTTGCTAAAGGTAAGTTCTTCAAATGTACAGTATTTATAATTGACTAGATCAGTCTTAAGCAAATATGTGTGCAGTTTCCAAATTGGCAGTTTCCAAGTGCATTTTAAAAAGCTCATGTGGAAGTAGAAATACAAACTAGGTGTTGAATTTGTAAAGAATACAACCTCTGTTAACTGTTCAGATAAAGTTTTGCAAATGCATTATCTTTTCACGTTTGAAACCCAGCTTCCACTTTAGGATGTAAATTAAAAAAAAAAAGTTGTCTAAACTTTCCCTTTGTTCACATCCCCAAATCCCATAACTTGCCCCGTGGGAATTTCTTAACTAGCAGAGGTCAGGAATGATGTACATATTCAGAGTTATGTGGCATTAAGCCTTGCACAGCACCTTCTAGCAGTAGCTTGCCTACAACCAGTTGGTGCCATTATTAGTTACTCATTTTTCTCAGCATCCATCTGTGAATAAAATAGAAGTAAACAAAAACATTTTTGCTGCATATCAGTGCAATGAGAAGTCTCTTATTTGTGTGAAAATACAGATCTGTATTTTACAAAATGGCTAGTGATTTTACTTTTCTCAAATTCTGAGTGCCTCATTTAAGCTACTAAAAAGGGCCAGATCTTCAGCTCTCCCCCTCTGAAAATCAGACTCCTGCCCAATGTCTGAAATTGGGCACCTAAAATCACTAATCACTTTTGAAAATTTAGGCCATAACTTTTGTGATTGAATTGTCTGCTAGCAAAACAGCTAAGATTCCCAAGTGTCCGTGGTTAATTTCTATTTAAAAAAACAACAAAAATCTTTTTTTTTTTTTAATTTAAAGCTGACAATAGTGTCCTTGTTACATCAGGGAATGGGTATCCAACATCACTTCCTCAACCTAGAAAAAATAATCTGAAATAAGAGAAGCATCGTTAGGATTCAACAAAACGAGCTGGCTGCTGATAGATCAAAGACAATGGGCAAAGCCCAGCTGACCATGCTAGGGAGGAGATCATCAAGCCATAAAAGTCTGCTCTCATTTTCTGGATAGCCCCATACTACTTAGTTGTGTGCATGGCCCTTAACAAATTGTTTTAATGAGGCACAGGAGGGGAGAGATGGCTCTTGGGTTGAATAGTTATGTAAAAAATGTGTGGTAGTTGAAGAAAATTCTGAGCTGCATAAAGTAAAACGTTTGAAATATGTGCATACAAACTTTAGATCACTTATTAAAATACAATAGCTGTGAAACCCTCACACTTAGTTGTTCTGATACTTCTGTTCCTTAGTCTCTAATAACAGATGCTTGTTCTTAACTCAATGAATAGACTGAGATCACAAAAGCAGTATTACCTGGCTAGTCAGACTTCATTCGACATGGTACTCTGTCATAGACGGAATGTTAGTTCTTCGAGGAATTGCACCTGTCCATTCCACTTTGGGTGTGTGAACACCCAATGCACTAGTGTCAGAGATTTTTCCCTCAGCGCTACCTGTCAGGGCAGCTTATGTGCCCTTTTCTTCCTCATGCTCCTGTGCGATGATATAAAGGGCAGAGCTGCCCCAGCCCCCGTAAGTTCCTTCTTCCATCTGTGATGGCTGTCGGAGCATGCTGCCTTGTTACTGCAAGTGTTTCCTCTTTCTAAATGTTTTCGATTGTATATAGCTAGTACTTGTTATTCTTAGTGTAGTGTTCTAGTGGTAGTTCTCTTTTTTCCTTTTACTAGCATACTTAGTTTATGCTTCAGTTCCCACTGGTTCTGCATACAGATACCTGGTGCTGGGGCAGGTCTTGGTCCCCGGGCTTCAAACCTTGCCATGAATGCAAAAAGCCGAGGCTGGTCAGTGACCTGCACTTCCATGTGCCTAAAGTGCTTCGGAGAAGCTCACATCAGTGGCAGGTGCCAAATCTTTAGGGACTTTAAGCCCAGAGCTAAAACAGACAGGGAGGTCAGACTAAAGCATCTTGTGGAGGCAGCCTTCTCCCCACCCTTGGAAACTTCCCACTTGAAGTGAGATCTGAGCATCTTTACTTTGGTTGGGAGTGCTCCTCCTATCATGACAGAGTGTCGATGCTGATCTACTTCTCTGATACTAAAGAAGAAACACTGCCAAATGTCATTGAGGAGATCCCTGGCACTGATGTTCAGCAGTCAAGCTGTGAAGCAAGATAGAGCATGCTCAGTGCCGAGGTGCTGTCCGGTGCATATGGAGGCTCAGGCATGGTCGTTGACTCGGCACTGGTACCGGTGAAATTGAGATCAACATCTAGGGAAGCACCATCCTGTGGTGCCATTCTCTTTGGCTCAGCAGCAGCAAAAGACTCTCCTGATGCCATCAGCACCTGAGGCATATGCTGCGGCATGCAATCTGCTAAGTCCGTCAGTGCTGGCTTTGCTGGAGGTTCAATTGACACTTCCCCCAGTACTGGCAGTCTCCAAGGAGCACTTGCCCGCCTCTAGAGTTTAGCACCTGATACCACAGGCACCTCTTGACGCTCTGGTACCACCTCGTATGGTGCTGTTAAAAGGTAAACAGGCTATGATTTCTCTGGTGCCATCCTTTTCAGTCTCCGGGCACTGCTCCCTGGCACCAAGAGATACTGCACCTTCCTGCTCGAACTGCACGGGTTCATTCTCTGAATTGGAAGTTGGATCTTGTGTGTCAACTGTATTACGTAAGCCATCACTCTTCTCCAAGGGGTTTTCATCTCTGGTGTCCAGCAGATGCTCCACATTGGTTGTTCGGTAGGGAGCCTTGGCAGGGGAAAAATTGGGCTCTGGTGCCATATCAACCGCCATATTGAAACCTGTGGCGGTTTCTGCCTACCTCCAGATCCTCTCCTTGCTCACCCTCCTCTACATCCTCTAGTAAGCATTATGAAGCTTCACATCAAGAACTGCAAGAAGTCTCTCCCAGTAATGAGCTCCCAAACATGAGCAATCTGCCCCAGTTAATCTCCCTTTAGAGAAATTTCAGGAAGTAACACCTCAGCCAGCCTTAGGTTCTTCCTCATCACCACCAGCTGAGGCAGCAGTGGTCCGTGTTTCCTCTTCTCCTCCTGACAATTACATCAGGACATCCTCGAGAGGATGGCTTCCACCACAGACATACAGGTGGAAGTAGAGCTCACATAGATTGGCTGGTTGATATTTTGGGATCTGTGGGGTCTTGTCAAGTGGCATTTCTCATAAATGAGACTATTTTGGAGCCCACAAAAATAGCGTGACAAACACTATATTCCCTGTCTCCCACTGCTAAAAGGACTGAATGGAGGTATTGCGTCTCCCTCGCGCCAGGGTCAGTTGGAGTCTACCTCAAAATCAAAGGATGTGAAGAAACTCTTTTTAGGAGAGAAGTTTATTCTACAGCTGGCCTGCAACTCCGGATTTCTAATCAATGAATATTGCTGGGGCATTGGTTTTCTCCCTCTGGGACATATATTTAAAATTTATAGACAAGTTGCCAGAGGAGGCTGGACAAGAGTTTTTTGCAATAGTGGACAAGGTAGCCAGGGCCTTGCTTCAGGTTGCATAGACTGCTCCAGATTCTACTGCTAGAATTCATCTACTGCTAGATCATAATAATGCATTAAATGTTCATGGATCTAGTCATCAGGCCTTCCTCAGGAGGGACCAGCACTCTCTTCGCAGCAAGGAGATGACAAGTTTCACAGTCTTAAAGGCTCTAGGGCTATGCTGAAGCCTTTGGGTATTTACACTCCTCTTCCAAAAGAAGCAGCAGTTTCCCCCGCAGCAGTCCTACCGTTATACTTTCTTTATGCCTTGTCAGCACCAGACTAGGAGAAAAGGGAAAAGTTACAGGTGGAGAACACCACCACCTCTTCTTTTCTCATCCACTGCGAGCTTGTCCAGACAACCTGGGAACACCAAACAGTCAGTTTGACAATCTTGGGAAGCACAGCGTACAAGGAGTTTTGCTATATTCTCAAACCCCGTTTATTTTTCCAACAGGCTATCCCACTTCCTAAGTGCTTGGACCTATATCACTACAGACTAGTGGATCTTAAACAAGATAGAATTGGGATCCATCCTTCACTTTATTTCTACCTCGTTCCCCGCCTCATTCCCCATCCCTTTTCAGGGACCTCTCTCAAGAGAAAGTTCTCCTTTGGGAGGTACAGCCTCTCCTCCAGTCAGGAGTCATAGAGGAAGTTCCTCCTTTACACAGAGGAAAGGGATTTTATTCATGCTGCTTTCTGATTCCAATGGAAAAAGGAGGTCTCAGGTCCATGCTAGACCTGTGAGAGCTGATGAAATACATAAGGAAAATCAATTTTCACATGGTCCCTTCGGCTTCCATTATCCCCTGTCTGGATCTTGGCGACTGGTACGCTGCCCTTGACTTAAAGAGTGTATTTCAGTGTGGCAATATATCAAAGCCCCAGGAGATTCCTCAGATTTATGGTCAAGCAATCCCACTATCAGCTTGCAGTCCCTGCCATTTGGTCTGACTTTGGCCCCACCTGTCTTTACAAAGCATGGCATGGCAATGATGGCTGCATTCCACAGGAAATCAGGAGTACAAGTGTTTCCATATCTGAATAACTAGCTGGTGACAGGCTGATCCAAGAGGTGAGGTGGTGCTAATAAATGAGGAAAAGTCAGTCCTTTGACCTGTTCAGAGAATAGAATTTATAGGAGCAGTCTTGGATTCTCCAGAAGCCAGGGTGTTCCTCTTGCAAAGCAGATTCCAGACAATGTTTGCATTTTCTTAGATCTGAAAGCCCATTCTGCCATGGCAGCATGGAACTGTCTCACGCTTCTGGGACACATGGCTTCTTGTATTTACGTGGTTTGGCATGCTAGACTTCCTCTTAGGAAGGTGCAGGGCTGACTGAGCTTGGTGTACTTCCCAATTTGTCATCCACTGGACATGTTAGTTCAAGTGTTCAAAGAAGTCTTACTCTTTGGACTGATGGATGGACCAACCAATGTATGTGTGGGAGTTCCTTTTGTTCCCTACAACCTACTTTGACTCTGGTTACAGATGCTTCTGCTTTAGGTTGGGGACTCCACCTGGGAACTCTGCAGACACAAGGTTGATCTGTCCAGGATTTAGCTCTCCATATAGATGTAAGATAGTTGAGAGCTATTCATCTAGCTTGTCACGCTATTCTCCCCACATTAAGGGAAGGATTTTGCTAGTTCTTGTGGACAACACAGCAGGAATGCTCTACGTGAACAGACACATAAGGACCAACTTGACACTTCTACGCCAAGAGGCAATGCTGTTTTGGGAGTTTTGTATTGCCAGCTTGATCCGCATCAAACTCTCTGACCTTCAAGGTGTCCAGAACAGTCTGGCAGATGAGCTGAGCAGATCTTTCACCAGTCACCAGGAGTAGTCTCTTTGTCTGGGGAGTTCTCCACATAGAGTTGTTTGCAATCTGATACAACAGGAAGTGTCATCAGTTTTGTTCAAGAACAGGTCACAGTCCAGGGTTTCTGACAGATTCTTTCCTGTTGCCTTGGAAAGACAACCTCATGTATGCTTACCCTCTGGTTCCACTCTTTCCTAGAGTGGTGTTAAAAAATCAGATAGGATCATGCTCACGTGACCCTTGTTGCACCGGCGCGATCTCCAGTATTGCTTTTCCACTCTACTGTCCCTTTCAACTAGGGCTCCATTGACACAAAAAACAGATCCAGATTTGATTTCCCAGGATCCTGGTCTCCTTCACCCCAAACCCAAGGCTCTTCATCTTACAGTTTGGATGCTCCATGGTTAAACGCCTCAGGAGTTTAACCTTCAGATTGAATTGGTTGAGAGTCACCTGAAGTGGAATGGACAAGTGCAATCACTTGAAGAAAAAACTAACCTGGTGTTCTTTGAAATGTGTTACACGTGTTCATTCTATGACCCACCCTCCTGCCCTTTTATCTCAGAGTCTGTCCAGTAAGAAGGAAATGGGAAGGTTTGGGGGGCAGCTCTACCCTTTTGTCATTGCTCAGCACCACAAGGCAGCAGAGGGTGCATGCGGCACCCCAAAGGGTACCACCAAGGGAAAAATCTGTGACAGAGCCTGGTCATCGGTGGGCGGGATCGAACCTGGGACCTCTGGAGCTTAGTGCATGGGCCTCCACCGCACAAGCTAAAAGCAGACTCATTTAACTCTCTCTCTTTAAGCGGTCTCGGTGCCATTAGATGGGACAGAACACCACACCTAGAAGGTGTGGGGGTTACACACACCCACCCACCCCCTAAAGTGCAGTGGACATGTACAACATATCTCAAAGAACAACTACAGAGCAGGTTAATAATTTTTTTTTTATTTGCCAGTATTATGACTTTCCGTTATTACACTATATCCTCTCTCCAATATAAAAACACCTATACAGAGGGTATAGTTTAACAAAAAGTTGTTGCACTTGTAACTCATGCTAATACAGTCTGTTTCTGAGGCTTTGGGATGGACATTTGAAACGGTTTAATTAATTAATATGTTGTAAAAATACTCAGTTCTTGCTAACAGACTTGTACAAGACCTTGTTGAATCTGTTTATTTTCCAGTTTGCGAGGCAGTTTAGTAGAAATGAGCCTCTGACATTTGACTGGATATGCCGGCACACTAACTGGCCACTGGTCCCACCCAAGAACATCAAGGATCTTGTACACCTTGAGGCTGTTCATGATGTGTTTGACCTCTATCTGTGGTTAAGGTATTGAAACTGAAACTTAAGCTTTATTTTGGTTTTCTAGTATATTTGCAGCTCATGGACAAATGGAAGCCATGTTTTTATGTTGGTGCAAATTTAGCACTAGATGGGAGAATGCCACATAGACAGTTAAGCAGATCTCAGTGGAACCTACTGATTGTACAACCTGAGCAGATGCAACAGTTGTACTGTCAAGATCCGCTCTGATGATGAGGCAATGTGTAATATGATACACAAAGACGAGGCATATGGGTGGGAGTGGGTAGGCGGTCTCTTATATACCACATAATAGTAAGACAGCAACTTGATCTCTGCCTACTCCATTGACCTACAGCAGTTCTTGTATTGGCAAATTTAAAACATTTTTTTCTTTTAGTTACCGATTTATGGACATGTTCCCAGATGCCAGCCTCGTACGGGACATCCAGAAAGAACTAGACAACATTATACAAATTGGCGTGCGCAACATTACAAGGCTTATCAGAGCTTCAGAAGCTACTTCTGTTTCTGGTGCTATCGCTGTGCCAGATGACTTTCCTCTTCAGAGAACTGAAGTTAATGACAGGATGTTGAACTTGGAAGATCTTCCAGCAGCAAACCAAGATCAATTCTCAAATGCCACAAAGGTCCCAGGACAGAAGAGAATAAGACGATCTAAAGCTTTGGGCTATAAACCTGCTGAAGTACAGTCGAATATGAAAAGTCACGGACAAGGATCTCTTGCTGCCAGACTAGTGCGTGAAGGACTCCTTACCCAAGAAATGCTGAAACAACTAGAAAGGGAGTGGCAGGTTCACCACAATAACAATGGAAATTTCCCAACTGAAAAAAGAGATAATCAGAATGGTTCAAAAGGGACAGGGAAAAAGAAGAAGTGAAATAATGACCTAATTCCATTTAATTTTTGTTCACAGAATAAATACTATTTTACTAACCTCTTCTGGCATCTCTGGATTACACTGGTGCTGTTGCATTTTTTTTTTTGTGGCTAGTTTTATGAAGCAAATATTCAGAGATGGATTCTTGTAAACTGAAAGGTTATTTTATTAATTCTGCTTTTGTTGACTTGTTATGCACTTTCTCACAACCATGACATTCAGCATAAAAAATACTGTGTTTTCCTACATGAAAGTTTGACCCTAAAACATCCTTACAAAATGCACACTTAAACTGTTTTTACCATTATGGTCAGGTATATTTCCTTAGTAATGAATTAGCTAATCATTCCACACCTTCGTATTGTACATAGTTCAACAGATAAGTGCTATAAATGGTAATATACGACTTCACAGGAAATGAGATTAGAATCTCATGCCTTTCAACCTTTGCCTCCCCTGAAAATCTGAAGTAATCAGGTGGAAAGCATTTATCTATTAATGTCCTAGATCTGGGAAATTTACAGTATTTCTCTTACAGAGGAAAAGGTCATAGCCCTTTTAAGTTCTTTCTATCTGATGGCTTTTAGGGGAAAAAATTGATACATTTAAAAAAATTATTCTTTCCCTGGGGGAAAGCTAGACATGATCTTATTCAGGCAAAGCCAAAAATGTTATCCTGTTAAAATACTACATTGTGAATGGGTAGTTTTGTGGTGCTAGCTGTTAAATTCCCTGAATTGCTTTCTTAATGCTGTGTCTTCACTTTGAGTACAATCAAAAGTCTGTATAGTTGCCCTGACTTTTTTACATTCCCTTCAAGAAAGGCAATGTCTATGCTTGGAGCCAGGGCTGTGGTTCCTAACTCATGGAGATATGAGTGGAGATAGCTCCCATTGAGTTCATGCTCTAAAAATAATAGTGTAGCCATGGTAGCATGGGCTGCTGCGAGTTGCCCTCTCTGCAAACCTGCTGGGGCCCTGTGGGTACCTATTCAGGGGTGATAGTCCCTGCCGCCAATGCTTGTGCTACTGTGTACAGTATTTAAATACTGTAAATACAGCAACTGTTTTGGCACATTATCAGTGAGAGCTAATGTGAGTGTGTCTACATGAGCTAGGAATCCTACCCCCAAGTGTAGAAGTCGCCAAAGTGACTCTGTTCTTCTGTGTGTGATGTATTTTATTTCTTGTTTAATTTCAAGATCATCCTTCATAATTCTTAATTGTTGGGGGAGAAAGTAAAATACATAATTCCAGATCAACTAAAAATGGAGACCGTGCAATGTACAGTGCACTGCACTTTGACATCCATGATCTCGGTATATCCGATACGCCGTTAAGAGAAGTTTACCCAGCTAGCTTAAAATTGGAAAGTTGGCTGTTTAGTTTGACCTTTCTTCAGTTTGTTATCTGGCTAAGCTCTCCACCAACCCTGTTTTGACAGGTTGGTTTGTTTGTTTGTTTTAACATGGAGTTAATCACTATGTGATATTTCAAGCAATTTGTAAAGGGAGGGGAATGCTCTAGTCCTATTGCACATGTTCCTTGGCATTCTAGCCCTGATAACTAAATCAGTTTGATTTGGATAACTTTAAGGTGACACTCTTGTTGGTGTATTTGAAGAAAGGCCAGAGATCAAGTGTGCTTAGAAGCTGAAATGACTTTTGTCCAAAGAAGTGACCTTCAGCACTGGGGCATGTTGTAATGGCCGTGGGAAGGAAGCTACCCTGCTTCTGCTGTGTGCTTGTTTTGTGGAGAGGAGTTGTGGCCCTTTGGATGTTAGAGCTCTTCCCATCAATTTTTGCAAACTTGAAAGGAAGTTTTAACTTTCTTTTAACTGATTTCTGACTTTCTAAAATGGTATGCTGTTGTGGAGTTCTCTGACCACTTGCAAATCTATGCTTTAAGTTTTAGGCTACAGACTTCAGTCCAAATCTTAAACTTCAGTTCAGAACAATGTGTTATATAATGTTAACGCTCCCCTCCCTGATCTCAGCCATCATGGGTATGGCACACAGAAAACCCACATTCCTTCTATACTCCCTGCTTCCATTATGTTTTGATAACCAGTTTATCCATTAATTGTTCACAAAGCTGCTTTTTAATGTATATTTTTAGCAAGGAAAGGCTTCATTTGGGTACTTAGAGGCGTAAACTGAAATCTTGTGTTTGAGCAACAGCCCCTCTAATGAGAAAAAAGCTAAGTAACTCTACAACATTCTTTTGGTATTTTGCTGAGATTAGCACTTCAGCTTAATTCATTGCTTGTTCCCATAGTGACTCCATAGTAACTGTTGTAAGAGCTCTGAAATTTATTCAGGCATTTCGAGGGCTGATTTTCATAAAAGAAAGTTTTCTTTTCTTCTGAGCTAATGGCACAGTTGCCACTAGATCTAATTAACGTTGCTGTCCAATTGGCCTCACAGGGTGTGATCAAAAGTGATGTTGCAAAGCTACGCTAGGAACACATTTTTAACATGGGTCTACTTTGCACAAAACAAGAACACTTCCAAATGGCCTGTGTCTAGAGTCTTTGTGCATGGAGCTGTGCTGTGTGTTCCTACGTTGTTGTGAAAGTTCAACACGCTTTTCAACTGGCCCTTTTTTAAATGAAGAAAGCTTGATTCCCTGATAAAAATGTAAATTGCATTTTACACAGTACTTACCTTCAGTTGGAAGAGCCACTTTCAGCAACTTTGTTTCTGAAGACACTGTGCCTAAGCCAACTTGACCTTTCCATTCTTGCACTGTTTTCAAAGGAGATGGAGGTTGTGTAGAAGTTAGGGTAAGACAGATTCCCCCCCCCCCCCTTGCTGGACAGGGGCTTCTTTTGTGTTTTCTTTGTTCAGTCTCTCTGAAGGTGTCTTAAGTACAGATTTTATCTTATTATTTTGCAGCCTCGTGCTGCTAATGGTTATGTCTAAAGAGAACCTTAGACAAAACTGAGCTTTGTGCAATTTGTCCTCACTAATGCATATATCCAATGTGGTAGTGAAGGTGAAATACACCGTTATCTCCCACTCACTGAAATCTAAATGAGAGCTTTAGAGAATTTGACATGAGGTGAAGCCAAGTGATGACTTTTCACTTCCCTGATATCTGTTATCGCTAAACTCCAATGTGCAACTAAGATTGGAATCCTGAAGCTGAGAATGAAGCATTTGCTTTGGAGAGTGATGCACCAGATAAACTAATAAAACTCATTCTGTCAGAAAATAATGTGCTGGAGGGGTGAATGGGGCATAACGTCAAAATAGTTTGAACAAGTTAAATAAATTAAGCTCTTAGAAACAGCTTCCACTCCTGGTAAAACCAAGTCAGAAGAAACTTAATACTGCACCCAAACTCAAAAAAGTGTTCAGAAAGGTCACTTTTTTCTATCAAAGTTTGCCTGTCCTGTGGCTACTGGGTACATTTGTTTTGCCCAGATTTGAGCTCATTCATATGTGGTATTTTGTTGAGATGACACTCAGAAGGGGGAGGTGTTTAATGTTTTTTGGAAAGTTTTTTTTAATTTTTTTTTTTTGGTACCACATCTGAAAAATAGCTGAGCTGTCAATCATTTTAGAAACTTCAAATGAGATTTATCTGAAAATTGTAGGGAGATTTGGGACACAGGAGCAGTTCGGGGAAAAGCATATTTGGGCAAATGAGAAATGGTAGTGATCCATTGGTCTTCAACAGAAGGTCCTGATCCTGCAATTAGATCAATTAGATCAACTAGACCCATGCAGAGTTGTGATTGTAGAGTTGGGGCTTCAGATTGTAAGTTCTTCAGGGCGGGCTGTCTCTCTCTCTGTTCATGGGCAGTGTCTTGCACCCTGATTGGGGAGACTGGCTGTGACTGCAGTAGAAATAATAAATAATAAGTAATAATTGTAATGGATACTGAATGACTGGGGGAGACCTAGGCTTTCATTTGTACAGAGCTTTCTTTAGTCTTAAATGTAAACTGTATGCTAGTGTGAGACTGCATGTCCTCACCCCAGGTACTCGACAGCTACACTCTTCCTCTCCAGTAGCCTGAGCTCCTACCTCAACTACCTATTCCTGGCATTTTACCACCTTCTCCCTATACTCTTCCAGAGTGAGACAGCACTGGAATCCACATTCTCCGTGCTACAGCCTACATCCGCATTGCCACCAGGGGAAACTGAGTTAATACCCACCCTTAGTGCTTGTTTAAACTTTCCCCATGCTTCCTTGGGGAAATGACATCCCACTGAAGGGAGAGTCTCATGGAAGGCATTTAAGTGCAGGGATGACACACTGGGATGAACTCACTCTGCACATTTGGGGTAAGAGGAAGTGGCTATCCTCTATCCTAGCACCAGGCTTCTCCTTCCACCAGAAGCCTTGTCCCAAGGGGGTCTGCTCAGAGGCAGCAGGCTGTAGATGCTCGAGTGATAAAATCTCCAGTGATTAAAATCTTCATCAGCTCCCTGCAGCAGGGAGCGTGTAGCCTTTAGCACTCTGAGTAAGAGAGCCTGACAGGCAGCAGACCCATCACCAGCATTCCCTGCCTGTGGGAGGCTGGTGTTAACAACTGTTTCCCTTGATGTAGGGGCAGGTGTTGGAATTTTTTCTCGGCATGCACACCTTTGTTAAAAGCTCCCCATACTGGTTATGAGGATCTTACCTGAATGGTCTTTGACTGTAAGGTAATTGCATGCTGGATTGGAGATGATCATCTGCCTTAGAACACTCCATAATTCCTCAGGATGCGGCTGCGAAGGGAGTATAACAAAGATCGAAAGTCATGCTGTGATCCTTTACGATCTGAAAGTGGGAGGGAGGGGTTGTACCTGACTTGCTGGATAAAACACTTCTATATTTAATGTATATTAACAACAGCAAACCATGACCCAGGTAATTGAAGCTGGTATATTCATTTGGGCCTCAGTTGTCATTTGCACTAATGTCACTACACCACTGTGGCCCGAGTAGCCAATTTGTTTTATTTTTAAGGGCTGTTAGTGTGTTGAAAAATCAATTGAATGGAAACAATAATTTTCCTTCTTTCCTCACCCTCCTACTTATCCAAAGCAAGGATGCACTGAAAACCTGTAATTGATTGAATTTGCTAGCAGAATGAAACTGACAAATACTACTTGATTAACAAACTTCGTGTGGTAATTAAAATCTTTGAGACCCTTTTCATGTGACATTTATATTTATTTATATTATATTTATAATGAGAAAATGAAAATTTAAATCTGTATTAGGCACACAATGAGCTCTGGAACAAAGAGGAATGGAGCTTAAAAGGTGATGCTCTCCATTTAATTGGCCAGCCAGGAATGTGACTCACATGAGAAAAGTACATAATGAGTAAAGAGACCGGTTGTGTGTGTGTGTGTCTGTCTGTCTCTGTCTTTTTAGGTCAGACAGTACTTACTAAAAGATGAATCCGGGAGAAATGAACCATGATCTCAGGCTGGCAAGGTGTTTAAAATTTTTTTTGAAGTGAAAGGTATAGTTTAGAAATATTCTTATTTACAGCATGCTCATCTTCTTGTTTGTGTTACAGTTGGCTTTTCCGTTTTCATCTTGTTTCTAGTATTTATTGGACAAAAAATATTAAAAGCTAGAGATACGGTTAAATTCAGCCCTGACGTCAATAGGTGCCTCAATGAGAGCTGCACACCTTAAATTATAATTGAATTTGTCTCTAAGACTGAGTCTAATATTAAAATTGTCCAGCTTCCAAATGGGCCAAATTTTTCCCTTGCACATGCAGTTCTGAGGACATAAGTCTTAAATTTTGTCATCACAAGCAGCCAGAGACGACACATAACTGTTGATTGGGGGGGGTGAGGGTACAATTTAAAGGTTCTGGTGGTATGCAGCAGGGTTCAGGTCAGGACATATAAGCCCTGGCAGAAATGGGGGGGGCACATGACCTCACATTCCCTCACCTCTCACGCATCGCCTCTGCAGGCAGCACAGACAATGGGAGAATAATGTGTGCAAGTTGGGAATTGTGTAAGGAGTAAAACTAGGGGCAAGTATTGCTTGGCCAGGGTGAGTGTGAATGCTTACTGAGACAAGCCCCAGAGAATAATGTGCTGTGCGAATCAGAAACTGGGACACATCCGATTTAAGAAACACAGGTTTGTCTCAAAAACTGGAATGCTAGCCAGATGAAAGAAAGATCCTGAATTCCAACAACTCTGCATAACTTTCTAAGTGAACTAAGGTTCATTGAAGCAGCTTGTGTTTGTCACATTCTTGTGTAAGTCTGTCAAATGCTGCACAAGATGGTGCTGGGTTAAGCAAAGAACATTGCATAGTAACTAGATTGTTAAGTGGTAAAAATTCCTGAATGGGCCAATACACATCATTTCCCCCCCCCCCCCCTTCACCTTGGCGGCTAGCCAGATGCTTACTATTAGACAATAAAGTGTGTACCAGGGGAAGGGAGGGACTGGCCGGTGGGGGGGAGAGAGACACACTGAAGTTTAATCATTTAACCAACAAACTGAATGGATTTAGTCCTGGACTTGATTTCGCAGGAGCTCTAATATCTCACTCTGGGGAAATGGCTTTGTTGAAGTATTTTTAACATTTAGCTCATGAATAAGATCTGCCACTTTGGAATTAATTATTCACAGCTGCTCTATCATCACTGAGACACCAATAAGCTTCAAGAAAATGTTTGCTGTGCATTTATTAGCTTTTTATTTCACAAAACTAAAAGAAGATCAAATCAAAAAGGTAAGGTCCAAATTTCTTTGTTGGTAAGATTGATGTGGGTTACAGGAGAGCAGAGAATATTTTACTGTATGAACAAAAAATGAGTGTGGATGCTGTGCAGTATGCTCCTGGCAAAGAGGTGGAGATTAAAGGGTTGGTAAATCTTTGGACTTTAAAACAGTCCTATTTTCATGTAGTCTTCAGATCTGATAAACTTAGACTAGCGCTAGGAAACAAAACTCCCTGTATAGTGAATGTGTGAATAATCTTCAATAAGGGAAGACTGCAATGTTAGCTCTGAGGCTTCTTTTTAAAAATGTTCAAAAAGAAAGCGCTTTCCGGCATACTGCTGTAATGAAGCATAGTATGAGAAACTTGCACTCTTGTTGGATTGCATTATCACTTTGATTTAGACAATGAGGTTGAGGTTTTCAAAACTGGGCTCCGAGTCAAAGTTCACTGAAACCAATGAAAAGACACCCATTGTCCGCAATGGGCTTTGGATCGGGCCCAGGGGCATTTGGACACACAGCTCCTATTTGCTTTATTGGGAAAGTTTTTATGTCTAGATCTAGCTGGCTTTGAAAATCTCAGCCAAGATATTTGATGATCGATGTTTACAAATCTGAGTTTTAATTAACAAAGTCCTAGACAGACCAGACTTTAAGCTTTTGATGTGCAAATAAACTAGCTGATGGTGCCCTGCCTTGGGCACACAGCAGATAGCGAAGTCTAGTCTCTTGGCAAAGTGCTGGTATGTGGGCTCATGGCACTGCAGCATAAAACCCTTACACACTTTGCATGCTCCTTGAGTTAATCTGCATCTCTGTCAAATGTCTGACTTCCCACCTCCTGACCTAACACCACCTCACCCTCATGTTGTGGCCACCTGCCTCTGGCCAAGGGGGATCTCCACTGGACTCCCTTTGGGCCCTGTTGTTGCCACTCTCTCTAATCAGCTGGAAGGATGGCTGTTAAGATACATGAGCAAACCAGAAGCAAGAGTAGGCTGTTAAGTAAAGGAGCAAGAGGAAATGAGTCAAGATCCCCATAAGTGAGCCCCACCACTGGACTAGTCCAGCAATAGAACAAGGTTGTGTGTCGTCCCCCCCCATCCCCCCAAGAAAAACAGAATGCCTTATGCTGGAAGGGCTTGCTGGGTGCTCTCTCAATGTCCTTCCTTCCTTTCAGAAAGAGAGGATGAGTGGACAGCGCAATGGGTAACATGCTGCCCATATCTTAACAAGCAGCCCTAACGCTCCGATTTTCTCCTTGGTCAGTGATAATCCTCAGTTTGTGTTCCAACGTTTTTTCATGATCATAACTAAGGAAGCAAGCAACGGCACTTGGAACAGCATGTTTCCTGTTTGTTTTTTTTCCTGAAAAACACGCTGAGTTTATTGATGTACAATTTTAATGGAAGAGTCGAGCTGATTTTCGTTAACCAAAGAAGTGGGAAGACTCCAGAGTCCTCCTCAGCTCATCACTGCTACAATGTCACGTTCACAGGCAAGGCAAGACACTGAACACAAGGGCTGTGTTGGTCCAAAGGGATGAGAGGGAGCTGCTTAGATGATAGAATTTTACTTTCTATAGAAAGAAAAGGAGTACTTGTGGCACCTTAGAGACTAACCAATTTATTTGAGCATGAGCTTTCGTGAGCTACAGCTCACTTCATCAGATGTTTACCGTGGAAACTGCAGCAGACTTTATATACACACAGAAATCATGAAACAATACCTCCTCCCACCCCACTGTCCTGCTGGTAATAGCTTATCTAAAGTGATCAACAGGTGGGCCATTTCCAGCACAAATCCAGGTTTTCTCACCCTCCACCCCCCCACACAAATTCACTCTCCTGCTGGTGCTAGCCCATCCAAAGTGACAACTCTTTACATAATCAAGTCGGGCTATTTCCTGCATAGATCAAGGTTTTCTCACATCCCCCCCACCCCCATACACACACAAACTCACTCTCCTGCTGGTAATAGCTCATCTAAACTGACCATTCTCCAGGTTTAAATCCAAGTTAAACCAGAACATCTGGGGGGGGGGGGTAGGATTTTAACTTGGATTTAAACCTGGAGAATGGTCAGTTTAGATGAGCTATTACCAGCAGGAGAGTGAGTTTGTGTGTGTATGGGGGTGGGGGGGATGTGAGAAAACCTTGATCTATGCAGGAAATAGCCCGACTTGATTATGTAAAGAGTTGTCACTTTGGATGGGCTAGCACCAGCAGGAGAGTGAATTTGTGTGGGGGGGTGGAGGGTGAGAAAACCTGGATTTGTGCTGGAAATGGCCCACCTGTTGATCACTTTAGATAAGCTATTACCAGCAGGACAGTGGGGTGGGAGGAGGTATTGTTTCATGATTTCTGTGTGTATATAAAGTCTGCTGCAGTTTCCACGGTAAACATCTGATGAAGTGAGCTGTAGCTCACGAAAGCTCATGCTCAAATAAATTGGTTAGTCTCTAAGGTGCCACAAGTACTCCTTTTCTTTTTGCGAATACAGACTAACACGGCTGTTCCTCTGAAAACTTTCTATAGAGATTTTTCTGCTCTTACGAAGGTCCCTATCTTTAGAATCATAAAATATCAGGGTTGGAAAGGACCTCAGGAGGTCATCTAGTCCAACCCCCTGCTCAAAGCAGGACCAATCCCCAATTTTTGCCCCCAGATCCCAAATAGCCCCCTCAAGGATTGAACTCACAACCCTGGTTTATAAGGCCAATGCTCAAAGCTATCCCTCTCCCTCCTGATTTTTTTATAATCAAACCACTTAATGGTATGACCTTGCTTTGGTTGTAAAGCAGTTTAGAGATCACAGAAGGCTCTGCTTGGTCTTTCTGGAATGTTTTGTTTTGAAGGGCTCACTTATCTTAAGTGCAGAAGCTCCTAAAGGGTTTATACTTGCCCACAGTCTGCAGCTAAACGAGGTGATTGTCCAAACTGAGCCTGAGAAAATGCAACCAGAATACACATTAAGCCGAACGTGCACGTACACACACCTCTAAATCTGTTTTTTCTAAAGGCAGCAGATGATCAGGAGATAACCTCTGCAAAAAGAGAGATGTAATAACTTTTGGATCACTATTCAGATAGTTCTGTCAGAGACTTATCAGCCTCTCTGGAGAAAAGTGTGTGTGTGAGAGAGAGAGATATAGATGGAAGTGCCTTAAAGGGAAAAGGCCAGTTCTCTATCTTGAAACATATTTCAATATAATGTTTTCAGCAATCTCTAGTTTAGATGATAAATTTCTAAATTTATTCCCAAGGTCCTCGCTGCACCTGATAGATTTGCCTGTTTCTTATCTGGGTTTTCATCTGTGTGCTTTGGATAATTTTGGCTCATTCGTTTTAAATGGGACCATGAATGAGTAATTTAGTTGGTCCATGCAAATATAGATATCTGGTGATAGCACAGGCCAATCTATCCCCACTCCCATTTAAATAAAACTGCCTTTTAGTGGCTCATCATTACTTTACCAACATGAAGCAAGCTGTACAAGCACTCCCCAATCTCCACTGTTGAACCCCTTTCATGGCCAATGGCCAGGAAACACCTCAGACAGCTAAAGTAGGACTGCAGTTTAAAACAGACAACTCCAAAGATGGAAAAGAAATTAGCCTTTGGTTCCCTGCTCCTCTGAGAAATGGAACACACTTGTTATACCAATAAAATAAAAACCAGCAGGATCTTATTAAAGGGAATAAGGCAAAATGCCACATTTATTGTGAATACAGAAAGAATCATAGTAAGCAGTTAGTTATAGCTATAACATTCCATTCAATCTCATATTTATTCTCACATTCATTCATACAAACACACACACACACACACATACGCACCCACACGCACAGGTTCTGCAAGGTTGTTATCATAGTTACCAGCCTTAGAGTTGCTCATGCCAAGCCACTGGCCAGGTGGCCTGGACATGAGGAGGGAGCAGGGCCTTGTCAGATGCTCATCTGATGCTCCTGGAAGTTGGTTTTCAGAATCAGACCCCAAAGTTCTCACTTTTTAGAGTCTATTTTTATAGGAATTTCTTCCTATGCCAGTCTATGGGAATTGCTTCATCATGCTGTTGCTGAATCAATCAGCAGATAGCACATTCCTGACGGCTCTGTGCTGCCAGATGTTATCTTGTTCTTCGGTACTCCCATCCTTGAGGCTGTTGGGTGGATTCCAGTCTGCCCTCCGGGGGTTCTCTGGTTGTTTCCACTTGATGCCTTCTTTGGCCGATCGACATCGGATTCTTAGGCTGGCACCTCCCTGATGATTCATTTATTATCCACACCAAGCATCCATCCACATACATCCTCTATCTCTATCTCTATCTCTATTTTAATCACAATTGTTAACAAAGCGAGATGAATACAACAAAAGGGCGGGGAGTCTGTGTGCTGTTTCTGTTGTTACAAAGTATCGCTTTGTGTCTCTCTCTGTGTGAGGAGTAGTTGTTACAAAGAATTGCTTTGAGAACAGACTCTGTCTTAGGATATACTAACACAATTAGCAGCTTGCAAGTGTCACACAGAGGGAGAGAAACAGTACCAAAAACCAAGAGACCTCTTAATTAGTAATACCCTGGAATTTAAACTATGGGGAATCAAACTCATTTGTGATTTTAATACAGAACTTCTTTAATATGAGCAAGCATAACACACTCAGCTCCCATTGGCTCAGTACTCACCATTCCAGGCATCATTCAGCACCTCACAGCACTAGGTCCTATTTAAATCGTATGGTTATGGTGTCATAGGCAAGGCTGAGATGGCCTTTGGATACAACCCACCTGTGCTGTAATCAGTGGCTCTGCTCTGTGGTACAAAAATATGTAACTTAGCAAGGTAAGTTGGAAATGAATTTTAGAAGCTGAAGAGGGGTGGGGGAAGGCTTAGCACACTTGTTGGTTGACTGTTCAGAAAAGCCTGGATTTCACTGGTCAAGGAGAGTAAACCTTTACTCTGAAAGTGGTTCCTTCCACTGGGAGCCAAGGAATGGTGAAAGTGTCGGAGTGGGAGGGAGCTTGATCCTCTACAGCCTTGCCAAGCCCTTTCTGTGTATAAACAGTCAGACTTCTGCTTGTAATGCTGTGCTATTACTCTGACACCTCTGCACAAGCACAGAAATGTGGTCCCAGCACCAAATTAGTTTACAAACCATCAACCCTGGTAGAATTGGAAGAGACTCTGCAAAAGCAGGGAATCTATATAAACAAATGACAGACTCTTCCTTTGCTGTGTTCATTAAACCAGTGAGAGCACCTGGGTAGATCCTCAAGTTTTGGTTTGTGTAACTTATTTTAGTTTCACTTAAGCTGATTCCTAATCAATGTAAATTGGAATGCAGAGGGATGCACGGCCTCACCTGCAGGCATGGCGGACATGGGAGTGGGGACTGCAATGAGCAACTGAGGGGGATGAGTGGTATGTGGAGCGAAGGAGGGGAACTGGGATAGGAAGCTGAGTGGTGTGGGAACACTAACCAGGGCTAGATGGGCCAGATGTTGGGTGGGGCAGAGGGATGAGGGCAAATGGAGCAGGAGAGGGGCATAAGCATCTGTAACCACTAGAACACAGTCCCTTCTGAATCTGGAATAGTATCAAGGGTTTGTGAGTCAGCATTCTTCTGCAGTCAGCAAATATCTATGAACTCCACTGGCGAAACGTGTGGCTCATTTTCTAGTGACTGGCCCACACAGAGGATGCCAACCTACTACTGCTTTCAGTTACTCTGTTAGGACAGGTGGTGGAGATCTGTGCAGTGGTTCTAATGATTCTAACCCTACTAAAGATCCATGTGGGTGTCAATATAATGCATAGCATAGGCACCAACTTTTCCCAGCGCCAGTGGGTGCTCAACCCCCCCACGCTGACTCTGCCGCTGCCCCACTCCCATTCCAATCCCTTCCCCAAAGTCCCTGCCCCAACTCCGCCCCTTCCCTACTTCTATTGGACTCCTTCCCCAAATCCCCGCCCCGGACCCGCCTCTTCTCTGAGTGCACCGTGTTCCCTCCTTCCCAGCACTTACTGCCACGAAACAGCTGTTTTGCGGCAGCAAACCCTGGGAGCTAGGGGGAGCCATGGCGTGCTCAGGGGAGGAGGTGGAGGCGGAGCAGAGGCGGAGGTGAGCTGGGGCAGGGGGCGGGGAGCTGTCAGTGGGTGCAGAGCACCCACCAATTTTTCCCCATGGGTGCTCCAGCCCTGGAGCACCCACGGAGTCGGCACCTATGATGCACAGAGGTTTTAATTGTGTTCACACACTATTTTTTCCACAGTATCCTGTTCTCATTCAGTGAACAGGATGGATGGGGCTCTGGGAGTGAATTAGCGATGTGTAGTGAATGAGGCTGTTGTTTGTAGGACCCCTGCCTCATTTGTTGCAGAAACTGCAAAAGGTATCTAGTGAAGGAGACAGAACAGTGGACGGGGAGAGAGGCAAGTGTCATGGTTAAGGCTGTTGAATGCCACCCCAGAAAATAGACTTCTATCCCTGCCTGTGCCACAGAGTTCCTGTGTTATGCTGGGCAAGTTATTTAAACCAAATACACAGATGGCCAATAACTGTGTATGCATCTCATTTTCTGGGTGCCTGAACTGAGACAATCAGGTCTGGTTTACTGAACTGCTGAGTATTCACAGCTGCAACTGAAGTCAATGGAGCTGTGCTTTGAACATAGATAGTGCTATAAAATTCTAAAAGTCAGGCCATAGGTATCTTATATTGGGGCACTCAAAATTAGTGTACTCTTGACCTTAATATCACCGTGCCTGAGTTTCCCATCTGTAAAATAGGGAATGGTAATGCTTTAACTCACAAGAATAGAGTGAAAATAGATTCATTAGTGTTTGCGAGACAAGGTGGGTGAGGTAATATCTTTTATTGGACCAACTTCTGTTGGTGAGAGAGACCAGCTTTCAAGCCACACAGAGCTGCTGTTTTTGTCTGGGAAAGGTACTCTGAAGGTCAGAGCTAAATGCAAGGTGGAACAGGTTGTTTAGCAGAAGTATTTAGCCACGTTCTACCTTTCAAGGTAGAGTAGTCTCTGAACACCTCTGCAGTCATGGGCAAGAAGAGGGGGTTAGTGGATTATGGATAGTTGTAATAACCCATAAATCCAATGTCTCTGCTCAGTCCATTTTTAGTGTCTAGCAGAGTTATGAATTTAAGCTCCCACCCTCCTCTTTTGAAAGTGAAGTGTTTTCCCAAAGCGATCACTGTGTCTGAACTATCAGTCCTTGTTCTCAAAGGAAACCTGCATGACACTAGTGTTTCAAGTGTAGACAAGCTATAAGTGAGTAGTGTCCATTCTTTGCACTGAATGAAGCAGGGGACCATGGGGGGTGAAAAAAGTATGTGGTCAGGGAATTAAAGATGGTATCATAATGCATGTGTAGAAGAGAGTTGAATTAAAGTGGCACAGAAAATCTTAATTTTAGCATTTCCTAACTTCTGAGTGCTTGGCTTTGCAGCCTGAATGTTGTGTTTAATGTGGTTCTTTCTATGTAATACATAAAGTGTACAAGGAAAGTCAATAGAGGGTTGGGTTGAGATGACGTTTATAGATGCAGCCTTTCAAGTTATCAAAGGATAATCTTCCTTCTCTGAAAACTCAGATATGTATAATGGTACAAATGTAAAATTACCCTTCCTTGTAACATTCATAACTGCAAGTGTGTGTGTACAAACATCAGCTGGATTACCTACGTTTGGCATTCTTTAACTGGAAACATTGCTCTTTACAATGTAGAAATATTTTAATGTGGTCAAAACAAATATGATGACTAAACAACACAAAGGCCATCAGTATAGCACACATAAGAAATAATATGTATTATAGTTCAGCAGGCCAGAGATAAATTTAAAATACACACAGTAAAATGTTTCTCTTAATTTTTAAAGTCCTATGTTAATTAAAATTTAAGGCTGATTTTTTTCTGTTTTTTAAAGCCACAAACTTTCCCCTTACATACTTGGTAAGGATTTGATCACACCACTCATGCAGCAAATATAGGCAAAAGATATAGGTGTGCTTGGCTGGATGTGAGCAGCTACAGGAGACCAGGTAAGGATTTAAAAAGGGTGGTGAAAGGGAGAGATGGGGAGTTTGCCAAGTTGGGTACAGAGGACTAGCTAATAGCACCAGTAACACCTAATTCTTCTGAAAAATTCACAAATCTATTCAAGTGTAAGTAATTTTTGACTACTGCCTGAGACTCTTGAATTGGTGAATCAATTGGTCCTGGGTGGGGAGACCTAAGTTCTCACAAAGTCCTGGTCTACGCTTAAAATGTAGGTCAGCATAACTATGGTGCTCAGTGAAAAATCCATATACGTGAGCTATGCCACCCTAACTTCTGGTGTAGGGGCAACTAGGTGAATGGGAAGAATGCTTCCATCAATCTAGCTGTTGTTGTTCAGGGAGATAGTATTCCTACAGCAACAGAAAAAAGTCTTCTGTTACTACAGACGGCGTCTACGATACAGGGTTATGCCAACATTGCTACAATGCTGTAACTATGCCACTATAGTCCCTGTAATGTAGACATGGCTAAAGTCTTTATTCCTATTCAGTTGTTCGTTGCCCAAACACATGTATATAAGAGAAAAAAAATTGCACAAAACAGCTGATATCTGGTTAGAGCAGTGTAACTCCAAGACTTGGGATCTTCCATTGAACAGGCCAGACTGTTTCTGATGGACAAATAGTAAAATACTGTCACAAACAATATTAGTTAACACTGGGTTAAACATCTTTACAAATAGATTTTATAGGTTGAAGCATTTCTTATATAGGGCATCCTCCTGCTTACACTGAATTCCATGGAAATGTAGCTATTGGTTTCAATGGGACAGGACCAGGCTAACCCTATATCATATGACTGTAGCTGATGTCATAGAAAATCTCAGAATCAGAGGATCAGTGTAAATAACCATTTTACATGTATGTAGGGTGCTTAACTTCAAAGCGCTTTATAAACATTTAACTATTTCTCCCACCTCTGAAAGTGAGGTACATACAATCATCTCCATTTTACAGACATACACTGAGGCAGAGTAGTGAAGTGAGTTGCCCAAGGTTATTCAGAAGTCAGCTGCAGACTTGGGATTAGAATGTAGGAGTTCCTGGTCCTAAGCTCTGTGCTCAGGACACTGCACCAAACTCCTGTGATTAGTGGTTGTATATAGGAAGCATTTTCTGTGTAACTGAACGCTAATGATAGTGGGAGCGTGAGAGAAATCCTGCTCTAGTGACTTCGAGTAGAGAGAAATCATCCCTTATGTACTTACATTGTAAACTCTTTGGGGCAGGGATTATCTTTTGTGTGTGTGTGTGTGTGTGAGATACGTAGCACAATAGGGTCCTGATCCTTGGCCAGGGTCCCTAGGTGTTACCTCATCATTATAAATAATATTCTCAATGTCCTGATTCAGGTTGACAGGTTCCTTTACCACATGCGTCTTTCTGATGATGTATTACTTGACGTGATGACGCGCTTCCAAGCAGAGATGGTGAAGGGCCTGGAAAGAGACACACACCCAACAGCTGCCGTAAAAATGCTGCCAACATTTGTACGGTCGATTCCTGATGGGTCAGGTGAGTGATCCTGGTGCATTATTACTTTTTCTTTGGTTTAAAGAATTGATGGATTACAATGAAATATGTCCAGGCATCTTGGATTTGGAATTTGGAGCTCTGGAACAGTCTCAAGCTATGTGGATAGGTGGGTGCCATCCCAGAGTGTCCCCTTGTGCCCTAGGGTGGCCCTGCAGGTACCATGCCCTCCGTTCCCTCTTGGTTCTTTGCAATGGTTAATAACTCTTGACTCTAAGACCAGAATCTTTACAATAAGATTCCCTTCTGTGGGATCTTTATTTATTCAGTCTTTTATCTGCTACAGCTCCTTTTATCTCCCACAGTCCTAGCCCTTAGTCTCACTAGTTTAGGAGTCCCATATCCCTCGTCCCAGGGGCATTTGTGATAGTCCAAGAGAGATTCCACTCCTTGACACTGGAGCCAGTGGCTTTCAGTCCTTCAGGCTCTCTTTAGTCTTTCCTGGGCTCCTTTGGGGGTGCTCCTGCTCTCCAGTGAGCAGCAGTTCTCAGAGCTTGCTTCTTCCTCTGGTGTCTTCTCTCTCCCACCTGCCAGGCCTCTCCCCTTTTTATCCCAGAGGCCTAATTGGGTCCCGTGACCCATTTTCTCTACCTTGGAAGGTGATTTAACTGTCCCGGTTGGGGCTGAGGCCTCTCTCCCCGTGAAGGGTCAACTAGGCTATGACAAGCTGCTCCTTGCTCCAAGCACAACACAACTCAGCTGAGCTGTGCAGGTACATTCTCACATTCCCTTGGTTTCAAGGGGATGTTCATGCTCAGCTGCAGCACAGCAGGGACTGTAGAAGACCGGGGATTAATATTAAACGTGCTAAATGGCCTTCTAGAGTAGTTGTCGTTCATGGAGAAGATAATTGTGGGTCATTAACAAAAATGTCTAAACACACCTAATATTTTTCAGGTACAATGTGCTGTCAGATGACATGAATATGTATAATGCCTTTGTGTGGGTGTGTTTTGCTTTCACCAGGACAACACTCAGCTAGCTATTAAAAACCTTCATCTTACTGAATACAAAAATACTAATCTAGTCTTAGCCACTGGTGCGAAGCTAAACTCAAACCAACACCGGACCGGTGATTAAATAGGATGAGGGGACCCTCTACAGGTCAGTAACATCCATGCAATTTGAAAACAATATGAAGTTTTCATTTTGAGGATGTGTATAACTTTAGGCAACGATGCTTTTCCTCTGGATATAGAAGAGGAAAAATATTTAAATTCATGGATGCCAGAATGGTGCAGTATAATCAGATCCTGCAAGTGGCTGCATGCAGAACTCAACAGAGCTTGGAGTGGACACGGGGGATGGAGTGAACCCCATTGCAGGGCTGGAGCCTTCATCTTAAACCCCAGCTATTGTATTGAAGTTCTAATAACTCCCTGTCCCCCCATGGATCCATGATTTCCTGACATGGCTACTTAGCCCTTCCGCAGTTTGGTTCCCGACAGTGACTTCTGTACCTCTGTTTATTTCTAAAAATACATGTTTCCACATTGTGAAAATTACAGAACACAGAAAGAGCTTTCCCCAACACAGTCTATATAATCTGTCAGGAAAGTGCCCGTTATATTTGATGGAATTAATCCTCATTTCCAGCAATAGTAATAAATCAACCACGCACTAGCAAACAAATTGACTGAAGAGGTAATCTGTGTTTCAGTCCCTAATGAGACATGCAGAATGATGATTGAACTGACCAGACAAAGGAGACTGAACCCACCAAAGCAGCTCTGTTAGTTTGCAGAAGCCAGCCATAGCAGATTCCCTTTAGCAGATATTGGCTTTGTGATGCTCACGTGGCAGGAGAGGGCTAGCTGCTGCCTGGTGGAGCAGGAGAACCTCCTTCTGGAAGGCAGGCATAGGTTTGGGTTCACTCAACTTCATGGTGATCCACCAAACCCTTAGCTTCTGAATACCCTCCCTCACCCCCTGCCACACACAATAGTTAAAGGGCTGCATCTTCAAATCAGAGTTTATTATGGAAAATTTCAAACTCTACCTACATTTCTGAGAGCTGATTTTCAGTTTCCTGCACAGTTTCAGCTGCCTGCTTCCTATTAATGCTAATAGGATTTGGGTGGCTAAAGCCCGACCCAATCAGTTAAATGTCTCCCTCTCAAACATCCTGATGAGACTCCTGCTGGTTTGTGTCATGGTTGG
This sequence comes from Lepidochelys kempii, assembly GCF_965140285.1. NCBI lineage: Eukaryota > Metazoa > Chordata > Testudines > Cheloniidae > Lepidochelys > Lepidochelys kempii. The sequence goes on from NC_136386.1 coordinate 82,103,663, forward strand.
CTGCTATTTGTTTTAGCCAGCATGCATAGTAAAGCTCTTTATTTTCCAGTAAGTACTGTAATGGGCTTAATGAAAGGTGAAGTCTCTCCCCTGAACAAGTGTGCTTCTCAACCTGCCAAGGCCCAAATGCAGCCCTCCAGGTGTGACATAGCCCCTTGTGGCCAGGGGTGCCTCTGTGGTGTCTGCTAATAATGTCTCCCTCAAAGGGCTCCTGACACGGACTCCACACACTTTTTCTGAGGTCTAAATACCCCGCTGTGGGGTCTGGGTTTATTCACAGAAAATAACTCAAAATCCCAAATTCAAATCCCACAAACAGACATTTCTCTTCCTACTCCCAGGCCTCCCTGGCTGGAAAGATTTCACGCTCTTCCTTGCCTGCTCAGGGTCTCTCCTGCATTAGCAGGTGACTTCTAGACCTTCCTGGTTGGAGTCTTAGGGTATGTCTAACCTGCGCCTGGCCCAGGTCAGCTGACTTGGGCTCGTGGGGGTGTATAATTGTGGTGTAGATGTTCAGGCTCGAGCTAGAGCTCTGGGACCCTGTGCTGGGGAGGGGTCCCAGAGCTGTGGTGCCAGTCTGTGCCTGAGTGGCTGCCCCGAGAGCCTGAGGCAGCTGACCTGGGCCAGCCACAGGTGTTTAATTGCTGTGTAGACATACTCTTAGTCCAGAATGCCAGGACTCTGCTGGAACCTGCTCGCTCCTAGCAGAGTCTGTTGTCTCTGAGCATCCCCCCCCCCCCCATACAGCTTCCAGCTGCTCTTTATAATGGAATCACCTGAGCCCTCTCATGTGGGGCTCATCCTTAATCAGGATTGGCTTAGCCCCAGGCTCTACAACCTGAGAGCAAGCCACCCAGTTACAGACCCAAAATGGGGGACACAAATTATTCATGCAAGAAATTTAAAATGATGTGGGGCTGTATTCTTTTCATGTGAGAAACCCTGCTTCCCGTCGCCTCAGTTCCACGGCTCTTTGTTTCTGGTGATAGATAATTTTCAACCATAAAAGTGAACAGAGCAAATTTGAGGGAACATAGATAACTGTGGGATTAAGATCAGTGCTGCCCCTTGAAATGAGGGACATTTGAGGGGTCTTGTACACTAGTGTATGTACATAACCCTTCGAAGTCACCCTGCTGGAAATTAGAGCTCGCTATGTATCCCAACCACCAAAACAGAAAAGTAAATCATGGAGTAAGTCCTGTTATCCCTTGGCTTTTCACAGCTAAAATGACGCTCAGCCCTTCCTGAAATTCCAAAGTGGCTTCAGGGGATATCTGATTTCAACAATTATCTCATTACTGTTTCAAAACTTCACTTGTCTCAAGGCCAACCCTAAGCAGTTTCTCCTGGCAGACAACAGTCTCTCTCTCTCTCTGGTGTCAAGGACTTGTTGATATGTCACCTTTTGACGTACCTTACCATCAAATTATGTCTTGTGTAATGCCGTTTTTGCACTCTCCCCGAATTCTCCATTGATTGCTGGAAAAGAGCAGCTTTCTCTGCAGACAAAACTTCTGGAAGATTCTGAGTACTTGGAATTTGTTTAAATTTTCAAGTGTGCTGTTATAATTAACCTTCAGAATAGCTGCACCTTGAGCTTCACTCTTTGAAATAGCTCTCATTTAACAGCACGCCATTCATTTTTGTCATTCAGCTCTTAATTTTCTGACTAGTGTCATAGTGTACTGACTAATCCAGTTTATCTCCTTTCCTTCATGCTATCAGCCCATAGAATTACAGAGGTATATTTCTGGCTTGCTTTTCAAGGTCAAAGCCATTAAAATCTCAGTCTGGCATGGAGTTTAGGTCACATATGGCTACACAAACTCCTGTGGGTAACAGAGTAGCAGCCGTGTTAGTCTGTATTCGCAAAAAGAAAAGAAGTACTTGTGGCACCTTAGTGCGATACAACCGCATTTGCTCCAACCCCTCAGACAGAGACAAACACCTACAAGATCTCTATCAAGCATTCTTATAACTACAATAACCACCTGCTGAAGTGAAGAAACAGATTGATAGAGTCAGAAGAGTTCCCAGAAGTCACCTACTACAGGACAGGCCTAACAAAGAAAATAACAGAACGCCACTAGCCGTCACCTTCAGCCCCCAACTAAAACCCCTCCAACGCATTATTAAGGATCTACAACCTATCCTGAAGGATGACCCAACACTCTCACAAATCTTGGGAGACAGGCCAGTCCTTGCCTACAGACAGCCCCCCAACCTGAAGCAAATACTCACCAACAACCACATACCACACAACAGAACCACTAACCCAGGAACCTATCCTTGCAACAAATCCCGTTGCCTACTGTGCCCACATATCTATTCAGGGGACACCATCACAGGGCCTAATAACATCAGCCACACTATCAGAGGCTCGTTCACCTGCACATCCACGAATGTGATATATGCCATCATGTGCCAGCAATGCCCCTCTGCCATTTACATTGGTCAAACTGGACAGTCTCTACATAAAAGAATAAATGGACACAAATCAGATGTCAAGAATTATAACATTCATAAACCAGTCGGAGAACACTTCAATCTCTCTGGTCACGCAATTACAGACATGAAGGTCTCTATCTTACAACAAAAAAACTTCAAATCCAGACTCCAGCGAGAAACTGCTGAATTGGAATTCATTTGCAAATTGGATACTATTAATTTAGGCTTAAATAGAGACTGGGAGTGGCTAAGTTATTATGCAAGGTAGCCTATTTCCCCTTGTTTTTTCCTGAACCCCCCCCCCCCCAGACGTTCTGGTTAAACTTGGATTTGTGCTGGAAATGGCCCACCTTGATTATCATGCACATTGTAGGGAGAGTGGTCACTTTGGATGGGCTATTACCAGCAGGAGAATGGGGTGGGAGGAGGTATTGTTTCATGGTCTCTGTGTATATAATGTCTTCTGCAGTTTCCACAGTATGCATCCGATGAAGTGAGCCGTAGCTCACGAAAGCTTATGCTCAAATAAATTGGTTAGTCTCTAAGGTGCCACAAGTACTCCTTTTCTTCCTGTGGGTAAGGGAGTGAGAGAAGGGGGGACAAATAGAGGTTTTTAATTTAAATTAAATGTCTATGCTGTGAATTTTAACCAGCTCTAGCTGTATGATGGTTTCATAAGGCCAAGTTTAACTTCCAAGCTCCTCCAAAACAACTTACTTTACAATAAATAAAGTACATTTTAAAGTAAAATAAATTTTTTTAATACTTTTAAAAATTCATTTTTTGTTGAAATTTCATATGTGAAGGTTCTGGGGAGAGAAGAATTCTTGGAGAATATTTGTCAGTGGGATAGAGCGCTGCAGGCAGTGCTGTTTGGGGAAGATGACACTTCCCCCTACAATGGGGTATGTCTACGCTGCAGCTGGGAGCAAGCCTCCAGCCCTGGTAGATAGACTCATTCTGGTGGGACTTGAGCTAGTGCACTAAAAACAGCAGCTCGGGCTCTGAAGCCAAGGGGGTCGGGTAAGCTTGAAAGTCTGAGCTGCAGCCTTCACTGCAACGTCCGGACTGTTATTTTTAGTGCTCTAGCTTGAGCCCCCTAGCAGGAGTCTGTCTGCTTGGACTGAGAGGTTTGCTCTCAGCTGCAGAGTAGACATACCCAATATGGCCTATGTAGTTTCAGCCTGTTAGGGGAGGGACTGCACTGGCCCTCCACCTATCTGATCATGTCTTTCTGCTGCTATTCAGAACAATGGAGCTAAGGAAGGGAAAGAAGAATGAACAAAAGCAAGGGCGACAGTAAATATATAATACAGTTAAATGCTGAATGTCAAACTATTACACAAGCAATTTCTCCTCCATCCCCTTTGTGGAATATATCCGCTTGTATCAAATTCAAGGTGAGAACATCATCCCACCCTATACTTGACACTAGGTCCCTAGTTCAGGAAGGCACTTAACCATGTGTCCAAGTTGAAGCACGTGTGTCATTCTGCTGATTTTTTTCAATAGGATGGCATTTCCAATATGGCCTACAACTATTCACAACACACTCTGCAAGGGTCCTTATTTTCATTGCAGAATCTAGTGAAGAGCTAAAGAATTCACCACTCTGATTCTTTTAGCTACTGGCAACAATTCTGCTCCAAATGATTAATAATGTACATTCATTATCCCAAGCATTTACCTTAAATATGCCTTCAGATCACACTTCACATTGCTGTATACTGCTGCAATAGTAAGTAACCTTTATTGTTTTTATTGCAGAAAAGGGGGAATTTCTTGCTCTAGATCTTGGTGGCTCCAAGTTTCGAGTCTTAAAGGTGAAAGTGTCTGAAGATGGGAAGCAGAATGTTCAAATGGAGAGTCAGTTCTACCCAACCCCAAAGGAGATCACACATGGGAATGGAACAGAAGTATGTGGTGCATTTTTCTCTGTGGAGTTGCTTTCTGTGTTGAATATAATTGATGCTATTGATCTGTCCTGTTCTTTCTGTTCTATACAGCTATTCGATTATGTCGCTGACTGTCTGGCAGATTTCATGGAGACCAAAAACATAAAACATAAGAAATTCCCTCTTGGGTTTACATTTTCTTTTCCTTGCATACAGACTAAATTAGAAGAGGTAAGATTAAAAAAAAAACATTATTGTAATAGTAGTAGATCTCAGAGAGAATTTTTGAAAGGATTGTTAACATATAGTAGTGTAGGAAAAAGTAACCTTTGTGTGGCTTTCTGAGGAAGAAAAATATTCATAGTTCAACCAAGTTTCGTATCACCCTTCACACTCTGCATCGTGTTATAAACCTACAGGAGGAAGAGGTGGGAATCACAATTATGTGCTGAAGTAGATCTCAAGGATTAATTTTTATATTTCAATGCAACTGGAGCAGTTAACTAAAACTCTTCTTTTGTGTGTCAATTTAAATAACAATCTACTCAGCTGATAGAAAATACTACATGGATTTCAAAAGGCATTGTATTTCTGTGCTATAAAGCAGGCTTATATTTTAATCCCTCTTGTTTGGTATGTTTATAGGAGATTTGAAATACCAGGGGCACACGGTTGAAATAATCAGATAGCATATGGGGGGTGGGAGCAGAAGCTGCAATAACTGCCTTTATTTGATTGCCTGTTTTTTGCCACCTCTCTTACAATAATAAGTTAGTGTATTAGGCCCTGACACTGCAAAGGCTATGCACATATTTCACTTTAAGTATGTGAGTAGGCCATTGAGGTATATAGGACTACCCACGCTTAAAGTGAAGCACGTGCATAATTGTTAACAGGATCGGAGTCTTATTTTGACCACTTCTGTAGTATTTTTGGTGATGGCTACAGTTGACAAGGCTGCTTGTATGAAAAGACCTTTACTCCGCGTCCCAGTGGATTGCCAATGGGTGATTCCGCTACTTCTGCTGAAATTCTTACATATGCAGTAGTGGCAGTGAAATTCTCCAAAAGTCAATGATAGAATATACTCTATTTTCTACTGCCTCTGTATTTATTCATGCTAAACTTTATTTTTGAAGTTGTAACATAGATTGAATATTTTTAAAGGGTGTGCTGCTTTCCTGGACAAAGTACTTTAAGGTACGAGGAGTGCAGGAGACAGATGTGGTCAGCTCTCTGTGCCATGCCCTCAGGAAGCATAAGGCAAGTTTTATAGTGAAGAAGTCTTAATAATAAATAGAATAAGATAATTTCCTCATATAGAAATAAATAGCCTATATTTGATAATGAAGGCTAGCTTACATATTTTTACAGTCTTAAAGGATAGTTTATTTGTGCTTGACTTTGCTGTATTTGTAATAAAAAGTACTAACTATGGGATGATTGATTACATTTTAAAATTAGTAATGAAACATAGTTAAAACCTAATTTTTAGCATTCTCCTATACGTATTCAGTGGCACTTTAAAAAGCTAGTTTCCTTTACACCTTCTCTATCCCTTGTAACATTTACAAAATATGAAAAAAATTGTGTGCTGACCTCCTTTTAGCATATACTATATTTCTCTGTTTCTAACCTGGCAAAAAACCCCAGCTCTGCTTTTCGTTTGTTCTGTCTGTGTATCAGTGTCACTGACATCAGCAAGGACCTGTGCAGCTCTGACATGAATGTTTGTTACTTAGGGCCGGAGTCTGGTGTACGTACTTAGGTTGAGTAGCTCTTTACTCCCCCAGCTTCCCTTTGGCTTCAGTGGGGCTATGCAAGAAATAAGGTGCTACTTCACATGAGTAAGGATACCTGAATCTGGCTCTTAGTGATTTGCATGGTGATCTTTGGTGCCATCGCATCAAAACTGGAGCTTTTGTTTTCCTTTAACTTCTTGACTAAGGTCTGGTGGAAATGGGAGAACAACTGAAGATTCTGGCCCTGATTCAGCAAAGCACTTATGCAGGTTCTTAAATCCATCCTTATTAAGCATATGCTTAAATCCTATTGAAGTAAATTAATCTTAGTCACATTGTTAAATTGGGCCCTCTAGAAGTTAGTCAATTTTGTGTCTAAACACGGTTACTTAACTATAAGGAGGGGTGTAAATGTTTTTCTATTCACTAGAGGTCTTTATTCTCTTAGGATATTGATGTAGATGTTTTAGCACTGGTAAATGATACTGTGGGAACAATGATGACCTGTGGATATGATGATCAGCGCTGTGAAGTTGGTGTCATAATAGGTAATTTTATTTTCTTAAAGCAGGGTTGAAAAAGCAGGCTTATGATTTTAGCAAATCTGGGGCAGGGAGGCATTTTCAACTTCACAATTCAAAAATTAAACTATTTGAAAATAAAAAACATAAAAGATTGGATTTTTAAGCACTAGTCTCTCACTTTTGGATACAAAGTGGAATGTAAACATTTAAGTAACACTACCTGCATATCCAAAAAATTGCAACTACAAAAAAAAATGGCTTGGTTAAAGCTGGCTTGAAAAAATGTAGTCCCAAATCAATAAAATGAGTGTTGTCATCTTGTATGCAAATTGATGATATTTTAAAAAGAAGTTACTTGGCTTGTTTTATTTTACCTGGGACCTTTTACAAATGATCACTTCCTGAGTACTTCTACTTACTCTTATTCTTACACAGATGCCTGCCTGTCTGTCTGTCTTCTAGTGACTTCTTCTGCCTAACCTTGGGACAATTCAATATATCCTAAAATTTTATCTCTGCATGTATATATTTAGTTCTGTTAAGAAAAAATAAAGACACGAAGATATTGGCAAGTCCTGAGACATTGGAGAGCTCTTGGGGTCAGACCCACAGTGAACAGCTCCTTTTGCCAGCTGTTTGGAAAATGTTTCATTACAGTTAGTATTTTCTAGCCTTTTGATGACTGCAACAATCATGCTTAAAAATGATATTGTTTATATTGTCAGGAAGTGAGAAGTCCATAATGGTAAAGGAATTTCCATCCTGTTCATATGCAGATATATCATCAAATAATAAAGGAGGCTGTAATTGTGTTTCTATTCAATTCTTTCAGGAGATTCTGGCCTACATAATAAATGTTTCTGCTAATGATATAGAAGATCCATATCTTTTTGTTCAGAGATGGAAAACCTCTTCTCACCTTTCCCAACAAGAATCATATACTCTTTTCATAACATGTCTGCTTCACATTTTCCCAATTTTATTTTTTTAAAGTATCATATAGGAGTGAATATGAAATAGCACAAATATTTTGAAGGATTCAGCCCTTCTATTCAGTTAATTTCATTCATTCACTATTTCCTTGATATTCAATGGTTATTTAACAGGTTTCAGACACAGAAGGTTTTGTATAGCATAATATGCAACTTAATGAAAGTACATTTTCTGGTAAAGAAAATATTGAATCTAATTCTAAAATGCATTTTCAATTAATTCTTCATGTGGAAATTTGTTTCCGTCTGATGCACTCAGGAACTGGCACAAATGCCTGCTACATGGAAGAAATGAGTAACATTGATCTGGTGGAAGGTGATGAGGGGAGGATGTGCATTAACACTGAGTGGGGAGCATTTGGAGATGATGGGTCACTGGATGATCTCAGGACTGAGTTTGACAGGGAGATTGACTTGGGATCTATCAATCCTGGAAAACAACTGTAAGTATTGTTCCTCCCTCACCAACTAACATGAGGCTTTCTGTGACAGTCTCCACATTTTGAGTCTGTTTACCGAGCATACATTGAGCTATAGAGCCATTGGGAATGGAAGTAGGGTTAGGTGAACTAGTTCAGTCATGATGGAAGCTGGCTCAAACCTCCATCCATCCATCCCCAAAACATTCCCGGGACCAGTTCAGTTAAGATCCCCTTCCTTTCTGTAACCTACCAGTTGATGGTGGGATCTCTTACATGGCTGTGCCGCACTGCTGCTGTGAGCCGTCACCGGCCGGGGCACCCCAAGCTGCATGGTGTGACTTGGAAGCCACAGACCTCATGCATTGTGGATCATTTTTTGCAACTCTGTTTCCTTTTATTTCAGCTGGAAGGGTCCTGTTGGAGACTCTGGGTGAAATTCTGGCCCCACTGAAGTCAATGGGAGTTTTGCCATTGATATGACTTCAATGGAGTCAGGATTTCACCACCTATCCCCACAAAGGAACCAGTAATGTTACATGATTACTAGTCAGTAATTCTGTTGTCATTTTGTGATGGAGTAAAATGAGGAAGTGAGGCTGATTTTTATAATTTTTCTTCATGAGAGAACCTGGCATGTGTTCTTCTTAAATTACTTGCATGTTAATGAGAAACCACAGGATAGAGGTGGGGATAGCTCCTCAGCAGTGACAGAATTAGGAATATTAGTGTAACCTCTATTAGTCCACTCATTCACTATGAATGCCAAGAGTTCCCATGCAAGGTCAAGTCATTGAAAACTGCTTCTCTGTTATACACTACCTTCTAAAGTGTTCTCTGTATGTCACCCTGTAGGTGTCCAAAAGAGGAGACCCCAATGCACATAGATGAAACCTGTGTTAAAAGTGTATTTCATCTAAGCTCCTCCTAATGGTTGGGTTGCAAATATATTAATACATTGCTTAAGAAGCGATAACACAGGAATACCTGCTTTGTCCTTGTGTCACTGAAAGAAAATACACACCCAAGTTTAACTGCTACCATTTGAAAGGCTGGTAATCTGATGTTTTCCCCTCACATTATTCTTTTAATTCCAGAAATGCATCATTTTATCAAAGTGCAATTCCTGCACTATTACTTGTTAGAGCCTTTGGAGTGAAATGCATCATGTTTAATATGGTTTCCATGATGGTTAATAACCAGTTTAAAATACAGAGAGTTGCTGGTATTTACTTTTATGAAGGCTTAATTACATTTTACCTTTTAAACATATAGCAATTCTGGTGATCTGTAGAAAGAATTAGATTCACTTAGGTTCCTTGGTGTTTTTGTCTATAAGAATATAAGAACATAAGAGTGGCCACACTGGATCAGACTAATGGCCCACCTAGCCCAGTATCCTGTCTTCTGAAATGGCCAGTGCCAGATGCGTCAGAGGGAAAGAACAGAACAGGGCAATTACTGAGTGATCCATCCCGCGTTGTCCAGTATGAGGTTCTGGCAAGTGGAGATTTGAGCATGGGGTTCCATTCCTGACCATCTTGGGTAATAGCTGTTGATGGACTTTATTTTTCACTAACATATCTAATTCAGATTTGAATCCAGTTATAGTTTTCTCAATGAATTCCTCAGGTTGACTGTGTGTTGTGTAAAGAAGTACTTCCTTATGTTTGTTTTTAAACCTGCTGCCTATTAATGTCATCAGGTGTCCCTTAGTTCTTGCGTTATGTGAAGGAGTAAATAGCACTTACCTATTCACTTTGTCCACACCATTCATGATTTCATAGACCTCTATCATGGAATCGTAGGACTGGAAGGAACCTTGAGAGGTCATCTAGTCCAGTCCCTGCACTCATGGCAGGACTAAGTATTTTCATATTCTCCCCCTTCTTCTATTTTCTAAGATGAATGGTCCCAGGCATTTAAATCTCTCCTCATATGGAAACTTTTCCATACCCCAAATCATTTTTGTTCTCTTCTCTGTATTATTTACAATTCTAATGTATCTTTTTGAGATGGGGTGACCAGAAAAGCACACAGTATTCAAGGTGTAAGTGTACCGTGGATTTATACAGTGGCATTATTATATTCTCTCTTATCTATCCCTTTCCTAATGGTTCCTAATGTTCTCTTAGCTTTTTTGACTGCCTCTGCACACTGAGCAGATATCTTCAGAGACCTATCCATGATGACGCCTAGATATCTTTCTTGAGTGTAACCATTGCTTCTATTCACTAACAGGTTTGAGAAGATGATTAGTGGATTGTATTTAGGAGAACTTGTAAGACTTGTTCTTCTAAAAATGGCAAAGAAAGGCCTGCTCTTCAATGGCAAGATATCAACAGCTATCCGTACTAAGGGCAAGATTGAGACAAAACATGTCGCTGCTATGGAAAAGTAAGAGCTTTAAAAACACTCCTCAGTAATCACTTTTTAGCCTTTCCATAAGCGCAACTAGTCATCTTCCATGCCATTATAATATGCAAATATTTGAAATTGATTGTTGAGATTGATCCTGGATTGATGATCGAATTTCTGCTCAAATCAATTCAGTGCTAGAATCAACGGGAGAATCTAGCAGACCAAACTGGTCTTTTAATCAGTAATAAAGTAATACAGAAGCAAACACACACTGAACTATTTAAATGTGTTCTATTTATCGTATGTAACAAATGGAGAGACCTGACCATATATGTAGATCCACTGAGCTGTTTTCAGTGTTTCAGAAAAATGGAAGGCTTTACGTATTCATACTTGTTGTTATGTTTGGGTTTATAAGGTTGGATAAAGAGCATTATGGATCTGCAGACAGCCCATGTCATTGATGACTGTCTGTAGTGTTTGAAAACTCTGTTTTTGGTGTTTCGGTTTTAAACATCAGCCATATTCCAACCACAAAATAGACCATGACTTTATGGTGTTCTTTAAGGGAAAAGCAACAAATGCACATTTTTCTTTAAAACAGAGCATTTTGTCTTGAATATTAGCATGCAGTGCTCCAGTTCTTCTTCTAATAGTAATCTAAAACCTGAGAATGCAGACAAGGGTGAAAGTGATACAGAAAAGGAGCAACCTGTTTAATGTTTGTTAAACATAACTTGCCCTCCCCTGTTTATTCAAGGGTCAAGCCAACTCTGATTAAACTTAATGGGAATCTTTTCATTGACTTTCATTAGAGCTACATCAGGCCTTCTGAGACTTTCTAATTTTATTTGGTTGGACAACCTGATTCATGGCAAGAAACCTTAAGAAAATGAAAAAAGGACAGGAGAAGATATCAACCTGTAATCAGCCAGCTCACTGAAGATTGGAAGCAAATCATCTGCGGACCACTAGTAATATATGAAGCCCATAGAACCCGTGCTCTCAGGAAATTGCCTCATCTCTTGTGACCTAAGTCTGTGTTGTTCTCTGAGAATCACAACCGGACACAATTGTTCTAAATATAGGTTAATGTATGTTTCTTTGTTTGGTGTTAGGCGTAAAGAAGGTCTCCAAAACACTAAAGAGATACTGATGGAACTGGGCCTGACTCCTTCTGAAGAAGATTGCATTGCTGCTCAGCATGTGTGCACCATCGTTTCGTTCCGCTCCGCAAATCTCTGTGCTGCTGCCTTAGCAGCAATACTGACCCGTCTTAGAGAAAATAAAAAACTTGTACGACTGAGAACTACTGTTGGAATGGATGGAACTCTGTATAAAACACACCCTCAGTAAGTAAGCTTCCTAGCTGCTGTATTATTTTGTCTGTGTTATTTAGCAAAGGTTATGAGCATTAGATCGGGGGAGGGGACAGACATTTACTACATGTCTTGTGTACATTCACTTTTCTGAGACGATACTTGAACATGAAATCTATCAGGATGAAAAGTTTTTGTAAAACAAACAAATAAAAACAGCTCCTCTACCAAACAATCAACAAAATACATTTTCTTATGATATATCACACGGAATTTTCAAACTAATTTTCTATCCTAATTCACTTCTTTATTTTGAACCTTTGGTTTCTTAGCTGTAGCACCGTTCCCTCTTAACTAGAGATGTACCTGAGTTGAGAAGTTTGGATCCAGAATCTAATCTAAATCAAGCGTACCCAAATTCTAGTGTGTTCAGAGTCCACACATTATGGAAAGAAGGGCTTGAATTCAAAGCTTGGCTCTGAATCTACACCTACATTTCCACAAAATGGAGAAGGTGGCAAGTTGTAACTGGTCTGGTTAAGGCCTATCTCTACACCCTCCCCAGTGTGTGTCATATAGGGGCCTCCCTTCCCCCCAGGATCATCTTCCCACTTGAACTCGCCAATATAGCAAGACTTGAAGGTGTAATTTCGTTATAGCCTATTTGTATGGATTGGCTCATGGGGGATATTGCCAATAATTCCTTCTCACCTACAGTAACAACTGAAAGTGCCAATAACCAGAAAACAAGAGTTGCACACCCATTCCCCCTCCTAATTTCTGAAGTTGCATTTAGCTAATTCTGCTTTTGTACTTATGAAGTTTTGTGTGTTTATTCTAGATGTATATTACACACACAATATTTTGCAAGGGTCTAAGGCAATGATTTTTCTTCTAGATATCCTAAACGCCTGCATAAGGTTGTGAGAAGACTGGTCCCAAACTGCGATGTCCGATTTCTTCTCTCTGAAAGTGGCAGTGGGAAGGGAGCAGCCATGGTAACTGCAGTTGCATGCAGACTGGTATCTCAGCGCAAACAAATTGATGAGATTCTAGCATCATTTGAACTTTCTGAGGAGAATCTTATAGAAGTGAAAAATAAAATGAGGGAAGAATTGGAATATGGACTGAAGAAAGAAACACATGCAACTGCCACAGTGAAAATGTTACCAACTTATGTTTGTGGAACGCCGGATGGAACAGGTAAGGGTCTTTGCTAGGCACCCAAAAATCTAAGGTTACATAGTAGAGATGGTTGGACATTTTCCTCTGGAACATTTTTGTGTTGGAAATTGCCAATTTGTCAGAGTTTAAATGTCTCGTGAAATGCTCCTGACCCCGTGGCAGTTTAGTCTACCAGGGCTTCCAAGCTCCCGGCTACTTGACAGCCTTGACAAAGTCCCTGGTTCTGTGGCAGGCTGCCTTGCAGGCAGGTTTCCAGGCTCTCCTAGCTCTTTGGTGCCTGGTAGCCTGTAGAATCCTGGCTCCCAGGCTCCTTGAACCGGGCAGGCTGCTGGGGCTCCCGGAAGCTCAGGAAGCCTTGGAAATGTTTTTAAAAGGTTCTAAACAAATTTTTGGAATTCCCATTCTACAGAAATTTTGATATTTTATTTCCCATTCCCTTTCGGAACACCATTTAAACTTGGGAATTTTCTGCAGGATGGGAATTTGAGTTCCCGGTCAGCTCTTACCCAGTATTTATGGTGTGCTGTAATGGCTCCCTTAGCTTGCATGTTCTGAGTAGACAGATGTACTATGTCTAACTGTTGAGAAGCACTGAAAAAAATATTTGTTTCTCTGATACAGAAAAAGGAAAATTCCTGGCACTTGATCTTGGGGGAACAAATTTCAGAGTTCTGCTTGTGAAAATTAGAAGTGGGAGAAGAAAATCTGTGAGAATGTACAATAAAATCTTTGCCATTCCTTTGGAAATTATGCAAGGAACCGGGGAAGAGGTAACGTCCAAACCGGTTATTATTTTTGCCATGTTATTGTCCATTAAATGTGTGCTGGTTTTTACACACTGCTTCTGTTCTTCCAGCTCTTTGATCACATTGTCCAGTGCATAGCAGATTTTTTGGAGTACATGGGAATTAAAGGTGCACGTCTCCCTTTGGGCTTCACGTTCTCTTTCCCCTGCAGGCAAGCTAGCATTGATAAGGTAAGGACTGCAACACAAAACCGTGTCGAACAGCTACAGTAGGTCTAATTCCTATTAGAAAATTGCTGGATCATTTTGATGGATTTTTTTTAACTAGTCTCCGTTCAGACATTTAACGCAGAAACCCTTCTTTTAAATCCAGCATTTAAAAATGTATATTTTTTACAAGCAAGGATTTACAAGGTTTTAAATAAGATTCAGGGCAGATCCTTAGACTTATTAATTGCCTCACATAAAATAGAGATGAAAAAAACACCATAAACACACATAAATATTCTAAGTATATACACTGTCAGATTTTGCCACCCTTACTCATACTGAATATCAGCTTATTCAGCCAGTTGGCTACTTACAGAGCAAGAAGAACAAGCCATGATAACTACTAAATGATCTTGTATGTTTTTAATGGGTCAGAAATCTCTTGCTGTCCTTCGGATCGATAATACCAATGGAGATTAGTCTCCTAATTATAATTTTTCAGCTACAGATTTAGAGTGTTTTCAGAAGTGTGCAACTGAGTGCAAATATCCTTTTTTCTGTCTACTTTCACGCTTTCTTTATTCCTTTTTGTGATGCACCAGTGGGCAGTGTTGAACTTAGTCATTCACAGCAAAGGGTTGAATTTTGATTGATCATCAAAGCAGCTTTTCATGATACTTCCTCCCCCTTTGTGCTCTGATCTGACACTTAGACTCTGCAAAAATTTGAAAGGAGATTCAATGCTTGGTTTATTTTAAACCTGTTGTACGAAAAGAAAAAGAAAAGGCAACAACAACAAAAACCCCAACCACACACATCGGAACTTCAGCCTAAGGACTTGGTTATAATTGAGAACTATTTATCACTCTGCCTTTCAAATATGAAGCAAATTAGTGAGTGAAGAAAATGAATGCAGCCAAAATGACAGATTATTTATGAGCTATAAATCTGAGTCAGGGCTTGCACACTCTGGGCCGGTTTGTATTGTCTCTTCCTATGACAAGAATTTTCTATCTTAAATTCATCTTGTTTTTTTAAAACTTGGTGTAATTAACAGCTATGATTTCAACATCATTCAAAAACTGTCATTGATTCATATTGAGCAGTCTGTATAATACTGGTTGCCCAATGGAAAGCTAGCTATTTTTAGCATAACTTCAAAACTTCATCAGTGGGATCAGATTATTTATCTTCGAGTTAAAACAAATCACTTGGTAACCTAGATAAGAATCCGCAGTATTACTCATCAAATGAGCTGAAATTTTGCAAAGGAAATTTCTTAAAACTCATTAAGTTGACTGCTTAATTATTTACAATAAATATAATTCTTCTCATAGTTCACTCACAAATGATGGAACAGGTGATTACCTGCAAGGAAGTAGGTGGGAAGGGAATGCGTCTCAAAGAAGTAGAAAGAAAGAATATTTCAGCTTTTGCTGCTACTTGGTTGATTGCTCCAATGGCTCTTGTGTCTGATAAGATGAGGGATAGCAGACAGGGTATTTAGACCAGCATGAAGAGTAACATATCTGTTAGGTGATGGTGAAACTTCTGGACCCTCATGATGATGATCCTGTTATTGGGGAAACCACAACACACACTGCGGGAATCTTGAGGAACCACTAGTGGTCAAATAATAATGGCATATGTAAGGCTATTTTCTTCCAGTCTAACTGTGTCTCCGTTGTTTCGGTAACAAGCTACACCTTGGTAATGTCTAGTATTTAGGAACATAACTTGACAAATTGAACCACTGTTTGTGGTTCAGAATCTGAATAAACCATGGAGTAAAGCTGTCAACAGCAAACCAAATGGACAGTGGTGGATTTAGAGTTAGTGGGGCCCTGTGCACAGCTTCATTTTTGGGGCCCTCCGCCTCGGGACCCAGCCAAGAAAAAGAACATTCTTCTCCCCCCGCATTTTTCATTTTTTCGTGCCCCTGGAGGGAGGGAGGCAGCGTGGGCAGGGAGCCATCTTAGCCCTGCTGCACTGCTGGCACGTCTGTGCGCCTCTTGTGGGGAGGAGGGAAGCGGGTCTCCATGCACTGCCTGTGGCAAGGGCAGCGCACAGAGCTGTCTCCCCCCTGCCAGGGGCACACAGAGATGTGCCAGCAGCTGGCCACTTCCTGGAGCGGCGTGCGGCCACCAGCCATGGAAGGCAAGCAGTCTGCCTGCCTGAGCTCTGCTGCACTGCTGGCCAGGACTTGGGGGCAGGTTGTCAAATGAGATTTGTCCTGCATATTGGGGGCCCCCCATCATTGGGGGCCCCATGCCACTGCACTGTTTGTTGCATGGTAAATCCACCTCTGCAAGTGGAGTCATTTCCACACAGCAGTTGAGTCTCAAGCACAGTGGAAGTTTGGTTTTACACGGGCCAAAAACATATTATACATAAAAAACTACATTAAAAGAACATTACTAAGTTTGCAAAAGTCAAGCACTCAAATGTTAGGAAATGCCAGAATGTAGATTACCTGTGCAACCTTAATTCAGTCCCCTTGTGCAAATGATACAGTTGTTAACTACATGCTTACATACTATTTTGTCCACAGGAGGCTGCCCCATTCAGTGCACAGGATTCACATCCAACTCCATTTGTCATTTTTGTTGCTGTTCTGTTACAGGGAGCGCTTGTGGAGTGGACAAAAGGTTTCAAGGCAACAGACTGTGAAGGAGAGGATGTTGTTGATATGCTAAGAGAGGCCATAAAACGCAGAAATGTAAGAAATTCTGTTGCTATCTATTTGGTTTGTTAAAGCAGCTGTACCTCTTTCTAAATATGATTTCCATTGCAGGAGTTTGACCTGGATATTGTAGCAGTGGTAAATGACACTGTTGGAACAATGATGACATGTGGCTATGAGGATCCATATTGTGAAATTGGCCTTATTGCAGGTAAAATACTAATCAAATTACTTGTTTAAAATGAAAGCAAAATATTTAAATGATCAGTTGATTTGTGATAGAAAAAAATCTTACCACTGAGACCTATAAAATAAATGGTTCACTTCATAAGAACTATTAATGTATGGAGAATCTGTGCCAGCTTGATAGCTCGGTGGTAATGATCTGCACTAGTATGTAGGAGAATGGGAATAACTAATTTTCAGTCACTGGATTGACAGCATGTTATGTTTCACAATATTCAAACAGATAAATTGGATATAAACATTAAATGTTTTCTGCTGGAAAGCTTTAAAATAAGACTACTTTATTTCTTAGAATTCAGAACACAGAAAAAACCCCAAACTAAGGAAAACAAAATAGGTTGATCGCTAAAACAGAGCAGCATAGCTCACCCTACCTCACTCTAGCTTTCTGGAAACTGACTCTGCGAGGTGTAGATTGATCACATACTTTCCTCCGAAGCCTCTAGCCTGCAAGCTGGACCAGGATTTAAAGTGACAGCTTGTAATTTTTATTGTTTCCAATACACCATCCTGGGGCTCTGAATATAGCTGGGGGAAAGGCTGTGACATGTTCTGGATGAAGTTTCATCTCTTCCTCTAGTGCTACAATTTAAGGCTGTGTCTATACTGCCACTTTCAGCGCTAAAACTTTCATCACTCAGGGGTGTGTTTTTTCACACCCCTGAATGACTAAAGTTTTAGCACTGAAAGTGGCAGTGTAGACAGTGCTTTATCGCCGGGAGCCGTGCTCCTGGTGATAAAGCTACTACCCCTCGTTTTGGGTGTGGTTTTTTGTTTTTCTTTTTTTAATTGCCAAGAGAGCTCTCCCCCGGCGATAAAGCGTGACTACACTGCCCATATCTGCCGCCGCTGCGGTATAACATGGGCAGTGTAGACATACCCTTAGTGGCCAGCCTGTAAGCCTTATGTGTGGTGAGGACAGGGGAGAGTGTTTAAAGCAGAATATAATGGGGGAATCCTTGGAGACTGTGGCTAATATTGTAGGAAGATGATCAGTGCTTAATTTGTAACGAAAGAGGTGCCATGGCTCAAGCAATGAGGTGCCAGGGCTCAAGCAATTGATTTGCTTTCATAACTGACGTGGCAAACCCAGAGATGCCAGGGCTCAGCCCTGGAAAGCCCTGGCACATATTAAGCACTGAAAATGATGCTCTCCTGCTCTGCTATTTTAGATTCAGATGTTCTGTTCTTTTTGAGAATCTGTTCACATGCAGAGATGAGCTGCGAATCTGATGTATCCTCTGAACAAAAGGACTCAGGGCTCATTGTAGTTAGGCAGATAAAGATGCCTGGCCAGCGTGTAGCAACACTAAACAAGCAAATATGATATGTAGATGCATGAACATGGGATAAAACTAAGTATGGTTGAGCCAAATAACTTTTACAGTAGCATGAGTTGTTTGGCCTGCAAATGTGATGCAAATATCAATTGTGTAGTATTCAGTCACCTGACTCTGTGCTTTCCTACCCCATCTCCTTTTCTCCAGTGAGATTCCCATGAGGGCATTGCAGTAATAGGAAATCTCCAGTTAATTTCTATGGCATATTTTGCGGAAAACCTACCTCAGTTCTGAATGTTTGTATTTCAATTATGTAGAAGATACGATCAGAAAGGCCACTTGTTGACACTGATTTCTATTAAGATCTTGGGATATCTTTGTAATATGGATCTGGTTCAGGAGAAGTGACATTTAAATATTTCACAGTGTAGACACCATGATTTCCTTCTGCGCATTTCAGTTACTCTTTAACTAGATGTGACTGAAGCCCTGTTGCTTTCTCCCAGGTACAGGTAGCAACGTGTGCTACGTGGAAGAGATGAAGAATATTGAAATTGTGGAAGGGACTGAAGGGAAAATGTGCATTAACACAGAATGGGGAGGATTTGGTGACAATGGGTGCATTGATAGTATCAGAACAAAATATGATAAAGAAGTGGATGAGGGTTCATTAAATCCTGGGAAACAGAGGTAAAGCTGATTTTATTGTTTTTAAATGATGACTAGGTTACTGCAGTTTCCCTGAACTGCCTTTTTTTTCCTTTTCTTTTTTAAACAAGTACTTTACAAGGAGATTTTGGTACCGTAATTCATTTGCCAAACTATAAATCATGCAGACTGCCTGTGTTCTTTAGATCTAGACAAAACTGCTTCTCTGTCCCCACATCAACGTTGCCAAAACAGGTGATTTGCAAAACCAGAACACCTTTTAAGACACATATGTAAAACATAAGCATGTCTGTGTCATCCTTTCACTTTTACTGTTCCACTTGGCTTGACGCTAGGATAAAATACTCAACTGTGAACACTTTCCAGATAAGATTAATTGCAAAAGTTTTGTATTAAAAACAAACTTCAAAATAAAACCTGCAAAAAACGAGTTTGAGTTTGGTTTTACAAGGGGAGAACTTATCTGGATCTAAGTGCCAATTTATATCAGCCACCAAAGTTAAAGGTGGGGGAAGCTGGGTAAAATGTTAGAGTTAATCTAAAACTGGAACTTCAATCAATGCATTCTATTTAATATTTTGTGTTTTCTTTCTAATTTCTTTATCTTCTTTAGAACATGAAATATTGTAACTAGTGTTTGCATTTGAAGTAATTGTAACAGATAATGTGTTGGTTTTTTTTACAGCCAAGCAGCAGTGAGTTTAGGTAGTGGAATACCCGAGTTTTTAATATTTTTAGGGTTGGTTATAGTGTGTTCTACAAATGGTATTAAACAGAATTAATTTGCCATCTTTTATTTATTTGTAATTATTTATATGTTTTGTAAAATAGGTATGAAAAAATGACCAGTGGAATGTATTTGGGTGAAATAGTGAGGCAAATTTTGATTGACTTAACCAAACATGGACTTCTGTTCAGAGGTCAGATTTCGGAATCGCTCAGGACAAGAGGCATATTTGAAACAAAATTCCTGTCTCATATTGAAAGGTAAAGTAATTCATTAGAGTGAGGTGGTTTCTGTCTTGTTTCATTGCCAATTACTTCTGTGCAAATAGGAGCTATTGAGGTCAGGAAGTGACAAAATACTGGCCCAAATCTTGAAGTTTTTCCCTGGGCACTGCTCCCATTGAACTAAATGGAATTTGTCCGAGGGCTGGTCTACCCTGGGAACTTACACTGGCATAGCAATATGGCTCATGTGGGGTACGTATTATATCCATTTTAAAGATAACCTCTCTGTGCCTCAGATAATCTAAGTGACCAGCCAGGCTTACATCGAGACTCATCGTTTTGCAAGAGTCCTAGCCCCTGATCCCTTCTATAACCAATAGTCAATGTTCCAGGGCAATATTCAATAGTGAAGGGCAAATATAGTGCCTATGTATAAAAAAGGGAAATAAGGACAACCCAGGGAATTATGGACCAGTGAGCTTAACTTCACTACCCGGAAAGATAATGGAGCAAATAAACACCTGGATGATGATAAGGTGATAAGTAACAGTCTGCAGGGATTTGTCAAGAACAAATCATGTCAAACCAACCTAATAGTTTTTTTTTTTGACAGAGTAACAAGTGTTGTGGATTGGGGGGAAGCAGCAGATGTGGTATATCTTGACTTTAGTAAGGCTTTTGATACTGTCTCATATTTTCCTAGTTTGTTTGTTTATCAGAAGGTCATGCAACCTACATGGAGCTACTATAAGGTGGGTGAACAACTGGTTGGAAAACCATTCCCAGAGAGTAGTTATCAGTGGTTCACAATCAAGCTAGAAAGGCATGTTGAGTGGGGTCCCACAGGGATCAGTTCTGGGTCTGGTTCTGTTCAATATCTTCATCAGTGATTTAGATAATGGCATAGAGAGTACACTTACAAAGTTTGTGGATGATGCCAAGCTCAGAGGGGTTGCAAGTGCTTTGGAGGATAGGATTAAAATTCAAAATGATCTGGAGAAATGGTCTGAAGTCAGTAGGATGAAATTCAATGAGGACAAATGCAAAGTACTCCATTTAGGAAGGAACAATCAGTTGCACGCATACAAAATGGCAAATGACTTCACAGGAAGCAGTACTGCAGAAAGGGATCTGGGGGGTCATAGTAGACCACAAGCTAAATATGAATCAACAGTGTAAAACTGTTGCTTCCTGACCCCAAAAAAACAGCAAACATCATTCTGGGATGTATTAGCAGGAGTGCTGTAAGCAAGATATGAGAAGCAATTCTTCCACTGTCCTCCTAGGCTGCAGTATTGTGTCCAGTTTTGGGTGCCACATTTCAGGAAAGATGTGGACAAACTGTAGAAAGTCCAGAGGACAGCAGCAAATATGACTAAAGGTCTAGAAAACGTGACCTACGAGGGAAGATTGAAAAATTGGGTTTGTTTAGTCTGGAAAGGAGAAGACTAAAAGGGGATATAACAGTTTTCAAGTACATAAAAGGTTGTTACAAGGAGGAGGTGGTACATTGTTCTTAACCTCTGAGGACAGGACAAGATGCAATGGGCTTAAATTGCAGCAAGGGAGGTTTAGGTTGGACAATAGGAAAAATTTCCTGTCAGGGTGGTTAAGCACTGGAATAAATTGCCTAGGGAGGCTATAGAATCTTCATCACTGGAGACTTTTAAGAGCAGGTTAGACAAACACCTGTTAGGGATGGTCTAAATAATACTTAGTCCTGCCATGAGTGCAAGGGACTGAACTAGATGATCTCTCCAGGTCCCTTCCAGTCTTCTGATTCTGTGATTCCCTCACAGAAACATGGAGTATTCCCCTTCCTGGAAGCCTGTTAAAAATAGGAGCGCAGTGCGGGGGGGGCGGGGAGTCACATAATTATTCTGTAATTGTTAGGAGTGATTATCCCTGTTCTTACTCAACCATGTCATCTTAAAAATCCTACCACCATGCACAGCCTTTATCTCATTCACAGAGTTTTCTGAGGCACTCAAGTGTTACTACCTTTACAAAAAGCATATTAATAATGGATTATAAAAAAGAACTGTACTCTGAATGTACATGTGTATGAATGTGTGTGGGTGCTTGTCCATGATCTTCAGAGTAAAATCACTTTTTGATCCTGAAGGAAAAGATGCTAAAAAAAAAAATAGGGTGGCTGATTTGTGACCCATTGGTGGGAGATTTTCAAAGGCAGGAATGGCAGTGAGGTGCCTAATTCCTACTGATTTTCAATGAGAGGTGCCCAACAGATATTTGTGCCATTGAAAAACTACCTCATTCCTCTTAAGTGGTTTTCATAGCAATTACAGAAGAGCTCAAGATGCAAGATTTGGATTTGAATTCCAATCAGATCCTCCCTCCCAGTTGAGGGTGTTTGGGCTTTTCTCCAGAGCTAATCTCTAACAATTCGGTTTCATTTGTAAGATTAAAAATCCAAAAGTACACACAGTATCTTCTAACCAAAAGTTGCTGTTGTGTTTTGTATGAACACAGTGACCGGCTAGCCCTTCTTCAGGTTAGAAGAATTCTGCAGCAGCTTGGATTGGACAGCACTTGTGATGACAGCATTATCGTAAAGGAGGTGTGTGGTGCTGTTTCAAAGAGAGCAGCCCAACTATGTGGAGCAGGACTGGCTGCTATAGTAGAGAAGAAGAGAGAAAACAGAAATCTAGAGCACTTGAAAATCACTGTTGGAGTGGATGGAACTTTATACAAACTACACCCGCAGTGAGTACTTTGTTCCTACTTTGCTTTAATGTTGACTTAAGAGTCCCTTAAGAAAACAAACAAAACTGTATTCAACAGTCTGTTTAGATTATAGAAACTGAAAGGTTATCCTCAAGAAATGAATGCGTATTCCTGCAGTTGACTTATTAATTCAGACTAAGGGTTGAAAATTGCCAACAGAGAGGCTCAAAGCAGTGCCTTCTTGTACTGTATTAGTTCAAAGCAGCCTGATTTGAAGAAAGGGAAACTTGCTGCTGAGGTTGTAATGATTGATTTTGAGTTTAACAGAAGAGCTAGTTTCCAGTCTTTTAGCTTCCACAGCAAGCAAGAAATGAAGGTTTCTCTTTTTAGTTAAATACATTTAGAAACTACCTAAACTCTTTTATACAGTATAAATGCCTAGATACAATGGGTGCTGACCTGGTTGGCCCCGAGGAGAGAATACAATATTAATGTTAAATAATAATACAATATAAAGGCATATTCATCAGCTGATTAATTTATAGTAAGTCAACTCTATTCTTGTGCCAAGCCAACAGCTACATCTGTCAAAGACTGTATACCTCTCTGGTTCATTTAGCACATATATTATCCTTAACATTTCCTTTTTTTATGGCCTTTTGGATGCTTAAAATGTATTAAAATTCCAGTTATGAGGAGAACCTCCCCCCGAAATCTCAGTCAAAAGGAAATCTTCATGCTGGAAACCTGCAATGGATGAAGTTTCTAATAGTTCTAAATTAACTTTTGGCATTTTGGATCTTTATGCTTTTTGGTGATGGCGTAGGCCTAATTTTTTCCAAAAAAGTGGCCTTGCTGAAATGGAAGATTACGCTAGTTGCTGAGGTTACATCCATGTTCCGTGAATGAGGTCTAACCATGGTAGAGGAAGGTGTAGAATTTGCTGCCAAACTAGCCGCATCAGAAGACCGACCTTGCAGAAGGGAGACTGCCTATCATCTTCAATAGTTTCTAAAATGTGAGGCTTTTCTGCTAACTTCGCTTCATGATGGTAGGAAAGA
Source organism: Lepidochelys kempii (assembly GCF_965140285.1). NCBI lineage: Eukaryota > Metazoa > Chordata > Testudines > Cheloniidae > Lepidochelys > Lepidochelys kempii. The sequence continues at coordinate 82,127,084 of NC_136386.1, forward strand.
TAAGAAAACTGAAAATGAAAACTGTGACCAAGATGGGGAAGTGCCACTTTTTTTGTTTGCTGTTAAAATGTTTCCAGATTACATTAACTTTTTTCACACTATTTATAGAGAGGAATTTATAGCTGCCATCTCCCAACTGACCAACTTAGGCTGTGGAAATGTTTCCATAGATTTAACTACTTTCTTTTGGCATCTCTTCTTCCCTTCTTTTCTCTTCTGAGTCACCTGCAGTACAAATTCCTGCATTAGCTCCTGATGGGACTTCATCATCAGAACACTTTGGCACCTAAAAAGCCCCACTTCTTTAAAACAAACAAACAAAAAAACCCTAACCCCTTTTCTGTGAACTGGTCTAAGAACATCTAAACCTCCATGTTCACCATTGCACCACTTGGAACAGGCAAAGTGAAATTCCCATAAAGTACAATGAATGAAATGGCAAAGAGCTGGCTAGACTAGTAGCTCCACAGAAGGCGTCAATGCTTCTTTATATGAAAGGAATCTGGAACCCAGTATTGCCTGTTGCTGCATGCTAGAGCAAGACCATCATTAAGTGACATATGGTCCCCTCTGAGGAAATGGGTCCTTTTCTCTCACCATCTCACAGGATGGAAGAACTTGTTTCTGTTTCCTGTTGTAGGAGGCAGAACATACTGAAGGGATGGGGGAGAACCAGTGGAAGATGTTGACTGGTGTGCTGTCTTGTTTGTTTGGTCCCTTGCTTCCTATAGGTGAAACAAACTGTTTTAGTTTGGGTTAGTGAAGAAAGGATCGAACAACATGTATACACTCAGGATCCCTTATACCTGGGGGTACATTATGGTGGTTGTATATGATAATCATTAGCATAAAATCAGCAAACTAAAAAATTTCAGAATACACAAAATTAAATAAGTGGTGATTTAAATAATTTATAAACAAGTAGAAATGATGACTCCATTTACACATTGTAAAATATTTTTGTTTTACTTTTAGTTTTTCTAGGATTTTACGGGAAACAGTGAAAGAAATGGCACCTCAGTGTGATGTGACTTTCATGCTGTCTGAAGATGGAAGTGGAAAGGGAGCTGCCCTAATTACTGCTGTGGCAAAAAGATTGCATAATGTTGGAGAAAATTAAAAACAGACACAAATTTAAATACAACTGTACAAATGCATTAGAGATTTGCTCAATGACTACACAAAATAACTTGGGTGGAGACCAACAAGAAATACCCACTAGCAGCTAGACTAGAACCACTGCCAATGCAGAACAAGTCAAATCTTTGACCCACCATAACTTGGGTGCGGGTTGGGGCATCCTTTTGCTAGTTAGCACTATGTTCTGGGATACTACAATAGACTCATTGACCGAATGCCATACATAGTGTGAAAAAGCAGGTCACATAAATGTAATTTTTTTTTTCAAAAATCAGCTTTTGAAGTGCTTAATTGATCTCCTGCCCCACTAATGTTATCTTGTGAGTTTGTCGCACAGTTTTTCATGGTTTGAGGGGTTTTTAGCCTTAGTTTGGTCTGCCTCAGTGGGTATCGAGATCCTGGTACTATACATCTCTAGTAGGTATACTTGTTCATTTTTGTTGTTTTTTAAAATAGATATACAAATTGGAATAAATTAACTTTGTCCAGTAAAACATTATGTTCAATGAAACATATGTTACTACTAGGGCTGCCAAGTGATTAAAAAAATTAATCCTCGACTAATTGCATGATTGAAAAAATTAATTGCAAGATTAAAAAATAATCACACTGTTAAACAATGATAGAATAGCATTCATTTAAATATTTTGGATTGTTTTCTACATTTTAAAATATATTGATATCAATTACAATGCAGAATACAAAGTGTACAGTGCTCACTTTATATTTATTTTTGATTACAAAAGTGTCATGCGAACACCAGTTCTCACTTTCAGGTGACATTGTAAATAAGAAGCGGGCAACATTATCTCCCATAAATGTAAACAAACTTGTTTTTCTTAGCGATTGGCAGAACAAGAAGTAGGACTGAGGGGACTTGTAGGTTCTAAAGTTTTACATTATTTTGTTTTTGAATGCAGTTATGTAACCAAAAAAAAAAAAAATCTCCATTCGTAAGTTGCACTTTCACGATAAAGAGATCGTACTACAATATTTGTATGAGGTGAATTAAAAAATACTATTTCTTTTATCATTTTTTACAGTGCAAATATTTGTAATATAATATAAAGTGAGTGCTGTAAACTTTGTATTTTAAATCAATATATTTGAAAAGGTAGGAAAAACATCAAATATTTAATACATTTCAATTTGGGCCTTTTTCTTATATAGAATTGGTATTCTATTGTTTAACCGTGTGATTAAAATTGCGATTAATCGCTATTAATTTTTTAATCACAATTGTTTGAGTTAATTGCATGAGTTAACTGCAAGTAATTGATAGCCCTAATTACTACATTTTTTACTTTTTGTTCCAGACCAGTTGTAATACAGTGCACCCCCACATCCAGTGGACATGGTTAGAAAGTGGCTGTACTGTACAAAAATCAGCTGCAGCCCATAGGAGAGTGTAATCGCAGCTGTTTCTTGGTCTCAGGCTCTTTCATGGCCTGGAGCCCTCATTTATAGCCTCCAACCAGGAATCCGATCTAATCACAAAATGCTGTCTTGCTGGATTGGCTGATTCTGCTTGCTGGGCTTCTCTTCGGAACAGGGCTGACTGCTCCCTGTAACGTGGCCAGATAGCAAGTTTGAAAAATTGGGACGGGCTGGGGGATAATAGCCACTTATATAAGACAAAGGCCCAAATATTGGGACTGTCAGTATAAAATCGGGACATCTGGTCACCCTAGTACCCTGCCCCACAGCCTTTAAAGGGACAGACCACTCTGTTACACCTCTTTTAATCTCAGTTTCCCAGGAATTTTTCTAGAATGAGGCTGCATTAATGTATCAGGTTCTTTTATTCTTTGTTTTCTTTCTGGTCTTTCCTCCCCATTCAAATTTTAAAAATCAGATTGTTTCCATTTTGTGGAAATGTTTCTCTTTTCATCTTTCTTAGTCCCCTGGCTGCTGATCTGCATGTCTCCAGCCACGCTAAATTAACTCTTGTGGGAACAGCATGTTTTGTTGCTCACTCCAAAAGTGACTCTTCAGTGCCAGGGGATGAGCAGCAGAGACACAGGCTTATGTGAACTTTTTAAACCTATCAGTAGTACTTGAGCTCAGCAGCCGGGCAGTTAATAAAGATGGTTTATTAATGGACAAAGGCCAACAAGCAGGGGATGAAACAGGAATGCCTGTTTCTTTTGGCTGTTTTATATTTATCAGTGGGACATGGACAGTAAAATGTGCTGAGATTTATAGACATCTTAAAAAGAGTCAATACCTTTGGGTGTGACTTAAAAAAAATCACACTCTTATTTCATGGATTGCCAAATGAAATAATATGTAGCACACAATCAAAATGGCAAAACAGGAAACCTCTGGTTTCCAATCTCAGCTGCTTCCATACCCTCTTAACCCTCTGTTCATATATATTCCTGTGTACTTGTGCTGGGAGCACAGCCGGACACAACACTTGTGCTGACAGCAGGATGCCTGAGGCAGACATACTCTAGGAGCTTGGATGTGTCCATAACTAGTATGCACTGTTAAATAGTTGGCTTCATGTTAACAATAATATAAAAGCTGAAATAAGACTGAAAATTTAAGCCTAGCAACAATGAATCAAATTTGTTAAGATACATTCACTTTATATTTTTTAAAAGCTGGTCAATAGCATCTTTCACTGTGACATATTGAAATTACCGAATGCATAAAAAAAATAAAACAAATTAATGAAACTGAAAATTATTTTCACTTGCTAAAGTGCTAATATATCATTTTTGTTTCTGGGCTAGCTGGAGAGGGTAAATGCATATTTAATATTATAGAACTGACTACTCATGCAATCATTACAAACAGCATCACATAAATGTAAAATTATTAAACTATTTGTAAGACATCATGAAAACATTCATTTTTATTATACCTTTCTTCAGATTTAACAATACCACTTGATCAGATTTTCCAATGAAATACTGTCTCTTCACAGAAAATTACTTCTAGTAAGTAAAATAAGCAGGCACTATTTGGAGCCAACTTTTCCAAAGCAATGAGCAGCGTAGCTCATGTGGTGATGAACATCTTAGAAAAACATTAGAGAGGGTGACTGGGTTTCTTCTTTCAGAGCTATAGGTACTAAATCAAACATACCGTACAGTACTCCCTACTGAACAAAGGTGGGCATTTGGAGACTAGTGACCTGCATCAAATCTTTTTTATATACATTCAAATGTTGCTACAGGAATAATTACATGATCTCTGCATAGCCAATTTTAACTTCAATAGCAATCCCACAACATCAGCTGACTCAAAAGTAGCCTGGCTATATATGACAGAGGATGAATATTTGAGTTGTATTAGTTTTGTAGAGGAATACTTGCAATTGTCAGGCTGTAATGTTAGCATGAATATTTAAAAACAAGTTGGTAATAACTGGGGCAAATAAAAATGGTCAATGCTGCCACATCCTGAGTCCCCATTCAACCCAGGACCAGAGGAATTAAAATGACTGCTCCCTTTAGGGCAAGAATTGCAGTGTTCACCTGACAATGCTGGGACCTGATAACTCTTTCAGTGGGTCCTGATAATCTCCCCTGCAAATGGGCTTAAACTCGTATTTATGTCCCAGAGTGAAGAATGCTCTTGTGAGAAGTGCAGTGTGTTCTGGTCTATCGGTACAGGGGAAACCCCAAAGTGCAGAGGAATCTGAATGGAGCTGTGGGACTCAGTGGAAAAGCTCCTGGCTCCCACTGGAGGGAGATGGCTCTTGGCTGGCTCCCACTGTCACTGTGAAGAGGTGGGATTCATTATAGTCCGTTCAGAGAGGGGAGAGAGCATGGTCTAGTAGTATATGATACATTCCTAGGTTTAAAGAATCACTTTTATAGAGCCCCTTTTTTATTTATACAACTGTTGATTTGATTTCTATTAAAATATATAGGATTTTCCTGTAAAATGATATGTAATATTCATTAGTGTTTTTTTTTTTTAAATAAACAGTCCCTTTAATCCATTAAAGATGATGATAGAGAGTTGTGTACTGGCAACGGCATGTTACTTTGTTGGGAAGTAGGAGCCTAAGGGTTGATCTACACACAGTTTGAATCCCAGTTTAACAAAATCAGTATAGTGAAACTGGTGCAAAACCTTTGTATGGACACTCTTTTTTTAGATTAGAAAAGTCCTATTTCACTCTGTTTTGTATATAAATGAGCCCTTAGAAAACTGGAGCTGAGTTGCGTATACCTCAGCTGCAGTGTGGTTTTCCTGTGATATGCTAGGCCAACAATATAAAATTTTTGTGGCTTCATTTTACAGTTAGTGTAGGTGTTGTGGAATCCAATCATGTGATCACAAAATGCTGTTCACACAGTAAATGGAAATCATTGTCTAAAGATTTCTCAAAATGCCAAGGACATTGTTCTAGTCCACATCTAGTCTAACCTTCATTTAAGCAGCAGGAACACCGGGAATCCAAACACTGCCCACACAGATATGATAAAACGTCAGCAGAACAATGATATGTCATAGCAACAGGGGAGGCTTCTGATTTCTGAAAGTGGGTAGGGAAATAATGAACAAGGTTCTGACATGCAGTTTCTCTCTGTCTCTCTAAAGAGATGAGGATTGGCAGCTATTGGGTTATGGAAAGGTGAGGCATAGTACCCTGTGCTGATTTCCTAAAGAGCCTGTTAGCTACAGCTTTTAGGATCTATACACTTCATTACTTTCAGCTTACTCTAAAATAAGATTCTCCTATAACCAACTAACAATATGGTACATTGTTTCTGATAATGCCAACATAAAACGTGAAAGGAATTTTGCAAACTTGCAGTCTCATGGGTGCATATTTTAAGAAGCTGAACAAAAATCCTTTACACATCACACACAGCAATACCTTCTTTTGCTTTAGCTGAGATTGAAAATAAGAAAACTTCAGATAACTATCTGTTACCCAGCACACAGTACATTGCAAAAGTATGCACATTAATTATGTATATAATTAGCATATAAACTCTTGCAACAGATTTACAATAAAAGTGAGTCACTTCAAGTTGTGTCCATGTTTTGTGCTTCCTTCATTCTGTTTTTCCCCTTCAATATCTTTGCTTCAGATTCTTTAGTGTGTCTTCCCTCTGATTAATGTAGTTTGCATACTTTTTGAAATTGCCACTTTTCTTTTTCTTGGCAACAGGAGAGCTGACAATTGTAGGCTTAATGCAGAAATTACTGGGTGAGGTTCTGTGGCTTGTGAAAGAGGTCAGACAAGATGATCATAATGACTTCTTCTGACCTCCAAACCTATGACTCTGTGAAAGAATGGTCTCAAAGATACCTTCCTCTCCCATTTCCCCCCTCCTCCTCCTCCTCGCTATTTATCCTGCCTTAGGTGAACGGATGTACGCTGGCTACCAGAAGGTTGTTACAACATTTGCTTCTGATTTAGAATCCAGAGTAAGTGGGTTTAATAGATCACTACTGAGATGTTCCCCTTGGTAACTCTGACAAACCAGTGTTCAGAAGTAAATATAGGGTCACTTGTAAATCCTTCAGAAATCCCTGATTATAGTAAATCCCTGAATATCTTGTCTTGGGAGCTCAGTTTTATATAGCATTAAAGGACAGTGTAAAGAAGTGAGGAAGTGATTCTATGACGTATAGGGCCAAAATGTAGGGGTCCTCAAAATTTAATACAAGAACAAATGTTTTCATAGAATCATAGATCATCAGGGTTGGAAGGGACCTCAGGAGGTCATCTAGTCCAACCTCCTGTTCAAAGCAGGAACAATCCCCAACTAAATCATCCCAGCCAGGGCTTTGTCAAGCCTGACCTTAAAAACTTCTAAGGAAGGAGATTCCACCACCTCCGTAGGTAATGCATTCCAGTGTTTCACCACCCTCCTAGTGAAAAAGTTTTTCCTAATATCCAACCTAAATCTCCCCCAATGCAACTTGAGACCATTACTCTTTGTTCTGTCATCTGCTACCACTGAGAACAGTCTAGAGCCATCCTCTTTGGAACCCCCTTTCAGGTAGTTGAAAGCAGCTATCATATCCCCCCTCATTCTTCTCTTCCGCAGACTAAACAATCCCAGTTCCCTCAGCCTCTCCTCACAAGTCATGTGTTCCAGTCCCCTAATCATTTTGGTTGCCCTCCGCTGGACTCTTTCCAATTTATCCACATCCTTCTTGTAGTGTGGGGCCCAAAACTGGACACAGTACTCCAGATGAGACCTCACCAATGTCGAATAGAGGGGAACGATCACGTCCCTCGATATGCTGGCAATGCCCCTACTTATACATTCCAAAATGCCATTGGCCTTCTTGGCAACAAGGGCACACTGTTGACTCATATCCAGCTTCTCATCCACTGTAACCCCTAGGTCCTTTTCCGCAGAACTGCTGCCTAGCCATTCGGTCCCTAGTCTGTAGCAGTGCATGGGATTCTTCTGTCCTAAGTGCAGGACTCTGCATTTGTCCTTGTTGAACCTCATCAGATTTCTTTTGGCCCAATCCTTCAATTTGTCTAGGTCCCTCTGTATCCTATCCCTACCCTCCAGCGTATCTACCTCTCCTCTCAGTTTAGTGTCATCTGCAAATTTTCTGAAGGTGCAATCCACACCATCCTCCAGATCATTTATGAAGATATTGAACAAAACGGTGTCAGGACCGACCCTTGGGGCACTCCACTTGATACCGGCTGCCAACTAGACATGAAGCCATTGATCACTACCCCTTGAGCCCGACAATCTAGCCAGCTTTCTATCCACCTTATAGTCCATTCATCCGGCCCATATTTCTTTAACTTGCTGGCAAGAATACTGTGGGAGACAGTGTCAAAAGATTTGCTAAAGTCAAGGAATAACATGTCCACTGCTTTCCCTTCATCCACAGAACCAGTTATCTCATCATAGAAGGCAATTAGATTAGTAAGGCAAGACTTGCCCTTGGTGAATCCATGCTGACGGTTCCTGATCACTTTCCTCTCCTCTAAGTGCTTCAGAATTGATTCCTTGAGGACCTGCTCCATGATTTTTCCAGGGACTGAGGTGAGGCTGACTGGCCTATAGTTCCCAGGATCCTCCTCCTTCCCTTTTTTAACGTTGGGCACTACATTAGCCTTTTTCCAGTCGTCCGGGACTTCCCCCGATCGCCATGAGTTTTCAAAGATAATGGCCAATGGCTCTGCAATCACATCCGCCAACTCCTTTAGCACTCTCGGATGCAACGCATCCAGCCCCATGGACTTGTGCTTCTCCAGCTTTTCTAAATAGTCCCAAACACTTCTTTCTCCACAGAGGGCTGGTCACCTCCTCCCCATACTGTGCTGCCCCGTGCAGTAGTCTGGGAGCTGACCTTGTTCGTGAAGACAGAGGCAAAAAAAGGATTGAGTACATTTAGCTTTTTCCACATCCTCTGTCCCTAGGTTGCCTCCCTCATTCAGTAAGGGGCCCACATTTTCCTTGACTTTCTTCGTGTTGCTAACATACCTGAAGAAACCCTTCTTGTTACTCTTAACATCTCTTGCTAGCTGCAACTCCAGGTGTGATTTGGCCTTCCTGATTTCATTCCTGCATGCCCAATCAATATTTTTATACTCATCCCTGGTCATTTGTCCAATCTTCTACTTCTCGTAAGCTTCTTTTTTGTATTTAAGATCAGCAAGGATTTCACTGTTAAGCCAAGCTGGTTGCCTGCCATATTTACTATTCTTTCTACACATCGGGATGGTTTGGATCAGGATCTGGTTTGTTTTCATGATGTTTCTTTAGATTTCAGTGAAAATACATGTTCCTGGGGGATTTAAACATTCCCCTGTGGCGTTAGGAACCCAAACACAATGGCAGTATGTGAAAGAGAAAGTTCTCACTTCCTGTTCCTGCCAAGATGTCTCCTCCAGTGAGTTCTCTGCTTGTGATGGTGGAAGAGTCTGTCTATTTGGAAACTGATGCAGAAGTTACTGTGTACAGATTGGTGGATCTTGTGGTGCTTCCTCATTTCCTGAGCTCGGGGTAGTCAAAGGATTCCAAGCAGCACTGCAATGACTGATGAAAGCCCCACTTTGAATGGCAGAGCCTCTCTACTTGTAGGGGGAAGGACCTTGTCCTTTACTGATACAGGATTGGGAAGGGTGAGGAAATGGGAACCTTCGAGAACCTGGACAATACAGATGGGGATATGAGCACTGGTAATGTGGGGGAGAATACTGGAAATGGGGAGGCAGAAAAAGAGAAACTAGGGAAGGGACATCCACAGACAACTGGTTATGCAGGAATCCCATAGCAGATGCTCTTGCTGGGGAGCAGGTTTCGATGTGCTCAACTTCAGGAATGGAAAAATTTCTTGAAGTCAGACAAGAAAAAGAGAATCCAAGGAGACTGCTGGGGTTACAGTAACTGAGGGTGGCCTACCAACTGTCCAAACCATGTAGCATTTTCATAGTTCAAACGGATAGCAGGTTCTCTGTATCAACTGGAGTACAGACAACATGTGGCCCAAGTGCAACCGCCAGCCTGTGCTGAAAATAACCACATCATTGAGGGATCATAGATGCCACTGCAAACTGGCAATGATGGCAAAGCATGTGGTCCAGGAGGTGCTGGAAGCGGGCTGTGGCTCTGTGCAAGCCAAAAGGCATGGTGGTGAACTGAAAGAGCCCAAGGGGAGTGGCAAATGCTGTTTTTCCCTCAAGTCTCGCATAAGGGGTATTTGCCAGTGCCCTTTTGTCAAGTCTAGGGCTGTGATATACTTGGCCTTTTCTAGATGATCCAGAAACTAATCTAGCCACAGCAAGGGGGAAGTGTCAAACTGGGATACAATATATAACCTCCAGAAATCCATGCAGAACTGGATAGTGTTGAGTTCCAGCATTGCCTGTACCTCCCGCTTCACCGAGCTACTCAAGGATTTGATAGGTCTTGTGGAAGGGAAGAGACCAGCAAGTTCAGACCTCCAGGGGATGCCTAGAGATGCTCCCATGATCAGATGGAGGCAGAACCAGAGAGAGATGGTCATCTGGCACCTGCAAGGGAGGCCAATCAGAGTCCAGCTGGCCAGATAAAAAGGGCTGGCTGCTTCTACTAGGGGCCAGTTGTGGGTGAAGCCAGGACACAGAAGAAAGGCTCTTGCCCTAAGCCATGTAACCTGACCTGATCCAGGGCCTAATCTTGATAATGCTGGCCAGCGGTCTCTATGAAGGACTAGGGTACACATTATGGACTCTATCACCCAGATGGCTATTTTGAGTTGCGGTTCAGTTTGTTTTCTGTGAACCCCAGAAGGGGTCTGGGCTGAGAGCTGACCTGGCTGGAGGGCTGGGCAGTGCTGACTGTTGCGGAACCAGGACAAAGGGGCACTAGAAGAAGAGTCCCTGCAATGCCGCATTCTCACAGAAGAAGGTGCTCCGGTGGTGAGTGCACCCTATACCACAGGTATGGTCCAGTCCTTGGTGCCATGGTGATCAGTTTCTTAGATGTACCTCAGATAAATGGAGGGAAGTGCAATGGACTGTCGTGAATGTAATGTAAAATGTAAACAAGTACCATAAGTTGTGAAAAGCATATTCAGTTTAAAAAATCAATAGTCCAAGTTTTAGTTATTGACATGGGTAGGGAACTCTTTCCATTTAGATGTGGCTTTAATCTTGAGTATGTGCCTTTAAGATCACACCTCACATTTTCAGTTTGTGATTCATGCTGTGTGGCACCCAACCCCACTTCTGCATGCCAAAGCCGTGGCAGAACAATGAGAGAGCCTGGCACATGCTGTCTGTAGCTCACTGAGCCACTTATGTGTCATGAACTGTCACATACCTTTAATAAAACAACTGCAGAAGAATAAGGTACTCCAGCAAAGGTATGGATTTTCTACAACTACAGTAGAAAATAGGATACATCCTAAAGGACAAAATGGGTTTTGAAGCAAAGATGTAGAATGGCCATCATTTTGAATTAATGGAATGAATCCTGAGGCCACTTATGATACTTTAAAAACTTAATTTTTGCTTTAAATGTGCTATTGTCTTGCTGTTTATAAATCCTACAGTAATTGCTCAAATAGACTTTTTAAACAGAAATTAGGGTTTTTAAAACTTCTAAAATGGCCCAAAGGGTGGTTGTGAGTAGTGTCAATATGTGAGAGAGAAATACTACAAGATTGTGAGTCCTCTGTATATTATTTGTGAATGTGTTCTTCTAGATTCCCTCCTTTTCTCTCCATTTTCTTTCTCACCTCCACCTCAGCCTGTGATTGGGCTACACTGTCTCTCAGGAAATATACAGATACTGAAACATGCAACAAATAGATTATGGAGCAGGTAGGAGCACAGTTATGAAGTAAAAATATTAGAGGAACTTATAGTTTACTTTAGAAAAGATCTGGCAGTCAGATACCCCAGTGATGAACATGGTGTAAATGCCTAGGTCGGAAGACTTCTGACTAGATTTCCTATACAAATAATACATGGAGACCTGGAATTCTGGGGATGTTTTCCTGCTTTTTTTTTTTTTTTGGCGCATCTTAATGGAATGGCAAACAAAAGGAGACAAGAACTTAAAAAAACACTGACTACTGTATTTGCAATCTTGTTCTTTCATGCCTGGTTACGAATATAAAAAGAATAGAAACTTCATATTTTTGAAAGGAGAGGATTAAAAAAATCCAAACCTTAAATTAGAAACTGACTGGATGAGGATTTAAATAAGAAATAAAAGCTTTTTTCCTTTTTTGCAGGGGAGGATGGATGCTATTGGGAAAAGGAGTAGAAAATGAGTGGGGAGAATTGTAACACTAGGGCCTGATTTCACTCTGTTATACCACCGTACATCAGGTATAACAACGGAAATCAATGGAGGTACACTGGTGCAAAGGGGTGGAGAACTGGGCCCCTTGAATAAAAGGAATCGAGAAAGAGGCAAAATAAGAGGAAGATAAATTAAAAACATTGAAACGCTGTGATCAAGGATGCAACTGACTTAATTGTTTATTGGAAGGGCCAAGGAGATGGGAAGTTGCTACTCCACTCTGTCCTTTCCCTTGTGTAAGTTCTCTTATCATTGGTTAGCTCCTGATGGGTGGTTCTCTTGGTAAAAAGATGAAAAGTGGTGTTCTCCTTGAGGGCCAGATTCTCCACAGCCCCTTGCAGCTTGTGTAGTCATTGACACCTGTGCAAACAGAGTATAAAAGGCTACTACTGGTGTAAGTGAATGGAGAATTCTGATCTGTTAACATTTTACATGTAATCTGCCTAGGTGTAAAGGACACAGAAAATGCAAGGTAGTGGGTAAGTAGGACCACAAAGTCTCCCCGCTTTGGATGTGCATTGTGTAAGCTCTCTGCCCACCAATGTCTGTATTGTCTCTGCTCTAAGCTTGCCTCCAGACATGAGGTGCAGTGATGCTACCCTCAAGTGTATAAAAATCACGATACAGGTCCCCAAAATCATGAGATTTCAAAAAGTAGTAAAGATTGGGTTCTATTTACCTTCTGGCTTTGGAGCCTTTAGGGCTCATGTTTTCAAGCTTTTTCTCTGTAATTAGAGGGCTAAAGCTTAGGTTTTTTTAAATGTAAGATGACACTTTCAAGTAATCAAACGTCTCCTGGGGGTGGGGCTTTAAGAAAAATCTCGAACATTGAGCAACACAGCAGCACTGTGTCTAGCGGCTCAGCTGTGGGCCTACAACTGGTGTTTACAAGGCAGTCAAGGAGAAGGACATCAGCTCTTCACATCTGCTGCAAGAGAGAAATAGGCGGGCTAACCAACCCTCAGGACCACAGCAAAGGAGACAGCCTGGAGAAGTAAAGGAAATGGGACCAGAGGGAGTGTCTGTTTTCCTGGGCAAATAAGTCTCATCTCTGCCCATTCACAGCCTAGCCTGTCAAGCTTGCTTTCAACTCAGGTTTCGCACAAGTGCTCACTAGGCAGGGATGAAGTCTCCTCCTCCTCCCTGCTTAATGGAAGCCTGCTGGACCCAAAGACTCCGTGTCCTCTGTGGTTGAGTGTAAATCAGTAGAGCGCTGGCAGCAGCATCTGGACCATGAATTACTTGTCAGGTATCACTCAGCTAGTGTGACTGTTGCCCACTCACACTGCCTTTGCTCTGCCTTTCATCCCAGCCCACGTGACTCACCAGCAGAGCTGTGAGGAGTAAGGAAGGTTTCCTCTCCAGCTCCTATGCTCAGCAGCTAGAGGCTCAGCTCAGGGCTGTTGAAAAGTCAGTCAAAGCTTGCCACCTCCTCCCCCTCTTCTCCTCACTGTCCCCATGCGGATTCTGAGAGTACAACAGGAGGAAGGGGCATGAAGTGAAGAGGAGGAGGTGGCGGTTCACACTGGTTTGGTTCAGGCTTTCTTGCTCACTTGTTTCCTGGCCTTGAAGGGGCATCTTCTGCCACCATATATTCCAACTTCCTAGGAGCCGGTCATCATGGTAGGAAGGAGGAGATGGACAATGTGGAGGAGAAAGAACCAGAAAGTGAGAGAGTAGTGATGATGGTAGGGAGGAGGTGAAAGAGAGAGAGAGGCAGGAGAGAATACACTGAAGATAAAATAAGGGAGGCTGGAAGTGTGGCTAATGCAAAGCTCTGGTAGTCAGGAATTCAGGAGTCTATTTCCAGCTCTGTGTGTGGTATCTTAGATAGGTCACAGTCATCTCACCCTGGTTGTGGTCATATAAAATACAGTAAGGGTGAAAATTATGGTGCTTGGAACTTAAGTGGTTAATTGGAACAGATAAATCACATGACTGACAATTTGATCAAGGGAGGGAGCTTGCTGGGGAAAATATGAGAAGAGCTCACAGAGAAAGCTTTCTCTGATTTATGATTAAAAAGATAAATAAGGAAGGTGCTGTCCCTATAAGCGTCTCATCAAAACTTCAGTGAGAAAGGTTAAGGACAGTGGTGTTAGAACAGTAGCTGATTGTGGAAAATGAATGGGATAAATAGTGGCATGAGAAACAAATTGTTTAAATGCTTGAAGGGCACATGTGCTGCAGGCAGTAATGCTGCAGGAAATTAACTTAAACAAAAAAGAGCTTAGGAAGCTAAAAATCAAATGGGGGAGAGAAATGATTTTATGATGTAGCCAAGTTAGTCACAGGCCTGATAAGGTTTCCTGAGTTGTACTGTAATCACACACTGAGGAATACAGTAATGCAGTTTGGTTTTTGCTACTCAACTTTTAAATGAAGCATCTGTGTTTAAAATTCAGTCAGCACAAACAGAATCATGCCTGCACTAAAGATGCTTTGTTATATATTCAGAAACTGTGGTCTAGAAACTTTTCTGTTGCTTTCAAGTTTGTGTTTTCAGTGCACGGGAGCAGCATTGTAGCTCTAAAGCCCAGTCTGTTAGTCTGAAATTTAAATAATTGCATGGTCATTAAATTTTAGACAAAAAGGAATTGACTCTAAAACCAGCTGATATGTTATCATGATTAGAGCAATAGCAATGCCTTCATTCATCACAACGAAGTTACATTGTTGGAGAACATAATTCACATTTTTTTAATTGAAAGATTAAAAAGAATTTGTTGACAGCTTTCAAACAAAGAACTTTTAATTCAACAAACTACAGCAGGAATAATCAGTAAGTAGCATTTTTACCCAACAGGTGTTTAGCTCTTTAACTATGGCTTGCTGCCAATAGAGAAATATGAAAGATTTAATAGCTCAATATGCTGCCCAGTCAAGTGTGTCCCATGCTGACAAACATCAGAAAGCTGACAGGGAGAAACTTAAAGAAATGTAAAATATTACATTTGTGTAAAGAAATGGGAAATATTTAATATTAGCATTCTTTTAGAAGAAGTCCTGGCTTTCAGCATTCAGTTTGACATTCTTGTCATAAATATGTCAAGGTATGTTTCTGAGGATGTCTTTGCTAAAGAGCTTTCAGGACACCTGTCAATTTAAGTGTGTACTAAAATATCTGGGTTCCTTTTTTATTTTGTAGTATGGAACTAAACATACTTAGTATGGAACTATAAACATAATTTTATAGTATGGAACTAAATGGTATTGGTAATTAAAGGTGGTATTTACGGGATGGTCTGAAGTGTGTGTGTGTGTTCATTCATTTAGATATTCTGGATACAAGCAGGGCATCCCAAAAACTGAACTCCTGTCTTCCTTCAGTCGAATGATAAACTTAAGTATAGAGAAGTCTGACTAATTAAATGAGTCTAGTATTCTGCTTCTGCCAGTGGCCTATGCTTGTCTCATTCTCTGTGTGTATCTGTTACAAATCTCAGTTTTATCCCCCCAGTTAAAATCAGGGAAGTGTGAAGTTGGTGTTTCCAGCCCCAAGCAGAAATTTGTTTTGAAACATAACTGTAGGGTTTATTACACACATCAGATCAAAGATTCATTGAGCCAGGGATCCATTTTCAGAAGGTGAAAATCCCACATAATGTACTTGGATTTTTGGTGCTGGCTATCCTTACATAAGAGCATTTGTAAAACTGTTACATTACATTGCTATACATGGGGGAAGGAGATCTTTTCTGACTTCTGGCATGATCAGCCAATAATCTGAAGCCTGCGATTTGATTACCTTTTTCTTAGTATGAATATATCACTCTTTATATATTTATTTTAAAAACAGCAATGGAAAGAGATTGATATTGATGCTGGGTGATATAACAACTTTAGGGGTCTTCTGGCTTTAAAAAGTCAGGTCTTTTGGGGAACAATGGTTCTTCCCCAGTATTGTTAAAAGAAGGTTACATCTTATACTGTAGACTGGATCTAAGTATGTTTGATGGTGTTCCCGAACTGTGCTGCAGCTCTGCTCTGTCCCTGGCTGAGGCATAGTTAAGGACTGTGGTTAAACCATAGCTACCATACCTGGCACATGTCAAAGCAGAACTGCTTTAACCATGTTGGGGGAGAAAGATGCTTTAAGTGGGTACCCAACTCAGTAGGTGTTATAACATAGGACCAACAGGAGAGTTTTTACTTATTTCAGCCTTAGCTATGTTACTGTTGCACATGTTACTCTTTCTGCAGAGCAAGATTGTCTCCAATTAATAGGAGCACCTCAGCCATTAACTTTACTGAGGTGTTTTATTCCAGAGTGTAGATACTGACATTATTATTAAACAGGGTAGCATTAAAAAACAAACAAACCCCAAACAAAAAAACCCCAAGTCACTTCTGAAAAGAATATTCTCTTATACATCTTACCTTTCACTTTTCTGGCATAGGCTTTTCATTCTCTCTCCAAAGTCAGACTGCTTAGGAGATTGGGAAATAAAAAGAAGGAACAATCAAGAGAAAACAGACTCCCTTCCCCTGTTGTAACTGCATTGTGGCCCTTTGTTCCCAGGATGCAGAACTGCTGGCAGGGACAAACAAACCAGTTTAGATTAAATAAGAACCCTTTCACCCACTGAGATTCTGGGATTCAAAAAAAATTTCCTCTCCCATTCTACTTCATTTTTGTACTCCAAGGATCTGGCTGGGACTGAAAATATGAAAACACTAAGCACAAGGCTCTTCCTGCTTCCTGGGCTGGAAATACCAGAAGCCTCGTAGGAGGGAGAGAAGGGGGATGGGGGGGAAGCCTATTGTTGTGTGATTTACATCTAAAATCTGCAAACCCACCGGGTTCTGATAGCACCCAAACTTCTGAGGACTTTATTGAAGCTGGACTTTGAATCTTTTGACCTTCACCTGTTATCAATAGGACAAGCGCCACTTTAAATGCAGCTTGAATGTCCTTCCAGTGAATTCAGTCAAGTGACAAAACTAGTGCTTTGCTACTGGAAACTCTGCATATACCTTTTCAATGCCGAACTACTGTCTAGATAGTAAATAACTTGGTAATGAGTGCAATGTAAAAACCTTGATTGAGTGACTAAGTACAGATATAAGCTTAGATCTCTCGATTTGTTGTTTGATGTTGCATTATGTGAATTATGCATATTTAGGCATAAATGTTAATAAGACATAGCATGTTGAATTGAGGCATAAACCTCCTGTCAAATATAAAGTGAAGGGTAACCACCTTTATGTATGCTGTAACATCAAATCCCTCCTGGCCAGAGGTACAGAATCACTTACCTGTAAAGGGTTAATCAGTTCCATTAACTGAGTTGGCACCTGACCAGAAGGATGAATGGGGAAAGAAGATACTTTCAAGTCGGGGGTGGGGGGGAAGAAAGGCTTTTTCCCTTTGGAAAAAGGTTTGGGCTTTTTGTTTAGTTCCCTCTTGGGACAAAGAGAGGGACCAAGCAGCTAACCCAGCTCTACTGAAATGATACATCTAAAGTTACAGAAATTGTAAGTAATAGCAAGGAAATGCGTTAGATTATCTTTTGTTTTAGCTTGTGAATTTTCCTTATGCTAAGAGGGAGGTTTACTCATGTTTTTGTAACTTTGAAGTTGAGCCTAGAGGAGAATCCTCTGTTTTTAAATATTATCCTGTAAGATTACCTTCCATCCTGATTTTACAGAGGTGCTTCTTTTACTTTTTTTCCTTTTATTATAAAGTTCTTCTTTTAAGAACCTGATTGATTTCAGTGTCCTAAACATAAAGGGTCTGGGGTCTGTACTTTTATTAAAGGCAATTGGTTCGTATATTATTCTCAAGCCTCCCCAGGAAAAGGGGCGAAGGGGTTTGGGGGGATATTTTGGAGAAATAGGAACTCCAAGTGGTCCTTTTCCTGAATCTTTATCTAAATCGCTTGGTGGTGGCAGCAATACCGTCCAAGATCAAGGGAAGGATTTGTGCCTTGGGGAAGTTTTTAACTTAAGCTGGTAGAAATAAGCTTAGGAGGTCTTTCATGTGGGTCCCCACATCTGTACCCCAGAGTTCAGAATGGGGAGGGAACTGACATCTCCATTTTCTTGAATCTTTAACTCTCACATACATCACAGATGACTGCCCTCTGACCAGATTTGATGGTGGTCTGAGGGCTCTGCATTTCACTGACCAGGCTGCTCCAAATTGGCTTGGCAAGCTCCACATCCAATAAAAATACTGCTGTGCCTATTTATTTAAAAAAAACATAGTATGGGAAATCACTGGCTGATCTGAGAACTCTGAGCAATGGGCCATTCATATGAGGGGAATTTGCTACAACATCGCTCTGGGACTTTTCCCTGCAAAGTCTTTTTAAAAATTTTTTGAGACTGACAAAACAAAATTCATTGAGTCTGAGATGGTCATTTTTAAAAGTTACATATCCAGAAAGGAATAGTGGATTGGGCAAAGTTTCTGTATGACTCTGCAGATTCAAGTGTTGTGAAGAGGTCTTGAATTGTCAAGGGCTGACTTTATTGTGAAATGCTGAATTCATTCAGAAACTGTACGCAAAAGATTAAAAACTTCATTATATCCTTACAACTTTTGGTGTTCACCAGCTCTTGCCTCTCTCACCTACTGGCAGGTATGTGGTTGGGAGTAGAAGGGGTGTGAGGGGAAGGAGTTCTGTTATGCTGATTCTCCACTGGTGTAGGTCCTTTAGGAAACCCATAGGAACCTCACATCAGTAGTGTACGTTAGAGCAGTTCCTTCGCTGCTCTAATTAATGCCAAGGCTGGGCTGGTGCTGAATCAGGGAACCATAACTGGATTGCTGATGGCCTTAATTTCCCCTCAACAGAGCAGAGCTTGGACACAGAGAAACAAGCCTAAATCATTATGTATACATGCAAAGAGAGAGGTAAGGTTGGTTGTTCAATCTTAGGCCTCATTCCTGCTTGTGAAACGTAAGCATGTGAGTTTTCTACACTGGGGAAAGGATTTTTTCCCCTCACTCAGTGAAACTTGGGGGGAGGAGGGGAGTCTTCTCTAGGAAGCAAGCAAGGATGGAAAATATAATCCCCAAAAGTGAATTTTTTGGGAGAGTTAAGCATATGAAATAGGAAACAAAAGGAAGTGCTCTGCAACTTATTATAGCAGGTACTGAGAATGCCTGTTTTAATGAAACTTTAATAGCAACTCCATTAAAAGTTAACTGATTTTCTACCAACTCCTTAAATTTCCACCTATTACATGGTAGCTGGCCCTCTGAAAGGCTCAGGCACTCAGCCTACCTGTGACAGGTTCTGCTGAGGAGAATGAGTCAGCCCACATCCACCTGTGAATACCTAGCTAAGTTAATTTGCTAAGAAACATCTGGACCTAATAAATCTGGGCCTAATAATAGAGAGCTCAGTCAGAAGCCCCCAAAACACAGAGGAAATTCCTGCGGAGAGGGACTTCTCAGGGGAGTTAAGGAACTGTTAAGGCTGATTCCCCAGTCTGGCACTTTAAATGCAGAAAGTGGGGGCCCACAAGGACTCTAAAAATTAATACTTGCCACTCCAGGCTTGTATTAAACCCCCAAGGTTACAGTTTAAAAAAAAAACGCAAAAACACACACACACCTTTGATTGGTAAATGCTGCTACTGCCCAAGTGCGAAATCCCTCTGAGAATCCAGGAAGGCATGCTTGGGAATTCCTTCCTGTGGGGTATCCTGAAGCCCTTTCACCCCCTACCCCCTCTGGGGAAGAGCTGGGGAAGAAAAACAGAGGAAATCAGCTGTTGCCACCAGTTAATTAAACAACATGTGCACATACCTCTTACAACACAAAAATCCAATCCTGTTCTTAGAAAAGGTAAGTTTTATTAAAAAAATAAAGAAAATACATCTGGAAACTCAGGCTATTGCTAGCTTTAAGAAAAACACTTAAAAGGATTAAGCATCAAGACTAACATTCTTGAGGTCCAATTTAAAGGTTACAAGCAAAACAGAAGTATTTGGGGTTAGCACAGAGGAGTGCACAAGAAATAAAAGGGATAAACCTAATCGCCTCTTCCTAGACATTTCCTGATCTACTTACATATCTGGGGGTTTAAATGAGTAGCTTCTAGGTATAATTCTGATTATTTTTTCATACCTGGCCCCAAGCTTCTAACAGCATAGTTCTGCCCTGTCCCCTTGCTCTGGGAGAACAGACAGACAAAAGGGGAGTCTTGTTTCAATTTTAAAAAGTTCTAACTTCCCATTGGCTCTCCTGGCCAGGTGCCCACTCACTTCTTTTAATCCTTTACAGGTAAGGCAAGTAAAGAACAGCTACTAAAAGGGATTTTATAGCTAACTGGCTGGGTGGGTCCATAAAAGGAAGCTTACCCGTCCTCCCCTTCATTTATCACAGGAACTCACCAGGAAAGGCAATTTAGGAGAAATACTCTTAGACGAAAGAGGTTTTGCAAGGGACGAGCTATGAGTGCCAAGCTCCCAGGGAGACGTGGTCCGAGTGAAAGGATGTTACCAAACAGGGACAGGTGGTCCAGATCACAGAGGAACCACATGTTGCTCTGGAGAAGAGCTGAAGTGGTTTGGACTCAGCACCCTTACAGAGGTCAAAGAGGGAATGGTTCCACAGGTGGTGGCAAGAGGCCTGATTGGGGGTATGGGGGCAGGTCATGAGGGCCTTTGTGGTAAGGAGCCTGGATGGAGGAGATGGATGGACTCAAGGGGGGCAGATGGAACAACATTCATTCAGCCCCCCAGCTAGGGAGCTGGGGAAAGGTTTGTTTGTGTACCATATTTTGGCCTTTGGTTAAATAAATTAGATCTCTGAAGGGGCCCTGTTTCTTATGTAAGCCTCATTGAAAGCCCATTAGGGAAAACTGAGGCATGGATGCAACCACAGTTCTGCACCAGGGGGTTCTGCATGCTGCATTGTTGTTAAGCAACACTGTGCCAGTACATGGTGCCTTGGATTCTGTGAAGGGGCTCGGGGGAAGCTGGGTAGGGCTGAAGTAAAAGAAAAGAGCCTGAGAAGAAAGCCACTTTAGGGCAATGACAGCTATCGCTTGTCTGTGTGACTCTGTATATATTCCTGTTAGAGTTTGGAATCCAGCCTCTCCGTATCAGATTATATTTCTTCTGCTAGCTACATACCTAATGTACAATCAGTTCCTGCCGCTAGATGCCTTCATGACTAAAGATAAAAGGCAGTATTGACCTTGCAGCCTGAGAAAGGAAGAGATGAAGTACGTACTGTGCATGCCCTATGTCAGTCCTTTGTTATAAATAAGGCTATGATTATGTCATGGAATCCGTGACTTCCATTCACCTCTGTATCATTTTCTGCCCTAGGGCTGGAACTTCCAGCCAGTCCCACCTCTGCAGCTCTCAGCTGCCCAGCCGTGGCAGGGGGGCTGCCCAGGCAGGGCGGCTGGCCGGCAGGGGGAAAGACCCCTGTCAGCTGCCCACTTGTGGCAGCTGGTGGGGAGACCCCCACACCTCCCAGCTGCCCCAGAGATGAGAGGAGCCTGCAGCAGCCCAGCCCCCAGACCTCCCATGCACCACAGCAGGGGGGACCTGGGAGCCACAGCAGCAGTGGGTGTTGAACTCACCTACCCCTTTTGTTAGGGATATTTTTACTGAAAGGCAGGGACAGGTCACAGGCTTCCATGAATTTTTGTTTATTGCCTGTAACCTGTCTATGACTTTTACGAAAAATATGCATGAAAAAAACGTAGCTTTATTTATAATTTACACAAGATGCCTATTCAAGGCTCTAGGTGCCCTGACACATCATTAATAATACAGTAAAATCCCAGCAGCATTAAAATAATAATTTCAATAGTAACTTGGCCAGCCAGCTGCCCAAAGAAACTCTTTCCCGCCCCGTTATAGTAAGTTTTGTTTTATCACTTTCATATTCTGCTTTCCTAATATCACATTGGCTCATGTATTTTTCAGCCTTTCTGACTAGTAATCACTGGTTCCTATAGGCATATTTCAATTTTTTAAATGTAAGTGAAAAATAAAGTTGCCTTGTTACCTGTTGATGCTTGTTCTCCTCATTGTACCTCTCAACTGTACCTTAGATTGACACAGGTCACTTATTGAGTCCCAAATCTCTGTCCTAACTAAATGTGGTGTTAACTCACTGTGTAAACTGACATAAGAAATATTGAAACCTCATGATGCTGAGGTTATAGAAAACTTTATGGGTGAAATCTTGGCCCCATCAAAGTTAATGTCAGAACTCACATTGATTTCACTACTGCCAGATTTTTTTGATACTGTATGTGGCACGGTCATTCCTAGTCAAACCAGTTTTGTAAGCTGGCTGGAGACAGAGGCAAAATCATAAAAGCTAACAGTTCTGGCATTGTCCCTTAATGATTCTTGGTTAGTTAATAGGTGGCTGTCAGGAGCCATCTTCTCCTTTCAGATCACCACCAAGTCAGTTAAACCAAAGGGGACATACAGAAAATATTTCCCTGCCCAGGCCAAATTCCATGCTCTCTTTCTGCTTTCTCTCTCTGCTTCTCTGTTCTTTCTGCCTCTTTCAGATACACAAACCTTCACTAAACAGCAAACAGGTGAAATTCTGCCTCAAACATGTGCCTTGTATTTGCCTGTGTTCTGGGGGGAGGCTGCTATTGTTTCAGCTATCTGGTTCCATAAAGGATCTTACCTGTTGCCTACATTTATGCCAAGTAAAGGGTGGCTGTTACACCTTCTGGTTTCAGTAAGGTTTAACCCATAACAATAATATTAGAGAAATTAGTTCAATAAGTGTCCTATCCAGTGAGGAATCTCTTACCCACAGGGCTTGTCTACTGTGACAAAGCTCTGTCCTTGCCTCCATGGGTCCCGCATTTCCTGGCAGATTTCATTAGCCTCAGAGGCTCACTGTGACCCTCCACCTAACCCTTCTTTCTCTAGAGACAAGGATCACAGTCTACTGAACCATTTTCATCATAAGCCAGCAAGGGAGGGGAGGAGAAGCTATTCTTCCTTGCGCAGTCTCTGTTGTCTCCTAGTCTCAGTGATTAATCAGGGGGCAAAGGGGGGGGGAGCCTAGGCCCACCTTCTACTCCAGGCTCCAGCCCAGGGACCCTAATAGTATCAGCTATGGCAGCTGATCTTTTAGAAACAGGACATGTACAATTCCCTGGGCTACTTCCCCCACAGAAGCCCTCAAATCCTCAAGCTCCATTTCACCCTTAGCTCAGGGCCTCCTTCCTTGTGCCTGATATGGTGTGTGCTGCTCAGTCTCTCCAACAGCACAACTTCCTCCCACAGCTCCTGACATGCACACCCACCTGACTAACTGGGAGGCTTTTAACCAGTTTCAGCCAGCCCCTGATTGGCTTCAGGTATCCCAATCAACTTAGCATTCTCCCTGCCTTCTGAAAAGTTCTTAATTGGCCCCAGGTGTCTTAATTGACCTGGAGCAGCTACCATTTCACTTATCCTGGTACCAGGGATTTGTTTAGCCTGGAGCCAATATATCTACCACTACTTTTCTATAGCCAACTGGCCTTGCCCCGTCACACTACACGTGGTAATTTACTGAATCAGCTATTCTAGAATAGCTGTTTTGGGTAAACTTCCTCAAAAGAAGGCAAAAGCCAAAATACATAAATTGATTGATTTGACTTGTTGTTTAGATCCTTGAATGCATCATTGTAACCAGTTAATATCTGGATCATAAGGCCTCTAGCTGTGTTTTTAGTTGTATTACTGTTTGTAATGTGTGTATTTAATAGGAAAGGAATATATGTGCATTTTGGGATAAGAGGAAGTGTTGAAAACCTATATTGCTACCTACTTTCTTTTGCACAGCCACTTGGGATTGTAATGTGACATCACAAGACATGCTCCAGCTATGGCCACAGAGGAAGAACTTAAAGCCTTAGATGAGTCTTACTATTGCTGTTCCTCAGAATGCAAAGTAAGTGACTAATAAGCTAAAAAGATACAAGGTAAAGTACATTGTATGGGTTAGAGGTTTCAGTTTCATTGAGTAAAGAGGAAGCAAGATGATGATTACAGTAGCATAGAAGAGGAAAAACTTCCTTGACTTGGGATATTTTCATCTCTATAGAATTTTGTCTTAAACCATAAAACAGAAAAATAATTGCATTTTAGAATTTTAAGTCTTACTAATAAAGAAAATCAAAT
The DNA here is from genome assembly GCF_965140285.1 of Lepidochelys kempii. Taxonomy (NCBI): domain Eukaryota; kingdom Metazoa; phylum Chordata; order Testudines; family Cheloniidae; genus Lepidochelys; species Lepidochelys kempii. The sequence continues at coordinate 82,151,089 of NC_136386.1, forward strand.
GCCAACTCTTTCTGGTAGTAACATCACACTTATTTTTGACAATTTCAAATACCCATTTGTGCCAAATTAAGTAGAATTTGTCCTATCCCAGTGTGACATACCAGGGTACAATCCAGACTAATGAGCCACTGTGTCACCCCAGCCCTACAACCTTAGGTGCCTTACAAAGCCTTGCTGAAGTAGCTCCACCTGGGCTGCTCTCAAAGAGCCTCCAGCGTGCAGGCCACATCCTCAGTGTCTGTGAGGTGCAATGTATCTGCAGCCACCCAGCCACTGGGTTACACTCTGGCTCTCACCAGCCTTGGTTATACTTCAGGGTGACCCCAACGCTTCCCCAGTCCCAGATTTCCCCCCAGAAATGTATGTCCTGTACTACCCAGCCCTCTCTTGGGCAGAACAAAGTCTTTTAAGTCCATTATTCCTTAAAGGGAATAATGTGCCATTTTATTATCTAAAATAGTTATTCAGACACATCAATTTAAACACACTGGATTAGATAAAACAGTAAAACAAGTTTATTAACTACAAAGAGATAGGGTTCAGGTGAGTACAAGTAATGAGGCTTAAAAGTCAGAAATGGTTACAAGAAAAATGAAGTTAAGATGTTTACTAATACCTAAATTAACAAACTATATCAAGATTCAAGCAAAGTTTCTCACCACATGCCTTCAGCAAACATACTGGCCAAACCTTGTAGGCCAGGATCCCACCTCAGAGACCAACAAATGCTTCCTTCATTGTATCAGGTGCAATGAATGAGATGGCCATGGAGAGGCGGGAGGGTGCCTTGGGGTGTTTGCCCCTCCTTTTATAGTTTCAGTCCCTCTCTTGAAAAACATTTCCAGCTGGGCACTAGGAGACAAAGAATCTATGTGGAAGCATGTTTCCTGCTGGCTTTTTCTCACCTGCTTGAGATTTTTTTGTTTCCCTTCCTGCTTGATGACTTTGTTTACTGCTTAAATGCAAATTAAGCAGAGCACACATTTGTTTGTTTAGGACAGACCTGTTTGCCAACCTCAGTTTGTGGAGGACTGTGGGGTATGGAGTATGGGTTAATAACATCATACAGGGAAATCTTATAACTTTACACACAGTATTGCCACACATTTTATCAGGACAATACTGACCAGCAAATTATAAGTTTTCGAATGATACCTTACAAGACATGCCTTGTACAAAAATTATTACAATAGTTTATAGGGTATGAACGGGGGTGGGAGTGGTATGCTGTCACAGCCAGCTTTTAAACATAATTTCTAAAGTGCCTGCCTCTAGATAGAGGGAGAGAGCTCTGCTTCACCATTGTGTTGACCAAGAAAAAGCGCTTCAGATCATGAGTCTAAAGCAGTCGCAAGACCTAGGCTGTCTCCTGCAATTATTTCCTGATCCCTCAATTCCTATTTAAGCCAATGGGAGCTGAAGGTGTAGGATTGATCCTCTATTGCGTGAGTAAGAGTGGTATGCTGTGTGCGCGCATGAGCGCTCCATAACTGAAGACAGCAATTGCAACTCTGACTGTGCAGCCTCTCAGAGGAGTGCAGGAATCTGGCCCTCAGAGGTCCAGAGAGGCCTGGGCCACTTCCAGCTTTTGAGGCCCCTAGCCATGATAAAAATAAAAAAATGACGACACATGAAAACAAAATAAGGCACCAAAAAAAGAATGAGACATAATTTGAATTTTTTTTATTTAACAAATGCTTTTCTGGTCCGATAGGGATGAGCATAAAAACAAGTTGCAAAACTTATCAAATGCCAAAAAATTAACAAGTGTCTAAATTTGAGGCCCCCTTTGAGCTTGAGGCCCAGGCCAAATGGCCCTCCTGGCCCCACCTCTGAATGGCTCTGGCAGGAATAACAGGGTGGGCCTGGGTGTGCATAGTCATTAAAATTAAGTATGCCAATTTCATTTTCCAAGTATAGGCTCTGAGTCAGCAAAGCACTTAGGTATGTGCTTGTCATTTAGAATGTTCTTAAGTATTGTTAAAGTGCTTAAAGTTAAGCACATGCGTAAGTGCTTTGCTGAACTGCACCCTTAGCCACTTAATTGTCTGTCCAAATTTAAGAACTTGCCCATCAGAATCAGTGGGTCATGATGTATTTTAAAGTACTCGGTACTGCTTTGTTTTATGTTTTCTTAAAAATCAAATTACCAGCCAAGAAATTTGATTGTGAAAACATGTTGAAAATGTTTCCTTTGTATAAAATGTTTACAAAGTTAAAAGATGACAACTGGGTAAAAGAACTAGCACTGACAATTTCAACAAAACAAAAACAGAACAAATGAAATATTTATTCATTTCCATGTAAAGTGTCATGTATGATACTGTGGATCAGACTCCACTTCATCCACCTGAATCACTAATCAAAAAGATATTCGGATAATTATCTGGAGAGTTCCAAAATCATATTAAATTTATTTAATAGTACTGCAAAAGTATATTAGAGTGCAGCCAGTTTGCCTGTATATTAAAGTTAAAGATCTCAAATATTTTCATCATATCAGGTGCTGTGCTGTGCTGTGTTTTAGGAAAATATGTATTCCAAGATCCATAAAATACCTGTTTATTCTTTGCCTCAGGAGGCAGGGAGAGGGCTGGACAAGGGATGCATTTGGCCTCAGACAGAACTACTCTAAGAGCACAGATGCACATACGCACTTTCTGCTCTGTTTTACCAGTGCTGATGTTGACCCTGGAACAGGGTGCGGCTTCATGGTCCACTATCCATGTGACTGGTCCTGGGCTGCCATTGCACGAGTTGCACGTCACCAGAACCAGCATTGCCTTACCCATATGTTATGTGCAGGATGAAGACGTGCAAGATGCATAAAAATGTTGCAGTTTTGTCACATATGTTGTAAAGCAGAGGAACTAAAGTGTGTTTACTCTCTCCCCCCCAACCAATTGGGTTTGAGGACAAAGGGCCAGGTTTTGTTGAACTCTTACCAAGCATGGGTATTTTAGAGGTATAGGTTTGACAAATTATAATTAAAATGTGTAAGGAGTTGAAGTGGATTTGGGAGAATTTAAAAAAATGTTTAAAGTAGTTTACATTCCTGTTTTTTGAAAATCTGAATATGTAATTGCCTCCTCAGTTAGCTGCATTACTGTCTGTGAAAAAGTTTTTCCTATTGTGCTGCCTCTCTCAAGAATGAAGATTTGAGTCAAATAATTTAAACTTTCTTCCTGCATTATGAGATTTCATGGCAATTTTCATGTTGCATTTATGCCCATACAGCCCACAGTTTTTTTTTTCTTTATGGGTAGTAAGAGATCTTTGCTTAAATCTGTTTTCTGTTTCTCTGAAATCAACAAATGTTTATAAAAGGTAAAATGTTTTGTTGAATTTTGGTCAGGAAAGATGAGCTATTAATACTGGGTTTCTGTTGCTATGGTGATCTGTCAATGTAAAAAAATTGTCAATATGCTTCTCTGTGAGCAAAATGTATGTGGCTTGCAGGAATTACTAATTACCAGAGCACCAAAGAAGGCAGTTACTTGATACAATAGTTTTTATCTAAAGGGACAAATGTTCTATTAATGCAGCACAACCATCTGGACTAGAAAGCTTAGGATAGTTATAGCTTTTCTTTGGGGTGACTTAAAATGACTTTGCAGTTCTGTTGACAGCAGAGAGGGTTGCAATGAATACTCATGATGAATGGCTTACATGAGCGGAGTAAGAAACCAATTCTGGGTTAAATTTATTCATAGTGCATTTTTAATGTATAAATGAAGGAATCAGCTAATGAACTTGGATGACAAAATACGAAGTAGTGTAACATTCTTGTATATGAGTTGTCCTGAAAATCCATCAGGTCAGAAAATGTTTGTTACACCCTGAGACCCCAATATTCACCATTGTCATCTAATTAGGATATATCTTATACAAAGTATGCCTTGTGAGGTGTCATTCTAAAAGTCTTGATCTGCTAGACGGTAATATCTTGTTGGATTGTATGTGCTATTGTTGTGAGTGAAGTTATGAAGTTTCGCTATGTATGTGTTGCTGAAACACTTCCTGAGGTTGAAAACACCCTCAAGCAGCCTTTCAGATACGACAGTAAAAAGGCCAAACAATGTTAATAGCTTATTGAGGAAATGCACACAAGCACAAGGATTACCCCAGGAGCTGTGTACAATAGAAACCTCTCAGAGATAGCACTTCACAATGGGAACTGTTTGATCCAGATCACATAAAAGAACTTTCCAGCAAGTGGGGAGAAGATATAAAAGGGGGGAAATGATATTATGGGGGGACCTCACTCTGTCTTCAACAACACACCTGGAAACACCTGAGGAACCGTGGGAAATGACGGTCCCAGGCTAGAAGGATTTTTAGCCTATGTATGAAAACCTGGGAAAGCCAAGGCAACTTGTACCTTAAGAATCTGCCAGCCTGTTTATCACACAGGGTGAGAATTTGTAAATTTATATCTTACCTATCTAGAGTGTTAAACTCAGTTTGCAGTTTTTGTTTATTTACTAAGGTAATCTGCTTTGATCTGTTTGCTATTCCTTATGATCACTTAAAATTTACCTTTTGTAGTTAATAAACTTATTTCTTGTTTATAACATAACCCAGTTTGTGCAATTCATTTCGGGGGCAGGGGAGGGGCAGCAAGAAGCTGTACATCTCTCTCTCCACTTGAGGGACAGGGTGCATTTTTATGAGCTTGCACTGTGCATATCTTTCTATACAGTGCAAGACAGTATTATTTAGGGTTTATCCCCCAAAAGGGGTGTGCACGTGAGTGCTGGGTGAGTCCTCTCACACAGAGCTGACTTCAGTCTGTGTCTGCAGATGGGTGTGGCTCTACCTGTATGTGTGTGCGTCGCAAGAGGCCAGAAAGCCTAATTCAGCAAAACAGGGAGAGGAAGTCCAGGCTGGTGGAGCAGGAGAGGCTCAGTGACATCCCAGTACATCAGGTGGCACCCCTGACGAGGGGGTCCAACCCGTCACAGTGTTGACAAACACATTTTAACTCGGATGATATTAAATGTGACTAGAACCTCATGTAGACAAGGACAGTTTGTGTTTTAAAAGTCTTGGTTGTTTTTTCGTCCCTGAGATTGACCAAAAAGGAGGCAAAACAACCTTATCTCAGATCTTCCTGCTCTGATACCAGAAGAAATGGAGGCTACTGGAATAAGTGATATGCAGCAGCATCCTTAGGTGAGCTGCTAGGCAAATAGCTTGATATAGGCCTATCTACACAGGTATATGCTTATTTAAAGATTCTTCTTTGATTGCTGGTCCCTATGTGTATTCCACACAGGGGTGTGCATGCGAGACATAAGAGACAGCATGGGCTCATACCACTCTAGTTCATTCTTGCTGCTGCATGACTTGAGTCAGAATCCTTGTGTTCACAGATTTCTCCAGCTTTTTTCTCTCGATAGAACCTGTAAATAGATATGTAAATAGTTTTTATATTAGTATAGCTTTTATATTAGTATAGTTAGTATAACTTGTTCTCCCCAGTACTGGGGACTCCCTTCCCATTGTCTGGGACTACACTCAGAGTTCTGGGGTTCAAGAATTGCGTCTCCTGTCCTTGATCCTTCTCTGAAACCCCCCAAGTCTGGAGGGTAAATTGTGAAAGAAGAAAGATCTCTTGGTGACCCCAGCTCCAAAACACAAGGACTGTCATCCGCTGGTTCAGTCTAGGGCAGTAGTTTTCAACCTTTGGTCTGCAGATCCCTGGGGGTCTGCAGACTATTTCTAAGATTTCCAAAAGGGTCTACACCTCCATTTGCAATTTTTTAGTGATCTGCAAATGAAAAAGGTTGGTCTAGGAGTGTGGTTCTGGACTTGGTACCAGCTGTTGTTGGTACCAGCTCACTTGTCCAAGGACTGCAGAACCATCACTTCTGACTATTGGAACTCCCAGACACTGGAATGTCTGGAGACATATAAAACACTGGAGGATATCTTTCTCCATTATCCACCGTATCTCATCCTCTCCAGCCTGGCCCTCCTGAGGGATGTTACTTTGCTGGAGGATGATATTATTTCAGTGTTTCAGGAACTGTCTCATCTCCAACCATGAGGCAGGAATGCCCTGGTACCAACGGCCCCACCATTGAAAGGGGAGCAGTTACAGATTTGGACTCGTCAGATGTTCCGGCTGCTCCTCCATCCCTTCGGAGAGAGCCGAGTCCTGACAGGCAGTCATAGAATATCAGGGTTGGAAGGGACCTCAGGAGGTCATCTAGTCCAACCCCCTGCTCAAAGCAGGACCGATCCCCAACTAAATCATCCCAGCCAGGGCTTTGTCAAGCCTGACCTTAAAAGCTTCTAAGGAAGGAGATTCCACCACCTCCCCAGGTAACGCATTCTGTGTTTCACCATCCTCCTAGTGAAAAAGTTTTTGCTAATATCCAACCTAAACCTCCCCCACTGCAACTTGAGACTATTACTCCTTGTTCTGTCATCTGCTACCATTGAGAACAGTCTAGAGCAATCCTCTTTGGAACCTGCTTTCAGGTAGTTGCAAGCAGTTATCAAATCCCCCCTCATTCTTCTCTTCCGCAGGCTAAACAATCCCAGTTCCCTCAGCCTCTCCTCATAACTCATGTGTTCCAGTCCCCTAATCATTTTTGTTGCCCTCCGCTGGATGTTTTCCAATTTTTTCACATCCTTCTTGTAATGTGGGGCCCAAAACTGGACATATTCTCCAGATGAGGCCTCACCAATGTTGAATAGAGGGGAAACAATCACATCCCTCGATCTGCTGGCAATGCCCCTACTTATACATCCCAAAATGCCACTGGCCTTCTTGGCAACAAGGGCACACTGTTGACTTATATCCAGCTTCTCGTCCACTGTAACCCCTAGGTCCTTTTCCGCAGAATTGCTGCCTAGCCATTCGGTCCCTAGTCTGTAGCGGTGCATGGGATTCTTCCGTCCTAAGTGCAGGACTTTGCACATGTCCTTGTTGAACCTCATCAGATTTCTTTTGGCCCAATCCTCTAATTTGTCTAGGTCCCTCTGTATCCTATCCTTACCCTCCAGCGTATCTACCACTCCTCCCAGTTTAGTGTCATCTGCAAACTTGCTGAGGGTGCAATCCACACCATCCTCCAGATCATTAATGAAGATATTGAACAAAACCTTGGGGCACTCCACTTGATACCGGCTGCCAACTAGACATGAAGCCATTGATCGTTACCCATTGAGCCTGACAATCTAGCCAGCTTTCTATCCACCTTAAAGTCCATTCATCCAGCCCATACTTCTTTAACTTGCTGGCAAGAATACTGTGGGAGACCATGTCAAAAGCTTTGCTAAAGTCAAGGAACAACATGTCCACCGCTTTCCCCTCATCCACAGAGCCAGTTATCTCATCACAGAAGGCAATTAGATTAGTCAGGTATGACTTGCCCGTGGTGAATCCATGCTCACTGTTTCTGATCACTTTCCTCTCCTCAAAACGCTTCAGAATTGATTCCTTGAGAACCTGCTCCATGATTTTTCCAGGGACTGAGGTGAGGCTGACTGGCCTGTAGTTCCCTGGATCCTCCTTCTTCCCTTTTTAAAAGATGGGCACTACATTAGCCTTTCCAGTCATCCGGGACCTCCCCCCGATCGCCATGAGTTTTCAAAGGCTCTGCAATCACATCCGCCAACTCCTTTAGCACTCTCGGATGCAGCACATTCGGCCCCATGGACTTGTGCTCGTCCAGCTTTTCTAAATAGTCCCGACCACTTCTTTCTCCATAGAGGGCTGGTCACTTCCTCCCCTTGCTGTGCTGCCCCGTGCAGTAGTCTGGGAGCTGACCTTGTTCGTGAAGACAGAGGCAAAAAAAGCATTGAGTACTTTAGCTTTTTCCACATCCTCTGTCACTAGGTTGCCTCCCTCATTCAGTAAGGGGCCCACACTTTCCTTGACTTTCTTCTTGTTGCTAACATACCTGAAGAAACCCTTCTTGTTACTTTTAACATCTCTTGCTAGCTGCAACTCCAGGTGTGATTTGGCCTTCCTGATTTCACTCCTGCATACCCAAGCAATATTTTTATACTCTTCCCTGGTCATTTGTCCACTCTTCCACTTCTTGTAAGCTTCTTTTTTGTGTTTAAGATCAGCAAGGATTTCACTGTTAAGCCAAGCTGGTTGCCTGCCATATTTACTATTCTTTCTACACATCGAGATGGTTTGTCACTGTAACCTCAATAAGGATTCTTTAAAATACAGCCAGCTCTCCTGGACTCCTTTCCCCCTCATGTTATTCTCCCGGGCATCCTGCCCATCAGTTCCCTGAGGTTGTCAAAATCTGCTTTTCTGAAGTCCAGGGTCCATATTCTGCTACTCTCCTTTCTTTCTTGTGTCAGGATCCTGAACTCGACCATCTCATGGTCACTGCCTCCCAGGTTCCCATCCACTTTTGCTACCCCTACTAATTCTTCCCGGTTTGTGAGCAGCAGGTCAAGAAGAGCTCTGCCCCTCGGAGAGTGCATCCAGGAGATCTGGATACTATCCCTCCAGACATGACTTCCCCAGGGAACGCTTGTACCTGATACCATGTGGTCCCCCCCACAAAAAGTTGACCCCCCCCACTTTCTGGCCCTATCGGGGCCCAGGGATCCCTATGGCAGGTGCCCATGACCCGTCCAGGAATTTTACCACACTTCTCCTTTTCTGCACCCACTGGAGCTGTTGGAGGATGAGGATATTGACCTGGATCCTCAGGTACTGTTGGGACTGTCATTGTCGTCTCTGGATGAAGCAGTCACTCCTTCCTCTCCATCTCAATGGGACAATCATAGGCAGTACCAGGAGCTACTGCGGAGGATTGCCAATGACTTCCAGTTACGGCTGGAGGATGTCAAGGATGCTCAACTCCAGCTCCTGGATATTTTGCAACCTGCAGGCCAAAGTAAGATAGCACTTCCAGTTAACGAGGCCATCACGGAGCTAGCTAGATTGGTCCAGCATACTGCAGCATCCTGCACCCCCACCCATAGAAGAGCTCAGAGGCGCTATTTTAACAACTATTCCAGGCTGACGGACTTTGAAGACAAGCTTCCCCCGAGGCCAGAGCCCAATTTCAGTTCTTCATAGAGTAGGGTAAGTTAATGGCAAGATCATCCCTTCAGGCTGCAGTGGATGCAGCAGATATGGCATCTGGCCACTGGTATAGTCAGAAAAGGGTTTCTTGGCTACAGTCTTTAGATTTCCCCAAGGAGGTACAGAAATACCACACAGGACCTTCCCTTTGAGTCAAATCTCTTCAGTGAGAGAACAGATGAGTCCATACATGTATTGAAAGACTCAAGATGGACTCAACACTCCCTGAGGATTTACACTTTGGCCCTAAGGAGAAAACACCAGAGACGAGCCTATAGGCCACGGTCGCCCCCTCCTCAAGTGTTCTACTACCAACATCCTGCCGAACCTCTGTGGAAACATCAAAGGGTTCAGAAGCCTCACTTCTTGGCCCCCTTTACAAAGATGACCTCTACCCGTTCCCAGCCACCTGCAAAGGGCTACAATTGATGTCTTGGTTGAGACCTGCCTATCAACACTGATGCCAATTACCTCTTTCCCCATTATTTTGAAGGTCTGTTTCCCACTCTTCACCCTCAGTTGGCACTTTGATCATCACAGACAGCTGGGTCTTGGAAATGATCCATCGAGCATACTCCATTGAATTCCTCCCCTTCCCCTCTCCTCAGTCCCCTTCCCAGTTCCCCTTCAGGAACTACTCTCATGAGGTGATTCTTCATTAAGAGGCAGACTCCCTCCTACAATGTGGGGTGATAGAGCATGTCTCATCTCAGTTTTAAGGGAAAGGGTTCTATTCCCCATATTTCCTCATCCCCAAAAAAGACAGAGGGTAGACACTCATTCTGGACCTTCTGCAACTGTGGCTCTTGATATGAAGGATGCATACTTTCATGTAGAAATTCATCCCTCTCACAGAAGGTTTCTGCAATTTATGGTGGGCCAAGAACAATTCCAGTTCAGAATTCTTCTCTTTGGCTAGCAATAGCATCCAGAGTGTTTACAAAAGTTTTCTCTGTGGTAACAGCCCAAACGAAATGTTCAAGTTACACAGTCGTCCTATAGCTAAACGACTGGCTCTTGGTAAGTTGCTCCTGCTGAGAGGTCAAGTTGGTGTCGGAGTTTCTGCTCCATCTTCTAGCAGCCCTGGATTTCTGCATAAACAAAGAAAAGTCCATTTTATGACCCATGAGGATGATAAACTTCATCAGAACAACACTGGACTCTGTTTCTGTGAGAATTTTCCTTCTCACAGAAAGATTTCAGATAATGAGCAGCCTGATAGCACGGATTACTCGAAGACCAAGAATTTCAGTCAGAATGTGCCTCTTGCTTTTAGGCCATATGGCCTTGTGCACTTATATGATACCATACATCATGCTTCATCTATGATGTCTACAGTCTTGGCTCTGGTTGGGCCGCTCACCAGACAAAGATCCCAACAACTCTAGAGTGACTGTTCCCAGCAGAGTCACTGTCTCCCTCACCTGGTAGCTGAACCCAGAGAAAGTGAGAGTGGGTGTTGCCTTCAACACTCCCACCCCAATGCCACCATCCTAACAGATGCTTTCCTTCTGGGTTGGGGTGCTCATCTGAACAACAAGGTACCTGGACCACATGGAAGGCCAGACTGTGCATCAGTATTTTAGAACTGAGAACAATTTGCCAGGGTTGCAAGTGGTGTCAGACAGTATCACCACAGTCATTTACATAAACAATCTGGGTGGAGCCAGATCTCTTCCCCTTTACCTGGAAGCAGTCAGGCTTTGAAACTGATGCATCAGAAACAGCATCACTAACAAAGCTGCATACCTCCCAGGTGCTCAGAACACTTCAGCAGCTAACCTGAGCAGGTGCTTCTCTGTGGCCTATGAGTGGGAGATTGACATCTCAGTTCTGAGCAAGATATTCACTCAGCGGGGTACACCTCAATGGGCTCTCTTTATGTTCCAAACAGAAAAATTTCCCTGTACTGCTCCAAAAGAGCTATGGGCTATGGCACCCAGGGTGATGCTGTCCTGTTGTCGTGGATAAACCATCTCAGATATTCCTTTCCTCCCATTCCCCTACTACCACAGGTCCTGAGAAAGATCCATCATGACAGGACTAGAGGCATTCTCCTAGCACCCAGTTTGGTTCCCAGAGTTCCTGAAAATGTTAGCCCTCCCTCAGTCAGGATCTGCCTCTTCCCGGACCCCTTAACTGTGGAGGGGGGTAGAATCCAGATTTCTCCATCTCATGGCCTGGTGTTTGGATGAGCATTGGAAAACAGAATGCTTCTATTCAGCACCTGTTCATTCTATCCTTAAACCCAGAGTAGGAAAGATTCAATTAGGACCTACTACCTAGCAAAATGGAGGTGTTTCTCTACCTGGAGGCAGCATCATCAACCTTCTCCGGGCACTGCAAATATTCTGGTCATTTTAGAGTATATCCTGGCTCTAAAAGAAATTTGGGCCTTTTCATTAGCTCACTGTGAGTCCATCTCTCAGGAATTAGTGCCTGCCTTCATCCGGTAGAATGATGTTCTGTTTTCACCCACCCAGCTACAATAATATTCATGAGGGGCCTAGTCAGGACCTTTCCACCCAGGGTCAAACCTACAACTCAATGGGACCTCAACTGCATCCTGTCAATATTCACCAGACCACCGTTTGAACCTTTGGCAACATGCTACATGTCGCACCTGTCTATGAAAGTTGTATTTTTAATTACTATTACTTTAGCCAGGAGGGTGAGTGAGTTTGGGAGCCTTCATGGCAGATCCCTTTATCCTTTTGCCTCCATCCAAAGTTCCTCCCCAAAGTTATTTATGAATTCCACGTCCACCAAAGTATCCACTTACTTGTCCTTTTTCTGAAACCCTAGGCTTCTGCAGAAAAGACTTCATTCCCTTGACATCCGACCTGCCCTGGTGTTCTGCAAAGGACCAAACCTAACAGAAAATCACCAAAACTTTTTCTCGACATAGTAGAAAAATTGTGAGGTCAAGCAAGATCCTCTCAGAGAATCTCTAAGTCAGTTTCTGGGTGCAACAGTGGGTGCTACAGGTTAGAACACATACCTCCTCCTGAAGACACATCCCACTGGGGCACAAGCCACATCACAAGCATCCCTGCAGGACATTGCAATACTAGACATATGCAGATTGGCCACCTGGAGCTCCAGCCACATGTTTGCTAGTTCAGGCTTCTGCTGCAGATATAGCAGTGGGAACTGCAATACTGCAAGCATCTTTGCTGCTGGCTTCCTTGTACCCCCCCTCCAGCCTGAGCACTGCTCGTAAATCACCCATGTGTGGAATACACATAGCGACCAGCACTTGAAGAAGAACTAGAGGTTATTTACCTGTAACTGGAAGCTCTTTCAGATGTATTGTCCCTATCTGTATTCTACTACCTGCTCTCTGTCCCCTCTGCTTTGGATTTTGTTGGATTTGTGGTAAGAAGAGGAACTGGAGAGTCACTGGTCTACACTGCCTTGTTTGTCCTCAGTTGGGAGCATGAGGAATGCTACTATACATGTGCAGCCCAATGGACTCTGCTTGTTAGAATTTTTGGACTTGGGCACATGACGCACATGTGTATCCGTGTGTGGACTACAGATAGGGACCACACATCTTGAAGAACTACAAGTTACAGGTAAGTAACCTCCATTTCCAATACAAACGTTAGTACGCAATAACATTATGAAGTTTTGGGATGTTCCCTGGAGGATTTTGATTCCAGTCAAAATTGTTTGACATTTTGGGGTTGGGGTAATCCTATTTTCACATGTCATGTAATATGAACTTTAAGGGAAACTGTACACATTGATCAGATGAGCATGCTGACATTTTGAAAGATAAGCACCTCTCAGCATTAAAAAACTCAGACATACATTTGTTGTTTCCTTTGGTATCATCTTTTGAATTGGCAGATTTCTGGGTTGTGGGTTGAGACTCTGAATTTTTTTGAAGGCTGTGACAGACAGAACAAACTGAATGGAACTTGTTTATCCGAATTATGAGAGGGGCCTGTGGTATATGCATGTATCCAGGCAATAAAGGGCATGTTTTTGGGTGCAACATGTATTTAGACGGATAGACCTTTCATTTGATTGACATGCATGCAGCTTTAATAAAAGCTGTCATTGCTGTTCACTTTTGTAAATTGACCTCTTTGCGAGAGGTGAACATGAATGGCTGGAGTTTGGACTGTCAATGGAATGGTATGATCTTTGACTAACATGTGAGATACGGGGGTCAGATTCTAACTCCTGCTTTGGTCCCTTTGTATGGGGGCTTGGGAGGGCGAGGTTATCATCCCCAGCTGACACAGATGGCTCCTACTCCATCCTCGTTGCAGCCTACAGTATAGGGGATGTGCATGGCCAGAGTGTGGTATACTCTGGCTATCCCTAGCTGGCAGATGGTCCCTTCAGGGGATGGGAGCTGCTCTAACCTGCACGTGGGACCAAGCAGAGAGTCAGGGAACTATAACTAGATCCCTGAGAGTGACCCGTATAAGCTGGATGCATCAGGGAATCTGGTATGAGATTGTTGTTGCTGTGTCTGCACCAGGCCATTACTGACCAATCTTTCAGGTTCAATGTTCCTTTTCAATATACATATACCTAGTGAATAAGTTCTGGAGAAAGGGATTTGATTAGCCGTGTTAGAAAATTGTCTTATTTATGCAGACTAGGGAGTGATCAAACAATTGTACTCATTTTTGGCTTAACAGAAAATTTTAAATAAGTTAGGATTGTTGTGATTTAATTTTAACTTAATTATCAGTTTTGCTCCATACCTTACTGCAATGTCACTAAATCAGGAATGCTGACCCAGGAATCACCTTATACAGCCCATCGAATTCTTTTTAAATGTACGATTGATTTAAAATATTCTGTGAACTCACTATTTGTGCACAACATGTATATTTTGCAGTAGACACAATTCTTGTAGAAAGGACTGCTCATGAGTGTGGATATTTTACTTACTGCTATCCTCCACTGAAAAAACATGGCTAATTTTAATTACCTTACCTCTTCTACATCTGGCTGCTCTGCAATAGCTTTTTTTCTTTCTGTAGAAAGTTGGCAAATGATTCTCTGATGCTGTTTTATGTTTGGCCAGCAGGGGAGGCTTGTGCACAAAAAGTGAAATTGTTCATGTTTGGAAAATGTATAATGTAATATCATCAGATCTGTGACATTTGTAGTGTCTTAAATGAACCGACTTTCTTGACTTAATCTAAAGTTGGCAGACATTTTGTAAAAACAGCCACTACAAAAACTGTTAGACATTTGAGCGCTGGCCTGAGGCTACCATCAGGCCTTTCAGAATGATTAGTACCCTCCTCTGTGAACCCATATAGCATTACTTTGCTGTACAGTATGGAAGCTGTAATTGTTGCGCACACTTTTATTTCAGAGAGTTCTGTTTTTCCCCCCTTTCTAATCACAATGTGAGGGCTTGGAGAAGTGAGATAGGTTTTGCGGGTCTTTTAGGCCTAGAGCCACAACAGGATTTAGATGTGCAATGCTCAGTGTTGCAACATGTAACTTTCAGGCTTACTGTACAATGCATAGGGAGAGTTAGGTGCCTAACCCACTATCCTTGGAAGCAGTGACTCTGAAAAAGACTTGGGGGTTGTGGTGGATAAACAGCTGAATATGAGATCCCATTTTGATGATGTGGCCTAAAGAACTAATGTGATCCTGGGGTGTATAAACAGGAATCTCAAATAGGAGTAGAAAAGTTATTTTACCTCTGTATTTTGCACTGGTGCAGTTGCTGTTGGAATACTGTATCCACAATTCAAGAAGGATGTTGATAAACTAGAGAGGGTTCAGAGAAGAGCCATGAGAATAATTAAAGGATTAGAAAACATGTCTTATAGAGAGAGACTCAAAGAACTTAATCTAGTTAGTTTAACAAAGAGAACATCAAAGTGGGCTGATTTGATTACAGTCTATAAGTATCTACATGGGGAACAAATATTTAACAATGGGCTCTTCAATCTAGCAGAGAAAGGTGTAACACAATCCAATAGTTGGAAGTTGAAGCTACACAAATTCAGACAAGAAATAAGGTGTAAATTTTTAACAGTAAGGATAATTAACCATTGGAACAATTTACTATAGATTGTGGTGGATTCTCCATCGCTGACAATTTTTAAATCAAGATTGGATGTTGTCATAAATATAAAGGGAAGGGTAAACCCCTTTGAAATCCCTCCTGGCCAGGGGAAAGCTCCTCTCACCTGTAAAGGGTTAAGAAGCTAAAGGTAACCTCGCTGGCACCTGACCAAAATGACCAATGAGGAGACAAGATACTTTCAAAAGCTGGGAGGAGGGAGAGAAACAAAGGGTCTGTGTCTGTCTGTAGTCGTCTTGGCCAGGGACAGAACAGGAATGGAGTCTTAGAACTTTTAGTAAGTAATCTAGCTAGGTATGTGTTAGATTATGATTTCTTTAAATGGCTGAGAAAAGAATTGTGCTGAATAGAATAACTATTTCTGTCTGTGTATCTTTTTTGTAACTTAAGGTTTTGCCTAGAGGGGTTCTCTATGTTTTTGAATCTAATTACCCTGTAAGATATCTACCATCCTGATTTTACAGGGGGGACTTCTTTATTTCTATTTACTTCTATTTTTTATTAAAAGTCTTCTTGTAAAACACTGAATGCTTTTTCATTGTTCTCAGATCCAAGGGTTTGGGTCTGGGGTCACCTATGCAAATTGGTGAGGCTTTTTATCCAACATTTCCCAGGAAAGGGGGGGTGCAAGTGTTGGGAGGATTGTTCATTATTCTTAAGATCCAAGGGTCTGGGTCTGTAGTCACCTAGGCAAATTGGTGAGGCTTTTTACCAAACCTTGTCCAGGAAGTGGGGTGCAAGGTTTTGGGAAGTATTTTGGGGGGAAGGACGCGTCCAAACAGCTCTTCCCCAGTAACCAGTATTAGTTTGGTGGTGGTAGCGGCCAGTCCAAGGTGTAATATTTTGTACCTTGGGAAAGTTTTGACCTAAGCTGGTAAAGATAAGCTTAGGAGGTTTTTCATGCAGGTCCCCACATCTGTACCCTAGAGTTCAGAGTGGGGGAGGAACCGGGTTTACCCTTCCCTTTATATTTATGACAGATGTTTTTCTCCAAGATCTGCTCTACGAATTATTTTGGGGAAGTTCTGTGGCCTGAGTTATACTGGAGGTCAGACTAGATGATCACAATAGTTCCTTCTGGCTTTGGAATCTATGAGGAAAACAAGAAGTAAGGGACACTCAGAAGCCAGCCAGCAGGCTGAGCAGGAGCTGCCGAAGCTAGCCAGTAGGAGATGCTGAGGAGAGAAGGGTATGGCCTAAGCCCTGCCCCACCAAGGTAGTTGGGCACCCATATCGTCTTGGGTAATCACAGCTGTGAACCCTCTCTGGGAGCTAGGTACCTAAGCCAGGTCAGCTCTTCCTCACAAAGACAGAAAGACACCCCCCCAACACACAAACCTCCCACCCCCATTCATAGCCAATAACCTGTGACTAGGGCACTCACCTATTTGCAGATCCCCACTCTGCCTTAATTGGAACAGAGACTTGAGTCCAGGTTTCCCCTATCTGGAGGAGAGCCCTAACAACTGGGCTATTGGCCATACTGGGGTGAGTTTCTCTCAGTCTTTCCTGTTGAAGCTCTTCCACTTTGTATACGTTAAATATTCACTGCAGCAGGGATTTGAACTTGCATTTCCCAGGGAGTGCTCTAACCATTGGCATATACAGTTAGTCTCGTCCTGATCCAATGACTTGTTCATGATTTATACAAAGTGGACCAGCTTCAACAGGAGAGACTGAGAGAAGACCTGTGCCAGAATACCCAATAGCCTGGTGGTTTGGGTGCTCACCTGGGATGTAGGAGACCTGGGTCTCTGCTCTGAATGAAGCAGAGTGGGGATTTGCAAACAAGCCTAGACATCCCAGGTGAGTGCCTATCTAGTGGGCTATTGGTTATTCTGGGGGATACACATGCACATGTGATCATGCCACTCAGCCAGCCCCAAAAATTCCTGAACTGGTCACCTCTGGCTGTCTTGTGTGTGAGGTCCAGTCTGGTAGGCATGCTCTGAGAACACTTGTTGGATTGAACCCCACAGGTGGGGCAAGCAAGGGAACACCTAATCTGAGAACTCTGCCGGGGCCTAGGCATGAGCTAGGATGACACTGAGCTGCTTAGCGTTGTTAGGACTTGAGCAGTTTTGCACGTACCCACCAATTGAAATTTAGTGCACCTAGCGGACTTCACTGGCAGGAATTTAGACACCCCCAGGGTTAGATGGCAACTGAGTGGGGGTTTTGAGGATCTCAGTGGCATGTAAACATTGGACGTAGGTGCCTAAATCTCTTTTTGTGGATTTAGTGCTTAGTGCCCAATAGAGAAGACTGCAGTCCTGCCGCCGTGGTCTTGTGGTGCACCTAAGAGGAGGGCCGCTGACCACAATGACTGTTAGGAGGCTTATTCCTTCACCCACTTACTTCCCTGGTCTTTCTCACATGAACAGAGAGCAACAATACCCGAAGTCCTAAGGTGCAAACAATTCAATGTTTATTGGGGTGAATTTCCAGCAAGCATGATTCCAGTTTCCTTCCTTAGTGTCCCCATTCCCAGGTCTGACATCACAGAGCCTTACCTGTGTCCCTGTTCCCATTTCTGCCCTTAGCAAAACATGATTCCCATTTCCCCACCCCTATTCCCATTTCCCCCCTTAGCAAAACATGATTCCCATTTCCCCCACCCACTTCCTGGTTGACTGCAGACTATATAGTAAAACTTGAGTTCTGCTTAGCTATACCTTAACCAATCATTTTCCTGAAATTTAACTAACCAATCCTAACATATTGTAACATGATTATGTAACCAATTATATCCCACCACCTTAACTAGTTTACACCCAGCAAAATTAATTATACGGCAGACAGAAACAATCACAGAACCAGACAGAGACCATGCAAATAAACAATAGCAAAGTGACAGGTTTCAGAGTAACAGCCGTGTTAGTCTGTATTCGCAAAAAGAAAAGGAGTACTTGTGGCACCTTAGAGACTAACCAATTTATTTGAGCATGAGCTTTCGTGAGCTACAGCTCACTTCATCGGATGCATCTGCAAAGTGGCATAACAAAGTGGGAACTATAATGACAAAACAGTACAGAAGTGAGGATTTCACATCCCAGCTATTGATAAGTGAGTTCTTGCCAGACAGGATGCTATCAAACTAAGTTTCCTTTTACATCTTCTAGGCACTTCCCTTTCTCTGGAGGCGATAGGCATTATCAGGACAGGATTGTACCTAACAGCCCAATAGCACCTGATTGCAATGTGACTGGTTTGGAATGTGAGGATGTGACCGTTCACTTCCCAGCTTATGGCTGCCTCTGCTGCTTAGCCAAAGGCCTTAGCCCAAGAACAAGGCCTCAGACTGTCACAGTAAGAGAAGACTCTTACGCTGGCAGACAGTGATTTTGATTCTTTCTTTTATACCTCTATAACTAGCTAAGTGATAAGAATACACCTAAATTCTTAGAGTATAGGCCTTTACAGACAGGCCTGAATATCTATATCCTAACAATGACTTGGGACTTTGCAGGTTAATTCCCAGCCAGAGTTAAGGATGATCACAGGGTGGTATTTCTACCTGTGAGCTAATTTGGTCTGCAGGGACAGGATTACTCTGTCTCTCCTCAATCCTGACACTACAATAAACTCCATTCATCCAAGGAGATTAAAGTAGGATATAAACAAACATTAAGATTCCTCACCCTGTGGAACCATTTTAGTAAGTAAGCTAAAGACCAGCCAGGGTCATTGACTTGCCCAAGTTCAGGGCAGGATTGCCAACCCCTAGCATTCGGGATTCTGCACAATTATAGTATGACCCCACCCAGGTCTTATTCGGACCCTGCTGCCTGCACTCTCCCCACACCACCAATGACCAGCTAGACCCACTGGAGAATGAGCAGGAGGATGTGGGAAAGGAGCTGCCCTCTGAGAGCCAGGATCTTTTTGGGACTCAGGAAGCTGTTGACAGCCAAGTGGAGAGGCAGCCGCAGTCCTGCCCTGCTACGACAGACCCTGATTCCTACCCTGAATCAACTGATGCCGAATCCCAGCCAGAAACCCAGCCTGGGAGTGAAAAATCAAATCCCATGGAATGAACTTGGGCATGTAAGTACCTATTATTATTGGCAGATGTGAGCTAGGAGTCCCATTTCCCTTCCCCCTTTCTGCTGCTTCAAAATGGCTTCCCCCAGCGTGGTGCAGGCACAATCTGTGGTCCCTCCTCCTGCCCCGCCCTGTGGCAGATTTGAATAACAAAGCATTCATTTGTGCAAAATTCAACAGTTTATGGAGGCAGAACTTATAGGGAAAGAAATGTGGTTCGTTTTTGCAGTTTACATGAGGTCTCAGTGCACATTGCATGGCTGGTCACGGCACAGACAATGCTGCTTCCCATGCGTACAAATGCCCTGTAACACACACTGTAGTGGACAGTCCATTGCAGGGCCCTATCTATTTTCCTCTGCACTTTCTCCGAGTCTGCAGGGGAGATATAGCAAAACTTTTAACACTGAGAAACAGCTTGGTTTTGTTTTGCACATTATAGGGAATAGCCCCTCTCGCATGTCCCCAGTATAGCTTGCAAGCCCTTCCCGCTCCTGCAGCACTTCTGGGGGACAATCCTGGTGAATAACTTCACAGCGTATCTTGGTGGTCTGTCCTTTGCCTTTTAAATAAGACCACCTCGGCCTCTTAGTTACATGCCTCAGCGTAACATCGTTGAGTGTCAAAACAGCTTAAAGATGTAGAGGGGATTACTGGCTCTCTTGCTCCCCATAATCTCCCTCCTTTACGCCTCTGAGGCCATAGTAAGCCAAAATACCCTCCTGCAAAACATGCTGCTGCTAGGCCAGTGGCTCTGCAGTCCCTTAATTTGGGATCCAGTCATGCTCTTCAACCCCCAGACAATGCTAGCTACTGGGACCAGCTGCACTTGTAACCTCTGTGCTCCTGCAACAGTGCTCTCAGAGGCTCCCATTCACCTCTCAGATCCAACCTCTGAGAACCGGCAACACCAGCACCTGGGAGTCCAGCTCTTTTCAGCCACAGCACTCAACCCCAGAACACATGCAGACGAGAAGTGCCAGAGACGAGGCGTGTACTCACTCTTAACTTTAGAAAGACCTTATCCCACCAATTGTTGTATGTGAAATGTTCACTTTTGTACTCTGAGCTTTGTTTGCACTGTTGCAGAAATTAAAGGTTTGCATATAGCTGGTGACTGAAGACGACTGATTAAATATATTTCCAAATACAAAGGTATATTCTTCCATTGTCATTAAAATTTTATTATCTGTTTACAATACATCCACTATAAGTTGTCTTTGCACTTAACACAGAAAATCCTTTAAATAAAGCTGAAATAATTCAGAAGGCTTTACAAAAGCACATAGGGAAGTTTAAACACAATACCCCAGTGCACACAATGTCTGCATCCCAACATGCCCACCACTGGCTGACAGGTTTATGCAGGAGACTCAAACTATGAACAGTAGGCATCCCTGACAGAATTACCCCTGGTGTTTGTTCTCTGTGGGATGTGTTGCTGGCTTCTCAAACCTCCAAGCAAGTCTTTGCACCTCAGCCATCAGCAAGGTTTTCCTCCTTACTATCACAACGATTGTGTAAAAACACAACATGCAGTGGAACATCTTTTTTCCTGCTACTTCCAACCTACTCCATTGTCAGCGCCATCTGCTTTTCAAATGGCCAAGTGGACACTCGACCACTGTGCTGCAGCTACTCAGGCAATAGTTAAAATGTTCCTTCCTTCTGTCCAAGCAGCCTGTATGTCTCTTCAAATTAGCCAGGGCATCAGGGGAATAAGTTGGGCCTCCCAGAATAACCGGACCAACCTTCACACCATTAATGTCCACATTGCTCCTCGGGGCAAACAGTCCTTTCTCCATTAATTTAAATAGTACTGCATTCTGAAGGATCCTAGCATTCTAGACCCTCCCAGGGCACGTGCATTTATGTCTGTAAACCTGCTGAGGTGGTCCATCAGTCCTTGGAGCACCATGGAGAAATACCCCTGTTATATATTCTGTACCCTGGCTCGGGAATGATGGGCACATAGGTTCCATCAATTGCCCTACGAGAGTTTGGGAAACCATGTGTGCAAAGCCATAAGTAATCTCCTGAGCATTACC
The DNA here is from genome assembly GCF_965140285.1 of Lepidochelys kempii. NCBI lineage: Eukaryota > Metazoa > Chordata > Testudines > Cheloniidae > Lepidochelys > Lepidochelys kempii. Next base: position 82,172,327 of record NC_136386.1, read on the forward strand.
CAGCCTCAATACCTCTGTTAGACAGCACCTTATTAATGCCATAGCAGACCCGCATGAGAATGGCCTCAGCAGTTGATCTCCCTGCCCAGAATTGGTTGGCTACAGACCAGTAACATTTTGAGGTGGCCAGCTTCCAGATGATAATGGCGACCTGTTTCTCCATGCGTACAGGACACCATGTATTGGTAGTCTGTCACTGAAGCTTCAGGGTCAGTTCTGCAGAGATCTCAAAAGAGGTAGCCTTCCCCATCCTGAAGTTCTCTTGCTTCGCCTGGTCTTCCCAGCTTTGCAAACCAATCCTCTCCCACCAGTCTAGGCTGGTTTCCCAGTTCCAGAAACAGTGCTGAATTCTGTGTAGGTGATCCAGAAACCAGTCCTCTTGTTCCAGCACCTATTTCACCCGGTGTTGAGTAATATTTAAAGAGGAAAATAACCTGTTAAGTGCTATTATTATTATTACATGCGGTGCAGCTGTAGCTGTGTTGGTCCCAGGATATTAGAGACACAAGGGGGTGAGGTAATATCTTTTATTGGACCAACTTCTGTTCGTGAGAGAACAAGCTTTTGAGCCACACAGAGCTCTTGTCTCATTGTTGTTACTGTTGTTGAGTTTGCTTGGAGTTCTTACTTATCAAACTCAAAAAATAATTCTTTACTCATCAAACTTGAAAAAAGGGGGAGGGGAATGGGTTGATAGTGAATGTGCTCGTCTTGCTGTCTGAACAGAGAAGGATTAATTCAAGCAGCCCCTCTTAAACATTTTGTCATATGTGAAGCAGCTCATTATATTCCCTCTACTGGAACTTATAAATGCAGCCACAAAATGGGTGGGGAGAAGTGTAAAGATCACTTCCTTTTGCAAATTTAGAAATCTGATTATCTGGCACTAAGTTCTGAGCTAGAGGAGTCTTTGGGAGAGGAACTGCTCTAGTTGGGGAGACTGTACAAGTCTAGGTAAGCAAGTAGGAACAAGAAAGGTCTGGCGTATGTAAAAAGAATCCCCTGCTCCTTAAACACAAGATTGCTGCTGGCTGCTTAGTAATACAGCTGCAGATTGGGCAGGGCAATCCCCCCTTCTTCTTAAGCATGCTTAGGGGAAATCAAGGATGCTTGCCCAACCCCCTCCAAACAAAAGAGAAAGAAATAAGGTATGCAGATCAGTGAAACTCTTGATGGAAGTGTCACAAGAACTGAGCTTATATAAATACAGAAATCTAGGGAATGAAATCCTACTCATTGAGGCTGACTTGCCCAAGATAAAGAAAGATAAGCCTTGCAAAGGAGTCTGAGAATTTTGGTTAATGCAAACAACTGATTTCACCAGAATAGCTCTGAAAAGGAAGCCAACACCTGCAGGCCAAATATTTAATTACTTGGCTGCAGTAACTGACTTCAATGCAAACATTGTCAAGGCAATGTTTCAATGTCTAGGCTGTCTTTAGGGAATTACAGGCTTTCTCAGTAACATCTAATGTATTCAGCGAATGTCCCCATATTGTTAATTGCAGGGAACCTCCTTCTGCCTCTGGTAGCAGTCAATTTAGTGCACATATTCTGGCTTCAGTCACTGGAGGCTGTTCTAGTTTAAAGTCAGTGGGAGCTGTGCATGCACACTAGAGAGTGAATTTGCCCTTCAGCATGTAAAAAGGCTCTGACTCACTATTATTAATTATTTGTATTATCGTAGCACCTAGGAGCCCCAGTCATGGACCAGGACCCCATTGTGTTAAGTGCTGTACAAACACAGACCAAAATACAGTCTCTGCCCCAAAGAGCTCACAATCTAAGTAATTACAACCGAAGCATCTATTAATAGGCAAATTGGTGACTTTTGCTGTGTTTGAAACCTTTTCCTCCTCTGTATGGATAACATATGAATTATTCAGATACTATGGTGATAGGAGCTTGTAAGAACCTAGCTAGCTAGTAATTAATGTAGCTTATATAGTGCCTTTTGATCTGAAAATCTCAAAAGAATTTGTAGATATTAATTGCTTACATTTTAAGCCTCACAAAATTTGAAATGAGTTCGGGATGATGTCCCCTCCGGTAGCCCTTTCATTTCATATTGCTGTTCTAGCAATGGCCAGTATTTTGGGTTATTTACATAATGACCTCCACTAGATGGTGAACAATGAGAAATAAGTTTGTTTTCTTCTCATTTCCTTTCCAGTCTGGTCAACGGTGACATCTAGGTCACCAAAGGCAGCTCTGCTTTGCCTAGCAGAGCAGAACCCTACTAGCAATACTGCTTGGGAAAATCAGCCTGCAGACAGTGATGAAGTGAGATAGTTTCAACGCTTTTCCTTGGACTAGAATACGTTGTCTTTGTAATGCACCAGCCATTCCCCCAGCCATAGCTGAAGTCCCAGTGTTGCTGCCAAATCTTTGTCTCATGCTGAGCAACATACTGCTAGCAAGCCACAAGGCCAGATATTATGCTGTTGCTGTAAGATCAATGTAAGTGAGCTTCTCATTTCCATATGTAGTAAGATCTCTGAGCACAAAATCAGGTATCAGTTGTCACCCATTTAAATGCTTGTTTGTGAGCATGCATGGGTAGTGGAGGCTTAGTGACCTTTCTTTTGATGTTAGCTAAATGTTGCTGCAACCATTCTAATAGTTTAGGGGGAGATATTTAAAAGGCATAAATGATAGTTAGATGCCTAACTCTTATTGATTTTCAATGTAGGGGAGTAGGAGAAGGATTAGATATTTAGCTTCCATTTGTACCTCTGAAAATCACCCTTTTAGATTATATTTTTGGATAAGGGTCACTCTTTCTTGCGGAATGGGAAGGCAGTTGTTCATTCCTTGGTGAAGTCCTGGCTATATATTCCTCACGTCTCCCCCATCTCATTTTAAACTTCCTTATCTTCAGATCTTTGTGTTGCAGCCAGTGTGTCTCTGACTGATGACTCTAGTCTACAGGATTCCCTTCAGAGTCTGTCTACGCTGTTCTTAAATTGGTTTAGAGGTCACTGATGAAAAACACAAGGCAGCCTGCTCCCAACAAAGTTGAACTTCCAACTCTGCAGCTTCCCTAGTCCCCGCCAGAACAAGGGACAGTAATGAAAGGCTCTTAAGTCAGTGGGCACAACTTCCAGTGACTTTTAGAGTCGTGCCACTTTAATCCAGGGAAGAAGTTGGCCCTTGGGATCAATCACCGTGAGGAGCAGAGCACAGGCATTAGGCCACCAGCTTGGCAACTTTCAGTCTTTTAAGTCATTAACTCCTTCAAGGTAGCAGCCTTTACTACGTTGCCTTGTGTGCAGATGAAAAGCAAACTGTCAAAACACAGTGGAGTATAAAATTAACTCTAGTGGCTATTTTTCCTCTAGCACAATCTCTAACTGGCTGAAACCCTGCTATCTCCTTCAAAGATTTCCAAGTGAAGAAGGTCTTCTAAAAATAACTGTGACGGTTCATTTTTAACATGTACTTTTACTCTTCTGACATAAACCCAGGTTATCTGTCTGGTTAAACTGAGTTTGTGGTTGGTTTGTGTCACTGGATTGGTGCAAAACTAGAGCATACTGGTGAATAATATGGCCACTAGAGTGTGGTGGTCATATGAGGCATTACAAATCAAAGTTTTGTCTGCTTTCTGTGGTCCATACAGATCCTACAGCACGTTCCATAATGGTAGGGGTTTGTCCTGCTGTCCTTGGCCAAAACTCCCTCTTACATCAAACTCTTATGCTGGTTGCTTGCTTCTCTTTACCTTAGAGCTGGCTGTGTTTTGAAAAGAAAGTTATTGTAGACATGCAAACATCATCTTTTAAATTCTTCTAAAAATTGCATTGCGGTGTTCTCCATTTTATTGGGAATAACCTGAGAACATAAACCATCTTTATATCTGATTTTTGTTGGTCACCTTAGCCAGCCTGGTCTGTACTATTTATAAATACTATCTGAACAAATACCCCAAATAATCTTTGACACATGATTTCTGACTAGGGGCTAGAAGGCTTCACTCATTAGGGAGCTAGCAGACAGTATGAGGTTTTAGTTACATTTTTCACAGTAAAGGCTAGATTTTTAACACTGCTAGTTAGGACAAAGACTGTAATTCTTCTTCTTCTCCTCGATTGTAAAATGTGTCCAGCATAAGAAGGTAGCTGCCATCTGAATTGAATACACGGCCTTGATAAACGAGGGAGCAAAGGAATGTGGTTTAGCAGCTATTCAGAAGTAGCCAAATGACTTGCAGGAGCTATCAAGTGTGACAAACTAGGGTTGCAAACCTGCCAAGATTCATTCACTGGCGAGGAAGCATACTTCTTTTGGAGTAATTTTCATGCAGTGTCTAAAATACTTCACCTTTGTGATGATGATTTTGTAGTGTGAAAGCTTTTCAGTTATAACTTTATTTTGAATAGTTTATTTTCTGTATTTATTTATTTTCTATAATTATTTACATGGCTGCCAGAAGACAGCCCTGAAATTGAACAGGAGTACCGGTGGCACCTTAGAGACTAAGAAATGTATTTGAGCATAAGCTTTTTTGGGGGGGCTACAGCTTGAAATTGAGAAATCTCGTGTGTGCGAAGCTTAGGGACCCCACTGGAAGGTAACCATCCACTTTACTGCTATTTGCTTACACTTGTATCCCTGTAATCCCATTTAATACCTTCCAACACACCCTGCCGCCCTAATCCCAGAGGGAGGGCGCATGATCACCCCGGCCCATAGGAAGCAGCATAGGGCCTAGTAGTGATGCAACCGCCTCCCCGGTGTCCAGGCCACGAGGGTGGGGATGCTGCGGCGGCGCCAGCGGGTCACGTGACAGGGAGCGGCGCAGCCCCGACCTCCTCGTTCCGCCGCCTGCCGGCGAGCCCTGCAGGAGGCGGCGCGGGCCTTTCCCGCTCCCTGCCAACGTCAAGCGCCTAATGGCGCCCCGCGCAGCTCTGTTCGCGACGTGCCCTGGGCGGCGCGGGCGTGTTAAAACAGAGGGGCCGCTCCCCGAGGAGGCGGCACGCTAGGCTCCTCCTGGGTTTGAAGCATCCCCGTGGCCCCAGCGCGGCTCCCGGGTGTTGTGTGTGTTCCCACCGAGCCTTGCCCTGGGCCGCGGGTATTTACGTGCGAGAGGCTCTCAGGGGCCCCTCGGCCTTTAAGTGCAGGAATTTCCCCTGGCTCGTCTTGCTCTCGCTGTAAGTGCCATGCCCTGTGCAGGAAGTGATGGCCGCAGGCTCGCTCGCTCGGGCTGGAGCTTCGCGTAGCCGCCAAACAAGCAGGTGTCCCAGCGCGCCCGAAATAACTAACGTACGTGGGGAACGTGCAGTGATGTATCATTTTTGGGGCGCTGGGAAGCCCACCTTCTTTTCCTGCACATCGGCTGTCCATCACAGTGCCTAGGAGAGGGCTTGTCTCTTCCCCAATGCTGCAGAGCCCTCCCGTAACAGCCAATCCCAGCGCAGGAAGTGGGCAGGTTTTACTCTGTCACTATCCCCTGTGTGGAAAAACCCTCTGCATCCTTTTTTTGCTTGGTGGGGGGAGAGGAGGAAGAAGCGGTTCCCCTGCAGTTTAGAAGCTTTTCGTGCAAGGCGGGGGAGAGAAAAAAAAAAAAAAGATCCTTTAAATCGGTCCTGTGAGAGTTGTGTTTGTGTCCTGACTGCTTTGGTGTTCAGCAAAATCCTTCAATTATCTTACTTAATCAGACAGGATGATAGCTGCCCAGCTGCTGGCCTATTTCTTCACAGAATTGAAGGATGATCAGGTCAAAAAGGTAAGTCAGAAACCGAATATTTGCACCCCAATGGCCAATTTATTTTTCATAAAGATGTCTTTGTGTTGTCAGTGGGCGACCTGTGCTTCCACTTGATGAAAATATTTGTTAGAAAAGCTGAATGTAGCAAAATCGGAAATATTTGCTTTAATAAAACGAATTATCTTCTCTAGTGCATGTGGGGTGTTTTAGAAAAGCAGTGGAGCCTTGAGTTTGTAAAATGTGAAGGATATAACCCCTAAAAAGCTGTGTAATATGCTGCAGTGTCCTTGAAAGAAGGATGTAGATGTCATTTCTCTACTGAGCAGTCCCTCCAGGGCCTTTGAAGAATAGTCTAAAATACATGAATACAGTCAGTCAGTCTCATAATATGTGACTGTATGAACGGTAAATATGTTTTATTACACTGGGAATTCAAGGCCCAGGACACTTATTATTTAAAAATTAAGTTATCTTAACTGTAATTTATTCATTTTTAAAGTAGAGTCCTAACCAACAAAATCTGCCTATTTCTTGTTGTTAATCATTGCTAGCTAAAAAGATTACTTTAGAGTGAAAGAACTGAGTTGAATGTAACCTTGAAAATGTAGACTGATAATTTATTCACAAATCTGAAGCAATTTATTTATATTCTTATTAAAGTGGAAAAATAGGGTCACAAGAATTTCCGCTAAGGTTATTTTACCCAGTTATGCTTTGTCCCCATGTCTCATAGGTGGTCCCTTAGAGAGACGGGCCTCTATATAGAGGTGAAATATTTTGTTTTTAATATCATCAGAATAATGTCCTTAGGTCTCTTACGGGAGGGGGCCTAACATTTTATTATACTAGATGTAGCACCACTGCGGGTGTAGGCTATAAACACAGACTTTGCAGAAATATTAAAGAAAAAATATAAAAGTTTCCTTATGCTGCTGAATTTGTAATGACTGTAAGGTATTTTAACTACATTTGATGTAGTTTTGTTGTCAGTGTGTTATTGCAGCCTCGTATAAAAACAAAAAGAGCTCTAATTATCAGGAAGTCAGTTCCACGTGCATCACTTCAATACGTTTCTTTTTATTTTTTGCTCTTTGTAAACAGCAGCAGATATAGAGGTGGTCACTCCTTTTTTTTATTAGTGCTTGCACAGATGTGTCTTTCAAGAATGTGAGTTAAAAATAAATTCAAGTCACAAACAATTTTGGATTTTATGTTGTTGTCACTTATGAATGTATGGGCCAACAGTAATATTTTTATAGTGAATTGACAGAGGCTGGAAGTTGTGTTAAAAGCATGATTTTTAAGCACTTAAAGGAGAATATTGTTGTGTGCCAGTTAGTTGCATGGTGTTACTGTTTAACAGCATAGTACAAAATGGGTGTGGAGTTCAGTGTAAATAGATGGTAAAACAATATTACCTTATTTCTGAGTATTACTGGTTGCATGGGCGTGGTGGCTTAACATGAAAAGGAAAAGCATAGTAGTTTAGTTGAATAGTTAGGAATGCTGGAGATTTTGGTACTAGGCCAAAAAAAAAAAAAGGTTGACTCTCTTTCTGAAGAAGCTCAGTGGCCTTTCACAAGCAGGTGCCATAGCCTGGAAGATTCTGCCAACCTTTTCTGTACAACGTTTGTCCATATTATGTGGATTTGGGGGGAGAAATGGGGAGAAGGAGAGAGGAATATTGTTAAAGGTGCATGTAAGATTTTTTGTTAAACTCTGAATAATGTGGCCTTGTCCTTTTCTGTTAATGTTACAAATGTGCATTTTTGTAGTAATATCTGAGCTTGTCTGCCTAGACTACGGAAATTTGCACCTGTGTGACTAGATTAATGTTGCTACATTAGTGCAAATGGTCAGCGTAGATGCACTGGATTTGTACAATTTAGCCCAGTAACTAGCCAAGATGAGTCACGTTGGTGCATGCCACATCTTAACGCTGGTATATCCCATCCATGCTGGGGTTTTCTCCTATGTAGTTAAATCAGTGTACTGGTAACTACACCAGTGAGCAAAAAACAACCCCCCCAGAAAGCTATTCTCCCTCTTCCCCCAATAAAATAAAATAAAAAAACCAAACCAATAAAAACTCCAAACTCGGACAAAAAAACCAGTTAGGCAGGGCCTAAGAATGTGCTGTATTTTTAAAAGTTGCTTCTTGCAGCTTTAGGTCTCTTGTTTGTTCCATTAGGTTTTCCCCATCAAAAATATCTGTAGGAGGTAGAGGATTAGGAGTAACTGTTTAGTCTGGAGGAAGATCCTGAATTTGCCTTCTCACTGAATTTTTCTATTAGCTGAATCTATGTAACATGTATATTTGTTTTCTTGAAACACTTTTGCATGCCACTTACTGCTCCAGATTTACAAGCCTGTGTAAAGTATAATCTGTTTTTTTTGTTGTTACATTTAACAATCCAAAATAAACAAAAAATCACGACCACAGTGGAGGTGGTTCGTACAAAAGATGTCACAAGCTTTACATTTACTGCATCTGAAATGCTTGTTATGATGCATGCTATCGGTGAAGTTCTGTGGTGTTGTCTCACAGATATTGTTATAAAAATATAGACAGTGTGTTTGTAAATTTTGTTACAATGAGAATCATAATTTTATTTGACTGCACTAGAAACCATTGTGATTGGGTATTTTAGAAATATAGATTAAAATCCCATTTAGATTGCACACAAATCTAAGCATAGAAGTAAAATATTTCTATATGTGCACCCTAAATCAGAATCTATTGATATTGAAGCTAAGAACAGCGACCCCTCCCCCCTTTAAAAAAAAAAAGATAAATTAATAAAAAATCAGTTTGGGAAGGTTTATGAGGGGGCTGGATGGATCAGAATTCTAGTCCTGTTCTGACCCTCAAAATACTGGAGATCTATGCACCATGTTGACCCGTGATAGTGGTACAATTGTACTTATCCTCAGTATATTGCACACAAGAATACTTGCATTTATTTCTCATTTTCAGCTCCCTCCTAGCTGTGCTTCCTCCTCAAAAGGGGGAGGTCTCCTTTATTCTACTACAGACTGATTTGTTTCCACTCCTCAGTCACAACCCCTCTATTACCTGCCTCCCCTGTAACTTCGTACTGTTCCACATCCATATAGTTCCAACCCTGAATATAGGCCTGAATTTTTAATCTTAGTCTCCCCTGCACTGGTTCTTGGCCTGAGGTTTAGGTGACAGCTGGTAGTGCAGGTGGTGAGTCACACTGAGAATGCCACTATAGGGCATGGGGGATAAGGAAGGATTATCAGCAAAGAAGAGACAAGGTAGGCTGGAACTTGTTCAGCCTGAGTCCCACATTGGTCTGTATCTCAGTGACTAGAAATTTTCCCTTCTCCACAGAATCTTTGTGGTCACGTAATACAGGCAGTACTCTAGTGTCATTCACCTGGTAGTTAACCAGTTTCCTCAGAGTCAGTAACTTTAAGGATCTGTACTATAGGAGTTACCTTCGCATAGTGCGATTCATTGTGGAGATGATATGGTTCTGAGACATGTGCAGTACCTAGGTATAATGAGTTAAGAATACTGCCTCCAGCTTAACTCGAATATAGATATAAAATTTGTTTTTCTTTGTTTAAGACAGGCCCTTGAAGGAGAGATCCACTAATTTTGCTTAGTACAGTGTCTGGAAAATTTTAAAGGCAGGAATCACTATAGTGTGGAAAGAACATAGTGTGTGTTTCATGGGCAGAAATAGTATATGTGAACAAAATTTGTGGGGCTGTAATATATGAAAAAGGAGTCACTTCCATATAAAATCATGTGTCAATATATGATCTCATGCAAGTCCAATATGTAAACTAAGCTAAAAGTATACCATAGCATTAATAGGTACATAAGATGCATATAGTTTTGTTCCATGTGGGATAAACTGTGAAATGAATTGGAAAACTCACTTTTTCATTATAATTGGTATTGATGAGCTTTTGCTGATAGCAGCTCTGGTGGCAGTTTTAGGGCAAAATTTTAGGAGACGTATGGTAAGTTTGTCTCTCTGCACACATGCTGATTAAGACCTGATCCTGCAAAGAATTAAGCATAACTTTATGTACTGTGAAAGACCAGGGGGGTGAAGTAATATATTTTATTGGACCGCATTCTGTTGATGAAAGTGTGGCGAGAGTGTCACTCGAAAGCATCTCTCTTTCACCAACAGAAGGCAGTCCAATTAGGGTGCCAGACATCCGGTTTTAGACCGGAACGCTTCGTTGAAAAGGGACCCTAGTGGCTCTAGTCAGCACCAGTGGCTGGGCTGTTAAAAAGTCAAGTCAGCAGCGCAGCAGGGCTCATGCAGGCTCCCTGCCTGCCCTGGCTCCGTGCGGCTCCTGGAAGCGGCAACGTGTCCCTGCAGCCCCCGGCACAGGGGCCAAGGAGGCTCCATGTGCTGGCCCTACCCCAAGTGCTGGCTCTGAAGCTCCCATTGGCCAGAAACTGTGGCTAATGGGAGCTGCGGGGGCGGCGCCAGTGGGTGTGGGCAGCATGCACTGTGCAGAGCCGCCTGCTCGTGTCTCCGTCTGGGGGCCAAACATGCTGGCCACTTCTGGGAGCAGCGCGGAGCCAGGGCAGGCAGGGAGCCTGCTTTAGCCCCACTGCACTGCCAACTGGGAGCTGCCTGAAGTAAGCGCTGCCCAGCTGGAGCCCTCACCCCCTGCCCCAACCCAGTGAAAGTGGGTGAGGGTGAGGGAGGGGGGCTGGAGGGAGTGGGGGTGGGGCCTTGGGGAAGGGTAAGGGTAGGACTGTTAGGTTTTGTGCAATTAGAAAGTTGTCAACCCTAAGTCCAGTAAAAGATATTACCTCATGCATCTTGTCTGTAATATCCTGGGGCCACAACAACACTGCAAAGAACTTTATGTACTGTGATCATTCTCATTGACTTTCGTGTAACAGCTCACAGTACATAAAGTTGAGCAGGTGTATAAGTCTTTGCAGGATCAGGGCCTGGTCCTTCAAAAGGCTGAGTTCTTTTGTTTTCTATTAGATTTACAAATGCAATGGTAAGCTGTGTGTGAAGTTTAAGATTTTGCCAATTTTCTATCTAGTCAAGGAGCGGTTAATTTTTACTCATCGGGTGCCTGACAAAATCTCGAAATAGATAATGAAATAAAAAGGAAAAAACTCTGAAAAGCATTTTGTTTTTTAAAAATGCAGGCAATGTGATGTAAATGGCAATTGTTTGGATATAATAAAATTAATAGAATTAACTACCTGGAATCACTGCTGTATAGGAGCCATTAAAAGGTTACAAACTGAAGCAATATGTAATTGAAAAGGGAAGAGTCTTGCAATGTTTAAACTATTTTCATTAGTGCATCTTTTACTCCTGATGAATATTCCTCACATTTAAATGAGCATGCTACATGAACAACTGTATAGTAGGAGTGTTTGCATAAGTTAATGACTTCCCTATAAGGACTGTGTGAATAAAATAGGTGCTAATGAGTTTTGGAAATCTTTATAAGAAGGAGGCCTCTCTCTGTCCTTGGGTATGCCTGAGACTCCCATTGGTGTCAGTGCAAACTAGATATGCATCTAAGGGCAGTTATTGGGCCTTAGTAACTGAGTCGGTGTTTAGGTAGAAGTGTGAGCACATACAGTTATATTTATCTACAGATCCCCCAACAGATTACTGCAGTTCTTGGAATTCAAGAAGTCTTTTCTAATGTATGAAAATGAATCAGCATTACATGTTTTAGTCAAGAAAAATTACTAGTATACTATTTTGTTTATAGCACTCTCCATTTAAAAAATAGTTAATATACTTTTAAAATCAAATGGAAACTATTAAGTCTTTTGTAGGGCTCCATGCTTCCATTATCATGAATTATGTCATTTCTCAGGACATGCCAGCTGTTGGTAAAGGTACAAATTCTGCTGTTGGCATCAGTGCAGCCGTTCACTTCAAAACTTCAGAGTCACTCTGCTGAACCTTTGGAGGGCTTCTTCCCTTCCCTTCCATATAAGTTCCTCAGGACCATCTCCCAGCGTGCGCAGGCAGCAGCAGCCAGATCTTCACAGAAGGTCTTCCCAGCTTGAAATCGGGATAAGCTCCACTGGTGCAAGCATGGGCTTTGCCTGCCTGCACTAGGGATTGTAGCAGGCAGCTGCACCAATGGGTGTGTAATCTGGGCAAATCCTGTTTCAAGTATTGTATGTTGGGCAATAATGAGAGGATGCCACGCTTGTAAAACTGAACAGGCTCTTTAATGAGAGAACTGTGTTACAGAGATGCTGCAGCTTCAGTTAGCTGTCAAGCCATGTGCGTACAGACTGACTTGCCGATGCCTCCTCCAAACTTTTCTGCAACCTGAGCTCAGGGCTGGTCCTCAGTGTTTTGTAACTCAGGGCGGAAAACGTTTTTGGTGTTCCCCCAACAGCTGAGCTACAAAACCCAAAAAGCCAACAAAAAACTCCCAACCCAAACAAACTAAAATCAGACCAGCACCTCCCCAGGTGTTCATTTGGCACCACCCTTAATGTTTGTCCCTGTGGCTGGCCCTGCCTGTGCTGCTGCCTCCTAATTCCACACAGGTTGCTTCATCGTCAGTCTAGAGAAGGTCTAAATAGTTTCCAGATGAGCTCTTGTGGGGAACACCTTATTAAATCTCCTATTCAGTAAAGTGGCACTTTCCTAATTGTGGCCTCTCAGCAAACATTTTCCAAAGTGTCCCTTAACTGGATATTGTGCATGAGCTATATTTGATACTTAACCAGAAAAAGGAGAGTGTGTATTGTTTGTAGTGATTTTTCTTGTAGTTCGTGCTTAATTAGTAGCTCTGTAAGGGGAATGACTTCAAGAAAGCAGTGTCCATCTCCTTCCCCTCCCACCACACCCTTATACTTGGTAGAATGACTGTAACCATTTTCCGTCAACAAAGAGAGCTGGCTGGTTTGTTAGAAGTGGAATGCATTGAAGCGATCTGTTTTGAAGTGAGATTTTCCATGGATTTCAGTGTGCATCTCTGTACACCCAAGATCCCTGCCATAATTGTGTAACTGTGAGAAATGTTGTCATTGGTTTTTCAGAATGAGAAAAATATCCACCTTTTACTGTACATGGTGTTTGTTTAGCTTTATCAAGGAATGGTACATTGTCCAAGAGGTGGTCAGCTCAGGCTAGTTTGATTTTGATTTCCTTTCTTCGAACACCCTCACTAAAGTTTATGCAAATAGTATAGGTGGATCACTTCTTTAGCCTTCAACACGTTATTGTAAATGGGAGGCAGGAGGTGGAGCATCTACAGAGTTTATTTTAGATGCATTACAAGATATTATAAAGCATCTAACAGCCAATTAGATCACTACAAGAGCAAGGAGATTATGGACAGTCAAGACTTAGAATGATGGTGCAGTCTGATGACGGTGCAGCCTTAATTAGTGTCCCCCCCCCCCATTCGTTTTAAAAAGACAATACCTCAGGCCTCTTGCATATGGCTGAGTGCTGGAGACTGATGCCTTCTGTTTATTCCCAGAAAACCTGCGGCATGGGTAGCAGCAGTGCAAGGCCCCTCACCCTTTCACCGTTATGCCTTAGCTGTTTTGGAGAGACAGCCTTGAGTAGTGGTAGCGTAATTCACTCTCCAGAATCATTGAGTTCTTGGTCTGTTTATTGAAACTGCCCATGAAAGCGCCATCTGTGGTGGTTTCGGTAATGAGGATACTCCTCCACTAGGAGGGGGACTGAGCACCAACTCATTCCAATGTTCTGAACGTGAGATTGTAACAGCATCCACCCGCTACTGATCTGGACTGGATTCAGACAGATGATTTCAAGATCAGATGGCTAGTTTTTAGGTGGAACCCTGGATAAATTAATATAATCTCCCATTTATGGACTCGTGTATAGTATTATTTCTTGTAATTGCTGTGTCTAATTTTTTTCCCAATTTATCTTTCGGTAACTTTCCAATTTTCTTCTGTTAAGCTGTGTATTAAATGCTTTACAACATATTCAAGGATTGATAATAAAAAAGGTTCAACCTAACTTTGACGCAGAGGGATGAGGATGCAGCCCTATCGATTTAAGATGAGACCAAGTGAGATCTGACAGGCTAAATATGGTTAGACCTGGTCAGTGCAAGAGAAATCTAAGGTGCTGCAGGAAGTGTTGTTTTCGGTGGCTCAATAGTTCAGAGCACTGGTACATGAATACTTGGTAATTATGTTAGGGTGCCTTGTTCTGTCACATGTGCCATCTGCGGTTGAGATGTCAAACTGAGATTTTGATCACTTGGGATTGAAATACTTTTTGCAAGAGTAATTGCATTGGGACTGGTTTCCTGTCCAAATTCCATTTTGGGCCCTAATTACATTCTGACTGGCTATATTCTCCTTAAGCTGGACAATAGTAGAGTATTCTTCGTCACTTCCTGCCTTACACCCACACACTAAACAACAGTTTATGTTCATCTGTGTATATATGTGAGAGTACGTTATGGTGCTGGTGTGGTAATCAAAGTCGGGTTTTTGAATGATGGATATTAATATTACCTAATCAAATACAAGATTAAAGGAGAGGGTCTTGGTAAAGGACCCTCATGTATCTGATGTGTTTGCGCCACTGCAGGCACATTGATTGTCAGGTACATGGGTTGCATTTTAATGCTCTGGACCATGTAGTAAGCTGTGGTTAGTACAGAGAGTAAAAGAGGCCATGTGACGTGGAAAGTGTTGCTTCAGGCTGATGAATTTCTAGGTCAATATTTACAAGCCAGACAGTAAACTGGGATAGACTAGAAGCTGATGGTAAACAAGAATGGGACACAGATGTCTTTTAACCAGATCTCTGAAGGTTGAATTGTTTCTCTGAAGTATCATGCTGCTGTTATCCTCTTCAAAGAGGATTTGTGTAATATTGTGAACAAAACAGTGCTGGGCATCAGGGGAAGCTGGAACTCACACCTCTTTCCAGTGGTATAATTTCCTATTTCTAACTATGTAGGGTTGTGAAATAATGAACTGTAAAACTGACATTTTTGTGTACTGAAAGGCTGGCACTGACCCCGGACTGAGTTACCCTTGGTCTTGGGCTGGGGTAATTTTAGAGGGGTGTGTGGGGATGTGGCTCTTTGAAGTTGGTCAGTGGTTAGAATGCTCTAATAAATTCTGGAAACGTGGATTAGTGAGCAAGGACAGATGAGTCAGTCAGAGGGTGCGTGATAAGCTGCAGATCCATGACATTAATTTATCATTTTGCCTCCACATATTAGATGTGTTCTTATGCTTTTATATAATATACAATAAATATGTTTATAAAACATTTTTGGATCCTTTGTGATGAAAGGCACTAAATATGAGAGGATAATATATAGAGGAAACAAATCCCCCCCCCCCCAATCCACTGAGATGAGAATAGATGTTAAAAAGGGAGATTTTTATCCTAAACTTTCCATTTATCAACAGTCCAAAGAGTTAAATAACTTGGGAATGAGCTTTCCTTGCCTCTTCAGATTAATCCAGGTGGTTTCATTAATAATTACGGCTGTTTCTGTTGCTTTTTGGCAATGCGCTCTTGTGATGTGTAGCTGTGTGCAGATGTGGCCAGGAAGTTTTGTAACCCTGAGTCTTGCAGGGTGGATGAAGCTTAGCCAGACTGACTCCTTTATGGTTCCCACAGAAGTCTGAATGTGTTGCTCTTTGATGCATTTCATCTTGTGATCACATGGCAAATGCCTCTAGTTTGTCTAGCTGTCTTGGTTGCTGTTGTCTCCTGACATCTCTTGCTCTGGGGAATGTTTGCACAGATAATATCTTTGGCATACCAGATGGGAGCAGACGCCCATATAGTGCTGCATGCTGGACAGTGGACTCAATCCTTCCAGCAGTTGTGTGTGCAGCTATCATAGACTTGGGGCAGAATTGGGTCTATTATTGTTGAAATGCAAGTTTTCCTTATTGTGTGGAAATGCAAAAATTGTGCTATGTCTTTGTCAAAGTTATCACTGCCTTGAATGCTCCTGTAGTTTACTGCACTACTTCATTTTTTCTTGGGAGAGAATCAGAGAAATGAGGACTCTGCTCGCTGGATATTTTCTAATCAAATAAGCTATTGAATAGTTCTTCTGGTTATTTTCTTGCTCAGCTTGATAAATATTGTAATTGCTGAATTGTAAAAATTAATTTGAAGACTGTTGGGGATTTATTTCATGCCCTTGGGGCAGTTGCTTTTGTGGACGAGGGAAAAGATTTTTAAAAGACGCAAAGCAGAGATTTATTCATTAATATTTCTGTGCAGAATAATGTAATACACAGATATTTGTATTCGGAGAAGTGTGTACCTGAATCTAGAAAGGATCCAAATCTGGAATCT
Organism: Lepidochelys kempii; assembly: GCF_965140285.1. Lineage (NCBI taxonomy): Eukaryota > Metazoa > Chordata > Testudines > Cheloniidae > Lepidochelys > Lepidochelys kempii. Next base: position 82,188,362 of record NC_136386.1, read on the forward strand.
TGAATTCAAATCTCTGTACCTCTTTGGTATTGGGTTTGTTTCCATGGTTCTAAATGTGTCCCAGTGGTTTTGGTGCCATTCTGGATTCAAAACCAGACTGGACATGCACTATGTTTGTAGTTTGGATGTGATCCGTGATCTTGCAAGATTTTCTGCATGTTGTTTTTGTAAATGTTAACCAAACTAGTAATGATCTGTTTGAGCCTTCTAACCTTGTTCAGAGCCTGCTGTAGACAGCCCTGCTATGTCAGGTCAGCCTTCTGCAAAATGTGTATAATAGAGTCTATGATCCTGTAGCTTCTGGGGAAGTAGCACTCGGTAGATACTCTGGTGAACTGGAGAGTAGTGTACACTGTACCCTTGATTCATTCTGAGCTATGCTCCACAAAATTATGAAGAATTCAGATTCAAAAGCTTTTTGGAACTGTTGCATAATGTATTTAAATGCCTTAGTGTCACTCTACTCTGGGAGCCCAGATCTGCAAGCCACTGTTACCTCACTACCTTAATAAGAGAGCGCTTTGCTGGAGACAGACCAGTCTGTCTGCTTCACTAGCAAATACCTTGAGACTCTGCCAGTTTTAACTGTGCCTTGCATAAGTGATCCCCAATTCCTGAGTTCTCCAGGGATGTCTGTCTGCAGTGTCCATTCCCTCTCACTGAGCACTCACAGAAATTAAGTTTGCTACCTCCGAAGAGCCAGAGCACACACCAGTCTGTTAGTTTGGCTGAAATCCCTGCACTGGGCTGACTTTGTAATAAAACAAGAATAAGCTTATTAATAAAGAAACAGATTTAGGTGATACCAAGGAAGAATTAAAAAGATAGGAAAGGATTACAAACAATACAAAAATAACACACTTTCTGGTGCCTACACCTTAATTTTAGCAAGCAATGTCTTTAGCTAAAATGATTTCTCAATTACATCAAGCTACCAGCATTTCTAGCCTTCCAGGCAAGAGGATCCAGTGCTGCCTCCTTTCCCGCCAGGGGATGGATAGCTAGAATGTATTTTTGCTCCCCTTATATTTCCCAAAATCCATTTTTTTTGTCTCAAGAGCCAGGAAAACCTCCTGAAAATTCAGAATCTGGTGTGTATGTCCCCTCCCTCAGTGTGCTCATCGAGCTGTTTCCTCTGCTACTTGTTAGCTTGATTGCTTTGTTTACCTTATGTGCAATTTTACTTTAATTGTCTTTAACTTGCAGTCAAGCCATGCAGACAGACAAATTTGCATTCCCTTATCTAAGGCAGGCTCGTTTATCCACTGCTGCTAAAAGGAAAAGGAGTACTTGTGGCACCTGAGAGACTAACCAATTTATTTGAGCATAAGCTTTCATGAGCTACAGCTCACTTCACTGGGTGCATAAAGTGGAAAATACAGTGAGGAGATTTATATACACACAGACCGTGGAAAAAATGGGTGTTTATAATACACATTGTAAGGAGAGTGATCACTTAAGATGAGCGATTACCAGCAGGAGAGTGGGATGGGGGGGGGGGGGGAGAGAACCTTTAGAAGTGATAATCAAGGTGGGCCATTTCCAGCACATTTCTAGGAGTTAACAAGAATGTCTGAGGAACAGTGGGGGGGAAGGAGAGGAGAGGAATAAACAAGGGGAAATAGTTTTACTTTGTATAATGACTCAACCCCTCCCAGTCTCTATTCAAGCCTAAGTTAATTGTATCCAATTTGCAAATTAATTCCAATTCAGCAGTCTCTCGTTGGAGTCTGTTTTTGAAGTTTTTTTGTTGAAGAATTGCCACTTTTAGGTCAGAAATCGAGTGACCAGAGAGATTGAAGTGTCCTCCGAGTGGTTTATGAATGTTATAATTCTTGACATCTGATTTGTGTCCATTTATTCTTTTACGTAGAGACTGTCCAGTTTGACCAATGTACATGGCAGAGGGGCATTGCTGGCACATGATGGTATATATCACATTGGTAGATGTGCAGGTGAACGAGCCTCTGATAGTGTGGCTGATGTGATTAGGCCCTATGATGGTGTCCCACAGGTGTCCCGGTGTGGTGTCCCACAGATTAGGCCCTATGATTAGGCCTATGATGTCCCACAGATTAGGCCCTATGATGGTGTCCCACAGATGATCTCTGTGTGTATATAATGTCTGCTGCAGTTTCCACGGTATGCATCCGATGAAGTGAGCTGTAGCTCACGAAAGCTCATGCTCAAATAAATTGGTTAGTCTCTAAGGTGCCACAAGTACTCCTTTTCTTTTAACTTCACTTTTATTTTCTTTATTTCCAGATTGATAAATATCTTTATTCCATGCGGCTCTCTGATGAAACACTGGTGGATATTATGGCTCGCTTCAAGAGGGAGATGCAAAACGGTCTTTCTAGAGACTTCAATCCAACAGCCACAGTAAAAATGCTTCCTACATTTGTAAGGTCAATTCCTGATGGCTCAGGTAAGGATTAGAATATTGTGTGATGTGTTAATGTAAGACACTGCATGAAAATGTCTTTTTAAACACTACTGAAACCAAACAAAGCATTTTACTTTCTGGAAAGCCTCATATGCATGTATTCATTCCAATGCATGGATCTAACTTGCATAATTTCTTTACAGACCTATGCAAAATGGGTCACATTAAACCTGGAAGAGATTTTTTTACACTTCTTTCTAGGTATTCTGTCTATCAACACTCCCACACTGTTAGTCGGATTGAAAACCTTGTTTTCATTACAAAATTCTTGTTGGTAAAATTACAGATTTTTTTTTTTTTTTAACCGATTAGCAGTGGTGTATAGTGGACTAGGGGTTTTAAAGGTGGACATATGAGTGAGTGTCTTTTAAAAATACCACATATCCTTCACAACCCAAGGAGATGGTGCGTTGGTATTTGGTAGCAGATTTTGCCCTTATTTTAATTCTCTCAGTGATTCATTTTCAGTCTCTGCGTTATTTAATATACATGAGTTAGTAATTACACTGCATTTCTGCAGTAGATTTAAATCTTTGTTTGCAGCATAGTTGTGCAGTCATGTTGGGAGAACCAGTTGGGTTAAAACCAAAAAGTTAATATTAGGCAGTGAAACACTGGGCTGTATTGTGAGTGGAAATCTTTTATGCTTCTGCTCTGCTTTCGCTTCTTGTAGCTTAATACTAATTTTTTATGCTTGAAATTAGAGAACTGTGTTACGCATATTTTTCAAGTCCCCCAGTTTCACTTTTGTGCTGTTGGCTACTATGTTGAAATTTACTAGTGTGCGGATTGCCAGCCCAAAGCCATTTATCCGCTTAAGCCAGACATAGAAGCTGCTGTGGCAGACCCTTGGTGAAGTGACCATGCATAGTTGCTACGGGAATGGGTTTTGCCAGGGTAGTGGGAGTGATCCTGGGTTGGGGGTCCATGTTTATGTAGATTCAGTAGCCCCAATGTCTCATGCAACAGATATGGAGAGTATATGGCTGCCATAGAGGGGTGATTCAGGAGTTCTGCACTCTGGCTATGAATGGGATGGAATGGATTTCATTTTTCCACTCCCTCTGCATGCTACCACACTGAACCCAAATACTTTAGACTTTCTACAGAGGGAGTAAATTTCACTCTATGTGCATGTGTTGAGTTGTATGTTGGCCTAAGAAGGAAGGAATGACATGGCTGTGACTGGCCATGCATTCTGTTCTCCTGTTCATTGCTGCAGAGAATGTATGTTCCTGGTGCCCTATGGCAATTCTAACATTTTGCTGACCCTGAGCTTCAGATTTTCCTGCATCTTCACTTCTTCCAGGCAAGCACAAATATATCCCCTATCTCACCAACACTCAGTCTCTATTAGATAAAAACCGTGACACATACTGGTAAGTGAAACAGATAACATTATGAATTATTAAAAGACATAAATACAGAACCAGGAGACCTTTAGGCACAATGCAGCATGCTGCAGGATGGCCTAGGCCTGGAATAGGTGGGAGGTATTGGGCGTCAAGATTTAGAAACCATCGGGGTTGGACCTGGTGCAACAAGCCTGGTTCCAGGCAGTGCTGTTAGCGTCTCACTTTCATAAACAACAGCTTAACTTGGAATAAAAAACAAAATATAATAAAATAGTGACATTAAAATCCAATCCTTAGGCAGAGCTGAGACAGGAAAAATGTAAAATTTAGTGTCTCCCCTCATCAGGAGTGTACAAATGAATTAAAATATTGGTTTCATCATAAATATTACATGACTTACAAAAAGAAACGGCAGATATTATTCAAGAAGTGCTTTTATTGCTCAACTCTATTCCCATTTAAATTGGTGATAATAAAACTCCCATTGACTTCATTGGTGCACAAAGAAAGTGGTGATAGTACGTGTGTTGCTGTACAAACATAGAAGATGACACCAGCCTTCTCCAAGGAGCTTGCAGTCTATATCTAGTTCAGACACAGAAGTAGACTGTGCACTCTTGAAGTAGTGTAGGTTTTTAGTATCTATCTTTGGATAATAATTGAAAAATTAAATGATTATGCTGCTCAATATTTGTATAAAATGCATGTCTGACTTAAAATATGAAAAATACAATATTTTCTGTACGTAACTATTGGTGTTTGTGTTCCTGAAATTGCAAATACATTGTCCGTCATGTGTCTTACATTCTCCACAAATGAAAAATCCAGTATTGAACTAATGAGACTAGAGTGCCCCTTTCATTTTTAATAATAGAATGCTGAATGAAGATTTTTGCCCTTACTCTTCTGTACAAAATCCTTTACCACAGTCATGGAAAAGTGGCTGTTATATCTCTGTTTAGACTCTGGTAAAAGATGTTGGACATAACTCACCCATTGTATGAGCCAATAAAAAGCGGCACCAGGTGAAACTGGAAATGGGAAAATATTGAGCAGTTCATGGATTTCTGGGACCTAGAACCTAATGCACTCAGACCAGACACACATGTATCTAAGGCCTTGTCTACACTACTGGGGTAAGCTGACCTAAGTTGCGCTACTCCAGCCATGTGAGTAATGTAACTGGAGTCGACGTAGCTTAGGTCGAGTTACCACGGTGTCTTTACTGCGCTGTGTCAACGGGAGACACTCTCCCATTGACTTGCCTTCCTCTCGGGGAGCTGGAGTATCGGACCGGAGAGCACTCTGCCATTGATTTAGTGAGTCTTCACTAGACCCACTAAATTGACACACGCTGCTGCATCGATTGCAGAGTCGATCTCCCCAGTAGTGAAGACAAACCCTAAGATCAGAATAGAGTCCTGTGGGAACAATCTTGCTAACAAGATTTACAAGATTGTTAAATCTTGTAACAACTGTGGAAAATTTAGTGACAATAATTTCAGTGCATGAATTAGCTGTAAATCCCAAACCATGAAGGATGAATGAAAGCTTAATATTCTGAAGAAATTCTGTTAATAATAAACCTTTTGAGTAATATCTTTTAAAGACTTTGGAGATGTTCTTAGAATTATTATTATTTTTTAAAATTCTGAAGTCATTAATTTGAGAATGCAGAAATGTTCTTGGCCATAATGGTCAGGAAAGCATCTGAAGCTATTTAAAATGCTTTACAAAAAGATCTTTATGAATTAACTTCTGGTATGCTTAATTGCATTTTTGTGTTACAAAACTTAGACTAAAGGCTGTTACTTAGGTTTAAGTTGTGAAATAATCTAAATCTGAAACATTAATATACTCATAGAATGTTTTTTTTTTTTAAACTGAAAAGCCTGAATTTCTTATTAAACTTTTGGTTTGTAAGGAGAGCCAAATATATTTGCAAACAAATGTGTTAATTTGTTACCTATTGCCGGAATAGACGTTTCTGAAGTGCAGTATTTGTTTGAAGTATATTCCAGGGTGCATTTAAGCTTGAAAAAGGACCATCTGTTCTAGTGTTTGTTTATCATTCATTATTGAAGGTAATGGCTTGTACCAGACAAATGATGTTTTCTTATGTTATGGCTTATTCAGGTATTTCATTTAATGAGGTGACCGGGGTGAATACTTTAACTTCGATTCTGTGACAGCTGAGACAGCTATGAAAACCCTTTTTACTGTGTTAAATATGATAAAAGAAGCTACATGAAGAATTTTGAGGCTATGTTCAGATTTTAAATTATGTTCATTTGCACAACTTAAATAATTTCTAAAACTGTGTAGTTTTAAAATACATGTGAAAGTACTAAGGGAGCTTTCTTCCAGTAAACAAAACAGGATCAGCCCAATGTTTGAGGCAGCAGAAAAAGAGAGCTTGAAGTTATGTGGTAAAAGTATTAGAAGAGACTTAGATTATAAATTTTGTCTTTAATATTCAACTTTACCAGTTGTAGTTTATTTTTTATGTATGAATTGTTTTTGATGTCTCGCATATGGTGGTTTGCTTGATACTAGATGCTGCAACTTGGGAGAACTTGAACAACTTCTGTAGGGAACTTACTTACCCCTTTAGGAGTTCCTAATTTCCAGGATGGAAAATGACAGCTGGTAGGTGTCTCAGACTGGCCCAGTAATCCCCTGTACAGTCACCAGTCTGTTGCAAGTGGATCCAGTCATTGGGCCCCACATGTTTCCAAAGCAACTGGGTCTGGGTAGAGTCTAGTCACTATTTCTAGCTCTGGGACTCTAGAGAGCATGCTCCCAGGGTCAGCCCCCTTGTCTGACATCCTTCCGTGAGATATGGAAAACTTCTATACAGCCACCCTAGATGCTGAAACCAGCGTGAGACCTCCTGACCTCCCCGAGTCACTTACACATGCTCCCTCCATAGTTCCCTCTAGGCTGTGGGCACTCTGGTTTCACTCACTTAACCCCTTGAGAAACAGTGTGGCAGAAAAGCAAGGAACCCAAGTGTAGCTGAGGAATTGCTTAATCACAAAAAGAAAAGGAGTACTTGTGGCACCTTAGAGACTAACCAATTTATTTGAGCATGAGCTTTCGTGAGCTACAGCTCACTTCATTGGATGCATACCGTGGAAACTGCAGCAGACATTATATACACACAGAGATCATGAAACAATACCTCCTCCCACCCCACTGTCCTGCTGGTAATAGCTTATCTAAAGTGATCATCAAGTTGGGCCATTTCCAGCACAAATCCAGGTTTTCTCGCCCTCCACCCCCCCCGCCCCCCACACAAACTCTCTCTCCTGCTGGTAATAGCCCATCCAAAGTGACAACTCTCTTCACAATGTGCATGATAATCAAGGTGGGCCATTTCCTGCACAAATCCAGGTTCTGTCACTCCCTCACCCCCCTCCAAAAACCACACACACAAACTCACTATCCTGCTAGTAATAGCTCATCCAAAGTGACCACTCTCCCTACAATGTGCATGGTAATCAAGGTGGGCCATGTCCAGCACAAATCCAGGCTTTCTCACACCCCCCGCCCCCTTTTTTTCCGGACAGTCTCTATGTAAAAGAATAAATGGACACAAATCAGATGTAAAGAATTATAACATTCATAAACCAGTCGGAGAACACTTCAATCTCTCTGGTCACGCAATCACAGACATGAAGGTCGCTATCTTAAAACAAAAAAACTTCAAATCCAGACTCCAGCAAGAAACTGCTGAATTGGAATTCATTTGCAAATTGGATACTATTAATTTAGGCTTAAATAGAGACTGGGAGTGGCTATTTCCCCTTGTTTTTTCCTACCCCCCCCCCAGACGTTCTGGTTAAACTTGGATTTAAACTTGGAGAGTTGTCACTTTGGATGAGCTATTACCAGCAGGAGAGTGAGTTTGTGTGTGAGGGTGTGGAGGGTGAGAGAACCTGGATTTGTGCTGGAAATGGCCCAACTTGATGATCACTTCAGATAAGCTATTACCAGCAGGACAGTGGGGTGGGAGGAGGTATTGTTTCATGATCTCTGTGTGTATATAATATCTGCTGCAGTTTCCACGGTATGCATCCGATGAAGTGAGCTGTAGCTCACGAAAGCTCATGCTCAAATAAATTGGTTCATCTCTAAGGTGCCACAAGTACTCCTTTTCTTTTTGCGAATACAGACTAACACGGCTGTTACTCTGAAACCTGCTTAATCACAGTCATTTGAGGCCTTGTCTAGAGGGAGAAAGTGTGTGGTAGCAGGATCCACATAGCCAGTTAGTGCACAGCATGCTAGTGTGCCATAGATTTATACCCATGTTGCCGTGTACTAACGCTCAGTGTAGACAAGCCATTACTCTTAAAACACTTGAGAGTTATAGCACTTGGAAAATAACAAGTCCTGACATGCCCCCTCTCCTAGTTTGAGCTCCTCCTTTCACGTGAGTCTGTGGTTCATCAGGGCTTGTCAACATTGCTATGCTGCTGTAGTGCTTCAGTGAAGATGCTACCTCTGCTGATGGGAGAGCTCCACCTCTCCAGGAGGTGGTAGCTATTGCGACAGGAGAAGCACGCCTGTTGACATAGCACTGTCTACATCAGGAGTTCGGTTGGAGCAACACAGTTATACAGAGATGTGCCTTTTCCATACCCCTGAGTGACGTGGTTTTACCGACCATAAATTCGTAATGTAGACGCGGGCTCAGTGTTTCAGATGGGGCAGAGTCCCTCCTGCCCTCTCTCTCCTGCAAGTCCTCCTTATGTGTGGTGGTGGTCAGTCCCCACAGAGCAGAATCCCATCTTACATAGGGCCTTTTTTCCGTGCAATGCGCTCAAACTGTGGGGTTCTGTGTTCACCAGTCTTCAGCAAGGTGTCAAATGCCTTTCCTAGGCAGGGCAACTGCCTGGAATGCAGCAGAGTAGGTTGCCCCTGGACAAGTTTGAACTAATGCAGCTATAGTGCCAATATATCAACACAGGTACAAAACAGATTTCACAATTTGATGTAGTCCTATCACACTTTGTCACAGTGGGATCATTCCTTCTTGAAAGTTACACTGCCTATGGAAGCTTAGTAGGCAGGTTTCTGGAAGACTCTGTGCACATAACATCAAAGCGGGACAGATGAGGAGAGGTGGAAGTATAAATAAGACTCTACTAGCTTTTACAGAGGAGTGGTCAGAATAATGTCAGATGTAAGTTCTGGTAGCAGTAGGCAAATTACAGACACATGAGTTGTGGGACAAAGATTTGGGGTCAGTCAAATTAGATTCTTGACCATATAGATGGATGCGAGAGTTGAGTTGAAGAGAAGCTGGAGATAATGAAGTTTCAGGGATGATACTTAGCAGTTAAAAGTGCATCAGTATTGATTTTAGACAGACACATGGCTGAAACAAGCAATGTCAAGGGAGTTGGGAATTTCCTTCATAGGAATTATACAAGAGGTTGAATTCAAAAGAAAGGTGAGATAGATATTTATATGGATCAAGGATTGAATCCCGTGAGGCATCATAGTAATGAGGACAAGTGGTGCAATTGGGTCTGTGCTAACTGCAATGAATGGTATAATATGTGGCAAAGGATTTATTCTGTTACTCTTGATAAGTGAAATCCTGGTCCAGAAGAAGTCCGTGGCAAAACTCTCATTGACTTCAATCGAGCCACATATGTATATGTAGTTTCTGAAGTTTAACCAAAGTGACAAATCAGTGAAGAGGTGGAATTTGGGAGAACACAAGAAAGTGCAGTGTTACCTTAACTGTGCTGCTAAGCTGGAAACAGCCTTCTAAAATCCATTGGCTTTTCTGTGTGTGTGGGTGGGGAGGAGGAGCGTGGCTCAAGGGCTTCAGTGTTCATGTATTGCACATACTGGCCTGTAGCTCATTGTTATAAAGATTGTGTAAGTGTTTCCCTCATTATCTCTTCTTTAAACCGTTAATGATCACTGTCCTGGTTTGTTCCATTGTCGGATAAGACAAGACAGTTCAAGTGTCATCACCTGGATCAGTCAAGTATATTTACACAGCAGTAAAACAAGCACTGAAAGTGTGACCTTTTCAGATATATGCCAGTCTCTGTAGCATGACTGGGTCACATTCTTAAGGCTTTTTGAACTGCTCTTGAGGTAGATGATCAACTGAATTGGCTTCGAAGTTTTGAAACCCGTCTCCTCTCCTTTTGAGATAGGGACGGAAATGTCCTAATATTTTCCCTGGTTTGCAGGAGGAGATCATTTTAGGCAGCTGTATCTGTGTCAGATTCAGCAGAAGTCACAAATTTTGAACTCGTCTGTTGTGACAGCTATCGGTTTGTCGAGACAGTTTTTAGTATGACTTCTCTCTGTCTGACATCTGTTGCATTACTGTAGTTTTCAGGGAAATTTAGCTCCCATGAATGAAACTCTTGGTTTATAGGTTTCAGAGTAACAGCCGTGTTAGTCTGTATTCGCAAAAAGAAAAGGAGTACTTTTGGCACCTTAGAGACTAACCAATTTATTTGAGCATAAGCATTATCATACACATTGTAAGGAGAGTGATCACTTCAGATAAGCTATTACTAGCAGGAGAGTGGGGTGGGAGGGAGAGAAAACCTTTTGTAGTGGTAAACACCCATTTTTTCATGGTTTGTATGTATAAGAACATCTTCTGTATTTTCCACAGTATGCATCCGATGAAGTGAGCTGTAGCTCACGAAAGCTTATGCTCAAATAAATTGGTTAGTCTCTAAGGTGCCACAAGTACTCCTTTTCTTTTCTTGGTTTATAGTTAACTGTGTTCCAGTGTAAGTTGGAGTGATTTAAGGCTAAATTGTATCCAGATGCACCAAAACTTCAGATTTCTCCCAGAAATACTTTAGGTCCCCCTGGAAAGACTCTTCCTCTCAGTCTGTGCCCTCCCCCACAGAAACACTCTTTAATCTTCCACACATCATGATTCCATTCCTTCCAGATTTATGATGTTTTCAGCTTGCTCCTCAGATCTTCCTCATTGAGTCTGGTGAGCTTAGTCATGATGCCTGAACCCTGCATCCAGTGGCACTTGCCAGTAGCCCTTTGTAAGATCCATGGTGGTAAGGTATCAAGCTCCTCCCAATTTGTCTAGGAGCTCATCAGGCCTGGGCATGGGGTAGGCATCAGATACAGTGATAGCATTGAGCTTCCGATAGTCCACACAGAACTGGATCGACCCATCCCTGATTGCTGACCACTACTCCGTTGCCCTCTCTCTGGATAAGCCACACTATTATATACTTGACATCACTGATGTTCAGTGTTGCTATGGCAGTAATCTTAGGTTGAATTGCAGGGAATTAGCTTGACATACTGTGTATAGGCATGCTGGAGATAGAACTTATTTGCCATAAGCATAGTACATGTATTTATGCTTTGTACATAGATTGATGTTTCATAGGTCAGAGCCATTTAACAATTCTGATTACTTGAATCTTGTCTTCCAAATAGAGAAAGGAGATTTCATTGCATTGGATCTTGGTGGATCTTATTTTCGAATTCTGCGAGTGAAGGTCTCTCATGAGAAAAAGCAGACAGTACAAATGGAAACTGAGATTTATAACACACCAGAAGATATCATGCATGGCACTGGAACCCGGGTAGGTTTCTTTTCTCAGGGATACTTATCTAAAATATTAGATCTTTTACATTATCATTTTAAAGAAGTGTAGAAAGAAAAATCTTATTAATGCTTTAATATTCAAAATTATGTATTGAACTCTCTAATTCTTATTGATATTAAGAATAAATAAGCAGCCTTGATAATTATCCAAGGGAACTAGAATACAGCCTTCACTGCACAAGTCACTTCCTGCTAAGTTTGAATTTACAGTTCTAAACCAATTTCTGTGTCTTACCATGTTCTGAAAATGTATGGGAACAGGGCTGAAAAACCTCCCAGTCTTTATAAATGATTAGCTCAATCTACCTTACAATTGAAATGTAGGGCTGTGCCTAGAAGCAGATAAAGATTGGTGACAGGACCAAGTATTCATCCGCCTGGAAGAGGACTCTTGCATGAAAGAGTATGAGGACTGTAGTGTGTTTAAAAAAATATATATACTGTAGGTGGCAAAGTGTTTTATCACCAGATAAATGTGACTTGGTGGTGAATGCTGTTTGAAACCGGGTAGGTGTAATTTTTTCAATCTCCTGTGTTCCTGGAATACCAAATTTGCCTGTGGAGAAGCATTTACTATATGGTCAGGAAATGGGATTACAGAGAATATTTTACATATATATAAATACTCTGCTCCACTGTAACACACATTATGGGATTTTCATTGTTGGGCAAATACAGTTTTTGCTACCTCTCTTTTATTTCTTCATAAGAAGGAGGAGCCATTGAAGAATGTAAAGATTGCCATTTAGAAAATTCAAAGTCCATTTTTTAAAAGTTGAAGAAATGGTTGTAAAGGGATTTCCATCCTCTAATTTTTGCAGATCTGATGACAATTGTTACATAGTTATGATATACAGTATCATCTGATGATCACTCAAATTATTGGGATTAATTTGTATAACAGTTATAGTGATATTTGATCTACACTACTACTATTACAAAGGTTTAAAAAGTTGTGTGTTTTATTACTTTGGCTAGATTGAATGGGTCGGGATTTATCTGAAAGCATACATTGATGTTCATGTACATTTTTAAATTGATTTATGTTACGATTTTTGTGGAGAGGTGGTGTTAAAACTGTTGGGAGGTTTCAGGTGGAAAAGTACCAGGAGAAATGGGTAGACCCATGGACAGTCTGCAGTATACATTTAACACATACAGCTCTACTCTCTCCTTATCACTTTCCCTAAATTTTGATGGTGGCTCTGCCATTCTCCTGACCCCCAGCCCCACATTCCACCGGTGGCTGGTTGTATGTTTTTTTTTTGTTTTTGTTTTTTAAACAAAACAGTGACAAAAAAACGCTAAAGGGTAATGCTGCTGCCTGTTACTCCCTGTGTGATCAGCTGGGTGGCTTTCCAAATGTGTTGCTCAATAGGGTGACCAGATATCCCAATTTTATAGGGTCAGTCCTGATATTTAGAGCCCTGCAATTCTGCGGATATCCGCAGATGTGGTTGTCCGTGGACTATTTTTGTGGATAGTGGGTTGGATGCGGATACAATCACACAAGGCTGTGCTCACCAGTGACGCCTGGCCCGCAGTGTCCGGCTCTGGCAGCTTGGGGGGCACAACACGCTCAGGGCCAGGAGCCAGTGGCTGGGGCTGGGCAGCAGGCTGAAGTCGGGGACGTCCAGCACCTGCTCGCTGCGCTGCTTCCCGTCCAGCGGCTTGGACCCCTCAGCAGCACCAGCATCCTCATCATGGCCTGGCCCGGCAGCACTGGCTGCGCTCCCGCCTGCCGGCTCCTCGGCAGTGGGGCCTTCCCCCAGCTGTGGGGATTGGAGCAGGTGGGCCCTGGCGCCACACCCCCTGCCCCGCTATGAGGCAACACGCACTGCTGCTGCCGTCGTTCGCGAGCCCCCGGGAGCAGCACGTGATGCGATGCTCCTTCCCCCCAGCCTCCGCACTGCCTCTTCCCTGCAAGACACACGCTTCCCCGCTTGCTCATCTCCACTCTCTCCTCTCCCCACCCACCAGTCGCTTGTCCTTATGAGACAGCTTGCTGGTGCAGCTACACGGAAAAGACAGCTAGTGGATTGCAGGTTGGATCGTGGGTTGATTCTGGCAGATGCAGATCCACATTTTTGTGTCTGCTAGGGCTCTACTGATATTTGCGGCTTTGTCTTACATAGGCGCCTATTACTCTCTACCCCCTATCCTGATTTTTCATACTTGCTATCTGGGCACCCTGTTGCTCCAAGATGTGCTACAGAAGTTGGGGATTTGGGTAGCTTCATGTAATCTATCAACTTTTTTCCTGGCCCCATGGCAGCAGCAGGAGGAGCTTCTGTGGAGGAGTTGGGCAATTGCCAGCTTTTCACAAGACTGCTCATCCTCTGCTCTCCAGCATCCTCTGCTGCTTCCCTTTCTGCCCCTAACTCAGAGGCCAATGAGAGACTGGCCAGAGCATGATTTTTCTCCCTGTTGCCACAGTGGCTACCACATGGCTTTTTGGTCTTGTGGGACTCTTAAGCATTTCTGGGATGCTTGAGGTGACATTTACGTCCGTTGCCTCTTTAGAATCCTGTGGCGGATTGGATGAAGAGAGATGGGAGGAAGAGTGATTCCCAAATCCTATCACTTAATCATGCTGATCGAACTAGCACACACTAAAAGTAGGGTGTAGCCACCAGTGTCATGAATGGCAGGAGGGTCTCACTGCTCAAGTACATGCTTAGCATCTTGGGTGGGTACGTTCTTGGAGTGACTAGCTCCTCTGTGGCTGCACTCTGTTTTTAGCAAGCTAGCTTGGTCAGATGTCTCCATGATATGAAATTTGCACCTGCAGCTTTAAGGGTATGTGTAGACATACCCTTAGAGAACTCAATGAGGATTGGAACCCATTGTGCTAGGTGCTGTACAAATACATAGTGAAAGGCTGTCCCTGCCCTAAAGGGAATTAAGTCTAATTTATGGCAAGATTCCACAAGCAGGTGCTGCAAACAATGGGAAAAAATAGAGGAGAGAGGGCACAGGAAACACTAAATGTGTATTCTTATTACTTGGGCTAGTGGTGTGCGCAGTTAGATGGTTAAGGCCAGTTAAATATGATTTTTAAAAGTAAGTCATAAGATAAACAAATAAGGCAACTATTAGAAGGCCCTACATATATTAAGAGACCAGCTGCCTGGGCTCAAAACTAAAAGGAATTGTCAAGAGGGCTTTAAACTGGGAAGAGAGGTAGGAACGGTAGTTATAACTGTACTCTAATGACTAGATACTCTCTAGTCTATCTAGATACTGGTAAAGAAAGAAATAAGCTGGAAAGATCATCAGAATTAGATCCATTTCCTTAGTTCTTGTATGACAATGTAAACATGACTAAAATTTTCAGTGGTGGTATGTTAGTGGCAGAATTCGTGCTGTACTTCTACAAGGGCATCTGAGGAAACTGATAGGCACTCAGGTAGTTAATGATTAAATGCTTTTGACTGATTCTTATGCTAGTGGTTCCTTTAAATTTGTGAACCAATTTCACAATTACCTGAATAGCTGTTCCATTGACCTTCTGAACAGGATTGGTTACTAGCGCTCGTTAACCTCAAAGATTTATCCTCTTAAATCCCATTCAGATTAGTGGAGGAATTGTGAATGATGACTTCATGTCTAGCTGGCAGAGCTTATTTTGAGATTTTCCATGTTAGTGTATTCAGACTTTTATCCTTCCCCATCTGTCAGATACAGACATATTTCGCTTTTATATAAGTAAATTTCATTTAATCTCCTGTTGAAGTCTCGGGCAAAATTCCCATTTACTTCAGTTGTGCAGTATCAGGCCCAAAGTTTCTAGAGATTCTTCCAAGTCAGTCTAAAGAGCTAGAGCTAATTTAAAACCTGATTTCTGTATTGATCTTTATACTCAACATCCTACTGAAATAGTGTTTGAGTCTGAGCAATACACATTTAGCTGTTTTTCTGCTGGGTTCCTTATTCCTGAAGTTTACTCTAGCTCCCTAACTCTCTCAGATCTGTAAATTCCTTCCAATTAGACATTAACCCTTAAAAAAATACTGATTTGCAAACTTCCAGCCAAATGAATCCTTCGGAGGACTTGTGTATGAGTCAAAGTGACACTTTGGAAAAAATCATAAACCCAGTAGTAATAAAGATGGTAGCAAAAATTGTAAGCATGTATCTCTCACTTCGTTACTCTGCCTAACAATCCATTTCTCTCTCCTATAGTTCGTTGGTTTAGTTTTATTTTTTAATCTGGTACAGTAATTCCCGTACAATATAAATTAAAGACACTCCTGACTGTGCTTTCATACTCATAAAAGCATAGCTAATAGCTAGTTAATGCACTTGATTTGCCTGTGTAGTTTTTATGTATTAAAATACCTTTTATGCTGTAAAGATGTGCTCTGAGCCATTGGTGCACATTTTGTGGTTTCAGCTCACTCGGGCGTTTAGTGAGGGTGGATAGTTTAGCAGTCTAACAATTACATACAATATATCTATACTTCTTGGAACCACAGGTTTAAATCCTGTCAGGTTGCCCTTCATCTTCTCCAAGACAATGCATGGAGTTCCACAAAACTCACCGTGTACAGTAGGGGATCTTTTTGAATTAGAATTTAAAAAGCAGGGCCTGTGTCCTCCTGGTGGCCCTGGCTGTTTGCCTGAGAGCAGGAGTTTGTATAGGGTTTCCAACTTGCACAAAACCAAATACCCTTGCCCTGCCCCCTGCCTCACCCCCTCTGAGAACCTGCTCCTTCTCACTCCATCCTCCCCTCCCTCTGTCACTTGCTCTCCCCACCCTCACTCACTCGCTCATTTTCACCGGGCTGCCTCTGAGGGCTGAGGTGTGGAAGGGGGCTCTGGGCTGGGGCTGAGGGTTTCGGAGTGCGGGAGAGGGCTCTGGGTTGGGGCAAGGGGTTGAGGTGCAGGGGTATCTGAGGGCTCTGGCTGGGGGTGCAGACTCTGGGGTGGGGCTGGGACTGAGGGGTCAGAGGGCAGGAGGGGGATCAGGGCTGGGGCAGTGGGTTGGCGGGGGGGGGGGGGGAGTGAGGGCTCCTGCTGGGGATGTGGGATCTGAGGTGGGGCTGGGTATGAGGGGTTTAGGGTGCAGGAGGTGGCTCTGGGCTGGGATCAAGGGGTTCAGAGGGCAGGAGGGGGATCAGAGCTGGGACGGGGTTGGGGCACGCGGGGGAGCTCAGCGGTTCAGGGTCCGGGCAGCGCTTACCCCAAGCAGCTCCCAGAAGCAGCAGCATATCCCCACTCCAGCTCCTATGTGGAGGCATGGCCAGGCAGCTCTGTGCACTGCCCCGTCCGCAGGCGCTGTCCCCACAGCTCCCATTGGCTGTGATTCCCAATGGGAGCTGCGGGTGTGGTGCTTGGGTTGGGGGTAGTGTGCAGAGCCCCCTGGCTGCCCCTATGGGTAGGAGCCAGAGAGGGGACATGCTGGAGGGGGGATATGCCTGCTGCATCGCGCTGCCAACCAGACAGTCAAAGGCCTAGTCAGCGGTGCTGACCGGAGGTGCCTGGATCCCTTTTCGACCAGGTGTTCTGGTTGAAAACCTGGTCACCCTAAATTTGCACCAGTGTCCTTGGCTAAAATGTCCTCTTCCTGGACTGTAATTTAATGAGCTCTCTGCTTGTTGTTCACCTGGCTAACCCTAGTGGGGGCAACATTTTAGTGGTGGTATGTATAGTTTGGAAAGCACTTCCACTTGGAAGACAATATATAGATGTATAATGTATTATTACTGTAACAACTCATTTTATATGAACTGTAATACTCTTTTGTTTAATTATAATTCTTTTTATCTCTCATCTGGACAGCTGAGCATGATGTTACAAAAGTGAAGCCTCTTTGATTTCCTTTGCTTTCTTGTTGTGTATGAGGGTACTGGTGCTCTCAATTGCAAAAGATTATAAATTGCAGTGTCCTCTCTGAAATGACCATAATAAGGCTTAATCAGATTAGCTCTTATTTTAGTTATGTGTTTAATGTAGTCTAGTAAGTAGAAATGTCATGCAAACCACTTTTTGGTTCTTCTGAACTGAATAGTCTTGTAAAAAAAATCCCTTTTAAGTTTCATATTTGCTGCTGTCTGTAGTATTTCCTTTATCATTGTGGGATCTTGTAAATTATTTTGATTACAGCTAGTTAAGTACATGGCAACCTACGAGTGATAAAAGGGCTATTTTGTAGTCTCAGTCAGTAGCCCTTGAGTGCTGGTATTTTTCCAGGTTTGTAGTCTCCAAAGAGTCACAATGTGAAAGAAATATAATCTGCTGATACAAGGGGAGAGATTTGTTATAGGTCAATTTGAGGCACAGCCAGCCTTTTGTACTGATAGATATGAATATATTTCTTTTGACATTTCAATCCAAGGAGCTGAGTCAGCTCTATGGTGTGCTCTGTGTATTGCTGTATAGTTAATCACTTTGGCTGGCGGAATGGTCCTCAGTAGACTGTGCGTTTGATGATCTAACTGGAGGTTTCATAGTAATTGAAGAGAATGATCACACACACACACACACACTTTCCATGTGTACAATTTCTGATGTCAGTAAACTGAGAAGTGAATAGCCACAAGAATGAGTGGGTAAAGCCAAGGGGGGATGGAGATGGCAACGACAAGTGTCTCCTGCTGTCTCCTCAAAAAAGCCCAGTGTAAGTTAAAGCTTCCAGAGTCCGCTTTCATTCATGCTACACTTCTTAGCTGACCTCTCAACCCATCTACTCCTATTTTTCTGGCTTTTTCTGGGAGAAACAAACCTGAATGTTCATTTATGGTGTCCTGCATCCTGGCTAGCAGCCCCAAATGATTGTCATTTTAGCAGCTAAGCCATTGTATTAGATGTAGATTTGTTTGTTGATATCATTGCTGGTGCAGAAAATGACACTCGAACCAATAAAGTTCATAATACCCTCGTTGTAACTGACTGACCACTGATAGGTTCGGCCAATCATTTCAGCATTCAGATGGAGTTTGGCCACCGATAGTGTTCTGGACTCTCTTGTTAGGTGTCATCTGAAAAGGAGAGATCTGTTAAAAGATGGAGCATCAGTCACTGGCCTGATTTGCAGCACAGGGAGCAGGTGTATGGGTATGCTCAAACCAGACTGGCGCTCCAGTGCTTCTTATTTTGAAAAGGCTATGAAGTGCTTTGACTCTTACCTGGTTTGAGATTGGAGAGTTGGACTACCATAGTAAGAACCCCAGTAAGGGGTTCCCTTCCGCAGTAAGGGGGGAAGAGAGGTTTTCTAGTGTTGCCTGCCCTGGCCATCTTGTCTTGCTGTGCTGTCCTGGCTTTTCTCTTTGGCTTGCAGTAATGCTGTAGTGCTTGTCACATCTAAGGAGCTACAGTACTGGAGATGTCATCAGTTGACAGAATGTACCCTGCCTGCATAGCTTGGCATTTTAAAAATTCTGTTTCCATCACAGTTTGTCCCTTGGAGCATGTGCAGTATTTTAAAAATCTGTTTTTTTGTTTTTTTTTTAAATGAGACGATGTTACTCAAGGGTTCAGTCCTGCAAGGTTCTGCTGTTTGTGGTCTCAATCTAACAACGCTTCAAGGAATATGAATAGTTTAATTGACTAAAATGATTATTTCAGCTGCTTAAAGTTAAGCTTGTGTTGATTTGCTGTGTCAGCTTCTTGTATGATCAAATGCCAAATATAAGCCCTTTCAGGTAACTGCATTTACCTAATAAATGTATTATTAATAATCTCTTAAAAGAAACTGATTTTTTCGTCTCATCAAATTATTAATAGATGTGTTATACTAAAGAGGCACTTTCCATCATTTTAAGTTTTGCATTTTTTAAAGAGTGGTGGGAAAAAAAGTTAAGTAGAATTTGCTAAAAGAACAATTTCTTTTCCTTACTTATTGAATATTGAAATATTTATCTATTTTGCCTTAATTTTAAAGCGTTATCAGTTCTAAATGACACATGGAAAATGTCTTTTTAAATTTATGAATTGGTTGTTTATAACGGTCACTTTAATTCTTTCCAGTGTTTCCTGTGAGGGTCAAGGCATATTTTTTCCTGAAAACTGTCTTTCTGACTATTGTCATTTTATGTTTCTCTTTTTCTTACAGCTCTTTGATCATGTTGCTGAATGCCTGGGAGATTTCATGGAGAAGCAACAAATCAAGGACAAGAAATTGCCAGTTGGGTTTACATTTTCTTTCCCTTGTAGACAATCCAAGCTAGATGAGGTAAGAATATTTCAGAATTTTATTAATGTAAGCAGAAACACTGTGCTATTAACCCTTCCCTCCTCTCCTCCCTGTCAACAAACAAGCAGTATTTCAGCTGGCCTGACTCTCAGTGTAAGAATCAATTATTGAATATTTCATTGTAGTACTTCATCTCAAGATGATTTAAAAATACTTTTTAACAAATGACCAGTTTCTACTATTTTTCTGTTAACCTTTTAGGTTGAATGATGATGTTTTAATTTAAAGTATAGTATACGGGTTATAATTTTGATGGCCCAATTCACCAATACTTGCTCATAATGACTGCACTTACTCATTGTGAGTAAAAATTGCAGAAATTGGTCCTAAGTTAGGACCTAAGCTTGAGAGGTGGTGAGCACCCTTAGCTTTCTTTGAGCAAAAATGGGAGTGTAAGAATCAGTCCACTAGATTGGAGTGGGGGTGGAAAGCTATTTGATATGGTTTGAAAACAAACATGGCTACAGAATGAAATCTGTCTGGCTGTATTGTTACTCTGAATGCATAATGATTGTTATGTGATTCCCTAAACCACAGAGTGCTCTGCAGTATTGTATTTCTGCATTATTTCCCATCTTTTACTTCAGATAAGTAGAATGCCTCAGTGACTTGCTAATACAGTATTGCTGTAGAAACCATGTACTAATGCTAATGTACTAAGAAGTAATGAGAGTGCACATATTGATAGACCTTCAATATTCTAAACATAACATTAGTACTAGTTCTAAGGAGCTAAATGCTATGGAGAATACAACAAATCACACACCTTGTCATATCCCTCTGGACATAGAGGTTCCAGCAGAAATTTGTAGTGTAGACTTGGTCTCAATGTGTGACCTTGGGCAAGTAATTTACCCTTCCTGTGTGTGTCCCCATCTTTTAAAATGGGGATAATATTTATCTCTCAGGACTGTTGTGAAGGTTATTCACTAATGTTTTTAAGAGATCTTTGGATGGAAGTTGCCCTAGCAGTGCAAGGCACCTACTTTTAATATTCATAGTGCATTTCACATTGCAGAATGGGGCCTGTGCTGGCAGGCAGAGGGTCATTTAGTTTCTGAGTTTAGGTATAATTAGAAGTTCCAGAAGGAATATACTTTTCCAGACAATGTCCTTGTAATGAGAGCAGTCTTCAGGGAGTTTATAGAGTTCAAACAGCAGCTGGAAGCTTGTCAATAAAAGAAGCAACTGCATCAAGCTGTATCCTATGTCAATCATCAAATGAGAATTAGAAGCAGGCATATGACTGAAGAGTCTCATGGATAGTATCTGAGCTTGAGAAATATCAACTGTATATTTAGTGCTTCACCCGGCAAGAGCCTGAATAAAATGGATAGTAGGAATGTATAACCCACGAGACACAACACAAGGGCAGAGGTCAGTGGAATTATTTACATAGTGTCATACATGTACATGGTACCATATAACAAGCAAAATGGACTAGTCCAAGAACAGAGTACCTGTACTGAAGAGTTTCAGTGTAGCAGCCGTGTTAGTCTGTATCTGCAAAAAGAACAGGAGTCCTTGTGGCACCTTAGAGACTAACAAATTTATTTGGGCATAAGCTTTCGTGGGCTACAGCTCACTTCATTGGAGTGTATACTTGCAGGTTGTGGTCTTGCATTGAAATATGCAAGGCTGGACCCCTGCACTCACATGGAGGCCTATTGACTTCGGTTCTGGAGGATCTTGTCGCAAGTTGTGATGCTTCTTAGGGTTCTGAGACACCTCGCTACTGAACCCTGTAACACTTATGCATCCCTGTGCCCTCTGCTGATTGGCACCAACAGGTCCCTAGGTCACACAGGTTCCTTAATGACTTGTGGGCAAGAGCAGTTATTTAGGAGTTAGTGACAGACTATATACATCTTGCTGTGAAACGAGCACTGACGTAAGCAGAGCTGCCATGGCAAACCTTTCTCCTGTATCCACTGAAATAAATACTGTCCAATTTTGAGGGGAGAAAAATTTAACCTTCTGAAAGAATGTATAGGAAGAAGTGGTAGCCAGCTTTTAAGAGGAGAACCTTGCAGACATGCAGGAGTATTAGATCATAGACCATTTGTAGATTTGTGTATTAACTCTTTGGAAGGCACTCAGACTCTGCTGTGGTGGGTGCTGCTATAAAAGCCTGGATGGGTGGATAGCTTGGGCATGTGAGAGAGAAAGAGAGGAAATAAATGATGCTAGTTTGTATCTTCTTTTTTCTTTTGTTGATCAGCAGCTCTTGTCTCCTTCCTCCTTTCATTATTATTTATAATTTATTCACTAAATGCCCCAAAGTGAGCTAGGCGCCATCCAGATACAAAAAATTAGACATGGTCTTTACCCCGGAGAGCTTACAGTCTAATTAACACAATTACAGACCAGGTGATGGGTTAGGAATGCAATACAAGGGAGGGTTTATTATTATTATTTACTATTTGATCCTTGCTTCCCACTTTTGTTACTTTATCCCATAGTTAGCCATCACTGCCTTGATTATTTAGTGAGCCTAGACAATTGTCCATTGTTAAGTAATTTAAACCTAACATTTATTCAAATGCATCTATTTATTTTGTACCTTATTTTTGCTTAATTCTGTTTAGTTTTTTTATTTTATTTTATTTTTTACCCTTTTTTTCTTCCTCTTGAGTCTATTCCTTTTCAATGTTTAAATTATTTTAACCCTTATTGTTTTAAGGCTTTTCTTTCTAATTAACCCTTGCATATTATGTTTTTAAATGATTTTTTAGCTTAGTCATTTGTGATTTTTAAAAATCACATAATTGATCCTTGCATATTTAGCTTTTTGAAAATATTTTAGCCCACTACCTTTTTAAAAATTGTTTTTAACCCTTGCCACATTTCTAATATTTCAGTTTATTTCAACCCTTGAACATTTTCTTTACAATTGCAAGATGCTCATCCTCCTCTCTCCCTCCTGATGCAAATCAGTGATGCCGGATGCATAGCAGTCTGATTCCTGGCACCATCTCCGCTGATCAAGTCTTTCTCTTTCCCTCCACATGAGTTTACTGTCATTCTTCTTTGTCATGCCTGCATGGTGAACCCCCTCTGGGAACTGCAGCATCCTAGTGCCTTAACGGGAGAAATGGGAAACTGGAATGGGTCTTAGAGAAGGAAATCATTCAGGAACAATAATAATCAGTGGAACTTGTAGAAAATTTGAAACTTCAGCCAAGCTCTCTCACTCTTTCACACAAAATCTTTGATGGAAAAACTTTCCCCATTTTTCAACCAGCTATAGTAAGAAACAAAGATTGCCAGTCACATCAGATTAAGATGCATTGTCGGGGAAAAAGAATGACTATCCAAACCCAGGGATTTATAGATTTTTTTTGTTTGTTTTAGAGAAAAAGATAATTTTTTTGTTTGGTTTAATATTGTACTTAATGTTGCTCTCCTTTTTTATTAGGGTATTCTGATAACCTGGACAAAACGCTTCAAAGCAAGTGGAGTTGAGGGAGCAGATGTAGTAAAGCTGCTCAACAAGGCAATCAAGAAACGTGGGGTAAATTTGTTTAGTCTTTTACATACATATGTACGCATATATATATATATATATATACACATACACACACACACGCATATCACATTACGGACTCTAGAAAATCTCTCTCTCTCTTTGTGTGTGTTTGTGTGTGTGTGTTTACTCACACACACACAAAAGGCTTGAGAGACAGAGATATTTTCTAGAGCCCATAATGTGATATGCAGTGGGGAAACAAAATAATTTCATAGTTCCTATGTGAAAAT
This sequence comes from Lepidochelys kempii, assembly GCF_965140285.1. Taxonomy (NCBI): domain Eukaryota; kingdom Metazoa; phylum Chordata; order Testudines; family Cheloniidae; genus Lepidochelys; species Lepidochelys kempii. The sequence continues at coordinate 82,211,749 of NC_136386.1, forward strand.
TTACAATAACTTTAATAAAATTACACATCTCATCATTACACCATTTGTGCCATGAAGCAAAAATTAAGTTACTGTCTCACAATAGTTAACCTGAAAGCTCAAGCAATTTTATCACTCTTGTTAAATGTGAAATTACGTGTATCACCGTGCTAGTTCTCTAGCAGTATCACCCTGTAGCTCAGCAAATTCTCTTCCTGAGCAACTACTTACACATCATATGACTATTACAATCAGGTGAGCCTACTGATGTCATAAAGTGTGACTTGGTCTGAAAATGGAACTCTCTGTTGAAACTGGATACTTTTTGTTCTATTTCAGTAGCAGGAAAACCTTTGATAAGTTGATTTTATCTTCACCAAGACATGCCACTATGTAATCAGTTACTATTTCAGACTTTGAGGAAGATAAATAACACCCCAAATGAACTGATTAATGGAAATGCCTTGATTTTTATTATTTACCGATTACATGCATACATTATAATCTTTACTCAAAGTTTTCAATTAATATTAATTAAAGAAATCTTTACATCAGACATTCAATAGGACAGTTGGAGACTCATGGACTCCTCAAGAAAAACTTAGCAAAACTTTCTATTGTAAGACAATTTGATCTCTGCATCATGTAACTGTGGGTTTTTTCCCTTTTCAGTTACTAGGGACTTTATATAAAGACAGAATCTTGATTTCTTAGGAATTACTCTTTTACTGTTACTTCTCCTTCACCTGGAACATTAATCTTCTAGTGCTCTTGCAGTCTTCTGCAAATAAACTTTATTACCAACACAAGATTGTGACTTCAGATGCACAATAGGCAGGAAGAGTAGGGGTGATTTTCTTAAGAACAATATTCCTGTTTACAAGCAAATACTGTATCTGTAGTAATAGAGAAATTGATTGATATAAGCAGAGTTGTCTTTAAATATAATGTTTTTCAAAGTTCTGTGGGTCAGTGACATTTTACATTGACGTATTGATATTAAATTTTTTAAAGAAAAGTGTGTGATATAAGTAAAATTCTCTTTTCTCTTTCAGGACTATGATGCAGACATCATGGCTGTTGTAAATGACACAGTAGGAACAATGATGACCTGTGGGTTTGATGACCAGCGTTGTGAAGTTGGCTTGATTATAGGTGACATTCATTCCTCTGCTACAGTGGACATACTGCATTTTGTTTTTTGTTGGCTTGTTTTGTTAATATCTGCTAGTATCTTTTCCTAAAGGTACTGGCACGAATGCCTGCTACATGGAAGAAATGAGGCATATTGATCTGGTAGAAGGTGATGAGGGGAGGATGTGCATTAACACTGAGTGGGGAGCCTTTGGAGATGATGGGTCACTAGAAGACATCAGAACTGAGTTTGACAGGGAGATTGACCGTGGATCCCTCAATCCTGGAAAACAACTGTAAGTGAGACTTTCATTTGCTTATTTAGTGGCACAAAATGATTGAGACTAATCTATAAAATCACAGTAGAGCAATCTCAGGATTAGGCATTTTAGTGAGGCAGGTATAGGAAGCAGCCTGTGAAGTCTGTTACATTTAAAACTGTTCCACCTTGTGGTCTACAAACCATAGGCCAGGGGAAGCTTTGAGATCTTACTGAGGGATGGACAAAATGAAATATAACACCCCCCCCGGACTCTTGCCCGTGGCTCAAGTGAATTGATCCAAAGCCTTTTTATTCTAAAGTCCTGTTCCTACACTGGCTGACCCCACCATCACAGGTCTTCAATAAGATTGGGCCTCATTCTTTTCCAATCCAGAAGTTTCCAAGCAAATTGCCTTTTTTCCTCTTCCCTCGCTGTGAACTTCCAACAGGTCTCGACTCCTTTCTTCGCTTAATACTTCAATAGGCCCAAATTCCCACTTCACCACATTCTTAACCTGTTAAAGTTTGGTTTACAGGCCCAAAAACTCAGGCACTTGCTGCTGTGCTTTGACTCCAATGAATTTAAATATCTTGCACTGAGAGATCTCAGTGAAACCAGTGATATTTTTTTTTCTTCTCCATCCCCCACACCACCTCTCTTCTCACAGCTATCTATATGGCTCATCCCATATACCTGTTTTCCCTTTCAAACTTCCTGCACCCTCAGCAGGCTCTCAGACCTTTGTCCCATGTAAATCACCTCTCTGCAGCAGGCTGTAAGAATTTCGGTGAGTCTAAGGTTGGTGAAGGAGAACAAATCAAGTTGTACTTTGGATGGCTCTCAGGTCTTTTAGCTTTTGGTGTCTCTCTGATCTTCAGGCTGGATTTACAACTTTCCTGCTGGAATTTATTGCTGCCTGGTGGCTGCTTTAAACTTGCGCAGCTGGTTATGACTCCAAGTAGAGACTGGGTGCAGCAGAGGATTTGGATCATGGTTCATAGAACAAATGTGGGCTGTCTGAACTGGGCAGAGGGAAGCAAGATAGCTCTGTTTTACTACCTGGTAATTAATGTGTTAAGATGGGGACTGCAGTAGGTGGAGGCACTGGTGCTAGCTATGCTGATAATATGCCCATAAAGCAGTGGGGCTAAGGGAGGTTTAGTACTGCATGTTTATGAACCATAGAAAAGGAGGAGGAAACACTCCATCCACTGAACTTTTGTTAGCACTTGTGAAATCGGTTCCTGAGACACCATTGTATTCAGCATCATTTTTAGTCAGGAATATCTCTGATTCCCCTGTACTGTAGCCTGGAAACCCCCTACCACACAGCCATGCATTTCCTCCCTTTCATTACTGCATGGTCTCTAAGTCTTTTGCTTCTCAGTACTCATCATTGTTTGGTCCAGATAGAATCCTGTTGCCAGAGATTTTTCCTTGTAAACAAGCATGCGTACACCCACCCAAATAGCTTTACTAGACAGGCTGGGTGTGGTTACAGCGCCCCATCTAGCCTGATTGTTTGAGAGTTTATTACTGGTGGAATAGACTTGTCATTCATTTTACTACCACCTTGGTCATAGCAATATTGTCAGGGTTGGTCCTTGATAAATAGTAATGGTTATAGTTCTTTCTTTCTGTCTTGGCTTGTTCATTTTCCAGGCTTGTCTCAGTGATCACTGAGGGAGTCCATTTTACAGTATTAAACAGCCCTATTACAGTGCAATACTTGCTATAGAATGCTGGCTAATGTGCTAAAGTTAACCAGAATGATCTCTGTTATTTGGTTTAATATGGAAGAACGATATTTATAAATTGTCTTTGATAGTTGGCACTTAGTCTAGGCTTAAGAGGTTAGAGAAACATTTTGCATGCTGCCATGCACTTGGAAGGGTTAAAACAACAGTTAAAAAGGGGAATGAAGAAGCACTTGTCTCTTTGCTAGAAGAGTATGGTGACAGTTCAGTAGATTCTGCTTCTGTCATTTTGTTTAAAGCTACTCAGATCAGTATTTGAACTGGATCACATAAAACCCAGTTAGTTTGCTCTTTACTTCAAAACTATCCTGTAGGCCATTGAAAAGGATAACTTCCCAGTGAGTCTCAGGTGCAGGGTTTTGTCTGAGGGCTGGTCTGCTCTGCAAAGTTACATCTCTCATGGCTGTTAAAATCCACACCCCTGAGAGATGTAGTTAAGTTGACCTAACCCCCAGTGTAAATGGTGCTAGGTCAGTGGAAGAATTCTACAGCCTCTTGAAGAGGTAGATTACCTACAGCAGCAGGAGAACCCCTCCCGTCACTGTAGTAAGCATCTACACCCAGGGGTGGGCAAACTTTGTGGCCTGAGGTACCAAGTTGGGGTTGCGAAACTGTGTGGAGGGCCAGGTAGGGAAGGCTGTGCCTCCCCAAACATCCTGGCCTCTGCCCCTTCCCACTTCACGCCCCCTGATTGCCCCCCTCAGAAGCCCCCCTGCTCCTTGTCCCCTGACTGCCCCCTCCCGGGACCCCCGTCCCTAACGCCACTCCTGGGACCACACCCCCTATCCGACCCCTCCCGCTCCCTGACTGCCCCAACCCCTATCCATACCCCTGCCCCCTGACAGGCCCCCTGGGACTCCCATGCCTGTCCAACCCACCTGTTCCCCATCCCCTGACCGCCCCCCAGAACCTCCGCCCCATCCAACCGCTCCCTGTCCCTTGATTGCCCCCTGGGACCTCCTGCCACTTATCCAACCCCCCCGCTTCCCGCCTCCTTACTATGCCACTCAGAGCAGCAGGACTGGCAGCTGTGCTGCCCACGCAGTGGGACGGGGGACAACGGGGGAGGAGCCGGGGGCTAGCCTCCCTGGCCGGGAGCTCAGGGGCCAGGCAGGACGGTCCCACAGGCCGGAAGTGGCCCGTGGGCCATAGTTTACCCATCTCTGATCTGCACTGAAGCATTTCAGTGGCACAGCTGCAGCAGTTGTGTTCAAAGTGGAGACATAGCATGAGTTATGGATATCATTGATGCTGATGTTGAATTTACTTGTCAGTTTCAGTTCAGTCTAATTTCCTGCATTCAACCTGTGTTAGCACAACCTTGTGAAATTGTTTGCCCCGCCTCATCTGAGGCAGCTAATGTAAAATAAAATCCTATTAGCTTGTTCATTATCTTAATTATCTTGCTGGTAAGGGTGGATGAGTAGACACTATTCCTGAGCAGGTACCTTTCCGTGATGACTTTGAGGTTCTGTTAGCACCCACTGCTGCTACTTTGCCCTGAATCTCGTCTGAATCCAACACTTGGTTTAGTCGCACCTTTGCTTCCAGTGCCCTCAGTAGCATCAGATGTTACCATGTTGTGCTGACTGTTCCTTGTCAGCTCTAATTTAGTATTATTTCCTGCATTTAGAGTCCATAGTTAGCCAGCCCTGCCTATCCCGAATCCTGATCCTCCTTGTCTGGTTCTGTTGATGTGCTATTTTCAGAACTATTACTGTTGACTCAAAAATTCTCATTGTGTCATGTGGTGGGGGCATTTATGTACATAACAGTCCAGATTTTCAGCCAGGCCTTAGCCCAGCTTCTCTGCTAGCATGTATTTGCAGTTCTGCTCTTGCATGTATTTGCAGGTGCAGACCATACCACTAAGTATTGTAGATCAAGCAGGTGACTTATAGATGCAAATCAGGTACTGTACTTAACCATCTAAGTGACAGAATTTCACCCACCATTATTTGCAGATGCATTTTTGGCCTCTCTAAGGTTTCTCTGTATAATGAGGGCACTTTCCACTCATAACCCTTATCCTGTGTCTGTCACATATTTGAATGGTTTTAATTCACTAAATGATATTGCCGGAGTTGTAGCAAATAGCAGCATATGGTTTCTCCTCTTAGTAGAAAAGATGGGAGGTAGAAAAGCATCAAAGGTGACTTACTTCTGAACTTTAGATATAAAGTCTGAATCTGAGAATTCACTGTGAAAACTTTCAACTTGTGTATTTTTTTGTTGTTGTTACAGATTCGAGAAGATGGTCAGTGGACTGTACATGGGTGAGCTGGTCAGGCTTATCCTTGTAAAGATGGCCAAAGAGGGGCTACTGTTCGAGGGACGAATCACTCCAGAGCTTTTAACCAAAGGAAAATTTGAAACGAAACATGTGTCTGCCATAGAAAAGTGAGCAACTCATTTCTTGCTTTCTTTCTTTCTCTTTTTTTTTCTTTTTGTGATTTGTAAAAGCATCAGCATGTATGCGATTTTGTGGCCATCTCTTCCTTTCTTAATTCTTTGCTGGCCATTTCTTATTTGGCAGTGGCTTGGGAAGTGGGATATAATAATCTTGGTGGCTGCTGTGTGAACAAGGAGTTTCAGGGCAGGCTCTTGGTTGGGCTGTTGCAAACAGCCGCTTTCTTACTGTAGTGTGAACAAGTAGTGTTTGTCCAATAGCAGTGGACTATAAATGTACTTAGTCTTGCCTCCCACAACCTTTTGGCTAATGTTCCTACATTTACAGAGTTCTGGGTCGCAATTGCCAAATGCGTAAAGTAAAGCTGGGACATTGATCTCAAATGAACCTAAAACTTAAGTATAAAATTAGATCTAGGATCTGATTCTTATTTACATGAGGGCCCCCTTTACCCTACTCTGGGCAGTGTGACGGGATCTTAAAGTTGGTTTAAAGGTAATTGCATTTGCATCCACTTTAAAGTCCACTTACGTTGCCAGAATTGTGTAAAGGGGGCTTTAGTGTAAATGAGAATCAGATCTCAAATCTGTTCACCAATTTAATATGGGAGCTCCAGTTTAGTAACGTACTTTATTAACTCAAAGTGCATTTATTAATCTCATTGGGAGTTCAAGCACCACTGCCATCAATAGTTATTGTTGTGTGGTGGACTCCACTATTTCCAAACAGAGTCTCTTCCCGGAACTGACTACCTGAGTGAGTGGTATGCTACCCGTGCCTACTCTTGTTCGTGTTGGCATTGTGCATTTTTGACAGCATTTCTGGCAGTTTGCTGACTGTCATCCTTTCAGGAATGAGAGGTCAAAAGTAGAAACTAGAAATACCGATGTGCTGATGCACTTTGCCATTCTAAACCACTGTGCTTTCTGGGGTAGGAATGATAGTGAAGCACAGTCTGTCGGCATGCCTGTGGATGTGTGAATATTTTTGAAGTGCTATCAAGTCCTGGCAGGTGGTTTGTGTTTCTACTGAAACCTATCTCTACTATCTAGAACATTGCAACTACCATGTATTCCACCATGGTGTACCAGAAACATATTCTCCTAGCATGTGATTAAACCTGCTAAAAGCCTTGCTTAGTGCATCCCAGTAAATGCTTGTGTGACACCCTCTCCCATCTCCATATTACTGTCATGTAGAAAATAAATAAATGTGAAAAGTATACAGAGCATCCCATCCAGTAAACAATAATAAATATTACACTGACCTATAAAATATGATGTGTTGAATGTGACAATGTCAACACCTTTTCAGTCAATGCTTTTCAGTCACTACCCATTTTTAAAATTTGTGTGACTGTATAATACTCTCCCTGAGCCAAATTTTTAAAAATCTGTTTCTGATTTTTGGGTCTACAATTTTTGGTGTGATATTATGGGAACAGTCAGTAATTTCTGAAACTTCTGTGGAGCCAACTTTCTTTCCCTACACACCTCCCTACATCATATTCCATAAGCAACTCCACGTTAAAAGTGAAAATGGATTCAACTTACATTCACATGCATGTATAATCAATAGAAAGCTGAGTGAAGAGCATTAAGATATTTTGGTGGTTAAAAACCATCAGGTGAGAATCACTGTGGAAAATTTCAGCACAAAAGGTTTGACAAAGTTATAAAAGTCTGAAAAACATGCTTTAGAATGAAAAATGCTATAGCCATCTCTGTTCACCCTGGCCCTAATTCAGGAGACATTTAAAGCATGTGAGTATGGAATTACTCATGTGTTCCAAATTAGGAAGATGCTTAAGTAGCTTGCTGAATGGCGGCCTCCGCTTATCATTCAAAATTGTGAATTAGTTTATAATTTAAAAAAGTCAACAAGTCATAAAGAAATTTACTCCTGGCCTGTTGAGGTGTACAGCTGAGACGCTTACTAGTTCCCTGGGGCAATTAACCAAAGGAACTTTAATGGCATTGCTGCTGTCTTTTTGCTTTGGAGGTGATAAACAACTAGCTTCCCCAGGCTTCTCCATGTCTTTTACTATCCTGCTCTTACGTGTACATGCCATGTTATCAGGTAACACTTGGCAGTAGCAATATAAATATGATTGCCATAATTCAGACATGTGTGAAGCCAAACCAAAACGGCGGACAAAGTCACTAGAGAGTAAAATTGCTCATACAACCTGGCACAATGAACAAACTTGCTCCCTGTTGGAGGTGAATCTTATAAACTCATCTTAATTAAGACGTGATACACTTTTTGTCAAAAAATGTACTCGATGCCCAATGGCAAACAAATTTGGAGGGGATGAATAGCATTTAAATACATATACGAGAGTAATCCAGCATTTTAAATATATATACATGAGTAGAATAGTATTGACAGAACTGGTGGTAACAGAATTGTTGAAACTACGTTGTACCACTGATAGAAATGATTTCATAGACTGTATATTTCCATTGGGCTTTACTGAAAAGCTGAATATTCTTAGCAAACATTATTTTGGCTTTACTCTCCCTTGTTTTGTACTTTGTGATTTTTGGAGTCCAGTTAATAGAGAGATTGACGTGGGCTGATACGGCCCTCAACTGCTTTTTCTAAGATCCTTCTGAGACTTTCAGAACACTGTCATGTGGCAAAGCACTTGACATCAGATCATATTACTTCATTATGCATTTTATAATTTAATGATAAAGAGTTCACTATTTAAATTCCTGTTTGTAGAAGCAAAGAAGGTCTGAATAAAGCCAAAGAAATTTTGACACGTCTTGGGGTAGAACCATCCCATGAAGACTGCATTGCTGTCCAGCACGTCTGTACAATTGTTTCATTCCGTTCTGCTAATCTGGTGGCTAGTACTTTGGGTGCGATTCTGAATCAATTGCGTGATAATAAAGGAGTAACCAGGCTGCGCACCACGGTGGGTGTGGATGGTTCCCTTTACAAGATGCATCCACAGTAAGTCCTGCTGTTTCTATAATTAACATTTTGGCATCTGTTAGGATTCATATTTTGCAAAGGTCAGACATGTAACATGAGGCCAGCATCTTGATGTGGAGTCGTGAATGAGATAAGTAAACAGAAGTTATGTGTGTGCATATGTATATTGAGAAATAAACATCTCTATGGAGAAATGTTGCCTTCAACTGTAGGACTATGCTGGTAATTCAAAGGAGCCTAAGGGAAGTAGGTAACCAAATGTCACTGAAAGTAATTGGATGCCTGATTCCCTTATGTGCCTTTGAAAGTCCCAGCTGTAAAGGACAATTTATTTGATCAACAATACAGTTAAATATCCAAAGACTGTACTTTTGTGTCTGTGGACTGGGCTCTGATGAGGAAACCCCAGTAATAGAATCTTATTACTTGTTTAAACTGAATTGTTCTGAAAATGTCTTTGATAACCTCATTTCTCCAGTCTTCCCTTGCTTATACCTGGAAGTTAGAAGGAAAAAATAGCATCTGCCTTTCCTTGTCCTTATAAAAGCAGCTTATTTGTTTCTCTATTTCTAAGCTGCATTTTTATAATGTACTAGTTCAGATTTATGTAAACTTGATAGAGGAGGCACTTATTTTTTTAATGTGTATCAAAGTTACCATGAGGCTTGTTTACAGTTACTTGAAGATATTCTAGTTCTAACAATTAAACCAGTGACCAAGGCTTTGGTTCTGCAGACACTTACCTGTGAAGTCATTGGGTTAGAGTTAAGCACGTGCATAAGTGTTTGCAGGATCAGCACCAAAACCACAAAATTGACAGAAATAACAACAGTGCAGGTTTGATTTTTTTTTTAGTATTCTTCGTGTACAAAGGCTGGAATGGTTTTCATGAGGTGATAATCTGTTTCATACATTAGTTAAAAATTAGTCCTAACAAATGGTTTTACTCTAATCTGCAATACCATTGAAGTCAGTATCAGAATTTTGGTGTACACAAAAGCTGGAAATGTGTACCACCTCTAATGAAAAGTATCTAGTTGGAAAAGTTAATTACTTAAAATATTTTGATACTGCTTAGGGGGGTGGAGCATATAGTATAGATACATTGTAAATGGAACATAAAGCAGAAGGATCAGTATTGTGTGTGGAGTATTTTTGGAAGAAACAAAAATCTTTACATTTCTTAAATCTTTTTGTGGAAATTTTCTGGTATTTTGGTGAATATTTTTTTTTAATTTTTTTGTTCAAAATGAAAATATTCCCTGAAAATGTTTGTTATGGAAAAAACTCCATTATTTTTATCACCTCTACTAGATGTAAGATATCTAGTGCATGCTGTTTGTTTGTTTTCTGGTGGTTTTTTAGTTTATAAGCTGATATTTTGAGCTTTTTTAATTAATTTTTATACGTTTCCCCTTAAGTATTAAAAATAAAAATAAAAAATATTGTGATACTAGCTAAAAGGAATCTGTAGTAACATAAGAGATGCCATAGTGGCTCACACCATAGGATGATCCAGTTTGATCCTGATATATCCTTTTAGGAGGAGGATATTCTGAGAGTTTTTTTTTTTTCCAGGGCTTTTGCTAGGATTTTATCTGAATTCAGGAAAAAAAATCTGTCTATGGGATGAATACTTTTCCACTCTACCCTTTCATCATGATGATTCCTTTTACATTGGAAGATATACTTCAGCTTGTATGATATGAGGAAAAAACTGCCCAAGGAGGCTTGGGGTTGGTGCATGCTTGGTTGGGGCACTTGAAAGGAAAACCCCATTGTGCAGCAGAAAGGAGGGATTGGCAAATTTCAAAGACAGAAAAACTAATCTATTTCCCATGCTCCTTTCATGTTTTATAGCCAGTGATGACCAGTGCAGATTTTTGAGCTGACCAGTGAGAGATTATGGTTTTACGATCTTCTCTTACAGATATGCCAGACGCTTGCAGAAAACAACGAGGCGATTAGTTCCTGACTCTGAAGTGCGATTCCTTCTGTCTGAGAGTGGCAGTGGAAAGGGTGCTGCAATGGTCACAGCAGTAGCATACAGGTTGTCTGAGCAGCACAGGCTGATAGATGAGACTCTGGCTGAATTCAAGCTTACTCACGAGCAGCTGTTGCAGATTAAAAACAGGATGCGAACAGAAATAGAAGCTGGGCTGAGGAAGAAAACTCATGAAAATGCAAAAGTAAAAATGCTGCCTACCTTTGTTCGCAGCACACCAGACGGAACAGGTAGTTTCATTATAATTGATGCAAGAGCAGCATGGTAAATACTAGGGCTGTCGATTTAATTGCAGTTAACTCATGTGATTAACTCAAAAAAAGTAATCGCAATTAAAATTTTTTATCATGATTAAAAACATTAATTGCGATTAATCGCACTGTTAAACAGTAGAATACCAACTGAAATGTATTGCATGTTTTTGATGTTTTTCTACATTTTTAATATATTGATTTCAATTACAACACGGTATACAAAGTTGACAGTGCTCACTTTATATTATTATTTGCACTATAAAAATAGCAAACAAAAGAAATCGTATTTTTTAGTTCAACTCATACAGGTATTGTAGTGCAATCTCTTTATCGTGTAAATGCAACTCACAAATGTAGATTTTTTTGTTTTGTTACATAACTGCACTCAAAAACAAAACAATGTAAAACTTTAGCACCTACAAGTACACTCGGTCCTACTTCTTATTCAGCCAATCACTAAGAGAAACAAGTTACTGCTGCCAGCTTCCTATTTACAATCTCATCTGAAAGTGAGAACAGGCATTCACATGGCACTTTTGTAGCTGGCATTGCAAGGTATTTACGTGCCAGATATGCTAAACATTCGTATGCCCCTTCATGCTTCGGCCACCATTCCAGAGGACATGATTCCATGCTGATGACACTTGTTAAAAAAATAATGCGTTAATTAAATTTGTAACTGAACTCCTTGGGGAGAATTGTATGTCTTCTGCTCTGTTTTACCCGCATTCTGCCATATATTTCATGTTATAGCAGTCTCGAATGATGATCCAGCAAGTTGTTCATTTTAAGAACACTTTCACTGAAAATTTTGACAAAACACAAAGAAGGTACCAATGCAAGATTTCTAAAGCTATCTACCTCACTTGACCCAAGGTTTGAGAATCTGAAGTGCCTTCCAAAATCTGAGAGGAATGAGGTGTAGAGCATACTTTCAGAAGCCTTAAAAGAGCAACACTCTGATGCGGAAACTACAGAACCTGAACCACCAAAAAAGAAAATCAACCTTTCTGCTGGTGGCATCTGACTTAGATGATGAAAATAAACATGCATCAGTCTGCACTGCTTTGGATGGTTATTGAGCAGAACTCATTATCAGCATGAACACATGTCCTCTGGAATGGTGATTGAAGCACAAAGAGACATATGAATCTTTAGTGCATCTGGCACATAAATATCTTGCAACACCAGCTACAATGGTGCCATGCGAACACCTGTTTTCACTTTCAGGTGACGTTGTAAACAAGGTGCGGGCAGCATTATCACCTGCAAATGTAAACAAACTTGTTTGTCTGAGTGATTGGCTGAACGAGAAGTAGGACTGAGTGTACTTGTAGGCTCTAAAGTTTTACATTGTTTTATTTTTTAATGCAGTTTTTTTTGTACATAATTCTACACTTGTAAGTTCAACTTTCATGATAGAGATTGCTCTACAGTACTTAGGTGAATTAAAAATACTATTTCTTTTGTTTTTTACAGTGCAAATATTTCTAATAAAAAATAAATATAAAGTGAACACTGTACACGTTGTATTCTGTATTGTAATTGAAATCAATATATTTGAAAACATAGAAAATATCCAAAACCATTTAAATGGTATTCTATTATTAACAGTGCGATTAATCCCACATTTAATTGCAATTAATTTTATTAATCACACCATTAATTGCAATTAATTTTTTTAATTGCTTGACAGCCCTAGGAAATACATAGCAGACTTCCAGCCAAGCAGGACGCTGTGGTGGAAGAAAACAAAAACCATAAACTTGGAGCTGAAATGCTAGTTTGTAATTTAATGAATTGGATTCAGCTAATGGATTTGTGTCTGGAGTATAGTCTGTGTTCACTACAAAACTCTTAAACCACCAAAAAGAGGAAATTCTGAGTCAAGGCTATAATTCCTCTTTTAACACAACATCTTCTGTAAGTTAGAGTGGCAGTTGTGAGCCTATACATAAATATAAATGCAGCTCCCTGCCCCACTGCTTTCCGTTAGTTGAGAGCTTGCAGGTACTTTTGCCTCCTCTAGTACTTGGTGCAAAATCTGTAAGTCAGTGGGAGTGTTTCAGAGAACTTTTGAATCCAGTCCATGAAAAGTGGCTGGTTCCATTCTCATCACTCCTAGATAGCAATTGACACATCAACCAGTAGAGGCAGCCTCATGCTTTCTCTTGTCATCCATACACAGCAGAGAGAAAATGGCCACTCCCTTTTCTTCTTCCCTCACCTCCACTATCCTGTCTCAAGCACATGTACTGCTTAAGAAGACCCCACTCTGCAATTGCTGAAGCAGGAACATAGCACCATCTGCTGGCTTCCTGGAGATTCTTCACTTTTTAGAAAAAAGAAAGGGAGTACTCCTTTTCTTTTTGCGGATACAGACTAACATGGCTGCTACTCTGAAACCTGTCACTTTTTAGAGAATGTGCAGTTGAGCATGTGCAGGGGCAAAGACCACCCAGTTGCTGTTGTCTTTTGAAGGAGCTAAGTGGCAATGTATTTCTTCTGCTCCTTTCAATAAGCAGGGAGAAGGCTTAGAATGAACATGAAAAATCTTTAAAGCCTTCAGACGATTGAGAGAACTTTCAGAGCCTTATGCCAAAACTCCTGCCTGGAAAATGAAAAGTGGACACCTGCTTATGCTTTTTTTCTGTGTTCCTAAAATGTATAAATACTTTGTTACAGAGAATGGAGATTTTTTGGCTCTCGATCTGGGAGGAACAAACTTCAGAGTTTTGCTTGTGAAGATCCGTAGTGGTAAAAGGAGAACGGTTGAAATGCACAATAAAATATATGCTATTCCTATAGAGGTCATGCAGGGTACTGGAGAAGAAGTGAGCATTTCCATTTCTTTTTAGCATTATCACTTATTTTCAAAGAATGTGTAAATATATATTTAAATAAATATGACTAATTGTAATAATGTTTATATATTTCTTTTTAAGCTGTTTGATCACATTGTTAGCTGTATCTCAGACTTCCTGGATTACATGGGAATAAAAGGCGCACGACTTCCCCTTGGCTTTACATTTTCCTTCCCTTGCAAGCAGACCAGTTTAGATGCTGTAAGTTTTATAATATCTTGTATCTTTTGAATCTGTCCTTTAGTGTTGCTTCTGGGCCTGATTCTCCACCCTCACACAGGCTACGTGCTACTTCCTCACAAGAGTAGTTCTATTAAAGGTTGCAGTGGGAATGGTTGTGTGAGTAAGTGTGTGGAAAGAGTTGAAGAATTATGTGCCTTGAATGTAATACTGACTTCTGTAGTAGGTTAACATTATTCTATTCAACACTGTTTTAGAAAGATGGCTTTCTCTACCATATTTTCAACATATACCACGTGTGGTTACATTCTGGGCAGTAACATTCTTTCCCTGTAATGTGATTTTTCTTTGGCTAAGATTGTAGCATCTTCAAAGTGCAAATGATCCTTTATCTGGGACAGTGGCACCCCCTATTTCACTTTTTGTCTTGAATTTTCAGTGTTGAGCAGAATATGGAATGATTTAATTATCAGATTGCTTTTTAATTTTTGGAGATTTTGTCATTCAATTAGCATTCGTTGCTTTAGTCCAAATTAAAAAGTCGATGCAAATTTTGAAGAAGCAAAGAGACCTTTTCTCTAAATGTAGCTTCACAGTAAAATATTTGAAATTTGGAGTAAGTAGAAAATATATATAACATTCATATTGAAAATAAGAATAATACTCGTATGTAAAGGAGCACACCAGTAATAGGTGCTCCGTGACTCTGAATATATGAGGCTTTTTTTTCCACTGTAAAGTGCTTATTTGTCTATGTCAGGTAGGCATTTTTAAAGTTAAAAACAAAGCCATAACATGGTGAGCTCTGTATAGAACAGGGGTTCTCAAACTGGGGTCGGGCCCCTTCAGGGGATCGTGAGGTTATTACATGGGGGAGGGTGGATCGTGAGCTGTCAGCCTCCACCCCAAACCCTGCTTTGCCTTCAGCATTTATAATGGTGTTAAATACATAAAGTGTTTTTAATTTATATGGGGGGGGGGTAGGACTCAGAGGCTTGCTATGTGAAATAGGTCACCAGAATAAAAGTTTGAGAACCACTGGTCTAGAAACTATGGTTGAGGGTGAACCACTTACAGTATCAGGGAACAGAATTAATCACCTTCAGCTTGAAAAATGGTCCTTTTACCAAATCAGTTAAAAGAGCTGTTCCAGCCAGGAGAGAGAACCTGAGCATGACTGAAATGCACATTATATGCCGGGGTGGCCAACCTATGGCTGCGGAGCCACACGCGCCTCTTCAGAGGTTAATATGTGGCTCCTTGTATAGGCACCGACACTGGGGCTGGAGCTACAGGCGCCAACTTTCTAATGTGCTGGGGGGCGCTCAGTGCTCAACCCCTGACTCTGCCACAGGCCCTGCCCCCATTCCGCCCCCTCCCCCAAGCCTGCTGTGCCCTAGCTCCCCTCCCCCGTGCCCCCCTTGAGCCTCCTGCATGCCACGAAACAGCTGATTGGGAGGTGCAGGGAGAGAGAGGGAAGTGCTGATCAGTGGGGCTGCTGGTAGGTGGGAGGCGCTGGGAGCGGGGTTGGGGAGCTGATGGGGGTGCTGCTGACGCATTACTGTGCCTCTTTGGCAATGTAAATTCTGGCTTCTTGTCCGGCTCAAGTTGGCCACCCCTGGTATATGCTGTTCCGTAGAGGGTTGTGGTACATTCCTATACTTGTGGTGTATTTTCCGAGAGAACGCTGGAGATGCTCTTCCTTGTTTCAGTGCTCCATATCTGTGGTTCACAGGTGTACAATCCAACAACTGGGTACCAGTCTGTAAGAGCCATGGTCATGTCTGTGAGATCACCACTGCCATCTGCATATAAAGTGGTATCCGGGTTAGAATATACAACCTCTCACAGTGGAACACTGTTAGTTTTGTCCCATGGGTTTAACTGCAGTTTGCAACAGATATGTTTGATATGTATGTGCTTTTATGTATGTTTATGTATTCAGTCTTTTAAACCTAAGTACGTGTTTCAGAATGTTTTTTTAAAAACTCTCTTACTTTCTAATGAAAGACATACTCAGAAACTTAGTAATGAATGCCTTTTTCTTCTTTTTAGGGTATCCTCCTCAACTGGACCAAAGGCTTTAAAACTACAGATTGTGAAGGAGAGGATGTAGTGTATTTGCTTAGGGAAGGCATTAGAAGGAGAGAGGTGACATTTCAATCTTTCATTATTTTCTTGAATGTATTTGTTAACTTGATTTTGTGTGATAGAATTCTTATGTCTCTGGCATTCTGGCATTGATGAATTGGGATGCACTTTCCTTTTGTATTTACACAAATGGTACACATCTTACAACGGGGCTAGGAAATACACAAAAGAGAGATTCTTGCCAAACAAAACCACTTGTTTCTCCATGCTTGGTTGCTTTGTGGGGATAGCGTATGTGGAGTCCAGTTGGTATGTAGGAGCTATGAGGGGATGGGGCATGCTCAGTGCAGATGGAATCTTCAGGGAAATTATTTACCAAACTTTAACATATCTCTCTACTGAGCATATGTGAACTGACATTTTTCAGAGTCTTGTAATTTGGCCAAATTTAGGTGAGTTTTTGTTGGGATGACAAAAGGCACATCCCTGACACCAAGGCAATACCCCAGCCAAATTTCAGGTCCCTGCTCCAAAGAATGGAGATACTAGAGTTTCTCAACAAAATGCTTGTAAGAGGGTTTTGTTGTTGTTGTTTTAAAAAATAGGCAAAACATTGTATTTTTCCCTATTGTATTCTTGGAAATGGCAGAACTTTTCTAGGCAAAATTTTCCAGAACAATTCAACCTGAGACAACCAGCAGGCATGGAAAGTTTCAGCCTGCATGGTTTAAGCTTGACATAGTTTCTTATAATGAAAAGCTTTGAGCAACATTCACTATATCACTGCCTATAGTGTGTGTGTGAATGTGAATGAATAGTGAGTGTTCTCTTATCCCTAGATAAGAAGTTAATATTAAAAATGTCCTAACCTAAATTTGTGTTTGCATTGCAATAAAGTAGTATACTTTACAGCTCCAGCACAATATACAGTACCAGTAAGTCATGATACCTGCATACAAATTATATTACTACTTCTGGTTTTAAAAGAAAAAAATCATTTGATTCTTGAATATTAAGTTTATATTTGTATTCATTTGTACGCAACACGTTTTAGACAGTTGGTTAATTCCTTGCAGGCTAACAACCATTGCAAGGGTTGGTATGATATATTGCAAACAAAGCAATACTTTTTCTATAGAAATGTATTTTTTTTCTTCAAAGGAATTTGACTTAGATGTTGTGGCAGTGGTGAATGATACAGTTGGCACGATGATGACTTGTGCATATGAAGATCCAAATTGTGAAATAGGACTCATTGTGGGTAGGTATTAGTTACTTTTTTATTTTTATTTCAACTGTAGTATATTCTTCTAAACAAATAATTTTGTTCAATTAAGACTATTAGGACACATGATTGGGTGTGTTTCCTCTAATTCCTATTGTTAACTAAACCTGTACCTGCGATGTTTTTGGAGTTTTTCAAACCTGACTTAACGTTTCTTCTCCTGATGAATAGGATAATAGTTTCCTTGAAAAGTGTAACCTGAATCCATCCGATAATATTATATATCCAGGTCTAGGTTTTAAAACTAACAGGAGAAATGTGCTGTTTCCCCCATTGCTATTTTTGCCAGTTACATTTTAATACAGAGAATACAGAAGTGAAATATAGCTTTTGACTAATAGACATTCCCCGAGCCATCTATTTAAGTCAGTTAGGTGAAAAAAATCAACAAATATATTAGTTCTTTTTTGTTTGATCATTAGAAATATTGGCTAATAAATATGAACTAATACTAACTATTTTAACTTGAAAATCAATCTGTTTCACAGAATTAATGCAAAAGTGACCACATAAAATTGCCAGTACGTGGTTACCCATTAGTTTATTCTGTAATATGTATCCCTAATTCACTAGTATGCTGACCCACATCTTGCCTCGGTCATGTGGTCTGCCCAAGACAGACTTGTAAAGCAAAGCACACCAATCCCCAGCAGCTGCGCATTCCGCAAGCCTTGGTAAGCAAAGTGCACTGTCCTGCAGCTGTATTCCAAGCAGTAAAACAGCTTTAGAGTTGCCAACCCTCCAGGAGTGTCCTGGAGTCGCCAAGAATTAAAGATTAATCTTTAATTAAAGATTGTGTCGTGATGAAACCTCCAGGAATATGTCCAACAAAAATGACAATCCTACCTGAGATAATGCCACAGGGCATTTTACTAGATTTAGCTAAAATGCCACCCAGGGGATGTAAATAGGTGCATGTGAAATCCCAGAGCTGCTTTTTTTTTTTTTTTAATTTAATTTTCTTTGGGCCAAGTTCTGCGAGATCGAGAAGGCCAGTCACCAAGTAGTTTTTCCCACAGGGAAAGGGAATGGAAGTTGGAAGCCTAAACAGAAATTTTAGATTGCAAAACTCATTCTGTCTGTTGTGAACATTTGTGGTAAATTGCTAGGAATTTCACACCCAGATAGGATTTAGCAAAATATCAAAAACTAGTCGGTGTCACGCAGTTTGGGCACGTTTTGTCTGCAAAACTCTGACTGTGTTATATGCTTGAGTACAAGATTGCCAGGATAAAGGGCAAATTGTCTTTGGAGTCATAAAAGTCTACTTGTATGAATATTCAGTGTTGTAGATGCATTGGTCCCAGGATATTAAGGAGATAAGGTGGGTGAGGTAAATCTTTTATTGGACAAACTTCTGTTGGTGAGAGTGACAAGCTTTTGAGCTTACACAGAGCTCATCTTCAGGTCTGGGAAATGTACTCAGTGTCACACCTGAACAGAAGGTGGAATAGATTCTTTAGCGTAAGTAGTTAACGAACATTTCAAAGAACCATTCAAGTCATTAGAACTCATACAGAAGAATGATAAAAAGACAAAAACATCGTATCACCTCTGGGCGAACACTTTTCACAAAGTGATCGCTCTGTATCTGACCCCTCGGTCCTCATCCTCAAATGAAACCTGCACAACACCTTCAAAAGATGAGCCTGGGAGCTTAAATTCACTTTGCTAGACACTAAAAATCATGGACCGAATAAAGACACTGGAATTATGGTTTATAATAACAGTCTATAACCCATTAACAACCCCCCCCCCAAGCTGTCTTCCCCGTCCCCCCCCTTTTCCCTATGACTGGTGGAGTGTTAATGGTCCCTTGAAATATGTGTCCTTCGAGTGCTTCCTTACGTCCATCCCATGTAAGGTGTGCGTGCGCCATGTGTACTGCTGCTGGAGATTTTTCCCTCAGTGGTATCTGTTGGGCCAGCTCTAGTGCCTCTGGAGCTGCACACTTATGCGCCGGAATAAAGGGCACCACTGGCCCCGCATCCTGTTAGTTCCTCCTTACCACCCCGGATGGTTGCTGGAACAACCTTTTTTGCTGCGGCAAGACTTCTTCCCAGTGGTTTTTGGATTCCATCACCGTCGTCATACTTTAGTGGATATCATTTTTAAAAGTAGTGTTAATGTATATAGTTAGTCCCTGTCATTGAAGGACTTCTTCACTGCAAGGGCTGGGCATGCCCTGGTCACCAGGCTTCAAGCCTTGTACCTACAGTGGCAAACCATGAGTAACCCTCACTCCAGCTCCTTAAAGTGCTTTGGAGAAACCCATGTGAGGGACAAGTGCCAGATCTATCGGGACTTTCAGACCCTGTACTAAAAAGGACAGGGACATTGGGCTGAAGGCTATCCTCATGGAAGCCACCCTCAGACCAGTCTCAGAACCGAGCTGCTGTAATTCGGCACCGAGTACTTTGGCATCGGTGCAAAGTGCTTCCCCAGCATGGAGCTCTTCCAGTGCCAAGGAAGAAGCACAAGAAGCAGCACACCGACAGAAGGCACTCACTGGTGCAGACAAGAGACAAGCGGGGAAAAGGCAGCATAGTGAGACCTGTGCTCGGCCACTCTTTTGCTCCCAGACTGTATCGGCACCATCAACTCTACCTATGGTGTTGAGTCTGGTGCGGAACCCTCCACCGACACCAGGAAGCTACCACAGTGCCAGTGGTCTGACAGTGCCATTGACCTTGGAGGCTTTCCAGGCAGCTAGGGACCTTCTTGCTCTACTGATCCCGCCAACCCCAGTGGGACACCTGTCACTTCCGGTATCTGGAAGCAGGACGGAGCAAGGAACATTGGGCGCCTTCCTGGCACTGGGCCCCCTGGCACCTTCTAGGGGCAAACCTTCCCTGATCCCAGCATCCTAATCTCTGTTGCGTTACCGGTCCCTGGAACCTTGGCACCATATGAAGGTGGATGCAGGTCAAGTTTAATACTGTGATTTTTGGCAGGCTAACTAGAGAGAAAATGGAAACATTAACACGTGGCGTTCTCTTGTATGGGATTTATGGCAGTTGTGTTCTATGTGCATCAGGAAAACACTACCACACGTGAAATGGGTTTCTTTTTTGTTTAGCTGAGCAGTGGGCTTTTTCTGAAAATTTGGCTTTTTCTCTTCTTTCTCAAATTAGAATTGGACAGCAATATGGAGAGATTGCAGCTACAGAATAATTCAAGAGTTAGCCATTAACACTGGCAGGTGTACAATCCCTGTAATTTTCTTTCTTTTTTTTTTTTTTTTAAATTTAGATGGATGTCAGAACTTTGGAAAAATATCCTAATATTAGGCCAAATACTGAGGTCCTTACTCGGGCAAGATTCTTATTGAACCCAGTGGGAGTTTTGGCTTAGTGAGTCAAAGCTAACTAATAACTTCAGGATTGCGATTTTGGCTTCAGATGCACATTAACTAGAGTTGCATGTTAATCTTCTGTCGGATGTTGTGCTGCTTCCCTCTTGTATTAAAAATTCTTAGGAAGCACTAGCCCAATTGGAATTGAAGAGCCCGGGTTCATCTGCTGCTAACTGTGTCCTGTACTGCATAAAGCATGCTCCTCTCTGCCTTCCCATATGCAGTTCAGCCCTGGCCAGCTGGATACTTCTTGCAGAGGAGGCACTGCATCCCTATACCTCACTGTACTAACAAAGGGAGTATTTAGTTCCATCTCTTCATAAGTACTGAAGATTTATTATTACAATATGAAATTATTTTATAAATATGAAAAAAGCAGGTGAAAAAGCTCATAAGGGGTTCTAATGCTTGTTCTGGTATTTAAAAAAAATCTTGTTTTTAGGCACTGGCAGCAATGCATGTTACATGGAGGAAATGAGAAACGTAGAGATGGTAGAGGGGGATCAAGGACGAATGTGTGTGAACATGGAATGGGGTGCATTTGGAGACAATGGATGCCTGGACGACATCAGGACAAGTTATGACAAAGCTGTTGATGATTATTCGTTAAATGCTGGAAAACAAAGGTATTTAATGCTGAATTCTAGCAAGAAATATGTTGCAAAATTTTTGGAATACTGATGTTCTAGGAATAAGTGATATTGCCTTCAGCTGATTTTAAAAGTGGTGTAATTACATCTCCATTTACGGAAAATGGAGGGATTAAGAGGACATAATAGTTTGCACCGTCACTGTCCCCTGTTGGATTGCCCTTGTTCCTGATTTCCCAGATGGATGACTTTCCATCTCTGACAGGTCAAGTGGTTGCAGTTTTTTCTCTTATGTCAACTCTGTGTTGGTCATCCTTGCCTTTGTCACCTCAAAGCTGTTAAACTGTACTGCACTTTGCTTGGGACTACCTTCTCACAGTCATCTGGAAATTTCAGCTACTGCAGAATGCAGCTGTCCGCTTTTTGAATGCGGTGAGCTGTTACATGCCCAGAACATCTGCTCAGAACTCTGTACTGGCCTCTTATTTGTGACCAGTTTAAATTAAAGGTTTTGGTGAGAACGTGGAAGCGGGAGTATGTCAGAGTAGGCTTTGGAACTCTCAGTGCATGGTAACAGGGTCTGCACAATGAGTTAACGCGTGGCAAGCTAGTGCGCTCCAGATTCACGCTGCAGCTTGCTGCACACTAACTCGCTGTGTACACAAGCCCTCATATAAATATACAGTAATTTATAGAAATATGATTGAAGTGAAAAAACACATGAGGAATACGGAGAAGGTGGCAGACTGCCTGGGAAGCTCCAAAATTTGAAGTCCGTAAAGCTTCAGTCACTGAGGGAGCTGGGAGACGGTTCTTTGCAATGACAGCAAAGTGAGCATGGAACAAACTGTGAAAGGAGTATATAATTCAAAGAGTTAGGCACTTGAGAGAGGCCATTTATAGGATACAAAACTGTTCATGGAACTAATTGGACTGTACGGCCCCCTTCCAATGTGAAATGTTACTTTGTACCTAGGTTGGATATAGGATCCAGTAAAATATCAGATTTGCACGAAGGACTGAGAAAGACACTGTCATGTAGTGAATTATTGATTAAACAAAAAAAAAGCAAAATGTACCTTGCAGTGAATTAACAGATGTGGAGCCTGGAGTACTGTGTACAATTCTGGTCACCGATGTTAAAGAAAGATAAATTCAGACTAGAACAGATGCAGAGAAGGTGATCATGGGAATGGAGAGTCTAGTCTACAAGAGGAGACTGGGTGGAATGTTTATAAAGCAAATTAAATTGTGATTGTAGCACAAGTAAATATACCTGTGCAAATCTAGCTAGCACAGATAACAATCATAGTGAAGACTTGGTGGCACAAGCTTTTGCATGGGCTAGCAACCTGAGTACATATCCAGGGTCCCCAGTGTACTAGTGCTGTGGTAGTTAACCCATGCTGAGGCCTGTGCTGCCATGGCTTCACTACTGTTGTTACTGATAATAGCGCGAGTATACTCTCACCCCATCACACCTTTGTTTGCTCTGTAGACTTACCCTGTAAGAGCTTGGCTTGTTTAGCCAAATACAACAAAGGCTGAAAGAGAGGACATGATTGTTCTCTCTGGCCACGTCTACACTACCAGCCGGATCGGCGAGTAGTGATCGATCTATCGGGGATCAATTTATCACGTCTAGTGTAGACGCGATAGATCAATCCCTGATTGCTCTGCTGTTGACTCTGGAACTCCACCAGGGCGAGAGGTGGAAGTGGAGTTGACGGGGAAGCGGCGGCCATCGATCCCGCTCTGCAAGGACGCGAAGTAGGTGATTCTAAGTTGATCTAAGATACGTCGACTTCAGTTATGCTATTCTCGTAGCTGAATTGCGTATCTTAGATCGATCCCCCCATAGTGTAGATCAGGCCTATAAATACACAAGGGCAGGGGAGTAAGCACCAAAGGGGCAGAAGAGCTATTTAAGCTAAAGGCCAATGTTGGCACAAAAACAAATGGGTATAAACTGGCCATGAACTAATGTAGACTGAAAATTAGAAGACGGTTTCTAACTATTAGAAGAATGAGATTCTGGAACAGCCTCCTAATAGGACTAGTGGTGACAAATAACCTAACTAATTTTGAGGCAGAGCTTGATAAATTTATGAATGAGATTATATGATAAGATAGCAGGCACGTGGCCTTCATGACCCAGGAGGTCCCATCCAGTGCTGTGCCCTGTGTTCCTATGTTTAGTTTTAATTATTAAAATAATACTTCATCCTCAGCCAGTAAATGTTTATCCATGTCCATCAGCAGAGCACCTGATAGCAATAAAAATGCTGTTACAAATGAAGAGATGTATATCAGATCCCCTGCTTTTTAAAAGAAAAGTTTATTAATATTTGACCTCAACCCTGCATTGTCTGTTACTGTATTTCTGCTGAGAAATGGGAATTGACCACGGGCTTCTATGTTTGTTTGTGTGTGAACAAAGTGTGAATTAGCAAAATTCTAACAAATTAGTAATTGTCAAATACGTTAAATGTTTGAGAATCATGTTAGCAATTCAACAATAGCTTGGAGAGCTAACAGGAATTGTAGTACTCACATCTAGGGGCAAAACTGACAACTAGTTACAGGAGCAGGGCAAAGAGGGTTGGTAAGCATAGATTCCAATAGTATACAGTAATTGAGTTTGTATAACACCTTTTATCTCAAGAACCTAGCATGATTTGAGTACACCTAATGATACTTCACAACACCCGTGTGAAGGATGAGGATAAATAAAATACTGCTCTGGCTGCGTGTATATCCAAAGAAAGGGGGATCAAATTTAATACAAAAGCGTTTCCTCAGAGAATTCAGTTATTCCTTTTCAAGGTCTGTCACAACTGTTTATTGTACACAACTATAATATTATTAAAGAGCTAGTTTAGGACAGAGATGCTCAAACTTTGCCCAGTTGAGCATGATCTTAGCAACTTGGCCAGAATTCTAAGGAGGCAAAGATAATATGGATAAAATGGAAGACATTTCATTTTCTATAACCTTTAGTACAGAGGCATGTCCTTGAGAAATTGCAAGTCCCGACATGCAATGTTTAGATCAAGATGTGTTGGGTTTTTTTTTAACTCAATGATTTGTTATGCATTTTGGCACATTTGCTGTTGCCTCCACATCTGGACATGTACAACAGATTAAGTGCAGCCAGAAATTGATATGAAATGTTCAGTGATGCAGTATAAATATCTGTACTCTGTACTCTCTGTACTGATGAATTAATCCACAATGAAATCAATAAATAATGATAAGTAAGCTATACTCCTGGAAATACTCATGAACACGTAATATTACATTTATCACTTTTTTCAGAGCGTTACCCAGTAGTTTCTGCTCTTTGCAGAACTCCTCTATGAAAAAAAGTAATGAACTTCCAGGAACTGAAACTCCGCTCTAAACGCACATTGTCTGTGTAACCTACCAACACCGAGGCAGCTCCATTTAATGTTCTAAGACTCCAGTTATGAGAGAGTTACCAAACTCTTCACTACTGTTCTGCATATCCTTGTAAACTAGCTGGATTATATATAAATAACATTCCTTCTGAACTGTACCATTGTCTGTAATTCCAGGTATGAGAAAATGATTAGTGGAATGTACCTGGGAGAAATCGTTCGCAATATTTTGATTGACTTCACTAAAAGGGGATTCTTGTTTAGAGGTCAAATTTCAGAGTCGCTGAAGACCAGAGGTATCTTTGAAACCAAGTTCCTTTCACAGATTGAGAGGTAAGATTGATACACAGTAGAATTGCTGGAGTTGAAATAGTGCATGTCTAATTTAGTACTGGTGCTTGAGGGGAGGAAACTAGGAGTGCAGTTCAACTCTGCTTGTCATTGGAAGGTATCTGTACCATAATCTTCATTGAAGAGTGATGAATATCAGCAGATCGAATTTTTCGAGTATTAAACTGTGATTACACAACATGTGTCCTCATTAACTAAATCTGAACAACTGCTTGGCATTCAATTCTTACTAAAGCACACACTAGTTTGTAAACTGTAAGGCCCTGCTTTTGAAAACATTCATGTATGTGCTTAATTTTATTTGAGTAGCCTTACTGAATTCAGTGTCCCCATGTTGCATGAGTAAAGTTGACCCCTAGGCAAATGTTTGCAGGATCAAGGCCTGAATTGAGTAGATCTCAGATTCTTTGTTGTCAAAACTTATACACATTGGTAACTGTTAAATGGCAGATATGTCAGTGGTCATGGAAAGCCTTACATTATTTGACCTATATCTTTTGTGTATATTTACGTAAGATAGGTGTTACTATTTTCCTTTTCATACTCTGGTGAGATTCAGGCTAATTGCCTCAGCTCGCAGAATTTTAAACTGTTTAACTTGCCTTTATAACATATGTTTAAAGCTTAATCATGTATTTTGGCTTCTTTTACCTTTTCTGAAAGTAAGATCCGCTAGCAATTTAGGAATTCTAACATTTATAAAATGCACCATTTTCCTGTTTAAGTGTCATACAGTAGTTTTACCTGTCCAACTGAATGTGCACATGATAACCTGGAAGGAAAAAAAGATTTAGGTCAGATTAGCAAAACTATTTATAGAGCACAGTAATGAAATGGGAAGTTCACCTTAGAATTATAGGACTTTTACATAGGGAAATAATGGGAGCAGAAATCAGGAGACAGAAAAATGATTTTGTGCTCAAATACTTCTGTAAATACGAGGGAAAATATTTTGTTTTTATTTGTACTAGAAGCCTATAAAGGCTGCAAGAAGAATTCTTTAGAAAGTGTTCTCAGCTCATAAGAGTATTTCCAACTAAGGCCATGTCTACACTACAGTAACTCCTGGCTTAATGTTATAGTTATGTTCCTGAAAAATGCGACTTTAAGTGAATCCAATTTCTCCATAAGATTTAAAGTAAATGGGGGCGGGGGTTAGGTTCCAGGGAAATTTTTTTCACCAGACAAAAAACTATATTTTATTTATTTACACACACACACACAGAGTATAAGTTTTAAAGAAACAATTTAATACTGTACACAGCAATGATGATGATTGTGAAGCTTGGTTGAGGTGGTGAAGTTAGAGAGTGGAAGCGTGTAGGATATTTCCCAGGGAATGCCTTACTGCTAAATGATGAACTAGCATTCGGCTGAGCCCTCAAGGGTTAACACGTTGTAGCCTCACACTCTACAAGACAGCACGAATGGAGGGAGGGGAGACAGCATGGCAGACAAAGACACACACCCTGTTTGTGGGAGAGAGAGAGAGATGCGCATTGCCCCTTTAAGTACGCTGAGCCGACTCCAAGTACATTGCCTTTAAAAAGATCAGGAAGTTGAGACAGCAGCTGCAGTCTCTCTGTCCTGAGCCCTGTCCTGTCCTGTACCCACCCTGCTCTATATGGAGAAGGGGTAAGCGGGGGGCAGAAGTAGTGGGGAGGGGGACACCCTGACATTAGTCCCCCTCTTCCCCCCTCCCCTGCACAGCAAGCAGGAGGCTCCCAGGAGCAGCTCGAAGGCAGGAGCAGCACATGGCAGTTGGGGGAGGGACAGCTGAACTGTCAGCAGTTGATAGCCTGCTGTGCGGCTGCTGCACAGGGAACTTAAGGGGTTGGGGAGCTGATAGGGGGGCTGTTGGTTCCAAGCCCCCACCAGCTAGCACCAACCGGCTGTTCTTCCTGCAAGCAGTGGACAAAGCAGGCGGCTGCCAAACAACGTTATAAGGGAGCATTGCACAACTTTAAACGAGCATGTTCCCTAAATGATCAGCAACGTAACCACGAAACATCATTAACCGGGACGACTTGAAGTGAGGAGTTACTGTACGTCTTATGTTGGCAAAACGTATGTTGCTCAGGGGTGTGAAAAAAACACCCTCCTGAGCGACGTAAATTACGCCAGCATAAATGGTAGTGTGCACAGCGCTATGTCGGCAGGAGAACTTCTCTCGCTGACATAGCTATTGTTGCTCGTAGGAGATGCTGTAATTATGTTGACGGGATTGCTCTCTAGTTGGCATAGAATGGCTACACGAGAGCTCTTACAGTGGCACAGCTGCATTGGTACAGCTGCTGCTGTAAACTCTCTAGTGTAGATATAGCCTGAGTCATAGTGATGGTAATCAAAGATGCTTTTGCTGGTTTTGGTGTTTCATTTTATTGTTTGTAAGTTTTAACACAAAAACAATTTCCTTGTTCTTATTGAATACATGCAGTAGTATGTAATAGTAGAGATCTAATTATTAATCTATACTAGCAATAGCTACTCATTGATTATTTATTTGTATTGTACTATTAGTGCCAAGATAGTATGTTGTAAAGTAATTTGAAGGCCACTTGATGTTTCAAGGAAAAGCATTATATAATGGAGACTTATAAATACTTTTTCTCATGGAAATATCCTTTAGAGGAAATGATGAGGGAAGAGACATGCAAAAAAAATAGTCGTTGAACCAATATTACTTCTAAACAGAATGTGCTGTAATGTTTGCCATGACTCTTTATATGATTATTGGTGCTTGAATACAGCAGCATAGGGTGGAGAAATGAGCTCAAGATTGTGAGACACTCTTGTGAGTCCTAACCTGGCTCCAACAGCAAATACTGGCCAGATGTGCCTATGATGCTTTGGTGGTTCATCCAGACCAATAAGAGGTTCTGTCAATGCCTGCTCTGTAACCTTGGGGACCTCTGTGTTAATGTAGCTATGGTTCAGAGCCCTGATATCAGGAGCATGCCCACAACACAGTGGTCTCACCCTGGCTTTCACCAGTCCAGTCACTCTTTTCAGGGTGACACCCAACAATTCTTCTAGTCCTGAGTCTCCTCAAAACTGTCTCGCCTGCAGTGTCCTGTCCCTGTTGTTGGGTGCTCCCAGAGGTAACACCAAGTTTTCCAGTACACATAACAGCTTGTTAGCCCAGCTGGGTTTATACCCAGCACTGAGATAGCTTGTAGTAAAACTGAGAATAAGCTTATTGACAAAGAACATGGATTTAAGTGATTTCAAGTAAGAGCAAAAGAGATGGGAAAGGGATATAAACAAAACAAAAATAACACTTAATTCTAGCAAGAAGAAGCGCAGCTTTATGCAGTTTCTTGCTCACTCCAAACTGCCAGTATTCTCAGGCCTGTTTTAACAGGAGGATTCAGCTTTTATAGGTACAAAGCACTGTCGTCTTTGTTCTCTCAGGTGATGGATTATTCAAATGTTTCTTCCCCCACCTTATATTACCCCGAAGTTTCTTGTCTCTGTTTCAAGAGCCAGGAAGGCTTCCTGGGTGTACAGACTCTATCCCCCATTGTCATCACCCCCACTTTTTAGCTGGTGGCTTTGTTTACCTTATATGTAAATATACTTTTCATTGTCCTCTGTGATCAAGTGGGTCAGACAAGTAAATACATGTTCCTTTGTCTAGGGCAGGCTGGGATTTATGGGCTGCCTGTCAAACACATTTTAAGGACATCGTTTCATCCTACGTTTATAACTCATTCTACTCACCCCATACATACATCACACAATGGTTTTGGGACCAGCATGTCTCCAGTTTGCATATGATACTTTCCACAACATCTTTCAGATACAGATTATGACAATAGTGTGTTGGGGCAATGAGTTTGTCAGGCCTAATGTGAGTCATGGTATGGTGTGCCCTCTGCTCATTGGCATTCATGGGCTCCTAAGCTCACCGTGCCTCACAGAGGGATTGTGAGAATTTATTAGGTGTAAATTGTTGTATAAATACTAAATATTGTTCTTGTTAAAGGGTTCATTCAGTAACCTGGTCAAACATCTTGTTCTCCTTTCTTTTCAGTGACAGGTTAGCATTGCTTCAGGTACGAACAATCCTCCAGCAGCTGGGCTTGAATGGTACCTGTGATGACAGTATAATTGTAAAGACGGTTTGTGGAGCAGTATCGAGAAGAGCAGCTCAGGTGTGTGGAGCTGGAATGGCTGCGGTTGTAGATAAAATAAGAGAGAACAGAGGATTAGACCACCTGGAAGTAACAGTTGGTGTAGATGGGACTCTGTATAAACTACATCCACAGTAAGTATTATTTTTCTCTGCATCTGTTTGCAATAAGTGCTTCATTGCTGTAGGTTTGGCCTTTCTCTGAAGTGTCAGATACTGGCCTCTGTTAATTAAAATGACTATTCTTCCTCTAATAGCAGGCAAAAACAGAGCTTGAAAAACAATTATGGTTGGAGCTTTATATGGGGAATAAGAGACTGTAAAAGGAATAATAAAGCACAAATAGTTAGCAATAGTATGCCAAATAAAAAGTAATAAAACTCATTAAATAAGTCGGTCAGAAATACAGGCGAGAGCAATAGGGCCATTGAATAGGGAAGAAAACAAAGAATTATTGTTTCCTGAAAAAGAAATGACAGAAGAATTAAATGGTTTCTTTGCATCAGAGTTTGATATTGCAACTTTGGAGGGTGTTTGTGTGTGGTAGTGAGGAAGAACTGTAGAGACTCACATTAATGAAACAGTGGTAGGCAAAAATAAAGGAATACAAAACAGATTACTTCCATGAAAGATATGGCATAAGCTATCAAATAGCTGAGCCATGAACTCCTGCTAAGTTAATAATGGTATTGCAGTAGTGTCTAGATGCCCCAGTCAGGGTTTGGAACACCATTGTGCTAGGCACTGTCCACACAGATGGAATGAAGAGACAGTCTAGAGATGATACAGTGTGTAAACTGCTGTGGATTTGTGAAAGGTAAATTGTGTTGGAAAATGTCATGACTTTTGCAGGGCTGTGAGGAACCAGTAGATTCAGTATATCTCGACAGTCAAATGTGGGCCTGACAGATTATCATATGAAGTATCTAATAGTAGGGGTAGATAATAAATTAATAAAATGCTAGTGATTATCAACTCATGCTTTTTGTAAACATGTAGTTTAGGGTCTAGGTCATATATTGCCCATAACTTGCATATTTTTGAAAATATATATACATTTATGGGTTCCCAAATCCCCTGCTTGCATCACCCCACTCCCTGCTGTGACATTCCGGGGAGGAGAGCTTCTAGGATTACTGTGATATTCCGGGGTGCAGTCCAGACCAATGAGGGGCTGTCAGCCCTGCCCTGCAAACTTGGGTGCCTCATAATGCTTTGTAGCTCCCACCTGAGCCATCCACAACAGCCTTCCAGCATGCAGGTAACACCCTGAGTGTCTGTATATAGCTGCAGCCTGCCAGCCACACATCAGTCACACTCTGGCTTCCACCAGCCTGGGTTACCACTTGCAGGGTGACCTGAACACACTCCCAGTCCGGGTTTTCCCCCAAAATGTCTGTTCTGCACTGTCCTGCCCTCTCCTGGGCAGTCAGACACATTCAGTTCATTGTCTCTCTAAGGGGATCCATATACAACAGTTTGTCTCCCTAAGTGGAGTTACCCATACAGTTCACAACAGTGAATTAGTTTTGATTAAAGAATAAAATAAAACAAGTTTAACTACAAAGGGAGAGGTTTTAAGGTAGTACATGTGTAAGGCATTAAAGTCAGAAATGGTTACAAGAGAAATAAAGATAACGCCCTTTCTAGGACTAAAACTTAACAAACTAGACTTGGTTTCAAGGTGAAGTCTAATACCACATGTTTCCAGTAAAGTTGCTGACAAAACTCTCAGGCCAGGACCAGTGGCTGTTTCTTTTGTTGTCTTAGGTGAAAGAGGGAGAGATGGATAGGGAGAAATATCTTGGGGAGTTTTTCCGCCCTCTTCTATAGTCCAGTCCTCCTTTGAAATGCATTTTTCTGAGGGTTACTCCTAGATAAATTTCATTCCTGCTGGGAGGTTGGAGTTGTGGAGTATTGTGGTGAAAGAGGTTTCATACAGATCTGTTTGTTCCTGCACTCCCCTCCTTGCCAAAAAAATGGCCACTTGATAGGTGATTGCTCATCAACTTCGATGACACCTGGCTAGAGACGTCAGCTTGTTCTTTCTCTTTTAGAGAATGGTAAACATATTTCAGACCTAATTTCAGCTTCTGTTTATAACTTTGTTACTACACACGTTTCATCATGATATTAATGACCACTAAGTTATAAGTTTTCAAATGATACCTCACAAGGCATATTTTGTACAAAGATTATTACAGTAGTGTGTAGGGTGTGACTACAGGGGTGCATTTGGTCACAATTACCTCATAGCAGCAGTGGTGGGAGGCAGGAGCAAGCAGCCCAGGTGGTAAAGACAACTCTTCATCAGCTGTGGGGCTTAAGGGAGCTTCCCCATTGACCTCCCAGAGCCAGTGACTGTATGGAGAGGTAGGATCAACTCCTAAGTCTCAGTCTTGCATTAATGATGGTAGGAGGGAAGGGCAGAAGTTGTGTACGTTCAGGCAACCGTGCTCCCTACAGCTAAGGGGTGGAACTAAATAGTTATCATTTAAACTGCTTTTCCTTTCATAGCTGCCATGGTTATATTGTCTCCCAATCACCTGCACTCTCCAGCAATGTTCTTCATCTCTCTTTATGTGCCTAGCCAGTGTTCAGAATTTTGTTGGACTATGTTCCTCATGCCAGAATCCTGTAGCGATGCTGTCGCCCAGGGATGGATGCTGAATTACACTTACATCCGTATCTGTTTGTTTTGTAGCTTTTCAAGGATCATGCACCAAACAGTAAAGGATCTTGCACCAAAATGCAATGTGACATTCCTCCTTTCGGAAGATGGCAGTGGGAAAGGAGCAGCTCTCATTACTGCTGTGGGATGTAGACTTCGTGATGCTGAGCAAAACTAAACTCCAGAACACTGGCTTTAATTCTGCCTTTCGAGCACTTTCTTATAAAGCAGCGACTCTGTAGTCTGAACTGGTAGAAGACCAGAATTCACTGCTTTATTGAAAAATACAACTAATGACATAAAAAATAGGATACAAACTAGAGTGTGTGCTGTTGATAATATCACCATCTCTGGACCCCCAATCTGCATGTTTCTTTTCCACCTGGTTGGCACATACATTCCCCATCTCTAGGTCATTAAAACCAGTTTATTATTTATGCAGCTGTCAAAATAAGTTATTGTTTGAGATAAAATTACAGCCAAATGATCTACATTAATGAGCTACTTTTACTTCATATGAAATGTATTCGCTCCAGCAGATACTATGTCCATGTTAAATGCACCACTGATATACTGAACATAAAATCAAGGTGTTTATGCTTATAGAAGCAGAAGTAATAATTCCCTCCTGCATTTCTGCCCAATGTTGTTTCACTTAAAATGACTCTGGAAATATTACAGTGTGTCAGCACTGGGTGCTCACGTAACTGTACAGTGGGACTTAGAATATGATTTATTTGCCTCCTTATTTGCTTCCAGTTTTATTATGGTAAAAGTAAATGGCACCGTCCCACAAATCTGGTATCACTGGCATTTCCCATTGCTTCTGTGAATAGTGTTGTGTTATGAAGTACAATAAGTATTGTTTAAAGAGGAAAATCCGTACTAGTAAAATCAAGTGATTGATTGGGGTAATCCAAATCTCTGGACATAGAAATCTGTGGTCCTTAGCAGATTTTGCTGTATTCTTCAGAGTCTAAGATTTCTTGTAAAAGTTTTCTATCCCTTTTTTACTAAATAAATCAGCACACTGCTGCTGTTTTGCTGAATCTATAGCTAAACAGACTGAAACAGCATAATACAGAAATGTAAAATTCCCCTTCTTACTTTAAAGAGTTGTTTTGCTTTGAAGCAAAAAAAAAAAAAAGTTTTAATGTTTAAACACCTTCTCAAAACACAAACACCCAGCTAAAGTTAATGATCCTAGGGAAATACCAGGGTCTGGCTTTGGTTTGGACGTTAAGGAACCACACAAAGAGTGCCAGGCCCAGTTATTCTATGGACTAAAACAACAACGACAAAGATTATATACATACTTCGTATCCCTTCCTATGTTGAATCGATTCTGTCATTGTAAGTATTTAGCCCATCTATTGTTTTTAAATCGAAAAGCAAGTTAAGCCAAGTTACATTAAATAACTTTTGCATGTCACACTTTTTTCCTGCCAAAAAAAAGGAGAGTCCTCTGTAGTTAATTCCTCCTTTTCTACCAAAAATAAATTGAGGTCTCTCCAGCTTGCTCTTCCCTCTTCCTGTGTCACCCCCAAGATTTGGATTGCCCTAGTTATTGGTAACATTGCACTGTGGTTGAATGTTGTAAGGTAACATGTGAGTCACAAATAGTACTTGCAGCTTTAAGTGTGTGTGTCTACCTGAAGAATTGCATGCCTAACTGGTTTTGCAAAGGTAGAAAGTCTTTTTACTTTGCACACTAGTAATAGTTATACTAGTGTTAAGTGATATTTGTGAAAATATTAAACTTTTTTTGATGTGTGTTAACTGGTGTCCCGTGATTCTTTCTGGAAGAGGCTCTGTTGGATGATGGCTTGGTACTTTGCAAAGCTCTGCTGTTTTATAAAGGTATAAAACGTAATCACAGCAATGTCCGAGGTTTTTATATTCCTATGTACTCTATAACTAAGGAGGAGTTCACAGGCATGACAAAGACTAGGCCTATTGTATTAAAGCAAACCTGCTTAGGAATACATTTGGCCAGCTGTTCAGTCCTGGGCATAATAGATGCACCTCTGCAAAACTGCACATACTCTTATGGAGTCCACAACCTCCTTGTTTGTGCACACCATCTGACATTTGCACACCCACATATGTCAGGTAATTACATACATTCACTGGTTTGCATATGCAGTTACCTGATTTGTATGTTGAAATGTCAGTTTGCACAAATGTTGAGCTCTCGCAGGTGTGCCAATTATGCCTCTAGTAGAAACTATATAACTCATAATCTCTGCACAGCTGTCAGCCTGCCAAGGCCCAGGTAGGCATCTATAATCCAAAATGATAGACAAAATAAAGTGAGAAGCTTGCTATGCTGAACAAGGTTTTTGTTTGCTT
This sequence comes from Lepidochelys kempii, assembly GCF_965140285.1. NCBI lineage: Eukaryota > Metazoa > Chordata > Testudines > Cheloniidae > Lepidochelys > Lepidochelys kempii. The sequence continues at coordinate 82,245,772 of NC_136386.1, forward strand.
GTTAGTGTAAGTTACATTTTCTATCATTTTAATTTCACAAGTCTTATTTATGATATCGGCAATCTTTTGGAGATGGCTTGAGCCATAAAATTAGGATCTGACTTTTGAACACTAGTAAATGTGGGTCTGTTTGAATCTGAGAATTTGGTTCAATATACAGAGACTGAATGGCAGCAAAATTCAAATCTGGATCAAAGGTTAGATTGTGAAACCTCTTCCCCTAAAGTTGGAGGTGCTTGGTTATGTGGATTTTTGGTTGGGCCAATCTTCATAATTTATAATAAAATTGGGATGACAATAAGCATGGAGGTGGCTTTGTGTTTATAACAGTGGAACTTTCCCTGTCATGGAGGATAGTTAATATGAGATAAGAAGCCCTAGTTCTTTTCTAAGCAGAAGATGGACGTACGCAGACTTTAATCTCTAAACTGCTTCTTACCCCTGAGAAGGGTGTTAAGAGTGAAGTGCAAGTCTTGACTGTATTTTAAAAAATGTCTTAAATTCCATGTTGACCAAGCACTAATTGAGTTGTCTTACAGTGCATTATTTAAAGGTTTATGGCTTGAAGAATAAAACTATGATCCTTACTTTGTAAGATGTTTGTTATATAAAAATGATCATATAAACCTTATTTCAAGGAAAAAGTGCCATTTACATACCTATGTTATGCTGTCATCTGCTCATACTGCTACAGTTGAGGGTCCTTTAGTGTTTCTCTTACAACGGTCTCATCAGCATTTTAATGTTTTAAAACAAGCAATTTTTGTTCTTTTTAAATTAGCAGAAGGCAAAAATAAAGAGTTTCCTAATTTCTGAAACTGTTTTGTGCTTTTTATTTGTTCATTTTGTTGGAATGACAAGATTCTTCAGACAATTTTTCCTTAATCAATACAACGGACTCCTTTTTTGGTATTTAAAAACAAAAATAACTTTAAATGGCAGTTCTCAGTAACTGGATATTTTAACTGCAGTTTAATATTTAATCATTTCTATATATATTGTGAAAGATTTCATTTATTATTATGGAGAGCCATCTTCTTCTTACCTCATGAATTGCTATAAATAATGTAACCTGCCTTACACTCTACCGTCTTATTGCTGTGCCTACAGAAAGATGGGGAAAGAGTCTCCACTTTCAACGATTGCATCAGTGACGTGACACATCTTACCAGAGATCGTATTCTGATTCCTGCATAGAAATTTAGTGATGTCTTCTAAAACTGAAGAAATTATTCTCCGAATATGAACCAGAAACAGGCTAACAAAAAACATCAGTGATCTGATCCATCAGAAAATAGCTGCAACCTTCATAGCAATACAGGTCAAGGAAGGATGGTGATGCTAGCTCTGCAACATGCTATCCCAGCCCTTCAAGAAAAAGAGCAACCTGACACCCAGAAGGGTAATCTATATCCCACTCTCTCAATACAGCAACCCTTCAGTTTCTTACTAGGGTATTGTAGAGCTGTTTAGTAGGAGGAGAACTCAAGTTAGTCCACCTAAAATGCAAACAATCTGGTTATATGTCAAGAAGAGATGGAAGATGAACTAGCTTTCTGGAAGAATGGACACAGGTCATTGTGGATTCTCCATCACTGACCATTTTAAAATCAAGATTGGATGTTTTTCTAAAAGATACATTCTAGGAATTATTTTGGATCACAATGGTCTCTTCTGGCCTTGGAATCTGAAATTGTTGGTAAGCACAGTAAGTGAACAGTGCTCTCAGTTTAGCTGCTTTTATCAATGCAGGTTAAGGTGTCCTTAACATCCCACCTAGAGACAGTTTAACATCATTTCAGTTAAGTTAACTGGGTCATGTTGTAGCTGAGGAAGGGACAACTAACACAATTGTGAAGAGGTTATAGGATGTTAATGGGGCTTTCCAGTAGTGTTAATCTAACTCAGTTGAAAAAAGCACCTTTTTGCATCATCTAGGGGTAGACCCATAATGATGTGTAACTCAGGCTTGCGATGACTAGGAGCACTGACAAATTTCTTTAGCAGAGAATCTCTCCTAAATTGCTTTTATTTCCTGTAGCAGAAAGAATCGTGATGGTTCTTGTTAAACACAGCTGTCTAATCAATGTGTGTGTGTATTTAGTAGCATCATTATAGGTGGTTTCTTTTCCAGCTCCCATTCATTTTCTTAAAATAATGGTAAACACTTGCATGCCCCCCAAAACCAGCTAAATAATGTCCAGATTAAACATCTTGAATGGTAGTGTACTGTTTAAAACCCCTATTCCTTACTGCAGTTACCCATGTGCTACAGTCTTCTGGGAATTAGTGCCACCAGAAATAGCCTTGTCTGTCACATGTGGATGAGAAATGCTGTCTCTGGAAAAATCAAGCTGTCTAGTCAAGGGGCAGCTGACGAGGAAGAGCTTTTGGGAATTTTTTTAAATCTTTAAAAACAAAAACGAATCTTCGAAAGATGTGGGCAGGAGAGAGACAGTGCCAAACTGCAGTTACAGTGGTGTGAACCCATGGAATTATGGGGTCACACTAGTGTAATTTTTAGCAGAATTTTCTACAGGGTGCATAAGTGGGATTATTAGGCAGATATTGAAGAGGAACCCATCCATTCCCCTACCTAAAACAAAACTGGGAAGGAAAATGATGTCCCTGTCTACTCTTTCAATCTTATTTACAACATGGCTGCATTACTCTTTATTCATTATGGGCCTGATTATAGCTCACTAAAGTCAATAGAAAGAAATCCCATTGATGCAAATGGGGTTTGGACAAGGCCTTAGTAATTCTATTTTTGCGAATGAAGAGATTCTGAGCCTTTAGGGCTTTTCTCACCTTTGGTAAAACTTGGAAGTAACACAAATTAAAGTAGCAAATGAGATTGGAAAATAAAAAATAAGGAAGGGGAAAAGCAAAGTTCACATCCATCCATTCACATTGCACATGATACAAGCAAACCGAAACAAACAAAACAATATCATGCATGTAACTGGATGTGTATATATAAGTATAAAAATATATATATCTGTATAACATTCACTCTCAAACTAGTCTTTTGATTAAATGATTGAAACATATAGTCATTTGTTAAAATGTTTGATATTTCACCAAATTTCTAAAATGGTGGTTGGACAAGTAACTGAAAATCTGAACATTATTCAAGACTGTTGCCTATATTGACTTTTATAAACAGGCAATCAAACTACAGATTAATGTACTGTGTAATGAAATGTATAGCGAGGTCTAAGTATTTCACTAGCCTACTGTTTGTGGGTGTGGATTTTCAACTCTCCTCCTGGAACTACCTTGTTTTCAAACTGCTCTTCAAACACTGCTTGCAAGTGAGCATCTATGATGTCACCGTTTATCACTGTGAATGTTGGGGACCTGGCAGTGCATCAGAAGTCTTTTCTTTGCTTCCCACACACTCAGGGACTCCAGCTAGGTATGTATCCTATTTCCACTGCTTATAGGGGCCTCAGGAAATGTCTTCATATTTTCAGTTGCACTAAGCCTAGAAGTTTTCTTTCTTTCTTTCTCCTCCTTTCTCTTTTCCCATTGCTCCAGATGAGCAGAGGAGGAGGGGGAGGTGCTAGTCCTCTAAATCCCCATCCAGCCCAACACTTCATAGCTACTAAGCTTTTAGAGCAAAGGTGGAATATTTCCAAATGACTGACAAACTGGAGGCTGTAATAGAAAAGAAGGAGCTAAGTCTCACCAGGTGTTCCATTTACAGTCACGGTAAGGCTCTTTAATATTAAAAAACACTGCTTATGATAGAGAAGGTGCATCTATTCTAAACCCTTATCAGTCACTCACTGTGTTTGTATGTCTTGAATTTATTGTGCTTAATATCTCAAACTTTTAACATTGCCTCCTTCCCCTATTCACCCTTGCTTTTTTATTTTTAATATGGGGAGGAGAAATGGTGTGGATAACTAACACAGGAAGGGAGCTGAGATGTCTGTAGGAGTGGGAGTAAATGAGTTAGGCAGTCAGGGTGCTTGGATGATCAAAGTGGCTGTGCCAATTCAGGGCAACCACACATGCATTTCCCCTCAGTGGTCCAGGAAGGGAACCCACTCTCAGGCTTCTTGCTCCTGCAGCTGTTGCCTTTCTTGGGTGGAGATACAAGTCTTTCTCTCTTCTGACTGGGATATTTCCAGGCCCCACAGGTCCCTGCCTTCACTGTTGTCAAGGTTCCTTCCCCACTCTGAACTCCAGAGTACAAATGTGGGGACCTGCATGAAAGACCCCCTAAGCTTATGCTTACCAGCTTAGGTTAAAAACTTTCCCAAGGTACAAACTTTGCCTTGTCCTTGAACCGTATGCTGCCACCACTAAGCGTTTTAAACAAAGAACAGGGAAAGAGCCCACTTGGAGATGTCTTCCCCCACAAAATATCCCCCCAAGCCCTAGACACCCCCTTTTCTGGGGAAGGCTTGATAATAATCCTCACCAATTTGTACAGGTGAACACAGACCCAAACCCTGGGATCTTAAGAACAATGAAAAATCAATCAGGTTCTTAAAAGAAGAATTTTAATTAAAGAAAAGGTAAAAGAATCACCTCTGTAAAATCAGGATGGTAAATACCTTACAGGGTAATCAGGTTCAAAACATAGAGAATCCCTCTAGGCAAAACCTTAAGTTACAAAAAGACACAAAAACAGGAATATCATTCCTTCCAGCACAGCTTATTTTACCAGCCATTAAACAAAAGAAAATCTAATGCATTTTCTAGCTAGATTACTTACTAACTTAACAGGAGTTGGAAGGCTTCCATTTCTGATCTGTTCCCGGAAAAAGCATCACACGGACAGACAGAACCCTTTGTTTCCCCCCCGCCTTCAGATTTGAAAGTATCTTGTCCCCTCATTGGTGATTTTGGGTCAGGTGCCAGCGAGGTTACCTTAGCTTCTTAACTCTTTACAGGTGAAAGGGTTTTGCCTCTGGCCAGGAGGGATTTTATAGCACGGTATACAGAAAGGTGGTTGCCCTTCCCTTTATATTTATGACAACTTATTCCCAGCGAAGACAGAGTGCCTAGACAAACCTGCTTGTTTTCTCTTCAGAGACAGTTAACAGGTGTAATTGCTACAGTTACCAGTTACCACACAGCACTTCCTATGCAAGCCTACTTTATTCTTGAAGTGGTAAGATTACAGAGAAAATATTAAAAACAGTAAAAGGCCCTACACAAATGCTAATAAGCTTACCAGAGATCACCCCAACCCTAACATGGACTCTGGCAGCAGCAGACCTTCAACTCCCCACTCAAGGGGAGTCCTTGTGGTTCCAAGTTCATTACAGCTTGGGATCAGAACAAGCACACAGTCTAACGTCATGCCAAGCCTTCCCTAAGGGTTGGGGATCTCTGTGGATAGGGGTTCTGTCCATTCAGAGGATCAGGAAAAAGCCCCTGAGCCTGTTTAAAACCAGGCTATTTGTCCAAAAATCCTTTGTCTGTTGGTCCCTGGAGAATCAAGTTTAAACTAGTATGTGCAAATCTCTCCAGGGGTCTGGCTTTAAAGGGCTGAAATGTAATTTCTCTGGTTAGTTACCTCCTCTTACTAGAGCAGGTACATACAGTGCCGCAAAAGTACATACACAATTGTATTTTTAATTCAATGGACTCCAAAGGTATGAACCCTAATTCAATAAGGTTTAACCTAATAAAGTTCATTCAGGATATCATAGGAAACTGTCAGTCTGTTTACAGTGCTTTGTTGGGTTAGAAGGATTAAAACAGTTCTCTGCGTGGACTATTCATTTTATATTAAACCTAGCTTCTAGCAGAGGTTGCATTTGCATGTATGTGTTAACTTGAGGCATGGGTTGGGGACATACCATCCCTACTAAATGTTGTTAGTCATACTAACAAGCAATTCTCAACAAGTGAATCAGATGAAATACATTTGAAATAACTGCTAGTAAGGAGGGAGATGATCTAGCTGTACAGATTCTGCCTCGAGAGGTTTCTTCCTCCAGTTGTGAAGAACTCAAACAGAACTATTGTGCTCCTGAGAAGTATTAAACTGAAAGATAAGTCAATGTCACTCAAGCTTCATCTGTTTCCTTCAGTGCACAAGTACTGTTACAAGCCTATATGACGTTTGAATGGGAGACAGCATGGCCAATACATAAAGCACTGGACTGGGGGTTAGGAGATCTGTGTTCTGCATCCAGCATTGCCAGTGAACCTGGTATGGGTCCATGGATAAAACCTTCTTGTGCCACCATGTCTTCACCTGTAAATTAGGGATAATTGTATTTTCATTTACAAAATGCTTTGAGATCTGCAGAGGATCTCGGAGGCTCAGGTGCTTTATTCTGTTAACATGGGTGTTAGTTAATGTGCACGTTGGTAACTTATGTTTTGCTTGTGTAATAATGGCTATTAATGTTTAATTTCTGTGATAAGTTTATAAAGAAATGATGCTGAGACTTTGGTCCTACTTCCTATAAATAAGAATTCCAGCAATAAAGATTCTTTAAGGAATGGCTTCCCAATTTATATTGATAAACTATAAGGCCATATCAGAACAAAGGCCCAAACACCCCAGAACTCTGGAAAAGTTCAAAGCCAAACTTTGCAGCTTGGGTCGAGCTCTAATTTATGGTTTATAATTTGTCTTAGTTACATCTCCTATGGCCCAGTCTTGCAATCTCATCTATGCGGGTGTACTCCTGATCGGTGTGAGTGAGGGTCCAGCTGAATGGATCTGATTGTGGAACTGAGACCTATAGCAGTATGCTGGTTCTTCTCCATAGAAAAGTTTCTTAAAAAACAGAAAAAGGAAGGACATTTCCATCAGGATTTTTTTTATTTAACCCTTTTGTCCATCCAATTTGGCTATTTCCCCCCGCCCGCCGCCATTTTTTAAATTGAATTCTTCCCTATTACGATTTTCAATCCTGGAATGGGCTGATATGAAATTCGTAACTCAGTGATGGTCTTTGGAGAATACGTGGCTGTGCAGCTTACAGACACTGTAGCAGGGTGTGGGTAGAGGTGTGTGAAGAATTGATTTTCCAATTATTTGGGAGTTTATCAACACCAAATTCAGCTTGGGTCAAACCAAGACTGAATTTTTTTAGAATTTTTGGTGAGTGGAAAAAGTCAGAAAACCCTGTCTTGGGGCAAAGGAAATATTGATTTCAGACATTTTAAGCACGTATTTAATTAATTAATTTGGATAAAGGTACAGAAAGCAAGGGGCTAGATTCACAAAAGAGAGGAGGAGATGGCTAGGCCACTTACCTGGGGAACTGCATTTGAATTCCTACTCTGGAGCAGGGACTTGAACCCAGCTTTGTTTTCTCCCAACTAAACACCAGGCAACTGGTTGCCCACTTTGTATGAAATACTTGGCTAGCCAGAGAGAGAGAGTGAGAGAACTGCAAGAGAATGATTGTATAGCCAGGTAGCTGCTCGCATGTTGGTGGGAGAGACCTGGGCTCAAATCCCTTCTCTAGAGCTGGGATTCAAACATGGGATCTCCCACATCCCAGTTGAGTGCCCGAACTAGTGGGTATAAGGTTACCATTGCTGCTGCCATCATCTCCATTTTGTGCAAGATGCCTAAATCCCCTTTGTTTCACTCTTGCTGAAACACCCCACTTAGACATTTCCAACGTGTTTTTTGTTTCAGCTGAAACAGTTTGACAAAATCCACATACACTTGTGATATGTTTTGATGACTCAAACCTGCATTTTTTGGTGGGGAGGAGGAGGAAAGGGTTGGCTGAAAAAGTCCACCCAGCTCTGAAACCGATAAATAATGACTACTCTTATCCTGTTTTCAATGTTCATGGCACCTGCCACAGCATGGTACAAAAGAATCAATTAAAAATGGATCCCAGGCTTCAAAAATCTACTACACTATCTTTTAGAGACTATATTTTGAACACTATTCCAGAGCATCTAAATAAAAATCCAAGTGTTAAATGCATGCAGGTTAATAATGTCTTTTTCTCATTTCAGTGTGTCTGTTTTTCAATTAGCCTTGTTTGACTGGCTGGTTATGGATCAGCTGTGAAGTTGATGGGTAAATAAGTTTGTTTGTCTCCCTCCGTTACTTTTATACATGGGCACCATTGGAAAGCTAATCTGAAACCAGAACGAAACCTGTAAACATGCACAAACACAAAAAGGAAATTAAATGATACAATGATCATGCTAACTGCAAAGAGAGAGAGCTGGGGCATGCTCCACCCTTGAATGAGCATGGGGATAGGAAAGGCTTCCATTGAAGTCAATGAGAGCCCTGTGCACTTGTCTGAGGGAAGAATTTGGTTATTGCGGGATTGAATGCATAAAAAGAGAGAAACACTTTCACTGCTCAGATGGACGAGGCAGTGATCAGGTCTCTTTCTATTTTATGTATTGCACTATCAGAGAGAATGTGCCTTCCTTTCAAACACAAAACATAAAAACCCCTACAAGTTTGCGTTGTAACAAGACTGTACTGGTTAGCTAGTTTTTCATTCTGACATTTACAGATGGATTGTTCATGTAGGTCCCTTGTGTGTTTAATATAGTCACTCTTAATAAATGCTAAATGACCGTGAGCTGTATTGAGAAAATTCCAGTTAGAGACAGGACATTAGAGGAGCAGCTTTAAAGAAAGAAGAGTAGTTGTTAATTCATTAGGTCTTTATTTTGCAAACCTGCTTACGTGGATACCTGAATAAGCAATGAGGATGACTACTGCTGCTGTGCTCTTGCCTGCTTTAATTTTAAATGTGGAGAGCTTTATTTTGTTTGTGATTTATGTTCTAGGGCCTAGAGTCTCGGCAGCCATAGCTAGACTCAGCAATGTCAGGTGTTACTGCATCAGGTAGGCAAACAAGAGGCAGATAATACAAATGCCTTTTGTTACTCTATTCTCAAATGATCCTACACCATGGAAGTGTAATCACATAGTAACTCTCTGAATTTTACTGAGGGCAAAACATTTTAAAACTGATTTAAAATGGCTAGCAACACGCAGCGCGTGTTCAGAGAACCCCGGACTAAATTCGCTGTGGGTCTAAATGGGCAAAGCTCCATTGAGTTCAATAGAATTCCTCCCATCCACACCTAAGGAATTTAGCCACTTGCCTATAGGATGGTGGGATTTTTTTGTTTTTTTTTTTTGTTTTTTGGGTTTTTTTTTGCTACTAACCTTTGGTTAAGGCAGCAGTAAATAATTGGATTGTACATCGTAGAACTCATAGCAAGCAGAAAGACTGCAAGATAGACTTGCTGAATATACTTTTGCTGATAGATGTCTTCCCTGAAGCTCCCCAGGATGAAGTAGAGGTGATAAGGTAACCATCAGACAGCAAAAGTTATCACAACAATGACCATGGTCCTCACAAACTAGAAATGTAAAAGGAATACTTTACTTCATTGTCTCTGTGCAATTATCTGAAGTTTCATGTTTATCTGATTTAAAACAATACTGTTCTTCCTCCTGATTTATTAAATCCGTGCATATTTTTATCATATGTTAGGGGTTTTATTATGCTTTAGATCAATGAGAACTCCTCCTACATTATTGATGCTGATAGGAGTTCTGAGTGCAAGAAAGCGGAAGGGCATATAGTGACTGTAGATTTTATGTTTCTTTGCATTAATACATTTTAGCATATTAAGGTAGCCTGCTCCATAAGAATTGTTTACAGTCAAATTGGAAATATTAGGGAAAGGTAGATAAAATATTAGGGAAAGGTAACCATCAGTTGAACTAGTGGTGATGTATAATGGGAAGAGAAATTTCTTCCTGTCGGCAGCATACATAGATCTATTCCTTGAAGCATGAATCCATTGGACACTACCTCCTCCACTCAATGTAGCCTTGGGCAAATCAGTAAATTCTCCCTGATTGGAAGGTCTCTCTTTTAGAGACTGTCTTATGACAAATTATTGCTTTTCACACTCAGGAGGTCTGTGAAAAGAGCACCTCATCCCCTCCTCTGACGCTATTTTGTCACTTTTTCATACATTCTTAATATGCCAATGTGCAATCACACAGCATCGCAAGACTTTGCATGAATGTAAGGTACATTTCACAGCTAGAGTCAGAACTGCTGGCAAGATAAAAGATAATTATTAAGTTTCACTTCTAACCTTTTTTTTGGGCAGTAACTTGATGGTGATAATAGACTCTATTAGTGTGGTCTCTGGGAACTGTACTACTCCAAAGAGTAATTCCTATAATGCTATATGCGACAAACATCATTATTAAAGGCAGCAGGTAAATCAAGGCAATCACTATGATGTGATACCTGAAAAAGAAAAACAGATACATCTTCACATTTAATGTGTGTCTCAAAGACCTTTTGTCCAAGTGTTATACCAATAAAATAAAAACCAGCAGGATCTTATTAAAGGGGGAAAGGCAAAATGCCACATTTATTGTGGATACAGAAAGAATCCGAGTAAGCAGTTAGTTATAGCTATAACATTCAATTCGATTTCATATTCATTCTCTCACTCACACACACACTCACACACACACACACACACACACACACACACACAGGTTCTGCAAGGTTGTTATCATAGTTACCAGCCTTAGAGTTGCTCATGCCAAGCCACTGTCCAGGTGGCCTGGACATGAGGAGGGAGCAGGACCTTGTCAGATGCTCATCGGATGCTCCTGGAAGTTGGTTTGCAGAATCAGACCCCAAAGTTCTCACTTTCTAGAGTCCATTTTTATAGGAATTTCTTCCTATGCCAGTCTATGGGAATTGCTTCATCAGCAGATGGCACATTCCTGACGGCTCTGTGCTGCCAGATGTTATCTTGTTCTTTGGTTCTCCCATTCTTGAGGCTGTTGGGTGGATTCCAGTCTGCCCTCCGGGGGTCCTCTGGTTATTTCCACTTGATGCCTTCTTCAGCCAATGGACACTGGATTCTTAGGCTGGCACCTCTCTGATCATTCAGTTATTATCCACACCAAGCATCCATCCACATACATCCTCTATCTCTATTCTAATTGTTAACAAAGCGAGATGAATACAACAAAAGGGCAGGGAGTCTCTGGGTGCTGTTTCTGTTGTTACAGAGTATTGCTTTGAGTCTCTCTCTGTGTGAGTAGTTGTGACAAAGAATTGCTTTGAGAACAGACTCTGTCTTAGAATGTACTAACACAATTAGCAGCTTGCAAGTTTCAAACAGAGAGGGAGAGAAACAGTACCAGAAACCAAGATACCTCTTAATTAGTAATACCCTGGAATTTAAACTATGGGGAATCAAACTCATTTGTGATTTTAATGCAGAACTTCTTTAATATGATCCAACACAAGTGTCTCATACTTCCCAGGGATGTGTGTGCATGGTTCCCATTAACTTCCATGGGAGCTGTGCACCTGCATCTGAGAACAGAATTTCACCTTAAAGCCTCAATGCAGATGGAAGGAACTTCCACAAACTGTAAAAATGCATTTCTTTCATGTTCCAGTGATCTTTCCTCAAGCTGAAGTCTTGGCTCTTTTTAAGGACAACATTATTTATCTTTTTAACAGTGACTTAAATTTCACGTCAGCTTGTTCAGGGTTCACTGCCTTACTGGGGTCATGACAGAGGGATTTATAGCATTTGTGGCTATAAAAAAGTTAGCTACAAATTATGGAAGATATAAAATCAAAATTTTATAAAATCATGAAGTACCTTCCAGTACATAGGGCTGAATTCTGAGGTTCTTAATCCTGCAAATTCCTGTTGAAGTCAATGGGAATTTTGCTGGATTAAGTACTTCAAATTTCAATGTATTGGAAGCAAGTGTGGCTGGACTTTTAAGAAAGATAACCGGGAATACTGCTTTGTAAAGTTTTGATAAGCATTCAAACTTAGATTATTATTTATATTGTTTTTTTTATTTACAAACAAAAATAAATACTTAAACCAATGGTCAAAGCAGGCGACCTAGCTGTCGCTATTACCGAAACCAATAGCATCTGCTTCAACTGTATATGAGAACACTATTTAATGTTACCCAACAAGTTTAATTTCATGTAAGGAAAATATAAATGTTATGCTTGGTATGATTATTTTAAGCAATCACCATTTATGGGGAGGGAACAACTGATTTAGTCAGTTACAGCAGATGTCATTTTCACATAAACTCTGTAAAAGGATTATGCATTAAGCCTTTGGCACACACTTCTGGCATTAACCACAAAAGGCTATGTATGTGTTTCTTCTCAGAATGATGACATTATGTAGTTATTTGCTACATCGAAGTGGATTACATATTTAGCTAAGTATGTGGTCCCCAGATTATAAAAATACGTGGATTCTTCCTGCCTGAAGATTCACTGGAACCAAGATTTATTGCCTATTTAGCAGACTTTACATTCCGTTTTCTCTTATCACATTCACACAATATAACCCCCATTTCCACCCCTTTGGTTGTCTCCCTCTGCAACATCAGCTGGGTTACAGCACAAATTCTCTGATCAGGGAGATGAACAGCCTTCTCCTAGGTTGCAATGCTGTTTTATTTCTGGCTAACAAGAAGTGCTTAAGGGTACAGTTGTCCTTCCCTTTGCCTCATGGAGTCAGAAGGGTATTACTTCCTTATTGCTCTTGTAACCAAGGGTACTGAAATTAGAAAAACTTCCAGTAAACTTTCAAGTGATGCTGCATCAATTTCTCATTTCTATTTTATACAACTGAGAAGTTCTTACATGAACTGATGCTTCCGTCCAACATCATTTGGCCAGGCAACAATACATTTAGTCTTTCCATTATCAATCATGATCTCAGCATAAAAGCACTACGGGAAGGCGAGTCCAAAAGCCACCAACTATATTATTCCTATAATTACTTTGGTGCTCACAGCAGAAAGTTTGGGCTTAAAGGGATAAATTATAGCCATGTACTTAGGAGAAAAATGGGGTAACATCATTTTTATTGTTGCACCAATAAACTAGTCAAAAATTATAATGAGGGCAAAAATATCCCAAATCATGTATCAATACATAATCAAAACTACATATTTCAATTGGTGCACATTTTTTTTGTTTGTTTTTTTGGGTTAGTAACTTCCATTGGAAGGAAAAATTACAACATTTTATAACAAGTCACTGCTAGTTTATCCTAAGGGAATGCACTATTGTGTGTGAAACTTATTATACCTTGTATCAACAGTTCCTCGCTCTCTTGGTTAGTACAACAACATTCATAAAGAGAGAGCAATCCTTTTGTGTAAGAGTACATGCATAATAGGTTTGCAGTGATCCTCCTTCTTTCTAATCTTAATTGCTGCCTCCTCGCTGTATCTTATAATTTACGAATTTGGAAAGCTTGAATGAACTAAGCTAAACAAAACTTTCTGCAAATACCAACACAAACTACTGTCCATGAATGAACACAGTCTACCTTAAATAACGAAGACAGCTGAATGTGCTGCTGTGTGGAACTGATGTTAGGCCCAGCTGAATAATTGCAAAGCCAGCTCAGTCCACAAGAATGATTTGCTCCATCATTGCAGCTGTCTCTCACTGAAGCCAGAAAAAAGTACTGAAACTGTGATATGTGTTTGGTCTGAATCTTGGTAGCATGAATTGCATTCACATTTTCAGTAGCAGATGTGTATATATATTAAAGCTTTGAGTTACATATTGCTTTGTTGCATGGAATCTATTTCCTGCTAACAGGGAAGATTAAATTAAAGCAGGGTCTCCACCAAAGCCTCCTATTTTATTCTCAACAGCAGTTCGTGGTCTTGCAAGTCATTTGCCATGTATCTGAACTGTTGATTTTTAGCAGTGGAAACTCCTTGTGTCACCTGCCTCCTCTTTCTGTAACCACTCTCGCACTTGTGTTAGCAGTTTAAGTGGTGTACTGTTGATTCTTTTCTCCCACACCTGTTCAGAACAATCATGTCAAGTATCTGACTGTAAAATTACTTGGAGGAGCAATGCCTTGTTTTTAACGTCTCTGTGTAAAAACGCAGTTGTATCTTAGAATATGTAATCAATTATTCACATCTGCCTTACTCTTTATCATGGTTATTTCAAAGTCCAGCTAGAGTGGAAAACTGCAATCACTTCCTTGATTTCATAGCAAAGGAAGACTGTGGCTATTGAAGAGAATTCTGTGCAGGTCTTCATACAACATAGACATGATAAAGAATACATGAACACAAGCACCATATGTATTGCATATCTGTCAGAGCCTTATTTAGAGAGAAGTAATGTACAATTCCTGTGATACTTTTTGTTTCTTTAGCCTACAGTATATTAAGTTATACTTTGCTAGAACCCGGCCAGGAAAGAGTCAAACAGTAAACAGTCCCCTAAGTGTTAGATTCATAAACTTTTGTAAGCAATCTGTGTTCTATTCCGTTTCTCATGATGAAAAGCAACTCTGAAATAGAACAGTCAATTATGACACTGACTGAGCTGTCAATGAGGAATTGAACCAAGTGCTGGAGCTAAAGAAGGTATTACAGCAATGCAGAGCAGATTACTGAGATGATGGCTTTAGATAAACACCAACAAGTTTGGACACTCATCCAAATTTAGAGATTTCTTCTCCCTCCCTCTCTCCTTGCTATGTCCCTGAGCTTCCCTTCTCTTTCTCTTCCCCCACTCCCTACAGGCTTCCATCATGCCCCACTCTAGGTGACTTCCTCCCTACTCAGACAAAACAACTGGATCAATTGCACAAACTGTAAGTTTGAACACTATGTGCTTATGAACTTTTCCAAGGGAGCCTGGTGGGGTTTGTTATTTGGAACTTGAATCTCCAGCTACTGATACACCTCTGCCTGGAGGCCTAGGTGTAGCTTGTCTGCATTAGCCATACTGTGCAGGTTCTACAGGTATTGTAATATACAGTGCAGCTGGAAATATTAGCAGATCCTTTGGCTGGCAAGAAAGAAACAGCTCAATGCTAAACATTGTGACAAAGGCAAAATGACTGGAGTCCTTCCCACAGTGATGACTAACAGTACGGTAAGTGACTTTTAGATATGCCACTTTTAGGATAAACTATGTTAAATTACAGTGTTTCATCAAGGTCAGACAACCGAGGTTGAGCAGACATTAACATCTATAACAATAAAAGGAAACAGAATCTTTCAGTTTCCAGGAGACAGTGTCAGGATCTATTTAAGGTCAAGTAAAGGATAGCTAAACATGGTTAGGCAGAGCTGCCAAGTTTTCTTTTTGAACCTTAGCATATGACTACAAAGGTTTTAGTTTTATATTTTTAACAAGAATTCCTAAGAAGTAAAAGTAGATACAGATGAGAATGGGTTGAGGTGGAATGGATTTTTTAAAGTGTTCTTTGGTCAGCTCTAAGGATATACACAAAAGAGTTATCAAAAATCTTTGATTTAAAACCAGAAAAGCAACCTGTCTGAATTCTAAAATCAAAATACTGTTCCCTCTTAAAACATATTTACTTCTATTTGTACTAGCTATGGGCTAATTATCAACAGCAACAATCTGTGTGATGATATTATATTAATGTCCGTTAAAATTTGGTAACTCTGTTAATCAGGACATGTTTCTATTTTCAAGTATAATTTTCAGCATATGTTGCATGTGTAATGTTCTGCAAGGGCACAATGACTTATTTTGCAGGATATTAGGTAAGCAAATTTGTTTATCCTGAACTTGATTTTTCTATCACAAGGTTGGCAGGGACTGAGTGTGTCACAACAGTTACTCTCACTTCTGAACAGGACTACTAACTGCAGAAGCTGCTATGAAAGCAGCTCCTGATGATTAATTAAATAATGCCTTTGGAAGGGTTCCAGGGGGAAGCATGCCTTACCCTTGTAGATAAAGGATGTCATAGAATCATAGAATATCAGAGTTGGAAGGGACCTCAGGAGATCATCTAGTCCAACCCCCTGCTCAAAGCAGGACCAATCCCCAATTTTTGCCCCAGATCCCTAAATGGCCCCCTGAAGGATTGAACTCACAACCCTGGGTTTAGCAGGCCAAAGCTCAAACCACTGAGCTATCCCTCCCAGGTTTCTGACAGAGACAGGTGGCAGAAGACTTATATGTTACCCTTGTTTGATAGGAGGAAAAATGATCAGACATTGCAGTCCCACTGAGAAGAATTGGTGAAACCCAGATATTTCCTGAACTGTGGACACCGAGTCACTGCCTTGAGATGACTTGGGGAAGATAGGAGACTCAGAGAAGGTAGGAGGGGAAAGATTAAAGGTGTTTCTGGTGCTTGGTGGAGAATGGAGGAGACTGGGGAGACGATTGATCAAAAAAGGATCAAGGAGAAGATCAAATAGGTCTGGAGAAGGCCTGGAGGGAACTGGAGAGTTTGGGAGTCAGTTTAGCTTCATTTCGCTCCTTTTCCTTTCTTACAGACCATGAAAAATGACTTCCATTGAATTTAGACTACTTCCCAGTACAGAAAAATGTTAATTCATTGAACATGTGGACCATAAATGTACTCAAACCTTGCAGGTTTCTCCCATTGTGAAATAAATTTTGCAAATCTAATAGAGCATTTTGAAAATATTAAATTGCCTCTTACTTATCAGAGACATTCAAAATCACAATGAATATAATCTAAGTTTTGTTCTTGAATAATAAATCCTAACAACTTGTGGATGCTAAGTCTAGTATCTGAAGCACATTTCTTTGCCTTTTCTTTGTAGTTGCATCTTGATTCAGAAATAACATTGTGGATTATGACCTTTTCAATAAGAGATCATATAAATTCCACCTCCAACCAAATGATGGGTCTTTCTGGGGTGAAAAACGCATTTGTATTTACATAAAGATTTAGGAATCTCCTATGATATTTAACATTTAAAACAAAGCAAAACTCAGAAATGCAAGCCACTTTCGTCCATTACAGTAACCCAGGCTTGAGTCAGATCAATGACCTAGAGCTGAAAGGGTCTATATCCCATTACCAATCTCCTAAACTATCCAATCCCTCAGTAAATATGCAGATATTAATCCTTTTTGTTAATAAACCACTGAAGTGGCAGGCTGTGAAACTGTTCCATAATCCAAGTCTTGCAATAAAATAATCTTCCTTTATCTTTAATTTTTTATTTACCTTTCCATTGCATCTGTTACCTCTCAGCAGCAATTGCAGTCATAGAATAAATATGCACAAACATTGCAGTTGTAGAGAAAAAAAGTTCTGAAACCTGCAGAATATTTTGCCAAAATACCCAATGATCTGGCTGGCATAAATAAAATTGAAAAGTGTATTGAAAGCAGCTATAAGTAGATCAGAAAGAGCCATATTAACAATAAAATATTTGGTAACACTACTCATTCTTTTGTGTGCTAAAATAATCCAGGTGACAGTCACATTGCCAATAATTGATGCAGTAACTATGAAAGAATAAGTGGTAGCCCAAAGAGCTATTTGCCATCCAGGCTGGGTAAACATTGTTGCAGTCCAGTTGTCATCGTCCTCAGGACAGTCAGCCAGAGAAATATTGTTAAAGTTTGAAAAGGAAGCTGTGCTCATTTCTTTATTCAGCTAAATTTGGCATTTGATGATTTCTTACAATAAACATTGGTGTTATGAATTCCTTATTTAGATAATAATTAGAAGTAATTAACAAAATGTATCAGAATTCAGTGCATAACATCCTTTTGCCCTGTTTTTCAAGTAATATAATATAGTTCCAAGAGGAAATGTTATATATGAAATACCTCCTACCCAGCCCTTTAATTTATGACATGTTTGAATAGATGAAGGGGGGGGGGGGGGGGAAGGAAGTCCACGGTGATTTAAGATCCTTTTGTATTTTTTTAACAATTCCAGACCTGTGGTTGATAACTTTTTCTTTAGATTTTCAGAGGTAAAAAAAAGTAAAGTGTCAAATCATAAAAAGTTCTAATCCAAATGGAAATCCTTCTGGTTCTGAAAAGTGAATCCTTGATATTACAGAATGATAGAAATACAAAGACTTTGTGGTAGGAGTGATGGTATTTTGTTGTCATCTCTGTGTGTTATAAATTTTCTACAGGGGCTTAAAGGGACTTTTGAGAGGAGATGGAGACTACTGCATACAAGAGCTAAACAAACAATTTGCCATCATATGAAATTTCATGAGGTGGTGCTTAAACTTTTCTGTGTGGGTTCTTCAAATAATCTCTGAGACTAGTCTATTCCTGTCAAGTTTTATAACCCTAGATGTAGATGGTAGCATTTTACTAATCCCGCATTCCTTTTGCTTCCAAAACTCTCATTGACGTCAGTGCGCATTTCAAGTGTTCAAGGAGTGCAGAAATGGGCCAGTGGAATACTACAGATGTAAATGGAAGTGAACAATACTAAAACAAAAATCCACAGAACACACTAGAATAGTTTTGTAGCAAAATAGAAAGTTAAAAGTTATGGGAAGTTCATTCAATACTATTAGCCAAGGGGAACTTGAGAAAGGTATTCTCTATCTCTGATGGACACTAACCTGGAATGTGAGAGACCTGGGTTCAGTTCTTTACTACATCAGGGACATCAAGTGTGACTGAGCCTCTCTGTGCCTCACCTCACCATCTGTAAAATAGGAGTCCCAGAATGAACGCAGACACTGCTGGAATAAAACCCTGTCCATTATTGTCTAATATGGAGTGATCTTGATCTTAATGTGCACTACTTTTATATTTTTTTAATGATTTATACTTTACATTACTTTACAAAAATGTCACGCTCTGTGTGATGTTGTTGAATCGACCTAACTCTCCCACTGTAGATGCAGCTAGGGTGATGGAAAAAATCTTCCGTTGACCTAGCTATCCCCTCTTTCTGGGGTGCATTTACTACAAGAATGGAAAAACGCTGTCTGTCAGTGTAGTGTCTACACTGCAGTGGTTGTGTTGCTGCAGTGCTAGTAGTGTAGACATACCCCGAGTCAATATGCTTATTGTGTTTTATAGGTCCTGCTTCAAAAAACTTTAATCATAAGGTACAACATGTATAGGATGGGATTTTAAAGAGGGCTCACCTTTTGGCCTAACTTTGCTCCCCTTGATGTAAATAGACCTTCAGGTAGAAACAGTTGTCCTTCTGTCCCTCCACAGCATACACTTTCCTTAGATAATCATTTACGATGGGGAAATGGAAAGAAGAACTCTCCATTTTAGTTCCACATTGTCATAATGATAATATCCAAGCAATAATAGTTTGTGAGGTTCCGTACATGCCCCTTTAAGGCTCCTCTGCAATGGAGCAGTTGGTATTATTTCATGATCTTTTTTACCAGCAGATCCAACCATATAGAATCAAATGATCTCTCTCTTACTGCATTAAGATGTGAAGAAAGCCTCCATTTAACTCACTGCATGATCACAGCAAATATTTAAACCAGGTGTTCTGTGAGACAGTATGAGTATGAAGGAAAAGTATAATTATGTATAAATAAATGCATACAGAACTATGCATACCAGGCCTTGTGCTGTTATGGTAGAACCGCACAGTTATGAATATCTCAGGAATGGAGGCTATTCATAACTCTGAAATGTTCGTAATGCTGAACAAAACGTTATGGTTGTTCTTTCAAAAGTTTACAACTGAACGTTGACTTAAAGCAGCTTTGAAACTTTACTATGCAGAAGAAAAATGCTGTTTTCCCTTTATTTTTTTAGTAGTTTATGTTTAACGCAGTACTGTACTATATTTTTGTTTGTTTTTTTGGTCTCTGCTACTGCCTGATGAACTGTGTGGTTGACTGGTCAGGTCGTAACTCTGGTGTTTGTCTGTATCTGTTATACTCCCAAGAAAACATCACACTCTCTTCATCTTGAAATCTACCCTAATTCACTCCTTCCATTTCTTTCTCTAGGAACACATATACAACAATACATTTTTAGATGTCCTGTCATACAGTTTTACACACCCTTCCCAGGCTCTTCAAAACTCTGTTCCACTCAAACCTCACCAAACAACTTACAAACCCACAACTCTCTGCACGCCATACAGGATAACTTTGATCTATTCTGCAAGATAGTTTCAACTGTTAATAATAATCCTCAAGGTTTTTCATGGCCTGGTTGTAGTCTCATTAAATTCCAAAGATAATCTGAGCAAGATTCTCCTGATTTAAAAAAAAAAAGAAAAAAGACAACAGAAAAGTGCTGTGTTAATTGTACTTACCGATTGTAGAATACAATAAAAGATTAGAAAAGAAAGTGCAATTTCAAGATGAAACTAAATTCATATGGATTACTTGAAATTCTAAAGTGACCAGTGTGTCAGTCTCTCTCATTAATCTCCACAAACAGGATAAAAGACTTCTCCCACCCACATAATGCTCCATTACAAAACTTTTTAATCTGATCACAACCATCCTTGTGTCAACACTTCCGCATATTAGCCACCTCATATCTTCACTCTCATTAGTACATTCCCACCTTCCCATTCATTTTCTATTTGTATAGTGCCTGTATTATCATACCAGAGTCCTGCCAGTTACATAGATTGTGTTTTTTTTTTTTTTTATGGGCCAAATGTTCTCATGGCTTGTTCATTGAAAATGGAAGTAATTAATTTAAAACATGCCTCTAAATTCTTCACAAAAGCCAAAACCTCCTGGTTAGTATATTATTTATAACACAAAGAAGGTCCCTCTCAGAAGAACTGAAATTTTACTGTAAAATGAGGTTAATGATCCTTCCTTCCTTTGTAAAGCACTTTGTGATCTACTAATGAAAAGAGCCGTAACAGTTGGGTAGTATTATTTATTTATTTATTTTCATTGCAAGAATGTTTAAATCTTGAACAGTATTAAATAAGTAACCAATTCTAGAGGTTATTATCTCAAGAAAAAGATCTGCAAGCTTGTAAAAATGTTAGTGGTTGAGCAGTGAAGCATGTGTCTTATATGTTTGCTATTTTGGAAAAATAATACAAGATATTACAAGAAGTAGAGCCCGTTCCTATAGCTGTTACACACATTGAACTCTTGTTGACTTCAGTGAGGACTTTGTATACGTAACAGCTACAAAAGCAGGACTTAAGCAACATTAACCTCCTAGCAGCCGAAATACACCTTGGGTGTGGCAAAATAGAGTTTGATTGTGGCTGTATGAGTCAGAGCTATGCTAGGGGAAAGACCGTAGAAGACCCACTGCACTACTGGTAGTTCCTGAGGACAGGCAGAGTACTTTTGCTAGCAGGGGGATGTGTGTTTTTGCGTGATGCTTTTCACGGATACCCAGGGCTGTGAGGCACCTCACTATTACTTGCCCTTGGCATGAGGAAGCCTTGTCTGCATGCCAGGGATCAGTTCCCTGACTATATCAACTACAAGCAACACAAGCGCTGCCCATGCAGCTTTGTAGTTAAGCAATTGGCACACTCCAACACCCGAGTTCTCTGAGTGTCTCCCTAAAGTGCCCAGTCCTGTTGCGCTAGACACTCAGAATTTCCAGATTCTCTGTTCCCAAAGGAACAGTACACCACAGCTTACCAGTTACACTGAAGGACACAGCTCCGCTTAACACACAGCACTTAGATTTGTTTATAGCAAAAATAAGAATGAGTTTATTGAACAAAGTTCAGAGATACTAGTGATAGTGTCAAGGTTCCTTCCCCACTCTGAACTCTAGGGTACAGATGTGGGGACCTGCATGAAAAACCTCCTAAGCTTACTTTTACCAGCTTAGGTTAAAACTTCCCCGAACTATTTTACCTTTTGCCCTTGGACTTTATTGCTGCCACCACCAAACATCGAACAGGGATATAATTGGGAAAGAGCCTGTTTGGAAACGTCTTTCCCCCCAAAATCCTCCCAAAAACCTTACACCCCCCTTCCTGGGGAAAGTTTGATAAAAATCCTCACCAATTTGCATAGGTGACCACAGACCCAAACCCTTGGATCTTAAGAAAAATGAAAAAGCATTCAGATTTTTAAAAGAAGAATTTTAATAGAAGAAAAAGTAAAAAGAATCACCTCTGTAAAATCAGGATGGTAAATACTTTACAGGGTAATTAGATGAAAAACATAAAGAATCCCTCTAGGCAAAACCTTAAGTTACAAAAAGACACAAAAACAGGAGTCTACATTCCATTCAGCACAGCTTATTTTCTCAGCCATTTAAAGGAATCCGAATCTAACGCATATCTAGCTAGATTACTTACTAAGTTCTAAGACTCCATTCCTGTTCTGTCCCCGGCAAAAGCATCACACAGACAGAGAGAGAGAGAGAGGCTTTGCTTCTCCCTCCCCCCCAGCTTTTGAAAGTATCTTGTCTCCTCATGGGTCATTTTGGTCAGGTGCCAGTGAGGTTATCCTAGCTTCTTAACCCTTTACAGATGAAAGGGTTTTTCCTCTGCCCAGGAGGGATTTTAAAGGTGTTTACCCTTCCCTTTATATTTATGACAGATAACAAGTAGAAATACTGGAAAAAATGGTTACAAATAAAACAAAATCATAACATTCACTCTAGAATATAAACTTATCTAACAAGCTGCCCTTTTGCCTAATAAAGTACTGCTTACAAACGCCATCTCATAATGTTTTCAACAAGATGCCTGAGACCATCCTTTCATCAGACCAAGCCCGCTGGCAGATTGTCTTCCCAGAAGAAGGATGCCGAGACATTGCTCTGCACCCCCTAGCTATATTAGACCAGTCCTTTTTTCTTCACGTATAAACTTCCCTCTCCCATCCTGACTGGATCACATCTTCCTGTTAATTTATTCTCATGGAGTCCCCGCAATCTCTTCATTTGCATTTGACTCACTATGCAAATAGACTTCCACTCTAAGACACATAATATATGTGTCTCCTTCCCCCTGTCTGGTGGAACCTCTGGGTGACCTGCCTTTAACTTCAAGGATTTTAGAACATAATTTCATATATATATGACAGAGAGGCCGTTCCACAGCTCCTTCATATTGACCCTGCACTGCAGTGTGTGACCGGGACACACTGCAGTGCAGGGTCAATGTGAAGGAGCTGCGGAACGCCTACCACAAGGCGTGGGAGGCCAACCGCCACTCCGGTGCTGTGCCCATGAGCTGCCGGTTCTACAAAGAGCTGGACGCAATACTCAGTGGCGATCCCACCGCCACGGCATAGGCCACTGTGGATACTTCGGTGGCTCGCATGCCAGTTGAGAGTGGACCAAGCCAGGAGGAGGAAATCTTGGACAAGGATGTGGAAGGGGAGGGGGACCCAGAGGCAGAGGATGACTTGGAGGTCAGAGATGCATGCAGCCAGGAGCTCTTTTCTACCCCAGAGGAGGTTAGCCAGTCACCGCTGTCAGAGCTTGGTGAAGCACAAACAGGAGAGGAGGCCCCTGGCAAGTGGATTTGATTTTGGGAATAGCTGAAGTGAGTTATTGGGTTCAGGAGGGTTGCAGAAATCTTGTCTTCCACCGCATGCCTAGCCTGAGCAGTGGAACAGGCTGTTGATTGACTCCCTCACTTCGTGAGAATCTCCCTCAGAACTCTCCAGGAAATTATCCTGGAGATACTGGGCAATCCGCTGCCGCAGGTTCGGTGGCAGAGCTGCTTTGTTTCTTGCCCCATTAACAGTAACTTTCCCGCACTACTGTGCCGTCACGGGGTGGTGGTGGGCGGAAGCCATTGCTGCACACAGGTGAGCCACATAGGGGCCAGGGAGGAAGCTGCAGGTTTGGAGAAGACCCTCCCTTGATTTCCTGCTCATCCTCAGGAGTGGGATATCTTCTATAATGATCACATCCTGTGGAAAGTGTGGGGACAGGAATGATTATCAGGCTGCCCCTACAGTGCTGGCTCTCCCCAACAGTCGCGTGCCCAGTGTACAGCAGGGTCTGGGAAGGGTGATTTTCCCTCCCGCTGCGGCTACTCACCATTTTGGGGGTCTTGCGGCTCATGTGTGCTTGTCTGGGGTCAGCCAGTTAGTGACAGGCATGTGAGTACTGGCTGTGTTTTAAATCACTGTTCTCTGTGTTGCAAACAATGCTGCTTCTGTAAAATGTTGTGTTTAAACTTCACAGAGATGACCTTGGGAGCCCAGCCTCCCTCTTTATCAGTGGCAGAAAGGGTGCACAGAATTAGAAAGCGGCCAAGAAGAACTAAGGAGGTCTTTCTGCGTGATGTTATGATGCCTTCCGCCACCAAGAAACAGGATTTGAAGGAGTGGCTGGACAGCGAGAAGAGGGACTGAAAGGAGAACACGGCATGCCAGAATGAAGCGGCTCTTAAAGGTTATGGAGCGCCAAGCAGACATGCTCTGGGCGATACTAGTTCAGCAAACCGAGGAGCTCCGCGCCCGCCCTCCCCTGCAACCGCTGTCGCAAAACTCTTTTTCCCATGCTCCCGCCCTCCCCCGACAACACCAAAAACTCTTATCAACCTCCTGACTACAGTCTATACTCACAGCATTCCACTCCTCCCCGCTCACAGTTCAGCACTGTGGACTCCCACTACCCACTGCACTCAACATCCATCCCTCTGAAGTTTGGCCCTGCTGAAGTACAGCACCCGCTCCACTGTACTCCAAAGGAGAAGGATGGAGATGATACCTGGACATACACAAATCTTTAGATGTCCCAGGACCCCACCTCCTCCTGGGACCTTCCCTTCCCCCACCCCCGTCACTGCTGATGTTTTTTTTTTTTTTCTTTGACGCTCTCCTCGAGTTGTTTTTTTAATAAAAGAATGGCATGGGTTTGAAAGCAATCTTTATTCTACTAATTGAAAGCAAACAGAGCCCTGCAATGCAACAGACAATTATGTTAAACCTTCATATTCCATCATCTGCACCAACCACAATCACCTCCTAGCATTACAAGCACTGCACTCCCGAACATAGCAACAAATATTAGTGGCTTTCAGCGCAAACAGGAGATCAAATGGCTGCCTCAAGGCATCCCTGATCCTTATGGCCCCGTGTTGTGCCCCTCTAATAGCCCTGGTCTCTGGCTGTTCAAACTCAGCCTCCAGGCGCTGAGCCTCAGCGGTCCAGGCCTGAGTGAAGATTTCACCCTTCCCTTCACAAATATTATGGAGTGTACAGCATGTGGCTATAAGCATAGGAATATTGTCATTGGCCAGGTCCAGCTTCCCAGAGAGGCAGGGTCATAGGGCCTTTAAATGGCCAAAAGCACACTCAACAGTCATTCTGCACTTGCTCAGCCTGTTGTTGAACTGCTCCTTGCTGCTATCAAGTTGACCCATGTATGGCTTCCTAAGCCATCGCATTAAGGGGTAGGTGGGGTCTCCCAGGATCACAGTGGGCATTTTGACTTCCCCTACAGTGATCTTCTGGTCCGGGAAGAAAGTCCCTGCTTGTAGCTTCCTGAACAGGCCTGTGTTCCAAAAGATGCATGTGTCATGCACCTTTCCGGACCAGCCTGAGTTAATGTCTGTGAAACGCCCAGGGTGATCCACAAGTACCTGGAGAGCCATTGAGAAATACCCTTTGCGATTAACGTACTCGGTGGCTAGGTGGTCTGGTGCTAGAATTGAAATGTGCAAGCCATCTATCGCCCTTCCGCAGTTAGGGAAGCCCATTTGTGCAAAGCCATCCACAATGTCATGCATGTTGCCCAGAGTCATGGTCTTCTGGAGCAGGATGCGATTAATAGCCCCGCACACTTCCATCAACAGAAGTCCAACTGTCGACTTTTCCACTCCGAACTGGTCAGCGACCGATCGGTAGCTGTCTGGAGTAGCCAGCTTCCACAGTACAATCGCCATGTGCTTCTCCAGTGGCAGGGCAGCTCTCGTTCTTGTGTCCTTGTGCCACAGGGCTGGGGCGAGCTCATCACAAAGGCCCATGAATGTGGCTTTCCTCACCCAAAAGTTCTGCAGCCACTGCTTGTCATCCCAGATGTGCATCACGATGTGATCCCACCACTCAGTGCTTGTTTCCCGAGCCGAAAAGCAGCATTCCACTGTGGTCAGCATCTCCATGAATGGCACAAGCAATCTCGTGTTGTAGCTACTATGTGTGGGAAGATCAATGTCGCACTCCTCTTGCCTTTGTAGTTTAAGGAATAACTGTGTTGCTCAGAGCGAGCAGCACACTGGTCAGCAGTTAGAGATCCATTCCTGCAGCCCAAAGAGGCAGGGCGCGCAGTACACAAACTGTTGAAAGATGGCATCAAATGTGGATGGACGCACAGGAATTGTTGGGATGTGAAGCAATGCACCTTGGGACAGGACCCAGGATGCCCCACGACCCCCCTCCATCTTCCCACAACTTTTAGTGGCAGGAGAGGAAGAAATGCTCTGTGGGTAGCTCCCCAGAGTGCACCACTCCGAACACCACTGCACATGCCGCAAGTGTGAACATGCTATTGTGCAGGCAGCTGACAGCATGAACGCACAACAGCAGTTTCCCTTCAGTGCTTTCTGAGCGGCGCTGTAACTGCTGGCGTTGTAACTCTGCCAGTGTAGACATGCCCTAAGACTAACCTATTTGTGTGTCTGCTTGCTTTAACCTTGTCAATAACTCTTTAATTTTCTTTTCCTATTTAAAATGTTTTCATGTTATTTACTATAGGATTGGCTACCGCTGTCGTCTTTGGTGTGAGACTAAAACTAAAACCTCTCGATTTAAAGGGCCCCAGGCTCCGGCTGCGGTAGTGGTGGCTGGGAGCCTGGGGCCCTTTAAATCACTGCTGGAGCTACCAGTTGCAGAGGCGGCTGGGAGCCCCCCGGCCTCTGGGGCCATTTAAAAGGCCCAGGGCCCTAGCTGCCACTACTGCAGCAGAGCTCCGGGCCCTTTAAATCACCGCCTGATCCCTGCTTCCAGAGCCCTGCAGTAGCGGCGGTGGGGCTCCGGCGGTGATTTAAAGGGCCAGGGCCTCCCAGCTGCCGCTACCGCAGCGGAGCCCTGAGCCCTTTAAGTTGCCGACGGAGTCTCAGGGGTCCCGGCTGCCGCTGCTAGCCCAGGGCTCTGGCAGTGGGGCTCTGGCGGCAAATTAAAGGGCCCGGGGCTCCAGCCGCTGCTGGGAGCCCCAGGCCCTTTAAATTGCAGCCTGGGGAAGCCAGTTTGGTATGGTGTACCGGCTCTTGCCGGCTTACTTTCACCTCTGCAGTTAGGGTTATCATACATCTGGGTTTTCCCAGACAGCCTCTTTTTGTAGCCACCTTTCTCTGTCCAGCGCGGGGGTGAGTGGGGGTGGGATGGGTGGAGATGAGAGGGATTTTAAAAATAACAGGCAAAGTTCAGTGTTTTTGCAGACCAGACAAGCTGGCCCCAATTGGTCTGCTTCCTGATTGGTCGCTCCCCTGCATCTGCAGCTGATTGGTCCATTCCCCTGCAAGCCACAGGTGCTGGATCCCGCCCCCCACCCTGCCCCAGCTCTCAGCCCTGAGGAAGGGGTCCCACGGGGGGTGCTGACTGATGGCTGTTGCTGCATCCTGGGCTTGCAGCAGTCGCCCTGCCACCGTGACAGGGAGCGACACTGCCCCCCCACCTCCAGTAAGCACCCTGTGGCAAGTACTCCCTCCAGCACGTGAACTGTCATCATCCCCCGATCCCCCCTATTTCTCCCCTTCTCCAGCAGTGTCCTCTTTTGGGGAACCTGAAATATGGTAACCCTAGTCACAGAGAGATGCTTAGCTGGGTGGCAAGACAAACCAGAGTATCCAAGGGGACTGTTTGTGACTTTATGTTAAGGTGGTTAAAGTGACTGAGGAGTTTGCTCTTGGTGCAATTGGTTAGTGAAATCTAAGTTTAGAACTCATGACCAGTTAGGGGTTTGTGCCCTGGTTTTTAACAGTCTACCCTGAGGTTGGTACTCATGCTCTTGTGTCACCACTGGGAGCTTCACAAAGTTTATACTCCTTCCTCTCTGTTACCTAAGTGTAGGGCTGGCCTACACAGTTTTTGTGAGAGTATAACTATGTTGGTTAGGGATGTGATTTTATTAACAATATAGTTATTTATATCAGTACAACCCCCGGTGAAAATGGAGTTATACTGGTGGAAGTGTGCTTATACAGTGTAGTGTATTCCTCTTTTTGTAGAAGAATAAACTAAACTGTTATAAGCACTTCTATACTGATATAAGTATGTCCGCGCTGGAGGGATTGTATTACTTTAAATTTACTGGTATAGTTAAAGCAGTAGGACTTTTGTGTATAGACAGGGCCCTACACATTATGATCCATGCCTTTATTACTTCTAGGCGGTCGTACTGCAATGCCTTCTACCTAAGGCTAAAATACGAAAGGCTACTTTAACACTTAAGCCATCATGTTAGTAGTGTTCCCTGTTACACCATACCCTTCTAACCCTGCAGCTTAACCAATTTAACCAGTAACTTACACCAATTCAACTTACACCAGTAACTTACACCAATTTAAATTTACTTATTCCACTATTTACATCACTTCTGTGTTATATTTGCTCATGAATATAATTATGTTTACTGTGAATTATATATATGTTGTTCACATACGGCCTTTGGGCATGGATTTCAAGCAGAAACACAGGGCATGTCTACACTACCCGCCAGATTGGCGGGCAGCAATCGATCCAGTGGGGATCGAGATGCGATAAATCGATCCCTGAGCGCTGTCGCATTGACTCCTGTACTCCACCACGGTGAGAGGTGCAGGTGGAGTTGACGGGGGAGCGGCAGCAGTCAACTCACCATGGTGAAGACACCACGGTAAGTAGATCTAAGTACGTCTACTTCAGCTATGTTATTCACGTGGCTGAAATTGCATAACTTAGATCAATTCCCCCCCTCCGCCGCCCAGTGTAGACCAAGGCACAGTTTATCAGAAACCTGTTTTGTAAAATTGGGTCTGCTCCTTTTCCCACTAAAGACAACAGGAGCAGGGGTGGGCCCATTGTGCCAATTTCTCCTTCCAGCATGTCATACTTTGAAGTTTCATTTGCAAAAATCAGAAGTTATATGAAAGATGAGATGAGGGCAGGCTTTGAAAGTATAAAAAAGAAATGTGTGTCCAGATTTGGATGAAGTATATAATAGGGTAGACTTTAATGTAAAGGATTGGTATAAAATGCAATGTAATTTTATTGAACAGCATCTGACTGGCAGATTTCAGGCATAATAATTAAATAAAAGATTAAGAATGTGATCTGGAAGCCTTATATTTTGCGGGGTGTGTGTGTGTGTTTGTATAAATACTAGAACTTTAACATACATACATACCAATGCTACATTTCACACATTCTTCCATAAATGTATGGGAGATTTCAAAGTGTAATTTCCACTAACAATAATTGGAGAAATACAGGTAAATCTTTTGTGCATTAGTTTGAAAATTATTGTTCTTCACATTTTAGGAGATGAATACTTATAAAAAAGCTGTATTACATCTTATTGATAGATCTGTGTAAATGGATGACATATTCTTTGGCTGGCACGCAGGCTGGGCCGTTCTTCTTCCAGAAGCAAATATGGTTCAGTATTGTATATAGGACCAAAGGAGTCCAGGGAAATTATTGAGATTTTACATAATTGATTAATCTATAAATATACAGCGTAATACATAGCTAATGATTTCGTAGTGTTTAAAAGCTAAGGTCTTTAATACTACCAGTTTGTTATAAGTATACGACAAAGTGATAATGACTGACCATGCAAATCTTGATGAAAAGGGCAAGAGATTATGAAAATATTGAACCCTTTTAATTTCAGAAGGATGCCTATTGTATAACTATTACTGCTTGCTGTTTCTCACATTAGTAAGACTTGGGAGAAGCATCTGCTTAGTCCAGAATGCTAGAGCACATGACCAATACGATTGCTGTGGCTCCAAACTAGTAACTTTGGCAACAATCCTTCAACTTACAAGACTGCTGCGCTCACATGTTGTAAATTACAGGATTGGTGCCTTTTATTATGTAGAATAGCAAACATTATTACATATTATAATGCACAATAATAGTGAAAGACAAATGATTAATTGCAATAGTGCTTAGAGATCCATTGTAGCAAGCATTTTACACACACCTAACAAAAGAACAGTCTCTCCTCCAAAGAACTTGCAATCAAAGTTTCCTATTTTACAAAGACTTAAGTATATGCTTAGCATTATGCACTGAGTGGAACCATTAAAGCAAATTTCTTGTGCTTACAAGATTTAAATATGTGGTGCCATGTTCAGTTAACCTCAAGCTGACCCATAATTTTTAGATCACAAAAATACATTTATGTTCTAAATGTTTATATTCACTAAATTGGATATGTACCCGTGTTTGTGTTTGTAGGTTTTAGGTGCAAACATTAATATATATATTTTTGGTGGGAAAAGCAGAGCGTATAGCTGAAAATTTGGCCTTAAATATTTGTGTTGACAGTGTCTTAAAACAGCTAATTGTCAACTGCACAGGATATATTGCTAAACACGTGAAACACTGCTGTATAGTTACTAAAGCTCTGCGGATGATGCACGTTCTAATTCGTGATGGATTTTGACACTTTGAAATCTGGCTTGGTTCTGAATTGGAATGAAAACCAAAAAGTTTGAGATTTCCTGAAGGAAATTCTGAAAAAAAAATTTGTTTCAGGTCAAACAATATGTTTTGTTTTAACAAGTTTCATTTCGAGTTTGACTTTTTTACATAATATTATTTATACAAGATAAAAAAATTTGAAAAGTTGTTTCAAAACAAAATATCAAAGTATTTAATGCACAAAAATGTCAAGTTGAGATGTTTCAACACGGTTGAAACTATTTTTTTTTGTTTGTTTCTTCTGAAATGAAATTACAGCAAAATTAGGTCAATTTCACAAAGCATTTTGATTTAGACAGACCTGCATATTCTGACAGAATATGGTTCTGCTGAAGTTTCTCCAACCAACTCAGTTGTTGTTGTTATGTCTTTTAGGCTTAATATTTGGATAGTCAGCTTTATATTTGAGAACAGGATTCTTGTAAATAGTAATATTCTGTTTGCTTTGGAGAATGGAGAAAGCTGGCAAAATGGAGGAATAATGCAGTTTGTGTATTCGTGTACCCATGACTGGAAATAATTGTTATTGTTGAGCTGCTCAGCTGAGAAGCTTTGTTTTCTTTTGTTTTCCAGTTTTGTTTTAAAACGCTGATAAATTTCTTAGGAATAAGAATATTTAGCACATATGTAGGACTTTATATGTTCAAATATTTTATAAAGAATAACTAAATGGAACAGTAGGGGATTAAGAAAACAATAACAGTGGGCCAAGTTTCCTGTGACTTCAACTCAACCTATAGCTTTGTGGATGAATAGGGTTACCATCTTTGGTTATACAAATTCCTCGAGGTTTCATCACATGACATTATCTTTAATTAAAGATAGGTTTCAGAGTAGCAGCCATGTTAGTCTGTATCCGCAAAAAGAACAGGAGTGCCTGCCATCTTGATTATCACTACAAAAGTTTTTTTTCTCCTGCAGATAATAGCTCATCTTAATTAATTAGCCTCTTACAGTTTGTATGGCAACTTCCACCTTCCTGTATGTATATATGTATATCTTCTTACTATATGTTCCATTCTATGTATCCGATGAAGTGGGCTGTAGCCCATGAAAGCTTATGCTCTATTAAATTTGTTAGTCTCTAAGGTGCCACAAGTACTTCTGTTCTTTTTTTTAATTAAAGATTAATTTTTAATTCCTGGAGACTCCAGGACAATCCTGGAGGGTTGGCAACCCTATGTATGCAGCATTGCATGCACCAAAGTTCCTGTGTGCAGAATATGGAGATGTAAAACTCCCATTACCCAGAGTGATGAATGCTCAGAAGAAATAAGTGGAAGCTTTGGTTGGGTAAGGTGAGTATTCCAGCAGAGGATAGGTCCATCAGTGGCTATTAGCCAGGATGGGCACGGATGGTGTCCCTAATCTCTGTTTGCCAGAAGCTGGGAATGGGCGACAGGGGATGGATCACTTGATGATTCCATTCTGTTCATTCCCTCTGGGGAACCTGGCATTGGCCACTGTCAGAATGCGGGATACTGGGCTAGATTGACCTTTGGTCTGACCCAGTGTGATGTTGCACTCCATATGCTTTATGAAAATATGTTTATGAATGTGAATATAATGCAACTGGAATATGCTTTATGCAAAAGGTCTCTTGTAAGGTATCATTACAAAGCTTATGATCTACTGAGTGTGTTCATCCTATTTGTTTGCATGTATTATTTCTATGTCTGGAGTTAGGAGAATAAGATATAAACTTTTATTACTGATGTAAACGTATTAAGTGGAAGCCATTAAGGGTGCTTCAAAATCAATGAACAGTGAATGGCTCTTTTCAGAGTAACAGCCGTGTTAGTCTGTATTCGCAAAAAGAAAGGGAGTACTTGTGGCACCTTAGAGACTAACCAATTTATCTGGGCATAAACTTCCGTGAGCTACAGCTCACTTCAGAAGATGCATACTGTGGAAAATACAGAAGATATTTTTATACACACAGACCATGAAAAAATGGGTGTTTTTTACTACAAAAGGTTTTCTCTCCCCCCACCCCTCTCTCCTGCTGGTAATAGCTTATCTAAAGTGATCACTCTCCTTACAATGTGTATGATAATCAAGGTGGGCCATTTCCAGCACAAATCCAGGGTTTAACAAGAACGTCTGAGGAACGGGGGAGGAATAAACAAGGGGAAATAGGTTACTTTTTATAATGAACCAACCATTCCCAGTCACCTACTACAGGACAGGCCTAACAAAGAAAATAGCAGAATGCCACTAACCGTCACCTTCAGCCCCCAACTAAAACCCCTCCAACGCATTTTCAAGGATCTACAACCTATCCTGAAGGACGACCCAACACTCTCACAAATCTTGGGAGACAGGCCAGTCCTTGCCTACAGACAGCCCCCCAACCTGAAGCGAATACTCACCAGCAACCACATACCACACAACAGAGCCACTAACCCAGGAACCTATCCTTGCAACAAACCCTGTTGCCAACATATCTATTCAGGGGACACCATCACAGGGCCTAATAACATCAGCCACACTATCAGAGGCTCATTCACCTGCACATCTGCCAATGTGATATATGCCATCATGTGCCAGCAATGCCCCTTTGCCTTGTATATTGGTCAAACTGGACAGTCTCTATGTAAAAGAATAAATGGACACAAATCAGATGTCAAGAATTATAACATTCATAAACCAGTCGGAAAACACTTCAATCTCCCTGGTCACGCGATTACAGACATGAAACTTGCGATATTACAACAGAAAAACTTCAGAAACAGACTCCAAAGAGAGATTGCTGAATTGGAATTAATTTGCAAATTGGATACAATTAACTTAGGTTACTTTTTATAATGAATCAACCATTCCCAATCTCTATTCAAGCCTATTTCCCCTTGTTTATTCCTCCCCCCCCCCCTGCTGTTTCTCAGACGTTCTTGTTAAACCCTGGATTTGTGCTGGAAATGGCCCACCTTGATTATCATACACATTGTAAGGAGAGTGATCACTTTAGATAAGCTATCACCAGCAGGAGAGTGGGGTGGGAGGAGAGAAAACCTTTTGTAGTGATAAACACCCATTTTTTCATGGTCTGTGTGTATAAAAATATCTTCTGTATTTTCTACAGTATGCATCTTCTGAAGTGAGCTGTAGCTCACGGAAGTTTATGCCCAGATAAATTGGTTAGTCTCTAAGGTGCCACAAGTACTCCTTTTCTTTTTAGTGAATGGCTCTGTTTATGTGCAAACCTTCCTGTGTATGTGTGGGCCAACCCAGGAAGAATAGAGGCTGGGGTCCCACAGGACATGTGGCCATGTCACATGATACTGGAATCCATCTTAAATCTGATACTTTTCCATTTTGGAGGGGTGGGGACCCAGGAAGACAAAAGATTCCTGCCTGGTGCTAAAGCTATAAAAGAGGGTGGAACAGGACAAAAGGAGGCCAGTCATGAGAAATCCCCTGCTTACCATCTAAGATGTCTGCTGGAACTAACAAGGACTGTACCAGGGGAAAGAATTGGGTTCAGACTAGGAAGGAGTCTAGTCTATGAAAGTAGCTTATTGGAACATCTCTGAGGGTGAGATATTACCTGTAATCAGTTTCTTAATGTATTAGGCTTAGACTTGCATGTTTTTTTTATTTTGTTTGATGACTTACTTTGTTCTGTCTATTATTACTTGAAACCACTTAAATCCTAGGTTTTATACTTAATACAATCACTTTTGCTATTTAATAAACCCAGAGTAAGTGATTAATACCCAGGGGAGCAAACAGCTGTGCCTATCTCTCTGTCAGCATTGTAGATGATGGACAATTTATGAATTTACCTGTATAAGCTTTATACAGAGTAAAATGGATTTATTTGGGGTTTGGATCCCATTGGGAGCTGGGTGTCTGGGAGCTGGAGGCAGGTAACCTGCTAAACTGTTTTCATTTAAAGCCTGCAGCTTTGGGGGCCCTGGTCCAGACCCTTGGTCTGTGTTTGTAGCAGGCTGGCCCTGTCTGGCTCCAGGAGAAAGGGCTCTGAAGTCCCAAGCTGGCAGGGAAAACAGGATCAGAGGTCATTTTCTGCAGGTCAGGTGACAGTCCCAAGGGGCTCTCTGTGAGGGAACCCCACACACCCAGTGTGGTCATAATTATGTTCCTAACAGGGCCACAAAGAAATTAAAGGCAGTGTAAATTTGTACTCCTTTGGCAGGGAAGGGATGCTGTCAAACTCCAGGTCATGACTGAAGACACAGCCTGACTTAGAATCTTTAAGTTCTTGAAGGACTCGAGCTGTAACTCCTCAACTAGGAGCAGAAAGGCTCCGTGGTCAGAGCCCTGGGAGCCCGACTTGTCTGGTCGAATCGTTTGCTTTCCCAGCTTGCATGTAGGATGGATGGTTTGAAGTACGGGGCAGGCTTCTGTCCCCTCTACATTCTGCATTCTCCCCGCCAAGCGACACCCGCCGCCCCCCAACTCCGCGGCCCTCGCTCATCCCCCCCCGGGTCGTCCCCCGCCCCCAGCTGAGCGACAGCTCCCGCGCCGCTGCCACCCAGTGGTGCTGCCCGCGGCTGCGAGACTCCGCCGCCGGCTGGGTGCCGCTCGCGGGCTGCGCTGCAGGTGGCGGCGGGAGAAGCAGGAAGCGGGCCGGGCCGGGGAGCAGGATGGCGGCCGGGGACTCCGAGAACATCCGCTACTGTGCGCGCTTCTCCTACCTCTGCCTCAAGTTCACCCTCATCACCTACTCGACGCTCTTCTGGGTGAGCGCGGGCTGCGCGGGGGGCGGCCGAGGAGAGGCCCCGATCCCCGCTGCGAGCCGGCTGCGCGGGGGGGCTACGGTCACCGCCCTGCCCGGGGGCCGGGGAACAGCGCCCGCCTGGAGATGCTGCGCTGAGGCGAGCTGGCGCCGCGGTCGGTGCGGTCCTGGAGCCCAGCGCCCCCAGGCCGGGTGTGTGCTGGGGGGGGGGGAGGCACCGCTTCTCCGGCCCTGGCAGTGCGCCCGTGTGTCACACCAGCAAATACCCCCCTCAAGGGCGAGAGCTGCCCGCGCACTCCGCGGGGCAGAGTTGTTGTGTTGGGGTTTTTTGGGGCCGGGGGTGGGGGCGGACTCTCGAGTCCTCCTCAGCGTGGATGTGGGTTCCCGGCCGGGCGCACCCGGTGAAGTGCGTGAGAAGGCCAGGACCGTTTCCCCCTTGGGCAGGGCTCAGTGGATGGGCACATGGAAGAATTCTGTCCCTGAATGAGATCTCTGGCGTCAATGCACCGCGTGCCCTAGAAGGAAGCCTCTGGGGTGCAGTTTTGTGGTTGTCACTGCGTGATAATCAACTGGTTTTGGCACTTAGCGACTTCCAGAGGTGGAAGGGTGTGGCAGGTAGCATGAAAATCAGTTGTGTACGCTGACAACAAAACATTGCTTTATCACACTCAGATGGGAGTGAGAAAGCTAAGAGGGGGAAAGGCTTCAGCCGCTAGAGAACCAGTTGTTTTGTGTCTGATTAATGTAGGATGATTTCAATTTTAGGCTTGTGGGCTGTTCAGTGATATTTCACCTGCTCTGTTCTGTGCTTTTAAAAGAGGAACGTGCAATGTTGTTTGATGTCTTTTACTGATTTTCATAGGAAAGATAGTACAAACTCTCCGCTGTGTGGTATTTATACTATTGTGCAAAGCAGCAGACCGGCTCTCATAGTGCTGAAGAAAATTGTTCAGGCTTGTTAGGTGAAGAGAAAGTAGTCTAATAGAAAGAAAAGGAGGACTTGTGGCACCTTCGAGACTAACAAATTTATCTGAGCATAAGCTTTCATGAGCTACAGCTCACTTCATCGGATGCATGCAGTGGATCCGATGAAGTGAGCTGTAACTCACGAAAGCTTATGCTCAAATAAATTTGTTAGTCTCGAAGGTGCCACAAGTACTCCTTTTCTTTTTGCGGATATAGACTAACACGGCTGCTACTCTGAAACTAGTCTAATAGAGTTTCTGTTGAAAGAGACATCATCCAGGGTGTTACAGCCCAAATCTGACTTACATGTCTGTCCTTCTCAAAAATGGCAACTTCACCTTTGGTATGCATCCTGAGTTTGAAAACAATGACCAGTGGTGACACTCATTTAGCAAAAAAAAAAAAAATTAGCAAATTTCCATTTTCAGGGTATGAAGTTCTGTATTTACAGTAGAATCTGACAGACTGTTTTCTGTGCTGGGAACTGTCACATATGTTGACATTTCAGATTCCTAGATGAGATTTGTTTCTGTCTTTGTCTTCAAAAAGCTCCAAATTCAAGACTACTGCATTTCTTGTTTTGAAGATCTGATAATTTTTCCCTAGTAGGGATAGATGTTTAAAGTAAGGCTTTTTGTTTTTAAAGCGTGAGTTGGGAGAACATGTTACCTTGAGTTTCTGAGTCTTAATAGTGTAGTATCCTTTTAGGTTTTGTTTTGAAGAAAAACTACAATTTGACGAATGACTGAAAATCAGAACATAAAGCACATTGCCTTTAGTTCAGACTTTTTTGGGTATTAGGTATCTTTTAGCCTTTTTCATTTTATTATTTTTTCTGTTTTTAATAGAAAATTAACCTTTTCTCCTCCTTGGACTCCTAGTTTCACTCCAGCAACCATTCCATAAGTAGAACCTTCTGCAAAAAAAAGGTCAGGGCAACAATAATTATAGCCTTTCCACATTAGAATACTTGTCCTACTAATAACATTTTACTGATTTTGTTCTGTGTTCAAAGGGTTTCTAATAAATTGATTTATACACAAGTATGCCTTCTATTCTTAAACACCACATTATCTTTTTTTCTGTAAGCAAGCACACTTGTACCTCATTTACTTGTCTGCTCTTTCATTTGGCATGGTAAGCTTGTTCTGGTGTGGCATAACACACCACTTAGTAACAGAAAAGTCAACTCTGATATCACTGAGTACCTGTCCAGACCATAGTAGCTTTCAAACACCTTAAGAAACTTAGTCTTTATTTGTAATTCTTCGCTCCCTCCCCCCTGGATTTTCAACTAGGAAAATATGCTAAACTTGTTCCTCCTATCATATATCAAAATACATAAGGTACAGTCTAACACCATGGAATAGTTGTTAAAAGGAAATTAGATAGAATGTTTTGGTAATTAGAAATGTTAGTTCATAATAATGTTCGGGTGAACTAAGATTAGCTTATGTGAATGGAGTTTGCAAACATATAGTTTTCAAATCAATCCTGAAGAGACGGAATTTAAATTTCTATGTTAATGGAGAAAAGTTTATACACATTGTATCTTCCTTTAAATAACTCCTTGTCACCTCAGCACAGAGTCCAGGCAGGTTTTACCATGCCACCCCACCCTCAACAAAATGACTGTAAATGTTGCAAAAACGAAAAGAAGAAAAAACGATAAATAACAGACCTGCACATATAGAATTCCCAAGGCATCTATATTTTAGTGGTCCTTTCATTTTATTTATTTTAACCTTATTTATATCTAAATTCTTAACTCATTAATATATTAAGAAGGCAGTTTGCAACTTGAAAGTGGGACAGAGGCCACAATGAAAGAGCTGTTGGAGGAGGAAAGGATGGGGGCTGATGGCATTTATTCTTGCAGAGGGCTTCCTTTGTTAGTATAATTGTCTTCTTTCACAGCTTTAACATATGATGTATTGTTTGAAATATGTCGCAGGCTTGTTTTCCCTCTAAATTCTGCATTCTCCCAGTCAAGTGAAACAGATCTCCTTACTTGTCCAAATGTGTAATAAGTACCTAAGGCTGAATTCTTTTTTCTGTTATGCTGACACAATCCCATTGACTTCGGCGAGAGTAGAGTTTTGTTCTATATAGTGAACAACCGTTTTAACTTGTGAAGGAATTTCAGTATGTTATACTCACTTGCTTAAACCTTTATTCACTGTACTTAACTGCTCTATACTTTCCCTTTTGTTAGGGTTATATTTTGTTTTGTGCTTAGCACATTCACCTCCCATTTACTTCCATTAGTTTCTGTGGGCAGTACCCTCTTAAGTACACTTGCAAAGCAGCCAGAAAGCTGGCCTACTGGGGCAACTGGAAATTCCTCTGGTGTCAGAGTTTTGCTAACCTGCAATAGGGGTCAAATCACCTGCTGGAAGTCTCAGCATACAATTGAGGCAAAGGTTATATAAAGCTACCTTTACCCCTTCTTTCTCCTGGTAATTGCCAGAATTACTGTTCTCGTAATATTTTTTAACTCTTAACATTAATGATTTTTTGCAATAATGGGTCAGGGCTGGAGCATTTAATTAAAGAGTAAGTATGAAATTTGTAAATTGTAAGACTTTTTTTTCTTAATTTGTGGGTTTGATCAAGCAAATGGGTCTCTCAAAATCTAATCCTGTTGCTTGCGACATGCGCATTTTACAGATTTTCTGAGACACATCTGTTTGATTAAACTAATTTTTGCTCCTGTCAACGTTATTGAAGATGCACAAAGAAGAATAAAAGTAGTCTGAAAAAACTTGTTTAGACTGTCAGAATGAATACATTTGTTGCAAGGTCCTGTCACTGCTATGGTTTCAACTGTGCATCTAGAACTCTCTTCAAAAACTGCTGACTTTTCTAGACAATTGATTTCCAACACTTCCAGCTAATCAGGTAGTAGCATAATTTATCTCTCCAATGTGAAGAGGTATTTATGTTATGCTAGCCATAATAACATTATCAATTCTCTTCTCCCCCAAGGCCTGCATCCTAGGTTGGCCTGTAGTAAGGTTTGTAACAATAGTGGGTGTGATGAGAACATAAAGCATTTTACAACACTGTTAGACTGTAATTGAGTTTTGAAATTCATGTCAAACACCAATACAACCTTAATGCAGACAAGATCTTAGTCACTGATACAGTTTCAAAAAGCTGTTTTTCCAGAGGTTCTATCCATAATTATGTTTTAAATAAAACCCATTTCCCCCTCCAAGGTTTCAAGATGAAAATAACTAGTGCTGATAGTCACAGAATTACTTGACACACTTAAACTTTTATATGTGAATTAAATAGTAAATTTAGTGCTGGGACTAGTAGTTAAAAAACTACTTTTTCTTCCACTTGGGAAAGTGACTCCACTCTTTCCCACACACAGAAAAATACAGAGGATGTCCCTATCCTTTGGTGATACATATCCAGTTAATACAAACAAGGCCAAATCACTTCTGGTGTGAATAAAATATGATTTGCCAAATTTAAATTCAGTTGTGAAGGGACAGGATGCAAAATATACATAAGTCTATTTTATCTACAGCCTTGTCTACACCACCAAGTTTTGTTGCCAAAACTGCCCTTTGTCGACCAAAACAGTGAGTGCATACACACTGCGAGGTGACTTTTGTCGGGAAAAATGCCCAGATTTGGTGACAAAATTCATCCATCCTCATGAGAGAGTTATGTCTTTTTCCTCTACATTTTTGTCGACAAAGTGCCAGTGTAGACACCAGGCTTGATTTCATCACTTTAATTGGCCGCCAGGAGGTGTCCCACAAAGCCCATCCTGACCGCTGTGGTCAGCAGTTTGAACTCCACTGCCCTGCAGCCAGGAAAACAACCATCCTCCCATCCCTCTTAGAAGCCCCGAGAATTTTTGAAATTCCATTTCCTGCTGGCTCGGCATGGAGAAGTCTCATCACATCTTCCCAGGTGACCTTTGCGAGTTATCGCACCAAACGCTCTCCTGCTTGGACCACTGCGGAGCTGTTGGATCTGCTCAGTATATGGGGAGAGGAGGTTGTGCAGTCCCAGCTGTGCTTGAGCCGTAGGAATTGGGATACCTGTGGGCAGATTTCTTGAGGCTTGTGCAAAAAGGGCTATGATCGGGACATGCTGCAGTGCAGAGTGAAGATCAAGGAGTTGAGGTAGGAATAACATAAGGCGAGGGAGGCAAACCATCGCTCAGATGTTTCACCTAAGACCTGCCTCTTCTATAAGGAGCTGGATGCTATCCTCAGTGGCAACCTCAACTCCATTGCTAAGAGCCCCATGGATACTTTGGCAGGCCTGTAGGCAGCGGAAAGAGGACCTAACCTGGAGGACGAAGTTATTGATGAAGAGGTGGAGTTAGACGAGGATGTGCACCTCCTGGCAGGGTTGCCCGGTGGGGCAGGCAGCCAGGAACTGTTCTCCTCTCCAGTGGTGTCTAGCCAGTCTCAGCGGTCGCTCTCCAGGGAGCAAGAAGCAGAAGATGAGACACCTGGTAAGTGGCTGTGGCTTGTGTAATCCGGAGGTGGGTTCAGGATATAGTAATGTGGGAGGCTGGCTGTGTTTCTGTGAGCTGGACATTTCCTTGTGTAGCTAATCAGTATAGTGGAACCAGGTGTTGATGCACGCTGAGATCTCACGAGAATCCTCCAGAGAGATCTCCAGGAAAGTTTCCTGGAGGTACTCGGTAATCCTCTGCTGAAGGTTCCTTGGCAGAGCTGCTTTGTTCCTTCCTCCATTGTAGGAAACTTTCCTGCGCCATTCGGCAACCACTTTTGCAGGGACCAAAGCGGCAGACAGGCGAGTAGCATAGGGAGCAGGGCAAAAGCCATGAGCATGGAGTAGATGTACCCTCATTTCCCTGCTTACCCTTAGTGACATGTCTGCTAGAATGATCCCCGCCTGTGAAAAGTGTGGGAGAATTTTAGAATTTGTCCCTAGAATGCTGCACCATGAACCTTGCAAAGAGTGTGTGCTCTTTTCCCCATGTGGAGCACTCCCGCCCACCCCAGCCAACACTCACCATACTTTGGCTGTTCGCAGAGATGTGTGCCTGGCTAGGGTCAGTAAAAAAGTGATGGCAATGTTGCAAAAGGTATATTTAACCAAAATGTTTCAATGCTGTGTGTGAATTTAACAATCCCGCTTTTATGCATTGTCTCCTGTGCTTCGCCAGATGTGGCCTTCAGGAACACCCCATGCACCCCAGCCGAGCATCTCCACCACGCAAGAAAGCGCCCAAGATGCAGCAAAGAAGACATGTTCTGGGAGGTCCTGCAGTGCTCCAATGCAGAAAAAAGGGAACACAAGGAGTACTGGGAAGCCGAACGGCAGGACAGAAAAGAGAATCACCCATTTGTTAAGGACAGAACTGAGCGGATGATTAAAGTAATGGAGGAGCAAATGCAGATGCTGAAGTCCTTAATAATGCTGCAGACTGAGCAGACCAGTGCTCCACCTCCACTGCAGAACATTCAGAACTCTTTTCCATGCCTCCCCAAACTCCGCCCACACAATCTTTTCCACTCTCTGGGACTTCTCGATTTTCCCTTCACTCCACCCCCTTCGACAACTTTCACAATGATAGCTGGACCTACACACAGTTGTGAAAGTGTGTCCTTCTCTGGTTCCTCCTTTCCCACCAAGCATCTATGGGTTTGTGTGTGCTGATTCTTGTGCAATAAAAGCCAAGTTTTATAATGGTAAATCATCTTTATTTGTTTCCTACAAATTGAGATAGCAGGCTCTACCAATACATGAACTGGCAGTTTAATCACTTCCTTACTGGAATATAAGGCCCCAAATGTCACCGTTGCCCCCTAGAAAACTATATGTAATGTAACATTGAAGCACCTCTGACAGAGATGTGTTACTGGTGTGCATTGTCAAAGTGCTGCCTCAAAGCCTCCCTGATTCAAATAACCCCACTCTGGGCTCCTCTGACAGCCCTGGTATCTGGCTGCTCAAAATCAAGCAGCCAAGCAGTCTGCCTCAACACTCTACCCCTGAGCAAACCTTTCACCCTTAGCTTCACAGAGATTATGCAACATACAGCACATGGCTATGACCATGAGAATATTATCCTCAGTGAGGTCTAATCTGCCATAAAGGCATCACCAGTGTGTCTTTAATCCGCCACAGACACAATCAGCTGTCATCCGGCACCTACTAAGCCTGTTGAACCAATCCTTACTGCTGTCCAGGTGTCCCATGTAAGGTTTTATGAGCCATGGCTGTAAGGGATATGCAGGATCCCCCAGGATCTCTATGGGCATTTCAGCATCCCCCACTGTAATCTTCTGGTTTGGAAAGAAAGTGCCCGCTTGAAGCTTTCTGTACAGGCCAGTGTTCCTGAAGATGCAAGCGTCATGCACCGTTCCAGAGCACCCTGCATTAATGTCAATGAAACACCCACAAGTGCTTGTAACACCATGGAGAAGTACCCCTTCCTATTAACATATTCTGTCGCAAGGTGGTGTGGTGCCAAAATGGGAATATGTGTGCCATCTATCACCGCTCCACCCTTAGGGAAACCCATTTCTGCAAAGCCACCCGCTATTTCATGCACATTTCCAAGAATCACAGTCCAGGACGCGATTTATTGCCCTGCACACTTGCATTAATGCAGCGCCAACCATCGACTTCCCCACTCGAAACTGATTCTCAACCGACCGGAAGCAGTATGAAGTCACCAGCTTCCACACAGTGATTGCCACGTGCTTCTCTACCGAGAGGGCAGCTTTCATTCTGGTGTCCTTGTGCCGCAGATCTGGAGTGAGCTCTGCACACAGTTCCAGGAAGGTGGCTTTCTGCATCCGAAAGTTCTGTAGTCATTGCTCCTCATCCCATATCTGCATGACAATATGATCCCACCATTCAGTGCTTGCTTCCCGAGCCCAGAAGCGACGATCTACCCTATGCACTTGCTCTATGAATGCCAAAAGCAATCTAAAGTTGCTCCTATCCATATCACGCAGAATGTTGGGTGCCTGCGAGTCTTCCTCAGTTAAGAACTTCACGATGAACTCCACTGCCATCCGCGAAGTCTTCATGACAGTTAACAGAGCATAGGCGAACAGGGCAGGATCCATCCCTTCTCACAAAGATGTCAGGATGCACAGCAAAGAAGGGCCGTTTCAAAAATGCAGCAAAAAAAAGCCAGAAGACCCTGGAGTGCTGGGACAGAAAGCAACGCATCATGGGACATTTAGCCCTGTCCCAAAATGCGCTGTGATCTGCAGTGATTTGCTGGTTATGATTTTACCATTTGTATGCATGTATCGTTTTTGTATTTGAAGTTATAAGTACTGACTCTATACCTGGATTTCAAAGGTTTGCTCCTCAGGGAACATCCACAAGGTAGTTAGCCAGCACATCTTGGAGGTACTATTCAAATTGAGTGGCCCATCAAAAGAACATTTAACTGACAATGAACCATGGGAGATGCCTATTACACTTAGTGGAATTTCCTGCAATGACTAAGTGAAATGCATGGACATGTGACTTGTCCATGTGACTCCAACCACCATCTTCTTATTGTACTTTTCCACAGTAAGAACTATGGGATTCTCTCCACA
The DNA here is from genome assembly GCF_965140285.1 of Lepidochelys kempii. NCBI lineage: Eukaryota > Metazoa > Chordata > Testudines > Cheloniidae > Lepidochelys > Lepidochelys kempii. Next base: position 82,289,360 of record NC_136386.1, read on the forward strand.
TGGCAGAAGATATCAAAGGCTCTGGAAACACCTCCGTTTTGCCTCTTTTCTGCTCCAGCCTCTGGACTATGAACTTACATTAATGGAAGCATTCTAACCAAGGAATTGAGGACCTTCCAATGATCTGAAAGCAGCCAGAGACTTGACGTAAGCCAGCAGTTTATTCCATCACTGCTATGAGCCTGAACCAAGAACTTTGCAATTATTGTATGTATTTGATTCCTTTAACTACTTTTAACTCTCACCTTTCTTTCTTTCTTTTTATGAATTAACCTTTAGATTTTAGATACTAAAGGATTGGCATCAGCATGATTTTTGGGTAAGATCTGGGCTATATAGTGACCTGGGTGTGTGGCTGGTCCTTTTATTTGATGAGACTGGTTGTAAAGAACCACTCACCTTTAAATCCAGTGTTTTTAGTGGTGATATAAGAACTGGAATGTCTAAGGAAATGCTTTTATGACTTCTTGTTAGCCAGTTTGGTGAAACAGAAGTTTACTTTCGTTTCTAGTTTGGTATATCCTATGGGGGATTAGCCATCAGTCTGGGGGTGTGTCTACCCTATTTCTCATCAGTTTTTCCTGAATTTGGCATCCTCAGTTGTGGCCCAGTGCTCACACTGTCGATGATGGTGCCCCCACTGTGGACGCGATCTGCTGACAGAGGGAGCAAGTGTGAACATGAAATTGCGATTTTTATTATGTCGACTTTTGGGTGTCATTTTGTTGACACAAATTGGTAGTGTAGACATAGTCTATGTGTGGTTTGGATTTCTGCAGCATCTGGAAGGAGGAGAAGAATCAACACTGGCCGAAAAGGGTAAGTTGGGAGGGGTTAAAGTTCTTTCCCAAACTGTTGCCTCTTGGTTGAGGCAAAGCAATGATGCTGGGTTTTTTAGCCATCTAGGCTGTGAGTTTTTGTTTTTTAATGGTTTGCCAATAGAAATAATGAGTACAGTAATAAAGCTGGTTTATTATGCACATTTTACAAAAAATTATTCCAACTGTGTGTAAGAGAAGTGCACACGAGGACAAGTTTATTCAAGTAATGGTATTGCTGGGCAGAGGGGTAACTATATTGTCAACTTCATACTTTTTAATGTAGGATTTAAAAAAATTTCATGTTTTAAAAATGTACAAGTAAATATAAACATAACCCACATGCACAAGGATTATAATAAAGTATCTATTCTTTCTTTAGGAATTCCCTCTGCTAAAAGAAAGCCTTTATACAGTATGGAATATGTGTGTATTGCATGATGGTATAGTATAAATGTTTTATTAGCATGATTGTGGGAAGGTTGCATTACTCCTGAATAGCAAAGCTACAAATGAGTGCCAATAAATGCTTTATACCTCCCACATTTCTATATGTATTGTTTTGTAGAATAACTATTTTAGAAATATTCTAGTGAATTTTTATAAATTTTATTGGCACCAAGTTTTGTAACTGTCTACCTGTCAAGTGCCACTATTTTGAAGTGCGAAATGTTGGAGCCTTCCAGAAGTAGAAGTTCTTGCTGCATGTCCTGTTGGGAAGCTCGGACTATCCCTATAGTTTGCATTTCAAGTCTTGATGAGTCATGAGATATCACATCTTAAACCTGTCATTTTTCCAACACTGAATAGTGTCCGTTCTGCTTCTCAGGCAGGCCAGTGTAATCTTTTGGGGAATGGGAAGAAAGGAGACATAGTTGTGGTATGTTGATTTAATAGAGGAAAATAACTGAAACTGCTCCTAAATTTGGAATATCTAAAGTAGTCTTGGAGGAGATGGATGGGCAGAGTGCAGGATTAAGTGGACAAAAGTGCATTTTGTCATATGGCCCTGCAGTTTATTAGTTAGGTATCATCACCAGATATGCAAAATTTGTGTGTGGAGCATATGTTCCTACTTCCAGACAAAAGTCTTTAAGAAGATGTGGTTAGGTTTGCAAATATGGATCAATAACTCAAGGGACAAATCTTTCAACAGAATTTTTTAGTGTTAAAATAACAAACTTCTGAAAACCTGGGAATTCAAATGTAAGTTTCCACAAAGAAACTTAACTCTGACTTTATATCCCCACCACCATACATGCCCTCTCTATAAGATATATACTTGCTGGACAAGTATTTCAGCTACTAGACAAATCAAATCCTCAAATCTTGATGGTTTGGCTACAAATGCTGACAGTTGAGGACATCTTAAACACCGTATATTGTACTTTAGTGTCTTGAGTGCAGTTGCTTACCGTAGTGCGCAGTAAGTTCTACCAACTGTACCTTTCCTAGCAGAGTACACTTGGTGTAACTGCAAGTCTATAGTAGGTTTAAATTATCTGCAGTAGTAGGGAGCTTGAACAGTGTATAGTAAAGGGTTGTAACGTTTACAATTTCTAAGCTATCAGAGTGCAAACATACACCTGAAACTTGTTTTTCAGCTCTTACAATGTATACATTTCAAGAGATTATTGTGGACAGATTTCTTATTTTCTTTTTAAACAAATTAATTCCAAACAAGAAACATTGTATACCAGATTTCACTCTGGAGTAGATTTTATTGTTGAGATTTAAGTTCCTGAAAGTTGGAGTTTGTAATGGAAAAACTGACACAGTCCTAACTGTGGTGGCTGTAAGAGGCTTTGATATAGCAGAGTGTAAAGCAGGCATTTGAAATCATGACAGATCTGAAGGTGCTGATTTAATCAAATTCAGATTTAGACCTGTACAACAGCAGCAGCGTGTAACAGAAAAAGTCGTTCTGTTTCTGGGCAGTAACACTAGGAACTTTATTGGCTTAATAGTGAGTGTATCTATTCTTCAAAGGGCACGTTTTTAACTTTTTATTGCAAATCATTTCACTGCATATTTATTTTTACGGTCTTGGATAGGAAGATCTAACACACAAATTAATATAAAACTTTAAGCCAAGTAAGGAATATAGGGCTGTAAGGCTAGCTAAACCCAGATGTATATATTTTATCACAAAAAGGTATTCTCTAGACATTTATCAGTTATATTAATATACATGCTGTAATAGCCGAAAAGCCTGCAATTTATCCATTAAGTTGGTACTCAAGATTTTTGATAAAACAAACTGTTTAAGGAGTGAACTTGAAAAATCATATACAATAGTATTCCACTGATGAGAGACAGATTTTAAATAAGCACAGGACTAATCCATTTGTGTGTTCTGTTATTGGCTTTTAGCAAACTATTTTCCCCATCTCAGAGTTCTTTGTAAACTGCAAAGCATTATTCAGTATCAACATTTTTAGAATAAGATTAAAATGCTACATTACATAATAATTCTTTTAAAATTAGTGGACTTTACAAATCTACTATTACACAATTGCTATTATAAGGTTTATTGAAGATTCTTTGGGTTGTTTGCCAATGTTCCTAAGTTTCATACCAGCTAGAGAAATATGAATTGTTATGATAAATAATATAATTTATAACTGATAATTCAAAACATTTTGCTTTTTAAAAGCTAAACTAACATTAGAGATCAGCCTTTTAAAGATGTAAAACCAGTTAAAAATAGGTACAGTAGAAAAGGGCTTGTAATGTAAATAGTAAAGTTGAATAAGCGCTGTCTGTCTTTTCTCTTCTGTGATTCATAATCTCCCTTATACAAAAGGCATTCTGAATTGAAGGAAGGGTGTTAGCCTGAATTCAGTCTTATTTAGTTATTTAATGGTTGAATTCAACGAGACAGCGATTAGTGTTAATGCACAAAGAGAAAAAGACACTAATATCAAGTACACCATCTATAGAAGTGTTGTGTGGGTGAAATTTGCTATGGCAGCAAAAGGATCAAGAACTTGCAAAGCTCTTGGAAGTTGCATAGTATTACTGGCTATGTCTACGCTACAGACTTTACCGCGAGCACAGAAGCTGCACCGCGGTAAGGTCTCCTGCATAGCCGCTCTTTGCCAGTTAGAGAGAGCTCTCCCGTTGGCATAATTAAACCACCCCCAATGTCTGGCAGTAGCTATGTTGGAGGAAGATCGCCTCCCTCCGACATAGCGCTGTCCACAAAAGGCACTTATGTCTGTCAGGGGAGTGGTTTTTCACACCCCTGGCTGACAAAAGTTTTACTGACAAAAGTGCTAGTGTAGGCATAGCCTAACAAGAGTAATAGAAGCTGTGACCAAATACATGTGTCCATAGCTAATATGAGTCCAAATGCAATCATCTTGTGGACTGAATTGTAGAGAATTTGAATTGGCAGGTTGAAATAGCCATACAAGAGCAGAATAACAAGTCTAATATTTTTTTCCTGAAAGCTTTCATTTATGATGGAAAATTGCTCATCTTGGCAAAATTGAATTATTAGAGTAACAGTCATGCCTGTAGTTTAAAGATACTTAAGTTTGACTCTTTCCAACTATAATAAAACTTTCTCCTGTTTTTGACTGTCTAATCCCAAATTTTATTTTGGGATAGCTAAGAAAATCCACTATATTAAATGTGCCAGGGAAAATGTTTGAAAGAAATGTGAAGTCCTCTAGAACTGTTGCTCATCCTCTGTTTAACATGAAGTAATATATAGACTTTTTTTGCAATACTGACATAGAAGCAGGAAGATCTGGTCTACCAGGAACATAAAATTCTCTCTTCAAATTCTGTTGGAGGAGGGAAGGAAAAAAGGCAGGTTGGTAAAACTTGAACATGGACTAAGCCCGTGTACATCTTATGCAGAGTTTTGCTAAGTGGAAAAGTGCCTATGTGACTGTTCTTGTCAAAATGTGGAGCTATGAGACTGGCTCCCAAAACAGTATTGTTTGTCAGAGGTGGCCAAGATTTATCCGATTAAGTGGAAAATGAGAAGTAGCCTTTGCACTGAAAGATAATTGAAACTGGATGATGCTTAACCAAATATTAGTCCTGGCTGTCCTAGAAAATCCTTCTTTGTATTGAGCCTGAGCATGCACTGTAGAAGTCAGTGGGAGTTTGGTTACTGATGTCAGTGGAGTATCTATAGGTCCAGTATCTATAGTAAACTTTTTTAATCAACTTTTCTTAAAAAATTTTTTGGCATGAAGTGGTGTGCAAATGATTAACTATGTACAGGGTCACTTTGAACTTATTTGCTTGCCGTGTACTTTAATGTTGGGGTCTGTACAAAGAGAACATTATACAAGTTAAATTTAGAAGCCAGTACTTTTAATTTTTTTCCTTAACCTAGTGCTTGGTAATTGTAGAAGTAAACGATTTGTAATTCATTCCAAAGCAATTAGTGACAATATTTGTATATGACAAGAAGTGACAAAAACAAATTTAATACAATTCATCAAATAACATCTCTGTATTTAAGGTAAATATTATTTGAAAAAACAATAACACCTGCTTTTCTTTTTTTCATTGCAGTTGATAGGAGCACTTGTTCTTGCTGTTGGAATTTATGCAGAAGTTGAAAGACAGAAGTATAAAACCCTTGAAAGTGCCTTTCTAGCCCCAGCAATTATTTTAATACTCTTGGGCATTGTAATGTTTCTTGTATCATTTGTGGGTGTATTGGCTTCTTTAAGGGACAATATATGCCTTCTTCAAGCAGTAAGTACTCTAGTTTTTTACTGTCTTTTATAGTTTTTGTATTTTTTGATATTACTTGAGCTCAACCTCCCTAATCATTGCGTCATCTATCTTTAATGGAAAAACACAGTATTTTTTCCTCTCCTTCAATTAAATAATAGAGAGAAACTATGTAAAGCAAGGCTGGTACACACAACTTTAGAAGCAATACAATAAAATCACTTTTCTTACTTTTAATTAAATATTATAAAATCCTTTATGTTGATCTGATCTTACAAATATTTCATTGCACAGGTATCTTTGTAATGAATCATCTGGATTATTATTTAATATGTACAAGTGGGATTTTCACAAGTGCTCAGCATTGGCCCAGCTCTGCTCCCACTGAGATCATTATTGACTTCTGTGGGACCAGAGTTCAGCCAGTGCTGAGCACGTCTGAAAATCTCATCTGATGTGTGCATAGCGCCATAAGTGAACAAATGATGAATAAATAAAAATGTCAAATATTGAGAGGTTAGATTGTTTACTTATAAGTAGAATTAATATTATAAATACTTGTAATATTTTCTAATTAGTAGTAAGGTAATAAGATTCACATTATCATAGTATCTGATCTCACTTTATATGCCTTGAGATTAGAAATGTACCAAACTGCATCTTCTAAAAACAAAGAGCTTATTCTTTGCAGCCCTTTGTAGCAAAAAACCGAGCTTCTCTCAAGGGATCTATGTCAGTTGAAAGTTGTAAATAAACAGTTTTAAGAGATTCCAAGGCTTACAGCTAGAGAAAAGCTAAATAAAGGGATACCATGTATCTCACTTTAAAAGCCAGTGAATGCCCAGTGATATCTAATTCTAGAGGGTTCACCACTATGAATGCCCTACCTCAAACTTGTGTGAGCTTCACCCTTGAAAGAGATAGCTGAAGCATTCTTTCTATGTGTTGTTGATATAACAGCACCTAGGAGGAGAGTCAGTCTTTGATGAGATAACTGGGACCTAGAGAAGTAAGGGCTTTATAGATAATAACCCCAATCATGAATAGGCAGTCAAAATGGATTGCACTGACTGAAGCATACAAATACCCTTCAAAGTTAGCCCCAGGTACACTGTGTGTGGCATTTGTGTAGCCTAATGATAACAAAGGCATGTATTGTGGTGAGGACTGCATTTGAGAGGAAATGGCACAATCTCTCGGCCAGTTGAAAATGAAAGAAAAAATATCTGGCCACTGCTACTATTTGAGAACAGAGAAGAGTAGAACCTTGAAACTGTGAACCACTTTGATAGATGGATTTTGCAGCAATTCTCAAATTGTGGGTTGGGACCCCAAAGTGGGTTGCAGCTCTGTTGTAATGGGGTTGCTAGGGCTGGCTTAGACTTGCTGGGGCCTGGGGCCAAAGCCCAAGGGCTTCAGCCCTGGGTGGCGGGGCTCAGGTTACAGGCCCCCTGCCTGGGGCTGAAGCCCTTGGACTTCAGCTTTGGCCTCTCCACACAGGGCGGTAGGACGCGGGCTTTAGTCCCCCACCTGGGGTGGCGGGGCTCAGGCGAGCTCAGGCTTCTATCCCCCCTCCTGGGGTCATGTAGTAATTTTTGTTGTCAGAAGGGGGTCGCGGTGCAATTAAGTTTGAGAGCTGCTGGGTTAAGGCATCAAACTGAGAGGGTTGTTGTCAAAAGAAGCATTTTGAGGAGATGGCAGACTCAGACTGAATCTAAACAAGTTGGTTCTCATCCAAATCTCTGTCTACCATTCACTGGGGAAAGCAGGGGGCATGGTTCTGGGGGGTACATTGAAAAGGAGATGTACAAATGTGTATTCAGAATATTGATGGCATTGTAGCACATAGCTCCTCAAAGCTGAGACCCCTGAGGAGGAAACAGCAGTAACCTAGCACTTCTCTGCTATTTCTGTGAAAGAATGAGTGTAGCTATTTGAGGGCAATTCCATTCATCCCTGCAGAGTTCTGTGGTCTCAAACTTAAGTTATAAACATAAATTACAATAAATATAAACATAATTTTTATTCACCTGCCAAATTTTATTTAAGGAATAGTTAAATGTGATACATAATGTAGGCTAAAATCATGGGTGGTTACGATTTTAAAAAGTACACTGGAAATTGACAGATACCGTACAGATACAGATAAAACTGCTGAGAATCTGAGGTTGAATGATTATAGTCTCTAATTGCACACAGTATTGCTTACCGTTCTATGGTAGGAAAGTTTACCATTCTTGCTGCTGTTCATGGTGCTTCTTTCTTAGACTAATTCTGTCTCCAGCAGAGGAAAGGACTTTAATGTGCAGTAGTTCCAGGTCGTTCACAACATTCTGAATAAGCTCAGTTTATTAATGTGGGCAGTCTGCAGTGTTTACTTCTGGGCCTTGTTTACCCTTGGTATGTGTTTGTGTTCACAAGTGACAAACTGTATCTTCCTGGTTGGGGGTTGGGAGAGGAAGGAGTAGGTCAGTAGCAGGAAGTACAAACATTTCCAGTGCTCTATCAACGTAGTACAGCACTAGTTTTTGCCCCCATGTTTTTGAAAAAGGGAAGTGTGGTGGTAGTTAACATCTGACCCTCTTAAAGTGCTCTCACTTTGCTATCAAATGTACTAAGTCCCAGATTTGACTGACTTTGAATACTACTGATCTTTTCGGGAAGCACAAAACCATAATGTTCCGTGTTTTTTAGCAATTCATTAATATGCTATTCCAAGAGCTATGATGCTGATATAAAGAGAGGGGAAGAGGTGTTTTGGCATGATAAATGCAATGCAAGTCTTAAAAAAGCTTTTAAATTTCAATTCAGTTGAAAAATTTTCAGTGTTGCCAAATGGAAAAAGGTACAATTAGCAATGTGGGGAAAGGGATCTCTCAAACCACAAACAGTTTATATTTTAACCTTGATTTTTCCTGTTGTCTTTCAAAAGTACTTTGAGATTTAGAAAATTGTTCAGTATGTTGGAGGTTAAAGATTCCTGACTTAAAGCAGAATAATTGAAGGAATAACTGAGGAAATTTGAGCCTAAGCTTATTTAGGATATTTTTTTGCAATTACATTTTGCAGTTTATGTACATCCTTGGCATTTGTCTCTTCATTGAACTGGTCGGTGGAGTTGTGGCACTGATCTTCAGAAATCAGGTGAGCAAAAATTAGTTAACATTACTAAGGAGTAAAAATGTAATGTGCAATATGCAAATGTGTGGCTACACTGTTTAGAGGGTAAAAGTATGTAAATTGTCATCTGAACACTAAAAAGTGAGGGACTAAAGAAAGGTACTGGTTTAAATTTTTTTTTCAAATTAGTAGAAAAAAAGGAATTGTCATAACTTGTGCAACTGATTTTGAGACTGAAGAATAAGGGAAAAGGTTATCTGTGTAACCCATTAGTAAGGATCTGCAATATGTGCAGAACTGGTTTGCAAAAGCTTTCTGTGTTGTGAAATGCTTTTCTTCATTTTACTTCCCATGTCCTACCCTTTGTTGCTCTCTGAAAATTTCAGCTGCCTAGGGAGACTTGGGCACTTTTGGGTGAACAATCTGTTTTGCATTTTCACCTTATTCGTGTATATTAGTACAGTAGTGCTTACATTATCTCAGTTCTGTTACTAGGTTGGAGTATGTTTCCTTCAATAACCAAACTACTTTGCTCGGACAGACTAGATCAACCAAATACTTTGCATATTGATTAAATTAAAAAATGGACTGATTAATCTACATGTGTGTGGGTAATCTACATGTGTGTGGGCAGATAGGTCATAGATGACTCTTTTCTGTTAAAGCTTTAGGACATAAATGTATATGCCATGTTAAGTAGCAGAAGCCTATACACATTAATTTTTATTTTTTCTATTTTTCTATTGGCAAAATCAGTAAGAACATTCAAAAGGAACAAAGGAGCAAAAAATAAATGGCCACCCCCCCAGTGTCCTACATCTGTCTCTTCTAAAGAAAGTGTTCTTATGGATAGCTTTAAAACACATAATTTTTAAACGATAAATCTTGCCATTTTACTTCTCACCGTTGTATTGAAAGAAGCTTTCCCTTTCCCATCACTGCTCTTTCCACTTGATGCTACAGCGAAGTTCTGAAATTGAATGGTAACATCAAGAGATGGGTTATCTTCACTTTTAAAAATTATATTTAACAGTGACCGTAACATATACTTAACATTGTGCAAATTATTCTTCTAAATTTCACTTAAAGTGAGAAACTAGACATCAGAATGGAACCCATCAAATGTGTTTACACTGTATTAGAATCAAAATGAATGGACATTATAGTAAATAGAAGATTTGGTTCATGGTAAATAAAATATCTGGAATTCAATTTTCTGTTTTTTGAGTGTGGGGGAAGGGTTACTATTGATTTTCATAAAGAAAAGGTTCCAAATGATCATTCCTCTAACTCTCCCCTCACAACTTTATTTCTATTGGCTTAATTGGCTGTCTCAGCAAGGAGATTAATAACTGAAGGGATCTGGGGGCTGTACTACCCTCTTTTAGGGTTGGCGGAGAGCTTGGTGCTAATGGTTTATGGATAAGGAAATGATCTGTATTCAGTGATGCACTGAATAAAAATGCTGGTGTTTTGCATAAGCCACTTCCCTCTGAAAGCTGAAAAGTTAAGTTGCTTTTCTTTGAGTCATACTTACTGTAAGAAATATCTCATTATGGCATTTGTTTACCATCTTTTATCTTTAATAACAGAGAAAGTATCAGTTATGTATTTATTTTTCATGCAGTTATTGTGTACAACCTGTCCCCATTATTCTAGTGTCTAGGTGATGTTTGAAATTGTTATAACAATTTCATTTTTATGGGGCCATTTGTGTATTCTCTAGGGGATTCTGGTTGTTCATCGAGATTTGGCATCTTTTTTTTTTCATGTTCATTTTACAGTTTAATTGTGGTTTGAAAAATATCATGTAACACTGAAATGTACATCCTTCTTTTTTAAAACAGAGGCTATGTATTGTCCTTGAGCTTCTGACATAAAGGATGATTCCATGGAGTACTGACTTGCTTCTTCAGCTTAGTGTTCTTTCTTGTTCTTGAACAAGTATATTTTATACTTCCTGAAAGTAACAAGTACATTTTATATTTATTGCTACTGATTCTCTAGATGGCAGCATCAAGCTGCACCAGACTTCATTAGCTCTGAGTTTCCCATGGGATAGCCAAAATTGAGAATTTGACTAAGCACAAGTAGCATCCTTTCTGGTATCTAATTAGCCAGACTATTGGTTCAATTTGATCAAGAAAGAAAACCATCATGAACATGGAAATATGAAAGTTTGGTGGTGTGTAGATGTAAGATATACATCTCTTCTAGAAAAGCATCTTCTTCTCTTCTCTTCCTACTTCTATTTGCCTGTGGAAGGTTGTTTTATTATTTCCTTTTGTGCAGCAGAAATGAATTCATTAGGGCAGCAGCACAATGGCTCTTGCATGCAAGTCTCCGCCATTAAGATACACCAGTTGGATCTCAACCTTCTGAAACATTATCAAATATAACTAAGATGGAGAATCTTTATTCCCTCCCTCCCTTAGCAAATATCTGCAGACTTTTACAGATGTCAAATGAGCCCTCTCCTTTGCCTTTCTAGCCAAGGGTTGAGCAATTACATTTAACTAGAAGAGAAATAGATGAGGGCTTCAGAAGGGAAAATGAGATTCCCAGAATGACAGAGGTAAGATGACCACTGGATCATCCTTTGGGGAATAAGGCATGGTCTGTATTACGAAGGTAGATTGACATAAGATGTCTTGCGTTGATCTAATTGTGCATGTGTCTACACTTAAATTTGTCTTCCTCTGATCTATGCACCCTGTTATGGCTATGCAGTAACACCACCTCCCCAAGCAGTGCTGAGTCTTGTTCGATGTACTGGGGTCGACACAGCATGTGTGTAGATGCTGTGTTACTTATGTTGACCCTAACTGTCCTCCAGCAACTGTCCCACAATGCCCAGCGCTGACTGCTCTCATCACATTTGTGAACTCCACTGCCCAAGGGACATGGAGACCAGAAGACCTCTCCACCCGTAAAACCCCACAAATTTTTGAAATGCCTTTTCCTGATTGTTCAGCTTGGCGAGCACACATGTTGGCTCTACATTGTTGGGTGCAAGTGCCCAGCTGTCCATGCCGGCTACATATTCCAGGCATACTCTGGCCTGGAGTAGACTGGAGATATTGGATCTCTTGGGACTGTGGGGAGAAGAGGCTGTGCAGGCACAGGTATGGACCAGCCACAGAAATGTCGATATCTGCAAGCAGATTGCAAGGAGGATCAGCAACAGTACTGTGTGAAAGTGAAGTATCTGCGGCAGGCATACCAGAAGGCCAGGGAGGCCAACAGTCTATCTGATGCTGAGCCACAGACCTGCCCTTTATACAATGAGTTGCATGCCATACTTGGTGGAGACCTCACCACAGCCCTGCAGACCACTGTGGATACCTGTGAACAGCAAGGATGATGATGATAAGGATGGGGGAAATGCAACCAGGGGGTCCAGCTATGCCGTGAGCCAGGACCTTTTTGAGATTCCACTTGCAGTCCAGTCAGTCATGGCAGCTGAGCCCAGGTCAAGGGGAAGGAAACTGAAGTATGTTTATAAATGTATTTCTCCTTTCAATGATGTACTGATGACACCCCCAACTTAGCAGGACACAGCCAGTGATTTACTGATGCTGGAAGAAGCATTGGTACAACAAACAGTGATAGCGTTGTTATCTGCTTTTCATCCCCCTATAGAGTTATGTGGTGGGGGCCATACAGAGCACTTTGTGTGTGTACACAGGAATTTCCCTTGAATCCTCCTGAGAGAGATCGCTGAAACTTTCATTGAGGTACTCTGCAATCCTCTCCTGAAGGTTTCTGTGAATGGCAGCCTTATTTCTTCCTCTGCGGTACGATGCTTTCCCACGCCAGTCGGCGATAACTTTGGCATGCACCATTGCAGTAAATAGGCTAGTGGCTTATGGACCCATGCAGGACGCCGGCTGCAGCTGTGTTCTCTGTACTTTTGTTACCCTCAGGGGGGAGATATCAGTTAAAATGACCACCGCCTGTGAAAATGGTGCCAGTTTTCAGTGCCATTGCTCTTTACTTATAGTCTCATGCAATCAAGCAATTTCCTTCTCATTTCCCTCACCCCGGTGGCCGATACTCACCATGGCTGGTGTTATGAGCAGTGCTGTGCACAAGCACTCTGAAGCAGAAGTGTCAGTAAGCATGTTTTGTTTAAAACTTTAGGGGAGTGTGATGGGGTATACAAACCCCACACTGGGCAACAAGGGGTTAAGGGACTGCTCTAGGTTCAGCCAGCCCTGCCCCTCCACACCTGTAGGAAATGCACCAATTGGCAGAGGAGTTAAAAGGCAGGGGATCAGCTCATTTGGTGGCAGAGCAGGGAAGAGACCAGACTACAACCAGCAGCCCCAGCAGAAGAGAGTGGAAGGAAAGGCAGAACCTTTCCCCATGACAACTGAAGGAAGGGAGGACCTGCTACAGAGACAGCCTGAGAAGGAAGCATTCCCCTCTTCCTCTCATATGGACTCCCAGTTCTATTAATTTCCCTTTGTTTTTTTTGGACTACCCCAGCAGGGAAAAGCCCTAGGATTGATCTGGCCCAGATGGGTGGGCTATACTGAAGAAGGAGGCAGTTGCCACACGAGAGAGAAAGAGAGCTACCACACTACATGCAGTTGCCAGAAGGTGGCACAAAAGGCACAAAAATCATGGGATATGGATGAAATGATGGGATGGAGAAAGTTGCATGCTGGGAAGTTGATCCGTTGCTCCCAGTCACCCCTGCACAATTCATTACTGCCCCAACATGCATTGCCAAAACTTCGCAAAAGAGTGTGCTGGATGGTGGTGAGTTGCACATTGGGTTACCTGTGCACCACACAGTGCATCGATTCAAGCAATCCTGGTGAGTATGTGCAGCTCTGACTCAAGGAGCCAAGTATTCATGTGAATGAGTGATATACTACTTGGGGCATGTTTATACTGATACGTTGCAGTCAAAGTTTGTAGTGTAGACATGTAGTATAGTGTAGCCTTTGTCATGATGAGGAACAAGCCATGCTGACAAGCTCATGGGGCCTTCCTTGTTGCTGTAATGAACATCCTCTGTTTCTGTTTCTTGAAGTCTGAAGAAAGGTGCTCTCATGAAGGCTTTTTCTGAGGAGCTGACAGCTGAAGAAAATGAGTCCATCTTCTTGCATAGATATGTGTTGGCTATAATGTTAAACTACAACTAATGTTAAGCTACCAGAGCTATGGGGAAAGAACTAGTGTGGCCTCAGTTAGCTTCTTCCTTGGCTGTCAGAACTGAACAAAAATGTCAAGAAAGAAGTTGAGGGCTTGGAGAGAGAGAAATTGGGAAGATAAGAGACCAAATATGTGATTAATGTGTGCAGAACTAGGTATACAGATGTATTATACAACTTTAGCTTGCTTTATGTGTGCTCCCTCGCGATTGCTTTCTACTAGGTATAAAGAAATACAGGTTTATAGACTCAAACTCTAAACTATTTATTTAACTTTCAGTTTTTCATAGTTTAATTTGGATATTGGAAGATAAATTTGGTTTTCTTATTGATATATTCTTGACTTTTACAGTGTTGTTCTCTTCTTTTGGGATGCTCTTATATAAGTGTACAAAAACTAGAAATTAAAAGACCCATCAGTTGAGTCCACCCACTTGCAGGATTTTGACTCTTGGATGAAGGATGTATTTGATATTGGCAAAAAGATGAAGATTAGATTTCTTATATAATCAATTGTTTTCTGTAGAAGTTTGTTTTATTGGGATTTAAGAAACCTAATGTTAACAGAATAGAAGAAGTGAGCACAATACTTTATTATTTCTACAGACTTTATTTATTGTGGGGCATTCTCTACATATGAAGGAAACTACTGTACCTATTTCTGACCAGAAGTCTAGTCTTGATAAATTTCTTAATTATGAAAATTTTATTTGTAAGGAAGATGGAGGTGTTCTGAAGACTGCCCATTTCAGGAAGGCTATGACTGTATTGGATACTTAAAAGAGAAAAGTTCCAGACATTTTTTCTTACCTCTTAGGCTCATTTATGTAATTCCCAGTACATTGAGCTTAGGAGACATCGCTTCTTATATCTACATCTTCTTTTCTTTATGACTTTTATATGTGCTCAATGCCATGATTGTAAAGTATGCAAATATTCATTTCTTCCCTCTCCTTTCTAGTCCATCGAAACTGAAGCTCTTTGTTTCACTAATGATCTTTAGCACAATTATTTATTTTCATGTTAGACCATAAACTATTTGTATGTTTGATGAGAGATTATTCAGCTTTGTATCATTGGGAATGACAGGGGAACAGTGAGGATAGAGACAGGAATTAAAATATTTTGGCTAAGAAACTAGGGTTGCCAACTTTCTAATCCCAAAAAACCAAACACCCTTGCTCTGCCCCGTCCCTTCCCTGAGGCCCCGCCCCTGCCTTGTGCCTTCTCCGAAGCCTCACGCCCGCTCACTCCATCCCCCTCCCTCTGTTGCTCACTCTCCCCCACCATCACTCACTCGTTCATTTTCACTGGTCTGGGGCAGGGGGTTGGGGTGCGGGAGGGGCTGATGGCTCTGGCTAAGGGTGCAGGCTCTGGGGTGGTGCTGGGGATGAGGGATTTGGGATGCAGGAGGTGGCTCTGGGCTGCGGGGTGGGGCCAAGGGGTTTGGAGTGTGGGAGGGAGCTCTGGGCTGAGGCAGGAGGTTGAGGTGTGGGAGGGGGTATGGAGTCTGGGCTCCAGGGGGGAATTTGGGTGTGGGAGGGGGCTCAGGGCTGGGACAGAGGGTTGGGGCGCAGGAGGAGGTTCAGGGTGACGGCTCCGGGTGGCGCTGACTGGGAAGTGGCCGGCATGTACCTCCCGCTCCTAGGTGGAGGTGCAGCCAGGAGGCTCTGTGTGCTGCCCCTGCCTGCAGGCGCTGCCCCGCAGCTCCCGTTGGCCGGGCGGAGCCAGTGCTCGGGGCTGGGGCAGTGCGTGGAACCCCTGTGGCCACCCCTATGCCTAGGAGCTGGAGGGACATGCTAGCTGCTTCCCAAGAGCTGTGTGGAGCCTGGTAGGGAGCCCGTCAGCCCCGTACCAACCGGACTTTTAATGGTCCAGTCAGCGGCCAGGGTCCCTTTTCGACCAGGTGGTCCAGTCTAAAACCAGACACCTGGCAACCTTACGAGTGACAGGAACTGTACTAAACCTTCAACTTAAACAAAGTGTTTTCTAAAGGCAGTTTTCCTGGCAGCAGTGAAAAGGAGGGAAGACCACTTTCCAGTGCTCAAAGACAGAGCATCCTAACATATTCTGGCCCAAAGGGAGCCCATGTTACTCTAAGATAGTGGTTCTCAACTCTGGTCCACCGCTTGTTCAGGGAAAGCCCCTGGCGCGCTGGGCTGGTTTGTTTACCTGCCGCATCTGCAGGCTCAGCCGATTGTGGCTCCCACTGGCCACAGTTCGCTGCTCCAGGCCAATGGGGGCTGCGGGAAGGGCGGCCAGCACATCCCTCGGCCCGCCGCTTTCTGCAGCACCCGTTGGCCTGGAGCAGTGAACCGCGGCCAGTGGGAGCCGTGACTGGCCGAACCTGTGGATGTGGCAGGTAAACAAACTGCCCCGGCCCGCCAGGGGCTTTCCCTGAACAAGCAGTGGACCAGAGTTGAGAACCACTGCTCTAAGACCTACCAAGTCCTGCAGCTGTTCTAAGGTGATCAAGGCCACAGTCTTGTGCAAGCTACTTCATGAGGCCTTACATAACAACAAGGCCTTACATAAGCAGTATTGCCAACTCAAGCATACAAAAATTGTGAGGCAGACCTCATAAAATGTGGCTTTTTAAAATAAAAACCAGATCCACTTATTGCCCATCTGGTTTTACAGCCTTTAGGATTCATGTTTTCAATCTTTTCTCCGCAACCTTGAGGGTTAGAAACTTTTTAAAACATGGAAGATGAGAGTCTTACATAATCACATGGTTCCATGAGCTTGGGATTTAAGAAGAATAACCAAATATTGCAAGGCTTGGGTAAAATTATGAGAGTGAACAACATTTTCTAAGTGCCTGCATGCATCTTCAGGCTCTTTCTTTAGGAGAATTGGACTGATACCCAATGTACTAGTAAGGGGCATTACTCTAACTCCTGACCACTGTGGGGTTGAGAGCACCAGTCACGTCTCTTTTTTAATTTTATCACCTGAAGGGGAATCTAACCCATTCTGCCAGGGCAAACCAGTCAAAGTTGTGATTTTGCAAATCAAAGACAAATTAATTCTACCATGTGTACCCATGAAATCTCTTCCAACCCAGGGGACCCCACAGCATGTTGTCCTAACCCACTGCGTCTAAATAACTCAGAACAGATAGAGCAATAAGAAACAAATACCTCATGCAAGGAATAACCCTGAAGGAAGGAGGGCAACAGAGGATGGGATGTGCAGCAGCAAGGAAAGTAGAGCAGGAAGAAGCCTGGTTCCACTTTGTGCCTCCCTTTAGGGAGTGTGCCTGGGTCCATCCAGTTAATCCTGCCAGTTGTAGGCATAGATCTTGCTGGGCATGAGTAAACTTGCATATAGCTTGATTTGAGTGCAAGGTTACACTGTAAACAAGGGTGTGAGAGATTGTGTGCTGGAGACTGGTTGCGATAAGCGGGAACACCCTGAACTGATAAGCTTGTAATATTAAGGTGAGGACATAAGCAATATGGGTTTACATGATCTGCAAAGTGATTGGTCCTGACGTGATCGATACAATGTAGATTCAAGAAGTATAGATACTGGTAGCTTGAAAAAAAGTCTATATACTGTGTAGTGTGTGACTTGCTGTGTAATTATGGTTCCACTCTGTACCTAACCCCTCTGTGTCTGGGCCTGGCCAGGATGGGCATAGAGCTGTTACATGCCTAATAAAGTAACCCGAATGAGTAGCTGGAGTTGAACTGAGTTTTTGGATCCCAGAGAACTGGATGAAGTGTTTTCCCAGAACTGGACCAGGTGTTCTGGGTAAGCTGAGTGGAAAAGTTCTTGGCAAGCATTCCAGAAATGATATATTGTGAATTTACCATTTGTAGCTCCTCTAACCCAGGAGGGCTGCCTTTGGCAGGCCATTGCCCTCGAACTGCCAGGGATCTGGACCATTCCCCAATCCCACAATCTGAGCTGGCTTGTTAAGGGTCAGGTTGCCCTGGACTTAGTCTCAGATGACCTGTGCAGTTTCCTGTCTCTACCACTAGCCTGCTGGGTGACTCTGGGCAAATCACTTCATTTCTCCATCCCTCAGTTTCCTTATCTGTAAAATGGGGATAATGATACTTGCCTCCTTTGTAAAGTGCTTTGTGTTCTATAGATGAAAAGTGCTATGTAAGAGCTAGGTAATGTTAATTATTTATACTATCATAAAAAGTGACATCTAAGACACTGATTATCCAAAAACGTATGCATGTGCTTAAACTTTAATCAGTGATGTCAATGGGACTACTTATGTGCTGAAAATTAAGCAAGTGAATAAGTCTTTACATGATCAGGGCTTAATTTAGTTACTACCTGCATCTATAATGACATAATATCTGTTTGTGCTAGTTTTATGCCCATTAGTTACCCTATCAGTAAGTGCTGAGTCTTAAAATATTGTTGTAGAATATGTAAGTGATACATCTTATTTTGCTTTTGTCCCCTAGACAATTGACTTTTTAAATGATAATATCAGAAGAGGAATTAAGAATTATTATGATGATCTGGACTTCAAAAACATAATGGATTTTGTTCAAAAGCAGGTTTGTTTTTCTGGGAGTATTTAATTAAAACTAATTCTAGAAGGGAACGTGGTAAACCCCTGAATGTAACTCTTGATAATAAATATTACGGAGAATATTCTTCCTTGGTGTGTTAATCTAACTCCCATTAATGGGGGGAATAGACTCCCTTGTGTGAGCTGGAAAATCTCTTGTAGACTTTCTGCTGGCAGGGATTTTATGGAGTTCTAGTTGGCTTTTAAAGCCCCCTTTCCCTCCCAGGTGTGAGGAGTGCAAACTGCAACCCCTACACCTCTGAATGTGAATCTGGGACTAAGGGCACGATCCAAATCCTGCTGAAGACAATGCAAAGATTTCCTTTGAAATCCACTGTAATGGGCATTGGACTGGGTTTCACTTACAAAAGCTATGAATTACTGTATTTTGCTTAAACAAATTCTTTTTCTTCTTGAAATGCTTACTGAAGGAAATATATCTGTTACTAAAATTCAGAAATGATGTTGAGCGCAGCTGAACAGTATTTAATAGCATACGTAGTTGACTCATCGCCTTTATTAAAGCTGCTGTGTTAAAATATTTATTGGATTATTGAAGAATTCTGACATATATACTTTTGAGACTATAGAAGAAACAGAAAGTGTTCAGAAGTGTATATAGGGAGCCATACAATGTATAGATTTGTTAAAAACTTCTTCTTAAGTGGCTTAGATGCTGCACAAATTTTGTAACATCATTATGGAAACACCACGGTACTTTCAAAAACAAAGTAAACATGGAAAAAGTTTTCAAAAGCAAACCATCTAAGCTATCTTGTCATTTTAGTTCATACCCTTCTAAGAGTTTCCATGTTCTACAAATAGTTATATATATGGACAGTGATTATAAGTACCAGTGATAGATAAACTCGCGCTTTTTCCTCATTTTGAAAAAAGCAATAGCGGGGGGCTTTTTTAATTAACTGGACTACTGTAAATTAACTAGATTTGTTTTGTTTGCAGGATCACAGTCCTATTCTGTTAATTAAATCACTTTGAAAACATTCTGCTGTTTTTTATAATTTGCAAGAACATCCCTAGATAAAATATCTTTTTTGTGTTTAAAATCTTTTTCATTTTTTACAGGAACCTGGTCAAAATTGACCAGCTCAAAATTCAGCTAAAAAAGAAATAAGTTTTGTGTTATTCAGATCCAAACCAAAATCTATCATCTTTCAAAAATAGAGCTGGGACTGAGTATCAGTTACTTTTACTGTCAAATATAGAGTAATGGCTTAATGAATGATGGAGGGACACGACACGTATCCATAATGCTGCTAGTCCTTTTGAATAGACAGCATATTGAAATTGGATCCTGCTCTTCAGGAGCCCGATTCTTTAGATGTCTTAATATTCTTTCTATTCTGAGGGGCAATACAATGTATGTATGTACACGCATGCGCGCGCTCACGCACACACACACCTGCTAATCAAAGCAAAGTTGATAGTCCCATTATAACCCCAGCTTCAACACTACCCATTAATGGCATATGTACACTAACAGCAAACTGGATCTTTCAATTTAGCTTTTCCCTCCTTGTCAGTCAGATAGAAACTTTCCTGTGGATACAATTTTATATAAAATAAAGTATTTAACCATTGCTACAAACATGATGAGAGCTTTTCCTCTTTCATTTTGCCTCTAATCATTTGATTTTACTGGTTTCTTCTATAAATGATGCTTGGGCTTTTTACCTGAAACGTTGACTCTGATCCAATGCATTTTAAATCTGATTTTCCCTTATCCTGCATATTTTATTTGTGACTTTGACTACAATTTTGGGACATGCTGTGCTATAACTTTTGCTAATGAGTCAATGGTATGACAAGCAGATGTTTTGCTGCCTCTTTTCTCTCTGATACTTGAGCTTTCTTAAAATTACCAGTAATTCATTTTTATATTTGATTCATTCTTCAATTATTAGAAACATTTTTATTAAGACAGATTTTTTTTTCTTTTTTTTAAGTTTAAGTGTTGTGGTGGGGAAGATTTTAAAGACTGGTCAAAGAATCCGTATCATGAGTGTTCTGCACCAGGGCCATTAGCCTGTGGAGTGCCCTATACTTGTTGTATTAGAAATAAGGTATGTATACTCTATTTGTTCTTATTATTTTACCTGGTTTCTGTTAAATCTCAGTGATTCACAGAAAAATAACTATCCTAAATTACTCATTCTCTTAAAGAATAACTTTTCATCAATTAAGAATCTTGGGAAGTATGTCTGTTAGTTAAGCAGAAAGGAACAGATTTTTATAGTTGCTAGGTTTTTATGCTAAGCATAGTCTCCACAAGGTTGTTATGGGGCCAATATAGTATATAGTGGGGTGGAGCTTGAAGTGGGAGCTTGTGATCTGTGACTCTGAGGAACTTAAAAAGGGGAAAGTAATTCTGATTTGGCTGCATACTAAATGCTCCTCTTATCCTTGCTAATTTGCACATCAGCTCTAAGTTCTTATGACTGTTCATGCTTTCCCTTTAGCATTGTATGCATTCTCATAAGTTGCATTCACATGTGTACGTACACACATACTCTTAACTAGCAGTTCATCCCCAATGATCTGAGAAACCTGAATACATACAATGAGAAACTAACCTCTCCTTTTCTCAAATGGCATGACACACAGCAGGAAAATTGGTCTGAATAGCTTGAAAATACCCCTGCTCTATCTGCTGCGTGCTCAAAAGCAGTGAATGTCAGCTTGCTGTCAGAGAGAGAGGCAGAAACTAACTTTTCTTTTTTTCATCTGAACCCTTCCAAAAGTCCTGGTTTGGTTAGAGATTTGGAACAGTTTTTAAATCTATCAGACCCATCGCGAGCATTCTGTAACCAGTGCTCTTACTTTGAAGGCTAAGTGTAACATTAAGTTTGATAAGGAAATGATCCACAATTAAAAAAAAATACTGGAAATGCCTTTCCCACTTTGTTTCAGTCTTTGGAAGTGAGGTCTGTGTACAAGACAGAAAAATAAGGTACTTGTGTAGTTCCTCAACTTTGTTCATTGTGCAGTTCTATGTTTTCCTGATCCTGACCAAATTAGTTTTGAAATAAGGGCATTTGGCATTGACATCTGTACTTGCTGCATACATCTTTCTGCATGTGCCCAGGTACTTCTAGTTCTCCAACTTGGATAAAAGGCTACCCGATTGTCTTTTATACTGTATTTGTCATGCCAAATCTAAATGTTTGCTTTCTGCACAGATCCAGTCAAAGATCTACTTGTAGATAACTTATTTTCACCTGATATAAATAACCCTTTTTATGTACTTCTTTAAGTTAGTGCTCCTATAAAGAATTTTTTGTTAAAATGGTTTGCAATAATTGGCTCAGAAGTCTTGCTGTATGCTGTTTATACTGTGCATATATTATATAAAAGTGTGCATGTTTATTTTCCTTCTTTTATGCCTATGTTGTTTTTGAGAACTGAAAGGAAAATATTTAAATATGTATCACAGCTTGGATAGACTCATTCAGAATTCAAAACTAAGCAATTAATATTTTAAGTCTTATCTGTTTGAGAGTAATAAATTCAATTGTATGAAAATCATTTAGGTTCAGTAATTAGCTGCACTGAGGTAACATGGCCATTGCAAGGA
This sequence comes from Lepidochelys kempii, assembly GCF_965140285.1. Taxonomy (NCBI): domain Eukaryota; kingdom Metazoa; phylum Chordata; order Testudines; family Cheloniidae; genus Lepidochelys; species Lepidochelys kempii. The sequence continues at coordinate 82,311,305 of NC_136386.1, forward strand.
CCAGGAACTAACCCTTTAAATTGAGGATGCAGAGGGATGGTGGTGACCAATAAAGAACAATCTAGATTCTTGTTAATTCACAATAGTAATTTTATTTCTAGTATACAGGTCTAAAGTGCAACCTCACTTTTAAAATTGGTTACTTCAAATTTGTGCGAGAACAGTAGTAGAAACTACACAATACTGGTTACTTTCATTAAAAAGCTTCCATAATTATCCAGTTAGATTTATTAATTCATTTTTGGTCAACTTATACTCCTTATGTTCAATTTTTGCTAATATTTGAGTGATGGACTTTTTTTCTGGCATGAATATTGCAGAACAGTACTTTGAGAGTTGCATGCCAGGGTATTTCCACAAAAAATATTTTCTTCTCATCTATTCAGGGAACTGAAACAATATCATGTGACTTTCCTGACCCATCACAAATAAAAAATACAGCATGGGTTCGAAATGTAAACAATCAGTCCATAGAGTATTAAAAAAGAAAAGAAAACTAAAACTTTGTTACATTAAAATACAGAATGTAGTCCATAGATATTTTATGAGCAGGAAGAGGCTGAATTCACAGAATAAATGTAGTCTTTGAATTATTTACTCAGCTCTGTTTATCAAAGAGCAAGGTCAAACACCAAAACAAAATACAATCTTTTGATTTAAGGATAGACTACTAGATTGGATATTGTAGTATGTTTTACATTTTTTTAAAAACTTTTCTGTTATGAAATAGAAGAACCTTGAGTCATGAATGTGCCACTGTACGATCTGTGGAATCTTGCAGCACTGACTCTTTGATCTAATTTGTATAGAAGACCTTACCACCATGTCCATAAAGCAGAAGTCTTTTTTAAAAAAAAATCAAAACATTAATCAAACTTACATGTTTGACAAATGTTTCCAAATACAGCTTGGTTTCTGTATGGACGTCTACAGGTATGATTTATAAATACTCATTCACTCTGTGGTCATGGAAAACTTCTGTTAACGTGTGATGGCCAAATTCGGATCTGATGTAAATCTGAAGGAACTCAGTTGGAGTCAAAGTAGTCACCCAAACCATAGCATTTATCTGATGCATTTATCTTACACTGCTTTGTTTTAGCCAATGTTACATCTAAAATTAAATGGTGTAATGATGTTCTGTGTTTTGAAGCATTGTGTTAAAGTCTGTGTTTATGCATATGGCTAAAATGTTTTGAAAAGTATTAAATCACTTGCAGCAGAAGTTTCATCACATTTATGGGCCTAGTCTTGAAAACCTTTACTTATTGGGAGTATTGTCAGAACACTTGAGCTACTCCTGTTGACCTAGGTAGGATACTTCTCTGAGCAAGGATTTTCAGAATTGGCCTAAAGACAGTTCGGACAAAATAAATTTTAATGACTCTAATTTTGTGCCCACAATTGGTGCTGCCAGTTTACTTGCAAGTTCAAAATTGGAGGCCAGGTTTTTATGCCTTAAAAAAACGGCCTGACTCTTTGGTTTCTGCAGTTTTATTGAGGATTGTCAGCATAAGATACTTACTGCATGAGACATCTTGAGGCTTCAAAATAGATCCAAGGTTTTTGAAAAATATAGAATAAGTATTTCAAACAAAAACCTAGAAATTGTGCATCCAAATGAAAGCTGTGTGAAAGAGGCTCTGTATCTCATTTATTAAAGTAATATATTATCATAACAAAATCTCTGAATATATGACTTCATTAGGTCTCTGGACCCCTATTACAAAATCAATGTTGTCCTCTTTGCCAGAGGTAAAATATGTCTAGAGAGATGTAAAACAAAGGAGCAAAAAGGACTGAGTTGTATTAACCTTAGTCTGAAGGGTGTCTACACTGAGACACTACCAGTATTTAGGAATCATAGAATCATGGAAATGCAGGTCTGGAAGGGACCTCGAAAGGCCCACAACCCACACTGAGGCAGGATCAAGTATACCTAGACTGGCTGGTGTTTACCTAACCTGTTCTTTAAAACCTCCAGTGATGGAGATTCCACAGCCTCCCTCAGTTAACCTGTTTCAGTTCTTAAATATCCTTATGTGAGAAAGTTTTCCCTACTATCTCATATAAATCTCCCTTGCTGGAGATTAAGCCCATTACTACTTTTCCTACCTTCAGGGGACATGGATAACAACTGATCACCTTCTTTTCTGTAACAGCCCTTAACATATTTGAAGACTGTTATCAGACTCCCACTCAGTCTTCTTTTCTCAAGACTAAACATGTCCATGTTTTTTAAAAACTTTCCTCATAGGTCAGGTTTTCTAAACCTTTTATCACTTTTGTTCCTCTCCTCTGGACTCTCTCCAGTTTGTCCACTTCTTTCTTCAAGTGTGGCATCCAAACCTGGACACAGTATTCCAGCTGAGGCCTCACCAGTGCGGTATAGAGCAGAACAGTCACCTCCTATGTCTTGCATACGATATTCCCGACAATACATCCCAAAATGACATTAGTGTTTTGTGCAACTGCATCACGTTGTTGACTCGTATTCAATTTATGATCCACTATAACCCCCAGATCCTTTCCAGCGGTACTATTGCTTAGCCAGTTATTCTCTAGTGTGTTTTTGTGCATTTGATTTTTCCTACCTAAGGACAGCACTTCACAGATGTCTATGTTGAATTTTATCTTGTGAGTCCAGTTTTCCAATTTATCAAGGTCCTATTGAATTCTAATCCTGTCCTTCAAAGTGCTTGCAACCTCTCCCAGCTTGGTGTCATCTTCGGATGTTATAAGCCTACTCTCCCCTCCATTATGCAAATCATTAATGAATATATTGAATAGTACTGGACCCAGGGCAGACCCCTGCAATACCCCACTAGATAAATCCTCCCAGTTTGACAGCGAACAATTAATAACTACTCTGGGTATGATTTTTCAACAAGTTTTGCACCCACTTTATAGTAATTACATCTAGGCGACATTTCTATAGTTTGCTTATGAGACGGTCATGTGGGACTGTGTCAAAAGCCTTACTAAAATCAATATATATTTCGTCTACTGCTTCTCCCGTATCCACTAGGCCTGTAATCATGTCAAAGTTTGGTTTGGCATGTTTTGTTATTGACAAATCCATGTTGGCTGTTTTTTACCACCCTATTATTCTCTAGGTGTTTACAAACTGATTGTTTTGTAATTTGTTCCAGTATTTTTTCAGGTATAAAAGTTAGTCTGACTGGTCTATAATTCCCCAGGTCCTCTTTGTTCCCCCCTCTAAAGATAGATTCTATGTTTGCTCTTCTCCAGTCATCTGGGACCTCACCCATCTTCCAGGAGTTCTCAAATATGATAATCCCTAGTGGTGCTGAGATTGCTTCAGCTAGGTCCTTCTGTACCTTAGGTGAATATCATAAGGCCCTGCCAACTTGAATACATCTAACTTATCTAAATATTCTTTAACTTGTTCTTTCCCTATTCTGGCTTTTGTTCCTTCCCCCTCATTGTTAATATTAGTTGTATTAAGCATCTGGTCACAATTTATCTTTTAAATGAAGACTGAAGCAAAACAGGTACAAAACACCTCAGCCTTCTTGGTGTCTTCCATTATTAGCTCTCCTTCCCTGTTAAGTAGTGGACCCACACTTTCCTTCAATCTGGTCTACACTACAAAGTTAGGTCAACATAAGTCACTTTGTGTCAACCTATTTGGGCATGTGTCTATGCTCAAATTTGTATCCAGACGAAGTAACTGCCCCATTACAGTGATGCAGTAAGCAGTAAAACCACCTCCTTGAGTGGCGTGAAGCCATGGTCAACCTACTGTGACTGACACAGTGTAAGTGTAGACACTTTGTGACTTGTGTCTACCCTAACTGTCCTCCAATAGCTGTCTCACAATAATCCAATCTTTGTGACAGGGACTGCTCTAGTCACCATAAATTCTACTGGCCAGGTGTTACAGACACCGGAAGCCACCCCCTCTTTAAATACCTTGTATTTTTGAATGCCTTTTCCTGACTGCCCACCTTGGCAAGCACACCTAGCAGCTCACCCTAGTGTGCAACTGCCTAACCAACCATGCCGGCTCCATGCACAAGACATGATCCTACCTGGACAAGGAGGGCCTGTGAGGAGAAGAGGCTGTGTAGGCACAGCTATGGCTTCACTGCAAGTTTTGAAGTTGCTTTTACATAAGTGAAAAGTAAAAATAAATTTGCTTTTGTGATTATTTTTTCCAATTTTTGACATTTATTTTTTCTTTTCAGACAGACATTATGAACACTATGTGTGGATATAAAATGATTGACAGAGAGGTAATTTAATTGTAAAGTCTCTTAATTGTAAAGTGTTTCATATTTCTTCTTTCTGGATTTTGTTAAGGTTAAGTAAATTATTAATATAATGCTTACATTATTTAACTTTTTTTTGCCAATTTTTGAAATATAAAGAAATCAAAGATTAACCTGATTTATCTAGAGTAATCCATGAGGAAACATATGGCTTGCCTGTGAAATGCTCTCTTTCTTCCACCTTTAGGTTTGCTGGTTTGACTCAGATGAGAAATACAGACCAACTTCTAATGCTGCATATTTAGTATACAACAGACCATTTCAGTAATGCTAATGCCATGACTAAAACCAGGAAATTATTTTTTAGGAAAGCCAAGGCTTCTCACTAAATAAAAACACATCTTTGTAAAGCTTACTTTTAGTTCTTACAGTATCTTATATACCATAATAGTTGGTATAAAATATAGAAAACTTCACAAAATAATGTAACAGTGGAGAGGAAGTAGGACACTCTGTATTTTTGGTGGGCAGGCTTTTAATGCTTTTTAAGTATAGTTGTGACATATGGCCTAGTCCTGTAGATCTCAGTCATGGGACTAGTCCATTGACTTCAGTGTTGTGGGCTTTGTTGGGACTAGCCACGTGAGAAAGGGCTGCAGGCTCAGGCCCATAGTACAGTAGTGGAGTTCATACTGAACAGAAGCCAATAACTTGATCTGCCACAGGTCTGTACTTCATAGGCTTGTAGAACAAGAATTACTGTTGGATTAAATATCTCTCTCATAAGGCATTTAGCATAAAATGCCAATTTCAATTGTTAATTTTTGTAGATTGGCTATCACCTTTAAATATGATCTTTCCCTTCATTTAGGCTCATTGACTGGGTGCTTTATCCTGCCAGCTGCTAAGCATTCCAGTCTGGCCCTGATCCAGCAAAGTGTTTAAACATGTGCTTAATTTTAACCATGTGAGCAGTTCCATTCATTTCAGTGGGACTACTCATGGGCTTAAATGTCTTGTCGGCTCAGGTCTAGAGTGCTCAAAATCTTGTAGGATTGAGCCTTATATTCTTTTGTCTCCAGCCTACTTGGAGCCTATTGCACTTTGGCTATGGTTTTGTATTTTTAGTATTCCAGCAGAAGCAGCTTGGAAAGTAGGAATGAAAGGGTGGATAGATACCTCTGTATTCCATATGGTCTAAAATTAGGATCAGGTATATTTTTTTCAGCGAAGTATAAATGGAATGTAAAAAGCACTTGTTTAGCCTTGAAAAACTTCAGAATGCATTATCTGAGAGTTGGTGATAAGCCCTCTGTGCCAAATTCAGAGGGTTTGCATGGATGTGAATGAAACAGAATTTGACCCTTTATATTCCAAAAATATATCTGTTCTCTTCTAAGTAAACCGTTGTTTGAAGGTATATTTCATTATTTTACAGCGCCTGAGTGTTCAAGACATTATATATATCCGAGGATGCACAAATGCAGTACTCATTTGGTTCTTAGACAACTACAGCATCATGGCTGGTGTCATGCTTGGCATATTGTTACCCCAGGTAAGGCTAGGCCATTACATTGTCCGTTAAAGGGAATATTTGGTTCATTGCTTTGGTAAACAAAATGGGATTTGATTTTATAGTTAATAAAATACATTTTTACTTAAAGTTTATGTATTCTGTAAACTTATGTGGCTGGACCTTTGTGCCTGTACAGAGCCCCACTGATTTAGTGACAGCAATGTCATATTTTGCATTTTTTCATGACCCTAATCACCTCACCTGAACTCTGCCCACTAATCTGTCTCCACTAAGACTTATTCTAACATTCCATACTCCAGAGTGGTTTCAAACAGCCACTGTTGTCTTTTTTTTAAATCAGCTGGTCATTAATATATGTCCTTCATTCCCCCAAATGTGGATTTTCCCTTCCCCAAGATTGCACTGGCTTGGTGCCCCAAATTTTATATATGAAAATGTAGAGTGAGAGATGTTGGATAAGCAGTACTTTGTCTCCTATTTATATTTGCTGTTTTCTTTTACAGTTCCTTGGAGTGTTGTTATCTTTACTTTACATAACTCGCGTAGAAGATATCATTGCTGAATACAAACATAATGAGGGTCTTTTACAAGAAACACAGCAGAAATCAGAAACTGAATTTGCAGGCACAGGTTGCTGTATGTGTTATCCTGAGTAACGTAGCTGCCATGCAAGAGCTCAAGTGCTGTTTAAAAAAACAAATCTTGTGTTGTGGCTTGTATGTATTTCTGCAGCTCTTAAAGATCTTGAGCTAATTAATCTGTAAACCTTTCTGATTTTTTAAAAAAACGTGTACTTCAAAAACAGAACCTTAACTCTCTCACCATGTGTTCTTAACTGCTTTTCCTGTGTATTTCAATTTTGAGTATGCTTTGAATTTTCACAGGATTTCTCAAGCTGTGCACTCTGGGGCATTTCATACCCTGGAGAGTGCTAAATCTCATGCTAATTGAAACGTGGGCCAGGTAATCCAGTGTGTTCAAACATTTATTTTGGAGCTTTCCCCAACTCTGCTGCCCAGGTGGCTGTTTGCCTCTAACACAGGCCCTCTGTCTCCCATCCTGTCCTCATTTATATCTCTAAGGCAGCAAATGGCCTCCAAGGCTGACACAGGCTAGCTGTGGATGGTTAACTGCAGTGTAGACCTACCCTCAAAGCACAAGCCCAGGGGCCTACCCTGCTTGACAGTGGTTGTCTGAACTTTTTCTAATGATTACTGAAAGATCTGTGGTGAGGAATGCTTTATGTTGGGGAAAACTCAGAGCTAAACTTTTTTGAAAGAGTTTTTGTATTCTAGTTTGACATATTTAAATGTTTGTATTTTCGTATTGATTCCTAATCAGAAGGGAGACTTGTGTGTCTTTGTATATTGAGCTAAATTGTAAATCAAATACATGTTTAATAACTTTTTCATGCTGGTCCTGACTAGGGCTGCCAATTTTGGTTGGACATATTCCTGGAGGTTTCATCGCATGACCAACTTTAATTAAAGATTAATCTTTAAGTCCTGGAAACTCGGCAACCCTAGTGACTGATTTAATGATGTAATATAACTGCATGTAATGCAGCACACTTTCATAAATGAATCTTTTGTGCCTTTTAATAATGTAGGTATACACTAGTGTTTGAGTCAGTCAGGTAACACTTTGACAAACTTTTAAATGCAGTTTATTACTGTACAGATTTTGTATGAGAGTTATTGAATGTTTGGCTAATTTAAATTTTGTAAATCTTGTATTTTCCCCTCTAAGTAAATTAACTAGATTGCCTATTGATTTTTGGAGTTGTTCTGTTATGTGCAGATATTTCATTTTTAAATTGGATTGTTCTCATAAACAATAAATTTTATGATTTGTTTTAAAAAACAAACACTTTATTTCAGGGATGGGCAAACTTTTTGGCCTGAGGGCCACATCTGGGAATAGAAACTATATGAAAGGCCATGAATGCTCACAAAATTGGGGTTGTGGTGCAGGAGGGGTTGAGGGCTCTGGTTAGGGGTATGGACTCCAGGGTGGGGCCAGAAATGAGGAGTTCAGGGTGTGGGAGGGAGCTCTGAGCTGGAGTGGGGGACGGGGTGAGGGCTCTGGGGTGGGGCTGGGGATGAGGAGTTTGGGGTGTAGGAGGGTGCTCTGGGCTGGGATGGAGGGGTTCAGAGGGCAGGAGGGGGATCAGGGCTGGGGCAGGGGTTGGGGCATGGGGAGAGGCTCAGGGATGCAGGCTCCCAGCGGCGCTTACCTCAAGCGGCTCCCGGAAGCAGTGGCACGTCCCTTCTCTGGCTCCTACGTGGAGGCATGGCCAGGCGCCTCTGCATGCTGCCCTGTCCGCAGGTACTGCCACTGCAGCCCCCATTGGAGTGCCGGAGGGGGCCACTGGAACAAGTAGGAGCTGGAGCGGGATGTGGAGCGGCCCCTGACTCTGCTCCCCGTCTGGAGCGCCAGAGCAGGGCCATGCCGCTGCTTCCAGGAGCCATGTGGCGCGGCCCCTGATCCTGCGCCCTGCCTGGAGCGGGGCCATGCCGCTGCTTCTGGGAGCCATGTGGAGCGGCTGATGACCCTGCTCCCTGGCTGGAGCGGGACAAGCCCCAGACCCCACTCCCCAGTGGGAGCTTGTGGGCCGGCTTAAAACAGCTTGCGGTCTGGATCCGGCCTGCGGGCCGTAGTTGGCCCACTCCTGCCTTATTTAAATCTGATTTTGATTATAGTTTTAAAGGGGATCTGTTCAATCATTAACTTTACTAGATTTGAGATACTGACAAGAAAAACCTCTCTCTAGTCTATTTTTCATGAACTCTCAGGCAAGTGCAGAGAAGTTCAGTTGTTATGCAGCTGTAGGAGTAGGGGCTATATTGTGGTGTTATATTCAACTACCTGAAGTAATAAGATTTTTAAACAGCAACAGAACCCGTTTTTTCTTGAGAATTTTGAAGATTTGGATGTCAATAGTCTGCATAGTATCTTGGCCTTTTTTGACTGAGTAAAAATATCCATTTTTTTGTCTGAGTGCCTTCTCTGTAGTATTTCCAACCCCTGTCATACTCACAGGCAAAAGGTGAAGATATAATTGGGTTCTGCAAATAAATAAAAGTCAAGTGTTAGGCCAAGAAATCTTTTTCTGGTGTTTTGTTTTTACCTTCATGAACCCTTCCCTTTTTTCTGTGAGTGTGGTGTTGTTGATACTCTAAGTGGCATGGCAAAAATCCAGCATCACCTTTTTTCTCCTTATTTCTTCTCCCATTCCTGTTTATTTCCTTTCCATTCACTTCTCTTGTTCTCTCTGCCCTCCTCCTGCATTTTCCCACTAATTTCTTCTTAGCTTTTCTCATTTACCAGGGGTATCTAATATAGAAAGCTCCATATTTCTTCAAGGGTCCAGAAATTTGTGCCAGAAATGTCCAACTTGATTTTAAGCTACTATCATAGGAATTAGAGAGGGGAAACTCCTACTGGATCATCCAGTCTACTCTGTGTCAGTAGGATCATTCCTACAGTACATTTTCTAGAGTTCTGTTCAGACCAGTGTTAAATATTTCTGATTATTTCAGTTTTATAGATCTTAGTGCCATTAAGTTTTTCCTGATATTTATTGAGTTGCACACATCTGTCTCTGATGGGTCATCTTTGATAAGTTAAAGGGAAAAGGTGTGTTTTAAAGAAGGATTTGAATAAAGAGACAGAAGGAATTGTAAATGAAAGGGGCATCTTGAAAAGAGGAATCAAGATGAGTACTGGTGAAGGATAAAAAGGGACATTTTGGAGGGGTTTAAACAAAATCAGGAAGCAGAAAACAATGAAGGAAGGAAGGTAGGGGCATGGTATTGAACATCAGGACATACATCTTGAACTTATTATGGAAAGCGAGAGGAAGCCAATGTCAGATTGACCAGCAGAGTACCAACCTCAGGGCAGACTTAAGAGCTAGTCGACAAACCCCAATTTAGCTGTGACTTCCATACTTAGATTTCACCAACCAATTATCAAGTACAAACTCATCAGGCACTATAAGAGTCACAGACAGCTCTCTTGGGTACTCCAATCTACCTTGTCACTTAGGTAAGCTTGCCTTTGTGATAGATGGTCCCTTATACCACGAATCAGCAATATTTAGGTTACTTCCACTCCTAAAAGACCAGTCACTTACCCCAGGTCATTTGCACCTTACATCTCACACCAAAGAGAATGCTTGTAGCTAATCCGATAATAAAATATACACAGATTTATTATATAGGAAAAGGAAATTAAAGAGTTATTTACAAGGTTAAAGCAGATAAACATATACAGACAAATGAGTTCCAATCTTAAATTTCAAAACATAATAGACACTTTTGTAATAAGCAAGCTCTTTGTCCTTTAGGGCTAACTCAGGCTTAGCAGCTGAGGATTCCTTGCTTATGCCTATAAACCTTGCCACTAGAGTCCAAGGAGCAATGAGATACAGTTCCTCCTTGTTAGGGCTTTTATTCCTGTTCCCCCTTCTGCTTTGAGCTGTAAATTTAGCTGATGGGAGGAATTCACTTGCAAGATTCATCTTCATGGGTGGAAGGAGAGTAAACAACAAAATTCTTTTGTCCTTTTTAATGTTCTACTCAATCTGTCTGGTGTTGATGGGCCTTCCTTGTTGGGCAGGACATAACACCTTCAGTTGGAGACTAGCATTTCACACTAGTTAATGTCTCTCTCCTATCTCATGATTTACGCAGTTATAGAGGCTTACAGTGCAAATGCTCAAATATTACCTTATAATATGGGATACAGATGTTTTAAGTGAGATTAATGCATGCAGCAACTCACAAGCATTCTATAAAGTCTAAACACATTCTTATAATTCTAATCTGTATTTTTAACAATATAAACACACAGGTGAGCCAGACTGATTTCAACTATGTATTTGTCAGTATTCAATTGAGGCATGGGGACCTTGGTGTTTGCTGACCCCTGGTCTGCCAGCATCACAGCCAGCACAAAGTTATAAAGAGGTAAAGTGATATAAGGATGATTGGGGTATTTTGCATAGTTAGTGATGAGCTGAGATGTGGGATGGCCAGAAAAGTTGGGGTAGTCATAGCAAATGATGACCAAAGCATAATCAAGAATTTGTGTAGTAAGGATGAAAATGCAAGAATAATTATTGGTAGCTAGAGACAATTCTCCTTTAGCTAAGGGGTTTGTGGCTTGTCCTATGTTTTAGCAGAAAACTATCTTGTGTTCTGTTAACCACACTTGTGTGAGGTTAGCTGATTATTATGGGCCATGGATTGTTATAAGTGTATCTGACCATTTTCTACATTAAAAGGTAAAATACATTTGTATTTAATGAATGTTTTTACACATATGTTGACACTTTCCAATCTGTCAGTCTTGGTCAAATTAACTTTGCATTTACAGCCTTCTGGTGACTGAAGGGAAGAACTGCACAAATCAGGAGGTATCTGAAATCAAGACTATACTGATAGCAGGGGCCAAGGTGAACTCTGCATGACTGCTGCCCTGGTGGAATGTAGCTGGAAATTGCCCGTTTTACTTCCAGCGATTCACTCTTAACAGCTGGATGTAGGCAAAGAACAGGAACACAAGTGACAAGCACAGGAGAGCAACCTCATTCTCCCACAAGCCCCAGGTGCTGTAGTTGATGCCTTGCTGCTGCAAGTACACCTCTCCAGGGACCCTGCAACAAACAGACACGCGTGTTCGGCACTGTTCAAACAAATAAAACACAATTGGTTTTATGTGAAATGTTATGAAGATAAGTTTTAGTGGTGATAAGTGCGAACGTATTAATTAGAACCAGGTGTAGCAAAGGAGGGCACTGTGCAAGTCTCTCCTTCTGTTCCTTTCCCACAGCTTTGCTAATGCAACTAGGTCCTGACCTTGCAAGGTTGTCACTTCAAGTTATTCCAGTCTGAGCCGTGGCTCTGTCAATGCACTGTGATCCTGCCCTGAACCTCTCCTGGACAAAGGCTGCTCCCTGGAGGCTATCTGGAGAATACCAAACTCACTAGCTCTTTTAATTTGTGTAATTAGTCACAATAGCTACTAATTAGTGAAAAATGGAGTGCGTTAACTTTCTGCAACATCTAGCTCTATGATAACCCCTGTAGTGAAGTACTGCAGTGCTTCATTCAGGGAGTGCCATCTTCTCTTTACAGTTGCTTGGAAGCAACTGTGGGGAAGCCTTCTGCTTGTGGACTGCAGTAGATAAGGCATGTTATGGAAGTGATGCATTTGCTCTTGTGGACAGCTGCCAGCCTTGACCCACCCACCTGGATGCTCCCTGAATGAAGAGATGTAGTCCATGTTCAGATGCCTAGAAGACCCTTGACAAATGAACCTGGTTTTTCTAAATAAATGAGCTGTCCTTGTTAATGGGACATTGTACTGGTTTTTAATGGGCCTATTGTATGTCTCTGTGTATTCTGTAATTCTACAGTAGCTGTTGATGTTTTATCAAGGTATATAACTCCTGTAAGGGTGTATTATGTGTCCTGCCTAGTGAGTTCCTATAATGAGCCCTTCTAAGTACTGATGATCTGACTATGTGAGTTCCCAGGTGAGCCATTAAGTGTTTGCAAGTACTTTAACCATAATACATATGCTCCTGTAACATCCCGCTATGAACTTCCTGTGGGCCCACTCTGCGTGAACCTCTGTGGTGTCCCATATGTGGCCTGTCAATCCCTAAGTTCCATAAATGCTTAATATGATCTTGTTGTTCGCTTGCTATATGCCTCCTGTGTTGCCTAAAAATGCCATGTAAAATGCCGCCATGTATTTCTCTGGTCTGAAAATGCTTTGTACTTCCAGATAGGTGACTTCTGTGATATCCATGTTCTTTGTTTCCTGAAAGTGCCTATGTCTTGCATCTGTCCTGACAAATTTTGGTGTGGAGGTACAGGTTATCTGCATGAGGAACAGCCAGAACCAAATTCTAACCTAATAATTACAGTGACTCTTTTATTACCATGCCTGCTGATTTACAATAGAGAAATCTAGTGACATTTACAGATTCACCTTCCCTTGTGTGAGGGAAGAAAGAGATAACTGGAGACACTGCACTGACTATCACACTTCAGAAGGGGAAAAAATATTGTACACAAGGAATAAAAAAACCACTACTAGTTAGAGACATCTACCTATGCATTTTAAATAATTTTAGATTATACATATTGGGTGAGATTCAGAAAAGTACTCAAGTTTCTTGAGCACTTCTGAAAATCTTACCTGTGGTGCAGTTTATATTTAGTGCAGCATTTAAGGTTATATGTACTAGGATGTGAAGAAATGTTACTAAAGCATTTTGTACCCTTTATGCAAGACACATTGTATTAAAAGAACATTTTAAAAATGGTGAAGTTAGAGATTTTGGAAGAATATAGTTATATATTGGAATGACTAACAGCTCCCTCTATTGTGTAGTATTTATTACAGGATATTCCTGTGTACCGTTCTTCCTGTTTATAAGTTAGTTAAACATTGGCTCACTGAATATGTATTGACACTGCAGCCTCTCCTTCAACAGATATGACATCATGGCCTCCTCTATTTATACTCCATTGGGTACCTGTGTGGTATGTCAGACTCCTGTATATCCAAAAATACTCTATAAATTGAATGCTTGTATGCACCCCGGTGGTGAAGTATGTCCGATATGACAGCCTCTACCTTCCCTTGGCTCTTTTGGGTTGTTTTTGGTGGTTGGTGAACAGAGTGAGTACTTACATGGAAGAGTTCAAATGGAAAACTGCTCCTGTGAGCTCATTGATGGTCAGGGCCTAAAACAGGAAACATATGTTTAAAAAAATCTCATCTGTTAGGAAATGGCAGATGAATAAACTATATAGCAAGAACAGAATTTCCTTCCCAGAGACATGGAATGTTCCATTTTGGTTGTGGTCCCTTTCCAACCTTTGAATAGAGGGTGGTCCCAGTATGGAAGAGATTTGGGAAATGCAGCATGACCGTGATGCCCTGACACAATTTTAGCAATTGGGGGATGAAGTTCACTTTACTTTTGAACCTGCTGTTTTGTACTTTGCCACATCTCCCCTGTGAGGGCTGTGACTCACATTCATTCCGTAATGGAAGATGCTGATCCATTTGATCCAGGACAGCCAACTCAGCATGGAGTTCAGGTTTACAAGGAACCCACCAAAGACCTGTAGGAGACAGTGCAAAAAAACAATGTAGAACACATTATTAACTATATGCTTGCCTTTTGTCCCCCAAAGTGCTTGGGAGTTGTTCCTCAGTACCAGACACCTTGAGCCAAATAGTAGCCCTCATTCATGAAAGGAAGAATAGGGAAATTATTTTTTATCAAATATATGGTGTTCCTATCCACTATCTTCTGAGTAGGAAAACAACAATGCTACGGATGTTTACCCAATTTCTGCGTTGTTTAAAAAAAATCTAGTTTAAGATTACTAGTATATTTATTAGCTAAAAATTGTTTTGTAAAATATTTTTTCAGACTATTTGTCCCTAAAGTTTACTAGGACTTCCTAATACTAGTAGCTTTCATTTAAAATGATTAGCTTAGAACAGTAGCTAATGTGTGTGTTCAGAAACTACTTTTTCCATAAGAAATGTCTTTAGTTGTTTTAGAATATAGTGTTTTAGGCATCTCCAGTTGTTTGTTTTGTGCAATGTATTATAATAAAAAATACAAAGGCCATTAAAGCATGGACTGAAGCCTCTTCTAATCATACATCCTAGTGGGGAGAATAATATACCATTAGACTGTTACGAAGGACATGGAATACAAACATGCATATTTTTCGTACAATATGTGTGAGAAGTTAAAGTCTGTAATGTTTTCCATTTTTAAACTGCTTTACAAATATTTAACAAACATCTCAAATCACCCATTTGAAATAGGTAAGGATTACCTCATTTACAAGTGGAAAAACTGAGTCAGAGACTTTGCGACTTACTTAAGATCACAGGTATGGTAATGGAACCGTAAACTGTATTATACTGTTCAGTCACTAGGTGCTGCTGCATGAAAATACCTTATTTAAGCTAAACTCAGCCATACCTGGCAGAGCCTTAAAAGATCTTATGATTAACTTATCTGGGGTGTATAATAAGCAAGCTCTGTAGCCAGTCCATATCTGGTACAGGAATGTGACATGGTATATGGAGTAAACTAAGAACAGAAACGGGGAAAATAGCAACAAAGGTTGCAGGATCTCACCAACATGCCACTCTTTAATGCCCCAGAGAACTTCAGCTTTGACAGACTGGAAACTATATTCTGCAAGACTTCATATTGCTATCCAGCTGCACAAAGAAACTGGAAATATACAGGTATCAAATCACCTTTATGCTATGGGGAAACAGGTAGAACATATCTTTAAATCTTTTTACTTTACTGAAGACCGTCACAAAGATGACTCTGAAAGGGTTCTGGCTAGGTTTGGTGCATGCTTTATACCTCAGAGAAATGTGGTTTATGAAAGAGCAAGTTTTCACCTGAGAATTCAAGAACCAGGGAAAATGTTAAGAGCTCTGCATACATTGGATTTGAGGAATGCAAAACAAAAAATACCAGAGACAGGATGGTTTGGTTATTGGGTTAACCGAAAAAAACCTTTCACAGCAGCTATAGTTGAAGAGAGATTTAACCCTAACCACAGCTACTGAAATAGCAAAACAGTCTAAAATGGTGACACAGTAAAATAGAGAAATTTGTTTTCAGTTTCTAAGCTAGTTTCAGGTTTTTCAAGTTTTTCAGACACTTGAGTGTTAAAAGTCCTTACCATAAAACCCCTGAAGCAAAGAGCAAGAACTCCCAGGCTATGAGGGACAAATTACCAAGAGATGATGCATGTCCAGACAGATGCACACAGTGTAATACATACAGGAAATATGGACATGTTGCAGGTGTTTCATCACACCAAAGCAGTCTGGAAATTGACTCATATTACAGACAAACAAGAGCCATTGTTTCTTGGATATATCACTTGTGATGCCAGAGCCTGCATGCAGAGTGAATTTAATATTCAGGACAAGACTGTTGACTTTAAAACTATCTCAGGAGCCAATGACATTATCTCAGAAGGGACTTACAATCACCTTTAACCTCTTGTAGAGATGACGAGACACAATTCTGACTAGCCCTGGAGGTATTCTGAACTGCATGGTCCAATTCACCACAGAAACAGCCTACACAGTGTGGCAAAGTACCTTGTTCTCCTCAGCAGATTCAGTCCTTGTTAGCCTTGGAGACACCTGCTTGGGCAAGGCAAATCCTTACAGATAGCACAGGATCTAGTTATTCCTTTCCCTGATCAGTCCCTTGTGTTTGTTTTCATTCCCTTCTGGGGAGGGAGTGCAGCCTCCCTTCCTAGAAGGGTTCGGTGTCTTGCTGCCCTTAGCCTACTGGCAGCATCCCTGCTTTTCTCACTCCTGTCCCCCTCCTTCCAGGATGGGGAGGGTTTAAAAAGGACTCCAGCAGTTGGAGCTAGCTGAACCTAATTAGCTCCCTAGCAACCCCTTTTCCAGCTGAACCTTATTTCCCCCTGGTTACCTCCTCAGGGGACAGGGAAAGGCCTTTTAATCCCCTGGGACTAATTACTACCCCTCCCTTTTTTGTAGCTGTTTGTCCTCGGTTTACCACACTGTTTGTCCTGGATTTACCACAATAGACAAAAGCTATGCATTCAGAGTGCATGTGACTAAAGGATCAAAGACCAACAAACTTTGCAGCTGCAGTGTGGCAGCCATGATGGGTCTAGTGAAAAATATGGAAGAACCTGATGGAGGATTTGATGATATTGTACTGTTGAAAGGACATCTAGTGCAAATCAACTTGAGGTAATACTGAACCATACAGTGTAAACACTACTAGCAGAGAAACCTTGAAAGAAACTAGCTGCAGGATTTATGCAAATTTAGAGGACATCATTACCTGGTTGTAGTGGGCTATTTTTCCAGATATATAAAAATAATGTACTTGAAAGATATAACATGTCGCAGTATTATCGAGAAATTCAAATGCACTTTTGCTCACTTCAGTATTCCAGTACAGCTAGTGACAGACAATGGACCACAGTTCACTGCAACAGAATTTAACTGAATCCAAATGAAATATGTTTTTGACCATATTACTAGCGGTCCATGTTACCCACAAGCGAATGGAACGGGTGAGAGAGCTATACGGATAGCCAAGAAAATCCTACAGCTGGAAGGTCCGTTTCTTGTTCTTCTGAGTTACAGATAAACACCAATAGTGGTTACTGGATATAGTCCAGTACAACTCCTGATGGTAAGATACCTCGGAATGATTGTAGATACAGTCTTTTCCAAAACCGGAACAAAGTGCCCAGACATGAAGAGAGTAGCCAAGTCAGATAAAAAGTCTAAAGAGTTTATGAACACTTTTACAACAGACATCGTTCAGTTAGAGGACTGCCAGGTCTACAACTTGGTGACTGTGTTCATGTCATGGATGGAGAAAAAGGATGAACAGCTCCAGCTCTTGTAAAGAAAAAGAATCCAGCACACAGATTATATGTGATTGAGACTGACAACGGAGAGTTCAGCAGAGACCATCAACATCTACAGTTTCTTTCCTCAGAAAGAAAAATCAGCAGAGCAAACTGTACAGATGGCAGATGCAGAACAACAAGAGAATACTCAAGGATTCCAAACCAACTACAGCCTGTCATTGAAACTAACAGACAGCTAGATGACCAAATTGTTACATATTTGGGTCATATAATTAGAAAACCAGTATGATACAGACACACTTAGCAGACTGATATGTACTGAATTTCAAAGACAATGCGACAGTGTAAATATTGTAAATGGTAAGAATATAGAACTTAAAGGGGGTGATGTAATGGAATTCTAAACTGTACTATGCTGTTCAGCCACTAGATGGCGCTGTGTACAAAATACAGTAGAACCCTGTTTATCCGACCCTCCATTATCCGGCTCTCCATATTAACCCAACAACCAGCGCACACAGGTCCAGAAGCGGGCAATCTCTCCTGTGGCCCTAGATGGTGCTGCAGCCTCACAATTTCCCATTCTCCGAATTATCCAAATTTTTGATTAGCCAATCTGGCTCTGGTCCCAATTAGATCAGATAAACGGGGTTCTGCTGTACCTTATTTACACTAACCTCAGCCATACCTGGCAGAGTGGTAAAGGATCTTATGATGATCACATCTGTGTGCATGAGTAAGCTCTAGTAGCCAGTCCACGTCTGGTACAGGAACATGACAGGTGCAGAGGCAGAATGAGAACTCAGGCATTGCTGACTGCCTGTCTTGTGCTCAGACCAGACCTCTCCGCTTAGACCAGCTGTACTAATAACATATTGTTTATAGCTACAGTTGCTCTGTATCTTGCTTTCTTCAGATCTGAGCACCCCTGGAATATGGGATATTTGAAATCCGGATCGGAACTGAACGTTGAGATTTCGGCCCATCTCTGATTCCAGTAGGCGCTGTACACCCTGCAAGGCTGCCCTTGAGTGGATAAAAAGTTCTCACCATCATGAAGACGAAAGGCAGTGCGATTAAGACATTAGCGATGGCGAAGGTGCTGACGCTGGCGCTCACCAGGAAGGCCATGCTCACGGCTGCCAGATTTGTCAGACTGAGGGAAAGAACATACAGGAAGAAAGATCCTGCATCCTGTTTCAGACCTGTGTATGGGGACAGAGAGAAAGTGACTAAGTACTGTGGAAAGGTCTGGATCCATAACTGGTATTGCCATGGAACTGCTACAGGCTAAGGTGGTTCCCGCTACAGGACTCCAACTTGGCATTTTCTGGAATTAAAGGCTTCATAACAAGCACTGCAGTGGGGATGCTTTCAGTGCTGGATCCATAGCGTATCCCTCCAGGACAATGTTGTGAGAAATCTCCCATTACTAAATTTTGGTTTGTATTTTGGGCATGGTTATGACAAAGCTCAGTGGATCCATGAGGAGTTTGCAGGGTGGGGCTGTGAGTGCCAGATTTACCACTAAAGAGCAGCTAGAGAGTGCATCCCTCAACATGTTTCTATTTACTAGAAATCTGGGCCTGTTTTCATCCTAGTGTATATAATCATGCTAAAATTAGCAGTTTGGCTGCGTGGGTTTGTTTAACTCTTCACATGTCTCAAATATTGAGATCATTTGACTGATTTTCCTGCACTGTTCGCTAAGCTCTGGGGGAAACTTAGAAGGCCACACTGCTGGAGTCCTGTCGGGAACTGATACAGCACTGCTTTG
Source organism: Lepidochelys kempii (assembly GCF_965140285.1). Classification (NCBI taxonomy): domain Eukaryota; kingdom Metazoa; phylum Chordata; order Testudines; family Cheloniidae; genus Lepidochelys; species Lepidochelys kempii. The sequence goes on from NC_136386.1 coordinate 82,330,301, forward strand.
TGAAAACGCAACCAACTGGAGTCAGAGCTAGTGGTATACTAGAAATAAGATGATTTTGTGTGTGGGTGTCTTATTATTGGGGGGGGGGAAGAAAAAATAATGAATAGAGGCATCCTAGGAAGTTCTATACAAAGTTTGTACATAAAAAGAGAATTTTTTACCTCTGATTATGAGCAATGTGACCTAGCGGCAAAAATTAATAACAAAGCACAATCACCACAAAAATCTGTGCAATATGACATTTCAGACTTGCCAGAGTTTGATATTACCCCCAAAGTTTTTGTGGCATTTTCCCATGGTGATTTTTGTCCTGAATCACTTCCTCAAAGAGGTGCTGAGCTAAAGGAAATTCAGTACTTACCCATCATGAAGTACGATATGGCAGAGAACATCAACAAGGGGATGATACGATTGGGAATCAAATCAGCAAACACCTTGGCCAGAAAATATGCTGAGGTCCTGTAGTATCCCCTGGAGCTCTCATGTCTGGAAAAATGTATGCAATAAATAAAAACATTGAAAATCAAAGAGCTACTTCATACATTTACGAGATATAACTCTATAACCACTTTAGTATTTCAGTCCTTTCCTTACTTCTCTCTCCCTCAATTTCATCAACTTCTGTCTCCATCAGAACTTTCTTCATCTCCAAACAGATATGCCATTAAATAATTAGTAAGCACAACATCCTGAAGAAAAACTATTGCCTTCATCTTCATCTTTGATACACCTCTCTCATTTACCCTTACTTTCATAAACATATGCATTCAGCTTTATCTTCTACTATTTCTGCCTCCTGTTTCTTCCTAGTCTGTAAATCTTCCTATCACATCTAAAACATCACCACATATGATTCTATCCTGACTTCTCCTCTGATGAAACTCTCCTCCATGCTTCTATCTCCTCTTGTCTTACTGCTTGTAACTTCCTCTTTCCTTCAGTGGTCTTCCTCTGACCCAAATTTCAATTTGTCCAAAATGTGGTGGCCAGTCTCTTCATCCATATCTAGAAATGTGAAAACATCAGAAATCTTCTCCAGCTTCAAGCTTCTTGTCTGCTTCAGAATCCAGTAATGCAATTTCTCCTATTCAAGGCAGGGCTCTATCTTACTTTCATTGATTGCAAATTATGTAGGATTATACCTTAAGTTCTTAGATGAACATGCCCCAAATACACACACACAAATACACACACTCTCTTTTTTTCTTCAAAGTAATCTTTCCCTTTTCTGTCACCCCGTCCTCGCTCTCCTCAAATATCCAATTCCTTTCTTTCCCGCCATCGTGGTTTCTCCAGAGTAGAATGTAGAAACTGCACCTTTCCTGTATTTAGTCTTTTCTTTCTGAAATGTGTCCATTCACTTCTCTCTGCTGTTATTCTGCCATGTCTGTAGATGCTACTTGTATGCTATACTGTGATTGACCGAACAGAGTGTCCTTATATTTGCATGTATAGATTTCAATTGGCTATGATTGTATTTGTTTTGAAATAATACTGAGCATTTTAAAGTTGGGAGCTGAGCCAGACTTTCTCAGCTTCATGATCTTCTGGCGATTTCTAAGGTCCAGCTGGACCTAAATTCTGTGACATCCTTATTTCTGAGGTGTTCTGGTGTTGAAATCTGGAAATTCTGTGGTGAGGTTTAGAAAAAGTGCACAATTTTTTTAAATGAGTGAAACCTGAAAATGAATAATACAATCTATTCATTATTCCTGTGTCTTTTTTATTTTGATGTCAAAATCAAGACATTTCACGCTGCCACAGATTTTTAGTTTTTAAGGTGCTGCTGATTTTGGTGTTGAAAATGCATAACTGTTGTAAAAGCTGTTGGGGGAAGGTGAAGATTTCGGTAACAGGACAAGGAACAGATGGGGCGTTTGGCATCTTGGGAAGGCATTGGAAATAGTTTGGGATCTGACATCTACAAGGCATCTGAGGCTTTTGGCATTAGGAGTGGTGATTCATTTTCTCTTTCCCTTCCTTTTTTAGACAGATGTGGACATGATTTGAAATTTTGGGAGGGCTTAATTATTGGAGCACAATTCTGTGGTGGTGGGTAGATCTGCAGCAAACTCTGCAGCCACAGCCTGTTTATGCCTGTTTCCAGCATTTTGATTTGAAGGAGTTTTAGAGTCACTCACATGAAGAGTTTTCTCTCATTGATGAAGAGCTCCACTGCAGACAGATTCCCAAAGACTTGATTGATGACCAGGAAGAAGAAAGCTCCTAACCTGCAGAGAAGGGAAGAAAAGGAAAAGAGATTTATTTGGAGTTCTCTGCTGGACTTGTACACAAAGGGCAGAGAGTTCTCTCATGCTTTTTACGGCTCTCACATTATACTGCCTTGGAAGTTAGGTTTGGGAATCAGGTCCTCACCAAGGTAAGTGTTCAATTACAGGTGGAAAATTTTTGAGTCTGTCACTGTCCTCCCTACTGGGAATATTCCCTGATGTCTTCAGCAGATTTTGGTTCCATATCAGGTTCCCTCTCCTAACTCCTTGGGTGCCCCAGGATATTATGCTCACTTGGGCTACTTGAAAGGAACTTGTCTGCATCTCTTCATTCATTCTGGAAGTGAGCCACTCCTTTCATCTATCCATCCATCCTCCCTCAGACTACCAGCTGGAGGAAGGGACTAAAGATTCTGTTCTTTCTCTCACCTGTTCTGAAAGGCTTCAGGCAGAGTGGCTGGTACTTGGTAGAAAATGAGCCCCACCAATATGGAGAAGAAAGTGCCCAAAAGGAGCTGACCAATGGATGTCTGAGGATTCCTCAGGATGTTCTTCACATTGCGATTGCTCACAACATACAGCTAAGGGAACATACATGAGTGCATAATTTATACATACATACATTAAATCTCCTCCTTGAAATATCCCAGGCCAGTCCATTGGACTTTATTTTTTATTGAGGATTCTTTACAACCCTGATGTTTGAATCCTGATGTTCTCTTTGTTTTCTCCCCTGCTTTCTCCATGCTCAAAACTGCATGTTGAAGCTACCATCCATCCTAGCAAAGGAAACTAGCTGCAAGTTCCTTTCAACTGCACTCTTCACAGGGATTTCTCTTGAGTGAAATGATGCTCAACCTCCCGCCCCAGACACTGAGCAAGACTGAGCCCTCCCAAGATGTGCCTGCTCTAATTGATTGGAACTATGACCCATCCCCACACACCATGCATGGCAGGTGCATAGCAATATCCACAAGGCAACAGCCTCAGATTGGTGCGATATGAATTCTTTGAAACCAAGTACTTGGGATTTCCCAAGCTCCCATTAACTATTATGTGCAAGCTGTAGCTAGGGAGCCTGCCTCTAGTGGAGAATATAATCTGGAAAGTTTCGCATCAATCTCACTTTCATAAAGATGGCTTCTAAACCAGACACAGGCAAATGTCAGAGAAACAGTCTCTCCATTGTCTGCAGCAATTGTCCATTCACCTTTACTCTGGAACAATGCCAAGCCACTCAACACCTGAGAGGAGTGTTTCCCAAACTTGGGAGGCCGCTTGTTCAGGGAAAGCCCCTGGTGGGATGGGCCAGTTTGTTTACCTGCCGCCGCAGGTTCGGCCAAATGCGGCTCCCACTGGCCGTGGTTCTCTGCTCCAGGCCAAAGGAGGCTGTGGGAAGCGGTGGCTGGTAGGTCCCTCAGCCTGTGCTCCTTCCCGCAGCCCCCATTGGCTTACAGTGGCGAACTGCAGCCAGTGGGAGCCACGATCAGCCGAACCTGTGGACACGGCAGGTAAACAAACCGGCGCGGCCCGCCAGGGGCTTTCCCTGCACAAGTGGCATCCCAAGTTTGGGAACCACTGCCCTAGAGCATACATGTTTTACTTATGTATCTCCACATAGCTATTCTTATTTAAAAGTACTTCAGTCATCTTCAGTAGTAGTTCAGTGCACTATAGCAATGGTAAACTGCAGTATTCTGGATAATTACAGTAGAATACGGTAAGGTGTTTTTTTTAAGGTATCTGACTTCTAATACATAATTTTCTGGTACTTAGTTAGGCTTTTAAACTGCCCTCCTTTCCCGTAGATATGTTATCTTGGTGTGATGATATGTGTAAAGGTTAGGAATTGGGTACATCTGTGCATGTCAGAGAACATTGCCTTATTTTCAAAGACTGTAATAGAAGTAGAATGAGCTCTGAAGCTCTTGTCATTTGTTCACACATTTGCTCACACAGAATTACATTTGCAATCAGAGAGAGACTGCGTATCTGATTTTTCTCATGATTTAAAAAAATTAACACCACGCTCTCAGTGGTGCATTCTTTACAACTCCCGGCTGCCTGTGCCTGAGATGGAAGTCATTGTCATAGGTAAACATTCCCTTTCTGATTTTTGTTTTAATCTTCCCCACTTTCCCTGCCCACCCCCCCGACTCAGTGTACTCGGTTACTTTGTAAGATCAGTAACATTAAACATAAACCCCATCAATATACAGGCCAGATCCTTAGATGGTGTAAATCAGCATGGTGGCCTTCACTTTAATGAAGTGATGCCAATTTACACCAGCCGAGGGTCTGATTCATGTTGTATAATGTAATTTACGTATCTCTGAAAAAGTTTATTCTGTTCCATCCATTATATTATTTTTAAGGAAAGTTTTCAATTTACCTGCCTTAAATTGTTCCTTAATTTCACAGTTTATTTTGAATGATGGACTATAGAAATCCTTCCCCAGCATGACAGCAAAAGTACCTGCTTCTTCACTGTACATTGCAACCTCAAATTACTGAAGGGGAACCTTCTGAGGTGAGTACGTGGGGATATGCTTTCCTAAAGGAAAAGCAGGGTTAGGCTCCTCATTAAGGGAGAAGTTCAACTCTGTGGCTGTGGAGGTTCCTTGGCAGTGGCACCTGTGCAAGTCTGCGGCACAATGGGGTTAAATATGGGGGGAGGCTAGTGCGGCGCACGGCCCAGCTCCATTGGGTCTCCCTGCACAGCACAGTGTAAGGAGGAGTAGATCCTGAGGATCCACTGCTGTGTTAATCCTCTGGTTTTCATTCCTTAGAGCAGGGAAAACTGGGGCCTTGCAGAGCTGCTTCAGCCCAATGCCTCTGCAGAGTGACTCAGTGGGTTTCTTCTCCCAGCGGCCTCGTGGAGATACTCAGCACACAACTTGCTAATTGGCCAGGGCACAGGATCCCTGAATCTGGTCCTATGTGGTTACAAAAATTAAGAATATTTATGTTGCTGGAAGGATTTAGTCGGGGTTGGTCCCGCTTTGAGCAGGGGGTTGGACTAGATGACCTCCTGGGGTCTCTTCCAACCCTAATATCTATGAAGTCTTAGACTCCGAGGTCTCACTGGAATTGCTGCACAGTGAATAAGTCTCACAAGGTCCTCTGCAAGAATCTACTGATTGCTGCTTTAAGACCACAAACCCTGAAACCTTCCTTTTCTTGTGTCTTTTATGTTGCATTTTCCTCCCTTTTCCCTCACCTGGCGGAAGAATGAGGTGGCATAGGTGGCTTTTGTTGGAACTGCATCGCTGAGGTGGCTCTTGAATGACTGTAGGTTTTCCAACTCTTCCTGCAGCTGCTCATAATAGTGGGACTTGTGGTAGTAGACGGGCAGTGGATTCTTGTCACTACAAGAGCTGCTATGAGAATCGGACTCTCTCACTAAGGCTGCAGACAAAATGGGACAGCCCCAGGTCAAAACTTTCCATTCCTGCTTCAACTTTGCTTTTGAAGGATTTTGAAAGTGTTAGCCAACTCCCAGAAAGGCGACAAAGATTGCTAATAATCACACCAGCATTTTTATCACTGCTAGTAACTTTCTAGTCACCATTTGCATACCCTTAAACACAACTGAAAAGCAAAAAGAACCACAGCAATCTGCATATGAATTCGATGATGCCTTGGCAGGTCTGCTTGCTAAAGGGAAAATATAGCATAAAAATGTTACTCTGAGACTGCATCTGTATGTGCGTAACACTGGCAAGTGATTGAGGTAGAAGGGAATTAGCACCATGCGTGAACAAGAATTATTTTGAGGAGAATCCAGTATGTTGTGTTCAGGCTCTGAGCTAAATGCTGGAATGGGCACTGCAGAAGTTTGGCTACCTCTGTTTTACAATCCCGATGTATTTTTTGTTGAAGTGGATTTGCAAGACATTGTCCTAGCTTCTGTCTCACCACCACCTCTCTCTTTCTCAGCCAATGTAATTTTACAGCACTCACCTAGCTCTGGACTAGGCTGGGACTGCATGATCTCTCCAACGATGACATCCAGGAAGAAGTCCAAAGGATTGTTAAATGCTTCACACTGGTAACCTGAAATGCACCATATCACAAGAGAAAATAAAAGCTAACCTCACACCCAACTAGCAATGTGAGAAAATGACAAAATCTCTGTGCTAAATATCATCCAAAATACTATGTTTAGTCTCAGGACATTTTGTGGCACAGAAGTTTTCCTTTTTGAGATTTTGGGAAAATGGACAGTTGCATATTAAAACCTGTGAAAATCTGAGTTCACACATTTTAATATGATAATTTGTCTTGATTCAATTAAAAATGTTGAGATTTTCAATTAACCTATTTCCACTCAAAAATGCTTCTAATGTTGAATGCAAAAAAAAAAAAGTGAAATTACATCAAGTAGGACTTTAAAAAAATTAAGAAGAAAATGCAAAAACCTTTCATTTCAAGGGTTTTGAATTACATCGCAAACATTTTGTAGTGCCCCATACCCCGCCTTCCCAGAGAGCCAAAGAACCGTTCAGATTAACCAACCAGCCTCATGTCAAACTAGTGCCTCCTTAGCGACAATAATTACCTTAGCCAAACCAGCCTTCTCTTAAAACACATCAACCAGCTGGGCCCTCTCACAGATCAGTCCTTCACAGCCAACTTCACTCCTAAACCAACTAACTTACTGGTCAACACAATATCTCACAAAGGAACCTGAAATAAACCTCTTGTTTCTTTTAAATGGACCTGTCTGTCTTCCCGATGTATCATGCGTCTGTATGTCTTCTAATCTCGTGTGAATTGAACCATCTACACTTCTCCTTGGACCAGTTAAAATATGTTGCTGTGCATTGATGCCTGTCATTCCTCTTCCTCAGGATGCACATGGCACCCCTGTAGGGCAGCACTTTCTTATGTTTTCCTCGTCTGCTTCCCCCACTTTACTATCTCCTAAATATACCCAATCTCTGCTGTCTTTGTGAGTTAGAGTCCTGGACAGAGAGTTAAATCCAGCTCTTTTGCACGGGTTGGGCAAAGCACAACCATGAAGCAATGAAGTTGGCCTTTGCACACTGTGAGTTGGCGGATGCAGTTAAGATTTGAATCAAAACCGTTTTCCATGATGTCCTTGAATAGTGAACTGCTTGCCTGTCTGACCGAGGTTCTCCTGGTGCATCCTTTTATTTGCACTAGGTTTGTGCACCTAGAAACCTTGTCTGCTACTGTTAAGGGTTTCATTAACAAACACCCATGCGTAGCTGTCCTGTAGCAGTAGGAAATATAATTCTCATCCTGCCGCAGTCTCACCCCCTACCAATACTGTTGAAATAGCCAGTGGACTCTTCGGCTGGTCCTGCATAAATGATTTCTCCCTTGTTCATCAGCGTTAGATGATCAAGCAGACGGAAGATGGAATAACGTGGCTGGTGAATAGAGAAAATCACAGTTCTTCCTTTCCTGGAGAGTCTGCAAAACAGAAGAAGCACGTGGTAAATATCACAGTCCCAGGCCAGCTAGAATTTAGGCCTTAATTTGAACTGTATTTTGGAGGCAAAGCCACATTAAGGTATTTGCTGCCTATGTCTCTAAGGGCTGTCTAGATGGAAACTAAATGCCTCAGAGTACTATTTGAAAATAAACTGGTGTGAGCCTAGTTTTCAGACTATAGCTTTATCTCAAAACAGGTGTTAATATGCCTGGCTGCATGCATTATTGTTGACCTGCCTTTTCAATATTTATGCAGAGCCTATGCTGTATATAACCTGTTGATTTGCTAGATCATTGTGAGACAGCTTGAGCATGGAAAGGGGGATAATATCAAAATGAAATTCCAAAGATCTTAATGGAGTGGAGCATCAGAAACAGAGAATGGCTCACTGGTGCAGCAGCTGCATGATGGAATTAGCTGTGTTGGCATCCAGTCCCGTAGTTGGCTCATCCAGGAATATCAGTGAAGGTGCAGTGATTAGTTCCATGCCAATGCTGCACCGCTTCTTCTCACCCCCTGAGACACCACGCAAGAACTCAGTGCCAATCTGATACCACAGAGAAAAGAAAGAAAGCAAAGAACCTCAGAGAGGAGGCAGATGAGTTTAAATATAGGCCGTAGTGAGTGGGTTGATCTGAGATGGACACAAATGGTAAACATATAGCTAGGGGCGCTCCTGTCCTTTCAGTCATCTTCCCACATTTTAACAGGGGGAGCTGTATCCTCTCTTGCGTCCCATCACTCTGAGCTCCAGAAGCCATGCTGGTTTCTCCTTATCATATCATGTTCACTAGATGATTTATAATTCCATTTGTCTTTATTTCAAACAATTCACCTGGCATTGAAATAATCCTTACTGGTCTGTATTTCCCAGGATCAGAATCACCCTCGCCAGGGGGCAAACTGGAAACAAAGAAGTCGTGGTTCTCATACAAGATCTGCCCAAAGAGCCCACCTCTAAGCTCTGTGAGCCTAACAAGAGCACAGTATTGCTCTCTTACCGGACCTACCCTGCTCCCCATCCCATCTCCCTGTCTCCCTCCCATTAAGGGGAGGGAGTTAGAGAGAGAAATGGCAGAAGAGGCCTGCATCTCCAATGTGTAACCCACTCTAGGAGATTGTGGGACTTTGTCCCTCTCTAATGGCTGGCCCATATGAAACATTTGAACCTGCTTCCAGCTGACAGACTCAGTCCTTTAGCTCAGGCAGTAAAACCTCATGGTTTTCAAAACTGAAAGCCCCAGATTGAAACCCTGCTGTTGGCCTAAGCAGGGTTGGATGTACAGTACATGCAAAGTTGCAAAAGCAAATACCTGTGTGTGCTCTGTTCACCCTGTGCATGCAGAGGATAGAATCTACACGTGCAACTCAAATCACCCACCATATCATACACCTCTGTCACTGTTAGTGTGTGAAAAGGGTCCTATCAGGTGCTTGTGCACACACATAAGGAAGCTACTGCTTGAAATGAGAGGTGGTGTTGCTGTGTGAGTACATGTACAACCTCTGCCTTGTTTTAATAAAAAGATAGTACAGTAACCTTGGTGTCAGCACACTCCTGTAGCCCCAGCTCCTGTATTACTGCATTGACCTTCAGCTGCTTTTCTGCTTCACGGTTCCGGCTCTGTGGGAGGCGCAAGCTGGCAGAGAACTGAAGGTTCTCACGAACAGTGAGTGTTCCCATCAGAATATCCTCCTGTGGCAGCACAAAACAATGGAAAACACTTGATTTAAAGAGGAAAATCAGCCAGTGCTTTGAGAGAAAAGACCTCCTTAGTGGGTCCTAGTATCATCAACACTGTTCTACTAATGTGAAGTCCTTACAGATAGACTGTACCCAAAGGGGATTCCTGGTGAGAGGAATACAGAGGTCTAATGGCTTCCATAGAGTTCTCAGGGCTGGCCTTGCCATGAGGCGAACTGAGGCGGCCACCTCAGGTGCCAGACTGTGGGGGTGGGCACCACTAAGACTCAGAGTGTAGAAAATTGTGTCTGCTGCCGGTGCATATGTATTCTCTCTGCTCTAGTTGCACAGAGATGGTGGAGTGCTGTCTTTGAGGAAGGAGGGCACAAGAGACATAGCAGACAGGCAGGAGAAAAAGTTAGAGGGAATAACAGAAAGCAGCAGGAGCTGCAGGGAGAGAGAGGAGGCGGAGCCTCTTATGTACCTCTCTAGCACCCCCAGGAGCCTGGACTGATTAACCCCAGCTTCTCAGGGAGTTTCCTGCAGCTTCCCTGAACCCATTTGAGGAGAACAGTCAGTCAACTGAAGTAGTAGGAGCCAGTTAGGCCCTTAAGACGCTGATATCTTCCCTCACTCAGCCCCTGCTACCAGCCTGCTTATTTGTCTCCTTCAATTGAGTGTTGAGAGCCACTATAGCTGGCACAGAACAGCAGTCATGAGTGAAAGAAGAAAACGCCCCTCTGGGGCAGCATTCAGAAAAAGAAAGAAAGCAAAGGAAGCTTTTCTATCTAAGCAGGAAGGAGCTCTCCTGAGATACGTAGACACAAATGTTCACGATGAGCCTTCCGGCCTCCGTGAGGATGTGAGTGGTGAGGAGATGCCTGATCTTCCAGTTCATCAGAGTGCATCATTCATATCTTCATCTCATATGGATGTAACCATGCACATTCCTGAAGAAAAGTGTAGATCAGAGAAGAGTGTGGTGGAGGCGCAAGAAACAGCAGCTGCTGAGTTTAGTTCTTTAAGTCTAGATGATCCAGGACTGTGGACCCACTTGAGCAGTAGCCTGAGGGACTTCCTTGTACTGCATGGGCCACAGCAAGTGAAAAACTTCATGTTCCCCAAAGACAATGAAAATAGAAGTTTCCATCCAACACATTACTGGCATGAAAATCCCCAATGGTGACCAAGTGGAGAGGCCATGGCTTATGTACTCAAAAACCCAGAATGCTGCATACTGTTTTTGTTACAAACTCTTCCAGTCTAATGTTCCAGGCACACTGGGTTCTACAGAAACAAAGGGCTAGAAATCTGGCATGCCATGAGAAGGCAGAAAATCACCAGAGAGCATTCCATAGGTAGAAAGAGCTTGAGATGAGACTAAGGTTAAAGGCCACCATAGATGATCAGCATCAAGAGAAGGTTGCATCAGAGTCTCTTTATTGGCAAATGTTCTGAAAAGGCTCATTGCCATTGTGAGAATGCTTGCTACCCAAAACCTGTGTGGCGCTTCAGATCAGCTGTATGTGCCAAACAATGGAAACTTCCTTAAAACTGTGGCGGTGATGGCTGAGTTTGATGCTGTACTCCAGGATCATCTAAGAAGAGTCACGACCCAAGAAATGTACACCCACCACTACCTTGGAAAAACAATTCAAAATAAGATCATACAGTTACTGGCAACAAAAGTCAAACAGAAGATTGTGGCAGCTCTGAAGTCAGCAAGATATTACTCTGTTATTCTGGATTGCACACCTGACATCAGTCATATGGAACAAATTACTTTAATGGTGTGTTTTGTAACAACAACAGAACCTAGTGAAAATGTCCCTTTAATGGTGACTGTCAGAGAGCATTCTCTAGAATTTATTGACATTGATGATACTACAGGAGCTGGTATGACAAATGTGCTTCTTAAAAAGCTGGAAGATACGGGAATTGCGATAGCTGACAGGAAAAGTCAGGGCTACAATAATGGTGCCAACACGAGAGAGGAAAGAACAGAGGAGGGGCAGACACGGATCTGAGAGTTAAACCCTCAAGCTTTTTTGGTCCCATGCAGTTCTCATTCATTGAACTTGGTGGTCAGTGATGCAGCATCAGCTTCTAGTGAGGCTGCTGAATTTTTTAATGTAATTCAAAGCATCTATGTATTTTTCTCTGCATCAACTCATCGATGGCAAATTTTGAAGCAACATCTGGGGAACATCCTCTCTGACACTGAAACCACTGAGTGCCACACGATGGGAAAGTTAAGTGGAGGCAATAAACCCTATCAAACACCAAATTGGGAAGATAGATGATGCCATAGTTGCCATTATGGAGGATAATGCTTGGACAGGACCTGTTCATGGGAGAACAGTGGCAGAGGGAAATGGAATCACCAGAAACATACATAACTTCAAATTTCTGTGTGGCTTAGCATTGTGGCATGACATACTGTTTGAAATAAATGTTGTAAGCAAGAGACTCCAAAGTGTTGACCTTGGTATATCTGGAGCAATGGAACAACGGGACAAAGCAAAGTCATACCTACGGTCTTACCGGTCAGATGAGGGATTTCAAAATGTTCTGAAGAGTGCACAAAAGTTGGCAGAGGAACTTCACACTGAAGCTATTGTCCCATCCATTCAAGAATACAAGAGTCACTGAAGAAGAAGACATTTTGATTACGAGGCATGGGATAATCCCATAAGAGACCCCAAACAACAATTCAAAGTTGAATTCTTTAACCAGGTTCTAGATTGTGCAATACAGTCTGTTGAAGAATGTTTCATGCAGCTCAAGGAACACAGCAATATATTTGGAATGTTGTATGATATTCCAAAACTCCTCACTATACCTGAAGAAGACCTACACCAGCAATGCAGGGCACTAGAGACAGTGTTGACACATGATGACATGTGCAATATTGATGCAGTGATTTAGGTGATGAACTGAAAGCCCTTTCAAGATATATTTCAGCAGGATCAACTCCAAAGGCTGTTCTGAAATATATTTGCACAAATAAGATGACCACCCTCTTTCCAAATGCTTTTGTTGCTCTGCGCATACGTCTAACACTTCCTGTAACAGTTGCCAGTGGAGAACGCAGTTTCTCCAAGCTGAAGTTAATAAAAACTCATCTACGCTCCACAATGACACAGGAGAGACTGGTCGGCCTTGCAACCATCTCAATAGAGCATGAGCTGGCCCAGACTGTGGACCTTCAGGAAGCAGTTCAAATCTTTGCAACCAAGAAGGCAGGGAAAGCACCACTTTGATTATTCAAACAGATAAAGATGCCAGTGTTTACTATGCAGACAAGAAAAGTTACATTTGCTGCTCAGGCATTTGAAAGTTAAGTGTTAAAATTTTTGAACAAGGCATTTTAAGTTGTTAGTTCTCCTTTATTGGGGTAGGTAGCAGAGCAGTACCATGAGAGGAGTAGAACAGGAAGACGGCAGAATTGAGACCTTTCAAAGTTTTGGCCCAAGCAAGGAGGTATGGGGGCGTCATTTGAGCTCCCCACCTCAGATGCCATAATGTTGAGGGCCAGCCCTGAGAGTTCTCAGTGGGAGGAAGAGACAGAGACTTGTAGTCTCTTAAGGAAAAGACAATGCTCCAAATGGAGAAAATGCCTATGATGACAGAGTCATGTGGTTATGGCTGAGTGAAGTGATATTTCAGGATCCTAAATTGATACTCTGCTGTAGCCATAAGGAATACACATCTGCAATTAACCAGCATCATGAATCCTTGCCGCTGCACGTCCTGGGCATTTCAGGCTCAGCATACTATTCCAGTGGAAAATCAGATAGGCCTGTGCACAAACTGGGAGGCATCATGGATTCTGCCCTGACTCACCTGCACTATGTAAGCAGAGCATAGGTGAAACTGTGAGTTTGCTGACTTCCCATCCATGAAGATTTGTCCACTTCTAAGCCCCTTCGGGTCCTTCCACCCCGCAAGTACATCAAGGAGTCTGAGGAAAAAAAGGTGACTTTTAACAGTTTCTCAATACAGGGCTTCTCCCCATATCACTCCAACCTATGGACCCTTCCAGCCCAGTCCTGCATGCACTCTCCAAGTTCGTTCAGCTTTGGATTTCCCAACACTGCTCTACTAAAGTAGCTAAGCAGTTGTCTTCAGGAACCAATTTTGTCCTACAGGTATTGCTGTTTCCTGTGGTGAGAGGGAAATGAATCTCAGTATTCAGACTCTGCTCTGCCAATGTACCCAAACCCAGAGCTGCAGATACCAACCCACCCTGGGGTGGGTGGGTATTGAATCTCAGTCCTTTTTCCTTCTTTGCAATAGAAGAGATATCAAAAGTGATGCAAGAGGCATTAATTTATACAGCCACACTTACGAGGTTTTGCCACTTCCAGTTGGTCCTAAAATGGCATTCATTCCAGGCTTCATAATGCCACTGCGAAAAGAAATAGTATTATAAACTGTTTAGGGAATGATTTCACATGACAAGAAACCCAGAGTGGGCAAGCTGGTTAAGTGAAAGCAAGAGGCAGTTATTGGCTGAAAAGGGAATGAGACAGAAGACAGGCTTTCTGATAGAGTGTGTGCTATTTGTGAAAAGTAAACTCCAGGATCGGCCTGGGCACAAATGGCTGCCCATGCTGTGTGATGTGCACTGAGCTGTTCTCAAAGCTGGTACAGACCCCCAAAGGAATGTTTGTGTCACAGCGTGACTTGTTGTGGAGGTACTGAGCTGGAGGCATGGGCACTGAGAGCTGGAGGTAATTGTACAAAGGTAATTTCCAAAGAAAAACACCCACTCAGGCCCAGTCAAAATGTTGCTGCTAAGATCAGCTTCCTGGCTTGCCCTTTGGACCACATCATTCCCAGCCCCCCGTTAAATCTCTTCACAGCCGCCCCCATCTCCACCACATCATATAGCTCCTAATTCTTATCTTTAAGGCTGTTCACAATTTAACCCCACTTTGCCCACTTACTTTGTCTTTATAGTATTGTCAGCTGCCCTCTTTCCTCCACTGATTATGCCAACTCTCACGGCCTATTTGTTCACTTCTCCCAAGCCATGACTCCCCTTTCTTCCATGACTCCCCTTATGTGTGAAACACCTTCCCGAATCTAATCCATAAAGTGACTACACCATCTCCTTCAGATCCATCCATGAGATCACTCCTACTGTGATCCTACCAAACACGGCCAGGTGATACTGAGCAGGCAGGCAGGGAACTGGGATTATTGCTACCAGTATCTTCATTTAGCTCAAAACTCACCCTTTAAACACACATCTGAACCTTCAAACTAGTGCCTGTAGATATGTGTGAACACTACTGTCACCCCAGCCCCACCATCCCTCCATTTGTTTGTTACACCCACTTCTGGCCTCTAATCTTAAACTTAAATTGTAAGCTCTTTAAGATACGGACTGTCTCATCTCTCTGGACAATACACAGCACAGTGGGGACCTGATCTTAGCTGGAACCCCTTTGTGCTACTAAAATATAAATAATAATAAATGATGGTCATACTAAACACGTAGGTGTTGTGTGTTAGCTGGAATCTTGGGCTCCAGTGATTGTTCATAGATCTCCCATATCCCAAGCAAAGGCAGAGCTCATCTGCTGACGCTGGCAATTAAATGATTCACAGTAGCGTTACTGCAGCAGATATGAGGAACCATTATGAGGGGTGTTTTCTGTGAGGCATTCCAGCTCTCATAAAGTATGCACACCAGCCTGGTCATGGTTTCAGAGGGCATCAATTAATCCACAGCAAAGCACACGCACTCGCTGCAGAATCTGCCCTTTGATACTTCGGGACTTCGGAATCCACGGCAGTGCCAGCCTCTTATGTGCTATTTCAGATTTAACATGCTTACCATTTACTCTTGCAAGCCTGGGATTTGGCATCTGCAGCTTTGTGCCTTGAAGCCCCAGGAATAACTTGGGGTCTCTAGCTCTCTGGTCCAACGAAGCTCTGGGTGGATAGCTGAAGAGATGTGATGGGTGATGACAGAGGGAAATGATAATTGCCATAGACATGAATATCCCGTAGCAATTGATAAGTGCAAGGGTACTGGAGTCACTCCCTGATTGACAGGGCATACAGAGGGTGCATAAGGGTGTTTCATCTTCAAATGGTTGGTGTTAGGAGGAAAGGGGATCTTCCTCTGTTGTGCCATGAAGGAAAACCTTTGTGAAATTCCCCGTCTGCCTGCTGTCCCACAAACTGGCAGGGGCTGGCAGTGTAATGCAGCCCACGTTGTTTATTATTTAAGCCCCTTGTTTTAGACACTGTACAAACATATAACAAAGAGATGGTCCCTGCCCCAAAGAGCTAGCATGCTCTGCCTCTTGAGGGAGGGGTGCCTTGTGTTCTTCATCAATGACCCCTTCAGTCAATTAAGGATCAGCCCTGATGGGTTGATAGAGGGCACCCCTTGCTCCTCAGCAGGAAGGATGAAGGGCCTGGGAGATGCGGATCGATAAAACAAGGGGAAAGAGAGATTGGGGATCTGGATATTTCTGCAGGATTGAGGAGCATGTGTTCCTAGGACACTGCTGAATTTCTGAGCTAGCTTTGGTTGGACCAGACACAGAGAGTCCCACCTGCTTGCACTGGCCCCAGAAATATTAAAAATGTCGTTTTGTTGTCAACAATAAGTTGCTCATGAAACCACTGACACACAAACAGTGCTATGAATGTCACTGCCCCTGTGGAAACCTGACTGGTGGTACCTGGGGCCTGCGTGGGAGGGCAGAGGGCTGGGTCTCCAGGTAAGACTGGGTTATAATAACTGGGCCTGAGCATGATCTCCCCCAAGAAGTTGAAGCTCACACAGCAGCATGCACACGATCCAACAGAGCCTGGTGTGAGCACTCTTCCTTTCCAAAATGAATTTAAATCACCAGTACTGATCTAGGAGGCACTTAATGGTCAGGGTCCAAGCTGTCTCACCGCTTACCTATCTTCCCCACTGACCACTATTTGCTACTCTCAGAGATAGCAATGCTCCACAGAGGTGCTTCAACCAAACTGGCTCAGGATAAGGCTCTCCTGTGTATGGGACACTGCAGGAGCACCTTATTGCCGGCAGAATCCAACCCTCTTTGATGAGACCTTCCCTGGTGATGGCATTTCCCTTGGACTATCAGAGAGATTGGAAAGGAGGAAAAAGAAAGAAAGAAAGAAAGAATAACTCAATAATCACCCAGAGAAGCAGACAGAAGCCAAGCAAGGCCATGAGAATATTGCCATTTAGAGCACACTCACTATGAGTATTAATTTTTGGGCAGTACTTAGACATTGCTGTGATAGGAACCACAGACAACCCTGAGACAGATAACTAATTTTATTATGCAATTCAATTGTGCTCTGTCAAATATGCGGTGTTCAATACTCTGATATTTAAGATTTCCTAGGTCTCTATGGCTCCAGAGCCCCATGATTCCTTATTTTGGCTATGCCTTTACAGGGAAGAACCATTCCTTACCTGACATCCCTGAGAATTTCCTTTTCTTCTACTTCTTTTGAGAAAAAGGACTTGGTGATGGGGACAAAGTAACTGATGTTTTGGAAAGCCAGAGCTGGCCCAGGAACATTCAGCTGGGTAACAGCTTCCTGAAAATCAGAGAGTTCCATCCCTGGGAGTCAGCAATCAGTTCAAATTGGAGGGGAGAGGGAATGTCCAAATGTTTCCCTTAGGATTAAAAACCTCTTCAGAAAAAAAAAAAAAGACCCTCAGAAGATTTTGTCAGTCTCCTTGCCACCAAATCTCTGTCTTGCTCCGTCTCTGCTTTCTCATGTCCTATTGTTGGGAAATCTTGCTTTTATCTGTAAAATGTGCTACAAAATCTTATTAGAGCCAAAGTCCTTCTCATCCAAACTGCAATATAATTGTGCAGCCAATAGTATGTTCAGCAGGGTCACAAATGCTGATATCAGACTGTAAAATACAGAAGGCCAGATTCTTCCCTGATGAAACTCCACTGACTTCAATGGTCTTTACACAAATGAGTTTGGCCTAATATGTGGGACATCACAAATGAATGGAACTTTGACACTAGAAAATAACAATAGAACAAAATCATTTGTGAAAGGACCAAAAAGGGAATCCTCAGCAGGGGAAGGTGCACCCCGATCTTTACCTGCTGCCCATCTCACCATCTCCCTGCCTTTGTCAGTCTTGGAACTCCACACAGCTCTGCCTCAGTGTATGAAAGAAAAAGTAAGAAAATGCCAAGGTCTATGAATTTTATAATGCACTGGAATTTCAGCCAGAGAGACATTGGTGAAAGAGGCCCAGATCATGCCTCCTTAAATTACATTTTCTTTAGTATGCAAAGGGTAGAGGGGGCATGGGAATGTCATAATACCATTTGGACAGTAGGTGGCACTGATTACTTACAATTTTGAACTTTGCTTTTGGCATCCGCTCTGTTCCCAGCAGGCAAAGAGTGTATCCAAGTAAATCTACAGTGCTGTCTCCTTGGAGGCATTTTAGTCCTAGACAACTTCAGAGTGATGCAAAGTAAAGGCAGGGCTTACTGTGGTGTGGCATGTGTGTGTGCTGTGTGAGTGTAGGCCATGATGAAGGGGGTTCATATGTTTGAGATTTCTGAAGGCTGAGGGGGCACAAAGATAATCTTGTTCCAGGCACTTCCTTCCTGTCATTTTCACAACAAATGTAACATAAGATGTGACATGCAGGGGGAAAGGATACAATTCAGAAATGTCCAGGGGCAAGGACCCGGAGGAGTCTGGAGAGGTGCAGCGATCTGCATGCTGGATAAATATTAGACCCACCATCTTATCCAGCAGAACCTTACTAATTGTACAACAGGGAGACCCCTGCTAATAGGGTTGCCAACAGTTCCCTTATTTATATAGAAAATTGCCTGTCCCATACTAAATCAGTACAGGACGGCTTTTAGCCTGTATTTCAACAGCAGGGGAGCTATTCTCACGGGTGCATCTTTCCACTCCCCTCCCGACTCTGGCCCTTCAGTGCTGCACAGGAAAGGCACAGATGGCCATGTTCAGGAACTAGGGTTGAGAGGGAAAGATGTGGAAAGATGTACCCGGGAGTCCTGGCTCTCTGCTGGAAAGGGCCCCTTGCTGACTCAAGCGCTTGGCCCAGTCTGCTTTCCCTGTGCAGGCTCTGTCTGGCAAGGCAAGTGGATGGGGATGTGTGCTCTGGAACTGTGCTGAAGGGCCAGGGTCAGGAAGGGGCTCTATCTGGCAGGGGGTCAGTACTCTCCGGGTGTAGCCTCCCTGCTCACAGAGTCTCTGCCAACATCCCCAGCAGGATGCACAGCGCCGCAGTAGGCAAATACCAGCCACTGCAGCCTCCGAGTCAGCTGCTGGCACCATGCAGAACCTGAACAGAAGTCGAAGTGGCTGCTCGCCCTGCACCGGAGGCCCTGGGTTCTCAGCGGCATCCAGAGCTGGAGAGAGAGAAACCCTAGAAAGTATGGTGGCGAGGGGAAAGGGACTTGCCACCAGAGGTTCAAGTCAAGTTTGGGGACATCTAAGGTCTAACCTGTATTTTTTAACAACCCTAATTATAAATGACTGATTTTTGCTAATTAGCAATTAAGGGGCCAGTCCTGCTCCCTCCCTCCAAAGTGAGGATGGTCTTCTGGCAACAAAACTCAACTTGGTCTGGGCTACCTGCAGCGAGCAGAGTCCAGCCCTGTAGGGTGGTGGAGGGGAGGTGGGGCAGGCTGGAAGATCCATTGCTTACTGGATTTTCTAGTCCTTTCCCAGTAGTAGACAGGGGTGGTGAGAAGGGAGCATGGGAGAAGGGATATCTGGAAGGCACTGAATGCGGCTTGGTGACGCAGTAGTCAGGGACATTCCACCCCTCCTGTAGACCCTCAGGGATTCATCGCTCCCTCTGTAATGATCACCAGGCCTCCTCTCCCGCCACTCCATGGCAAACCAATCACAGTAGGTTTTTCAGGGGGTCCTGATGCACATGCTCCGTCCATAGGTCCTGATGACCCTAAAAGTGATGGTCAGCACCCCGGAGTAGCCTCGGTAGGACTGCTGGGACACTAACCGGCCTATTCAGGCTTGTCTGGTAGTGGACGATATAGTTTAGCTTATCAAGGGCTAATAGGTTTCCTTGTGCTTGCAGGGAAAGGTGGGAGATGTTGGTTGTGGCATTGAATGCTAGCAGGAGGGCTGGGCTACTCTACCAGCCTCCCAGGGCTCATAAGTGTGGGCCTTCATGAACCTTTTACCATCTGCAGGTGGGTGACTGGGGGCCTCAACGAGTATTCTAATACCTGTGGGAGGGTGTGGAGGGGATGCCTGACAAGCCTCCTAAGGCTCACTGGGGCACTGTTGCATGTACCCAGCTGGAGCTCTATTCCAGTGCACACTCTAAAGTCCACAGGAGAGAATCTCCCCTCACCAAGCCCGCAGGAGATCCTGTGGAAGGGAGGAAGAAGGCTTCCTGAGGTTGTCCCCCTCAATCCCCTTGCCCACCTCCTTTCCCTCCCTCCCACAGACATCCTCTTTCTGTGACCCCTCCTATGGTCTTTCCCAGCAGAAGAGATGTTCTGGGCCAAAATATATGCTCTATAAATTCAAAAACTATCCTTCCCAAAATGCTATGGGGCCATCCATAAAGTCCAGGGGACCCACAGAAGGATCATCCTTAAAGATCAAAACCTTAGGGGAATTCCCTTTTCTCTCCCTGAACTTCATGAATCCATGATTGCATTTTAATGAACATTCACATAATGATTTGTCTTCCAAAGCTCGCAGGTTTAATGACTAGCTCTGAACGCCATCCAACAAAGACTAGTAACATCATTACTAATGGTTCCTCATATATCAGGTGAGTAGGTCCGTGTTTTTCTTGTGTTCTCTGCGTAGGCACATCCCCTTGTCAGAATGAAAGGAAGTATCAGGAGAAGGTTTCCTTCCTGAATCCCTGGCTTTTGAACTGGAGGTGAATCACTGACAGGACTGCCATCCAATGGAAGCTGTGGTCTACAATATGCTCAGTTATTAAAGCATAGTCCATTGTACTTATGAATAACTCCATGATTGTTTTCAGTAGAAGACAGCCTGGAACATGGTAACTTTGGGCTTATAGTAATATGCATTTCATACATTATGATCAGTCTTAGGTATGAGATCCTGGGCAGAAACACGTGGAAGCATCACACCTCTTTTCTCTACAAGGTGAGCCTTTTAAAAAATGACATATTTGGTACTGCTGTCCCAGTGTTTGCAGAATCCAGTCAAGCAGGTTTAGTGATGGGTCTCCCTGTTGATTCTCTGGGTGGCTCTGCTTCAAGAAAATGTGAGTAACCATAAGGTAACAGGCAGTCCCTGTGAGTTTGTACAGTCAGAGCTCATGTCCTTCTCAGGCCACACAACAAAACCCAGGCTGTGTGAAATTCTTCTTTCTGTTACAAACATAACTCTCTCACTCACCGGACCGTGGGGACCAAATTCATCCTGGAGTAGCTTCATCCTTTTATTATTTGTCCCTGTGGATTACAGTGTATAACACCACCTATCTCCGAGTTGCACTGTACTTTCTTATCAGATTTAACCTTATCTTTTCTCCCACTCTCTCTGAATTTTCCAAGGCTAAGGTTAGCCCTCTGGCAGTCTGTGCTTTGAGCTCTTTACATGTTCTGAGTGCACCTTAGTCATATCCTTCAGGGTTTATGCCCAAAGTAAGAGCTTTGGTTCCTTTCCAGCCGAAAGTCTGGTAAGTAACTATTGGTGTCATTCTTTGTACAGGCTGGCATGCAGTTGAAGGCATAGACGGTTGTGCAGTGCAGTGCAGGCCCCTTAGGCCTTTCTTTCTTTGTATAACAGTTATGGCAGTTTTCTTTGATGGTGGCTGCTGTTCACAAACTAGGAGCTATGATGTAGGCAGGAGCGTGAGAGGCCACAGTGGTTCACTTTGTCCTGGTAAAGCCAAATGATAGCACACCTCTATCCAAGGGTTTAGTACTGCTGCCCATCACTGGATGTAACTGAGCTCCTTCCAAGCGAAATAGAGTAATATTTCTCCCCAATCCTTGTGCTTCCTGTAAACCTCGCTCTTTATTAATCCTAGTTTGCCTCTTCCTCTTAGAGGTAATTTGATCTCTCAGGTTTCAGTGTTTTGTTCTTTTACAATAGCTGTGTTTGTGTCTGTCCACAAGTGAAATTACCCACTGTGCCTGCAAACAGTCTTTGTGAGCCTGGTTTAGAGAGTAGATTTCCAGTTTGTGCCTGACCTCTGCATGTCTAAGGATAGTCAGCATCCTCCACTCACTCAGGCTGAGCCCTGGTCTACACTATGAGTTTAGGTCTAATTTAGCAGTGTTAGATCAATTTAACCCGTCTACACAACGAAGCCATTTTTGTTGACTTAACCCTGGTCTACACTAGGACTTTAGGTCGAATTTAGCAGCATTAAATTGATATAAACCTGCACCCGTCCACACGATGAAGTCCTTTATTTCGACTTAAAGGGCTCTTAAAATCGATTTCCTTACTCCACCCCTGACAAGTGGATTAGCGCTTAAATCGGCCTTGCCGGGTCGAATTTGGGGTACTGTGGACACAATTCGACGGTATTGGCCTCTGGGAGCTATCCCAGAGTGTTCCATTGTGACCGCTCTGGACAGCACTCTCAACTCAGATGCACTGGCCAGGTAGACAGGAAAAGAACTGCGAACTTTTGAATCTTGTTTCCTGTTTGGCAAGCATGGCAAGCTGCAGGTGACCATGCAGAGCTCATCAGCAGAGGTGACCATGATGGAGTCCCAGAATCGCAAAAGAGCTCCAGCATGGACTGAATGGGAGGTACGGGATCTGATCGCTGTATGGGCAGAGGAATCCGTGCTATCAGAACTCTGTTCCAGTTTTCAAAATGCCAAAACCTTTGTCAAAATCCCCCAGGGCATGAAGGACAGAGGCCATAACAGGGACCCGAAGCAGTGCCGCGTGAAACTTAAGGAGCTGAGGCAAGCCTACCAGAAAACCAGAGAGGCGAACGGCCGCTCTGGGTCAGAGCCCCAAACATGCCGCTTCTATGATGAGCTGCATGCCATTTTAGCCATTTTAGCCCCAGCCGTGTTGTTTGACTCCTTCAATGGAGATGGAGGCAACACGGAAGCAGGTTTTGGGGACGAAGAAGATGATGATAATGAGGTTGTAGATAGCTCACAGCAAGCAAGCGGAGAAACCGCTTTTCCCGACAGCTAGGAACTGTTTCTCACCTTGGACCTGGAGCCAGTACCCCCTGGACCCACCCAAGGCTGCCTCCCGGACCCGCCAGGCGGAGAAGGGACCTCCGGTGAGTGTACCTTTTAAAATACTATACATGGTTTAAAAGCAAGCATGTGAAAGGATTAATTTGCCCTGGCATGCGCGGCTCTCCTGGATGTACTCCCAAAGCCTTTGCAAGAGGTTTTTGGGGAGGGCAGCCTTATTGCGTCCTTCATGGTAGGACACTTTACCACTCCAGGCCAGTAACACGTACTCGGGAATCATTGTACAACAAAGCCTTGCAGTGTATGTTTGCTGGTGTTCAAACAACATCCGTTCTTTATCTCTCTGTGTTATGCTCAGGAGAGTGAGATATCATTCATGGTCACCTGGTTGAAATAGGGTGCTTTTCTTCAGAGGACACTCAGAAGATCCGGTTCCTGCTGTGCTGTTTGCCTGTGGCTGAACAGAAATGTTCCCCGCTGTTAGCCACGGGGAGGGTGAGGGTTGAGGGGGTAGCCACGCGGTGGGGGGAGGCAAAATGCGACCTTGTAACGAAAGCACATGTGCTATGTATGTAATGTTAACAGCAAGGTTTACCCTGAAAGAGTGTAGCCACTGTTTTATAAAATGTGTCTTTTTAAATACCACTGTCCCTTTTTTTTTCTCCACCAGCTGCATGTGTTTCAATGATCACAGGATCTTCTCCTTCCCAGAGGCTATTGAAGATTAGAAAGAAAGAAAAAACGCACTCGTGATGAAATGTTCTCTGAGCTCATGCTGTCCTCCCACACTGACAGAGCACAGATGAATGCATGGAGGCAAATAATGTCAGAGTGCAGGAAAGCACAAAATGACCAGGAGGAGAGGTGGCGGGCTGAAGAGAGTAAGTGGTGGGCTGAAGAGAGTAAGTGGCGGGCTGAAGACAGGGCTGAAGCTCAAATGTGGCGGCAGCATGATGAGAGGAGGCAGGATTCAATGCTGAGGCTGCTGGAGGATCAAACCAGTATGCTCCTGTGTATGGTTGAGCTGCAGCAAAGGCAGCTGGAGCACAGACTGCCACTACAGCCCCTGTGTAACCAACCGCCCTCCTCCCCAAGTTCCTTAGCCTCCACACCCAGATGCCCAAGAACGCGGTGGGGGGGCCTCCAGCCAACCAGCCACTCCACCACAGAGGATTGCCCAAAAAAAAAAAAGAAGGCTGGCATTCAATAAATTTTAAAGTTGTAAACTTCTAAAGTGCTGTGTGGCATTTTCCTTCCCTCCTCCACCCCCCCCCCCCCAGCCTGGGCTACCTTGGTAGTCATCCCCCTATTTGTGTGATGAATGAATAAAGAATGCATGAATGTGAAGCAACAATGACTTTATTGCCTCTGCAAGCGGTGATCAAAGGGAGGAGGGGAGGGTGGTTAACTTACAGGGAAGTAGAGTGAACCAAGGGGCGGGGGGTTTCATCAAGGAGAAACAAAGAGAACTTTCACACCGTAGCCTGGCCAGTCATGAAACTGGTTTTCAAAGCTTCTCTGATGCATACCGCGCCCTCCTGTGCTCTTCTAACTGCCCTGGTGTCTGGCTGCGCGTAACCAGCAGCCAGGTGATTTGCCTCAACCTCCCACCCTGCCATAAACGTCTCCCCCTTACTCTCACAGACATTGTGGAGCACACAGCAAGCAGTAATAACAGTGGGAATATTGGTTTCGCTGAGGTCTAAACGAGTCAGTAAACTGCGCCAGCGCACCTTTAAACATCCAAATGCACATTCTACCACCATTCTGCACTTGCTCAGCGTGGAGTTGAACAGCTCCTGACTACTGTCCAGGCTGCCTGTGTACGGCTTCGTGAACCATGGCATTAAGGGGTAGGCTGGGTCCCTGAGGATAACTATAGGCATTTCAACATCCCCAAAGGTTATTTTCTGGTCTGGGAATAAAGTCCCTTCCTGCAGCTTTTGAAACAGACCAGAGTTCCTGAAGATGCGAGCGTCATGTACCATCCCACGTTGATGTTGGTGAAACATCCCTTGTGATCCACCAGAGCTTGCAGCACTATTGAAAAGTACCCCTTGTGCTTTATGTACTCGCAGGCTTGGTGCTCCGGTGCCAAGATAGGGATATGGGTTCCGTCTATGGCCCCACTACAGTTAGGGAATCCCATTGCAGCAAAGCCATCCACTATGACCTGCACATTTCCCAGGGTCACTACCCTTGATATCAGCAGATCTTTGATTGCGTGGGCTACTTGCATCACAGCAGCCCCCACAATAGATTTGCCCACTCCAAATTGATTCCCAACTGACCGGTAGCTGTCTGGCGTTGCAAGCTTCCACAGGGCTATCGCCACTCGCTTCTTAACTGTGAGGGCTGCTCTCATCTTGGTATTTTTGTGCTTCAGGGCAGGGGAAAGCAAGTCACAAAGTTCCATGAAAGTGTCCTTATGCATGTGAAAGTTTCGCAGCCACTGGGAATCATCCCAGACCTGCAACACTCTGTGGTCCCACCAGTCTGTGCTTGTTTCCTGAGCCCAGAATCAGCATTCCACAGCATGAACTTGCCCCATTAGCACCATGATGCATGCATTGGCAGGGCCCATGCTTTCACAGAAATCTGTGTCCATGTCCTGATCACTCACGCAACCGCGCTGACGTCGCCTACTCGCCCGGTATCGCTCTGCCAGGTTCTGGTGCTGCATATACTGCTGGATAATGCGTGTGGTGTTTAATGTGCTCCTAATTGCCAAAGTGAGCTGAGCGTCCTCCATGCTTGCCTTGGTATGGCGTCCGCACACAAAAAAGGCGCGGAACGATTGTCTGCCGTTGCTCTGACGGAGGGAGGGGCGACTGACGACACGGCTTACAGGGTTGGCTTCAGGGAGCTAAAATCAACAAAGGGGGTGGCTTTACATCAAGGAGTATTTCAGGCAGGACTTCACGGAGGGTTCCAATAAGAAATGGTGCACCTAAGTTATTGTTCTTATTGGAACAAGGAGGTTAGTTTGGCCTCTGATTGATACATGGCTAGATTTACCTCGCTGCACCTTCTCTGTGAGTGACTGCAGTGTGACCTAGAGGAATGAGTCCCCTAGACGGGGGACGGGGGGGAAGCAAATGAGTACAAAACAAATCTGGTCTATTTCTTGTTTTGATCCACTCCATCTATCTTTTACATCTTTGGCTGGCAGCAGACGGTGCAGAAGGACTGCATGCCATCCACATCTCAGGGCTGCTCGGCAGAAGATGGTACAGTACGACTGCTAGCCATCCTCATCTCTTGCCTGCCTGGCAGAAGATGGTACAATACGACTGCTAGCAATCCATATTGCCTGCCTGCTCACCATAAGATGGTTCAATAGGACTGACTGCAGGACTAAAGAGAATGACTTGATCAAGTCACTCCAAATTTAGTCCCTGCGCCCATGTCTGCCCAGGCGCTCCTGGCCGACGTGGCCAGGAGCACCTCAGACATGACAATGACGGCTACCAGTCCTATTGCACCATCTGCTGCCACAAGGCAATGGGTTGCTGCTACTGTGTAGCAATGCAGTACCACGTCTGCCAGCACCTAGGAGACATACGGTGACAGTGAGCTGAGCGGGCTCCGTGCTTGCCATGGTATGGTGTCTGCACAGGTAACTCAGGAAAAAAGGCGCGAAACAATTGTCTGCCCTTGCTTTCACGGAGGGAGGGAGAGAATGGGGGCCTGACGATATGTATCCAGAACCACCCACGACAATGTTTTAGCCCCATCAGGCATTGGGATCTCAACCCAGAATTCCAATGGGCAGCGGAGATTGCGGGAACTGTGGGATAGCTACCTTCAGTGCAACGCTCTGGAAGTCGACTCTAGCCTTGGTGCTGTGGAAGCACTCCGCTGAGTTAATGCACTTAATGCACTTAGAGCATTTTCTGTGTGGACACACACATTCGAATATATAAAACCGATTTCTAAAAAACCGACTTCTATAAATTCAACCTAATTTCGTAGTGTAGACATACCCTTAATGGGCTCTTAAAATTGATTTCTGTACTCCTCCCGGACGAGGGGATTACTGCTGAAATCGACATCACTGGGTCCAATTTGGGGTAGTGTGGATGCAATTCGACAGTATTGGCCTCCGGGAGCTATCCCACAGTGCTCCATTGTGACCGCTCTGGACAGCACTCTCAACTCAGATGCACTGGCCAGGTAGAAAGGAAAAGCCCCGTGAACTTTTGAATTTCATTTCCTGTTTGGCCAGCGTGGCAAGCTGATCAGCACAGGTGACCGTACAGATCTCATCAGCAGAGGTGACCATGGAGTCCCAGAATTGCAAAAGAGCTCCAGCATGGACCAAACGGGAGGAACTGGATCTGATCGCTGTATGGGAAGACGAATCCGTGCCATCAGAACTCCATTTCAAAAGACGAAATGCCAAAATATTTGAAAAAATCTCCAAGGGCATGAAAGACAGAGGCTATCACAGGGACCCACAGCAGTGCCACGTGAAACTTAAGGAGCTCAGGCAAGCCCACCAAAAAACCCAAGAGGCAAATGCCCACTCAGGGTCAGAGCCGCAGACATGCTGCTTCTACGATGAGCTGCATGCAATTCTAGGGGGTGCCCCTACAACTACCCCACACCTGTACATGGACTCCTGCAAGGGAGTCTCATGCAACAGGGATGAGGATTTTGGGGATGAGGAAGATTATGAGGAGGGGAAGGTTGAAGATAACGCACACCAGGCAAGTGGAGAAACTGTTCTCCCTGACAGCCAGGAACTGTTTATCACCCTGGAGACAGCACCCTCCCAACCCGGGCTCCCGGACCTTGTAGGAGGAGAAGGCATCTCTGGTGAGTGTACCTTTGTAAATATAATACACGGTTTAAAAGCAAACGTGTTTAATGATTAATTTTCCCTGAAAACTTGGGATGCATTCGCGGCCAGTACAGCTACTGGAAAAGTCTGTTAACGTGTCTGGGGATGGAGCAGAAATTCTCCAGGGACATCTCAATAAAGCTGTTCTGGAGGTACTCCCAAAGCCTTTGCAAAAGGTTTCTGGGGAGGGCAGCCTTATTGTCATGTCAGCCATGGTAGGACACTTTACCATGGCAGGCCAGTAGCATGTAGTCTGGAATCATTGCATAAGAAAGCATGGTAGCATGTGATCCCAGTGTTTGCTAGCATTCAAGCAACATCTGTTCTTTATCTCTCTGTGTTATCCTCAAGAGAGTGATATCATTCATGGTCACCTGGCTGAAATAGGGGAATATTATTAAAGGGACATTCAGAGGTGGCTGTTCCTGCTGGGCTGTTTGCTTGTGGGTGAAAAGAAATCATCCGCGCAGTTAGCCACCCAGTGGGGGGAAGGGTGAAGCGATCATCCCAGAGAATTGGGTTTAGTTGGGTTTGTGCTGCATGTTAACCCGAAAACATCAGCCCCTCCTTTTAAATGGCCAATGGGGGGAGGGATAGCTCAGTGGTTTGAGCATTGGCCTGCTAAACCCAGGGTTGTGAGTTCAATTCTTGAGGGGGCCATTTAGGGATCTGGGGCAAAAATTGGGGATTGGCCCTGCTTTGAGCAGGGCGTTGGACTAGATGACCTCCTGAGGTCCCTTCCAACCCTGATATTCTATGATTCTTTTATCAGTTTTACTCTCCCTTTTTTTCCTCCCCCAGCTGCAAATGTTTCAACGCTGCTACTAGCATCTCCATCCCAGAGGCTAGTGCAGATAAGAAGGTGAAAAAAACGCACTCACAATGAAATGTTCTCTGAGCTCATGCAGTCCACTCAAACTGAAAGAGCTCAGCATAATGCGTGGAGGCAGACAATGGCAGAGTCCAGGAAAGCACAAAATGAACGCGAGGACAGGAGGCGGGAGTAACAAGAGAGGTAGCGGGATCAAGAGGAAAGGTGGTGGAAGCATGATGAGAGGAGGCAGGATGCAATGCTGAGGCTACTGGAGGATCAAACTGATATGCTCTGGCATATGGTTGAGGTGCAGGAAAGGCACAGATGGCCACTGCAGCCCCAGTGTAACCAACTGCCCTCCTCCCCAAGTTCCATAGCCTCCTCACCAAGATGCCGAAGAACACAGAGGGGGCAGCCTCTGGGCACCCAACCACTCCACCCCAGAGGACTGCCCAAGCAACAGAAGGCTGGCATTCAATAAGTTTTGAAGTGCAGTGTGGCCTTGTCCTTCCCTCCTCCCCTCCTCCCCTCATCCACCACCCCACCCAGTGCTTCCCTCCTCCAGCACTCCTCCCAGGCTACCTTGGCAGTTATCCCCCTATTTGTGTGACGAATGAATAAAGAATGTATGAATTTGAAACAACAATGACTTTATTGCCTCTGCAAGCGGTGATCGAAGGTGGGAGGGGAGGGCGGTTGGCTTACAGGGAAGTAGAGTGAACCAAGGGGGCGGGTTTTCATCAAGGAGAAACAAACAGAACTGTTACACCGTAGCCTGGTCAGCCATGAAACTGTTTTTCAAAGCTTCTCTGATGCGCAGAGTGCCCTGCTGTGCTCTTCTAACTGCCCTGGTGTCTGACTGCGCATAATCAGCGGCCAGGAGATTTGCCTCAACTTCCCACCCACCATAAATGTCTCCCCCTTACTCTCACAGATATTGTGGAGCACACAGCAAGCAGTAATAACAATGGGAATATTGGTTTCGCTGAGGTCTAACCGAGTCAGTAAACTGCGCCAGCGTGCCTTTAAACATCCAAATACACATTCTACCACCATTCTGCACTTGTTCAGCCTATAGTTGAACAGCTCCTGACTACTGTCCAGGGTGCCTGTGTATGGCTTCATGAGCCATGACATTAAGAGGTAGGCTGGGTCTCCAAGGATAACTATAGGCATTTCAACATCCGCAATGGTTATTTTCTGGTCTGGAAAGTAAGTCCCTTGCTGCAGCTGTTCATACAGACCAGAGTTCCTGAAGATGCGAGCGTCATGAACTTTTCCCAGTCATCCCACATTGATGTTGTGAAACGCAGTGCTTGCAGCACCACTGAAAAGTACCCCTTGCGGTTTATGTACTGGCTGCCTCGGTGCTCCAGTCCCAAGATAGGGATATGCGTTCTGTCTATAGCCCCACCACAGTTAGGGAATCCCATTGCAGCAAAGCCAACCACTTTGACCTGCACATTTCCCAGAGTCACGACCCTTGATAGCAGCAGCTCAGTGATTGTGTTGGCTACTTGGATCACAGCAGCCCCCACAGTAGATTTGCCCACTCCAAATTGATTCCCGACTGACTGGTAGCTGTCTGGCGTTGCAAGCTTCCACAGGGCTATCGCCACTCGCTTCTTAACTGTGAGGGCTTCTCTCATCTTGGTATTTTTGTGCTTCAGGGCAGGGGAAAGCAAGTCACAAAGTTCCATGAAAGTGCCCTTACACATGCAAAAGTTTTGCAGCCACTGGGAGTCATCCCAGACCTGCAACACTATGCGGTCCCACCAGTCTGTGCTTGTTACATGGGCCCAGAATCAGCGTTCTACGGCATGAACCTGCCCCATTGCCACCAGGATGGCCAAATTGCCGGGGCCCATGCTTTGAGAGACGTCTGTGTCCATGTCCTCATCACTCTCGTCACCGTGCTGCCATCGCCTCTTCGCCTTCTTTTGCAGGTTCTGGTTCTGCATATACTGCATGATAATGCGCGAGGTGTTTACAATGCTCATAACTGCCACGGTGATCTGAGCGGGCTCCATGCTTGCCGTAGTATGGCATCTGCAGGAAAGCAGCGTGCCAGCGGAAGCTGTCATTCAATGATAATGATGATTTGCAGACCTATTGCACCACCTGCTGCCAGGACACAACAGCTGAGCGGGCTACATGCTTGCCGTGGTATGGTGAGACAAGAGCAGCTGAGCAGAGTTGCAGTGGAAGCGGCCCTGCGAGACCACCAGGAGAGCAGAGTGCCAGCAGAAGCGGTGGATGACGATGGTCATATAGAGGACCTCTGAGGAGGATTCATAGCACCAGGAGAGCAGAGTTGCAGCAGAAGTGGTGGATGATGATGATGGTTTGCAGACCTACTGCACCATCTGCTGAAAGCAGTATGGTGCCCACACGGAAAAAAGGCACGAAACGATTGTCTGCCATTGCTTTCATGGAGGGAGGGGCGACTGACGACATGTACCCAAAACCACCCGCGACAATGTTTTTGCCCCATCAGGCATTGGGATCTTAACCCAGAATTCCACTGGGCGGCGGAGACTGCTGGAACTGTGAGATAGCTACCCACAGTGCACCGCTCCGTAAGTCGATGCTAGCCTCAGTACTGTGGACGCACTCCACCAACTTAATGTGCTTAGTGCATTAGTGTGGGGACACACATAATCGGCTGTATAAAATCGCTTTCTATAAATTCGACCTAATTTCGTAGTGTAGACATACCCTAATGTCTACATACCCTAATGTCTAACACTGCTAATGCCACTTAATAGCCACGCCACTTGCTTTAAACAACCAAAGTGGAAGAGAGTCAGTTACATAGGTAAAAAGAACAGGAGTACTTGTGCACCTTAGAGACTAGTGAGCTTCAGGGAACAAAGAAGATCATGGACACCTACATCAGTTTGATGAGGTGGGATCTGATGGGAAAGAGGAGAAATGCTGCTGCTTTGCAGGATTTATGATTTGTAACTCTTTGTTTTTAAATGTGTATCAAGGAATTCCAGACCTTTAGATAGGCACCCTTTAGTGTGGTGTTTCTTTTAGATCAAAATCCAAATAAAGAAAACCCCAGTTCAGGGATGGGGGAAGGTGGAGCTAGCAAAGGGGGAAATGTGGGTGGTTTAAAGACCTTCCTCTAGATTCAACACGAGATTTGCAGCAATTATAACCTGTTGCATTCAGACAGGTCTATATATACTGCAGCTCTACATAGATTTCCTTTCCCATTGCTATAGAAGCCTATGCATCAAATATATAAAGTGAAAGGACAATTCCAGAAAGATCTATCGGGAAATGGAAAAATCTTATAATTTCAAGTCCTGACAAAATCTGAGATCATTCTCTTCACAAGAAACCAGTGTCCTCGAAGATGACATCAAACACACCGATGAAGTGGGTTTTAGCCCACAAAAGCTTATGCTCAAATACATTTGTTAGTCTCTAAGGTGCCACAAGTACTCCTCGTTCTTTTTGCTGATTCAGACTAACACGGCTACCACGCTGATACAAGAAACACTGTGATCCTTGTACTGCTTTAATTACTCATGATTTTATCAATTATTATAGGGGAAGCACAGAATCACAAATTCAGGACTTGGGTGTAAGTGAAAAGGGAACAGAAAATGCAACTCTATCTGTAGTTTTAAGTCTGCACATCCATTCTACTAATGGTTTAGGAGCTTAAACATTTTTTAAATTTTAGCTTATGTCACCATTAAATGTAGAGTTTTGTTGTTGTTGTTCTAAAATGATAGGACTTTCAATGTCTGGCTTAGTTTCATGAAATGAGTAAATGTAGAGTAGAATACTGTTAGTTTGAATTGGCCAACTCCTCTTTTGGTAAAGGTTTTGTAGATTGAAACTACATTTGTGTGTAGAAATGTAAAGGTGCACGCTTGAGTTCTGGATCACCCCAAAACAGTCACCCCAAGCTGGGTACTCGAATTAGCCTGGGGTGCACAATTATGTATACACTCATTTGGAGGCTGGGTTGAGGCTCCTTTGACAATTTGGCCCTCTATATAGAACCGTAGAACAGTGAGCTTCCAAAATCAGACGTGCATGAAAGCAAAACTTCCATCCTTCAGGACAGGGAAGGCTCCGTTGTTTTAGTACCAAAACAGGTCAGCATGCCTGGATTTCATTATCCTCCCATTAAACTCTTAATTTATTCACCTGCAAGTGCCTTGTACTCTCAGATGTACAAAATTCATCCCTGCCTTTGAAAGCATCAGATAAAACTGCAGAAAGAATTTCCAGTCTGCTCCTTACAAGCGTATACCCTGCTGATTAGTAAAGGCCCAATCCCGTAAATAGGGAGCGCCTTCCATTCCCATTGATTCTGGTGGGGATTGTGGCTACTCAGCACCTTATCGGATCCAGTCCAATGAGCAAAGGGCGAACAAATCAGCAGAAATGAGAAATGGCTTTTGGAAAATGAGTATTGGCCAGTGTAGCAAAATCATCACTATGGGTAATGATCAGTGAAACCAAATGCCAGTGAAAAGAGAAAACTGTGCCCCCATGTTCTGGCCTGTGGGAATGAACAGTGAGATGAGCTGGAGAACCTCTGACTGACCACCTCTGTGCCGCATGTGGTATTCCTGGCCCTGTTTTCTCTCCCTGTCTGTTCTTTTCAATAAGGGGAAGTTTCTGAATGGGCCAGGCAGTGTCCCCGAAGCCCCTTGACCCAGCGACAGATGAGAACAGCAGGCCAGCATCAAGCCATGATTATTGTTGGGTGTCAAAAAATAAATGAAAAGCAAGAGGGAGAGCTGTGAAGAGGGTCACTCTAGTGGCTCTTTTATTTCTTGCTGAGGAGGAAGTTAGAAAAGCAGAGCCCTCAAAGCCTTATTGAAAGAGGGACAGAGATGGGACAATGTGTAGGGCTGAGGAAACGAATCTCCGAGTGCTCACCTCAGTGTCTTAATTATCTGACAACAATTACGCCTTTCAGGGTGGAACATATGGTAGATGGTTTGCTTTTTTAAAAAAAAGAAATTACTTTAGAAACTTAAATGATGTTAGAAAATGGTAGAAATTGCTGTAAAGAGATGGGGGCAGGGAGACATGCTCCGGACATGTGAGAGCCCAGCCTTGTCGGAGTCGGCTGGGCTTGGTTTTCCTTGACTCAACACACTGCCAAGATCTGCCATCTCGCTGATTCCCCAAAATGTATTTGGAGCCCAGAAAAATAATAAAGAAATGAATACATAACATCGTTGCCTGCTCAGTGCTCAGGCTCAGCTTGTCAAGGAGTGGGATGGTCTAGTGGGTAGGACACTAAGCTGGGAGTCCAGAGACTTGGGGTTTATTCCCAGTTCAGCTACTGACCTACTGTGTGAGCTTGGGTGAGTCACTTAACTTCTCTGTTCCTCTGTATGACCTTTGTCAGTCTGGTCCCTCCCCCCAGAGCTTACAGTCTTTTACTATATGTACATATAGCATAATGGGCCGCTGGTGGGGTCTCGTAGGTCCCAGCTGTGATACAATAAATGTTCTGTATAAAGCTGGTCAGAACATTTCCAATGAAATGCGTTTTCCTTGAAGTATGCTGTTTCCCTGAAGCTGAAATGTGTTGTGGAGATGTATCCGTTTTGATTAACTTCTTGATGGAAAGGTTTTGCAGGGCCAGGTCAGTCTAGGGCCAGGGAGAGAGAGGAACCAAAAACCTGACCTCTTTGATCTCAAAAGGGATGTTTTGACACAAGTCTGCTTGTAAAAACATGGAAAGGTTTGTATTCCATTCCAGTGCAGAACGAAACCAAATGTCAGAACTTCAGAAGTTGTCACAAAATGGAATTATCATCTTCTGCCGGCTCTCGTGCTATACAAATCATCACTTGGTGGACAGAGGCTGTATAAACATATATGGTCAAGGGGGGTTAATGGCAACAGGGTTTGTTCTTCTCATTCAGAAAGTTATTTGCAGTGAATGAGATGTTCTTGACAACCAGGGAATAGCTGCACCAGCTGGAGCCTAAGACAGTGCAAGCTGGAAGGGTGGAAGCTTCCCCCATACAGTTGGGAAGCAGTACCTGTGCACTTAATTCCTCCTGACCTGCAGAATCACTGCAGATTTTGCTCTCTCTTCCAACCCTAATCTTCTAGGATTCTATGATTCTAATGATCCTCAGTCCTGACCTACAAGATCCTTGATATTCCTGTCCTGGATCCTGCACATCTCTGCCAATGAACGTTATTACTGCCCTGTTGCAGTACCCTCTGCTATTCCAGTTTCAGGACACCACACAACTCGGCCAAGCACCTCAGTGTAGACTCGCAGGATCTTCAGTTTTTCTAGTCCTGCAGCCCGTACAGTTCTGCCACTGCATGTCAGTCTCCTCCTGCAGACCCGGGATACTTCAGTTCTGACAGCCAAATATTCTTGCCAGTTCACTATAACATAAATGTTAGAAGAATATGCACTGATTTAACTATTAAAAAGATGAGATTATATTTAAGAAAATCTCTCTCTCTCTCTCTTAAAGGCGGAGTAATAAATTAAGTTTTTTGAAAAAGTTATACGGAAAGAAATTTTATACCAAAAAACTATTCTGATAACAAAATAGGAAGTTTCACTGATCTAAATAGTATCTTCTTTATTATGTTACTATAATTGTTGCTGTAGCAATAACACAGAGACCCCACTCTATGATCAAAGCCCCATTGATCTAGGCACCCCCCCACACACACAGACACACACAGAGATGGCCTCTGCCCCAAAGAGTTTACAATGCTATGTGTATGACAAGCGACAACAGGTAGATACAACAAATTGATGGGGAGCACAGTGTAACAGAAATGAGTATGATCCATGTAATAAGCAGTGGTAACAGCACATGAGCTGACTATTTGTGCTTTCCTGTTAGTGCCGTTCCTGTCTCTCTGCTTACTAATGGTGGACTTTTGTTTCAGAGTGAGCAGAGAAACATGGTGAGTGTATATATTTCATGCCCCGTAATAGGTTTGTAATGAACTTAAGAAATGTGGCTATGGACAATAGTTCCTTTGAAATGGAACTGGGCAAAGCTGAAAAGAGAGAACATTTATACAAAGCTGCTTACTTTGCCTGTATTTTTCTAAATAGATCATTCTTTTTTAAGTTACTTTCATTTAAAAGTGAGCTTTCTCTTGCTGAGCCCAGCTTCATCTGTTGTAACTTGCCCTTAACACAATATGATCAATTCAACATTATGATCAGTATCTAGTAAGAATAGGAATCGAAATAAGTTGGAGCAAATCCATATGTAGAACGAATATTATTACTACAGTAGCACCCATAGGTCCCAGTTGAGGTCAGGGCCCCATTGTGCTCGGTTCTGTACAAAAACATAACACAAGACAGTCCCTGTCACCAAGAGCCTACAGTCGAAACAAGCGAGACAAAGGGTAGGAGGGAAACAGTCACAGAGACTTGCCTGAGGTCACATAGGAGAGCTAAGAATAGAAGTCAGGTCTCCTACTTCTCAGTCCAGTTGCCTTTCCACTAGAGCACACTGCTCTTTGGTAAGATGCAACCATGACAAAACTATTAATAACCAAATATCAGGATTTACCTTTTCCAATTTCCTGAGTGAAGTATGCTGGATGGAGACCTCTAAGGACTGAAGTCCTCTAGCCACAGAATAGGCTCGAGAAAGGAAGCAGTAGTGCAAGCTTCCCTGCATCACCCTACTATGAAATTAATATATTTCATAGCCATCCCAGAGGAGGCACACCTCTAAGATTGTGTCTTCACAGCACAGTTAGCTTGAGTGTTACTCCTAACTTGACTCCCATCCACACACACACATCTCGAGCTTGAGCTAAAAGGTGCTTTAAACTCGAGCTAGCTGGTCCGTCAGCAGGAGGGTGGGGAAGGGTGAGTGGGTGGCTTGAAGCTCCAGAGATACTGATGCTTAACCTAGTAATGCAGTGAGGACGCTACAGCTCAAATGACAGCAACTCCATCAGCGGTTACGTTGTGTAACTGCCGTGTTGTTTTGAAGAGTGGTCGTGCTAGGCTAGTTCAAGTGCAGTAACTTGAGTGTAGTAACTTGAACGAACTGTTGCAGTGAAGCCAAGCCCTGAGGGTATAAGGATAATTTGGACACTTGTAGCATAGAGAGTTTTTTTTAGGTCCTCATGCTGTGGCTGGGCTGAAGGCTCAAAGAGCTTTATTGTCCTTCACTGCTGCTTTTGTGCAGATCTGATAGCCAGAACTGCAGTGAGCAATTAAGTTAATCCAGGCTGCCTCCACTCAGAAAGAATCAACATTTGCTCTCTATGAGGAATTGTCCATCTGCTCCGTGGATCAGGTGGATCAGAGTCAGGCTGCAATATCTGGCTCTGTGGCAGCAGAGCTGTGGATGGAGGTGGCAACGAATGAATGAAGGAGTTTTTGTGAGTTTTGTTCATGGAGTTTCTGGAGTTGCTTGGAAACTGGAAAATAGAGTCAGGCCCTTCTTGTTTGGTAAAAACAAGAAGATTGGGAGGGGGAGTGTAAGGGACTATAATTGGTAGATATTAACCTCTCCTTATGAGAGCTTCAGTCAAATGAATGTCCAATTCTTCCTGAAAAAAACACATTTTGAGATTGACAAGCTTGCCACTTACTGCCTTGTTTTTACCTTCCCCATTTGAGGAAAGTTTATTGAGAAGATTGTGAGAATATAGCTCTGGCATCATCTGGCACCCACTGATTTCTTTCCCGCCTTTCAGTTCAGTGTTAGGTCTGGATATGGTAATCAGACTTTGTTAGTCTCATTGCTCTGTGCTCTCCTAGGCAAAGGTCAGATGTTCATGATGATTTTCTTTACTTCTGTCAGCACACAAAGTGGTGTTGACTCACATACAGACGTTGGCAGGACTAACACTTTAGTGGCTTCATTCTGGGAGATCTCAGAAGGTGATATTCTGCAGTTACTCATCTGCGCCAAGGACTCTTTCATGTAGACTACTGCAAAATTGCATTCTGTCAACCCTTTTCACCGTGTACGAGTGGCTCTCAAGGAGATAGTGAACCAATGTGGGCTGCACTGCCATCAATCTGTTGATTGTGTTCAGTTGTACATTTTGTTTTCTCAGGCTCTGTCATTTGTGCTCAGAAATCAGGCTGATGTGGGCATGTCAAAATAAATAGATAGACTAGATAGAAAGGATAGGAGCTGCTGGCAATCTCTTGAGTTTTCAGCCCATTTTCTGGATCTAGAATAAGCGTCCAAATATTTGCATAATTCAAAGCTCTGAATCTACTGAGGTTCACCCACCATTACTTGTTGTCAAAATGCTTTCCCATTCACAGCATAGGGGGCTAGCTCGCTCAAGTTTACATCTCAGTTCTCAAAGCTATGTTGCTGAGAAAATGACGTTCAGATTAGTGCTGGTCAAAACATTCCAACAAGAACTGGTTTTTAGTGGAAAGTTGGGTTTTGACTGAGTTTTTCATGAAAAGTTTCTGCTTTCTGTGGAAAATTTTGATTTTTTTTTTTTGGTAAAAAAAAACCAACCCCAAATACAACAAACATTTAGATTCTGATATCCTGCTGCAGTGTAGTGGTAGTTTGATATCCTCATGTCCCCATTCTCTGCTATGGATCAGGCTCCCCAGCCAGATTACAACTCCCATGAGGCACTGTGGAAATAATTCTACATTTAAATATTTTATTTTTTGGCTGAAATATTTTGATTTTTGCTGAAATGTTCTACAGGGAAAAGCACATTTTCAAACCGGCTCTAATTCTGATTGAATTAGCAGTTACATCCTGAATTAACACATACTTTGGAACCACGTGCATTTCAGCTTTTCTTGTTACAACCAACATCACATGCTGTCTGTCCACAGGGTGCATTCTGCTCTAACTTCAGTCAGAGCTGGGCTTGCTGTCAACCGTCACTATTTCCTATGGCACACTGCACAACAATCACCACACGATGTTTGGGAACTGTTATGCTCTTTCACCCTGCACACCACACACAATATTATTACATGGTGCCATTGATGGTCAGGGTGCTTTAAAGGCAAGTGAGAAGACACAGTTTTTGCCCTGAGGAGCCTGCAATCTATGTTAGGTAAGTCAACCAAAAAAGGGCAATAGACCAGGGTCTGTAGGGGGATGGGACTGAATAATGGAAGGGGAATAAAGTCATTGGGATAATATCACTTTGTAAGGGAATAACCTGGGATCCGTGTGGGAGAGAGGGTGATTGTTGCTATTTTCATTTGCATTTCTTGTTTGTTTCTGTGGATTTTTTGTTTTATTTTACTTTTTTACAATAAATATAAAGGTCTGGCACTGGAGCAGGAGAAGAAAGCTTCAGGTGGAGGTTAGTTCTGCAAAACTTCCAGAAATAAGTGAACTTTGACGCGGGAAGGAGGATAGTCAGTGAGGTTGCATGGTGGCCGAGTAGAGAGAGAGGTTGTTGGCTGGCATGGGGGGCAATATGAAAAAAGAGCAGCAAGAAGTGAGGAGTGGGCACAGTGCATCACATAAATGGTGCCTAGGTCCAGAACTGTGTAAACCGTTGAAGGCGAGGACAAGGAATTTGAACTTGATATAGAAAGTTACAGGAAACCTGTAGGAAGGGTGTTTAGGGGAGGTGATGTGGTGGGAAGAGTAGGAGAGGAAGATGATTTTGGTTGCAATGGTTTGTCTAGGCTGGAGAGCTGAGAAGCAAGGAATCAGAGGACAAGGTGGTACAGACCTGTCTTTGATAATCTCCCCTCTCCCTTTCCTTCACAAACAATACTTATTATTGTGCTGTCGCTCCAACCTGTGTGTGAAATGTGCTACCTACATGAGGAGGTTCCTAAGGGTCTGAATAGAATTCATGACTTCACCCTCTTGTGCATCCCACTGACCACCCCACGACTTAAAATGTCCCGGGAATCTGCTGCTGGGAAGCGTTGGTTTTGTTTGATCTGAGATAACAGAAATCACATCAAGACCTCAACTTTACTGTCTGAAGAGCTGATCCCTTTACATGATTGTCTGGAACATCATATTCTGATATTTAACTCATTCTTGGTTGACACTATTATTAATTAGTAATTGCCCTTGTGCCAGGTTTTCCCTTATGTGGCTCAAACCTGGAAAGTGTTGAGCACACTCAATTGCCACTGAAGTTAATGGGAACGGAGTGCCCTCAACTTCGTGCAGGCACAGGACCCTTGAAGCCTATACCCCAACTGCTAAAGAACCCATCACTTCCAGCCAGATGCTGCCTTCAGTTCTCACCCATGACCTTTTCCTCTGGATCTTCATAAAACATTTGAAAGGTGATTACACTAGGGACTCCTTTACATTCAGATCTCTCTA
The DNA here is from genome assembly GCF_965140285.1 of Lepidochelys kempii. Taxonomy (NCBI): domain Eukaryota; kingdom Metazoa; phylum Chordata; order Testudines; family Cheloniidae; genus Lepidochelys; species Lepidochelys kempii. The sequence goes on from NC_136386.1 coordinate 82,369,842, forward strand.
TTTGCTTAGGCCTTCTGTGAAATTCCAGTCTTCAATCAGACCTCAGCACATGCTTAAATGCGATGCTGAATCGAGGCCACAGAGCTAGCAGGGGATTGAAACTAAATCTTTTCTGTGTGAACTTTTCCCACCATCAGTCCTGATAATGTGTTTTCGTCAAGTGCTAAGCCCATTTCCTGTTCAAAGACTCTAGTCCTACTTTTTCTCAGTGCAGGCAACAACTGCTTTCTCCCAGTGGACTCTAATTAAATATCTTCCCAGAGACTGAAACAATTTTCTCTTCTCCATGGGTATAACTATGTGCCCTGTCCAAATGTGAAGTGACTTGATATGGTACCCATATATGCCTTTATTATAGACAAGGGTGGTGGCTCACCTATTATTAAGGTTGCCCAATACTTCCCATTGTAAGACCCTGTTTTCAGTTACTTATAATTTTGCCAAACATTAACCATTTGGGCTGAAATTTGCGATGCCTGGTGTCTGTTTTTTGGAAAATTTCAGCCAAAGCGGTTCAGTCATTGCGAAGAACAAAGCTCAGGAAAATACATTGTTTTGCCAAGTTAGAAAATTTTGGTGGCCTTTTTATTGAACAACTTTAGTGCCCCCATGCTTTGGAGCAGGGACTTAAAATTTGGCCGGGGATGGCCTTTGCATCAGGGATGTGCCTTTTGCCATCATCCCCATGAAAATCTGTCTAAATTTGGGCATGTTATAAACACTTTTTAAAAAATAACCACATTGTGCACTTGTTCATAGTGACTTCTTAGATTTTAGTAGCAAAATTCCCCAAAGATTCTGGCTTCACTGGGCATGCTCAGCCTGGGGTTGAGGAGGACTTTCCCTGCAATTGCAGCTCTGGGCTGCTGTGGGCTGGTCTGAGCCAAACACCTGAACTGAGAGCAAAGAGACTGTTTTTTCTGTGCTCTCAATGATTTCCCTGCTGGGCCTAGGCTGTGTGGAGGAGGAAGCTGCCTGATTTGAATGCAGAGGTGACAAAAACCAGGCCTCTGTTGAGGGCAAGGGAAGCAGATTGGGTCAAGAAGCTTTGGAAGGGAGGACAGACAGACTGCAGGCTAGACAAGGGAAAGAGGGAAACTGGGACTGGGAGTTGAGGTGGGAGGAAATTGGAATTAGGAGCCAGGGTGCAGACTAGGACTGGGAATGTCCAGGCAAGGAAAGTGAGACTGATAATCGAGGAGGGAAATGGGGAGGCGACACTGCAATCCAGCTGGTGGGTGAGAAACTGAGACTGGATGGGGAGACTGGGACTGTAATCAGTGCGGAGTGGGAAGGCAAGTGAGAGGGGTGGGGAGACAGATCAGACAAGGAGTAGAGGTGTGGAGCCAAAACTAGGACTGGCTAGGAAAAGAGATGGAAAAGGTGGGGGGGATGACACTGAGGTTGTATGGGAGGCTGAGGGGGGAGATTGGGATCAGAAGCCAGTGAGGATGGTCAATGTGTGTGTGTTGGGAGGAAGGGGGAATGGAAGATTGGAAGGGAGAGACCGATCAGATGAGAAGGAGATGTGGGGACTTGGAATGGGGGAGACTGGGATGAGGCATCTGGAGGGGTGAGACTAGGATTTGCTAAGCAAGAAGACTGGGGCTGGGAATGGGGGAGACTGGGATGAGGCATCTGGAGGCATGAGACTAGCATTTGCTGAACAAGGAGACTCGGACTGGGATAAGAAGCCTTAGGAGTGGAGACTGGGACTAGCTAGGTGAGGAAAATGGAAATGTGACTAGGAGTCAAGTGGGGGAAGAGACAGAAGTGGGACAGGTTGGAAGTTCTGGGAAAGGAGGGTTCATGCTTTCAGGGAAAGGACAGAATCATCTGTGCCCCCCAGAGCACAGTCCTTCCAGAGCCAGGAGTGGAACATCAAGATTCCTGAGTCTCACCATTCCTCCGTTGAGAGCAAATATCTGCGAAACCACTGACAAAGTGCTCAGCCCCCTCTAATGCTGGTCCAGACAGAGAATGACAACCTACTACTGCTACTACAGTTCCTCCATTAGCTCAAGTGGCAGAGTTCTGTGTGATGGAGCTAAAATTCCAACCTTGCTGATGACCCAGGTGGGTATCAATATGATTTCTGCTTTTCTTAGTTTTTTTTTTTTAAAATCTAGGAAAGTACCCACAAAAATATGTTCAGAGAACATTATTAAGGTTTCAAAATCAAGCACTACAAAGTCAGGAAATGCCCAAATTAAGGTTGCCTGTGTAACCTTAATTTGGCCCTCTTTGCATATGCATTATGATACAGTCTTTAATTACATGATCAAATATGATGGTTTTCCCCCAGGACCTCTTCCTCATTCAGTGCACAGGATGGATCTGCTCAGAAGTGAATCAGGGTTGTGTAGTGAAGGAGGTTGTTGTCTGTAGGACCCCTGCCTCATTATTGCAGAAGTTGGAAGGTAAGTAGTGAAAGAGGCAAGGGTTTACAGAAAGAAAAAGGATGGTCTCATGGGTAAGGTAGTTGAATACTGCCCAGGAGAACTGGATTCTATCCCTGCCTGTGCTAGAGTTTCTGGTGTGAGGCCGAGCTAGTCACTTAAACCATACTTTTCACAGGTGGTCACTAATTGTGTGTTTCTCATTTGCTGAGTGCCTGACTTGAGACCCTGTGGTCTGATATGTAGAAGTTGAAAGACTGTGCAGAAAGAGTAGTTAATGATGATTCACTGTCAAACTGCGAGGATATATTTCGCGGGGCCCCAAAGAGGTCAGTCGTGGGTCCAATACTAGTCAAAATTTTCATTAAAAACTTGTATAATGGAGTGGAGAGTATGCTTATAAAATGTGAAGACGCCACTGTCAAGCTGTCTAGAGTGGCTCACAACCATGAGTGCCAACCTCAGGGCAGACTGTAAAGGAACGGGGTGCAAACTCCAAACTGGCTGTGAGTTCTAGGGTTAGATTTCACCAACCAAGTATCAAGTGTGATCTCATCAGGGACTACTCCTCAGGCCCTTATCGTGCAGTCACAGACAATACTCTTGGGTGCTCTGGTCTATCTTGCCATTTAGACAAGCTTGCCTTTGTGATAGATGTCCCTTACACCAAAAATTACACCAATATTCAGGCCCCTCCAGGAGTAGACAAAAGACAGGCACTTACCCCAGGTCAATTGCAGCTCAGATGTCTCACCAAAGACAACGCTTGCAGCAAATTTTGTAATAAACTAAAGATTTATTAACTAAGAAAAGAAATGAGAGTTATTTACAAGGTTAAAGCAGGTAAACATACACAAATGAGTTACAGTTTTAGGTTTCAAAAGGTGATAGAAGCTGTTATATATGCAAGCTCTTTATGTCCTTTAGGCCTAACCCAAAATAAGCAGCTTGGGGATCCCTTGCTTATGCTTAGGAATATTGCCCTCTCCAAATTCCAAGCAGCATAATGAGACAGTTCCTTTTTGTCAGGCATTTTTATTGCCTTTCCCGAGAGTTCAAGCTCATGGGATGAGTTCACACATAGATCCTCTCTTCCTGGGTGTGGGGAGAGCAATCAACAAAGTCTTTGTCCTTTGATGTTTCACAGTGGCTCATTTGGTTTCAATGGGCCTTTTTGTGTGCAGGTCCAGCATTTGGCACTAATTAATGCTTCTTTCCTTTTTGGTGAGTTATACAATTACAGAGGTTTATAATGTAAACACTCAATATAACTTTATACCATGGGCTATAGATGTTATAAGTGAGATCAATACATACAGAATCCTACAAGCATTTCATCAAGACTAAACACATTCTTATCAACTTAACATCTGTTTTAACAATGCTAACTCACAGGTGAGCCAGATTGGTTTCTAACTGTGCATTTGTCAGTGTCCAGGGAGACTTGGGGGCCTTCTGGGGGCCTTGGCAGAAGCTGGCAGCTGGTCTGCCAGCATCATAGACACCAAGTTGGGAGGGGGCCGCAAGCACTTTGGAGGACAAGGTCAGAATTCAAAACAACCGTGACTAACTGAGGAATGGGTCTGAAATCAACAAGATGAAATTCGATGAAGATAAGTGCAAAGTACTTCACTTAGGAAGGAAGAATCAAATGCACAACTAGAAGATGGAAAATAACGGGTGGGTGGTAGTATGCTTAAAAGGATCTGGGGTTTTAGCAGATCACATATTGAATGAGTCAACAATGTGATGCAATTGTGGAAAAGGGCTAATATCATTCTGGGGTGTTTTAACAGGCGTGTCATATATGAGACATGGGAGGTAATTGTCCCACTCTATTTGTCACTGGTGTGGCCTCAGCTGCGGTACTGTGTACAATTCTGGGCACCACAGTTTAGGAAAGATGTGGACAAATTAGAGAGAGTCCAGAGAAGAGTAAAACAAATGTTACAAGGTTTAAGAAAACTTGACCTGTGAGGAAAGGTTAAAAAAACACCTGGGCATGTTTAGTCTTGAGAAAAGACGACTGAGGGGGACCTGATAAATCTTCAAATACGTTAAGGGGTTTTACAAAGAGGATGCGGATCAATTGTTCTCCATGTCCGCTGAAGGTAGGTCAAGAAATAACAGGCTTAATTTGCAGCAAGGGTGATTTAAGTTAGATATTAGGAAAAACACTTTCTAACGATAAGGATAGCTGAGCTCTGGACTAGGCTCCAAAGGAGGTTGTGGAATCCCCATCATTGGAGGATTTTAAGAACTGGTTGGACAAACACCAGTGAAGGATGGTCTAGGTTTACTTGGTCCTGCCTCAGAGCAGGGGGCTGAACCTGATGACTTCTTGAAGTCCCTTCCAGCTCTACTTTTCTATGATTCTGTGAAGTGCTGAGCATTCACAGTTGCAAATGAAATCAATGGAAACTGTGCTTTGGCCGTCTAAAATGTTATATAATGCTAAGTGTACTGAAAAAGCAGGCCTTACAGGTTTCAAATTGGCCCCCAGAATTAGTGGATACTTTTGCCAATCTTGTCTGGGCCTCAGTTTCACATCTGTAAAATATCACTCCCCCAACTCACAGGGGTATTGTGAAAATAAATTCATTGATAGCTGTGAAGCACTCAGATGCTACAGTGGTGAGTGCCATTGAAAAGACCTTGAGGAAATTAATAATTCTGTCTTCAGAGCAGGATTTTATTAGTTTGCAGGAAGTAAGGCGGAGGTCCACATACCGAGCAATGGGAATAAAACAAAATATTGAGTAGCTGCTCATTAAGTGAGCACCATCCAGATGCAGAATGACAACATAAGAACATAACAACAGCCATACTGGGTCAGACCAAAGGTCCATCTAGCTCAGTATCCTGTCTTCCAACAGTGGCCAATGCCAGGTGCCCCAGAGGGAATGAACAGAACTGGTAATCATTAAGTGATCCATTCCCTGATGCCCATCCCAATCAAGGCTTCTCTGGAAAAAGTGGCATGTGAACATTTAATTAAAGATTGCATGATACTGCATATGCACAAGGGGGGAAGGGTGAATTAAGGTTGTACAGGCAACTTTAATTCTGTCATTTCCTAACGTTTTGATGCTTGATTTTGTGACTGTAATAATGTTCTTTTAACAGAACTTTTTCTGTGTGTGGTTATGAAAATGTTATTCACTCTTCTGCATGTTTTATTTGTATCAGATTCTCAACCTTTTTGTTTTGCTAGCTGCACTTGTGTTTAGCATCTTCATTTTACATAAAGTGTGATGTGCAAAAACACAGCTAATTTTCACCTCATGGCTCTTTCTCTTCCTCCTCTGACTTATGAAATGGCACTTTCATACGGCAGGAGATTCCCTTGATACTATGTAATAATTCACAAAAGAAAGTTCCAACTTTGTCTATATATCTTCTGGCAGTGTTTTACTCTGGGATTTGGAGCGGATATTATCCTGGGACAGATCTAAATATTCACTATATAGAGGAAAATTCAGTTTTATAGACTACAGCTTTTAGTAATCATTCATTGCTATGCTTTGCCAATTCTCATGTGTTCTGGTGTGTTTAACTTTTGAGCAGTCGTGCTTTCATATTAGAGTGGAAGCCATTTCTTTTATTATTTTCAGAGGTCAGAAAGAATTGTGAATCTTTTTGAATGACACTTAGAGGCAGGTGAAGAGTTTAACTGCTTATAGGAGTACCAGTTGGAGCCAATTATAACTTGATTGACCTGTTAGGACCTCAAAATGCCTAGAAAAAATTGCTTTGTCCAGGATGGAGATTTTATTTAGGAAGCTGATAGTTTGATATATATAGTGATCATTTAGAAATAATGACAAAAGGGGGGCTTACCCACATTTATTCTTATATCAAAAATTAGTTTTCACACCAGGCTGCTAAAGGAAACTAGGGCAGCCAGAAAGTTCACCTGGTGAAAGGCTCCTTTTGCCTGAATTGTATCTGTATATGCCATTTTAATTACAGTTGCTCTTTAAGGCCCCAATTCAGCAAGATACTTAAGCACATGACTAACTTTAAGCAGGTGACTCCAAGTAAATGGAACTACTGGCAGGCTTCAAGTTAGGCGCATGCTTATGTGGGTGGATGAACTGGAGCCTAAGGGCCTGTTCCTCCTCACTTACTGAAAACTGCCCTTACTTTCAATGGGAGTTTGGCTTTAGTAAATTCTTCAAGATTAAGCTAGAAGTTTGTCTTACCATTTAAAAGCATGGCCCTTTGAAAACCCAGAAGGGAAGAGTATTTGATGTAAATATGAACCCCATCACTTTGCCAGGGCTTTCACACAGCAGTACCCCCATTCCCACAAATCTATTCACTAAATATGTACTCTGATTTGGCATTGGATACTGCTGCTATCTGATTCCCATTGACTCCTGTGGCAGAAGGATGGGACCCTTTAACCTGACAGCCGAGTATGTCACACATATTCCATATTCCTTCATGCATGGCTACAACTAATAGCTAATGCTACAACTGAGGTGTTAGACCTATTTTGAGGGGAGGGATAGCTCAGTGGTTTGAGCTTTGGCCTGCTTAAACCCTGGGTTGTGAGTTCAATCCTTGAGGGGGCCATTTAGGGATATGGGGCAAAAATTGGAGATTGGTCCTGCTTTGAGCAGGGGGTTGGACTAGATGACCTCCTGAGGTCCCTTCCAACCCTGATATTCTATGGCACCAGTTGAGAAAGTGCTGTTTGAAGCCATTGGGGCCTGATCCTGCATTTCACACTCAGTATCTTCCTTTGAGTTTTTGCCTGGTGGTGACGGCAGGATCCACCCCATTGTCAATAATTTTGCAACTGTTGAGCCCCATCCTGCAAACCCTTCCTAAGGTAGGCATCACAGGGGTAGCTGTGTTAATCTGGATCTGAAAAAGCGGCAAAGAGTCTGGTGGCACCTTATAGACTACCAGACATATAGTCTGTTAGTCTATAAGGTGCCACAGGACCCTTTGCTGCTTTTCCTAAGGCAGGTTGTCCTTACTCATGTGGACATCCAGTGGGTTACTCCCCTGAGTAATGATTGCTCTGGGAGTAAGGCTGTGCAGGACTTGGTCCTTTGGTGGCAAGCTGAGACTTTTCAATAGCACTGGCTCACGAGCTGGGGGTGGGCTGCCTGTTGCTAGCTAACCCACAAGCATGTGTGCAAGTTGCTCAGGAAGACCCCAGAGACCTCATTCTATGTAGACAGGGCTGTTTTCTCTTGAGCTGCCTTTTGGACTCGCCACACAAAAGACAGTTAAACAGCAGGAAGATTTACTGTGCTAAATGGGACTTGCTGGGGTTTTTAAAACATCCTTTGCTGCTTTTCCTATTCACTGACTTGGAGACTGATTGTTGCACAGCGTTTTAAAGTTAGCTGAGTAATTAATTATTTCCCAGGAAGACCCCAGGAGATGTCTTTAGGTCAGTGTGTGCGCGCCGGGAGGCTGGAGAAGCGCTGGGGAAAGGGCACAGTGGGACACTGTTGAGCTAGATTGCCCACTCTGCGTCGGTCTGATGAGAAAGGGAACGGTCCCCCTTCCCTCCTCATTCCTGATCAATTAAATGGGTAGCCCGGTTGTGGGGCGTTTGCCCCCCGATCTCTGCCCTCGTGTGTTTCATTCTGTCTGGAGGGGAGGGGGTGGCACGTTTCAAGGCCACGGATCCATCCCTGGAGGTGCCTTTTAGAGGCCTATGCTGAACTGGCCTTTAGAGCCAAAGACAAATAAAACTGCTCTGGCTGAACAGTCTCTGGGTTGATTAATTAGGAAACGAGGAAAGTGCATTTAAAGGACAAAAGAATCCATTCGCCAGCTACTGACAGTAAGGACCAGGATATCTGAGGTCCAGTAACCGGGGTCTTATGTTTGATCCCCTCTCCATACGTAAACCACAACTCATGGTCATTTGGAGTGTGTATTTATTTGATTGTACTGGTCTGTGTAGGAAAAGTCTTACTAACTTTTGTGTTCTTCACATTGGCAGGACCCACTTTGAAAAGGCAGGAAGATCAAGGAATGCGTCTGCCCTGAGCAAATAATCCGCACTAAGCGGCTTTCCCCAGGTTTCTTCCGGACGCTGCCCTTCCTTCTCGGCGAAACAAATCAGCGGCGGGCACCTCCAGGCATGGGGGTGCCTTGGGGAAGCCCGGTGTTTCGGAAGGTGAGGACTTTCTTTGCACGGTTCCCAGGAACCGGTTCTGGTAACGAGGACTGTGGAGTCTACGTTGAAACGTCAATGTCTCCCTCAAAGGTGTCTTGGGAAACTGACCAGCACGCGGAGGGGGAGACAAACGGGTCCTCTTCCCTTGTTCAGAGTGTTTTACAGACGAGTCCAGTTTGATTCTCAGGCTCCCCGAGGCTCGCTCCAGCCCCTAGAGTTTAATTTCAGAGCCGGCTCGAAAACTTGTTTCTAGAAATGCATTGTCGTAAAGCCTTTCCAATTGGCGTCCGCTCTCACGCAAGGCCAGGTCTGGGGCCCCATGGTCTCCACCTCTTCCTTTCCCGCTAACTTCTCTATCCTACGTGTCAAGCCGGACCAGAGCACTGCCCAAGGGGCAAAGATGGCTCTGAGACCAAAGATACAGGATATTTTTCCTACCGCCCTCCCAGTGATTTGGCTCAGCTTTCCCAGTGGATAGGTCGGAGAAGGGGGCGCATGGAGCGGCTGGGACAAACACAGATTTCCCCGGAGCCCAGACCAGAGAGGTCTTTGTGAGCGTTTTGTCCGAACCCTCTTTAAGCCCCTGTTTTAGCGCGGTCACACCTGCCATGCCCCGAGAGTGAATGCTAAGAGGCTTCCCAGCCTTCGAGCCAACTTGCCCTTGTTGGCTCAGGTCTGGGTGCGCACCCTCGATGCTCGCAGAAGGGAAGATACAGTTCATGGCACGTGCTGAGCTCCACTTGGTCCAGTTTGGTTTGTTTTTTTTTCCTCGGGAGAAATATTGTTTGAATTAGCTGCCTTTCACAAAGGGGGGCATATGTGCACCTCGCGCCTGGCATATGTGGCCTTGTGTCCTAACAACACATTTGTGTATGTGTGGGTGAGAGTTGGGGTGGGGGGAGAAACGTACATCTGTTGAACTTGACAATAAAGTCACAAAATAGAGCCGTTGTCAGCAAGATTAGTTGGTCTGTCATCTCAAAAGAGGGCGCAAGGATGCCGGCCACAGGTATTATATTATGGGTAGGTATGTTAGCCAGAGCAGCTGCTCTCTCTGTGTCTGTGAAGAGTATGCACATATTCGCTAAACATATGTCACCACAAATCACAGTATCTTTTTAATAGGCTTCCACATCCTGGCTGGGGGGGAGGGAGGGAAAGCAGAGAAGTGGGGCTCTGAGACGCCTTCGCTCCCACAACAGGTGGTACGGTGCGCACCGCACCTTTTCACGCATTCAGTGCTGCCCAGCTCCTTCGTTTCCGCTAAAGCGATCTCAAGAGTTTGTTTGTCATTTGCTGAATGGGGGACTCGGGGACGTGTAAATAAAGGCTCTGGCCACTTTTGAGAGCCCCATCGCTTGTCTCCCTTCTTGTGCGTTTCCCCTCCCAAGTGCTCCTCGTGCGCCTTGGGCTCGCCTGTAAAATGGCATATGGTGGCCCTCTCACCTACCCAAAAAGGCTCCCAGAGCGCATGGGGCTGTCCCTTGTGCAGACCGTTTATTTTATTTTATTAAATTGTATTTACATTCGAAGTTAGTGTGCGGGAGAGAGACAAAAACAGGCCAAGTGTTATCTCAACTCCCTTCCTTAAATTAAACAGCACCAGTTGGTCAGAGCAGCCTGCAGGCAAGCCCCAGATTGCAAAACATTCCCAACGCCTGGCAGATGAAAGATGGGATGGAGCTCAACTGGTTACCATATGTTTTCAATAAAATAAGACAAATAGGGCAGGGAGATAGGGATTGCAGTAAACCTGTTATAAAGTAGTATAAAATAGTCCAATGTAAACGACATAAGGGCCCCTCCTGGAAGGGCCATTTAATGCCAGCTCTGTACTGAAGCTGCCCAGACAGGTGTGAGTAGGAACCTAATGCAGTCCCCCCCTAGATTTTTATCACGTTTGTGGTAATATTGTGCTTGTTATGCTAACTATGAGTAAACAGAACCGACCAGTCATTGTGGCAATAGGAGAGAGTTATCAGAAAGTGCCAGTCTGAAGGTGATTTAACAATAAAGTTGCCTTGTTTCCCAGCAGGTGATGGCTGCCCCCAGCCCCATGATTAATGTTTCCCAAAGCACTCCACTTTACAATCTCTTGTAATTATTTATTAAACGAAATCTATTTATTATTATTTTAGCAAACAGTGGTACCAGGTGGGGCTTTCTTTTCCTCTTCAGCTTTTGTTTGAAGGACGTTTGAAGTGGGCAGTCTAAGGGTTGGAAACTCGCTCACCAGATTTTTGTCAACCATTTGCACAAGCACAAAAATCTGCCAGGGCCTTGCTATTCATTTTTCCCTTGTTGCAAATCTAAAAGGGCACACAAAATTCGAGAGGGAAGAAAAGTGTCCCCCCTTCCAGTCCCCCTGAAAAATGAACGAACAAGGCTTTCAAACCCCAAGCAGCGTCCCTTTTTAAAGCAATCACAGGCACTCACCAGATGCACATGCCGTTGGGAGCCTCATGTTAACCCTGCCTCTCTCCTGCGCTTCTGGAGACTGCAGTGCGCAAAGGGGCACCATGTGCCAAGCTGGGGAGGGGGGAGCCCAAAGATCCCTGCTGAAGTGGGCAAGCAGCGAAGGGCCAGAGGACACGTTTCCAGCCCTAGAGAAGGAGCTGTTTCAGCACCACAGCTTTACACATAGATATCCGTTATAGCTCCCAGCTCGAATCCCCACGGCCAAACTTCAGTGATGTCAGGAGTGGTTTTGGTGAAGGAAAGTGAACCTTTAAAGGCTTCCAAACCATATTGTGTGTGCTTTAGAAGCACTCTTGTCTCTTCCCCCCTCTGGTCGATGAGTGGCTTCTGGACATTTAGAAATGTCATATCCTTTAAAATCGAAACCCTGGGAAATTAAACCTGCCTCCGCACAGACAAATCATGCTGCTCAGAATAGCTATTGCGCAAAAACCCCTGGCACGTTTTGCGCACTGAAGTGGCTGCTCCTGATCCTTTGCTCTGAGCGAGTTCTTCAGGAGGGAAAAGAGTTTAGGTCTCAAAATTGGTGACATCAGCTTTCCCCGGGGATTCTGTCTGCAGCAGGGCTCCAAACCATTCCCTGCGGGTGCTGGGGAAAGCTCCACTTCGCCCTTGGGAAAGAAAGCATCTGGCTTTGCTCACGGGGCGCCTCCCCACTTCTCCCGGACGGCTCGCAGGGAACAAGCTTCTCAGCAGAGCTCCTTTTCCCTGGGCTCCCCCCAAAGCTAATCACGTTATCTTTTTTGGCCAAAGGACCTAATAGCTCTTTGTTTAGTACAGCTGAGTCTTGAGAGCAAAACCTTATACTCATCTTAAAGGGGAATGTTTTTTTCTCACGCACAGGCTGGAACACCAGCCTCCTGCAATGTAAAGAAAACCAAATTGTCCCACGACTGGGCTAATAGCTGAATGCCATTGGTTTCCATCCTCACTGCGTGGATCCGGTCTGTTTTCTATTATTTTGGTCTTCTGCCTAATTTTTAGAAGCCTGCATAAGGTTCTAGTCCAGAGCTTTTGTTGTGCTCTCAGCTATTTATAAGGTTAAGCCCTCACCATCAAGTGGTGTTCCTCCACCTCCTGAACTAGTGGTTCATTCAAACTAAATACAGGTATTGACTTACTTTTTCCTCATTCACATCATATATCTCTATATTTTTCAAGTTAATTGGGTCCTGTTGGAAACCAGGATCACAGCCTGGCATGAAAACCATTCTGTTCTTATAAGGGAGGGGATTGAGAGCCTGGCCAGAGAGGCCTTCCCTCTCAGATGCTCCTTGAATGAGAGGGGCAGCAGGCCTGCCTAGTAAAACTGCCCTCCTCCCCCAAGTATCTGATTGTAGAGTAATGGAGGGGGGAAGGGGCAGAACGGAAGCTGAAGGATGGTTCCTTGATTATTGCTGGGCAAGCTGCTCAGATACCACAGTTTGGGGTCTGTATAAGCACTTAGATATAGATACAGAACCTTTCTTTGGGGGTGTGGAATGGCCTAGGAGAGGCCTCCCCATCTTGCTTTTCTTTATGGGGAGTAGGCGAGCACACTCTGGGAGACTCCGCCTGCTTTGCATTCTGCTGCATAAAGGAGGTGAAGGTGAAGGAGTTCACAGGTGGCTGCTGTCCTTTCCTCTCATTCAGTGGAGAGAGGGGAAAAGGGGCCAAAAGGAGCATGTGACTTAGGAGGTCAATTTACATAGTGGGACAAGTGTCTCATGGGCAAGCGGATGTGAACTTGAGGCAGTTATGGCGTACTATCTATTTACCTTGGCGAAGGCTAAACATATTACCCCAGCTCAATACACCTGCCCCCTGTAGGCTTCTTAGGATCCTTGTGCTGAATTCACCAAAGAGAAAAGGGGTATATAAAAGACTGTACTGGATGCAAGTGATGAAAGGGTCATCCAAGGCATCTGAGCCTACACACATAGAATCAAGTTGAAGCAAACATGGAAAAACATGAAGAATTTTCTGGGTGCCCCTACATTGGCTCTCTTGCTAGACCTCTCTCTGTTACTACTTATTTACTTTTGTCTTAAGCCTTATTCCCTCCAGCTGATAGGTTAATATATATTTGATAGGAAGGTTGAGTATATCAAGAAGTGGGGACCCCACATGAGGAAGTGCCCCTTCGCGGAAGGGGACCACATATGGAGTTAGATGTCTCTGAAGGAGAAGTCTGCATAGGCATGGCAGATGTCTCACAGGCAGTCTGCATGAGAGGTATGTCTCTTTCAGGGGCAGTAGATGTGTATCCCGGGCATCACGTTACGAGTGTGAATTTCTTGGGAAACAAACCATGGGGAACATACCGGGGGAGCGTACAGGGCGTGATCCTGCAAGGAGAGTCATTGAGAGCTTTGCCATTGATTTCAGTAGGCACAGGATCAAGCTCCGAAAGAGAACAAAATACAGCATTATCTTTTTTTTTTTTAAGACAAGGAGAGGAAAAATAACTGGCAGTAACCTCCCACAAACATCCTCCAGGGCATCCCTTTTTGGAGCATGGGTGTCTTTTAGTTGCGTTGACTGTGCCATGGCTCTTGGGCACCTTTCTAGCAGTTACTCTGAGGCACGGCTACACGATTCCTTTAGCTTCGAGAAATGAAACGGCCCAATGAAAATGCCTAGATGAATGAGCTTTTATAGTGGTTAAACTCTCCATTTGATAGAGTTTGCCAGTTGGTACCACTTACCAGGTCATTTCGATACCATGGCATTTCACGCCAGAGATGGCTGCCTTCCAATGGTGGTGGAAGTTATCCCTACTCCTAATCTGCATATCATCCTGCCGAGTTTGCATGATATAGTTTAGCTTGTCTAATACCCAAATATAAATGTAAGATATAAGTATTATTGCCAGTAACTATGATTCCACAGAGATATTGAATCCCTACAGTTTAATGTCAGCTGATCTATAGAAATATTTCCCAAAGCTCCCTGGACAGTACAGGTGTAGCAAGTGCAGGAATTCTTACTGCTTCAGGCTATGCTTTTTCTTTAAAGTCTCTCATTGCCTATTTTCTCAGCGTTGGGGCTCCTTGTTTTATTTTGCTAATATGGCACCTACATTTTATAATATATATATATATACACACACACACATACATAGAGGCACTTAATTTAAATTTAAACATTTTAAATACCTCTAGTCAGTGTTAAGCCAGGATGTGGATGTTAGGAGCTGCAAGTGGTCCACTTGGTGCAAGTGGAGGGAATTGATGGGAATTCTCTGCGATAAGACTACGCCAGCTAAACTAAAGAGCAAAGTGTATAAAATCGGGATTAGGCCAGCCATGAGGTATGGGTCAGAATGCTGGCCAATGAGGAAGAGAGAACAACAACTACTTCACACTGCCCAAATGAGAATGCTTAGGTGGATGCTGGGCAAGAGGAGAGCTGATAGGCTATGCAATGAAATACTGTGAGCCTGATGCAGGTTGCCCCCATCACAGAAAAGCTGAGGAGTATCTACAGAGAAGGCTGTGTCATAGGAGATGCCTAACTGTGATATATGTTGGCCAGAGAGTACAAGAGCTTGTAGTCAGGGGCCAAAGACCATGAGACAGACCTACAAAAAGGTGGTTCAAGACACTGAAATAGGACATGAAGAAGCTTGGTGTCAAGAATGCTTGGTGATGAAGAACACCAAGAACCACCAACCTGGATGGACAGGGCAAGGCAAAGGCAAAGAAGATATACATAGAACGTCATTTTTCTCAACATATTTTTTCTTCCTGGAAACTCAATTTCTTGTATGAATCCAAATTTTAAAAAGTGCGTTTCAAGTCTCCATCTGTGGAAACCTCCAGTGTCTCTACCTGCTCCTAAAACAAATTGTGAAGTTGCTTATTATTTCGGGGACTTGTCAGTATAAGGAAATTGTTGCTTAAGTATCTCTGAGATCATGTTTCACCATCTTTAAAATCAGGTGGGTTTACAGGAAAAAGAAAAGTTGGCACTGAGATCATTTAATTGTACCATTTAAAGTACGTTCCGAAGTGATTTACTAAAGAAAAGAAGTGATGTTGTTTGTTGTTCGTCCCACCATGTATTTCCCCGCAACCTCGTAGTTACTGGGCTACACCAGATCAGATATTTCAGATGCCCAATTCTCGGTAGGCGTTGAGCACAACAAGAGCTGTTTTGCCCTTGCCAAACCTGAAAACAAGGGATCAAGCGTGTTTAAGAATTTTGCCCCATTCTTGTATAGCTTTGAAAGATTGTTGCGAGTGGTTTATTGTTAGTGACGCCTAGGGGGAACCGGAAATCTGAACCAGTGTGCATGGGAACTGCTCG
Organism: Lepidochelys kempii; assembly: GCF_965140285.1. NCBI lineage: Eukaryota > Metazoa > Chordata > Testudines > Cheloniidae > Lepidochelys > Lepidochelys kempii. The sequence continues at coordinate 82,385,160 of NC_136386.1, forward strand.
GGATTTTGTTTGACCGCAGGGCTAAGGGGTCCCTCTCCCCCCACCCCCAGAATGGAAGAAATGAATAAACTGTGACCTTGTGAGAAGCTGGCGTAGCTAGTTGGGTTATTTACTTTGGATCATCTCTCCTGGCTGGAGCAGGTGCGGGCAGCACGGCGCATGGGGCACGCCAGTTAATCAGTTATAGTGAAAGAGCAACTGTCTGAAAGACGAGGAGAAGCAACTGAGTTCAGGGGCTAAATGAGCACCGATCCTGTGTAGAGTGAGCACCAGCCGTGTCCTGCCACAGCCGGGGGGTGCAGAAACAAATAGTTGCAAAGGAGAGTTTTCCAGCTGAAGGGCGTGTTCTCTGGTGACCCGAGAGCTGCTGAAACGATCCTTTCAGGACTATCGCCGAGGGAGAATGGGGCTGTAGCCTCCCCCGTCTTCCTGCTCCTCCTCCCCACGCTGGCCTTTGTTGGGATTCCAGCTGTGCGAGGAGTAGTGAGGGGCTCGCGTGGCTCGGCCCCAAGCCGCCTCTCTGATTGGCCGGTGGCGGGCAGGAATGAGCCAGGCACACTCCAAACCGGGCTGATAAGATAAAGCGTGCCAAGGGGGCACACGCTGTATTGATCAGGAAATCCCCATTGTCTCAGGCCGGTATATATAGGAGCTCAAAGGCGGTCGTGTGCCTGACGCAAAGCCTTCACTCTGCTGCACTTGAGAGGAGGCTGCTCCGCATCCCCAAGGGGTCAGAAGACGGGGAACCAATTTGGCTGGGCTCTTGCAACAGTGCAACTCCCACAGCGCCAGCTTCACCCCCGGGGGATCCAGGTAAGCGCCCTCTTCACTCTTTCTGCCAATAGCAGCGGGGAATTATTGCCCACTCGGATCTAAATCTGTATTTTAGGAGTACCTGGGCTCTCTCCCCCCACGCCCATAGCCTGCGCAGATCCAGGAGTCCCAGGGGACAGCTGCCTTGTTGCCCTGAATTAGACACAGGATCAGTCCCTAGAGTGTCTGTGTGAACAGGTTTTGTTGTGTAGCGTGCATGGAGCTGAATGGAAACTGACGATTCCCTGTGCGTTGGGTTTCCCTGCAGGATGTCTCCCAAGACCGATTGCTCTCCTGGTGCCCAGGTGAACAGCGAGGGGGATCAGTACTATGGTGTGTCTGACGATGAAGGCTCCGCTTCCTCCCTTGGCACTGGCAGCCTGCCTTCCTCTCCCAACCCTTCCCTGACTCGGCTGCAGGCAGGAGGCTGCCCTGCAGACGAGGGGCACGGGAGAGCCCCCCCTCCGGAGTGCCCGCAGAAGAAACAGAAGGCCAGAAGGGGACGCACAAAAGCCAAAAGCGAAGTGGTGCTGACGAAGCAGAAGAGGAACCGCAGGATGAAAGCCAACGACAGGGAGAGGAACCGCATGCACAACCTCAACTCCGCCCTGGATGCTCTTCGCAGCGTCCTCCCCACCTTCCCTGACGACGCCAAGCTCACCAAGATTGAGACGCTGAGGTTTGCCCATAACTACATCTGGGCACTGACCGAAACCCTGCGGATGGCCGACCACAGCCTCCTGAGCGTGGGGCAGCAGGAGCTGGCCAGGGAGCCTTTCCGGCAGCCCCCTAGCACCGCTTGCCTGCTGGAGCTGACCAGTCCCGGCAGCATCTCGCCTTGTGAATGGGACTCGCTGTACTCTCCATTCTCCCAGGCTGGCAGCCTGAGCCCCACTGACTCCCTGGAGGAAGGGCGCTCTTACCAGGCTGCGGACACCGCGGCCTGCCCCAGGCACAGCCCTCATGCCTTCCCAGAGTTTGTCTGAGGCCAGAACTGTGTTTTGGGGATTCCCCCCCCCACCCCTTCTCTTTCTTTCCCTTGACTTGTTTGCAGCTGCAAACACAAAAACGATGCACGGATGGTCAAACCATGCACCTCTTTGGACACGCACTGCCTCCCGACCCCAGGAGAGGAGAATGATCTTGGAAGTGACTCTGAAATCAGCTTTTCTCGCTTTGCCTTAAAAGATAATGGGGATCAACCCAATGGATATGCACTTTCCAGGGCTCCTGCTAGAGCCGGAGCACGTAGGGTGCGTTAGGAACTCTGAATGCTTAGAGAGGGATACTTTTTTTCTTTTTGTAATTGGGGAACCTCTCACTCACCTATGGGCGGTTTGGGTGTATGTGATCAATATTTCACCGGTTGGTAAGTTTCAGACAAAGTTCTTTTTGATGTAAGATGGTAGCACGTCTTTAAAAATCAAATTTTTGTACTTGGAAATGGTAAATTATATTAATTTTTTCACTGTTGGTATTTATTGATTATATTTCATAACGAATATATATTTTGTACATAAGATTATTTTTGGCACCGGTTTAAATGATTGTACTAAACAGGTTTGGTGATGTTAATTAAAAAACAAAAAAGGAAAATAAAGCCTGTCTCTTTTAGCGCTGTTATAGTATAGTGTCTTTTCAGAAGAATTTTTAGCACACACATTTGGGGGCTACCAACCAATGAGTCACCAAGGAGTTGAGCATGCTACTGTCCGTAGAATATTGCTCCAGGGCTCCACTTTAAATGCAGAAACAAAGAGAAACATAGGGATTTACATAATGCCTTTGATCCCTGCCTCCAACTCCTAATAGTCTCAAAATTTGCGGCCGATATTCTGTCCTGAAGTCGCACCAGGCTACCGCCATATCTCAGCGGATCTCCTCGTCCACTAAAAACACATGCAATCAAAGCTTCACACTGAACTCAGACTAAACGTAACAATCCTAGCTGCTTGGCTGTTGTGGGCACTTTTGTGTTTACACTTATGAAAACATTCTGGGAGAGTTATGCAGCTGGTATGCACGTTCCTTTCTGCAGTGTAAATCACTCACAGGGCGGCGAGCAGTTTTGAAAGTACCAAGTGCAACTGCTAAAAAACCGAGATCATCTTGATAAAACAATAACCCCATAAGACTCTTGCACTTACTAAAGCCACCACCATACGCCATTTATATATAAAACTCAGTCTAATCTCTTTCTTCTTATCATCTTTCACAAGTAATCCATTTCACTTCCCCTGAAGTTTTCTATTTGAATTCAGAGAGAAGATATATGGCACTAATCAAAACCCGGATGGGGGGAACAGCAAACAGACGAATGAAGGAAGGTGTTGTTTAATGCCTGGGGATTTAATCTAATAACACGAGATTAATGAGTTATTGGTGGCTTATTGCAATATTCAGTTATTTACAGGACGAGAAAAGTGTGCACCTGGAAACGTCAGGCTGAAAGTGTTATAGTCCCGCTGAATGAGAAATTCACAGCAGGAAGGAGGGTTAGGACAGTAATATATTTGGTTACTTTTTTTAAAAGTTGGGTTTTCTGGTGTAGCTGCTTCAACACTTGAGAAGTATTTTCATGAATGAAGGAGTAGATGATTTTTTTTTAAGCAAAATTGCCTCTTTCCCTATAAAATCACTATTTCCTAGTCTTTGGTTAGATATGAAATGATTTCAATATGTTTTTGATATTGTTGAACTTCCCCCACTTTTTACGCACAAAGATTCTAAACTAGTCTCCATCTGAACACAACTCATGCATTTGTAAAAAAGAATATTTCATATTTCATCCCCCCAAAGAGATCTAGGTTACTTATACACTATGGGCTAAAGCTTCTTGCCTTACTAGAAGTCCCCATTAACTTCAATGAGGATATTTTCATGAATAAGAGTAGCAGGATTTGTCCTAGGAATCACTTCGTCCTTAACTAAGATGCAGCTGGCTCTGGGGTGGAACGTGGTGAGTATTCAACTGGTCACAGTTTCCTCACAATGCACATCTTGGGACAGAGGATCCATAAATTATGGTATAAGAAGTAGAGAATTGTATAAACAGTTTTGTGGCCTTGTGGGCAGTCGGAATGTGCATTGTATAACCTTTCCCTAGATAAAACCAAAGACACAATTCAGCTTCTCTTCCTTCTGCAGCACAGTTAGACTTCTCGCTGGCTTTTATCCTGCTTGATGTGGAGTAATTGGAAATCATGACCCAACTCCTGCTTCCTTTACTCTCTCTATCATTGACTTCAGTGGGAGTTTTGCAAAAGGGGAGCAGAATTTGGCCTCATTATTGCGGTTTCAAATGCAGCTGCATCTCATCAGCATTTATACTCAGTATTCTAAGCATCTTTAAAATCCCTGAGGCGATTGCTCTACAGAATTCCATGGACTCTTTTCCCCGTGCCACTATCATTGGTTTAGCTGAACAGTTAAAAACGAAATAAAACATCTTCTCATTGCTGCTATCCCATGCTACAGATGTAAGTAACTTTCAGGAGCTGTGTGCAGATGAATGTAGCAAAGCATAGTTATTGCTTATAGTGAGAGTGCACTATCGGTATTTAAAGAGTGCTTTACAAACCATGCATACAGCTCCGTCCTTGCCCCAAGGAATTCCCATCACTCAGCCCAATGCAGTGACACAGCACTGAATGACGCTGAAGGTGGGGAAGCAGCTCTAAGGATCAGTGTGGGCAGGTTTAAAGTTTGTCTCTTACATTAACTCGGTGCAAAATAATAAAATCTGAAACACGCTCCCGGGGACGGAGCCCTGGGGGATTTTGCAGGACCCAGACTCCAGCTCGCTGCCATGTCTTCCATTCCTTGCAACTGGAAGCACCCTAGCTTTGTCAAGCGACTTTACAAAATCGAGTTGCTAATTACAGTGTAGAGTTTCTCCAGTCCCCATGGGTTTTGTCTGGGGCTTAGACTGGTTATAAAATGCTGTCTGAAAACATGAATCTTGTATTTTTTCCCCCTTCCAGGGGCTCAATTTGTAGTTGGTAGATTTATGGCCGCTCTTTATTTCCTCTTCTCCGCAGATTCTCGGAAAGCATTCTCCCCCTGCCCCATTGCAATGTGGCCGAGAAACAAAGAGGTGCTGCTGGGCCAAAAGGCTATTGTGATGCTAATTGTTGTCAGCTGAGCCGATTTGCAAGCAGCAAAGAGACGCTATTGAGGCAATTTGTAGAACAAAAGAAATTTGGGTATTGGGAACAAAAACGCACGCACAGCCCCCACAGAAAAGGCAACAGTGAAAAATAACCGCTCGGGCTGGGAGCCTCTTCTCAGCTATTGTCACTGAGCCCCCGCCCCTCGGAGCAGCGCTCGCTCTTCACCGGCGCCCTGGACAGCCTGGCCCCAGGGGCTGTCGGAATGAAGCGTCCTAGGCCACTGCCCTTCCTCTCCGAACTCAGCGCGTGGGGAGAAAAGGGGCCCCTGGAAAGTCAGGAGCCGATGCAGCCGTTCCTAGGGCAGAGGCTGATTTGAAGGGTGAATTATAGAATCATAGAATATCAGGGTTGGAAGGGACCCCTGAAAGTCATCTAGTCCAACCCCCTGCTCAAAGCAGGACCAATTCCCAGTTAAATCATCCCAGCCAGGGCTTTGTCAAGCCTGACCTTAAAAACCTCTAAGGAAGGAGATTCTACCACCTCCCTAGGTAATACATTCCAGTGTTTCACCACCCTCTTAGTGAAAAAGTTTTTCCTAATATCCAATCTAAACCTCCCCCACTGCAACTTGAGACCATTACTCCTCGTTCTGTCATCTGCTACCATTGAGAACAGTCTAGAGCCATCCTCTTTGGAACCCCCTTTCAGGTAGTTGAAAGCAGCTATCAAATCCCCCCTCATTCTTCTCTTCCGCAGACTAAACAATCCCAGTTCCCTCAGCCTCTCCTCATAAACCATGTGTTCCAGTCCCCTAATAATTTTTGTTGCTCTCCGCTGGACACTTTCCAATTTTTCCACATCCTTCTTGTAGTGTGGGGCCCAAAACTGGACACAGTACTCCAGACGAGGCCTCACCAATGTCGAATAGAGGGGAACAATCACGTCCCTCAATCTGCTGGCAATACCCCTACTTATACATCCCAAAATGCCATTGGCCTTCTTGGCAACAAGGGCACACTGTTGACTCATATCCAGCTTCTCGTCCACTGTCACCCCTAGGTCCTTTTCCGCAGAACTGCTGCCTAGCCATTCGGTCCCTAGTCTGTAGCTGTGCATTGGGTTCTTCCGTCCTAAGTGCAGGACCCTGCACTTATCCTTATTGAACCTCATCAGATTTCTTTTGGCCCAATCCTCCAATTTGTCTAGGTCCTTCTGTATCCTATCCCTCCCCTCCAGCTTATCTACCGCTCCTCCCAGTTTAGTATCATCCGCAAATTTGCTGAGAGTGCAATCCACACCATCCTCCAGATCATTTATGAAGATATTGAACAAAACCGGCCCCAGGACCGACCCTTGGGGCACTCCACTTGATACCGGCTGCCAACTAGACATGGAGCCATTGATCACTAGCCCAGGACGCCCCCTCTTCCCGAGCTACCCACGCTCTAACCCGGCCCTCGCTAGCCGAGCTGTCCCGCTCTCCGCCCCGCGGCTTGCGGGAGCTAACTCTCTCTCAGGCCGTTGGTAGAGCTGGCTGCCGCTCGGAGGACTGGGGGCAGCGTCCCATGGCCCAGCTGGCACAAGACTCCCCCGGCGTAGCTCTGGGAGCCCCCAGCTTCGGGAGGGGAGTTCTCTGTTGAGAAAGGGGCACAAGGCCCCTGCCCATTTATTGCTCCTAGGCCTTGCAGGGCCCTAGCGCAGTGTGGAGGGCGCTTTAAAGCTGTTTGTCCTCAATTCTTCTCGCTCTTTTCTACCCCCCCCCCCGCGCCCGGCTCCAGGCACCAGCCTCTTCCCCCCCCCCCCATTGCGTCTGCTAGTGAGTGCGCGCAGTTCAGGAAGAGGTGCGGGTGAGAGAGGGAGGAGAGAGACGCTGAGGGTGGTAGGATGGGGCTGAGGGGCGGGAGAGCGGAGGTGGGGAGAGAGAGTGGGGGGTGAGGGGGAGTGGCGTCTGTGGGGCATGGGGGAGGGGGAGGGAGAGCGGGGGTGTGGGGGCGGTGAGGGTGTATATACGAGGGGTGTGGGGTGTCTTTATGTGGGGGGGACGTTGGCGTGGGTGAGGAGAGGCGGAGCAGGGCTGTTGTGAGGCGCACTGGAGTGAGGAGGGGTGGCGGCTGTGGGGTGTGTCCAGGGGTGAGAGGAAGGGGAGGTGTGGGGTACACGCACGCGGGGCCAGGCGGCGACGGGGTTGCGGGTGTGTATGTGCCAGGTGATGGGGAGGGTGAGGGCCTCTACCAGGCGTCGGCATCTTCTGTGTCATTTAACAGCAGCCAGAAGAGTCCCTCGCATTGACTGCGGGCTTCATCGAGCACCTCCCTCAGGTGCAGGGCCACGCTGCAAGGAGCTGGCCAGCATGTGGCTTGTGCTGTTCCTCAGTACGCGCGGGTCCCCTTTGGTCGATTGCTTCACTTCCCGCCTCTTTCCTTCAGACCCTTACAAAGGCTGCGCCCGGCGTGAGGCCCGCGACGCCCTTCCCGCCTCTCGGGCAGCGCCGCTGCGTGCGCCGGCCTGGCGCAGACCGGCTCGGCGGGAGGGTCCCCGCGGCGGCGGGGGGCGGGAAGCCAGGCCCTGCCCAGCCCTCGCTGCCGGCTTTGGGGCGCCTGGAGCAGCTTCGCTCTCCGCGGGGTTCGCTGGCCGCTCGCAGTTCGCCCGGCCGTGCCTGTTGCGCAGCCGCGCGGCTCTCGGTGCAGGGCTGCCTGCGCCGCCCAAGACTGGTGCTTGGAGCAAAACCGGGGGCGGGGGGAAGACACTGGCCATGGTGCTGAAAGCCGGGAGCCGTTCCCGTGACTGGCCGGAGCAGGCAGGGCAGCGGGTGTGCGGGCAAGTGGGGGCTGGAGGGGGTGGTGGTTTGGGATTAAGCTGCCAGCCCCTCGTCAGGAGCCTGCTCGCCTTTCTGCTTCCAGGCGAGTCGCCATTTACACGCTCCGCGGGCCAGAGTCAAACCAAGGCCTGCCCTTTCCTTTGAAGAGTTGTTGTTTGTTTAAACGAGTTTATAGAAAGTTTCTGTCACTTGCTTTGAACTCGGTGCTGGAAATGAGTTGGCTCTGGTGGGGCTTCCCCGCCCCTGTGTTAGAGACCTGGGCGCGCACGGGCAGGAATAGTGCCGTGTGATGCTAGGCCCACTGCCCGATCAGAAAAAGTTGTGGGGGCACTGTGGTTTTTAGGGACTGGCAATCGGTCCCATCCTCTCCTCAACTAGCTACTCTGCCCCAGCAAATGAACTCTTCCCCACCGTGACCCGGCACTATTTTAGGAGAATATGCATCTGGAAGCACCATCAATCCGCCTTAGCTCCCCTCCCACCTCCCCGGCCTGCACCAGTTGCTAGCACGCAGCTCCCAGCCGCTGCTAGCATTTGAAGATTTGATTCGGCAACCAGGGACTCAGAGAGCTGGTAGCTGGGGCAGCGATTAGCGCGGCGCTTTGCTGCTCACTGTCTCACTGCAGGGCTGGGGCCTGCTCCAGGCATGGGTCTGGGGCCTTCCTCTTTCTGTGAGTTCCCCCTCTACTGGCAACCCAGGGCGGGGAGCAGCCTGGGACCTCCCTCTTTCATTGGCATTATGGAGTGCAGTGGTGTTGGTCCACTCCTCTGCCTGCACAGTGGATTGGGAAGCCACTAGGAAGGTAATTGGGGCTGGTAGAGGGGAGGGGAGAGAAAGCATGTGTCTAGGTGTGAGTGGGGTGTTATATTCCTGAATGACAGGTTTCAGAGTAGCAGCCCTGTTAGTCTGTATCCGCAAAAAGAAAAGGAGTACTTGTGGCACCTTAGAGACTAACAAATTTAGTTTATGCTCAAATAAATTTGTTAGTCTCTAAGGTGCCACAAGTACTCCTTTTCATATTCCTGAATGCTACCCATCCCCCACCTCCTTAGTGAAAGGCCTAATAGCATTACTCTTTCTGGCTCCTTAGTATTTTAGTTTCCACACTGAGCGTCTTTTGACCCTTCCCCCCCAGTTCAGCTTGTCTCTGGTATCCGCCTTATCTAAGACTGTCCCAGTGCCCTTTCAGTATGTGGATCAGGAAAAGAAGGATAAAAAATTATGACACTTACACTCTCAAACAATGGCTTGATCAAAATTGCACTTTTGCAAAAGTCATGGTGTAAAGTTCCATGTTTGAATGAGTGACAGAAGGGGAAAGAGCCCTACAATGCAACAAGTCACAGGTATTAGAGGAGGCCTGGAGGGTGATTGTTTCGTAAACTAGTTGTTTTTCTAGAAAGAGTTCACTTACGTGGGTTTTACTGTGTTGCAGCTCTTTTCTTTGGAGATTTAGGACGTCTCTGGTCTTTTAGCCTTGGTTCTGTGCACTGGCAGGGAAATTTACAACCACTGGAGAACTAGTGACTGCTTTAGGGTCTTGAATGCATCTTTTTTCTTTGCCTCCACATTATTAGGTTAATCATTGCTTGAACTGGTTGCTATGGTTTTGGCAAACCTTTGGAGACTTGATAATGAACACTGAAAGACTCCTTTTCCATTTATCTTTTTTTCAGTGTTTAGTGCATGATGGTTTCATTTCTGTTCACTAGGCTGTCTCAGATCTGGTGTCCCACCATAATAACTGAGGCTTCTTTAATGGCCTGTGCACTTTTGGATGTACAATAAACAGGTGGCCATTTGAAATGCATCCATTCCAAAGATACAGAAATTTACAGAATCTCCTGCTCATATAAATTTACAGAATCTCCTGCTCAAAATATAAATATTTTGAAGACTATTTAGCATGTGTTCTGACAGATTTAGTTGCTGAGAAACTTTAGTTGCTGAGAAACTTGCAGGACTGACTTTTATTTTTGAAGACAGTCAATCCCTTGTAACATACTTACATTTTTTGTGCCTGAGACACACACTTCTAGGTAATCTCTCTCTGTTTAGATAAAAGGATTTGAACAATGAAAGAATCATATGGAAACCAGAGGTGGCTGCATTTCAGTGGTGGGAGAATGTAATCCTTTATAGATTATGCTTTGTAAAGCATTTAGGGATGCTTTGGGATGAAATATGCTATGTAAAGACAAGACAATATATATTATGAAGGTGGGGATGCTTTAAACATCTCCAATTCAAACTCTCTCTTTCCTTAATGGTACATTTTTGGCTTGTTCTGGGTTTTTATATTAGTTTTCAGCCATAGAAGATTTGTTTTTAGGAACCACAGGCTTATTTTTCAGGCTGCATACAGTATTTAGCATTAGAGCAGGCTGGCTCATTGCTTGTAGCTGTAGATTCTTACATATAGATTGCTTATATATGTTTCTATCAAGATGACAAAAGGACAGTAAAAATAATGAACAGTGAAAACAGAGAAGGTAAATAATTTACATGAGTAAAATAATAAGCAAGTCTAATTATTAAAAGGCCTTGCCAAAGCTCATGACAGGGGAGCACAAAGCTGAGTAGTGGAAATGTTGGGGTTATTTTCCTATGAGAAACTTCATCAAACTTTTCTATGCTGATCCCTGCTCCAGGAGAAAGTAGCTGGATCAAATCATGTCAGATAACTGAGAAACAATTTATCTAGATTCCCATATTTCCAAGACAATTTATTTGACCTATGGCCTTCAGTCTCTGCTTAAATGTAGACTTAAGGGAAGTGCCTTCCCCAATATGCTGTATACATCTGGCATGTCTGTTCAGTCCCCATTAATAGAAAGCATCAAATTTTGTGAACTAGTCTCCAGTCCCTTCATATAATTAATTATAGATTAGCTGTCATTTCAACAAGTACGTCAAACCGTCTTGCATTTTCTGTACATCCTTCTTATATAAACCAGTTCTGTATTTAATCTGAGATACCACCACTGTGAAATATGTCTCCCTCATGTTTGTATTTTTCCCCAACCAATATTTAGCAGGGCTCTTTAATTATGAATAATTAATTAAGGAGAGGCCTTCATGCGTAATCTGCAAATTTATACGCTTACATCTTAAAGAGAAAGGTTTCCTCCTCAGTGAGGAAAAGGTCTAAAGCCCATAGCTGTAAAGGCTAAGAATCAGGATACTTTCACATGGGCAGATTTCAAAAGTCTCTCTTTTTTTCCAGCTATAATGACAATCCAAAGAGTTCCTGATAGGGTTTTAAAAGATGCTTATTCATTCACTGTCCACCAACCATGAAAATCCAGCTCATTTGTTTCCATTCTTAGTGCAAACGACCTCACAGGGTTCAGTTCAAGCTGAAGCCTGTTGCCCAGAACTTGTCACTCACACTTTTAACTTCTTTTTGTTGGGCTCCTTTTATTTAATTCTTCTGGGTCCCCACCTCCTTCACAGCCCCACCCTCTTTCCTAATCACAAAAAGAAGTCTGGAAATCTCTTTAAAGCTGCGGAGCTCCCTTTAAAAATCAATACAAAAAGCAATAGCTGAAAAGAGATCACAAGTATGTGTAAGATAGAAACTTCATTCTGTCTGGCCAGTGGACTCTACACACTAAAGGATTTAGAAAAGAAAATAGATCTGCTGCATGCCACAGTGCCTGAAAGCTGAACAGTTATGACCAGGAACCACTAGCTCTTTGGATATGAATCAAGTGTCACACTGTTAACATGAGTTGTTTTTTTTTTTTTTTTTGTATGAAAGGATGTGTAATTTGAGGGTTTAAGCACATTTTAAGGAAAACACAGCAGGGTTCTTCAAGAGCAGAAATGAAGGTTCAATGGAAGTGTCTGGAAGGGTAAAAGCATCCCAGTGCACTGGGGGCAGAGTGAGAGTGTGGTTAGCTCGTATCAGCAACAGCACTGAAGGGCTCCCTGTTGGGAAGGATCACAGCACATTTTGGCCTCATGTCTCTGTTTGTTCCACTTGTCAGCAAAGAATAAGGAACCATCTTATCTTTCAGAAGGTGGATTTTCTTTTCAGTTTGGTGTTATTGGATGTTTTGGCGTATTGTGAGTAATGAGTGTTCTTGCTTTCTCAATGAAATCATCACTTGTATTCCTCTTGGTGTCCCAAATGACTGTTCTTTTTGATGGCTAATAGTCCATATTAGAGAATGAACAAGTTGAGAAGTCAGTTCACCTGAGTGTTGTGGATGCATTGATCCAGAAAAACACAGGTTTGTATTTGGTGTAGAGAATCTGACTAGAACCTGTTTATGAACATCTAAGCAGGGTCTGTGTGAAAAAAATGACAATGTTTGGTGGGAATATTAACTTTATTTCCAACATGTGGACATTTGACCAAACCTCACCACTCTGTGAAGGATAAACATGGTAAGAGTCATGACCTCTTACTTCATTCCTTTATATTGGAGTCTTAAAGTGGGACTTTCAAAAGCACTCAGCATTGGCCTAATTCTGTTCCCAATTGACTTCACTGGGAGCAGTAATATCTTTTGGAAGTCCTACAATTCATGTTTTATTGTGATTTCTAGAATACTATCTGTGAAGGTATCTGAGTCAGATGATTGGCTGCCTGTGGTATAATAGGAAAAAAATCTACACTCCGCTAGTTTTACAACAGTGTGCAGGTCAATGTGTCTGTTTTGAAGCAGTCATTTAAAGATGCAGCTAACACTCAGGAAATCCTGGCAACTGATTGAACTGAATGGAAAATTGTAGTGGGAAGAGAATGGTCATCTTCTAGAAGTCTGAAATGGAGAACTTCACACTGTTAAACGCTTGTTATAATGCAAAACACGTTGTATTCTTTTCTTTCCCCCCATCACCATGCTGCTTTGCTTTCCTCTAGTATATTATAAGCAGAGGTAGGCCTGAGCGAAAAGTACAGATCTGAGCAGCCCCAAACTCTGGGGAAGCTGGATTCAAATGTGGCTCAGTATAAAGCCCATCTCAATAGCAAGGGTCAAAGATGACAATAAATGTTTACTATCTCTGTATCTCATGGTAAGATTTTAGATGGAAGAAGCTCACATTTATGGTAGTTCATACACATCACAATGGTGATTTTCAAAGGCACAAAGGGGAGCTGGGCACCCAACTACTACTCATGGCTTTGAAAATCTGTCCCCATGTTTCCCTTTGATCTATCCACTCATTTGTCAGGTAATCATATTCTGTACAGAGTTTGCTTTCTAGCTGCCTCTAGCTGTTTTTTTAATTTGTTCTTGGTTATATCTTTTATTGCTGTTGTTGGCAGTTTGATCCATTCTACACATTATAATTACTGTATGGGTAAAGCAATTCCTCATTACTGTTTTAACTCCATTTTGTACCTTCAGCTCATGCCTTCTGTTTGAACTCATCATCCTTCCATGAAATAGTTCAATGGAATTTATCTTCCCAATACTCATCAGAATGCCGCACACCTCAATCAATTACTGTCTTTTCTAATGGATATAAATGGAGCTTTCCTACTCTCTACACAACACTAAAACCCCTGAGACCCTTTATTATCTTTGTTGCTCATTTGGCTTTTAATTTAAAAATATTTACACCATTCCATGTATGGTAGAGAGACATCTGCACAGTCATGAACTTTCCCCTTTCCTTTCCAAAAGAAACAGACTGGAACCGAAGAAAAAAAATCTTTACCTGCCAGGTACCAATCCATCACCCATAAATACTTCGGAAAACAAGGAGTGTCAAATCCATCTGGTTAGCATCTGCAGGTAGAGTGAAATGGGGTCCCTACCTCTGATTTTGCTCAATCCTTTTGCTTGGTCAGCAAACAGCTTGTTTTAAATACAGAGACCTCATGTATGTGGGACAGAAGAAGATTAATTAAACAGGTGCTTTAAGCCCAGAGCTGGAAAATTCACTGATAACGTTTCTAACTGAGATACGGCTAAGTCTAACTTAGTTACAACCACTGTTGTATCCACCTGGAGAGTGTGCCTGGGTATGAGTAACATGCAGGGGGGAAACAAAGGATATGCTCTTCTTTGGGAAGGAGCAAGGACTAGTTTGTTTGTTCTGCATTATAGATTCTACCTGAGGAAGCTGACTAGTTTTCAGGTTTACAGTGCTGTGAGACAAGAAGGAATGAGAGGAAGATAGAGTAAAAGAAAAGAAAAACATTGTTTTCTTCTGGGTGGTGGAGAGGGGTTTGTGGAATAATGCATCAGTGTGCTCTCTACTCTGGAGAACTGAGCTGAAATCTTGGATTAGGTCACTGGCGAAGGTGAGTATCTAGGTCTCAGAATAAGGCCTACTGAGCTTTTGTCTGCATTACACTTCTTCCCTGCCCTCTGCCCTCCCACAGTTTGGCACAATTTAAAATGATTGTGGGTTTTTCCTCAACAGAGACTCAGAAGTTGAATACCAAGTAGCGTGGGAGGGCAGCAGGATTGAAGAGATTTCACAGTACTGTGTAAGGATCAATGACTGGGACAGCAGGGATGCTGCAGGTCAGAACTGAGAAGGATATGGGAACCCAGAACTGAAACAGCTAGAGTGTTCCATGTCAGGAAGGAGATGCATTGACTGGAGCTGTGTGGGTGAAGCTTACCCAGTGCTTGCCCACTCAGGCCATGTCTATATTACAAAATTAAGTCGACTTTATGTAAGTCGACATCGAGCCTCCAATTTAAGCAAGTCAATCTTGGATGTCTACACTATGCTCATTGTGTCGGTGGAGTGCATCCTCACTATCAGGGCTTGCACCGACGCACGGAACACTGCACTGTGGGTAGCTATCCCACAGTGAATGTAGCTGAGCGGAATTTTGGGTAGCCGAGTGAAATTTTGGGTTGGGCTTGAAATGCATTACGGGACCAAAATATTGGCCTGGGTGATTATGGGAACATGGCGTTAGCCTCCCATGATGCACTTACCTCTCTCCCTCCCTTCTCCCCTCCCTGAAATCAATGGCAAACAAACCAAGCCTTTTTCACGCTTTGTTGCATAAGCCTGGGTTACCCACCCAGATGCCATAAGCACGATAAGCATGGACGCTGCTCAGCTGTACGGTATTGTGAGCATCACAAACACCTCGCACCTTATCCTGCAGTATTTACACAGCTGATACAGGAGCTACTGTGTGGAACAATGTGATGCCACACAAACAGCTCTGCTGGAAAACATAGAGCGGAGCAATTCGCAGTTGCTGGCAACAGTCACGCATCACCTTGACATGGCTGAGCGCTGATTCTGGCCCAGGAAACAAGCACTGACTGGTGGGGACCACATTGTTATGCAGCTATGGGATGATGAGCAGTGGCTGCAGAACTTTAGAATGCATAAGGCCATTTCCCAAGAACTGTGTGAAGAACTGTCCCCAGCCCTGAAGCACAGCAATACTAAACTGACAGTTGAGACGTGAGCGGCAATAGTGCTGTGGAAGCTTGCAACTCCAGACTGCTACTGGTCAGTGGGACATCAATTTGGAGTGGGTAAATCTACCATGGGATTTGTTGTGATCCAAGTTTGCAGAGCCATTAACAGACTTCTGCTAAGAAGGGTAGTCACTCTGGACAACATGCAGGACATAGTGGATGGTTTTGCCACAATGAGGTTCCCTAACTGTGGTGGGGCAATAGACAGAATGCATATCTTCATCTTGGCACCAGACCACCTTGCCAAAGAGTACATAAACTGCAAGGGGTACTTCTCAATGGTGTTGCAAGCGCTGGTGGATCATATGGGCCATTTCACCAACATCTATGTGGGATGGTCATGAAAGGTGCATGACACATGCATCTTTAGGAACACAGGTCTGTTCAGAAAGCTGCAAGCAGGGACTTTCTTTCCAGACTGCAGAATAACCATTGGTGATGTTGAAATGCCAGTCGTGATCCTGGGAGATCCAGCTAACCGCTTTCTCCCATGGCTCATGAAGACATAGACTGGCAGCCTGGACAGCAGTAAGGACCAGTTCAACCATAGGCTGAGCAAGTGCAGAATGGTGGCGGATGTGCCTTTGGATGTTTAAAAGGTTGCTGGCACATTTTGCTTACTAGGTTAGATCTCAGTGAAAGCAATACCCCCATTGTTATTGATGCCTGCTGTTTGCTCCATAATATCTGTGAAACAAAGGGAGAAAAGTTTCCACCGGGGTGGGAGGTTGAGGCAGATCTCCTGGCAGCCAATTTTGATCAGTCAGACACCAGGGCAATAAGGAGAGCACATCGAAGGGCTCTGCATCTTTGTGAGGATTGGAAAACCAGTTTCAGCAATGAGCCAGAGTAACGTGACACTTATCTGTGTTGTTCCTTACCAAACTGATTCCTCCATTGAATTGTCTCCCCTGTAAGCATCACGCCCACCAACCACCATGTGTTGAATGAATAAACAGCCTTTTCTCCTCAATCCGTTAACTGTTATTATGCACACAAATGCAGAGAGACAGCAAAAGAAAGTAAGATAACTTGAAGCAAAAGGGCTGATAACACTGTGGGGGGAGAAACAAGGAAAGTTTGCTTACAGATGCACTGCAATAATCAAAGGTGTGGGAATGGGCACCTTCTGGTCCTTGTACCCTCCTGTGGTGTTGAGTGCAAGGGATACTGAACTTTCCTTCCCTCACCCCCATAGGATGTTTGTGGAAGGAGGATGTAGAACTGGGCCATGATGGCAGCAAGTTCAACATAGGCTGCAGAGGGACTCTAGTATCCAGCTGCCTCTCTTGAACCTCAGCCATACGTCTCAATATGTCTGATTGCTCCCTCATAATCTGCAGCATCTCTTCCTGCATGGCACGCTCTTGTTCCCTGCATGCTGTCCTGTCCTCCCTGTCCATATCGAGGTTCTCGGACAATGTAATCCTCCATGCTCTGAGCTCTGTCTTGTCGCTCTCTGAGATGCGCATTAACTCATTGAACATGTCCTCCCAAGTCTTCATTTTCCACCTTCTATACTGGGAAAGTCTCTGTCTCGGTGTGGAGGATGCACTGATGGACAAGATTTCAGCTGCAAGGAATGCAAAGCACAAGGGTAGCATTGACAGTGCATACATTGTTTCTGGGGTGCAAGGTTAATTTTTTTATAACAAAAACACCCCTCAATACACTTCACTGCAAGCCACAACATAATCACAACCGCTTACAGGCCACTTAGGTCAGCGGAAGGGACTCAGTAGAGTAGAGACATACATTATTAGATCAACCTAATGCGGCTTATGTGGACCTACATTTGTAATGTAGACCATGCCTCAGTGACCAGATTTTGGCTTTAAGCCACTAGCCACATTTGAGGGGTGTGGTCAGAGGCTGTACAGCAGGAAGCCCCAAATGATTTCTAGCTGACTCAGCCACATTCCACGAGGGGGACAGGACACATGGTGGAGCAAAGCACATATACTCTATTGTAGCAGTCAGCATGTATTCTCCCCATAGATTAGGTCAGCTGTGCTGACTGGTGTGGAGTGGGGTGGGGGTGGAGTGGGGGCTAGGGGTGGGGCAGCCTGTGCCTCCCGCATAGGCAGCAGCGGTAGTCTAGAGCAGTGCATTGTGATTATGGCAGGCTCCTGCACAGGGATGTGAAGGATGTGAGATGGCTCCTTGTGCTGTCTTTCTGCTCCCCTTGCGCACCTGCACAGGATAGCCACAATCTGTCCCTTCATCTTGCTTTAGGGTCTGATCCTGGAAAGAGATCTTCAAGAACAGAAGCTTATGCCTGCATAGAGCCCCATTGACTGTAATGGGTCTTGTCTCTTCATGTGCCCATATAGGTTCTTGCTTGCAGATCCCTTTGCAAGGTTTGACCCTTGGCCATACTATCAGCTTCTCATTTTCTTGAGAACCACATTCAGGCACATACACAGAAACACACATGAAACTAAAACAAAAGTACCTTCAACTTTAACATGCCTTGGAACTGTTCATTTAATGAATTATTTAATACCTCTCGCTTATATAACACTTTTCATCAGTCAATCTCAGAGGGCTTTACACAGGAGGTCAGGATCATTATTGCCATTTTTACAGATGCGGAAACTGAGGTGCAGGGAGGTGAAGTGACTTGCCCAAGATCACTCAGCAGGCCAATGAGAGATGTGATGGATAAAAAGTAGTCCGGTTAAGCAGGATGTGACTGAGATGTTAATGGAATCTTTTCAGTTGGGGTCCTAATCTGGCACTGTTTTGACTGAGTAGATCTCTGTATGTAAGTTAGAGAAGTACCACAGTAGTTTGGTAAAGCCAGCAGGGACGCTAATGGAAACTCTTTGTGTTTATATGTAGGAAAGCCAGTGGGCACTCATATGATGGACTGACTTCATGAGCTACAATCCTTCTTGCCCAAATCTTCCCAAGCAAGCACCTAAAAGAGATACTATAAATGAACTATAGCTGTGCATCACATCTTTGACCACGATCATTCATGTGGCAAGGTAAGAAAAACTGATGCACTTTTTCCTGTTAGCTATCAGTGAACTGCACTTCTTTCTCTTTATTTTGAATGTTTCTTTCAATAGATTGAAGGTGTGAAAACGAAGTATCTGAGTTGTTCTCCCACCTGAGAGATGTATGAAATGACACACATTAAAAGTGACAAATCCGCCAAAGGATTTGGAGACTCTTGAAATTAATAAATACTTACATGTTAATATTTTCATTATACCATGTATTTTAGCAATTTACCGACCTCACAGGGGTATTGAAGATTAATCTTTGTGAAACCACATATTATATTATTTATTTAGATCAGGATTTTCAAAGTGGCCTAAGAGAGTTAGGCTTCTATATCTCATTGACATTCAATGGGAGTTGGATGTATGATTTTTTTTAGACTGCTTCGAAAATGATGATTTGTAACCCATTAACAAATTAGCCTCCAAAGGAGTGCCCTGAAAGGTGGGAGTATATTTGAATGTCCACTCATGTCACTGCTTTGAAGATGGAGGAAGTGTTGCCCCTCTTTTAGCCTGCAGACATTTTCAACATAAAAATTAAACCAGGAGAAGAAAACGCCACTTTGAGAAATGTAATTTTTTTTAAAAGCATAAGCATCTAACTCACTGAGGTCTCTGTGCAGCATGACTGAAGCTAACATCTTACATTCTTTTTTTAGTAGCTAAGATTCCAGTTTCTAATAGAGTTTATCAGCTTTGTGGTTAACCTTATCATGGCTTCACTGATTGAGACAGACCGTGACAAAACAGGACTTTCACAGTTTACATAGTCTGATCTTATGAGTTAAACCTTTCCTGCAACTGCATCTCATCCCTTTTCTATCCAGAAGATAGATAGATAGATAGATATTATACACAAACACACACACACACACACACACACACACACACACACAGAGCATGTAGTGGTGGCATCCATATGATAAATTGCATTTATCATTTGTGGTCTGGCCAATAATCCATCTCCACTAGGTCTAATCGTAGAATTCCATTCTGAGGAACTGTTTCAGATAGTTGCCATTATAACAGTTACAGTAGCAACAGTAGGGAAAAAAAAAAGAAAAAGAAAAAAAAAGCCAAAGAAATGTTTCCTCTCCCCTCCAATGCATGTAACAAATTACACCTGCCTGAGGCACAGCATGGGCAATAGACTCTTCTAGACCAGTGACACGTTCAAGTCCACTTTCTTGTGAGCCTTTAGGGCTAGAACTGGGGAACTTTATATCATTGGAAAGAGGAGATTTCTAGCTTTCCAATGGGACATACAGCATTAATTTTATCAGGCTTCATAGAAAAACTGTTTTAAGGTAAGACTTAGAGAATTTTAAAATTTGTTAGGCCTGATTTTATTCTCACTTATATCACCGTAGATAGAGAGTAACTTGATAGAAGTCCCATGACTAGATTATTGGGTCCAGCCAAGCCCAGTTCAGCATAGTACCTGAAGAAAAGGGGGCCAATGGTGGCTGTATGCCTGTTTCCTGGGATAGTCTCACATCTGGAATTGTGTTATGCTAATTGTTGTGTAAGCTTGTGAGCCCTCTGCTCCAAAGCCACTAGGGCAGGGGAGCAGTTTGTGTTAAAGCAGTAGAAAGCATGCACGTGTGTGTGGTAGTTAATGGAGACTGGAACTGGGGTGCAGGAGCCCTGTGTCAAAAGGGCCTTTGCATCGGACAGTCTGAAAGTGTGTGCGTGTCAGGAGGCCTCTATGCTTAACATTATTTCTATAGAAGCTAAAGAAACCAACCCCAAACCCTCATACAAACAAGCCAAGAAAAGGTCGATTTAGCCCTTAATGTGAGGCAGCCGGCTTGGTGTCTGACCTTGTGGCTCTGGTAATGATTTAACTCCCTGAACGAGACATTCGTAAACCTGTCAGGAGTGAGGTTCTTGCTCCCTGTCACTGTGCAACTCCAGCCAAGCACTCTAACTAAGGGGGAGGAATAGAGGGGGAAACCTTCAGCTCACGGACATAGTCTCTGTCCTCAGGGTCCCCCACCTGGCCTCCCTTCAGCCATCTGCTCTGGCTGGCTGGTTCTATTGATCAAATTCCACTCAATAGCCCTACTCTCCGGCTAGACTGGGCAAAGCCAAGGTTTCAACCTCCCTCCCCATTAATGATTCCAGAGGGACTGCTGACTTAAAATTTATCACTACTCCTTTAAAAATAAACCATTATTTATCTCCCCTCTCCCTCTCTTTTTCTCCCTCTGTCTCTTTCTTAAAGCTCTGGTCTTTCATCATTCTGACCAGTGACTTCCAAACACTCCCCCCTCCATTTTCTTTTGGTTATACGAGGTCTCCCCCACCTTCCCTTGGGTGATTGATGATTGTTTCATTATTGCTACTGACATATATATTTTCCTGTTATTTCTCTGAGATTGTATCTATCCCCCGCCCTCTTCCTCACTAGCCTCCTGCTATGATATGTAAGTGGCTGTCTGCCCAGCCTCTCTCCAGTTCATCCATAGCCCAGGCCACAATAAAGCTGATCCATAACCTCCAAAGCATCAGGAAACATCTTTTGAAATGGCTCTTCCTAAGAGAGATGGAATTCTGATGGTCACACATGCAAACTTTGACACCCTGGAGAACTGTAGGCACTAAACAATATTTTAAATTGTGCTGCAACTGAGTTAGAGCTGGGTTCACACTAATGAAAAGTATGGGTTTCAGTTTAAATAAATACCAAAAATATTAGATGCTTATCTTGATATGGGCACCTACATGACTTGATATAGTCTCTTTTAATACATCCTAACTACCAGTGACATGGCCTGAAACAGAGAATAATGTATTCTGTTTGTTGCACGGCCTTCTGTATATGTCATGTTCCTTACAGGTTCAAAACCCACCATTACTGCATCCACCTCTTGCCAAATAATGAACTCTACAGTATAGTGTTAACTTCATGTAATTCCTACATATGCAATTATGCCCCATCCTCTGGAAGGCATAATTGTAAGGCCCATGTAAGCCATGCTGAATTTTGTTCACAAAATGGTTTTCAAACTGAACCCTGATGGCAGGCTCAGAGGGATTGGAAGAAAACCAACTTTTTTTGAGAGGTACTTGAAGGTACAAGATAGAAAGAACATCCCACCCCTAAGCTCTACTGTTCCCTCCATCCTGTAACAAGCCTTAGGACTTCTTTACCTTCAGCATCTTCAGGGGAGTCTGGCAACTTATCATCAGGAAGGCTGTCAGGTTGGAGCAACAGAGCATGGCATAGGGAAGGGAGGTTTGCTAGCTTCATAGTTCTGAGAGAATCTTAGGCTTATGGTCATTGAACTTTCATGAGCATGGGTTGAGGTTAATGCATGCAGGTCTACCTGGAACCAAGGCTGATTTTAAGTGCTTTGTGTTTTGAGTCAAAACATTTTGCAGAGCTCTAATAACTGTACTCTTATTTTTTTTCCTGTTATGATAATTTATTATGTATCCCTCCGTGATTTTTTAATTTTGAAAGTGATCATCTTTGAAATCATGTTTGTCAGGTACCCACTCTGTTAAATGTTGTGGTTAAAGGTTCTAGTTTCTTTGTATTTTATTTACTGGTTTACAATACAAAGCTAATGGGTCAAGTCTGCAGTGGAGGTGGGTCCAAACCAAAACTCTGGATAAAAAACACCCTGAAATATGGGAGCAAGTTCAGATAAATGCCTTGGCTGAAATCCTGGCTCTGTTGAAGCTAATGGGAGTTTTGCGATTGCCTTTAATAGGGGTTTCCTCTCTAGCCTTTGTGACTTGCCTCCATCCCTAACTATCAGTGATACCATGTCCATGGCACTTGTGACCCTAAATTGAGCCACAAACTCCTAGCCTGGCAACCTCAAACATTTCCAACAGCAAAGCAGTTTTGCAATGGGTACGTGAAATAAAAAAGCTACTGGAAGCCAATACAGTATAATTGGAGATAATTTTTTGGTCACTTTTACAATGTTAAAAGAGTTTTTTTACTTTGGAAATACATTACTTCAGTTGTCCTTGCATACTAACGATCTGCCTTTAAACACCAAAAGCCAAGTTTGCCAGTATTGGTACATGAAAGTTTAAGCTTTTCTGTTAGTGAGCTCCCTATGGGGGATTCTCTGTGAGGAAGGGCAGCCTTGGGTACCCTCTTGGTCTTTCCATGTTACTTTTCCATTTTGTGCCACCTGCTTTTGGGGCCTTCCACTTTCCATCACTACAACTTCCCCTCCTGGTGGAGTTTCCACAGCTGAGGTATCAGAAACTGATATAAACCAGGGCTATCTGGACCCAAATATCAGCTTGTAAGGAATAGCTCTGAAAGGTGGAGTTTATAAAGGAAAATGCTGGAAACATTATTCACCGTAGTGCTGTCCCTGCAGTCATGGTGCTGTATGTTCCATATGGAATGCTGTTGTCTCTCACAAGCATTTCCAACCAACCGTGGTCTTTGGCTATATTCAGCTATAATGCAGCCATGGATTTTTTCTTTGGGAACGGGGGGGGGGGGGGATCAAAGAAGAAACCCAAGTCAGAGAGGAAACTAATTCAGAAATAAATAAGTGCAGCTGGCGATGGAATAGGAGCACAGAATGGTCACTGTGCAGAACTAGTGCATACTGGACTGGAGAGCAGTCTCAGCTTCCTGCTGGAAGATGTGGACATGTCTATAGAGTGTGGCAGCTAATTGCAACTGAAAGGGAAGCAGGAGAATCTCAACCCCTGGGAAGGGAGGAGTGCCCTGCAGGGACTAACTTGGCTAGCTAGTTTCTAACCTTTTGACCCTGGAGATACTGTTTGGGACCCTAAGATCATTCACTGGATTGGAAAAGAATCTTTACCCCCCCACCTTCTCCCATTTTCTTCTATCCCATCCCCGCCCCCTGCCCCATACCCTTCACTGAGAAACCCCATTCAGTCATTCCGGGAGAGGAGTTCAATTAGCTCAGTCAATCGTCAGTAGAAGAAAGACACAAAGGGGCACAATGTGTGGGCCTCACCCAAGCCTGCGATGGCTTTGAAGCTGTGATTTGCTCACCCTGGGCAGAACCAAACGAATGCTAATTCACCTGCAGCTCACAGGGGCTGGGGGAGGGTAGGTGGGAGGTGCTGCGGCAAGGGGGTGGGGGGTGTTCTCCTCTCAGGCTGTGGATGGTTGAACAGACTGGCTGAATCCGACGGAGCAACTAGAAAGGATATCTAGTGTATGAACGGAGCCCCAGAATCTCATTACTTTCTTTCCCCCTTCCCCTGCTTTCACCCTGCCGTCTGGCCCCAGCTTCATTTAGGGTGACTGATGAAAGATATAATCCTTTTTCCTTTTCACTCCTCTGTGCTGGTGACAGGGAAGCAGTCTGCAGCCAAACAAGAGAAGCAGTGGAGAGAAAGCAGTGACTGATGAGCGTGTGCACTGATACTGCCCCTGCCACACAGGCCTTGGCCATTGCTGGGTAATGTCCCATTTTAAGGTATTTCTGTCTCAAAGATCTATAGAGAGAGTTGTCCAGATCCTCTAGTCTGGCCAAGCTGAATTTGGCTTTATCCTCCTTTATACTTTTCTGATTCTGAGGTTTGCTGGGGGCTGATCAGTCCCTGACATAAATTAGAGCAGCCTACAAGTTGCTGTAATTTGTACCCAGCTGCCCGTGGCTCCGAAGAGCTGTTATGGCATCTGAGAATTGGCAGGGTATTGGAATGCCTGGACCATCCCCTCTTTCTTGTGGATATGCCTTCTGGGTTGAGTCTGGGGAAGGAGAACACTCTTGGGGCTGGTTCTGCTAGATTCTGTCTATTTTGCACTACCAGACTGGTGAAAAAAACTGAAGTGGGACTAGGACTTGGCCTGGTCTCTCTCTGGGCCAACAAATCTTCTCTACCCAGGTCAAAAATGAGAATTTGCTCTGAAGTGCTTTTTTTCTTCTTCTTGGTCCTTTCAAAAAAGACTTTGCATTTAGAGACGTCCCAGGGCTAGTTGCATCTGTCCCACACTCATACAGGTAGCAACATTTTAATAATACTTTGCACAGCAGTTTTGGTCAAGGGATGTCAGATACTTTACCAGTATTAATTAAGTAACTCTCACAACACCCCTATAGTTGGAGGGGGAGTATTATTACCCTCATTTTATAGATGAAGTTAAGTGACACACAGCAAAGTCATATAGCCAGGAGTAAAACCCAGAACTCCTGGCTCCTAGTCCCATGTTCTAACTAGATTCCCTCTCTCTTTTCTTCTACAGCACTTAATTCTCTAATTAACAGCAGGAATTACACTTTCTTAGAGCTTTAATGAGTAATTTATATGCTGAGGAAAATTTTTAGATACCTCTCATGTAAGCATAAATCTATAGACCATTCACATATTTCTAATTTTTTGGAGGTACTTTGGCTCATTTTCAAAGATATTTGTGTTTAAATAAGGGGTTTTCTTCCCTCACAGTTCATCTTCTCCCTCACAGTTCATCAGATGTCAAGAATTATAACATTCATAAACCAGTCGGAGAACACTTCAATCTCTCTGGTCACGCAATTACAGACATGAAGGTCGCTATCTTAAAACAAAAAAACTTCAAATCCAGACTCCAGCGAGAAACTGCTGAATTGGAATTCATTTGCAAATTGGATACTATTAATTTAGGCTTAAATAGAGACTGGGAGTGGCTAAGTCATTATGCAAGGTAGCCTATTTCCCCTTGTTTTTTCCTACCCCCCTCTCCCCCCAAGACATTCTGGTTAAACTTGGATTTGTGCTGGAAATGGCCCACCTTGATTATCATACACATTGTAAGGAGAGTGGTCACTTTGGATAAGCTGTTACCAGCAGAAGAGTGAGTTTGTGTGTGTGAAAAGAAAAGGAGTACTTGTGGCACCTTAGAGACTAACCAATTTATTTGAGCATGAGCTTTCGTGAGCTACAGCTCACTTCATCGGATGCATGCCGTGGAAACTGCAGCAGACTGTATTTATACACAGAGAATATGAAAAAATACCTCCTCCCCACCCCACTGTCCTGCTGGTAATAGCTTATCTAAAGTGATCATCAGGTGGGCCATTTCCAGCACAAATCCAGGTTTTCTCACCCTCCACCCCGCCACACAAATTCACTCTCCTGCTGGTGATAGCCCATCCAAAGTGACAACTCTTTACACAATGTGCATGATAATAAAGTTGGGCCATTTCCTGCACAAATCCAGGTTCTCTCACCCCCCTCCCAAAAACCACACACACAAACTCACTATCCTGCTGGTAATAGCTCATCCAAAGTGACCATTCTCCCTACAATGTGCATAATTAAGGTGGGCCATTTCCAGCACAAATCCAGGTTTTCTCACATCCCCCCCACCCCCATACACACACAAACTCACTCTCCTGCTGGTAATAGCTCATCCAAACTGACCACTCTTCAAGTTTAAATCCAAGTTAAACCAGAACATCTGGGGGGGGGGGGTAGGAAAAAACAAGAGGAAATAGGCTACCTTGCATAATGACTTAGCCACTCCCAGTCTCTATTTAAGCCTAAATTAATAGTATCCAATTTGCAAATGAATTCCAATTCAGCAGTTTCTCGCTGGAGTCTGGATTTGAAGTTTTTTTGTTTTAAAATAGCGACCTTCATGTCTGTGATTGCGTGACCAGAGAGATTGAAGTGTTCTCCGACTGGTTTATGAATGTTATAATTCTTGACATCTGATTTGTGTCCATTTATTCTGTTTAATAATTTATTATTATTGTGTGTGTGGTTTTTGGAAAAAAAGGGGGGGGTGAGAAAACCTGGATTTGTGCTGGAAATGGCCCACCTTGATTTTCATACACATTGTAAGGAGAGTGGTCACTTTGGATAAGCTATTACCAGCAGAAGAGTGAGTTTGTGTGTGTGGTTTTTGGAAAAAAGGGGGGGGGGTGAGAAAACCTGGATTTGTGCTTGAAATGGCCCACCTTGATTATCATACACATTGTAAAGAGAGTGGTCACTTTGGATGGGCTATTACCAGCAGGAGAGTGAGTGTGTATGGGGGGGGGGGGGGGGCGGAGGGTGAGAAAACCTGGATTTGTGCAGGAAATGGCCCACCTTGATTTTCATACACATTGTAAGGAGAGTGGTCACTTTAGATAAGCTATTACCAGCAGGAGAGTGGGGTGGGAGGAGGTGTTGTTTCATGGTCTCTGTGTATATAATGTCTTCTGCAGTTTCCACAGTATGCATCCGATGAAGTGAGCTGTAGCTCACGAAAGCTTATGCTCAAATAAATTGGTTAGTCTCTAAGGTGCCACAAGTACTCCTTTTCCTACCCTTAGCTTGGTTATGGAAATTCGCTTTTATCAGGGCTTCTTGGTTGCTTGCAGCTTGTTCAAATGCAGCAATGTGTTTATTCTCTGGTCTGAGCAAACGTGATCATATTACTTCTTACTACTCATATTACCATCCTACATTCATTACACTGGCTGCCCGTAAGGGCCAGAATCAGATTGATTTTAAATTGGCCTTGATGGTGTTTAAAGCCCTTACTGGTGTAAGCCTATATCTGTGACCTATTTGAGCCTGGCCCTGAGCGGAACTGATACCACCTACCTTTCAGGGGCCTCACTGTTTCCTCTCATGTTAGCAGGTGGGCCCAGGTAGTGCAATTCACTTTTACATGCCATCTTAAAAATGTGACGTTTCCCCCCATAAAGACTCTTGTGGGCCGTTTATCTACATCTACCCCCTCTGCCTTTTTCCTGTGTGTCACATCTGGTTTTATGAGAGCAATTTTATGACACTTCTATATAATTATTGAATTATTGTGCAGCATCCAAGTGCCCAAGATATGATCCATGCTGGAAACATAAATGTCAAGATCGACACTGGAAACAGATATTGCCATGATCTTTATGAATGCATTTCTCAGGGTCAGTGAGACCGTGATCCTCCCCCTTCAAGAGAAAAAGAATATATTTTTGGAATCAAGTGATGATGAGCAGAAGACTTATGTGAAAAAGTGCTGAGATTCTTGATTTTGGGACAGGATGGTCACATCAGTTATTAGTCTACAGTGGCCTAGAAATCTCAATGTGAGAGGCCAGTATTTTTTCCCCAATAGCAAGAGAATTTTTCATAGGGACTTTTTTTAAGCCTGACCCCTGGCATCTGTCTGGCCTTAATCCAGTCTTGCTGCAGCCGGCGGTCTCTTACTATGGCCTGTTCTTCTCTCTGCCGGAACGCTACGCGCATTGTTCCTATCTGTGATATGTGGACACTGCAGATCCCCCGCCTCCCTAGACTTGGGTTTGGAGAATGCTTCCCCACCTCTTCTTGCTCCCCACACACACTCTCCAAGTTGCATGGCCTATTAGGGAGCCCCTTTGTGATGTAATTGGATTTCTCCCCTTGTTAGTTTGCAATGAAAATGTCATCTATATCGGGGAGGCACTCATTCATCTCAAATTAAATTCGGTCGTCTCTTCGGTGAGCTGTGAAACTATTCACACAGCAGCAGGCAGCTGCAACTGGAGGCTTCTTTGACAATACCTCACACTGCTGTCTGAGTGCAGCTTCCCCAGTCCTGCAGAGCTGGCTTGCTCCCATAGGGTGAGTCAGGGGAGTACTCTGTTTCCTGAAAGCTGCAGGTCCGCCCCAAATTTATTACCGGGGACCAACATCCTGGACACACACGTACACACACACAAGAGAGAGATTAGAGGTGTTCTGCATCTACAGTTTAAAAAATGGCTACTGATTTTACGTGTCCAACAAGAGGCAACTTGAGCCCCCAAAAGAAAAGGATCCAAACTCAGTAGCCAGTTTTGAAAATGTCAGCCACAATGCATTGATTAGTTTACAATGGGGGAAGTACCTGTATACGTTTAAAATTAAAGGCAGTTGGTGGCTGAGTACAAGATGTTGTGATTAATAATTCATAATTTTATTAGGTTTTTAGGGAATTTTATATTGCGGCTGTTCTAAGTGAAGTGTGACTTCCAGCCATACTAGATGGAGAGCATTACCACTGCAATCTGTAGGGGAATGAACTTGATGGCGATAAGTGGAAATTGCCTTTATAATACAAAGCCATGAAGCGTTTTCATATTTTTGCTCAGATATCTTGCTTTAACATCACCATCAGACTACCTTTTGTTATGTTGTCCATTTACAGAGAAACAAAGAGCCAAACTATCTTTTATTATGTGCTCTCATGCACAGCTAAATTTTTGGAATAGACAAAATATAGTAGATTAAGTCTGATTTTCATGAAATTGTACATATGCATTTATCTGGGTTTGAACTAGGTGAAAAATGTGACATATTTGTGACATTAATTTTGTATGCATTTTATTCATCATTAACAATATCAATAGACTGGAATTGCATTCTAAATACAATATGATTGCCCTCTGGTGGCCAAGTTAATGGCTATAATTTTTCAAACAACACTAACCTACTGAATACGGGGAAAAGTTTGTTTTAAATTTCAAAGCTATTTAATTCACATCCCATTGGGGCCAACGGCTAACTGAAGAGCCCATATGTTTCTTTTTTTTTTCTTACTGTCAAGTGATCACTACAATTTTAACATTTAATTATCTTTATCCTCCAAAAATACTCAGCAATTAAAAATATCTAAACAACTTTACATATATATGACAAATATATGATAAACTTTAGTTACTAAGATGAATTTGAAATGAAAAAGCAACACCAAACAAAAAGGCTGGATTTTAGGGGATTTCAGTGCTAATGGGGTAGAGGGAAACTCTGGAAGAATAAATAGGAATCTCTGTTAGTTGAAACTTGTGGAGTTTGCTCTCCCCTACACTAAGGGAGAAGTGGGGCCCCAAACCAGTGTGGCATTGGTATACAACACCGCTGTCTAGTGGGATAGTTTGGCTAACCATCTAAATTCTGAACCTCTTGAAATTTCCTCATTTTTCAATTGGTAGGCTGGTTTGCTGAGTGCTTTTTTACTGATTGGTTCGTTTGGTTTTGTTCTGTGGAGGCTAGTCTACTACATGCTCATATGTAGTCTGTCTGAGATTTTATTTTTTTTATTTCAGTTCTCTTGTAATGATAGAAGCAGAGTAAGAATAATTTAAAGTGGAAAAGAAAATTATTATTTCAGTTTAGCATTAACTGGGTAGTGGAAAACTGTTGGCAGTACTAAGAGAAGTGTAAGCCTCCTGTCCCTCCAATGTGTATTCAAAGCATGTGTTTAGTGAAGCATATACAGGTCAGATTCAGTAATGCTTTCCCTAAATACTTTAAACAGCGAGAAGGATTCTAACTGGGAAATCACAGGAGACCTGTCTACCTTTGCTACTGCTGATCCCATGCCTGAATTTATTATGTCAATTTTATGGCTCATTATCACTCCTGTTGCTGTATATGTGCAGACCATAGGTCATAGGACTCAGTAATGCTTTGTCGTGTGTGTACACAATATATTGCAAATTCTGTGTGTGATTATCTGTGTGTTGCTCTGCCTTCCCTTGTCATCTCTCCGCAAGCCAAAATTGTGACAAAGAGCTGTCCTTGACCCCATATTTTTACTTGAAATTTTGAAAATTGAAGTTGCTCCATGAAAAGTTTTTGGGTCCTCACAATTTCACAAAAGGCTAAACTGAACAGACTTGAACACTACATGGAACAAACTTGTAAAATCTCCCCCAGAGCATTTTTCAGCACTTTTGCTCAGGGCTAAATATGATCACATTAAACTCCTAGAAAGTTGCCAGCATGGTTTATCTGGCCAATATAGATGGAACCTGCAGTATGTGTGGGGCCTGTAGCACAAACAGAGATTGCACATTTTATCCTTCAGATACTTGGAGTTGGAGAGATTGATTTTAAAGCCAAACCCAAAGGGATTTCCAGGAGTAAGAGGGCATCTGCAACATTCAGTTCAGTTTTAAAAGTAAGTGAAATGTGTGGGCTAAAGGGCTTGACAATGTCTCTTTAAGATTTTCTTTATTTCTGAAGGAGTGGGGGATTAATGTTGTGGTCCTAAACTCCAAACCAGCTTTCCCCACTTCCCTTTTGATTTTTGTCTATTAGAAAAGAAGTCAGCAATCTGTTAAGAGGATTAGCTCCATTACTTGAGCTCACAATGGGGGCCCCCCAACGAAGAAGGTCTATCTTTGTGAGTGTCCATCTTGGATGCTTTTCTTCCCCGTGGAGGTGCAAGCAAAGGGAGACCAGAGGAGATGAACAGGATCACCACCCTGTCTCTCTGTCCATGTCACATGGTCCCGCCAGTTGGTTTCAACTAAGCTGATGCCAAAGGCCTAATTAGATACAGACTGACAAAATATAACCCATCCTTATGTCAATAAACATGTCCCATTTAAAGCTTTCTGATCTAGAAAATGAACTGTTACTGTGAACTCTACACAGGGTAATTTGGACTGAGGAGAAATGGAGTGCCTCTACAAAGCAACATTTGTTACATCAGAACCTGGTAATACCCTCATGGTGTTATAGAGCATTGTATTCCTGTGTGGACAGAATTAACCAGGTTACTAAACTGTGTTATAGTCCTGGAATTTACAAGTCTCGAGCAGCCTAACTGTAGTCTGAACCCACGAACTCAACTGCTGCCAACTGCTAGCCAGGACTCACAAACCAGTCCCTACACTAAACCTAGCCTGGCCCCACAAACTGCTACCAAACTTTACCACAGCCCAGGTTAACAAGCATCCCCAAACCATATCCTAGCCTGCCACTGCCTACAAATTAGCTCTAAACTAGTCCCAATGTTAACCCTAGCATGGTCCCAGAAACTTTTGCCAGATCTCACACTCATCTGAGCACCCCCGCTGCCTCACAACCTTAAACCAGTCACAAGCCCTACCCTAGTTTCCTAGCCTACAAACTGGTCCCCAATTGGCCCCAAATTCAATCCCATACCATCCCCAGCCCATGAATTCATCCCAGTTTGAGGCACTTTAACTGCCCGGCAAACCTGGCTTGTGGGTTAGCTTTGTGAAAGTCAGGACAGTCCTACAGATTTGGAAACAAGTGGTCAGTGTTTCAGATTTCTGATAGGCTGTAGCCTAGGCAGTGGCACTGGAACCCTTTTAATAGTGGGGGTGCTGAAAGCCAACCCCCTTACCCCCATTCGCGCCCCGCACCCCAGCTGGGGCCTGGAGCAGTTGTCCTGTCTCGGGGTGGGGTGGGGTCGGACAGAGGTAAGGGGGAAAAGTCTGGGGGTGGGCATGGGGCCAGGAGTGGAGTCCTGGGCACAGGGCCTGCAGCTGGGACCTCGCAGCTGGAGCCAGTAGCAGAGACCTGGGAGCTGGGGGCTGGGTGCGGGGCCCCGGAGACAGGGCCAGTGGCTAGGGAGGGGGCCAGCGCCCCAAGAGCAGAGCCCCAGGCTCGGGGACCCGGTCACAGGGTCAACGGCTGGGAAGCAGGGCCGGTGGAAGCTGGGACCCGAGCCCCAGGGGCAGGGCTGGGGAGCAGAGTCCTGGACCTGGGAGCGGGGCCCTGGCTTGGAGCCATAGGCACTGGGCCAGCGGCCGGGGAGCAGGGCTGGCAGCTGGGACCCAAGGCACAGGCTGGGGAGTGGAGGCCTGGGTGCTCAGCCAGTGGCTCAGTGTAAAATCTGGGGATGCTGCAGCACCTCCCGCACCCCTAGTTTCCACGCCACGCCTATGCCTGGGGCGCATTGCCCCATATTCCCTTCTCTTTGTGCTGGGGCACTCGCCATGCCTAGATTTCAGATGCGTCGGGATTATTAGAGTTGTTTTGAGCAGGGTGATCAGAGTCATGGTGTGAATGAACATGCAGGCCAAGGGAGAGGAGTGTAGCATAAATACTGTGGAGACAGAGGGGCAGAGTTCAAAAGAGAGCTCACTTAATCTCCATAGCCAGTTCAGAGAACTGCAGTTTACTGTGGCGCCTGAAGAGGGGTTTGCTCAGCTCTGGAGAGCCCCTGGCTAGAAGAGAAACTGCTTGCTCCCTCACCTCGCTCAGCTAACTTCCTGTGATGTCAGCCCGGAGGAAGCAGCAGTTTGGGTACAAGTCAGTCAGACTGTATGGAGTGAACAGAGAGAGGGAATCGCCAAGGTGAGTATGCTATTTCTGACAGTTTATCGGTAATCTGCTCAGGAAGCAGTACGGCCTCTTCTGCTTTCCCTTCTCCTCCCACCGCCCTAAGAGCTGCTTCTTGCAAAATTTCAAAATTATGTCAAGAAACGTGAGGCAAAGAAGAAGAGTTTCTGAGTACCGTGCAGAGTGACACAGGCAGCTTGGGTAGTATAGTGTTCCTGCTCAGGCTAATTTAAGCCATGTACCTGACCCAGAGGAATCTGTTAGTGCTTTGCTTCTACTTGCCCAGCATATGTGGTATGATCAGCATGCTCATGTGTCTGTGCATCTATCAGCTCTCCTGGGAATGGGAGAGACTGGCCTTCAGATTCATATGACAAACTGGGTCATTCAGGCCATTCTGAACCTGGTCTTGTAGAGGGGAAACACACTGCTAGTCTCTAAGGTGCCACAAGTACTCCTTTTCTTTTTGCGAATACAGACTAACACTGCTGTTACTCTGAAACACTGCTAGCTGTCTCTTTGAAAGGGGGGGTCCTATGCATTGTGCACTGTGGTGGTAAGGCATAGCTGCTGTGTTGGATCTTCCTCATCCCTGGGCACTGGATGGAAGTTTCTAACCATCCCTTTACCCCCCCCCCCAAAACAAACAAACAAACAAACAAACGAAAAAAACAAAAAACCAAACCCATAAGTTTGCATTATAGGCAAAGGTTCAGGTCAGTTCCAGTTTTCACCCTGTGCTTTGAGCATTGCTAGTTCTAATAGCCTGGAAACCACAAATGCCAGGTTTTAGAAACTAGATCCCTGGGATAGATGTGTTGTAATGGTCAGTTTTCCTGTCTGTGTTATAGATTTGACTGGTCAGACCAATTTTTAATTTATCAGCAGAAACGTGTTTGTTAAATCACAGCACAAAATATTCTTCTGTGCAGAGCCCTCCTGCATGTTTTTCCTAAGGTTCTGCTTCTTAGAGATTTGCTATTACAAGAGGGAAAACCTTACGGTATTTTAGAACCTTTTTTTAAGTTGTAAAACAGCTGACTTTATTGCAGTTTCTAAAACTATGTTCATATGACACTTTCAAAAGTAATTTTTGACAGCTTTTCAAAAATATTATTCTCTGGGGATTCCATAGCTATGAAAAAGTATCTTTTTCATTTTCTGGCAGTGGGATTTTTGCTGTGTCCATAAAAAAAATACATTTATAGTGTGCGTAAGTAATAGATAAAATGAGAGCGATAGACACACATATCTTCCCATTCCCCAAGAGGCTAGATTGTGGCATTTACATCTCTACCTTTGGTATGGTGTAATGTGGAGCTGCATCACACCAGGATGTATGCTGGGGAGAAGGTGCCATGATGTCTCTGGGCTTCTCTGTGGGCACATTCCCTGGGATGGAGCAGATTTCACCCTTATTGCATAGGCCCTTTTCTGCAAGCTGGTGAGGAATGTGGGTTGCACCATGACCCTTATCTGCTCCCTACTCCTACCAACCCCTTGTTTTCTGTCTTTGCTCCCTGGTAGGCATCAGGATTGAACAATTCCTACACTCCCCAGAGGCCTCTTGTGGAGGCCCTTATGCAGTCGTGCAAAGAGTGGGGGAAACTTCTTGCATGTCCCTCCTTGACTGCACTCACAATATGGCCCAAGATGTTTAACTGGTTCCCCCTGAGCCTCTCTTCCCTCCTGGATCAGTCTGAAGTAGCTAATAATGCTCAGAGGGGAACTACAGGTCCTTTCTCCTGTGTGTTACAGGTGTGACAGGGTGGGTATATTGCGTGACCCCAAGGATGGTTCGGATTTTGGCCAATGGAGATATTGTACAGGATGACGACCCCCGGGTGAGAGCAAATGCACAGCACAGGGAGAACACCTCCTGGCAGGTAATGAAACAGAAAAGTGTGAAGAAGTGCAGTGTATTTTTGTAATTGCTTAGATTTTTTGCTGAAGGAAATGGATGTGCATCAAGATTTACATCTTCAATGGATGCTTCATAATTAACATTCCCTTTCAGCTGTGAGCATGTGCGGCTGCAGAGCAGTGCGGTACCTACAGCACACCTCATGTGGTTGGAAGCATGGCTGGTAGCTGGGCCCTGCTTCCAGAACCTGCAGCAGCTCCTCTTTTGTGCCATGTTAAACCTCAAGCCAGTAGGGATGGGTAAGGAGTGTGTATGTGTGTGTGTGTGTGTGAGGGACAGGAACCAGGGTTGCCATTTAGGTAGGGCACGGGGTGTTCGTGGAGAGGCTAGTCCCTGCCACTGGGAGCAGCCTCCAAGGGCTATCAGTGCTGAAATGAGCCTGGCCTGGCAGGGAGCTGTGGCATGGGGGAAGGGGGAGACTGTGCTGCCACTGCTGCTGGGGCAGGAGTGCCTGGTCTGTGTGTTCCTGCCCGCTCTGGGCTGCAATGGCAACAGCCTCCCGGGCACCCTGGTTTGGGAGGCAGGATTTCTTGGGAAGGCGTGGTAGCGGGCTCCCTCAAGGGCTGAGGCTCCTGGGAAGGGCTGGGTGTAGAAGCTTATGATAGGAAAGATAGGGGCTCCTGGTTTCCTAACTGTGTGTGTTTTTTAACTCAAGCTCTTGAAAGGTAATGGGTACTCAGCATGCATGTCTGTCCCAGATGCATGTGTATTACTAACATGTTGTTTTAAAAATTCCTTACACTGTTTAATGTAATATAGTGTAAAAAGATTTTTTTTAAAAAAGTCTCAGATTGCTACAAAAATGTAGCTCTCACTGGAATTTGGAACCCGCTCAGAGCAAAGAAAATGTAGAGGGAACATTGATCGTAACGTTCTGTCCAGAGGGCTAGGCAAGACAGAGTTGGGAGAAACAGCATTCCACATTTTACTGCAAAATACTGGAAGAATCTTTGGGGTAGGCAGCGGAAATGACAAGTGCTGTTGTGGGTGCAGAATTTGGGTAGGAATCTGAGTTCACATTTAGGGCCCAACCACCCTGACCAAGTTAAAACACACAGGAGGGGAAAAGATGCTGCAAATCACGGTGCGCTATGGCTGCTGGGCTCTGTAATGTGGGTATGTTGGCCTGGAGAATGGATTGACTGTTGAGGCCAGGGATCTGCAGGAAACATTGGTTTAAGCTCTCTAATTCCCAGACATTGGTTCAGGGCCAGTTCTAGGGGTGGGTGATCACGGCAGTTGTCTTGGGTGCCAACTTCCAGAGGGCACTGTGCTGCTCTTTTCTGTTTGCTGTGTTTTGCTTGGCTGCTCTGGGGGTGCAGAAAATGTCTTTCATCCTGGCCAACAAAATGCCCACGTTCCTGCATCGGTTGTCCCTCTGCCAGTCCTCCTAGAACCAGGAACATGGCAGCCTGGCTCTGGGGGAATCTTGTTGCTATCAGCTGTCCTGCTGAAGTGGTGCATTGTAAGTCCCTTTGTGGGTAGTTGGTAATGTGCTGGGAGAGCTAATGCTGGTTTGAACAGCATTGACTCCATCTTGGATTTAAAAAATCTGGTAGTAGTTAGAGGAGCACGATCCTTGGCTCCATCCCCTTCTCTCCTGGCACACCCATCCCCCACCTCCACCAGTTCCATAAATCCCTGACCATGCAGAGTTTGGAAGGGCTTCAGGTTCTCAGGGAAGGAGCTTCTGTTTCCACCTGGCTGGGTTCCCCTTCACTTGTGTAAATGGGTGCGTGTGCCTGGCCCCAAGGGATTTACATACAGGGTGGGTTGGTGAAATTGTGTACTGTGAGGTGTAGCCCAAAAGGTGCAGTACCTGTAATTGTTCTAATGTATCCTACTCTCCATTCCTCTCTCCCCACAATTTCAACTTCAGTTTAGAGCGCAAAAGCCAAGCAGTTCCTAAGAAATGTTTGTGAGAGGAGGGGCAGTCAGTTGTGGTCCCTGCTCTCTGCCGCATTGTCTCTCTCGATGACCTCGGGATGATATTTTGCTCTGAATTAAATAATAGGAACGTTTCTGAAATTTTTGCCTTGTTCTTTCCTTCAGCTTCCACCCCTTCTGTGAGTCTGATTCAGCGGGCTGAATTCCTTCTCTCTCTTGTTATGTTTGCAGGAGTTTTTCAACGTGGTGCCTAATGCAGGCCATGCTCGACCGCAGCAGCAGGCTGCCAGGCCTGGGGGGCGCTCTCCATTTTCAAAACTGAACCAGCAGCTAGTGAACATGGGATTCCCCCTCTGGAACCTCGGGAACCAGGTGGTGGAGCCAGTGATGTCCATCCTGCTGCTCTTCCTCCTCATGATGGTGGGCGTGCGTGGCCTCCTCTTGGTGGGCCTTATCTACGTGGTCTCACACCTGAGCCAGCGGTGACAGTGCCCTCCCACTGGCCACCAATGCTTCCTGCTTAGTGAAAGAAAGACCAAGTTTCCTTGTCAGGCATGGGTGTGTTTGTGAGTGTGTTCCCCCACTGAGAGTGTGTGTATATGTGTATGTGTGTGCAGGTGCACAGTTATGTATCCTGAAAGTGTCTGTGTGTAGTGTTCAAGGGGAATTGAAGTGTGGAGTTGGGATGCCCAAAGGCACAATCCCAGGTGTAGCATTTCTTCTCACGTTAAGCTGCTCCTTTCTGAGGGTTGCCCAAGTGAGGCTTGGCTTGCCCAGGAGCTTCAGCCACTGGCTAGAGAGGTCATGCCAGAAACCAAAACTTTGGTGCACCTATAGAAAGGGTCTGGCATGTCATGTTGTGTCATCCAGCACTTATCAGATACAGTGCCTAGACCTGAGGGGAACTGAAATGGGAGCTTAATTTTCATCTGCAGGTGTGAAGGGCAGTAGGGGTTTCAGAGGAGTAATAAAACAAACACGCATGAATGTGAGACAATTTGAAAATGGCCTGGTGAAGGCAGGGTTTACTTTGTAATTACTATTCTGATCTTAGAGGTGTATTGGAAGGGAAGTTTAAATTAAAAGAAGAAGAGGTATTGATGGGTTTGAGCTGACAGCACAGTATATGCTACATCTTAAACATATAGGATTGGAGAGCTGTTATAAGGGGCTAAAGGGGGACATTAAAAGAGAAAGTGGGGAGACCAAAAAGGAGTTTGAAGAAGATTAAAACAGGGAAGAAAAAAAGTGTCTGTAAAACAGGTCATGTCACCTGTACTTTTGTCTTGCCTGGGTTGTCTGGGATGTTTGAACAAGAACTTGCTCCGGGACGTTGTCACTGTGGGTGATACCTTATCCCTGCTGCAGGAGGAATGATTCCAACATTGAGTAGCTGGGGAAGTTGGGCTTGGAAATGTGTGGATGGAGGAACCAATTTTTAAACAATACAGTCCTTGATAATTTGCAGAAGTGGAAATTAAACATATCTGCTAAAAACATATTAGAGAGGGGTTGTATTAGGTGTGGTGTATTTTAAAACTTTCTTCAATCCCTCTTTAAGGCCAAGAAACATAAGAACTTTCATCTTGATGAGCTGAGAATCAGTGAGCAATATTTCTCCTCTGTCTTATAAATAGGACTGGGCCTCAACAAAAACAGCAGATCCAGACTTTGGGGGAAGTTTACATCCCGATTGGATCCATACTTCAGGCCTGTCATTATAGTGGGCCAAACCAGACCACAGAATTTAAATTACCCCGCCCATCCTCCCACAAATTTCTGGAAGTTTGAAATCAGGTGCAAATACAGATCTGAATTGTGACTTGGGACCATATTGGCTTATAACAGCTTTACTGTGTGTGTGTGTGTGTGAGTGAATATGGAGAAGCCTTACTGAACACTTGTGTAGCATGCATGGACAAAGTGGTTCTTGTTTTTGTTCAATAAACTGAGTGAAGGAAATTGTGCATCACAAATTGACTGTAAATTTCTGCCTTCCCCAATGGAGTGTAAAAATGCCAAGAGCAACACCTCAAATTCTCCTCTGGTTCCTGTGATAACGAGAACCTTCTGCTAAAACAACAAGGAGAAAAAAAACGGTAACATGATGTTTTATTATAAGATTAAAATTGTTCTGTGACGCTAGTACATAAATCTCTTTCCAAACTGCCTGTTGTCTGAATTTCTTGCTGTTCTTGGGCCGGTGGCCAGCATGTCAGAGCTGGTGAAAGTCAGTGATTGCTCCCCAAGCGGAGCTTCCACAAATCCCAAGTGCTGGAAAATCTGGGAAGACACAGCTATGCTTTTAACTGGTGTATTGATTAAATACAACCCTACAAACGAACTGACTAGCTCATGGGATTGGAATAGCAAGCCTGTCACTGAGATGGAGTTTAAGAGTCTTACAGATAAAGGCTTGAGCCTGAATCTCACTGAGACTGTCCAGTGACCCAGGCTAGCTTTGTGGGGTGGTGCACTATCATCATGTTGTATTGCATTGTGCTGATGTTTTGGCAGGTTGCTTTGTTTAGGCTGAGGTTCTCAGTCACTCCTTCTAAAACTGAAGCCATCTTTAACTGCAGAGCTCTGGCATTAACTGAAATTTGTTACCTTCTGATGGTCGTTTGGTGACCTATATAAAATGATGTGATGATCTCAGCTCAGTTCCTGATGAACAGCTGTCTAACTTCATCGTGACTGGCACTTATGCTGAGAGTTTCAGCATAGAGATCAAGGACTGAATGGCATTCTGGGACTGAACCATGCATCCCTGGAGGGAATCCCTCCAAAGCCAACCT
Organism: Lepidochelys kempii; assembly: GCF_965140285.1. NCBI lineage: Eukaryota > Metazoa > Chordata > Testudines > Cheloniidae > Lepidochelys > Lepidochelys kempii. Next base: position 82,423,940 of record NC_136386.1, read on the forward strand.
GAGGCATATTGGCAGGTTAGTGCTGAGGTGCGGGGCTTGCATGGAGAGTGGGCTAATTTGGGATACCAAGTCATTACATTGTGTAGAGATGGCAGGGGCTGACTGGCTTCCTGTATGCCCCTTGAACCCAAGTCAATCTCCCCAGTGGAAAACCAGCATAGGGGACTGATCCCATGGGATTCTGTGGGGTTTTTCCTGTCTGCATCACCAGCTCTTCCTCCACAGGGAGGCAGAGCATCTGAGAGGGACTCTGACAGAGATGGGACTTCAACACTGGGGGCCCCCCATTGTGAGCTCGAGTGACGGAACTAATCCTGTTAGTAAATCATTCCTGCTCTTTCCACAGAAGAGAAGCTCCTTGTGAAAAGAAACAATAAAGGTGAGCATAAGGGATTTGGGTGCTTCTACAACGGACGTGTTAATCACCAGACCTAATCTCCTAAACGACTGTGTTCCCGTGTCAGGTTGAATTTGAAGCCTGGATGCTCAGAGTGAGTTTGAGGGCTAGTGCAGTAGGCTTCATTCAGGCAGGAACTTAATGTATCCTAAAAACTGATTAATTGAAATGAATTAACCCTGTTAATACCTTCTCCAGCCTGGTTGCTTTTATTTTCTTTTGTTACTATTCCATAGCAGCTCCAGTCCTAAACTTCGCACAATACTAGGGTGCTATGTCATTTTAACTTAAGATAATTTGTCTCCTATACCTCAACAGGCATTAAGGTTGCGTTGCTGCTGAGGATGCTATGTTTTGTAGCCTGGACACGCATCCTTCCCCAGCATCCCAGAATTATGTTAAGGGATGCTACGCTAGTGGAGGTACTGTCCGTTTTAACGAGGCTATTCTCTGCATTCCAATGTCTCAATCAAGTGCTATGAAACATTATGTAGCTGATGTTTAGTGAACCATATTCCACATTAACACAATTCTAAGAGATATTGGGCTTGTAGCAGGCAGGTTAATGAGTGTGACAATTTTGTGATAATTTACATGGATAAGAGTTTGTGAAAGACGAGGCAAGCTCCTAGACCAAGGTCAGAGCTTCTTAACACCTTCAACAGAAGAAAAAGGCCATGACTTGCATTGGCTTGCATCTGTACAAAATCAGTAGAGAAATATCTTTTAGGATCTTTCAATGTCTTGGAGATTTATTTTGATTCATATAGAGTACAATAACAAAAGGGTTGCTGGCCATGCCAGTCTTAAATCCTGGAAAACTCCCTTTCCAAGACTAGGTAAGTGGATGATGGTGAAAGTGCATGTCAGGGGAATGTGTCTATGTATTTGTGTGTGTGTGTTAAGCACACGTCAGGTATGTGTCTCAGGCACACCTGTCGTGCTAATTTTACGTGTCTTCTGCAGGGTCACTCAGCTATTTCCCATATGTAGATGTATGTCAGTCGTGCATGTCTCTGCTGGTGCTGGCCAGACACGTGTGCCTTCATGTTGGAGCTCTCGGCACCAATTTTGAACTTATTAACATATTAATATAGTTAGTTAACATGCAATTAATTAGTTGATTGATTAACATACCTCTGTTAAGCTTTAACTCTAAGTAGACCTGAAACACTCATGGGAGAGGAGAGAGGGATGGAGGATTTTGACTGGAATTTTGGAATTTGCACCCTTCTCACATAAGGGCTCCTTTTCTGCTGGATCTTTTAGCTGAGCTTTCTCTTCTGGGGTGTTCTTATAAACACATTCATTCAGCCATGGCCTTCAGCTTCCTTTTCGGCTTCCCAGCCACTGTGTGTAGTTTGGAGGGTTGCTATTTCTTAGATGGTTAAGGGATGGGCTGAGAAGCGTAATGGATGTGGGTAACAGAGGAAGCAAGTCAGCCCTGTGGGACGGGAGCTGCGCTTATAGAGCAGCATGGGGTATTGTCAGGGAAGCCTCCAGTTGCAGCTGCCTGCTGCAGTGTGAATAGTTTCACAGCTCACCGAAGAGACGACTGAATTTAATTCAAGATGAATGGGCACCTCCCCAATATAGATGACATTTTCATTGCAAACTAACAAAGGGAGAAATCCAATTACATCACAAAGGGGCTCCCTAATAGGCCATGCAGCCTGTGTGTGCGGTGGGGCTAGAGGCTTCTGCGCCACAACAATCCATTGCAGAGGGAAGCCATGCAAGCCATCCATCAGCCACACAAAGCAGGGGGAGAGAAACACTCACCCAACCTTTGTGTGTGGGGGACTAAAAGAGCATCATTCGAAAGTCCAAGAGACACAGAGATTGAGTGAGTGGCCTTTAGCGGGGAAGGGGTTTAGAGCGTCCTTTCCAACCAAGCAGTTTGTGTGTGTGCAAGTGTGTTTACATTTTAGCCCCTGTTTTGTGAGTCCTTAAATGTGGGGTTCAGGAATCTAGGCTCTAAAACTCTCTCCCCCTCCTTTTGCTCTTAAGTTTCTTCCCTCCCTTCTCCCTCTCAAGTGAGCAACTGGAATCCTGGTGTCAGCAGCCAGGACTGAACTGAAGTCCAAGGAGCTACATCTGTTTATGTCATGGTTGCATTTGGCCTTTTGTTTCTTTCCTCTCCTTCTTTCACCCTTTCCTCCCCTTTTTCCCTTTCAGTCTTTTCCCCGTTGAGAATCTCTCATCTATGCTATTTTATTTGAGTTGTTATATTGTACCCATCACCCTCTTATATACTCCCTCTCCTCCCCTGTCCCCCATCCTTGCAACAAAATCCATAAATCCTCATTCAATTTTTGTCAGCAGGTAAAAAATACGTGGTACTAGGTCACTGAAATAAAAGGATGAATGCAACTTGAGAGAGAGAGAGAGGGGAAGTCTGGCTGTTGCACAAAGACTCTAATTGCAACACCTGTAACCTGCTTTTAGGTCCACGGGTAATGAATGTCAAGTCCCATGATAAAACCAAGAATTTTTCTAGGAGCTGGGGACATATCAGTTGGAAGCGACAGAGGAGGAGAAAGACTTGGGTGTGCTGGTTGACCACAGGATGACTATGAGCCGCCAGTGTGATGCGGCTGTGAAAAAGGCTAATGCAGTCCTAGGATGCATCAGGTGAAGTATTTCCAGCAGAGATAGGGAAGTATTATTACCATTATACAAAGCACGGCTGAGACCCCATCTGGAATACTGTGTGGAGTTATGGTCTCCCATGTTTAAGAAAGATGAATTCAAACTGGAAAAGGTGCAGAGAAGGGCCACTAGGATGATAAGAGGAATGGAAAGCCTACCTCATGAGTGGAAATTCAAGGAGCTTGTCTTGTTTAGTCTGACCTATTGAAGGGTGAGGGTAGACATGACTGCTTTCTATACATACATCAGAGGGATAAATACCAGGTAGGGAGAGGAGTTATTTAAGTTAAGCACCACAAGAACAAATAGATATAAACTGGTCATCATCAAGTTTAGGCTTGAAATTAGATGAAGGTTTCTAACCATCAGAGGAGTGAAGTTCTGGAACAGCTTTCTAAGGGGAGCAATGAGGACAACAAAACCTAACTGGCTTCAAGACTGAGCATGGTAAGTTTATGGAGGGGATGGTATGATGAGACTGCCTACAATGGCATGTGGCCCATCTGAGATTGCTCGTAGCAAATATCCGCAATGGCTGGTGATTGGGCACTAGATGGGGAGGGCTCTGAGTCACTACAGTGAATTCTTTCCCAGGTGTCTGGCTGGTGGGTTTTGACAACATACTCAAGGTCCAGCTGATCTCCATAATCGGGGTCAGGAAGGAATTTCCCCCCAGGTAGAGACCCTATGCTTTTCTTTTACTTTCCTCTGCAGCATGGGGCACAGGTCACTAGCAGGTTTAAACTAGAGTAAATGGTAGATAAATTCTAAGTAACTTGAAGTCTTTGGATCATGAGTTGAAGATTTCAGTAGCTCAGCCAGAGGTTCGGGGTCTATTACAGGAATGGATGGGTGAGGTTCTGTGGCCTGCAATGTGCAGGAGGTCAGACTAGGTGATCACTATGGTCCCTTCTGGCCTTAAAGTCTATGAGGATATGTCAGATGAACACGCCTAGGTAGAAGCATTTTTTTCTCTTTAATAAACAAAAAGGGAAAATTTGCTGCTTTTAGAAGTGAGGGACAAGTAGTACTACTAGAACAAAGCTCAGTGCAGCAGGTATTGTGCAAGCTTACCCTGACCTCAATTCTTACCTGTAATGACTTCTACTATTGTAAACCTGAGCATCTCCTGAGCACAGACTGCCAATCCTACTGAGTGGTGTAATGAGGTTTTGTCAAAACAGAACCATTTGCTGTAGGGTGTGGATCTGATGATTTTCCCCTGAACATCATTACATTAATATATTAATATTAAAATTAAATAAATAAAAACATTTAAAATAGGAATATTAAAGAATCACTGGAGATCAGTGGATTTCCCCCAGAACTCTTTTAAATCATTGGCCTTCTAGCTCCATAGCGATAATTGAATTGGGGACACCTTTGGCTTGAGCCTAGTAGAAGGAGAGTGGAAACCAGAACAGGAAATGAGTAGAAAAGAGATGGGGAAATCAGCATCCTTCTCTCTGGATTTGGAACAGATCTGACTACACAATCCAAATCCAGTGCAGATGCTTCCTATAAAATCAAACAGGGAATTTTTGATACCTCGCATCAGTTCTGAATCTGTGCCATGTGAATGCTATGTGAGTTATAGATGGAAAAGACCTATTCAATGATCTAGTCCACCCTCTTTTTCCAAAAATCCTCCAAGAGAAAGGGTAAAATTTTAAAAAGCTCCGAAGTGGCTTAGAAGCCTTAGTCCCATTGACTTTCAGTGAGAGTTAGACCCCTAAGTGCCCAAGTAATTTTGGAAAACAGGATTCAGTCTCCTAAGTCACTTCGGAGCTTTTTAAAATTTTACTCATGATGTATCAGATTGTAAATCAATACTGCACTTGCTCACTCACCAGGCCAGAAAGGAATGCAGAGAAAATGGAAATGAAAAAATCTGGTTCTGACTTGATTCTGGACATGGGATATGGGTACTGAGGGGTCACGTGACTTTGGTAACCAGGGAGAAAAGGAGCACTCCTGAGCCATTTCTTCTTTGTGGGTCAAGAGTCAGGGAAAGAGAAACAGAACAGTAAGGACTGAGGCCCAGATCCTCAAAGGGATTTAGGGGCCTAACTCCCTCTCTGGGGAGAAGATGAGAGAACAAACACCACATGACTGATGTGTAATCACATTGCTTAGCATACTTCTGGAAGGCACTCAGCAACTATGGTGATAGGATTGCCAGCCGTGTATTTCAGAAATATGGGGCAGACCTCAGATGTTCCCAGTCTTGACTTGAGCCTCTGGGGCAGAGTCCTTTCTCTGCCCCCTTCCTTCCAAGGGGTTCTCTTCAAAACCCAGGCCTGTGGTGCCTGTTCAGGTTGTGTGTGGGTGCTGGGAGCTGAGTCGGAGGCTGACGTTGATGGTCTCCGCCTATGGCAGTGCTGTGCACCGCCAAGGATCAGGGCTGAAAGAAGGGGTGTGGCCTGGAGGAAGACAGCAGCCGAAGGAGGCTTCGCTGCAACCGCCAGGGGCACCATTAAAGATTTCAATGGGAGGGGCAACTTTCAGAGGGGCGGCCAGGCCAAATTTGAGTGGCATTTTCATCCTGCGCATCAGGTCAAGCGGCCAACTTTACAAAGTGAAGTGCCAGAGCACAGCTCCGTCCTGGATTTCAGACTCCAGCCTGATTACCCATACTGCTCCAGCAGCACTACCCTCCTGGTTGGAACATGGGGTACAAGGCGTCCCACCCTGATTTTGTATGGAACAGGCAATTTTTTATTTAAATAAGGACGTCTGTTGTAATATGAGACTTGGCAACCCTGTATGAGCACAGTATAAGAACCTGTATATACTAGAACAGGACTCCCACTGATTTCTGATTCACTGTCCTTTGGAGCATGATGGACCCAATGTGATGGGACGGCTGGCAGAAAACATTGAGTCAGAGCGCCACCTGGTGGATCATGGAGATGTCAGTACATTTTATGCAATTTGTTGTATAATTTGAATGAAAGAGTTGCAAAAAAGCGACTATCCTGTCCTTTTAAAATAGGTTTTCTGTAGAGCCGCATCTCCTTCTTCTTATCCCATCAACTGGGATCAAGTCACTGTACAAGTACATGCCAAAGTGGCAGTAAGGTCCATTTCCTTACCATCGTCTTTGATGCAATCCATCTACACCATCGTCTTTGATGCAATCCATCTATCACTTCCTTGGTTTTCTTTGGGTCTCTTTCCTATCACCCTCTCCTGCCATGCTGTCATCATCAGGTCCTCTTCAGGTACCCGAACCACTGGAGTTATGTTTCATGGATTTTGTCAGCCACATCTCAGGCTTTGACCTCCATCCTAATACTTTTATTATGACAGCTGTCTCAGTGCAACTCCTATTATGGCACAAAGACATCGCAAACACCTATAGGCCTTGAGCCTGCTGTCTCTATTACCCATGCTTCTGCTCCAGACAGCTTTAATGGAAGCACCACTGTTCTATAGAGTTGGCTTTTCGTGACATATGTTGTCATACACAACCCCTGAGATCTTATTCCACAATCTTTCAGCATGCTTCAAGCTGGATTGTATCTCACATTTAAGCTTGCCATTTTCTGTGACTCAGCAACCAAGGCTCTTGAACTGGTCAGTCTGGTTTAGTCTCACTCATTAGTCTCTATGTTCGCTCTCCTTGTGACACCTTTACTGATCCACATGACCTCAGTCCTAGTCATGCTCACTTTCAACCCACTCCAATTGAGTCAGTAATGCCACTGGTTTACTGTATCCTCTACACCTTTGCTTGAGGATGCCATATTGCTATGTCATCTGCATACAGGAGCTTCTCACTCTTTCCCATTGCTGATCTAGTCGATGAATATGAGACCTAGCCTTGGATTTAGGGCCGACCTCTTGTGCAGTCTGACTTTCACTTCAAAGTGAGCCCTATCTCATTGTGCCCCAGAAAGGACACCTATCCTCTACCACTCCATATTATGAGTTCTTCTATTTCTGTTACTTATTGGGAAGATTTTACTCCCCCAGGATTTTATTTCCCCGCTGCTGAGGTATTCTTTTCTAAGATGTTGGTCTTTATTAAGCATCTATATGTGACTCTGAAACAAGCTCCTCAGTGCTGCACTATTACACTTACAGACTTGCGCCTGAGAACTGGTTCAAGCGAGCAGTGGGTATTGTATTATTATTTTTATATCACCAGCCCCTTTCTGGAATGCTCCTGCTAACAAGGATTGTATTACTGGCTCAGATATGAGCTATTAGTAGCTATGTGTGATGGTCCATTGGCTGGGACACTGGCCTAGGAGTTGGAAGACCTGGGTTTTATTCCCTGCTTTGCCACAGACTTGCTGTGTGACTCTTAGCAAGTCACTTAGCAGCTCTGTGCCTCAGTTCCCTATCTGTAAAATAGGGCTAATAGCACTGCCCTAACTCAGAGGGGTGTTATGAGGATAAATACATTAAAGATTGTGAGGTGCTCTGATTCTACAGTCATAGGGACCGTATAAATACCTAGACTGATCACAATTTATTTCTGTTTGTGTTTCTTCTTTCACGTTGCGTCTTACCAGCACTTTCTGTGATGCATTGGGCTGGGTCCTCAGGTGCTGTAAATTGGCAGAGATCCGTTGTCTTGTGTTCATTGGGAATACCGTGTCTCTATCAATAGTAAAAAGAAAACTTGTGGCACCTTAGAGACGAACCAATTTATCTGAGCATAAGCTTTTGTGAGCTACAGCCCACTTCATCGGATGCTCAGATAAATTGGTTCGTCTCTAAGGTGCCACAAGTCCTCCTTTTCTTTTTGCGAATACAGACTAACATGGCTGCTACTCTGAAATCTATCAGTAGTATTCATTTAAAGAGGGCTGATGAACATGCATTTTCCATTTACTACCAATAGGTGGCGCTGGCCGCTCAGCTGCTGACTTGTGCTTGTTCAGTGAAGGTGCCATTTCAGAGCAAGAAAAGGGTTCCCTCATAGTGCCCCAAAGGTGACATTCCTAAATGAAGCAGAGTGACAAATGGGTCTCATGATCATACAGTCCTGCATACAGTAAGCCTCCCTTGGGATTCAAGGGCGGTTGGAATGACCCAGGCTCCTTGGAACCTGCAGTCCAATGAGCAATTAAAATAATTTGTCAACCTCCTTCTTGCTGTGGTTTCACTGCTGAAAAGTGATGGTTTATGGCACCAGCAGGATGGAGGTCCAGTGTCAGGCTGTAAGAAGCTTCCATCCTGCTCCAATACCAGTTTAGTGATGAAAAGATCAACTGTAAAGCAAGAATAAAGTTCCTCTGCTGGCTTGTTTCTGTGACCTGGGCTCCCTGAGGAGTTTCAGTTCATGCCTTCCAGCTGCCTCTCTGAGTGGGACCGGGGCCAAGAGGGGGAAGGTGCTGCCGTCTCTCTAAGGGTGTGAGCTGAGCCAGGAGCAGCAGCCTCAGCCCCTTCTCCTGACTGGAGTTTGAGCAATGCCCCAACACTAACCTGGAGTTTGAGCAATGCCTCCTTCTGTGATGAGGGAGGACGGCTGCAAAATGCAGCGCTTTTGTGAGATTCTGCAGGGGCTGAACTACCAAGTTATCACTGAAAAGTAAGATACAGGTTGAACTGTAGAGACAGACCTGAGCACGCAGGTCTGAACTTCGCCAAAGATTTTCTCCATTCTTCTCTCTTGTCTTGACGTCCATTCTTCTGTGTTTCTTGTGCTCTCTTCCATTTCCCTTGTTTTCTGGGTGAGGCAGTAGGAGACATGTCATAAGGCATTTCCATGTTAGCAGAGGTGGCGACTAGGCACAATTGACTGGCCATGAGCCTCAGCCCAAACCTTGAACTGAAACGAACCCGGGGCCAGAGCCTTTTCATGGGAGGTTTCAAAAGGCTTCCTCTCCCACCAATCCTTGCCTCCGTTGGTGAAATCTGGCTGGAGGTCTCAGCACGTCTGGCTGACTGCAGGGCTGGCTTCAAATCATTCTCGCATCTGAGGCTGGGGGTGGCATGACAATGAATTACAGGGTGCCTCTGGTTCAGGGCAGCCCTAGTGCAGTGGACGTTTGAATAAAGCAATTGGCCAGAGGATAGCAGGGCGACAGCAAGACCTGCACCCTCTTTTCCCCCAATGAACTGTCAGCAAGGTCTGCTAGGAGGGTGAGAAGAGTGTGATGGGAAGCAAAGGATGGAATTGGGGAAGGTAAAAGAAACTCGTTAGACTTAGAGGAAGGATGGAGCTGGATGAGACTTGGAGAATAAAGGAGATAAAAGAGCAGCAGAACTAAATCAGGGTATGTCTACACTGCAGCTGGGAGCGTGTTTCCTAGCGTGGGTAGACAGCCAGCTGGTAGCACTGCTGGAACTATGCCACTAAAAGTACCAGTGTGGGTGCAGCGTCCCAGGCTAGCCCCCCGCAGACACACCCAGGGGGTGGGGGTTGGTACTTGGGCCGCTAGCCTGAGCCACTGCCTCTGGTGCTGCAGCCATGCTACTATCTGAAACACACTCGCCTGAGCAGAGCACACGCCTGTCTGGCTATCTGCCCTGGGAAGGGTGCTCCCAGCTGCTGGGTAGACATACCTATAGAGTGCAAACTCCCCCCCTGCGTCAGAGACAGGGCTTATCCTCTTTCTCCAGCATCCTGCACACCAAGGTGGGATAGACAGTAAGACATAAATAATTCAATTGGACTTGGAATCCTTCTTTCGTTCATCTATCTCCTGTGAAAACAGATGATGCTGTTCTCCTCCAGGATCGCACCGCTTTAGAGCTGGTGTGGGAAAGGACAGGCTGGGCAGCCGCAGCACTGAGTCATCCAAACCACTCTGAACATTATTACTTCCTGCTTATATTATGGATGCACCCAGAGGCACCACTCAGTATCAAAGCTGCACTGGGCCAGGCAAACACACATGAAGACAGGAGTGTCTGCCCCAAAGAGTTTACATTCTACAAAAATGAGCTGACTGTCCTTTAAGGGTCAAGTCAAATTTTCCTTGCTCCCTCCATAGTATGGGAGAGACATAAAACACCCCTCGTGGGCTGCTTCTGGGTGGGACAATGACACTCTTTTTTCTCTATTATACAGAAATTTTTGTTTGCCTCATGATATGGAATGATGAAACTGCCAGAAGAACGCTTCTGGACCACCTCCCAGTGTCTCCTCAGACCATTTATGAGCTACACGTCACAGGCTGTCAGCATAACCCATGCGTTTTGTGTATCCACGTCTAATGGCTGGTGCACAAATGATACGAGTCCACTACAGCTACCAGCTAAAGGATACTTTTAGCAGACACTGTAGAGCTGATGTTTTTGTGGGATCAGGTTCAATCTGTAATAATGACCGCCAACGGCCATTACAGCAATCCAGAATGCAATACTAATCACACATTTCTCAAGCCAACAGTTTATGCTCCATCAGAGGTGCTGGCCAGATGCATGATATTAAAGCTTCAGGGCTGGCGTCTCCTACTTATGGCAGTGTAAATCTGCTGTATCTCACCTGAAGTCAGGGGAGTCACGCCTAGTAGAACTGGTGTTAACCAAGGGAGAAGCTGGTTCACTGTATCGTCACTACACAAGTACAACTACTTTGTTAATGTGCAGTAACTTGTAGAGGTTGCTCCCCACTTTCAGCGATCAAGCCATGGCTGTTGTATATGTTGGCATGACAAGACAGAGGTCATGTGAAACCGTCTGCCAAGCAGGATGCAGGATTCATTTGTCATAATTAATAAGTAATGCCAGGAAATGAGAAAGGGGAGCTAACCATAAAGTGGGGTCTCAGTGGGCAATTCAGTGACACAACTGGCCCTTTGTTCTTAGTGTCTCAAACCATCAGTGCTGTTTCAAGAAGGTAAACACACTGCTTCAGTTATCCACCCTCTTCCCAGCACAGTCCTGCAAGAAATGAACGCCAGAGAGTTTCTCCCAAATGCCTCATCCCCACCACATCTGCTGATACTAATTGGGATTATTATAGGAAGTCTGTTGTTTTGATGTGGTTTCCATGACAATGGTGCCTCTCTTTTGGCTTGGAGGTCCCCAGCCTGGGCAGGTTGTTGCAGGACCCTCACTTCATTTGTAAGTGAGGTGTAGGGTTGCTCTTGGGGAATACCTCCTGGTACAGATGATATTTTCCCATCGGTCCCTAATTATTAGTTGACCTTTGGAGGAGATAATTAAGTATGCAAAATAATGTTATTTTCTCCCCATTGCCCCTAGTAGTCTCTTGGAAATCCCTTCTTCCTGTACATAATATATTTATTATAGTGAGAAATCCCTAACAATTTTGAGCTAGTCCATTCCCTATGATATGCCCAGGACTGTATTTTCCATGTATTTAGCCAAATATATATGTCATCAGTAGCAATGGGTGCATACTGTGAAAAAGTATTTGCAAATAATATTCTGACTGAAAACCACAAATTAATTTCCCTGGGATTCAAGGGCCAGTCTCTTTATCTGCTTGTGGCGGTGTATGCATACTCTGTCTCCTGTCAGGGTGGATAATGGGTGTGCTGACATTGCGGTTACAGTCTAACAGATTGTCTGGGGCCTCACCACAATGAGGTACAATGGTCAGAGTCCATACAGCAGCCCCCCCAGCCACAGGGCAGTGTGGCCTTGTGGTCGGAGTCCATACAGTGGCCCTCAGGCACAGGGCAGCGTGGCCTAGCAGCCTGAGTCCATACAGCAGCCCCCAGCCACAGGGCAACGTGGCCTAGTGGCCAGAATCCATACAGCTGCCCCCAGGCAGAGGGCAGCATGGCCTAGCGGCTGAAGTGCCTAGAGCATAAAGCAGCGTGGCCTAGTGGCTGGAGTCCATACAGCCGCCCCTCCCCCCCCCCGGCAGAGGGCAGTGAGGCCTAGCGGTTGGAGGCCATACAGCCGTCTCTCGGGCACAGGGCAGCGTGGTCTAGTGGCGGATGTCCATACAGCAGCTTCCTAGCCAAAGGGAAGAGTGGCTTAGGCTTTGGGACCCAGGCTGCTGGGGGGGTCCAGCCTGACCTGGAATGTCTACACTGCTGTTAAACAGTCCTGTAGCCTGAGCCCCAGGAGCCAGAGTCAGTTGACATGGGCCAGCCATGGTTGTTTAATTGCAGTGTAGACATATCCTAAGTGACAGCGGGCCAAATTCTCTGCTGGTGTACATGGGGTAAAACTCCAGTGAAGTTAATACAGCTACAACCACTTACACTAGCAGGGCATTTGGCCCATGATCTAAGTAAGTTATTAAACTACTAAGCCAGGGTGTCTGATTCCAAAACTGTCTCAGGAACAAGGTGAGGAAAGGTGTGGCTTGATTTTTCCTTTTTTTGTCTGAATCAATGAAAAACAGACAGACTCCTCCCCTTTGAAATGTTACACTGGTCCCTTATTTGTATGGGGCCACATGAGACTATATTTAAGGCTTCAGAAATTATATTTATCACCCTCTACTTTTCGTATCCCCCTATTGTGAAAAACATTTGTTAAAAAATAATGCATCTGGTCATTTGCGTGCGCAGTTATTCAGTTTGCAACTGTGCGCCTGAGCCCCCTTTTCAAAATGAGGCCCCATGCTGTTATTTTGGACAACAAACTCCAGCCACCAGCACACTAATGAGTGTTGCTATTTTTAATTCTTATGGATTTGAGCTTCTTTTCCTTTGGAAGGCAGAAGGGATTGCCCATGGGTTTGGGATCTGCATCTCAGAGCTAGCTCAGGAAGGATCTACTGCCATCAGGCTAAAAACAGGCTCATGAGTCACAATTAGTAACTTTTGAACAAGTTACACAGTATTTTGGGAGATCCCCAATAGCGCACTACTTCAAGAGAGAAACAACAAAAACTAGCTCAGGAAGTTTCCTATGATGCTGCAGGAGAGGACCCAATTTAGACCATTTCCTGAAAGAGGTTCATGCAATAATTGGATTGCTTTTATCCTGACTTTACCAGCCACTTGAAAGGAGGTCTAAGAGCATTAGACACTCTTCCTTTTCATCAATTAAATATCTTTGATACTGTACATTTCATCCCAAAGCACTTTACAAAGCCACACTGCATACACTTCACCTACCACTGACGTGTGGCAGGGTGGAGGGCAACAAAAAGAGTGATGGGAAATTATGGCCAAGAAACCAGGACAAACTTCTGCTTGAACAAAAAGTGCTAACTGATCTTTATTGTACATACAAGGTAGACAGGATCTCATTTTCTAAAGTCTTTTATGAAAGATCCATACACACAGCACCCTAGATAGAAGGTACCTTGGAAGGAGCAAGGGTTGAGTAGGCCCTGTCTGGATTTGATCCTGAAGTTACTGGGAGGCTAAGTATTTCAAACCTAATGTTTAAGCCATTAAACTCTCCTCTATTAGACAGAGTAATGATAAATTACAAGAGAACACAAACTGAATCTAAGAAAGAACCTGGAACTCAGGGCATTCAGTTAAGAGAAGCCCCTTTACACAGAGGGCCATTAATATATGGAGCAAGCGCTGGCAAAGGCAGCAGTACAAGCTGTAAGCAGAATCACATTCAGTAGGTTCAGACAAGCTCTTAGAAGGAAAAATATATCACAGAGAAGGTAAAATGTTAGACGGCTAACTGGAAAGACATAGATTAGTCTGGTTACATGGCTCCTTGCCCTTCAAAACAATGCAAGTTCTATATCAAGCATTTGTTCTGCTGAAAGATGGCCAAAATTGGTGTTAGAGATTTTAACATAGGTTTTCTGGTGTCCTAGAATCCCAAATGGATCAGCAGGGAATTACTAAGCCTCTCCCAGTGGCCCATCCCTTCCCTTTGGCAATGATAAAAAAAGTATTTCCCTGTTCCCCTTCTCAGATGATGCAATCTCCTCTGTCATAGAAATCCTGCAAAACCATAGAAAGATGGATGCCATTGTGTGACTGAGCTTTGACCGTGTCCCGGACTGGCCAGGCTGTTTGCCTGTAAGTACTGCTGTGACACTGGCAGACTAGGCACCAGCTCATGGCAAGGTCCCCATGTTTCAAATAAATAGGGCCCTATCAAATTCATGGCCATGAAAAAAGCGTCACGTACTGTGAAATCTGGTCTTTTGTGTGCTTTTACCCTATACTATACAGATTTCGTGGGGGAGACCAGTGTTTCTCAAATTGGGGGTCCTGACCCAAAAGGGAGTTGCAGGGGGGTTTCAAGGTTAATTTGGGGGGGGGGGGTCGCAGTATTACCACCCTTACTTCTGTGCTGCCTTCAGCACTGGGCTCCCAGCCAGCAGCCGCTGCTCTCCACCTGCCCAGCTCTGAAGGCAGCGCCGCCGCCAGCAGCAGTGCAGAAGTAAGGGTAGCAGCACCGCAACCCCCCCCTTACAATAACCCTGTGATCTGCCCCCACAACTCCTTTTTGGGTCTGGATCCCTAAAATTACAACACTGTGAAGTTTCAGATTTAAAGAGCTGAAATCGTGAAATTTATGATTTTTAAAATCCCATGTCCGTGAAATTGACCAAAATGGACCGTGACTATGGATGGGCCCTACAAATGAACATTGACGGATACATAGCTGGGATCTGTCTGGCTCACTTGTGGGTTAATATTGATAAGATAGGCACAGTAGAACTGCAAAGATATGAACACTAGAGTTACGGACTAACTGGTCGACCGGACACGATGGGGAGCCAGAAGTAACCAATCAGGCAGCAGCAGACACCAAAAAAAAAAAAAAAAAAAAAAAAGCAAATACGTTTCTATGCCTGTATTGCATCTTAAAGACAGGCACATCTGGGCTGCCTGTCCTCATCCCCACCCCCTACTCGCCATGGCTCAGGGCAGCCACTTACAAGTGGTGAACTCTGTTTTCCCCTCTCCCTCCCCTCTATCTGGGAGAGGGACAAGCTTGCAAGCTCAGAGCCTAGGAAAGAAACTTCCCAAGCTGGTACTGAAACTTGGCCTGCAGTGTAAGCTGCTGGAGCCGGAGCCTGAGCTCCTGCCTCCACACTGTGCTCTGGAGCAGCAGCTCACTTTCAAAGGGCCACAGCCTGCACCGTGCGCCCACTGACACTGTGGTGCCCCAGGGTGCCTCCCTCATCACCCGTGCAGCCAGGGGGCTAGAACCAGCTGCCTGTCCCCACCCCCTCTCGCCAGGCATCCACTGCAGAGCTGTGAGCCCCCCGCTCCGAGCAGTCCGCCCTGTGGCGCATCCCATAACAGCTTGTTCAGAGTTACGAACAACCTCCATTCCTGGGGTGTCCGGAACTCTGAGGTGCGACTGTATTAGAATTATGAGCGAGTGTTTTGGGTTTAGACTCGATGGAATGCTTGTGAGTTGCTGCATGCATTAATTTGACTTGTAATAGCTGTGTTCCATACTGTAATGCAGTGGTTCTCCGCCAGGGGTACACGTACCCCTGGGGGTACACAGAGGTCTGCCTAGTTTTCCTAGATATTTGCCTAGTTTTACAACAGACTACATAAAAAGCACTAGCAAAAGTCAGTACAAACTAAAATTTCATACAGATAATGACTTGTTTACATGGTTCTATATACTATACACTGAAATGTAAGTACAATATTTATATTCCAATTGATTTATTTTGTAAGTATATGGTAAAAATGAGAAAGTCAGCAGTTTTTCACTAATAGGGTGCTGTGACACTTTTGTATTTCTATGTCTGATTTTGTAAGCAAGTAGTTTTTAAGTGAGGTGAAACGTGGGGTACACAAGACAAATCAGACTCCCAAAAGGGATCCAGTAATCTGGAAAGGTTGAGAGCCACTCAATGTAATGTAATATATGAGCGGATGTAGTGTGAGCCTCTGTGACTAGGCATTGCCACACAGGCAACAGTGCCAGAACCGGGGGGGCCTTGAGGCCATATCCCATACTTTTTAACATGGGCATAGTTTGGGGGGTGGCCCCCCAAAACCTGCAAACCTTGGTTAGGCACAGAGCGGTGCCGGCAGGGGAACTGATCGCTATTATCAACACTGCCCTTTGCCTCCAGACTATGTCCAGGTTAAAAAGTGAGGCACAGGTGCCAACCCCCCCACTTCTACAAAGGTTCCAGTGCCCTTGTTTAGAGGAGCGGGACATTAATTAGTGTGAGGAGCCGCTCTTCTCCAGAAATTGTTACGCCCCTCCCGAAAGAGGAGACCCATCGATACCTGACGGGCTTTTTGGATCATCTGGCAACTTCCTGTATCCAGACTGAGGAATTGTCAATAAAAGGACTAAAGACTCTTGCTGTAGTTCTGCTTTCCTCCCTGTGAATGGACTTCTCCCACCAGCTGAGTTTGCAGCTGAGAGCACATGGCAGGAAGGAGGGGGATAAAAACCGCAAACAAAAGCAACTAAGGAACTCTATATTGCTGGGACTCAGGAGGTGCAAGGAGCTTCCTAGATAAGAACGAGCGCCCCCAGCTGTTTAGCCTGGGTTAGCCCTATAGGAGAAATAGAGCTTGCTGATTATAGAAGCCTATATTACCTTTTGAAACCTAAGACTGAAACTCATTTGTGTGTCTATATTTGCTTGCTTTACCTTTGTAAATAGCTCTCTAGCTTCCTTTTCCTGTTTAGCAAATCTTCAGATAATTTGTTGGCTACAAGTGTTGTCCTTGGTGTGAGATCTAAGGTGCAACTGACCTGGGGTAAATGACTAGTCCTTTGGGATTAGGAGTAACCTGAATGGAGCTGTGATTCTTGGTTTTAAGGACCATCTATCACAGAGATAGACTCACGCTCAATCCATTCCCTGCACTGGTCCCTGGTCCGATGAATCCTCAATGCTGCCAGCTTGTCTGCTATTTCTTGGTACACAGGGCCATTTCTGGTATTCTGACTGAAGTTGAATGTCTTGCTCACCTCCAACCACAGATTTATCAGAATCTGACTCTAGTCCCATGACCAGGTAGCTGCGTGCTTGGCAATGGACTTCTTTTTGGTGGCCATAGCAAATTCAGGAGACTGTTCACTCTACTTTCAATTTAGCAAACAAAATGGAAGGGTTAAACGCCGAACAGCTGCATTTGAACCAGGAGGCTCCTCTCATTTCTTGGGGGTCAACTGGCTGGCCTTGGGATAGAAAAGATACGAACACAGGCCCATGGGATTTTGGAATAGTATTGGGGCTATCAGAACTCAAGTCTGGGGGACCCAGACCAGGCCCCTGCCTGCCCAGGAATACCCTCTATGCCTGGTGGGAGGTAGTATGTGGCACCTCTGGGAGTTCCCTTTTTCACTGTTAGAATGGGCTCAGGCCCACCCTTCTGGCTGGGCTCTAGGGCCAAGTTGGATAGATACCTATATAGATGGCAGGTGGTTTTGGCTTGAACCTGAGCCCGGATTTACATTGCAGTGTAGATGTACTCCCAGCAGCCTATAGTTCTGACTCACAGCCAGCAAACCCTCTACAGAAAAAAGAAACAGGAAAACATTTCCACAAAAGCTGGCCAAAGAAAGATTGAAAAGCCTCCTAGGGAAACCTGTAATATTTCACCTGGCAGGAAACAGGAGAACTGTTGAAATTTAGGGATGGTGCATGTATAAATGGTTATACACCAACATTTTAGGGTTCATCTACTCTGCAAAATCAGAAAATAAACCCTGCAGCAGCAAATCTCAGAGCCCAGGTCAGCTGACTCAGGCTCACACTATGGGGCTAAAATAGCAGTGTAGACATTCCCTCTTGAGCTGGAGCCTGGCTCTGAAACCCAGCAAGGGGGATGGATCTTAGAGCTCAGGCTCCAGCCTGAGCGGGAATGTCTACACGGCTCTTTATAGCCCCATAGTGCAGGCCCAAGCTTTGATCAGGGGTCTGTGTCTCTCTCCACAGGTGTTTTGTGCAGTATAGATGGCCCCTTGGAGCCTCATTAGTGCAGTGGCGTCAAGCAAATGCATGAGCCTGTCACCTCTGGCCAGAAGTGCTGGCCTCAGCCTACTCCACGTCATGAACAAAATGACTGCACAACGTGGTGTGCCAGCTATCTCTGCTCAGGCATGGACTATGAGGCTTTGCTGTAGATCAGAGTTAAAGTGAATTGGCAGACTTGTGTGGAAACTTGGGGGGAAATTCTAGTCCTACCGCAGTCAAAGGGAGTTGACTTCAATAGGGCTGGGATTTTACTCCTAGAATTGAAATAGTCGTGTTTGTTGTAGGTCAGAACAGAAGGCAAACACACCGTATTTTAAGCATGTTAGCAATGATCACACACTCCTGTGTGTTATCCTCTCCAGCATTTACCTCCTGCACTAATACATAACAGGATGAAGTGATGTCATGTATGTATGTTTCAGGCATGCCTTCAAGGTGAGAGGGGAAATGGCAGGTGCCTCCAGCAACTAAGGAACATGTATCCTGCAACAGAGACTTTGTGGCTGTGAACGGTGGTTTCAGTGCTCTGTCAGAGTTCTGATCCATGGGAGTTTTGGTCCTAACTACACACACTAGAATCTTTCCCAGCCTATCAGGTTGTTTGTTCAGCAAAAGGCATTATGGGAAACCTTATACAACACTTAAATCTGTTATGGGGGCGGGGAGGGGGAGGGTTTGACAGAGGAAAGGAAGCAAAGCGCTCTCCTAATGTTTATCCATGTCCCAGGATCCATCACAAAGTCACTGGGAGGGAGCAACCCTCAAGTAGGAGGCTACACATGGCAATTTCACCCAGCCAGCACATAAGGATGATTTTCTATCTCTCCTTCTGGAATAACAAGCTGTGCTTGGTCGTATGACCTCTCACAAATGCATTCTACTACGTACTGCTCATGCAAGGCCTCCAATGACCTCAGGAACTCATTCCTCATGATTGCAGGGGTGATCTGCTTCTTGACGCCAGAATTAGAAGGACAAAAGCATTTTTCCTCCAACCCAAACTGTGTCTGATCTTCAGTCCCCTACTTAAAAAGAAAAGGAGTACTTGTGGCACCTTAGAGACTAACCAATTTATTTGAGCATAAGCTTTCGTGAGCTACAGCATGCATCCTGAGCTGTAGCTCACGAAAGCTTATGCTCAAATAAATTGGTTAGTCTCTAAGGTGCCACAAGTACTCCTTTTCTTTTTGCGAATACAGACTAACATGACTGCTACTCTGAAACCAGTCCCCTACTTGTCCCTTTTTCCAGTCCTTTTTTATTCTACCAGGCCTCACTCAATTATTACACAGTCTGTGCTCAGTCAAACTCCCATTGAAATTTCCCTTAAGTGTGACTTTGCTTGGGTAAAAAGTGAGGGCTGGATCCTTGGGGCCAGCCAAGATGAACTCCAAGCTACCTTTCTTTTCCTCTGACCTTGAGGCTCACAGAGGTCAAACTGGCACCATGCATAAATTAGAGCTACCAAAGGGCTGCTCTAAATGTCACCACCTAGAATGATCCCCTAGCCACTCCACTGACTGGGGTTTGCTGGGGTATAGTGTGCTTTCGCTATACCGCTTCCCATCCCATAACTGTTTCTCCTGCCTGCCCAGGAATACCCTCTATGTGTGCTCATTTTGAGGGCTTTATGCTATCTGGGAGTTCCCCATTGCACAGCCAGAATGGTGAAAAACGGGCTGGACTGCAGAGAATGAGGATCTGGCTCTGAGTGTGGACCTCAGCACTTAGGAGAGTGTGGTGTTTTGAGGACCATGTTGGAATTGCAAGCTGTCACTATACGGGTACATCTGCATTTTAACTAAGCAGGGCGATTCCTAGCTCACTGCACTAACTCTGCTTGAGTTAGTGTGCTAAAAATAGCAATATAGCTGGGGTAGCAGGACAGTGAATCAGGCCAGCTGCCCAGGTGCAGAGGCAGAGGATCTGGGTGGGTATGCAGTCAGGGTATGCTGACACTGCACACTAAGCCTGGGCTCTGTCTCAGGTTTGATTCCAAGCCCCCTTCCATCCCTGTGACTCTGGTCTAAGCCCATACATTTTGCAGTGTGGCTGCAGCCCAAGCAGTGTGCCCAAGTCAGAAGACCTGCGTAGTGCAGTATGGACATGGTAGTGAACTTGTGAGACCTGGGCCAGCAGTTGCAAACCCAGGTTTACAAAGCAGAGTGAACGCTCAAATATGGGCTTGGATACACTGAGTCCACAAGCCCGGGTCCCACAGACATACCCTAAGGCCTGGTCAACACGACGGGGCTAAATCGACCTAAGTTACGCAACTCCAGGTATGTGAATAAAGTAGCTGGAGTCGACGTACCTTAGGTCGACTTATTGCGGTGTCTACACCGCATTGTATCAATAGGAGACGCTCTGCCATTGATTATCTTAGGCCTAGTCTACACTTGGGGGGGCGGATTCATCCAAGTTATGCAACTTCAGCTACGTGATTAATGTAACTGAAGTCGACGTACTTAGATCTACTTACCGCGGTGTCTTTCCTGCTGTGAGTCGACAGCTGATGCTCCCACATTGACTCCGCCTGCGCCTCTCGCTCCGGTGGAGTTCTGGAGTTGACAGCAGACCGCTCAGTGGTAGATGCGATAAATTGACCCCCTGCTGGATCGATTGACGCCCATCAATCCTGTGGGCAATGTAGACAAGCCCTCACCCTTCTCATTCCCAGTGGAGTACCAGAGTCGACGGGACTAGATCCGTTAAATCAACCCCTGGTGGATCGATCGCCACAGCATTGATCCCCGATAAGTGTAGACATACCCTCAGTCTCAGACAGTAGAACTGCCTTTTCCCACCTCAGCCAGTCCTGTCCTTTACTAGAGTCAGTTTTAATTAAAATTTGAATTCTTTCACTATATTTTTCTCCTTCCATATATTTGATTATCAGAACCAAATGCCTACTATGAGCTGGTGCACTTTAGATTCAAGAGAATTGTTGCTAATTTTATTATCCATAGAGTACTGAGAGTCAAATAGCCAGGAATAATACTGATGGTCTTTTCTAACCCATCCAAAAGACTAAGGATCTGATTCAGTGGATCTATTCCTAGTTTACAATGGCGTAAGAATCAGGCACTGTGACTTTATCATTCTGTTCTTTAAATGCACCTGGCTTATTGAAGCCAGAAGGGATTATCTCCAAAATCCTTACAAAATAATATTTCCAGCAAAAAAAGGAGGCGAAAAGAGCCAATTGCACTGTTATTGTGGTTCAGTTTTTAGAATAAAGCAACATTCCAAGGTCTGAAAAACATTTTCATGAGGTCTTTTTCTTGAAATAACTTGACATTTTTTTTCAATTGTGATGTTTTTGTCCACATGCCATTAATGTGCCATTAAATATTGTTATGCTTTGAACATAAGCTGATATGAATAGTAGGCATTTTTCTCATTTATTTCTTGCAGTTTTTTGTAAAGACACTTGTGCTTTTTCTATCTAAATTCATCTATGCGTGTGTGTGTGTGTGTGTGTGTGTGAATGAACATATTGTCCGAGCACGTGGGGATGTGTGGGAAAGTTTTGACACTTCACTGTAGAAAGCAAATGGAAAAACATGAATCTGGTAAAATGGAGCAGAATGGTATTGGCTCTGTCTGGTTAGGGAAATTCTTCTGGGAGCAAACTTTCTTGCACACAGCACCCCTTGCAAGCTCATTAGAACAAAACATGAAAGAGGAAGGCTTGGAATCCTGACACATCCACTACTGAACCCACCTTGGCACCTCAATTTCTTGAGCACAAGCCAATCCTTTCAGTAACCGGTGATCTGCTTCATCCTAGGGCTTTGGAAGAGCCAGGTATTTTATTTTAAAAGCCTGGTCTTGAAAAACCATAGGCTGATGTTTTTGAAACCCCTGGGCAGGGGAAGGAGCATTGCCTCTCCACCCACATTTTAGTGTCTAGTGATGCTCTTTCTGTAGCCCCCATCGGCAGTAGCATGGCAGAGAGGTTGGGCTTCCAGTGGCTCATGTTATCCTTACTGACATTTTCAGAGGCAGGCTCAATGACACAAGAGGGCTCAGAACAGCTGCAGAATAAAAAAAGGCAGAAGGGGTAGGGGTGAGTGTTGGGGAAGAGGCTAGAGTCTCTGAGTGCCACTCAGAGGTAATATGAGATGGGACTAAGCAACAGAGATAAAAGAATAGAGTGTAAGGGAGAAAAGAAAAAATAATTGAAAAGTAAGTAGGAAAATGAGAGAGGCAATAGAAATTTAAAAGGAGAATTAGAAATACAAGGGAAGGTTTGCTCTGAATATTCGAGGGGGTAGCTTTTCAGTTGGTACCAGCCTGATCTCATTTTGTGGATAGTAATTCTGTGTGCACAGTTATTTGCATGTGTAATTCTGCTCTGCATGGGCAAAACTGCACATGCAGAACTAGAGGCCCTAGATAACCGAGTTTGGTGTTAGAAGAGCAGTGGAGCTCAGTTTGACTAATAGTTACTGAATACTGAACCAGTAAAAATATATATTCTTTGTGCAAAGTCAGATTCCCTAGAACGACCCACCTTTTCCTTTCTGGAATAGTTTGCAACTGTCAAAAAAAAGATGATAGAACATATCCTCAGGTGGTTATTTGTTATTACCCATAGGATCAGTAGCTAAGTAGCAGGGCCCCATTGCGCTAGGCAGTGTACAAGTGTAACGCATTGGTCAGTATGTTACAGATCCCTGTCTGTGCCCTGAATACCTTACAATCTAAAGAGATAGAATTAGGAATAGAAAAAGAGGCATGGAGAAATGAAGGCACTTTCCTAAGGTCACAAAGCAGGTCAATTGCAGGGCCACAAATAGAACAAAGGTCTTGTGAATCCCAGGCTGCGTCTACACTACTTACTTCTACCAGCATAGCCATGTTGATCAGGGTGTGAAAAGGCTGGATCCCTGTCCTACATAGCAGGACCAGCAGAAATCCCTACTGTAGATGCAGCTATACTGGCAAAGCTGTTACCAGTATAGTCGGTTTTGCTCGGGGTGTGTGGTTTTACTAGACAGCAAAAGCATGGCTTTATTGGTATAGCAGTGTCCACTCTAAGAGAGCTTTGCTGATATCGTGTACTGGTATTCCTATAAGGGTAAAACGCTCTTAGTGTAGGCAAGGCTCCAGTCCAATGACCTATCCACTTGACCAGGTTGCTTGTCCTAGGAAGTCAGTGGTGTTATGCTAATTTACACCAAATATTTCCAGATGGGAAAATACTATAAGAACAAAAGAAAACACCAGCCAACCTTCCCCAAAGTTTTGTACTTTGTATATTTTCCCCCACAACAATAGAGCACTTCAGAAACCCTTTAAGAAATCACTCAGCAAATATTAATCTAAACCTATCAGCAAATAATCGTGTCTTCTCTTTGTGCAGGATTCAAGCGTTTCAGTCTTTTAAGTTTTTTGTTGTGGTGGAAAAGAAACAGAGAGGGGCTTCAGAGAATTTAAAAAAAGCTGCACTTCTTTAGCTCAACCCCATACTTCACTGGGCTAGGAGCTTTTTGCCATTGTGAATTTGACTTTTAAATAAACAGCCAAATTCTGACCTGGGATGGAAACCTGGAACTCCCACTGAAGTCAATGGGAGCTATGTGTATGAAGACAAAATTTAACAAAATTTTCAGTTGAAAATGGTATTCTCCTGCTGGCATCTTATAGGGAAATTACTTTACTCTGAAGAGTGATATTTTCAGAGCTGCCTTGCTAACTTGGACATTCATCTCCTCTTCATTTTAAATGAGAACTGGGCATCCAAATTCCTTAACAACTTCACAAATCTCTGCTGAAACTCTTCATTTAAAGTGACACATTGGCTAGTTTTAGGCCAAGCATTTAGATTTTTGTAAAATCAGAAACTATTATCCAAACCTAATATTATTAGGAGTTACAAAATGAATGCAATTAAAATAGAGGGTTTTTTCCTTAAAGGGAAAAGGGTCGTTTTTTATTACTCTGGTCAGAAATATTTAAAGGACACTGACAAATAAAAAATAGTATCATTCCCTGCTAACATTAAAGCAGGCTGGAAAGTGAGATACAGTCTCTTCACACTGGGGTTATTATCCATTGCTACTTTTCACAGGCTATGTCACTTTTCAGCAAGCTGGCCGCAACCCGCAGGATGCTCCGAAACAAATCTATTTCCCAGTTCATTCACAGTCAGACGCTTTCCTCGCCCTCTGAATTCACATGGAAAATCTTGACCTTCAGTCTAGCAGGGGGCTTTCACATGAACTAAAACCTGGAGGCTTTACATCTCCTTGTTTACTCTAATTTATCACTTCTGCCCCATTGTGGTGCTGCAGTCCCAGCAAACAGCAGAGGCAGGTCAATAGTATCACACTGAGGGGTTGAGAGGGCACCTGCTTCTCCCCAGTATGGGTCAGCACTTCAAACTGCATGACATGACCTGAAAGGTGAACCACTTAACCTTTGGGCTTGGCAAAAACAGTCTGAGATTGGGTTAATCCAATGAGCCAAGTTTACAAAACTTGGATTTATACTGTGACCCCAATTCTCTGCCTCCCTGAATTTCCCTGATGCCCCTTCATACTGCGCTAAATGGAGTCTCTTGTGGCTCTCTGATTACCAGTGCTGGCCCTGACCCAGGTGTAAGTTAGAGCAGCCTTCGGGCTGCCTCAGCCTACATCAGCTGGCAATGGTTCCTGAGAGGCGGGACACCAGCTGGAAATAGTTGGAGTGCAGCTTGCTCCAGCCACTCCTCCTCCTTGGCTCTTCACACTCCCAACATGCTCCCCATTCCCTAGCCCAGGGCTGGTACTGGCTGCAGTCAGAGACAGGCTACCAGACCTTATGGAACAATGGTCTGATCTGGTGCAGCAATTCCTATGCTCCTGTGCATTCTGAGCCTGTATCAACACCCATCTTTTTACCTGATAGCAGCTCCAGATATACAGGCCACCTCCCACCCATTACATATGGGACACTGACCCAAAAGTAGTTCCTCCTTAACTTCAACCACCCACACTTTGACAGGAAGAACGACAGATATCTCTTTTCTTATCCTGAATACTTTCCAGAAACATTTTAAATCCACCATATTGCTATGAGCCTAAAAGTTCTGTGTGAATAGTGGTTGTAGTAGCCTACAATACCTTTCATATATGGTGCAGATAGTCAACAATAAGAGACTATTCTGTCATCTGTGTCTTGATAGTACCCAGAAACCACATGTGGTGGGGCACCTGCCCCACACTGGCATGTAAAGGGTTAATGTAGCCCTAGGGACGCTGTGCAGAAAGCAACCACGAGGAGAGGGACTGTGATAAGCAGCCAATCAGGGCCTGGTAGGCCCATATAAAAAGAGCTGTGGAGCAGAGCAGCTTCACAGTTGTTCCCTGGAGCTTGAGGAGTGGGAGCTGGTTGCCTCACAGGAAGAAGAATGCTAGCACCTTGGACAGAGCAGTGCTGGGCAGGATCAGGGGAGTGAGAGCGAGTTCCTGGCTGGCTGCTAAGACTGGCATGCTGAGGCCCTGAGGTAAAGGGTGAAGAAAGTGCTAGGACTTCGGGGAAGTGGCCCAGGGAAAGGTACTGAGAAGTTGGAGGGGATGCAGCACATGGCTGCCATCTACAGGGTCCCTGGATCTGGAGTAGTGGGTGGGCCCGGGTCCCCCCCTCACCCCCACTTAAGAACATAAGAATGGCCATACTGGGTCAGACCAAAGGTCCATCGAGCTGAGTACCCTGTCTTCCAACAGTGGCCAGTGCCAAGTGCCCAGAGGGAATTAATAGAAGAGGTAATCATCAAGTGATCCATTCCCTGTTGCTCATTTCCTAGCCTCTGTTTGCCATTGATGGACAACAGTGTCCAATGCCAGATGCCCACAACATATCTACTTCTTTTTTTAATCTTATTATAGTCTTGGCCTTCACAACATTCTCTGGAAAAGAGTTCCATAGGTTGACTGTGTGTTGTGTGAAGAAATACTTCCTTTTGTTTGTTTTAAACCTGCTGCCTATTAATTTCATTTGATGACCCATAGTTCTTGTGTTATGAGAAGGAGTAAACAGCACTTCCTTATTTACTTTCATGACACCAATCATGATTTTATAGACCTCACTCATATCCTCCCTTAGTCGTCTCTTTTCCAAGCTGAAAAGTCCCAGTCTTATTAATCTCTCCTCATATGGAAGCTGTTCCATACCCCTAATCATTTTTGTTGCCCTTTTCTGAACCCTTTCCAATTCCAATATACCGAGGAAGTGGCTGGACTGTCAGATTGCAGTACATTCTCCTGGATGTGGGGACCACAGAGTCTGGCACAGCCAGAGAGCTGTGGAGGACATTGTGGTCCTTGGAATGGTATGGGTCCAAGAGCAGAAGTGAAGGTGGTGAGACATCACCAGAAGAAGGCGCACTGTCTATCAGAGCTAATCCCTGGGACAGCAGTAGGAGGCGCTATAGTGGTGAGTCACACCTGGTCACACTACACTACAAAATAGCTTTAGTTATTATATACATCTTAAATTCTATGCACACCTACTAATGGTATTCTATAAAAAAACAGCAAATAATCCTGTATACCTGCAATAAATCCCAGGTATATACAGGGTCAGAGTTAAGGTTATTTGTGGACACTTAAATAAATGATTATTTTGTACCTAAAATATTCTAAGGTTTTTTTACCCACCTTAAGTAATCAGTTAATTGCACCTTTAACTATTCTTTGTAAAGTTTATTTTTGGTCAGGAACATGCTTATTTCATTTTGATCAAAAGTGTTCTTTAAAAAAAAGCCACCCCAATGTGCTGGTTCACGCAGAGCTATAAAATTTCATAAGGCGAAAAGGTTTCTTGACATTTATAAATTGCTGATTGCTTTTTAAACTGTGTTTTAAATAATGGAATGGGACTTAGGGATCCCTTCCTGCTGGCATCAGATTTACTTCTGGAAAGTGACATAATCTGCAGTTCCTGGCAGTACCGGGGCTCATTGTTGCAGATGATAAATTTCCAGCATTAATACTGAGTGAATATGAGAAACCCCTCAGTGTTAAACAATTTCATTTTTTTTACCAATAGTTACATTAGTAGAAAAGTTGAATGGAAACTGGTTTATGATCTTTGAATAACTTCTCCATAAGGCTCACAATAATTAGCCAACATCTGTGGGAACTAATGTTAACAGACACTACTGGAGAGAAGAGCTCCATACAAAATGTTCAGCCTGAAGTGGGATGGCTCTGCAGTTTGAAAGGTTGGCCCAAGTACCCCAGAATTTATTGCTGGATTATTGACTGGTTCTGGTAAACCTCTGGTTTACCTCTTGCCACACTTCTTCCCTTGCTTGCTTCTCTGATTCCCATGATTGACCTACAAATGAAAAGTTGGAGAGGCACTAGCGGGTGAACTACAGGAAAAGAGAGAGAAGGCTTGAGGTGATGGTAGTTTACTTGAGTCCATCCCTCTTCCTGATTTTAATGCTCTTTCTCAGGCTGACGGAACTGTAACTGTTAGGACTTCACTCTGAGCACCCCCTGCAAGGTGCTGAGTGACCTCAACTCCCACTAATGTTGAAAGCACTCAACACCGTGGTCAGCAGAGCTCCGAATAACTGCAGAGGTATTTTGGATTGAAAATGGGAAGTATCCACTTACATGAACTTCCTTTATTTCCACACTCACCAGAGAGATTTTTGGACCTTAGGACTTTCCATAGGCACTCAGTCTGACTTGGCCTGTCCAACAAAGAACTGATAATTTCCCCAATATCTTTCCAACCCATCCAATGTGCAAAGAGGGGAGGGCATATGTGCAAATCAATATGATTAAAGGACAGAACGGTTTTCAAAACACCCCATAGTCTAGGAGCAAGAGAAGATACTGCTAAGTGGGGGAGGGGGGGATTATTCACTCTATAGTTGCTTCTGCAGGGCGCTGCCAAGTCAAAATGATAAATTGGTCATCACATCATCAGGCTGTCAGTGGAGCAGGATAGCTTAAAAATCAAGGGCCAGATCTTCGACTGATGTAAGTCAACATACAGTTTATAACATCTGGGAAGTCCTGTACACAAAAGGAGTCCACAGCTGTCTTGCTAGGGCAGCTGGGTAGCTGCTTTGCACTAAATGAGCAGTCTGCAAAGCAATTTTTAGCACCTTAGTGTGAGGTGGGCTCTGAGGCTCCCTGCAGTGTAGAGCAGTCTGAGACTTGCCTTTTTTGATTAAGCATTTGCTTGACTGTGGAGAGTTATCTGTTTATTTCTGGGTGGGAGCTGGGTGCTGCCCATTGAGGGCAGGTTAAATTAATACAATGTTACATTTACTTTATGTAATATACATGTTGCAGGTGAAATATACAAAGAAACTCAAACTAAAAGGATTTGGCCAGTGTAGTTAAAGCCATAGGTACCTCCCCATTATTTTCTCACGTCACTGCTCTGACCATTGCATACCTGTAACTGAAGCTCTCTCCTCCTAGCCTGCACAGTTCACCAGTGCCACTACTTATCCAGCAGGAGGGATTGCTTTTGGGTGATAAAACATGATGCTTTCTCCCTCTTGGGCTGAATGTGCTCATCTCCAGCATCCCCAGGCCCTTCTTGACCTGGAAGTGAGCGACCAGCACTAGGAACCAACTGAACCCACACTTTCAAACCATGCAGAGTATTGACTGACAAATCATTAGGATGGCCCAGAAGCCAGAACAAAATCTGTGGGAAAAATATTCCTGTACTATATTTGACAGAATTATAGTGTCTCTTGGATTACAAGTGGAAGCCATAAACTGTCTTCCAAAGCCAGTGAAGGAATTGATCATCTGAGAAGTTTCTCCGGCAGAAGATTCTATGATATGATAATCCTGCTTAGCAGCACAGCGTCTCCGGAACCACAGGGCACTCCAGTCGCAGCACATGAAGTGCAGGCGGGTTGATAGTGGAAGATGATAGTTGATGAATAGATCTAATTCCCGTTACAGGATAAAGAGGAGACTCCGACAGTGTAATCCTGATCAATAAACTCCGGTTCAGCAATTGATGAATTAGGTTCAGATCCAAGAGAGAAAAATCAAACTTGACAAGGGAATTCAGGACTGAGCTACAGAGTTTTCTGCCATATTGTTTTGTCCAAATCAGAGAATTAATGAGATTGGTAGCCTGGCCTCCTTTCCAAACCTGAGGCCAGTGATAGAGAATCATGCTTCAGCCTGAAGAACCACAAACGATGCTTATTTAAGTCTTAAAAGAAAAGCCTATTTAAATGTATGGTTTAATGGTGCTGTTTTGATAGCTCTGTAGTGTTTATCCACAGAAAAAGATCAGAGAATTGTAAGCATTCCTATAAATCCCCATCAAGGTCAGCTCCAAGCAGGTTCTCATTCCCTCAGTGGAAGTGGGAGCAGCTAGGATGGAAGGAGCTGTCACTTCTGTACAGAGCCCCAAACTAGCAGCAAGTGTGTCTGCTTGCCTTGGCCGAGAACCTTAACTGTTCCCAGTGCTCTACAGCTTTATGCCTCTTCTGCGGCTCCTCAGAAACCCTTGCTCTCTACTCACACCCCCAAAATGGCTCCTTGGGCGAGGCAGGCAGCTTCTTCCTCCCCCCTGGACTAGGATGGGATTAGTGATGCTCAGATGACGCCTGTCACAAACATAATCAGACCAACAACCAGAGCCCCAGCTGGCAGCCAGGGAGTTATATGTGGGGTGTATCAATCTTAAACAGCAGGGCCAAATTTTCATAACCATATATACAAACCTAGCTTTATTCCCACAAGAACTCACACTTACTATATTCAAGCACTATCACTGGAGCATACGGCTAATAAAATTTGCATCCTCATAGCCCATTCGTTCAATATGGCATGCACAAAAATAATACCTTTGAAAGTCTGGCCCTATAAGAGAACTTCTATTTTTTTTGTTAAAAAACTGTAATTTGGGGCTTAGTAGACCTAAAATTTTGATTTTTTTTTTTAAAAAAACATCTTGGGAGGGGAACTGAAAATAGTGCTGCATATACTTGAAATGATGATGCAAAAGAACAAACTGCAGCTATATTATCTGTGTTGAAAGAGTCATTTAAAAGCCCTTTTTTATATTAATTTCTTCTATTAAGTCTGGCCAACATTCCCACATTACTCTTTTCAACAGAAACAAAATGTTTCTACCTGGAACCAACTGGATGGATTTTGTTCTGTGTGAGAGTTAGACTCATAGATTTTAATCTGACCTCCTGCACAATGTAGGCCACAAAACCTCACCCACCCGCTCCTGTAACAGACCAGTAACCTCTATCTGAGCTACTGAAGCCCTCCAATCATGATTTAAAGCCTTCAAATGACAAAGAATCCACCATTTACTCTAGTTTAAACCTGCAAGTGACCCATGTCCCATGCTGCAGAGGAAGGCAACCCCTGCCCTTCCCCCACAGGGTCTCTGCCAATCTGACTTTGGGGAAAATTCCTTCCCAACCTGAAATATGGCAGTCAGTTGAACCCTGAGTATGTCATCAAGATCCAACAGCCAGACACCAGGAAAGTATTTTCTGTAGTAACTCAGAGCCCTCCCCATCTAGTGTCCCATCTCTGTCATTGGGGATATTTACTATGTGCAGTCACAGATGGGCCACATGCCA
The DNA here is from genome assembly GCF_965140285.1 of Lepidochelys kempii. Lineage (NCBI taxonomy): Eukaryota > Metazoa > Chordata > Testudines > Cheloniidae > Lepidochelys > Lepidochelys kempii. Next base: position 82,454,360 of record NC_136386.1, read on the forward strand.
TTGTAGGCAGTCTCATCATACCATCCCCTCCATAAACTTATCAAGCTCTTGAAGCCGGTTAGTTTTTTTGCCCCCATTGCTCCAGAACTTCACTCCTCTGATGGTTAGAAACTTTTGTCTAATTTCAAGGCTGAAACTTGTTGATGGCCAGTTTATAGCCATTTGTTCTTTTGTCAAGACTGGCACTTAAATAACTCCTCTCCCTGCCTGGTATTTATTCCTCTCGTGATTTATAGAGAGCAATCATGTCTCCCCTCAGCCTCTATTTCGTTAGGCTAAGCAAGCCAAGCTCTTTGAGTCTCCTCTCATAAGGTAGGTTTTCCATTCCTCCGATCAACCTAGAAGCCCTTCTCTGTACTTGTTCCAATTTGAATTAATCTTTCTTAATAATGGGAGACCAGAATTGCACATGGTATTTCAGATGAGGTCTCACCAGTGCTTTTTATAATGGTACTAACACTTCCCTGTCTCCACTGGAAATACCTCGCCTTATACATCCTAGGATCACATTAGCCTTTTTCACAGCTGCATAACATTGGCAGCTCATAGACATCCTGTGATTAACCAGTATACCCAGGTATTTCTCCTCTGTCGATTCCAACTGATAAGTCCCCAGCTTATAGCAAAAATTCTTGTTGTTAGTCCCAAATTGCATGACCTTGCACTTTACACTATTAAATTTCATCCCATTTCCATTACTCCAGTTTTCAAGGTCATCTAGATCTTCTTGTATGATATTCTGGTCCTCCTCCATATTGACAATACCTTTGTGTCATCCTCAGATTTTATTAGCACACATTCACTTTTTGTGCCAAGGTCAATAATTAAAATGATAAATAAGACTGGTCCCAAGACCAATTGCTGAGTAACCCCACTAATAACCTACTTTCAGCCTGACAGGTCGCCTTTCAGTATGACCCGTTGTAGTCCCCCTTTTAACCAGTTCCTTGTTATCCACCTTTCAGTTCTCATATTAATCCCCACCTTCTTCAATTTAACTAATAATTTCCCATGTGGAACTGTATTAAATGCCTTACTGAAATCCAGGGAGATCAGATCTACTACATTTCTTTTGTCTAAACAATCAGTTATCTCCTCAAAAAAAGAGATCAGGTTGGTCTGGTATAGTATAACTTTTGTAAAATCATGTTGTATTTTATCCCAATTGCTGTTTACCTCTATGTCCTTACCTACTTTCTCTTTCAAAATTTGTTCCAAGGCCTTGCAGACAATTGAGGTTGAACTAACAGGCCAGTAGTTTCCCGGATCACTTTCCCCCCCTTTCTTAAAAATAGGTACTGTATTAGCAATCCTCTAGTGATAGGGTACGACCCCTGAATCTACAGATTCATTCAAATCCTTGCTATTGGGCTTGCAATTTCATGTGCCAGTTCCTTTAATATTCTTGGATGGAGATTATCTGGGCCACCCAGTTTAATCCCATTAAACTGTTTGAGTTAGACTTTCACCTCGGAGGTGGTAATTTCTACATTCATATCCTCATTTCTATTAGACACCTTGCCACTACCCCTCAGCTCCTCATACGCTTACTAAAAACTAAAGCAAAGTATTTGTTTAAGTATGGGGCCATGCCTAGGATTATCTTTAATTTCCACCCCGTTCTTAATACTTAGTGGTCTCACTTCTTCTTTCCTTGTTTCCTTTTTATTTATATGGCTATAGAACCTGTTACTATTGGTTTTAATTTCCCTTGCAAGGGCCAACTTTGCTTGGTTTTTGGCAGTTCTCACTTTTCCCCTACACTTTCTGACCTCCAAGAAGTAGATTTCCTTGCTGATCCATCCCTAATTCAGAGAACTGTAAAGAGACTGATAAACTGACTGCCTTTTTCTGACAGCAAATATCCAAAGTTTAAATAGCTTACACTTGGTTGGACTAGAAATCTAAGGAGGAATCTCCCACACTGAAATCTCTATCCTGTGACCATATGGAGCTATTTCAACAAGTCTCTGAAGACTAGGAAACATGTATTGTTAATCTTGAAAGAGGATGCAAATTTTTATTACCATGATTAATATTGAAACATGGCTTTTAATTCCAAAAGAAAAACATACACTGAAAATCAAAATCTCTCTTTAAAGTTTCTCAGAATCCTAGCAACTGAGGCTAATAAAGTTCAGGTTATGAAGTGCCATGGAGCTTGAAACAGTCTCCTTCATTTCATAACAGCAGCAAAATAGAAATCCATTCATAATTGGGCAATGTCGTATGGAAAAATAGAGAAACCTTCCATATATACATTACATGGCCTGTTATATAAAACAAATTGGTATATGTAGCAGTATCTAAGACACTGCAAAACTGACCGAGTTTCATGGTATGAAAAATAAGACACAATATACAGTATATATAGTAATTTTAGAAGACATTGGGGCAAATTCAGACCAGGTGCAAGTCCACTGATTTCAATGAAGTTACATCAGGGATATGTTTCATCCTTTGAATTTCAAAATTTATCATGAAAATTAGCCAGTTTTGTTCTACTTTAAATTAATTTTGTATGCAGTTGTATTGCAAATATATGTCACCTCTAAAGTCACTAGATAAACATTTCACAACCTGAAGAGCAAAGGATCTAAATTTTGGATCCATTCCTACTGTCACTGAAGTTAATGGCAAATCTTCAGTAGGAACAGGAACAGGCCCTTAGTGTAATCCAGTAGAATACAACTTGTTTCAATAATCTGAAGATAATGGGTGGAATCCTCATCCCATTGAACTCAGTGGGAGTTTTGTCATTGATTTCGATGGGGCCAGGATTTCACTTAGTAGGAGAATCCTTCTATGGTACAGTCAGAGTGAAATGAGTAAAAATTACAAGTGTTCATCGCTCAGCAGGATTTGAGCCTTGATTCGCTGAAGCACTTAACTTTAAGCACATGCTTAAATCCAATTGATTTGCAGATGCACAGTAAGATTAAGAACGTAAATAAGTTTTGACAGGATCAGGGCTCAAAAGGAGCCATCCCTATGCTTTGCATAGTGTAAGGACAGCATCTGTGAGTGGCTTTGAAACGGCTGTCAAAGGATGGGGACAAATCATAGAATTTTTGTTTTGATACAAACTGTATCAAAGCTACTTTATGGCATGAAGAGAGTTAAATGATGAATAACTGAACAGGGAATAAAGAACGTAGATATATGGGCTTGAGGAAAAAACTAGTGTTTTGAGCTGAGGTTTGAAATGAGGTGGAGAATCAGTAAGGCAGATGTTTACAGGGAGGCTTTACCAGCCAGCCAGAGCTGCAGAAGGGAAAAGAGATGTAGAGGAGGCCACAGCTAAATAAGCATATATATGGAGGGGACCATAGAGAAATACAAGATCTAGGAGACGGCTTTGAGGGTCCATCGGAGCTTTCAGAAAAAATGGCAGGATAATTTTTATCTGAATCCTGAATAAAGAAGGAACCATGGAGTTGTCTTGGAGAACATGGTGATCGGTTGCACTTTTTTGCATGTATGAAAAGGCAGGAGATCTAGCACCTAGTGAGGCCCTAGACAGTGAAGTTCAAACAACTGAGTTGAGAGGGAATGAAGTAATGATACAGATTTCAGAATCACAATCAAGGCAATGGCATAAATGCACCTCTCAACCTTTGAGCCAAGCAACATGTGGCAATACAAGAGGAGAAAAGTATCCAAATGACATAATAATTATGTTCAATGATAGCTTTAAAACCATCCGACCTACTTCTTTCTTCTTTTCTTCCAGAGGTTTGGGCAGTGGACTAAGAATCAGGAGATCTGAGTTCTGGTCTTGGATCTGCCACTCACCTGCTGTGCTACCTTGGATAAGTCATGGCATGTCCATGCCTCAGTTTCCCCATCTGTAAAATGAGATTATCCATTGTAAAGTGCTTAGATACCTATAGATACAAAATGCTAGAGGAGAGCTAGGCATTATTAATTTCTTCAATATATTTTCTTCACTCTCTGCTCACTCCCCACTATCCGATTTTCCCTTTTGCTCCTTCTCCCCCAGGTGTCCCTGTCTGCCACCCCTTGCCCCTCATAGAATTTACTCCCTCTCTGGGATATCGCTGCCAGGACATGCCCTTCTCTTTGCTGCCAGCAGCTACCTCATCCATCTATCTCCCTTTTAGTGCCTAACCTTGCTAACAATGTTTCTCTTTGCAGTGAAGAGAGCTACAAAGTGACACCTTGGCTAAGGAGAGCCAGTAGCTGGCATAGGGGAAGGCATGAGAAAGCAGCTATAGGCAGCCACCTAGTTTACAGATAAACAACTGACAACTGTATACTGCACAAATACGGGAAAAGCATATTTTTAGAGGACTGCATTCCATTTTGTTCTGTGTAGAATTTTCTGGCTAGATTAAAGCAAATTCAATCATTTGTACTGTATCACAGCATAGGATCCTTTGTTGAAATACAGGACAAAGTAGAGCAATGTGGGGAAACACAGAATGAAATGAAAACCAAGAATGAATTTGCAAAGCACAGTTGGGTGGTTTGTCCATATGGCGGGCATATAAAATGAGTGGAGCAGTGAGGAGAAACTTTGCATTCATAGAGGGCTCTAGGAGAACCAAATCCCAGAAGGACTCGAGGTGTGCGAGAAGTGAGGTGGCCATTTAAAGGGTCAAGGTAAAGGATTGAATTCCATCATTGGTACAAAAAGCCTGTGATGGCCTAAGTCTGAAAGAACGTAGGTGAATATTTGCCATTCTCCAAGCACCCAAGCTGCTTGTCCTTCCAGGGCACAGTGTAAGCAGGAGGGTTTTAAAATGGAATTAGCTTTGCTGAGAACTATCCACTGCCTCAGCCACCAGGAATGCTAAACCATTTCAATTCAAGGAATGGGAGATTTGGTAGGGATGGGAGGGGGGAAGGAGCAGGGCTTGCAGAGGCTTTAGCTGAGAAATGTAGATCTTGAACAGAGCCCTCAAACCAGACAAATCCCGCAGCTGACGTCAGTGGCTGCAGTAACTTTAATAATAAACCTCTTTGCTTCATCTTTATTACATGATTGACATTCCCCTCACACAGTGGTTTCCAATATCACAGGAGCAGCCAGTCAGGAGTGCCACAGAGGTCACTTACGTTCTGTGTTGGTATTAACGCTGCGCACTCTGGTGTCTCGCCATCAGGAAACATCATTCTACACACTTTAAATAGAGCCAGCCAAGACCTCAGTGGGGTTTACCAACCTGAATGAATGAAGTCTCACAAAACCTGTTTGGAGTAGGCATTACAATCCTCATTTTATAGGGGAGGAAATTGAAACACAAAGAGGTTAGGGTCAAATTTTTAGAAAGGGTCTCTCAGCTTCCTTAGCCACTGAGGACAGTATAAGCAGCAACAGGTTTAAATTGAAGCAAGGGAGATTTAGGTTGGACATTAGGCAAAACTTCCTAACTGTCAGGGTAGTTAAGCACTGGAACAAATTGCCTAGGGAGATTGTGGAATCTCTGTCATTTACAAAAGTAAGAACTCCCCCGCTCCTGAATCTAAGACTAAAACTTAATGTCAGCAAATTGTCATCTTTGCCTAAGTTGGTTTCTTGCCTAAAAACTTAGTTCCCAGAGACTGCAGCCCCGTTGGTTAAAAGACCCAATGTTCTGTGATTTCAAGGGCTCTGGTCCCTTAAATCCCCCAAGTGAAGGGCCACTCATATCTTTTTGTCACCTTATATCAGCCCTAACTTCACTGTCTCTCTTTCAACAGCAGGAAGACTTCCTGCTGTTCTCCCCTTCCTGTGGGCTTACTATTCATATGTAAATAGTGCTTCCATTGTTTTGATTCCTTACCGCTTAATATATACTGGGGACAGGTAGACAGCTGCCTTCCCTTCTGCTAAGGAGAAAAATGATTTCTCCCAAATGTTTGGTCAGATTTTAAAGCATATCAGTGAGTATCCATAATTCCTCATATAGTGTTAATGCATAGACTATGCAATAGTATTAACCCCCAATGTGTCACGGGCTTTCATAAAGAGAACTCACTTAATTCTGTTGTATACATTATAAAATCAGTGGATTCAATTGCTTATTATTTGAGGTTCAGACCTGTTTTTATATTTAAGAGACTATCTCCCCCACATTAATTTGATGGCTTTGTTTATTTATGTAAATGTACCTTCATTGTCTCTGCCTGACAACCAGGCTGGTCAGACAAACACATGCACATTCCTTTGCCTAAGGCAGATTGTGCTTATGCATTGCTTGCCAAACATATTTTAAGAACATAATTCTAGCACAGTTATAATTCTTTGTACATAATTTATACACAACAGTATTAATGTTTAGTGTGTTCTCAGTTTTCCAGTGATATATTACATGATGCCTTTTGGGTAGATATCATGACAACTGTGCATTAAGCGTAGTATGTCATGCCTGACAAGAGTTGCTGACATGCGTAATGAACTACCATTGGGCCTCTGTGTCACACTGTCTTATTAGTTCTCTCTTTCCTAATGGTTTCTAACACTGTTAGCTTTTTTGGCTGCCACTGTACATTGATCAGATGTTTTCAGAGAACTACCCATTTAGCTTCTCTGCAATGACCTTCTTTTCCTTGAGTACTCCTTTAACACCTTGATCGTCCATGGTCCCACTGATTGTCTGGCAGGCTTCCTGCTGCTGATGTACTTACAAAAAATGCTGTTAGTTTTTTGTGTCCTTTGCTAGTTGCTCTTCAAATTCTTTTTTGGTCCGCCTAATTACACTTTTACAGTTGACTTGCCAGAGCTTATGCTCTTTTCTATTTTCCTTGGTAGGATTTGACTTCCAATTTTTGAAAGATGCCTTTTGCTTCTAACAGAATCTTTTTTATTTTGCTGGTTATCATGGTGGAATTTTTGGTTCTTTTTTATTAAGGATATATATTTAGTTTGAGTCTCTATTATGGTGTTTTAAAATACTTTCCAGGCAGTTTGCAGGCATTTCACTCTTGTGACTGTTCCTTTTAATTTCCATTTAACTAGCCTCCTCATTTTTGTGTAGTTCTCCTTTTTTCAAGTCAAGGAACTAGATGAAGCAAATCTCAGCAACATTAGCAACTATCTTTTAGAGCTCATGGAGGGTGGGTGAGATCCCAGAGAACTGGAGAAGAGCAGACTAATACTTATGTTTTAAAAGGAGAACAAACAGGACCCAGGGAACTATGGACCACTCAGCTTAACTTCAATACCAGGAAAGATACGGAACAAATTATTAAACAATTTGTAAGCCCTTAGAGGGTAATAGGGTTATAAGCAATAGTCAGCATGGATTTGTCGGGAACAAATCATGTCAAAGCAACTTAATTTCCTTCTCTATTGGATAATGGTTAATGGTCTACTGGATGGGGGAAGCAGTGGACATGATATCTCAATTTTAGTAAGGCTTTTGACACAGTCCCACATGACATTCTCCTAACCAAACTAGGGAAATGTAGTTTTGATGAAATTGCTACGAAGTGGGTGCACAACTCATTGGAAAAAAAAGTACTCAAAGAATAGTTGTCTGTGGTTCGCTGTCATACTAGGAGGACATGTCTAGTGGGATCCCTGAGTACTGTGTCCTGGCTCTGCTACTAGTCAGTATTTTCATTAATTACTTGAATAATGGGGTGGAGAGCATGCTTCTAAAAGCTGCAGATGACACCAAGCTGGGAAGGTTAGCAAGCACTCTGGAGTACAGGATGAGAGTTCAAAATGACCTTGATAATTTGGAGAATTGGTCTAAAATTAACAAGATTAAATTCAATAAAGACTAGTAAAAAGTACAACACTTATGAAAGAAAAAACCTTAAATGCATAGCTGTAAAATGGGAAATAACTGGCTAGGCAGTGTAGCTCAGAAGAGGAGCAGGGGGTTATAGTGAATCATAAATTGAATATGAGACAACATTTTTTTGGGGAGAGGGGTAGCTCAGTGGTTTGAGCATTAGCCTGCTAAACCCAGGGCTGTGAGTTCAGTCCTTGAGGGGGACATTTAGGGATCTGGGGCAAAACTTGAGGATTGGTCCTGCTTTGAGCAGGGGTTTGGCCTAGGTCCCTTCCAACCCTGATATTCTACGATGGGGTTGCAAAAAAGACTACTATTCTGGGGTGATTTAACAAAAGTGTTGTATCTAAGTCATGGAGTTAATTGTTTCACTCTACTCAGCACTGGTGAGGCCTCAACTGGAGTACCATGTCCAGTTTTGAGTACTACACTTTCAGAAAGATGTAGACAAATTGGAAAGGCCAGAAAAAAGCAACCAAAAAAAAAGTGATAAAAGGTTTAGAAAGCCTGACCTATAAGGAAAGGATAAAAAAACTGGGTAAGAGACAAGAAGATTAGGGGGGAACCTGATAACAGCCCTAATGTATTTGAAGACTTTTATAAGGAGGACAGCGATCAATTGATCTCCATGTTCACCATAAGTAGGACAAGAATTGGCTTACCTTACAGCTAGGGAGATTTAGATTAGATATTAGGAAATAACTATCCTTATAATTAGAAAGTAAGTATTGGAATAGGTTACCAAGGGATGCTGTGTAATCCCTGTCACTGGAGATTTTTAAGAACAGGTTAGACAAACGCTTGTCAGGGACCTGGACTTGTACACCAGTACAACTAGACTTGGTTCTGCCTCAGCACTGGGGGCAGCACTAGATGATCTCCCAAGATCCAGCCTGACATTTCTCTGATAAGTACAGCTTCTTTATTGTATTTTGATATTTCAGTGCCTGCTCCTGGCTAGAACCAGGTAGAACAGGGCTTGCAAATTGAAAACTATGAGTAGGAAAGCTAACCAAACTTTTTCAATCCCCCTCCCCAAAAAGGTTTTGTCTTGAGATTTGGATCTGTCCTTAATTTACCCAAACCATTTCACCCTTCAATATCTAGTGTATGCAATGGTGAGCAGGTCTACACTACAGTGGGACTGATGCTCTGAGATCAATCTTCTGGTGGTTGATTTAGCAGGTTTAGTAAAGACCCGTCAAATCGACTGCAGATTGCTCTCCAGTCGACCCCTGTACTCTGTCCCCAACAAGAAGAGTAAGGGAAGTAGACGGGAGATTTTCTCCCATCGACCCCCCCACCCTCCATGGTGTAGACCCTGCGGTATCTCAACCTAAGGTATGTCGACTCCAGCTACATTATTCACATAGCTGGAGTTGCGTAGCGTAAGTCGCCTTACCATGGTACTGTAGACATAGCCTGTGTGTACATGCATTTCTGTATGTGTGGAGTAGTTGCGTGTTTTCAGTACTGATCAGTAGTGTTATGTACACTAAATCAGTGCAACCCAGTGCTGTGCTGAATGCTGGCTAGAGAAGTACAATATAGGACTGTACTGTGCGTTATGGGATACAGCATAGCAGAATACAGGGCAGTAGAGTTCAATGTAATACAAATAAGTACAGTGCAGGTAATCCACTCACGAATTCTTCCATCTCTCCTCAGTCATAACGATTAACGTCAGAAGGGAGATGTCAGTTAAATCTCAACATTGTTTTGCTGAAGTTATCCTCAGGAGCTGTATAAAGGGAATCTATTTAGGCTGAGCTCTGTTTTGAAATGTATCTTCATGAATGAGGGGAGAAGGAAGAGCTCATAAGTGACATTATACCATCTAGCCTTTTAACGGACAATAAATATCATGTGATTTTTAGACAGCTATTTCATATGCAAGACATACAAAATGTGCATATTTCCTACATTTGGAGAATATCTACAATGTAACTCCTAGCATTAGTTCTTTCCAAAGTCTTAGAAAGTAAACTGATAAATGGAGATAAAGTGAAATCATTAAAAGCTGCACTGACTTTTTAAAAGAATTTCCCAAGGTTACTGCCTAGAACCTGCAATCTGTTGTTCTACTATATGAATTTAAACACTTGTTCTCCCAAACTTGTTTTCCATGACAGCTAAAAAACTTTGCAACCTATAGTGAGGAAGCCAAGAGCTCTCTTGCTCTCCTTTGTATAGAGGTGTATTCAGCCTCTGACCCAGCTCCTAAAGTCTATTCCATATGGATCCCTCTGCTCCTCCACCATGACTGTTTCAGAGATTAAAAGCCCTCCCAAAGTGTCAGCAAGTAGCTTGAAGGCGGAGCTGCCTTTTAGCTTTTAAATTCCATATGTGTGAAATAATTGGGGGGGGGGGGGGGAAGGGGGAGGGAATGATATGTACCTACAGAATCAACAAGGAGTCCGGTGGCATCTTAAAGACTAACAGATCTATTTGGGCATAAGCTTTTGTGGGTAAAAAACCCACTTCTTCAGATGCATGGAGTGAAAATTACAGATGCAGGCATTGTATACTGACACATGAAGAGAAGGAAGTTACCTGACAAGTGGAGAACCAGTAGGTTTTTTACCCATGAAAGCTTATGCCCAAATAGATCTGTTAGTCTTTAAGGTGCCACCGGACTCCTTGTTTTTGTGGATACAGACTAACTGGTACCCCCTGATATTTGATACCTACAGAATGTGTTTCCTGGAAAATGGGGGGAGGGCCGGAGGGAGGGAAGGGGCAGGTGGTAGAATGACCAAAGAGTGACCTTCCTAATTGCAAAGTAACCAAACGGACTGGTTGTTTACAGAGTCCATACCTGGGGTCCTCCAACTAACCACAGAAATATCAGATAATACCTAAATAGTAGTTACCTGGTACAGCTGAATCTTATCTGCCCATTCAGTTAAAGACACATTAGCCAGATTTACATCCCCACTTTCCTCCTGAGAAAGGAAAAAGTTGGGTTCCCAGTTCTTTTATTCCAGAATCCAAAGCTGAGGCTGCTGATGCAGCAATTAATACATCAAAATAGTCAATTAAGACTTCTACAAAAATCAGGTGGTTGTTTCAAAGGTGGCGCTATTTTGACAAAACAGGGGATAAAGACATTTTTCTACATGGGATACTCCCAGTGAAATTCAGTGGGAAATCCCTTTTTTTTTTTTAAATTGAAAATCCCACCTGTAGTCTAATGTGGGAAATTAACAAAAACCATGGAGCGCTCTCTCTCCAGGAAAAACAGGAACATTCTTACCTTTCTCCTTCTACTCTTGAAAAGTTCATGACTTGGAATAAAACATCATCATAACCAATACTGCCCAGGGAAAACCCCAGGGATGAAACAAATTTTATGAAGACCTGCCCACTTGAAATTAGAAGAATTTTACAGGATATCTTTCAAACCTAGTGGTTTTTGTCAGCCAGCCAGTCAGCATCCCATCCCATGGAACTGGAATGTTGGTAAGTCAGCTGAAGACACTAAAGCATATAAACGCAGGTTTCAGAGTAGCAGCCGTGTTAGTTTGTATCTGCAAAAAGAACAGGAGGACTTGTGGCACCTCAGAGACTAACCAATTTATTAGAGCATAAGCTTTCGTCGGATGCATAGAATGGAACATATAGTAAGATGTTCCATTCTATGCATTTTCTCCTGCTGATAATAGCTCATCTTAACTAATTAGCCTCTCACAGTTTGTATGGTAACTTATACAAACTGTGAGAGGCTAATTAGTTAAGATGAGCTATTATCAGCAGGAGAAAAAAACTTTTGTAGTGATAATCAAGATGGCCCATTTAGACAGTTGACAAGAATACTTAACTTAAGGAAATAGATTCAATATGTGTAATGACCCAGCCACTCCCAGTCTCTATTCAAACCCAAGTTAATGGTATCTAGTTTGCATAATAATTCAAGCTCAGCAGTTTCTCATTGGAGTCTGTTTTTGAAGCTTTTCTGTTGCAAAATTGCCACCCTTAAATCTTTTACTGAGTGGCCACAGAAGTTGGAGTATTCTCCTACCTGTTTTTGAATGTTATGATTCCTGATGTCAGATTTGTGCCCATTTATTCTTTTTCGTAGAGACTGTCCAGTTTGGCCAATGTACATGTACATGGCAGGATATCAGGATGCTGTTGCTTATCTCTAATACTTTTCCAGAAAACCCTTTTCGACAGGTCATTCCCATTAACCAGGATTGTGTTCCAGGGGGCTCATCTGTTTTTATGCAATATACTTCGGTTTTGTGTATTGAAAAACATATATATTCAATAGAATGATTCTTTCATCAGCTCAATATTTCTGTCACATTTTCCTTTCAAGTGCACAGGAAGTTTATGTACTTAACTCATTTACCTGTTATACAATTGGAAGGGCTTCACTACTTTGCTGTCCATTTGGTTTAATGGATGGAAAATGTGTATTTTTCCAAATAGGTTTGTTCCCTGATTCTTTTAAAGGACACCTGCCTGTATACACAAAGACAATTTCCAAAGTCTATTTCTGTTGCTGTGGACGATATGAGTCCTGTCACTGAAGCCAGCCATTGGGGAATCATTGGATTAATAGAAATTTCTTCTTTACTAAGGTCACTTCTGGAATCATTCCCATTACAGCCTTTTTTGATCACTTACTACAAGGATGCACTGCTGACCTGAGACTTTTAGGCCACCTTAAATACAGCAGGATATCGGGGCTATAGGCCTTAGTGGGAATAGCAGATTGTCAGAGGCAGGGGATTGGACATGTGAAATCTTGGACTGAATCACAGAACAGTAGTCAGCCTTCCAGCCTCTCTATGGCTTTGCTGGTAAACTGAGCTGCTTTGGAAATTCCCTGGGTATTGCTACTGGTGCTGTAGTAGCAGGGAGTGGCAATTTATCTTTATCTCCTGTGTCATCTTTGGCTTAAATGTAGAAACCAGACTCAGTTGGTTGTTTTTTTTTTGTATCGCCATAATAAAAGAGATCTTAATCAAATGTTTTTACAATAGATTCAGAAATCTCCATTCTTTGTAGCTCTTAGAAGCTCGGAAATAATCTTTCTGCCTGATTTTTGGCCTTTTCATTTGGCAAGATATTTACTCTGCCTCATGTTTCAAATGATGTGGAATGAACGTAGCTGCCTTTACTATGTGGGAAAGCTTGCATGGCCCCTGCCGGGACTGCCTTTGTTCTCGGCATAATTAAACCATTTCACTCTCTCTGGCTGCCAATTCAGCAATGTTCAGGATCTTAGAAAACAAAACTCACCAAGAATTGGAACCCAATTAGAACGACGACTTCACCTTGTAGAGCACCTCAGGTGCTCAAACATCTTTGAGCTCACAATCCTGCATTAGCAACTGCTGTCAGCATAGCCTGGGCAATAGTGTTTGTTTCCTGCTGAAGTCACTGCGGGAAGCACAAGATATGCTATTTTACATTTCTTGCTGATGGTTTTCTTTAACAGGTTTCAGAGTAACAGCCGTGTTAGTCTGTATTCGCAAAAAGAAAAGGAGTACTTGTGGCACCTTAGAGACTAACCAATTTATTTGAGCATGAGCTTTCGTGAGCTACAGCTCACTTCATCGGTGAAGTGAGCTGTAGCTCACGAAAGCTCATGCTCAAATAAATTGGTTAGTCTCTAAGGTGCCACAAGTACTCCTTTTGGTTTTTTTTTTAAGCAGATATAAATATAATCTGGAAGATTTTGCTCATCAGATCATAAAAAGATAATCAATATTTGGACCTGACCGAAGGAAAGAGGGAATGTACTGTAAATTAACCAGTCAGTAGTACCCTATTGACATTATGAAGAGGTCTGTGTGACACAATCAATACTTTAAACAATTTCAAAACAATAGTTTGACTATTTTCTTTTCAAATGGTGACTATTGGCCAGGAAAGAGTTAGAGTTGATAGTGCTCCAATTTACTATAAAGGCTACAAGCAGGGTGATCAATTTTTTTGTCAAGGTCCAAATTTTTTGATCAAGGTCCAGACTCCAGAGCAGGGGGGAATGAGTAAATAAAGATTTCAGGATCCATTAAAAAGCTTCTGGTGGTCTGGATTTGGTCCGCGGTCCGCGTATTGACTACCCCGGACTACTAGGATCTGAAAATGCTGCTGAACATCAGTGTAGTGCTGGGGAATCCTGACCATGCCCCTTTTCATCTCATCACAACCGCTTTCCTCTGCAAAGCCAACAGCAGGGTGGGTGTCTGGGGTGTAGAGCTGACTGATGTTGGGGCTCTTATCACTGGAGGATCACTCTTAGACTGGAATGATCCTCCTTGAGTTGATTGAACTAATTTTGTGGTCAGATCATGCCACTATGGTGCAAAGCAGCAGCATCACACTGGAGGACCTGGCTTTGTGTGTTTGGAGCAGATACATTTCCTTCTCACCAGTCCTTTTCTTAAGCAAAACAGCAACAATGCTTCTTGTTGCCTGAGTCTGATTCTATGGCACCATGGCGCTGTTCATTGTACCCAAATGCACTTTCACTTCTTGAGGTTTGCCTTGTCTGTTTGGATAATCCATTAAACAGACAGATTCCTGCTGGGCACAAAAACCATGTGGCTACAGTGAATTGTTCTCTTGTTACATCTAGGCTGGTGGATAGGTTGTCTGGCCAAGTGCAAACTGTCTATATTTGTGTTTTCTTCTAACACCGGACAATAACACTCCACACAGAAAGATCCATTGGAAGTGCCAATGCCCTGTAATCCAAAGTTGCTACTAACAAGAGTTCTGTGTGGCTTGAAAGCTTGTCTGTCTCACCAACAGAAGTTGGTCCAACAAAAGATATTACCTCATCCACCTTGTCTCTCTAATACCAGGGAAAGACCAAGACACAGAACAACTGAAGAGTCTAATGTAAGTAATGTCATTGCAGTTGTGCTTTTAGCAATTCCTGGTAGAAGAAGCTAGTATTATTCTTTAAGGCACAAGGATGTATTTAATCATCAAGTTATTTACTTACGTTACATAACACAGCAATGGAAAGCTGCAGGAAGCTGCAACCAACCAGTCTGATGTGTCCCCTACAGTCCACAACCCTGCCTTCTAAAATGGAAGATGACCTTTGGTCTCTGAAGTCATGCCCCTAAGTCCTTTCAATGGAGGAGCCCACAACATACTAAAAATGTGAACATGTACATTACAAGGAAGACACAAAGGTACATTAAGGTAACATTATGTCTAAGCTGGTTGATAAGAATCTTGACCATTTTATTAAGTTGCTATGTAATATACCAGCTAAGAGTCTCTCGTCACAATGAGCAGCACTTACATAGAATCAGTTTGCATCACCTGCACCTCCGAATTCTCGGGTTTGTGACTTTCTTTTAGAACTGTCCTCATATTAGACCTAGCATGTTCATGGGAACTTGTCTGCTTTGGAAAGAAGTTTTGCTTCATCAGGTTCCCTGGGGCTCTCTTTGGGCTCAATATTATCTAGGAATGGAGGGGGAACATTGCCTGGACATTCTCTGTCAGCCTGAGAATGCCAAGCTTGGCACAGGACAGCCCTCGTCAGTGCATCTGAATGGACAACACCAGAGAAATCTGTACAGCAGAAACTGTCAGAGGAGAAATTAACCTTTGAAAACACACACGCAAAATACAGTTTCATAATTTGGCATTTGGGATATCTACAAATGACGATACCAGAACAGAGGAGAACAGCAAGATGGACAAACGTTTAGTCCTGCATGGAAGAAGTGTTCCAGTAATGAAGGCTGGGGAGAAGATGGCTGCAGAGCAGGAAATACTGTGCATTTTTTAAATTAATTAGGCAGAACAACATTTGTCTAGTTTGCTTTCTCTGTCTGTGTAGGGGCTGCTGCAGATTCAGAGACATTTTTGCATAAAATGTCCCCAAAGGCAGCTTTGCCAGTGCACCTCAGTCCTGACCCACAGTACCTCCTGCTTTTCTCATTTGGCACCCTAGCACAAACCCTGCTACTCGAAGAGCTGTAGCTCACTGCCTAACCTGCCGAATCCCACAAAGAGGCAATGTGTGGCTGACCCCTTTGTGACCCTGAGAAACAGGGAGCAGAGATTCTATGGGAACCTGACTGCACTCAAGCCTCAATGCTCCATGGTAGGGGTGAGTGAGTGCTGGTCCCACCCTGCTCCAGGTACTGCACATGCTTCATAAGGTCAAAACGTAGCCCCTTTGTGGGGTTGTCTTCTTTGGTATCTCAAATTATAACAAATCTCAGCGTAGGCTTTCTCACTAAGGTCAGCTGCTGCTAGGATTTACTGTAGGACTTGCCTGCTGTGGCCCCTAGTTTTCTCCGACTAGACACTAAATGCCCAACTTATAAATCTCTGTAGTGAACAAGATGCATTTACCACAGTGAGTGAGCAGCACTTGCTCAGCAGATTTATACAGGGTTCTAAAAGTCCTGCTGACAGCAATGGAAGAGCTCTGCACCAGGTCACAGGTCTGGCCACCCCGTTACACGGAGCATAGACCCCCATCTTAGAATTCAGGCTAGAGAACTACTACTGTGTTTAGTTGGGGGCTATTGCAGTGACATACCCAGGGTACAATCCAGATGAATGAGTAGCTGCCCTCTAACCTATGGTGCCCTTTAGAATGCTTTGCTGCTGTAGCTCCAGTCTGGACTGCTCAAAACTGCCTCCAGTGTGCAAGTCACTCCCAGCTATGTCTGTGTGTGTGTTGCAGCCAGCCACACCTTGGCTTTTACCAGCCTGGGTTATATTGCAGGATGACCCCAACACACCCTCAGTTTTAGATTTCCCCCCAGAAATGTATGTCCGGTACTGCCCCTCTCTCTCAATACAAATTTATATAGTCTATTTCTTTAATAGAAATACGCATACTTTGTTACCCCAAATGGAGTTGCCCAGACACTTCAATATAAACACACTGGATTAGATAAAATAGTAAAACAAATTTATTAACTACCAAGAGATAGATTTTAAGTGAACACAAGCAAAGATAAAATGCAACTAGTGCCTGACAAACTACATTCAAACCTAAATTCAAAGTAAAGTTTCTCTCACCACATGCTCTCAACAATCTTACTGCCCTAGTTTCTTAGGCCAGGACCCCTTCTTCTGTTTAATGGCTGCTTCCTTTTCCCCTTCTCATGTGGTGAATTGACGGACAGAGACAGAGAGAGGAGTGGGTGCCTTGTAGTGTTGATCTCCCTTTTTATAGGATCAGTCTCCCCTTTGGAAAACATTTTCAGCTGAGATTCTGGAGACAGGGTTTATAGGAAAGGATCTTTCCCGCTGCTTTGTCTTACCTGTTGGAGTGTCTTTCTTTCCCTTCCTGCTTGATGACTCCATTTACTGCTTAAATGCAAATGAAGCAGAGCACACATTCCTTTGTTTGAGAAAGACCTGTTTGCCAACTTCTGCTGTGGTTTGGAACATGTCAACATAATCCTACAGGGAAATTTTGTAACTTCACGTACAACATTGCCACACATCTTTTATCAGGACAATATTGACCAGCAAATTATGAGTTTTCAGATGCTACCTCACAAGGCATACTTTGTACAAAGATTATTACAACAGCAACAGTAGGGTGTGGACACGGATACATTCAATCAAAATTGCTCTCAGGGAACGTGCTGGTCAAGCCTGAGATAAACAGTGTTTGGATTCATCTGCCTACTCCCATTTATTCTCAACTCCCATCATGAGAGGCACAGGGGGACTAATTCTTCAGCTACCAGGTTTAAGTCAAAGTCATTTTCCCACCAACAGAGACAAGCCTGGATGGCAGAGCCTGAATTGATTGTGAGGTCACAGTACACAGTGGTGGTGGGTGCAGACATGAGGAGGTGGTGCTATTTCATTTTCAGCTGGCTGAAAGCTGACTTGAAACCTCACGGTCTCCAAGTTCAGTTCAGACAACAGTTCTGTGTGTCTCCCAAAATGGGAGGCAGGGGAAGGAGGAAGAGCCCTTCTAAGCAGGAGCTTGGCTTTCAATGAACAGGAAAGGCAGGTGCAGTGTTGAATTCAACAGCACAGGCGACATATGCTAAATGGCCCCGAGGAACCTTTCAAGCCTCACTTGTAAAAATCTACATCTTTCTCTCTGTATTTAATGCATCTTTGTACGGACACTAATTCCTCAAGTATCCAAGCCAGGACTGACTTTTAGTGTGTTTGTCCAGGCAGGCTGCCAGCACACCATTCCTGCAATGCTCCCAAGCTCTGACATTTGTTAACACTGCAGTAAATCACAGAGACTCTTTGGGGATGTTTTTCATGACAAAACAGCCAAAGAAAGAGAGGAACCCACAACAAAACTACAAATGGCTTATTTAACCCAAAGAGGACTAACTGGACTGAAAGCAGAGACAGATGGGAGACAATGGAGAGGGAAAGATGCTGCAGAAAATCGATTATCCATCAGTGTCCAATAGCTCAAACATTTAGGAAAAGGCTTAAGCTTTGAATTTCTTTTTGAATGGAGGAGATGTGGCAAAAAGACGGTTTGGATATTTCATGGAGTAACTTGCTGAAATCTAAAGGACCTAGAGAAAAAGTTTCAGATTGGGGGTGATGCTGCAATAATTTGTATAATCTTGACTGGAAAAAAACTCTTCCCGCCAGGATGCGTTGGGGGAAAGAGATGTGATATGGTCCATTTAGTCTGAAGCCCTAACAGAAGCTGCAGCTTCAGACCAGTTTTCCAGAGAGAAAATGTAAGTTATGGGGGGAAAAATAGCTTGGATGTTGAACATCATCCACACAGCCAAAGTGGAGTCTCTCGTGCACTATTGAATACAAACAAAATCACAGCAGTCATAGTTCTCTTCTGTCTATCCCTTTTAAAACCATTCAGGGTGAAATCCTGGCCTCCCTGGAATCAGTGGGAGTTTTACCATTGAATTCAATGGAGCCAGCTTTTCATAATCACATTTTAGGGTGGCGATGAGAGAGACAGGATAGTGGATACCAAGAATACTGTATATCAACTTGAAGAAAAAAGGAACCAATTCAGTCACGGTGTAAGCAGGTGCAACTCTACTGGCTTCAGTGGGCTTGTGTCTGATCACATGATTGGATCTAGCCTCATATCTTTCCTTAAGACATCATGAGGGGCGGAGAACCAAAGCTTTGGGCCAGGACCTCTCGGCCAAGTGCTGAAGAGATCAAAATGCTGTAGACGATGAAATGAAGATTAAAGTTCAAACGTCTTCCCTTTGGCAGGCAAAGTGAAGGCTCCATGACAGCCTCTATGAGAGACATCCAGTGAATAGGTTTCAGAGTAACAGCCGTGTTAGTCTGTATTCGCAAAAAGAAAAGGAGTACTTGTGGCACCTTAGAGACTAACCAATTTATTTGAGCATGAGCTTTCGTGAGCTACAGCTACAGCTCACGAAAGCTCATGCTCAAATAAATTGGTTAGTCTCTAAGGTGCCACAAGTACTCCTTTTCTTTTTTCATCCAGTGAATAGGAGCTGTACCAGATTTCACCAGGAGGAAATGTGGCTCTAGATCACTTTGGCCTCTTTTTATCAACTAGTTCTCATCTGAAACGCCTACAGCAGTGGGGCCAGGAGTCACAGGCAGGTATTGCACTGGCTCTGTACCTCAGGACACTTGGGAACATCCATGTCTTACAAGTGAAGTGAATAATGTGGAATCAAGCCTTTGCCCTTGTGAATGCTATGTCCTGGCTTGGTGGCTGGGTGAAGTGAGCTAGAGACCAGTCAGTACTCATGGCAGAGACACTACAGACCAAGCTCTTATGCGCCTGAGCCTAACTGAGGAAGAGGAGGGGTATTTCCTGAGAAGCAACACCTAGAAGGAATATGCCTTCGAGAGATGTGGTGCCTCCAGAGGTCAGGGGAGGGACACCTGTGCTTCATTTACTTCTGTAACTCACTCACTCCCATTGCAACTGTCCTGGCGGGGGGGGCGAAGGGCCATGGCTTCATTCCCACCCCACTTACAAACCTATTCTCTGGGGCCACTAGCACTGTTGGCAGCATCAACCAGTCACCTTCTTTGCACCCTCAGCCCTGGAAGCCAGATTGATGGCTAGCACCAAATGGATGGCTGTTTCGGGTGTTGCGGGGAAGGGCTCCCTGCACCTCAAACTAACCTACACCCCAAGCTTTTAACACTCAGACAAGCTTTCAAGACTTTTTGCCCTTGGCCATTTATTTGATCCCATGCTCAGAGAGACAATTCAAGTAACAAGACACCAAGGAATATTGATCTTTGAGGAAGGGAGAGCAGCAGCAGCAGCCTTGGCAACATTTTTTGGGAGGGAAGGGCTCCTACTTTTATGGAATTTCCAGCCCAAGCAGAAGCAGGAAGTGCCAGAAATCTCATGAGGAAGTGCTCTCTTGTAAGATTTCCAGCCTAGTTTGCAATTCCAGGAGTCTGATAGGTTGGTTAAGGTTCAGAGAAGCAGATGAACTTTTGGGAGTTTATCCAAACTTTTGAAGCTTCATCCATCTCCAGTGTTAGCTCAGACTCTGGTACATGCTTCAACAATTCAAGACCTATGCCCGGGGGTAGGGGGAAGGGGCGAGGTGTGAGGGGAGAGAATAAAAAGAAAGAAACTTTAAAGGAGTGACAGCTGGCCTCAGACAATATCGTGGGTTTGTCAGGCCACAAGCAATAGCCGGGTGTTTCCGATCCAATATGCACTGAAGGTTCAACGGAAGCCTGTCCTAGGAGGTATGATTCTCTCGGTTACGAATACAAATGTACCAAAATGATCATTGCCACCTGCCCTCAGAAGCAGGCTGGTACCTGTGCTGAGTGCCAGCTTCCCAAGGTTATCCTTCTTCACCTCATTTGCCTGACAGCCCCAGAGGGCACATGTGCTGCACTGATCCATGGCCTACTGTCACTTTCTTTTTGCCGTCACTCTTCCTGTCTCTGGCAAAATTCCCAATCCTCCATGCATTCCATGTAGCAAAACCCTGCTCCCAGACTGCAGCCCATCTGACTCCCCCGCTCCTCCCCCAGGCCAGTCTGTGTCACTGTCTGAGAGCAGGTATTTATTTTTCCCTGCCAGTCTTTCTTTTTACTTTTGCTGGTTTATTTATGGCTCTTCCTTTTCAGCTTATTACCATCTCAGCCTGAATTTATCCATTATGACCTTCTCATCTAGGAGGCATTAATCTGCTGGCCCAGTGTGCAGGGTGATGGAGTCCCCTCATCATCATTAATTTTTCCTCAGCTTCTGGTTGTCTCTTTGGACCCAGCCACGCTACATGTGCAGCTGGTGGCCCGCAAGCTCCCACACCATACGTTAAACTCACTCACAGAAGACCATTATTTTGTTCCTCTTGCGGGCATCAGGTGGTGCTCCAAGCTGGGTCTGCATTGTCCAGACCCCCACACAGGGCTTGGGACAGACTTTATTTAATAAAGTGTTTCGGGATCTTCTCTTAAAGTCAGTTATTTTACTCTATGGCATAGTCCTCCTCAAAAAACCGGGTTTAAGAAAATCATGTAAAAGAGTGACAGAGAAGTAATAGTTATGTCTGAATATCTAATATTTTAACTAGAGATGGACTCTATAACCTTTACTCAGGCTAACTAACATTTATCTGAAAGTAGTAGCATTGACTTCACTGGGATGACTTGCACGAGGGTTGCAAAATCAGGACCAGTATTTTTGTGTGGAAGAGATCCCAAGAGCTTTATTAACTTGCTCTTTCCCTCTCTGTACTGTGTCTGTGCATGCAGATACATAAATACACAGACATCTCATTCAATCCTAAATGCAGCCACTGCTGTGGTGGAACATGGTAGCTGTTTAACAGCACACAGCGACAGTACATAATTTAAGGACTAGAAAAAAAGACATTTCTTAAACCTCAGTGAATCTATGTATATGGCTATGTATTGAACACAAAATGTTTATTATCCAGGCACCCGAAGGTGCACGAGGTGCCTCACGAATAGATAAGAGGACATCCTGCCTGATCTGAAGATCTTGTATAAAACAGGATGCAACAAGTGACCATAATAAACAATGGATGGGGCAGGTGGAAAGGAGCACAAAGTCTACAAACATAATATTGTGCAGTGACTTAGTACATCATGTATGTATCAGGCAATCACAGGATGCCGCTGTGTATTGGAATTTCTAAAAACTCTTAATAAATCTGCCTTGGGACCAGGACTGCCAAGGGTCACTAAGGCAAGTGAGGAAATTCATTGGGAATAACTTGCCTCAGCTACAACCAGACAAACCTTTTATTGTCTGATTGCAGAACATCCAGAATAGCGAGCCTCCAATCCTGAGTGCAGCCTCTGGCAGGACTTAATAATAGTTAATCTGGGGCACTCAGGTAAATATTTTGTGTTTAAATTTGAGATGAACTTGAGGCATGGGACTCAGACACACACTCAGACTTACATGCTGTAGAGTGGCAGTGGATTTGGCAGATTCATTTCGGTGTAAGTGAAACCCTGAGCTTCACTGAGTTCAATGGCTGGGGAGGAGGGTCAGGATTTCACACTTAGTGGTAAAATGTTTCTTTGCATCATTATCAGTGTAATTGCTAGATAGAAACTCTTAACAATATCTGAGTTTAAGCCCTTTGAATGATGCTTCCTGATACAAAGAGTGTCACTTTTTAGCAGCTGTCTATCAGCAGGAGGCACAGAAATGCCCATCTTAATTAAAGTAACTCCATTTTAATATCAGTCTATTCCACACAATGAGAGGAGCTACATTTTCCCCCCGTGAACTTTCCAAAGGATGTGCTGGCCTTTGAAAGAGACTCCTCTTGGCCAGAGAGCTGTACTTTCTGAACCATAGCTTCACTGCACGAAGGTTTGTGCTCTCTAATGAGTTGCATCAAGCAACAAAACAGCTGTTTGAAAATCATCTGCTTTCAGAATTACTTTCCATTCTGTATTTCTCAGCACTATAAAATGGCAGCCTGGCTGTCAGGTGGAAAGAAGTTGCTGCAGGCACAGGGAGCAGCAGAATGCCAGAGTCCTGGCCTTTGACAGGAATTGGGTCCTGGAGTAGTGACAGGACATGGGCATTCTGGGAAAATTAATAAAGTCCCTCCATGTTTCCATTAATAGACCAAATCCAATGAGAAGGCAGTTTGTCCCCTGCGTAGGAAGGCAGCTTGTGGATTTTCCTAATGCTTGCTTTGGGCCAGAATATACCTGCTGTGTTTGGTGGAGAGGGGGGAAAGAGAGAGAAAGACCATACAAGCAAGAAGCATCCCCTGCTTGCACCCAGTGTGCAATGGCCAGACACGGGCAGTCCCTGCATTTGGAGAAGCACAGGGATCTCTCCATTCTAGCACCCCAACAGCACAAATTACCTCTAATAGGTCTCAGTTCTGCCCCTCTTCCTCCGCCCCCATGCATCAGCCCACACCAGTGGCTGGGTGTGCTGGAAATAGGGTGGGGGGAAGAAATGGTGCAATGTGTAGGCTTCCCCTATTCCATATGCCAGAAAGCTTGGGAGGGATAGTGCTTCCTGAGATGCTGTGTCTTCCTGAACTCCCCACAGGGTGGTGCAACTCCATGCTGTCCCCAGAGTAACCTTCTCCAAAATATACTGTATACAACAGGCCCTGGAACACAGTCACACACTTGCCATATGTGATGTTTTAAAAGGCTAAACTGTGACACTTTGGTAATGACTACTATGTATTTGAGGTGTCACTATATATATTTTAGGTGGCAGATGTGAGGAATCACTATCTGCAAAGCATTTCTGGTTTTCTTCTCCTTCATGGGACACTCATGTCACATTTCTACGTATCCAAGAACATTGTGAGTATATGTTACTGAAAGTTCAATGTTGTCATGAGGCAAACTCACTACCAGAGCACCCCCTTGTGCCAGGGTGTGGTACTATAGTGGTTCTTCCACTCTAACAGACCCTGTCATCTCTCATTGTAGTGTTGTACAGTCTGCAGTTTCCTGGCCTGGCCCTTCAGTTCAGTCCCTTTCTGGGATAACAGAAAAAGTACAAACAAAGCCCAAAGTCTAGTGGTCTTTATTCTGGGCCTTCAGCCTCCATCTGGAACCCATCTGGCTTCCCTTCTTTAAATCCTAACGCTTGAACTTTCTCTCTTGCCAGGAGAGAGGTAGGGACTGAGGCTCACCCTCTCCTCTTGGTTCCAGCCCAAGAACCCTCCACAGAAGGATCATTCCTTCCAATCCCTCACCACTTCTCTGGGCTGCTCCTACCATTTCCTTATTTGTCAGTGTCCCTCAGGGCTGCAGACTCACCTCATACTTCTTCCCTCATACTTCTTCCCAATCAGCTACTGGAGCTTCCTCAAGGCTCTTCCCAGATGCATGGGCTTGACTCCAATTCTTCTCCCTTTGTCAGGATGCTAGCCACCCAGGCTATTGCCTGCTGAAAGTCTACTGTCCTTTAACCTGACTTCCCACCCCTCAAAGGCTTCAACCTCTCTTCTCTGGACTTCAAACTCTAGCTCAGGGCTCTCCCCTTGCTCTAGGATCCCCACCAAAGGAGTTAAGCAACCCCACTCTTGTAGCTGTACCCCTGACTGCAGCCACTCCCAAACTGTCACACCTTCCTCCAGACCCATTCCCAGGGAGAGCAAACTCTTCCCCCACCTCCTGTCTCTTGAGTCTCCTCCTAAACTGAGCTCTCTCAGCTCCTTATCCCACCTAGCCCCACCTCAATCAGTTAATCCACTTCCAGGTGTGGAGCATCACTAATTAGATCTTCTCTCTTTCCTTACAGATGGTGGGATTTAGCTTCATCACACACATGTTTAAATCCCATTGATTTCAATGAGATTTATGCACATTCTTAAACACTTTGGTGAGTTGGGGCCATACTGAACATAGTCCTAGCCATGTCAGACTCAGAAAAATGTCAATAAATAGGAGAGAACTCAGGAATAGCAACAAAACTGTTTAAGCAGCTGGAGAGGTTGATTTCTGAGGCAAGATTAAAGGAACATTGATGATCTTGGTTAAACAATGCTTAAGGTAGGGAATATGAGAATTGTCTACAGTACCAGTTCTTGGAGATACAAATACTCAGGAGGGAGAGGAATTGTTTAGTTAGGGCTGTCTGAGAGAGTGATGAGATGAAACTGAGCACAGGCCATTTTGACTGATTCTGATCTCACAGTGGATTTACACTGAAGTAATTCCATGGGTCAGCACTTTTGCACCTCAGCTCTGTGAGAAGGTGGCTTTAAATCACCGTTATGTTCTTCACTTCTCAAGGCTGCTCTAATCTGCACTGGTGCCTCACTGCCTGTAGGTGTTCCTCCAAGAGCTGTGGCTCACCAGGCACAGGGGTACCCTGCCCCGTCTCCCCAGCCACACCTTGTATGCTGGAGGCGGGTAGCATAGAAGCCACTGTACCAGCCCTACGCTACCCGGAAATTTCCCCATATGGGGTAATTCTAAGGCAGCCAGATCTGCCAGCTTTTCTGAAACTTGGCAAATTGGTGGATTAATCCTGATTTACCAAGTTGCGAACAAGAGGGAAATCAGCTCTCAGATCAGGAAATATTTTCAAAATGAGGTCAATTACTCCAGAACATTAAAGCAGGGAGCCCCTGGCCTTAGTAGCGATGGTCAGGATGGCCCAGCAGGTCCTCCATCACTAATTGCTATGGGCAAGGTGATGGGAGGGGGCTCCCAGGCAGGAAATCTCTGTGAAATATTCTTCATGGAAATTCATCTACATCATTATATTTGTGAGGCTGGGTCTTGAAGATAATGGAAATACATCCACATAAAAACAGCATGAGATTCACATGGAGGCCCTGTGGCTAGGGGTGAAAGTAAGTCTAGGGACTTACCGGTATGGGGCTGGGCTGGGGCCGGCTCTGGCCCCTAGAAGGGGTGGGGCCTCAGGCAGAAGGGGCAGGCCTGCGGGGGGTCAGAGCCAGCCCTGGCCCACCCTGAACCGGCAAGTGCCTCCTTCTCCCTCCCCGGGGTAACAATGGCAGCCGGGGGCTCTGGCAGCGGTTTAAAGAGTCCTGGGCGGTAGTGGCGGCCTGAGCCCTTTAAATCGTCCCCGGACCCCTGCCACCGCTTCCCCAGGGCTCCAGCAGTAGGGCTCCGGGGATGGGGCTTCTGCCACCACTACCGCCCCGGGCCCTTTAAATCATCCCTGGAGCCTGCCGGAGCCCTGGGGAAGCGGCAGCGGGGCTTGCCCTCTCCCTCTCTTGGTCTGTGGGAAGGATGTCAGGACCTGGTCAGATGCTGATTTTGAACCTAAGCCCATGGGGATCTTGGGAAGTAGCCATGGCCATTGCACCGTGTCAACTCACAAAATTACTACAGAATTCACAGACTTGTGTGGCCCAACTTTCTGCGACTTGCTTCCTGATTGGCCACACAATCTTGACCCTGATTGATTGGTGATCGCATATAAATTTTCTTTCTGTCCTTGTCTGAGAAACAAGCCATTACCTGCTAGTTGCTATTTGGACCTTCTCTTGCTTGACCCTGTCTTGCTGACCCATCTGATGCTGCCTGGCCTGACCTCACCAGTTATTGTCACAACCTCAGGAGTTTCCCTGGGAAGACAGATTAGCACTGTATATGGCTAACGCTGTTGCAAGCATCGCAAAGCATTTTGGGGAAGGGTCAAAGGTGTGTGAGTGGGGAGTGAAAGTTTCCTTTGCAGATCATGAGAGGCCGAGGGGGGCAGGGGAGAGGAAAAAGAGAGCAGAGAACGGATTAACTCAACACTTCAGCTAGCGCCGTGTGAAGGTAAGCTGCTGGCCCCGACCCAAGGTCATGGGCTCGACGAGAAATCAGCAGCTGCCCAGCTGTGAGAGGAGGAGAACTAAGTTGAGCAGAGCTGCAGAGATAGCAGCGAGAACAGTGAGATCAAATGAGATGGTGACAGTGAAGGACAATAGAAGGGAAAACAAAGTCTCTGTAGCCAGGATGTTTGGGAAACTGAGGAGGCCACAGCAAGCCGGTTTGGACTGGCACAAAGAGCACCAAAAGCAGAGGTCCCTGAGTGGAATACCCCCCAAGGAGCCCAGGACTTAAAATCCTCCTGAGAGATGGAGCAACTCAGAGATCAACAGCAGATCCACGGACAACCTGGGCCCAGGACACCACTTCCATCCACCCTTCCCCCCTTCTTCTTCTGATGTTACACCCAGGCCTGGCCAGTCTTGCGTAGTGCGTGTGTGACTATGAAAGTGGGTTAGGGCTTGGGGCACTAATGCTTTCTTTCTTCTCCTGAGTGATGTGGGAGAGTTCCCAGCATTCTCTGCTGTTATTATATTATTTTATCAATAAAGCTTTAAAATTTAGACACTTGGAGTGTTTCATCATCTCGCCCCCAATGATCCTGCAGCATCAGATTGGTAACAGAAATCTGTCACGCTACATTGCTGTACATTCTCCTTGGATTGGATCTCCTGGCTATCAGGCCTCTTGCGTGAACTCTGACCACTCTGGACTGCCTTGTGACTTGCCTGACCCATGGGCAATACAGTTTGCTCAGACCCTTCTTCAGTCTTCTCTGGTCTTGCCCCTTCTCCAAGGAAAGCGTGCATGGAATCTGCAGGGGCAGTGTGACTGGTGCTCTCCAAAAATCAAATCTCCAGGAGTAGATCGCCTTCTTTCAAGCAGAAAACTAAGCCCTACAAGGGATGGTGGACTAGCTCCAGGTGGAAACCCACATCCTGCGGGAATGGATTACAG
This sequence comes from Lepidochelys kempii, assembly GCF_965140285.1. Taxonomy (NCBI): domain Eukaryota; kingdom Metazoa; phylum Chordata; order Testudines; family Cheloniidae; genus Lepidochelys; species Lepidochelys kempii. The sequence goes on from NC_136386.1 coordinate 82,481,749, forward strand.
AGCTGCAAATGGGAATGTCTTCCCTAGCTCCATGGCCCACAGCTACCTCAGTGTCCAAGCACATAGTGCCTTTACCAGAGTATTATGATTGCTTACCCACAGTAAGTTTTGTGGTTTTGTAAATCAGTGCAGGCTCCTATTTATGTTGTGGCCCTGGCTAGGCCTCGTCATTAGCCTTCTCACCAACAAAGCCCTAGAGTAGGTATGTCCCCTGTTAGAGCAAGATCATCCTGCGTTGGCTAGCTAGGATTCCTTCCTGGGGGCTTTTGCAACAATTTTCAATGATCCACGAAAATCATGCACCATGGAGGCAGCATTATGGAGGCTCCGTCAAGCCCTAGGATCAGCAGTGTTGTATGTGAGCTGCTCCTGACGCCTGGCAGCTGATATGGCTTGGAATGAGCCATTCTAGCTGCATCAATTTCAAATGGTCTTGAGCGATGAGACAAAAGATAAACTCAGTCTCAGCGGGAGGGGTGGGGGGCTATAATGTAGTTAGGATCCAGCCAGGGGACAAATGGAAGACCACACAATATGGCCACTTCAAATACCAGGTGATATCTTTTGGCTTTACCCATGTGCCTGCCACCTTTCAGCACCTGATCAATTATATTTTTGCAAGACATGTTGGATCACTATGTGGCTGCCTGCCAAGATGACATTTTAATTTATTCTGAGGATTAACCCATGCATGAGCAGCATGTGCACAACATATTGGGAAGGCTCTGCCAGCATGGACTCTATGCAAAGCTGGAGAAATATGTCTTTGAGCAACCTACTGTAGAGTTTCTCAGCTAGGTACTCCCTCCCAAAGGGATTCACATGGATCCCCAGAAAGTAGAAGTGATCCATGACTGGGTGACACCCTGGAGCATTTGGAAAAGGTTTGCAAACTTTTATAGGTGCTGTATACAGAGTTACTATCAAATTCTGGCTCCAATAACCTCCTTGGCTTTGCAAATCTGCCAAATTCTTCTGGACGATGGAAGTCCAACATGTTCTTTTAACACATGATGGAGTGATTCACCACTGTGCCCATCCTCGTGTGCCCTGTTCAAGTCAGCCATTCGTCCTAGAAACTGTTGCTTCCATTGTTGGTAATGGGGTGGTATTGTCTGAAAGAGTCTTGATCAAGAGCTCCATTCTGCACACATTTCTCTTGAAACCTCTCCCCTGCTGAACGTAACACTGAGATTTCAGATAAGGAGCTGTTTGCCACCAAGGCACTTTCAAAATATGGAGGCACCACATGGAAGGGGTGAGATGCCCCATGCAGGTATATACCAATCACAAAAATCTGGAGTACTTACAGTCTGCTAAAGTCTTGAATCAACGACAGCTACACTGGGCTCTCTTCTTTTCAAGGTTTGATTTTTACCATCACAAGCCACCCTGGCTCTACAAATGGAAAATCAGATACCCTCTGCAGGTAAGAAGAGTATGCCTGCAGTCCCAGACAATCCTGTGTAGAGCTGTCCTGCATCCTGAAACCACAACACTTCCTTGGAGGGTCATTGCTACCAGACTTAATGGCAACATACATTCTGCTCTTGGGATGACCCTTTTGCTAAGAAGATCCTAACCTATGATACAAAACCCTTGGCTGAAATTACACAGAGAGACCAATTTCTTCATGTCCATGGGCGTATTTATGTTCCCAAGGGAAGCCTTCGCTTGGAAGGTTTACATCTATACCACAATGTCCCTTGGCCAGGTCACTTCAGCCGGGCAAAAACCATATGCCTGACATGCCGATTGTTTTGGTGGCCAAAACTGTGATCTGACATTCAGGCTTATGTCAAATCATGTGACACCTGTGCTGTATAAAGGTACCTTGACCTAAACCCTTTGAAATACTAATACCTGCTGAGACCCCTGCAAGGCGTTGGATCCAGATCACCCTGGATCTCATTGTTGAACTCCTTGATTCTGAGGGTTGTCATATCTTCTTGACAATGGTGGATCAGCTTACAAAGATGGCACATTATATCCCCTGTGCATAACTCCCCATTGCTGAAGACACCACCTGCCTCCTTATCTCCTATGTTGTCCATTCTCCACAGCATCCAAGATCACTTTGCTTCAGATCGGGGACCCCAGTTTTTGGAGGAAAAGCATTTCAATTGCTAGAAGTGCGTCTTCATATAATAACATCATCAGCAATCAGATGGCCAATCAGAAAGGATTAACAAGGTATGGGAACAGTACCTACAGTGCTTCACTAATTTCCACCAAGGTAACTGGGCCTCACTCATTCTGTATGCAGAATTTGCATATAGTAATGTGGACCACGCTTTGATCAGGATGAGCCCGTTTTTTGATAACTACAATTTTAACCCACATATTTCATCCTGCATTGCCTACAGCACCCACTGCTCCTGCAGCATTGAACCTGATACCCCCACATCCAACAAACTCAAGGTGAGCTAAAGCAACATCTTGATTCAGTTAAGGCAATGTATAAGCATTATACTAACCCTCACTGACAGGATGGTCCTACTTTTGCAGTGAGACAGAAGGTGTGGCTATTGGCCAAACACTGCAAGACAGCTGACCCATCTGCAAACTAGAGCACCAGTATGTGGGCCCTTATCAGATCTGCAGACAAATCGACCCAGTAACCTTCAAGCTTCAGCTTCCCCAATCTCTCAAGGTGCATCCTGTATTTCATGCTTCCCTCTTGAAACCCTTCTCAGACAATACCTTCTCTAACCAAAACAAACTCCCCAGCCCCACCACCAGTTCACATTCAGGGACAAGAAGAGTATCTTGTCCATGAGATCCCAGATACAATGATGGTCCCCCATCGATGGGGAAGGATACAGGCCCGAGGAGTGGACCTGGGAACCAGCTCACCATGTACACACCCCTGAAAGTCAACTCTTTCCAAAGGAGATACCCAGATCTCCTGCACCCTGAGGTAACCTTGGGGGGGGGGGGGGCATGATGTCAGAACCTGGTCTCAAATGCCAGTTTTGAACACAGGCCCACTGGGTTCTTAGCCATCGCACTACACCAGCTCATCCAATTATCAGGGAATTCACAGACTTGGGTGGTCCAGCTTCTGCGACCTGCTTTCTGATTAGCCACATGATCTTGACCCTGATTAGCTGGTGACTATATATAAAATTCCCGCTTTGTTTTTGCCCTTGTCTGAGCAACAAGCCCCTGCCTGCTAGTTGCTACTCAGACCCTGCTTGACCCTCCCTTGCTGCCTCACCTGACTCTGTCCTGCTGACCCATCTGATCCTGCTTTGCTGCCCTTCCTGATCCTGTCTCACTGCCTCACCTGACTCCACCAGCTACCTCATTATACATTCCCCTTGGTTTGGAACTCCTGGCTATCGGACCTGAGATTAGATACAGGGCTTGAGTGCAATAATATGTTAAAGACAATATAACAACACGGAAAGTTGTGCTCCTTGTAAGCCGTGAGGACTGAGTACCTGAGCAACCAAGCAGTGCATCTACTGTAGGAGATCAAAAATGCACACAGTGCATTCACCTAAATCTCTTCATATTATTCAGCTCGTATATTCTTATTTTACATACATCTAACACTACATAAACTAGGCAGGCTGCAACTCACTGCTTTACTGAGCAGTTCCAGAACTGTGAGTCTCAATATGGAGCAAGGCCTTTTGACTTTTGCAACCACCATCCATGTCCTTATCAAAAAATAATGTCTACTCCACATAGGAACAGTATATATACAATAAGTGTGTTGTTCCTCTGTCACCTCCTTGAACCCTGTCTTACTCAAACAGGGACTGAGGGTGAGACTCACTGGCCAGGATGAGGACAGTGGAGAAATAATGATTTTCATTTTTAATTCACACATGTGTTATTTAGTGTAATAAACAGGTATTGCAAAACCCATCTCACTGGCCTTGCTGGTAGCATAGGGTTGCCAACTGTCTAATCGCACAAACCCAAACATCCTTGCCCTGCCCTCCTGTCCCGCCCCTTCTTTGAGGCCCTCCCCCTGCTCACTATAATCCCCCTACCTCTGTCGCTTCCTTTTCCCCACCCTCATTCACGTTCACCAGGCTGGGGCAGGGGGTTGGGGTGCAGGAGGTGCTGGAGGGTGGGGCTGAAAGGTTCAGAGTGCAGGACGGGGCTCAGGGCTGAGCCTAGGGCAGGCGGTTGGGATGTGGGAGTGGAGTTCAGGGTGTGGGCTCTGGGAGGGAGTTTGTGTGTGGGGTAGGGCTCAGGGCTGGGGAACGGGGGTAGGGTTCAGGAGGGAATTTAGCTGCTGGAGGGGACTGGGGCAGGGGGTTAGCGTGCAGGAGGGGCTCTGGGTGCAGGCTCTGGCTGGGCAGCGCTTACCTTGGGTGGCTTCCAGAAGTGGTGGCATGTCCGGCAGTGGCTCCTAGGCTCAGGGGTGGCCAGGCAGCTCTGTGTGCGGCCCCTCAGCTCCCATTGGCCATGGTTCCCTGTTCCCGGCCAATGGGAGCTGCAGAGTTGGCGCTCAGGGCGGGGGCAGTGTGCAGAGACCCCCTGGCCACCTAGGAGCTGATGCCGGACATGCCGGCCGCTTCCGGGAGCAACGTGGAGCCAGGGCAGGTAGGGAGCCTGGCTTAGCCCTGCTGTGCCACTGGACTTTTAGAGGCCTAAAATCTTCGGGATTGGCTTTAGTAGCCTCCAGGAGATCGAGTCCGATTCCAGGAGACTCCCGGCCAAACTGGGAGGGTTGGCAACCCTATGGTAGCATAATGCAATACCCTGGAGTCAAGCCCATTCATGTGGTATGGCAAGGTTAGTGGGCAAGGTCCTCTTGAAAAGTAATGGCTGCCCCTCCTTTCCCAAGGGAATGGGTGGGGGCAATAATGGTTGAGGAAATACATTAACTTTGAACAGGAGCCCTCGCTTGGCTGACTGGAAAGACTAGAAGTTCAAAGCCAATGATAAAAGAGAATGAGTGTGTGAGGGAAATGAGGGGCACAAGGTGGGTAGGGCCGGGGCAAGGGGAGAGATTGTGGGTAGGAGGAAAGGAGAGGAGTAGAGAGATTTTAAAGGAAGAGACTGCTGCCCCTGAGGTAGTTACATGAGCTGCCCCAGGGAGAGTGCCGCAGCTGAGGAGAGTCGGAAGCCTGAAAGAGAGAGCAAGTCCCCCTTCCTCAGGAATCCCGCTGCTGCTAATGCCAGTGCCCGCTGCTCCGAAACCCACCTGCTACTGTTGGGGCTGGGAGCAGAGAGCCTAAGAGAGCAAAACCCTCCTCACTTCTTGACACAGAGGGGTGGGAGGGGAGCGCTGCTGCTGGCTGCCACAAGGCCTGATTTCAGCTTCTCTTCTATCCAAAAGGAGGGAATCGAGAGGCCACTCTTTAGCAATACACTGAAAAGGAAAGGGCCACTAAGTCCAAGTTCTTCACAGATATAGTGAAAAGAAAGAATCCATTTGATTCCCCTGGCCCTTCTGGCTCCCTGTGCCCCCGGGTTGATCTAGTTTGGATGAATCCTCTGTGTCCACTGGAGCTACCTTCATTTTATATGGCATTATCATTATTGAGCTGTGCCAAGGGCTCTCAGCCTATGGATGTGTCAGGCTGTACATTGATGACTGCACAGCAGCTGCCTGCCCTCCCTGCTGTGTAAGCAGCACCAGAGAACATCTGCTGGGCGACCTGGAGCAGCAGCATTAATGGAGTTAAAAACGCTGCAGGAGTCATTAGAAACAGTCTGTCAAGAGAGTTAAGAGCAAGTGGACTGGCTGGGGCTGCATCACTTCAGATTATTCCCATCTCTAGGGGAAGGAGGGAGGTTTTGACCAAATGATCACAATCTCGCTTCACGAGGCCATTTGGCAGCACATCCACCTGAGAATGCCAGAAACCCACCCCCAGCTTCTCCCAGGAAACCCATCTGCTCAGGCCTGCTGCCCATGTTTGGAGGCGTAGGGTGCCCTCTGGTGGTGGAAGCATACCTTTTTGTAAGAATAAAAGGCAATTTGCCTTGGGAAAAGAAGGACGGCTGTAGAGAAGGATTGTTTGTTAGTAGTTTTGAGACAGGTTTGCGTTTTTTTGGTCTGGAAAGGGTAAGGTTGGTTCAGAGAGATCATTACCTCATTATCTCTACTGGCTGAGCCTGGGTTTCAGGGCTGAGAGGCAGCTATTCTTTCAGTTACCCTCCCGAGTCAGAACATCCCTTTATTCCTGTAAAAAGAAAAGGAGGACTTGTGGCACCTTAGAGACGAACCAATTTATTTGAGCATAAGCTTTCGTGAGCTTATGCTCAAATAAATTGGTTAGTCTCTAAGGTGCCACAAGTCCTCCTTTTCTTTTTGCGAATACAGACTAACACGGCTGCTACTCTGAAACCTTTATTCCTGTGTAAACATTTCACAGTAACGGTGTACGGTGTTCTACCAAACACTATGTCTCACAGTAATGCGGCTGCAGCACCTAGTGCCATCACTGCAGAATAGTACTACATCATGTAAATGTCTCATTAACTTCCCCAGCCCCGGTATCTAGTTTTTTTCCAGTGGAAGACATCTGACTTCTCTCCCCTTTCCCCCCGACCCCTTCTCGCTTCAAGGGTCGATATTTTACCTCTGCCTTTGAACAGGTGACATTGATCCTTCCACACAGCAAGACTCCAGCCCATGGAGCTAGACAACCTGAATAAAAGAAGACATAAAAGAAAAGGGCTCAGGCTTCCTCAGCAGCTTCAAGTTACTCTCAGGCAATGTGTCCTCATTCAAAAATAAACTGGTGGTGATGGCAGGGTGTGTGTGTGTGTGTGTGTGTGTTGAGGGGGGTGGGGGGGTGGGAGAGCTGTACAGAGGAGGGTTGTTAACATGCCTCAGCTTCCATGCTGTATTTTTAGGGTTGGCATTTAGACTTGGCTCAGGTACAAGTGGCTGGAAAATGTTTGGCATTTCCTCTTCCTGTCAGATGATATGGTGAGTACGTACAGGGCGCTCTACCCTAACGCACCAAACCCAGGCCATCAGGTGACTTGCACACAATGCAGGTGTCACCTCCTTGTCTCTTTGTTCATCCCTTGCTTCCAGAAATAAAACAGAGTCTCCCTTGTTAATTAGGATTAATTATTCATGTTATTACTGTTAGCAATTAGCACTAATGGAGCCCTTTCCATCTTCAAAGCACTTTACAGATATTCGCTAATTAATCACGTCTCCTGCTCTGCTGGGTCTTAGAACCTGTCTGAAGCTAAACAAATAATTTAAAGCATGTTGTACTGTGTCAGGACCTTCAAATAGCACAGGCCACTTGGGGAAATACTTTAAATATATTCAGTGAGATGCCTAATAGGGTTTTTGTTAGCTGTGCACCCATGATGGGGAAATATACTACTGCATCGTAAAGAAACTAAATTGCAAGTGAGTAGAGTCCCCACTCCAGACAGAAGGGAATGGGAATATTTATGAATGGAAATTGGTGACCAGCTGCCACAAATACCACACAATTAATTTTAAAGCATGGGTAAAAGAGCTGCCAGAATAAGTTGTCAAATGATTATGGAATTTTGGTTTAGGTTGCAGTTTCTTCTTCTCTTTGCCTTCCTAAATTTTCAAACAATTTCATTTTCTGTGCCTCTTCATACTCCAGCCATCAGTTTTATGATATGACTGATTTGGGTTCATGTCACATGCGGGGCTATCAGCTGGGGATGCCAAGGGCAGGGTAGCTTCATTCCATTTGCTCGGAAATCCGCGAGACTCCTGTTTTATTTTTTATATAGTGAAAAATAACCTCAGGATTGGGGGTGGGGGTCTGTGAATACTGAGAAGACAGCAGCCCAGTAATTACATTTACTCAAATGCAGAGTGGGTGAGGATTTGGACTGTGAGGGGTGGCTCACTGGACAGTACTTGTGATGCTTTTCTCGCTAGATCCTTGAATATTTTTCAAGCTGCTATTCCCAGCACTGTCTGGAGCTGTCAGTTCTAATCACCAGAAGCTTAGTGGCTGACTTTTGGATGCTGTACACTGGAATGCAACAATATCAGTGAAGATAGCTCTGTTTATGTGGGGAAATCTCTGGCAATGATAGAATCACCAGTTTGCATCTTTACAAACACATGGATCCAATTTACTTTTAATGCATTTGCAATATTTTAAATGCCAGATCATGGAGGACACAGCACGAGAGAGGAGATGCAGGAAGGGCCCAGATCGTCCATGGAGAAAAACAAGCAGACACAAAGGTAGGCCCTGGTGCATGGGGGAGCTGAATGAGAGACACACACAGGCAAGCCTTGGTATTTGCAAACAGTAAGGATTCTCCAATGTGTTGTTTTTGAGAAATTGTTTTCATGGGATCTAATATTCAGGAACACAGCAGATCCTGGTCCAGACCCTCAGCTCAGGTAAATTATCATAGCCCCCTGTTTAAGGATCTGGCCCATAGTGCATGTGTGCGCATGTCTGGGCAGGGAGTAGGAGGTAGGTTAGGGCTTGAGAATAACATAGCATTGAATTAGTGTGCAGTGGGGCCAGGTGAATGATAAGGTGAAAGAATTTATTTAGCAGCATTGTTGATCGCAGTTACTATTTGCTAAGCACTGACAACGTGCTCAGAGCTGTACAAGGCACAAATATAAAGACAGTCCCTGTGCAGAAGAAAGCCGTGAAGTGACTGTGGTGACCCCAGCGTGGTAACATAGAGCCAGCAGGTCCAGTGCAAAGCTTGCAGTCCCAGAATGGGTCAGGCTTGAGTTTAGAGTATAGACTGAGCTAGCCTCCCACTTAGAGGGGTTTCCCCCAGCTCAAAGCATACTGCTATGATGGAGCTTCCATGAAATCTGCCAATGGCATGTGAGGAACAACCTGGGCATGAGACCACCCTGCCGATTCTTGGGTTTGACATAGTTGCAGTAAGAAGAAAAATGTGACCTACGGTATCAACCTCCTCCTTCCCCTCTTTTATCCCTTCACCTGGAAAAAAAATCTCATACAAGAGAACCAGCTGCAGAAGTCTTTTAGTGGGAGAAGCTCATAAATCTCCATCCAGCCCCCCGACCTTTGGTTTCCCTGGGGATCCACATTGAGGGAAAGGAAGCATTTTTCCTGTGGCAGTGACATGTAGGACGGAGGTCTCCCCTTGTCAAACCAGATGTTATATAAATACACAAACCTGTGCTGTCAATTATAAACTTTGCCCAAATCCGTCCACTGAAGAAAAGGATATTCTAGTTAGAAAGGTACAGCTTTGATGAGAAGGTAGGGATGGAGTAAGGGTTAACTAAAGGATTGGAGAGCAAAGCCAGGGGCTTCTTTTTGTGAAGGACAGATTTTGCATTTCAAAAGAACCGATCCCATAGAAGGTTGGGGGTTGAGTCTGGGCATGAGGAGACATCCAGGTTAGGATGGGAGAAGGATCACCAAAAACAAACACAAAACAGTTCAGGTCCAGTGCTACCCAACATGCCATCTTGATTTGAGTGTTGGCTCAGGGATTGATTCTGAGCTGGGTTCAAGTTTGGTTTGGGATTCAGTACAGATAAATGCTGGACCCTGTAGAGGACTTCACTTAGCGCTCATCCTCACCTAAACCCATAGAGGAGGCAAGAGGCAGATGTACATGCTTTCCAACGTGTCTCAGGCAGAAAACCAGAAAGTAATTGGTTTCAGAGAGTCATTTGGTGATCTACCACACTCATGTGACAGCGACTCTTACAGCCAGGAAGTGCAGGGTAGTAGAGAGAAGATAAATAGCGTTGCAGGGGGCCTTACCAGAGGAACTTACAGCCTAACAGCAGTAGCTATGAGAGAAATGCATGGCACCAAGCAGGGGTTTCTTCCACCAGGTTGGTGTGGGGAGGGGTTGTCAGGCGTGCCACGTGCGTACAGCAGAGTCAGATGGGGGAATATGGGCGGAGCAGTGGAAACTTCATGTGGATCCAGTTAACTTTTCAAATTTCAAACACTAACAGAAATAGGTAGAAATAGGCTGCTAACACAGTTCTCCTTTGTCCCCTAACCGACAGTACACACCTGCTGTGGAGGTGCTAAGGCCCAGTTCTCCCAGATGGGGGGGGGGGTATTTTCTCAAGGGGACACCAGCAGAGTGCATTGCTCTCTCATTTGGATGGTGACAGAAATGGCAAGTCCCTGTTCTTCCATTAAGGGGACACTTCCTGTAGGTGGCACCAGAACCACTCCCTGCTCTCTAACTTGACAGTGACAGAAATGCTATAGGCCATATCTCTTTCCCAAGAGAGGATATTTCCTGTGGGTGGCACCAGCACCATGCCCTGCTTTTTAGCATGGGCAGCAGCTGAGATGTTAAGACCCAGTTTCCCAGTTACAAAAGTTCTTGAAATGAAGCTATTTGCTCTCCATTCTGCAGAGAGCCATGTTCTGAGATTTCCCAGAATGCAAAGAATCTCCTCCTAACACCCAACATAGGAACTCTGAATTTTAGATGCAAAGATAAATTAAAAATTGGCATTGCAGAGCCTCTCCTCCTCTCATGCTGCTGAAAAGTGATATTAACAGCTACCAGCTGAAGCTTAATACTGGTTTGCACATCAGAATAAGCACTGCTGTTTAACAGATTGTTAATGTTCTGTGCGTAATCTTTACAGTCCTTCTCTTGATTGTCAAACCAGTATTAAAACAGGATAAAAACTGGTTCACTCTCTCCGAAGCTGGGCTCCCAAATGGCTGGTGCCAAAAATGACATAATTTTTTTCAGCAGTACAGTGCTGCCTTCCAGACACTAACAAATGCACGGTGAGTGAGGCATACTCACAATCCTCTTACAGTGGATAAAGGACTCATTGGAAGTAATTACTTTCTGCACTACATTTTTCTAGTGTACTCAATTGAATGTTTGGAGTCTGTCTGTGAGATCAGGGACTTGAGTGCTAAGCTCAGCAAAGGGGGAAAAATTAATCTCCCCATCAACTACCACTCAATAAACCAACATCTGAAGGGAAAAGCAGTGACCAGGCAGAAAGAGGAAGCCATACCCCTCTTCTATTTGCTAATAAACATGACACCGTGCACCTGTCCCAAATATACTCCGGAAAGGACTGCTGTAAGACTGGGTGAATAATGCAAAAACGGTACTGGGAATATTCGCTTGAGCATTTCAAGGAATTGACTTTGATTGTGTTGTGGCTCTGTGCGCTCACATTCTCCCAGAACTGTACAGAGGGAGATTTGCTAGAATGAATATGCACAGTAAGCAAGTGGTCAGCCTGAGTAGTGGTCAAATTTGACTTTGAACTGAGCAGTGAATGTCCACGATTGGAACAGTGAATGTGCAATTTGAAATTTGCTTAGCTAATGATGTGTTACAAAAGTCATCGAATCAGGGAACAGCATCGATACCATATGACTGCTATATCCAACTGCCAGAGTGCAAATGGTGACTATTCACAATGAACTCTTTACAAATACTCTGCGGGCTGAGAATTAGTTACTAAAGAAATTTGCAAATATTAACAAATACATTTGAGAATTGTGCAACTTGTCCGAAAATAGAAAAAATGTTAAGTAAGTAATTCACTAGGAATTATTTGCCTAGCTCTTCTTGTTAACTCTGCCTGCATTCTGGAAACTTTCAGGGGTCATGTGAGGCCTGCGCTGTCTTCATTTGTCTTCAACTTCTTTAATTCCAGGCCAGCTATGGAGAATGAGACTTAGTACCTGCCAATAAGTCAGTGGCCCTGACCATCCCATCTGTGGGGATCACAGTTACTCTGCCCATGTGTGAGGGCATGGCCTAGCACACCAGCTGTACGCACGCCTTGTGCACTGCTCAGTGGACACAGCCGAGGGAAGAGTAATTGTCAGAGGAGGAAATGCTGCTCTGCATTCTCCCCCACTCAGACATATTTTGGGAGACTGTGCAAGGACAACACAGAGCTCTCAGGAATACTCTTCTGTTTCCTCCCCAAGGCGGCAGCAACAAACACGCTAGGGAAAGATCCTGCTGGACCTTAGTAGAACTGGCAGTAAACCATACCAAATAAGAGCCCTTTATTATAGTGTGATGGATTGTGGCTAGAGAGGTATGCACTCCAGAGATGAGGAAGTGATGGGGGAGCACATGGATAATGGGCAATATCTCCAACCATATGGTTGCCAGGAAGTGAATTCTCTGATGCACACTATTACCATGTTGGCTTCATGCACTGTTCACTTGGATGCATACTGCAACATGTGTGCTGTTGTAAGGCCTACTCTTTTGAAAACTATGCAAGACAGTGGTCAAGTCTTTTGTGTTTTATGGCTGTCACTTATGAAGCATGTCAGTACAGTCTGCTGTCAGGGTCTCTATCTGTGCATAAGATTGTTCATTACTTGACACATTCAGTCAACCAGCAACCTCCATACTCTGCCACCCACTGAGTGTATTTTGCTCTTCTTGCCTACACTCTGCCTTTGTTTCTCATCATGCGGTGGCCTGGAAGTCACAGTTATGGTTGCTAGGGGGTGGCAGTAGCTATTGTATAGTCTCTGCACTTGAGAAGCTGAGCTCTCATGTAATGAGCAAGACATATATGCTACAGAGAGAGGCCAAATAGAAAGACAACCAGAGACAGGCAGGTGGTCACACAGCAGGACAGAAAAAGGAGGATGAATGAGTGACACAGACAGGGTTAGGAGAAAGGCACAAAGAGACAAAAAGAGAAGACAGAGAAAGAAAGGGAAAGAAAGAGGCACAGGCTGGGGAAAAGATGCTCTTGTGGTTAAGTCACTAGACTTTGAACGAGGTCATCTGAGTTCAACTCCCTATTCTGCCACAGATTTCCTGTGTGACCTTGTACCAGTCACAGTCTCTCTATTCCTGAGTTCCCCATCTGTAAAATGGGGATAATATTTCTTACAGTATTAGGGGGGAGCATAAATCCACAAATACCAGGAGGTGCTCAGATACCACTCTCATGAAGGTCATGTAAATAGAAAGAGAGGATGGATAAAGAGAGCCTCTCATGAACTGTTACTGTACCTCCTGTTCAGTCCCCTCCTTCTCTTTGCACTCCTACTTGCTCACAGCCCTGAACATGGCAGCTGCTCGAATCAGATTTAGATACAAAGGCTCCTCCCTGTGACTTTGCTCTGGACCACTGGAGATGGTAAAGGGAAAAGAGGAGACAGAATTCCACCAGCTAACCCTTGCCTTTTGTGCACTGAGTGGGGGTGGGGGAATTTGGGGGAGAAGACAGAGGGACCGTGGTAGGAGAGGAACCCACTATGATTTTAGGAATCCAAGATTGAAATATATTCTGAAATTTATGCAGTGTCTAGTTCACACAGCTATATATGGAACTTGCTCTGTACACTGACTGCACTAAAGTGACCTGCTGTGCCTTGGGCCTTTCCCTTTTGCTTATGAGAGCAATGAGACCCAGAATGGGATTTCACTACTGAACTCAAGGGGGAGGAGCAGGGGCGCTCGTATTGTACATCAGCATCTCAGTAGAAGAAGCTCCATTGTCACTGCCTACTGTTGCATACATTGAGATAATGGAGCTGTAGAGAAGTCAAGCACAGGGTCATGGCTCAGGTACTCGGTGATATCAGAACTCATTCATGCGGAAAATGATCACCCAAGCCCCCCCTCTCCGATCCTTTCTAACGTGAAGAGTCAAGTCAGGCAAACAAGAGAAGTGCTAGGAAAGACAGTATTGTCTTGCAGGTAAACAATGAGAAAGCAGCACAAGGCCCATCTCAAAAGCTGGGAGTCAAGGCCAGGAGTAAACGTTCCTCCCCTGGAAAAGGGAAGAGGCAGTAGGGACTGTGCTTCGGACATGTATTTAGCTGTCAGAAATGTAATAGCCAGAAAGGTGACTTTCCACCTCATTCTATGGGGATGCCAGGAATGAAATGCTACTGTGACAGAGGGGTGCTACAAACCTTATATCCATGATGCCCAGGAAACTCAGGGTCTGTACTGTTGATATCTTGAGTAAGAAGCTGAATAAAACACGGACAGGAGTTACCAAAACATTGTTTCCATGTAGCACTTTTACTCATGAAACACAAGTTGGCCTTGCTGTGTAAGTCTCCACAATTGTTTTTTTCTCCTCCCAAAGAATCAATCATAGAATCATAGAATATCAGGGTTGGAAGGGACCTCAGGAGGTCATCTAGTCCAACCCCCTGCTCAAAGCAGGACCGATCCCCAATTAAATCATCCCAGCCAGGGCTTTGTCAAGCCTGACCTTAAAAAATTCTGAGGAAGGAGATTCCACCACCTCCTTAGGTAACGCATTCCAGTGTTTCACCACCCTCCTAGTGAAAAAGTTTTTCCTAATATCCAACCTAAATCTCCCCCACTGCAACTTGAGACCATTACTCCTTGTTCTGTCATCTGCTACCACTGAGAACAGTCTAGAGCCATCCTCCTTGGAACCCCCTTTCATGTAGTTGAAAGCAGCCATCAAATCCCCCCTCATTCTTCTCTTCCGTAGACTTAACATCCCCAGTTCCTTCAGCCTCTCCTCATAACTCATGTGTTCCAGTCCCCTAATAATTTTTGTTGCCCTCCGCTGGACTCTTTCCAATTTTTCCACATCCTTCTTGTAGTGTGGGGCCCAAAACTGGACACTGTACTCCAGATGAGGCCTCACTAGTGTCGAATAGAGGGGAACGATCACGTCCCTCGATCTGCTGGTAATGCCCCTACTTATACATCCCAAAATGCCATTGGCCTTCTTGGCAACAAGGGCACACTGTTGACTCATATCCAGCTTCTCGTCCACTGTAACCCCTAGGTCCTTTTCTGCAGAACTGCTGCCAAGCCATTCGGGCCCTAGTCTGTAGCGGTGCATGGGATTCTTCCGTCCTAAGTGCAGGACTCTGCACTTGTCCTTGTTGAACCTCATCAGACTTCTTTTGGCCCAATCCTCCAATTTGTCTAGGTCCCTCTGTATCCTATCCCTACTCTCCAGCGTATCTACCTCTCCTCCCAGTTTAGTGTCGTCTGCAAACTTGCTGAGGGTGCAATCCTCCGAATCATTAATAAAGATATTGAACAAAACCGGCCCCAGGACCAACCCTTGGGGCACTCCGCTTGATACTGGCTGCCAACTAGACATGGAGCCATTGATCACTACCCGTTGAGCCCAACAATCTAGCCAGCTTTCTATCCACCTTATAGTCCATTCATCCGGCCCATGCTTCTTTAACTTGCTGGCAAGAATACTGTGGGAGACAGTGTCAAAAGCTTTGCTAAAGTCAAGGAACAACACGTCCACTGCTCTAGGGACAGCTCTACTTATTGAGCTCAATGGAGTTACAGGATGAATTTTCCTCTTGATTATCTGTACTCCCATGGCAATTAGAGGCCCCAACCAAGATCAGGGCCCCATTGTACTTGGCACTGCACAAACCTAGAGTAAAAGGCAGTCTATGTCCTGACAGGTTTCAGAGTAGCAGCCGTGTTAGTCTGTATCTGCAAAAAGAAAAGGAGGACTTGTGGCACCTTAGAGACTAACACATTTATTTGAGCATAAGCTTTCATGAGCTACAGCTCACTTCAGCTCACAAAAGCTTATGCTCAAATAAATTTGTTAGTCTCTAAGGTGCCACAAGTACTCCTTTTCCTTTTCTTTTTATGTCCTGACAATGTCACAATCTCCCCTCATCTGTAGGCACTCATTCTGCTTCCCCTGTTATTGCACCTTACTTTAGTGCATCCACACACCTGTAGTCCTTAATGCATCTTTATTCAAGAAAGGAGTTAGATGAGTTTTACAATCAGAGATACCAAACCAGAAAGCCTTTCCCTTGAAGACAAGATACTGCTCCTGAATCCAGGTGCCTGCTCGTGTGTGTATGTCAGCCACTCTGTCTTTGTAGGAAAGATGTTTTTTGTCTGACAGATAAGTCTCATCAAGGAATCAATTCATTCCCTGAAGCATAAGATTTGGTTACCATTCCTAAGTTAGGATAAACAATTGTCCTAAAGAGACCTAGCTATGAAATCTGACTCAATGACTTCCTGATGCCGTCACTTGATGATCATCTCTCCAAAGACATGACAAACTGCACAGGATACAACTGAGGGCAGGAGAGAAGAGTGCAGTCAGGAAAAACAGATGAGGTGGCCTAAACCTAGTTATTTCAATTTCATACTTTATTAAGTGTATCGTTATTCTTCAGGGCAGGAAATGTAGAATTGGAAGCGTTCCTCTCCAAAATCTGGCAGAGAGGAAACCTTTCTTTTCTTTTCTTTTCTTTTCTTTTCTTTTCTTTTCTTTTCTTTTTTCTTTTTATCACCGTCTCTCCCACCTCCATCACCCTGGCCTCTCCCAAAACACACAATTTTAGGTTTCAGTACAGATGCTCCAGATGGGACATTGTATACCTGAGCCTGGATGCTGAACAATGCCCACTTTCTTTCCCGTGGAGCAGCATGGAGTAAGAGACTCGTGTTGTCTCAGCTTTCGTAGTGGGAGATTTATGAGGTGTTCCACTCCAGGGGACATTGCCAAATGTTAATTGCTTCTGTTACATGACTGCTGAGGAAGAAAGGGAAGAAAAAGAAGGAACTCTTTCAATAAAAGACTGTGTTTGAGGTTCATTGCCTTTAAATGAAGTATCAGTTTATATCCCTTCTGAATTGCTGGTCACCTTTGGTTCTGCTTTTGAATACCAGTTGCCACAGTGTTACCTGCCTTTATTCTGTTCTTGGTTAAGTAGAATATAGAAATGTCCAATCAGCACATTTAGCCTGGAAGAGAAAAAACCATGTTTTAAAAATAAACCCAAACAACACAGCTTCTTTGAAGTGCAATGTCTAAGCAAGATAACCACTTTGGCAAGGGGTTAGCCACACAAGGGGTCCCCATTTAACAAGTCACAGTTATACCTAACTTGATTGCCTCTCTCCCCAGTCAGTGGCTCTTGTTTTTATGCTGGTATAATTCTGTGGCGTTATACCCATCTACAACTATAGTCTTGCATCTGTAAATCAGGCCCCATGTTATTATTTGGGGTGTAAGGGGAACACTTATTTTTCCTAATGTGTTTTTTTTATTAAACAGATGTAATGTTTGGATCAGGGCTAATTAATTTTAGAAAAATGGCCTGGATAATTAATCTATAATCCCATTGAAAAAGAAAAGTTAGTGGGAATTTTAATAGAAGCAGTAAAGTATTCGTTACTTTTGCAACACAACAGAGACACTTTATCCACTAAGCCAGTGGTTCTCAACCAGGGGTACGCGTCTTGCAGGGGGTACATCAACTCACCTAGATATTTGCCTAGTTTTACAACAGGCTAAATAAAAAGCACTAGCAAAGTCAGTACAAACTAAATTTCATACAGATAATGACTTGTTTATACTGCTCTATATATGATACACAGAAATTTAAGTACACTATTTATATTCCAATTGATTTGTTTTATAGTTATATGGTAAAAATGAGAAAGTACGCCATTTTTCAGGAATAGTGTGCTGTGACCCTTTTGTATTTTTATGTCTGATTTTGTAAGCAAGTAGTTTTTAAGTGAGGTGAAATGTAGGGATATTCAAGACAAATCAGACTCCTGAAGGGGATACAGTAGTCTGGAAAAGTTGACAGCCACTGCACTAAGCTTCATACACTTTTGATGTGGAGCCATGATAATCATAGGACGGTTTCTGTAGTGCAGTTGATATATTGAGAATTACCATTAAATAAAAAGTTAGAAGGGCTATGCAGACTTAGGGGCCTGGTGTGCAGGGGTAAACAGGTGCTGTGACCCACTACGCCCCCCTCCCTAGAATCAGTGGGCAGGAAGTTGCTGGGCAGGGTGGGAGAGCAGAAAGAACCTGAGCCAGAATGGAGTGGGTAATACTGTGTTATGGGAATGGACAAACAGCATATTCCTTCCATCCCCGGAGCATAAGGGAAGCAGAGAAGAAATCATGCCACTCTGTGCATGATTCCCTGACTCGAGTGCTCCTGGTACCAGCACATCAATGCACTGCCCAATATGCAGGACTCGACAAAGCATCCAATTAAAAACTTTTTAAAAAGTCAATATTTGACCCTTCTGAGCGAAGCTCCAACAAACAAAGCCATTTCTTCAGCTCACACTGAGATCTGAACACTAAATTCCATGTAAATCAGATATGGTTTACTGTGGCCACAGCCTGCAGCTCTTACTCAGAACTAAGATACGACTGAGTAATGGCTGCAGGGTTTAACCCTGTGCATTTAACTTCTTTAATAAAAGAAAACAGAGGACTTTCCCCACATACAATGCTCACATAGTAAGGCAATGTTTGTATATGATGTTAAAGTAAGTCTGTGCATAAATAAATCTCAGAAACAAAGAAACCTCATTATTTTGCAATACTTGGTATTGCCTGAGCAACACTCCAGATTCCTGATCGAGTTCAGTCTCAAATAGAGTTAAATACATTCTTCTTTTTCAGACTTGGCTTGAGTCGCTCCAGTGGTGTCCATGTTACGCACGGTGTATACCATTGGCAGGGCTGGATTAAGGCATAGGCTGCCTAGACACATGGTTAGGATCCAATTTGTGGGAGGGCCCAATCTGAGCTCTGGCTGATTTGGTTCAGGTACTGGTGCAGAAGCCAGCCTAGTGGCAACAGTGAGGAGCAGCAGCTCTGGCCACCCCACTGCCATTCAGGTTTGTTTCAGCAGCTCCTCCATCACAGCAGGTCAGTGCAGCCAGAATTGAGTGAGTGTCATTGCTACATGGCACACAGGGGTTGCAGTGATGCTCGGGTTTGGCCCCGTGAAGGCGCTGTGGGGCCCCCCCGAGCAGCACCGTGACTCCTGTACTTCATCACGGAGGGCCATGCAAACCTGCCAGGATGCAATGCTACTCATTCAGTTTTGGCCCTGCCTACCCCTCCGTCATGATGAAGGGCCACAGGGCCAAATCTGAATGGGCAGTGGGGCGGCACATTTTGGGATCGGCTTCTGCACCGGGGCTCCCCTGCAGCCTTTTCCTGCTTCCAGAAGCCTGTGTCCCTCTGCTCTGCCTGCAGGACTTGCTCAGTGACAGCCTCAAGTCCTGTTAGAAGTACAGGGAGCCGCGGTGAGTGCCCACACACAGGTGAGCTGGTGGGAAAAGGGAAGTGGGGGGTTCTGGGGAGTGGACACAAGGGAAGTTTGCTTAGTGTAAGACAAACATTTGTATGTGTAGACACCCTGCTAAGCTAAAGTGAGAGTGTTTCAGTTGTGTGCACCAAGTGAAAAATTTCTAGGGATGCCTCTGAGCCACTCTCCATAGTTTCGCAAAAAGAAAAGGAGGACTTGTGGCACCTTAGCGACTAACCAATTTATTTGAGCATAAGCTTGAAAAGTGAGCTGTAGCTCACGAAAGCTTATGCTCAAATAAACTGGTTAGTCTCTAAGGTGCCACAAGTCCTCCTTTTCTTTTTGCGAATACAGACTAACACGGCTGTTACTCTGAAACCTCTCCATAGTTTGTAACTCAGAGGAAACAGAAAAGGAGTACAAGTGACTGTAATACATAACCTTAAAAAGAGAGCTATCAAGTAATGAAAGTGCTAGAATCTGCCAGGAATAAGGGGACTCACTGTTACTGAGTCCTGCCAGTAACCTCCAGTTATGACTGGTACCAGAGATCCATCCTGAAGCATTGTTACTCAGCTCTGGAATCATTACAGGAGTCTGGATGGAAAACCATTGACATGGCCAAAATGCCCTTTTAGTTCCTAGAACTGGGGTGGATTTGACTTGTACCTGGGAAAGTTCTGGAGATGGAAAAGCTGTAAGCAGAAATACCCTGACTATTCACAGCAAAGAATTACACATTAGCCAAGAATTTCACAAAACCTCCAGACTATTTCTCACAAGAACTCCAGCAAAGAGTTCAGACAGTCTTTGGGAAGGTGGAGAATGCCAACTTCTTTGTGGGGCATTTGCCCATATTCAGTTATCACTTTAAAGTTTATACATTTACTTTTAATAATGGTTTCCAGCTCACTCACCAATAACTGAATGAAAGGGCTACAATCCTACAACTTCCTCAGCAGAATACTTAACTTCTGACCCAATGTTCAGGCTTCCCTCTTCCTTTCAGAAGCTGGACTTTCTAGTAAATAAAAACACCCCACCCAAAGAACTAGGCCCACCACTTGAATAGCCTGATGGAGCTAATTAGGTCCACCTGACAGTATGACTCAGCAGTAATTTACTCAGACTCTTAATACAGGATTTTAATGCATGAATGTATGGTGACTCAACAGAAGAGCCTTCCATTTCTATACAGGGCCTTAGAGTCTCCCACCTTCTTAGAAATCTGCAGTTATACGTATTTGGAAAAGAAATACACCAAAAACTGTGTTGGAAATCATTCCACCATGGAAAGGTTGTTTTATTCTGACACCTTCATTAGCTAACAGTTTCTCCCTGTCATACCTCAAGACCCTTGCCTGAGGAAATGGTAAGTCAAATTCATTCCTGGTTAACTGACTTCTGTTGAGTTAAACTAGCCATGAATTTGGCTGACTATGTCTGGGAATAACATCACCTGGGTACTGTAAATAACACAGGTATGTCATCTGCAGGACTCATTCTGACACCTCTACTGCAAGTGTCACTTCCTGAGGCAGCACTATATTCTGGGAATGCTGTCACTGTGCGGTAGCAATTACTGAGGTTATAAAATACTCCTCCATTGCCTCTCCTCCACCTCTTACATCAGCTTGAAATTAGACTGTGAATGAAATAGCTAACAGCAGCATGGCTGGCTGAATACCAGCTGATCACAACAATGTGGCAATCTTCAGGATGACACACTGCATGGTGGTGGGATCGTGAAATATCCCCTCCAAAGCAACACTTCTCCAAGACATGAGGGCCTCCAGTCTCTGGAGAAAGCCTCACTTTAGTTCTTTAGTTTATAAAAGGAGAGTTCCTAGCTGAAACTTCCCTCCCATAAGTCACAAACCAACTGGATCCAAGTGGCCTTCATTCACGGAAAGTGGGGAGTGTTCAAGTGACTTTGAGTGAGACAGAAACAGATCTCTGTTTTGAGTAGACCCTCCTCCTTATCTATAGCCAGCCTCTCCAGCTTTATACAACTGACGTATGCATCTCAGCAAATGATGCCCGAGGACGAAAGCTGGGGAACAGAGCAGGAGGCAAAATCTGAAAACAGTTTGTAAACTGAAACTCTTTCTCTAGGCTTGTTAAATACCATAACAGCTTGTAACCCTGAACCAGTTTAGAGACCCTGTCCCCACTCAGAGCTGGATCAGGAAGTTAGCTTTACTTAAGACCCTGTTCCATTAAGTGGCAGATGAGTGGTAACAATGATTTATTTGCCAAAGTAGCCCAACAGGGTTCTCTGTCCCCACTGTTTTGCATGATTGTTTTCACTTTGCAGAAGCTGTCACTCAGTGTTCAGATGGTTATTGGCTCCACTGTGCAAACAGCATGAGTAGATCTCCTGCTTCTGGTTTTCCAGGACTCTTTACATATTAATGGTGATATAACAAACTCCTTCCTGCCTGGCATTTTCCACCTTTTGATGATGTCATCATGATGCAGTGTAGTCCTGTGCACTGTAGGGACTACTCCTTCTTGCCCTCTAAAGAAGGATATGTAAGAAAATGTAGTGGGGAGACGTTAAGAAGGTTGCAATCCAAGAACTGCCAGGTGTGTCATTATTCAGTGAGAGGTTTTTATTCACTTGGAATAATATTTTAGGAATCAACTTCTTCACATGAATTCATAATGCACCCTAGGCAGAGCATTCTGTTTGGTTTGGCCATGACAGCCTGTGACCCTGTGCAACCCAGGCCACCTTAACTTCGGCCGTGATACAGTGGAGCCTGCAAGAAGGATCATCTCCAGGAGCTGTCCCTTTTTCTTAAAGGACCACTTTAAGGAAGCTTTGCAAAACTGTTATAGAAATTCACTGGCTCAAGCACAAAGCTACTGACCAGCCTTTTATCATGATGATTGAGGATGGAAATAATAACGGTATTTTACTTACCAGTACTCGCCTCCAGACCAGCCCTCTCCTACAGAAAAAACTCTCACTGAAAACTCATACAAGGTGTGCAGGCAAATAGAGTTCTGCAAGGCTACTTTTAAGTGTCCCCAAGGTTTCTGATCAATTCTGTTTGACCTGTAGTTAAAGAACTCAACTAGGTACGTCAGGTAGGCGGTGCCCTGGGTAGGCACTTGATTATATATTCAAAAGCACTTCCATGAAATGCCGATATTTGGACAAAGAAGAGTCCTTACTGGCATGAGAGAGGGCTTTAAGGGAGGGGAGGGGCTTCTCAAATGTGCGCAGTGTTGGTCTCACTGAAAAGAATGATGAAACTGCTGCTGATTTCAAAGGGAGCAGAGATAGGCCAATACTGAGCTTTTTGGAAAATCCCACCCTAATTCCCTGATCTGATTCCCCCCTGCCACCCTATGTGGGATCCTTTGCACTTGAAAGGGATTTCTGATATTCTCTCACAATTTCCCTTCTCAGCCCTTTCTCCTTTGAGGCCACGAATCCCCCTCTGGATCTGTTATCAACACCCCTGAATCAGTCATTCTGAGTCACTATGGAACTTCACAAAGCATTTCACCATTTTCACCTCATTTAAATAATCTACGCTCACCCCAGGTCACCCCTTTGGACCTGTCTGCTTTGTTCTTTAAGCAGCTTGTTGTTGCTGCTGAGTGATGCAAAGTTTTCCCTTCTCTTCCCTGGCTGCCCCATAGAACAAGGGACCAGGATCAGGGACCAAAGTGGATCTGTCCTTTAACAGGGTACAGTTTGCTTTTCTTGGGTATTGTAAATATGATTGTTAAGTAAAATGAACAAATCCAGATCAGATAGTTTGTTCTTCTAATACATCACGACCTCAGTGGGGAAACTGCACAGGTAGGGTCGATTCCATGTGTTGCTATGTATGCACAGTCACACAGGGATAGGAGGAACACGGGAGTATGTGTCCCCTTATCGTGCCCAGGATTTTATCCAGAATTAGACACCCCATATTGAGTTAGAAGCTACATTCGTCCTACATTTGTCCAATATTATAAAAAGTTGGGCCACCCCATGCATGCATGTGTGTAATATCTATCTATCTATCTATCGAAAGTGCTTAGGTTATGTACTTACTTCAAAATTTCTGCTGCTTCTACCCCCACCCCACCCCCCCGACTGCCCAAATCCACCAGCAAGTCATCTTGTCCCGGCCATTCTGTGAAACTTTTGCCTGTTCCAGTCCCATCAGTACCTGTCACTCCAGATGGCTGTGTCTCTCTCCCATCAACCCTGCTCAGCTCTTGGCTCGGGGAAACATTCTTGGTCACTGTTTCGCAGTCGGCTCTGCACCTGTTTCTCCACAACGGCACCATGGGAGTCTAAAGCATAATAAAGGGATATAAATAATGCAGTGACACACACACGCTAGCTTACACAATCCACTACGGGCGGCAGTGTGTGCAATCTGTAATGAGAACCATCAGCTGTCCTCTTGCAAGCTTCTCAAAACCCTGTCACTGGGCCCTTTTGGTATCATCCAGACTATCACAAGCAAGTGGGTCTTTGGGTTCTATATTGGGAGATCCTCCACAACCCAGATGGGGAAAATTTTGCAATTCTATCTAAATATTTATATAACAAATGCTGATCTTGAGCTATTTTGTTGCCATCAAACACATTTTTAGGTAGTAACAATCAGGGACCCAAATGCATCCCTTGTGTAACTCCTCTGGCCCAGAGTATTTAGTTTTATTTGAGAGATCTGTGGTTCCTAGTACACTAATTCAAAAAGAAAGGGTGTCATATATGTTTACATTTAAAAATGTGTGCAAATCTGCCACTGAAAACCAGTGAGGAGTTTATGAGATTATACAAAACTCCGGTGCAGATTCTCCCAAGTTTACAAGGTATATTTTAGCCAGTAACGTAGTAGAAACTCTGAGTTATATTTAAAATGAAAGCTTTACAATTACACTGATAATTTCCTGCCTCCTGTCAGCAGTGGCCATCTTAAGTGAAAGGTGACATCATCTGTGGTATCAGAAGTAGGAGAGACCCAAAGACAGAGATCGTAAACCAGTTTCCTTCCAGTGGAATACTGGTTTAACAATCAGGAGTGGGGGGAAGAGGGGAAGGAGTTTTTCTGTTTAAGCATTAACCAGATTATTTTAACGTTAAAGAGTATGATCCTGTTTCTGATCATTAAACCAGCATTGAAACTGAGTGGGGACTGTCAAATCTCAACTTGCAACAAATGGAGTCTCCTTTCAATACCTGCAAAAAAATTCACATTACCAAAATACCAGGTCAAATTCTCACTAAAGCTCTTTGTTAAACTGTCTTCAAACAGCACAAAACAAAGTCATTCTATTTGCTTTAATGCAGTCTGTGTATGTGCGTTTGTGTGCATGGATGCGTGAGAGAAAGGGGGGAGCTATATCACTTGCACAGGTATATTATCTTCCACCTTGGGCAATGGAACTTGTGGGTGGATCTCTTACCCCGTATGAACAGTTACACCTAATACTTGGGATGATCGTGGGTTAGTATTTTAGTGCCTGGCGTGTTTTGTGCTTGAAGATAAAAATCTTGTTACATTCAGTGAAGTTTTGTTCATTGGGGCAAGTTTGGAGATTTTCTGACAGAATGTTTTTCCACTGGAAAATGCCAATTTGTCAAAAGTGAAACATTTTGTGGTGACATCTAGATTTCAGCTCAATTTTGTTAAGGCACCTATCTGCATCTTTAGGCATCTAAATGCCGTTAAAAGCTGGCCTCGAGTGACAAGCGAGGGGTTTTCTTCCTTGCATAAATCCTATCAAAAGTGGTCTGTTCTAGGAGTCCTTTCCTTCTAAGAGTGAAAAGCTATTGGTAAAGAGCTGAATATATACCACTCTCTTTAGCATCTGATCAGTCTGACCATGCTGCTATAAAGCGGGGAAGGTGGTTACAATTTCCCATCAAAGTGAAAAAATCAGCAGGATCTTGTTCAGACGTGAGAAAGCCTACAGGACCCAATCCTTGAGCTCTGCCCAGGAATTGCTCCCAGCAGTGCGACAGACAAGAGATGCAGACAGGTTGTAGTCCTGTCAAGGGCTGCCATTGCCATGTGGTTTTTATGGGAGTGCAGCAAACCCAAGATTTAGGACAACTGGGATGCTGATCAGAGCCAAAGTTTTTGAAGTTTCTGCTCTACTGAGTGTCTTTCAGCAAGACGCAAGCAGCTCTGACATTCCAGGAAAAATAAAATAAAATTAATGGCCACAAAAAGACCCAACTGTATTTCATAGCTGTATTTATTTTTATAGCCCTAAGGTTTTAAGCAATCTGTTTACATAGGAAAAAGAAAAGGTATTGTTGCATTCTGATTAATGTATTATTCTGATCCTTGACAAACTATATTTTATAACACACAAAAATTGTTCTAAAAAGCTCCAGGGTTTTTTGGTGCCCTAGGTCAGGGTTCTAATATAGAGTGTGTTTGGGTGTGTGTATATATGGAGTTATACTGCTATGTCTCTCTCTTGAATGTCTTTCACCAACTCACTGATTAAAATATAGCCTCGGATCCCACTCCTGCAATTAACTGTGGGTGCACATTCGCCTGTGTGGAGCCCCTTAGACTTCAGTAGGGGTGTGCCTGCATGCAGTCACTTGCAAGATGAGGGACTTAGTCTGTAGTGGCCACAAATAGTTACGATCTGACAGCTGCGTGGTGACCTAATGTGAAATTAGTTGGTAATCTCAGTCCAGTTCCTGGTAGCGAACATGTGACTGTATCCCTAAAAACCACCATCACAGCCAGTACTACTTGGAACCCTTATTAGCAATCTCAAATAGAAGGCTCAATTCTTGCCTGTGCATAGAAACTGAACTCCCCTCTGATCCCTAGAGATAGTGCCACCAGATCAGGGTTGAGGTGCACTGGCAGGGCAGCATGGAGAAGAGTGCATTGCTGCTGCCCGTGCTTTACCAGTTCTGTGGGTAAACAGAAGACTTCCGTCTCTCCAATGCTGTTTTCAGTCTGGTATCTGGCACCAGCACTAAATTTATGTTAAGTAAAAAAAGCAACTGAGAGCCTTTGCGTGTGTTCCAAAGGTCTGAGTGCCACGAAACTAAGTGGTTTGGGGACAAACCAGATATGGCAAGCCGCATCCAGGAAGCCCCAAGGGATGCAGAAACACACCACGTGCTTTTCACTGAATTCTCAGTCCTTTCCGCACACTTTTGAAATTGTTAATATTTATTTGAATTTTCCGTCATCAGATTCCTTATGTTGCTAGGAATTTCCTTCTCTTGAGGTGGAATGCTCGCTTTTCTAAATAAGGAGCTCTCACACAGAGTTGAACACTGAACTGTGTTTAGGGGTGGTGAGTGGTCTGAAAAGTCTTATACTATAACTTAAATTTTAAAGGGGTATTGCCTAGATTTATAGCCAATATTTGTTCCACCTTAAAATTGCTGTAATCTAGACGGAGATATCTTATCGCCTCCAGTAGTCTGATTTTGATCTAACTCACACTGTTTGTAAATCAAGAGTAACTCCACTGAAGTCAACGAAGTTACACAAGTCTAAATCCCAGGATCAGCCCTAACTCTCGCTCCTTAAAAACAACATCTTACTCCACCGTAGCTGAGGCAGTATTTTTTAAAAAGCCATCATTTTTATAGGACCGCTACAATTGTTTTTTGCTATTTTGTTATGTGCTTATGCCTGCTGGCTCTGACTCTAAAACCGTAATTAATTACCAAGTACTGTTTCCACATAGATTTCTGCTGGCTTGATTGATGATGCTGAATGCACAACTAAAGAAGTAAAAGAAAATATTCATGGTGAAAGGACACTTTCAAGGTGCTCTGTGTAATTAAAAAAAACCACACGCATTTCTCTTGCTCTTGTTTACATAACCCATTGGAAGCTGGAATGCAGAATGTATTACATTTAGCTATTTTTGACTTTCACTCGGTGCACACACCAGTTTGTTGGAGCTTCGCTCAGAAGGGTCAAATATTGACTTTTAAAAAAGTTTTTAATTGGATGCTTTGTCAAGTCCTGCATATTGGGCAGTGCATTGATGTGCTGGTACCAGGAGCACTCAAGTCAGGGAATCATGCATAGAGTGGCATGATTTCTTCTCTGCTTCCCTTATGCTCCAGGGATGGAAGGAATATGCTGTTTGTCCATTCCCATAACACAGTATTACCCACTCCATTCTGGCTCAGGTTCTTTCTGCTCTCCCACCCTGCCCAGCCACTTCCTGCTCAGCCACTTCCTGCCCACTGATTCTAGGGAGGGGGGCGTAGTGGGTCACAGCACCTGTTTACCCCTGCATACCAGGCCCCTAAGTCTGCATAGCCCATGCAGAGGCAGAATCTAGCCCAATGAGATGAGAAGCATCTCTTTTTTAAGTTCAGCTCCAGCTGAGGAAGTGGGGAAAGAAATCTACCTGACAGAAAAGGACAAGAGTGGCAGGGAACTAGCTTATTTTCATGTGTCTAAGACAGCATTGCAAATAAGAGGGAGTACACAAAAATAAAACACTAGGGGCCAGATTCTGTCGCCCTTACTCATGTGGAGTGGTGTCTTACACTGCAGTCACTCCCAATTGTTTCAGTGGGAATACTTGTGGAGTAGGGTAGTACTCAGTGTGACTAAAGGTGGCACAGTGTGGGCCTATAAAAGTGGCCTAGAGTTAGCTTGCCTTTAGTACCAGGATTTCTCCCTCCCCCTGTTTTTTAGAAGGTGAATCTCAGTAGCAATACTGCCCTTCATGGCCTGAGCCTAAACTGGAGATCCTTGGCTTTGCTTTGTCCATTTTCCGCCTCATCGCTTCTTTTGCTTTATTGCTTCTGCTGTGTTTTTACTCATCTCTCTTCTTTTACAAGCAGGTCCCTGAAACCCTTCTCTGGCTGTGTCCTTCCTGCTCTCCTGAAGAATCAGTTACTGAAATCCCAACTGGACTAGCCTGCCAGATTGCTTCGAGTAGTGAACTGCTGCCCCCGTTTCATTTGCCTTGTAGGCAACTCTGCTTTTCCTCCCTTTTCACAGATGTTTCACATTACGGTAAGGCTTCAAACAGGAAGTCCGGGGACTGTGGAATATTTTGCTACATTAAGTAATGCAGGGCAGGCTTGAAACATTTGGAAAGGAGGTGGATAAACTCAAACAAAGCTGGTTGTCGAAGCCCTGGTCTTGTGGGTTTCATGCATCAGTCTCCAGTGGTAGGGACAAATGGTAAAATTTGGCAAATTTGTCAAGAGAAAAGGATGAAAACTGTCACTTGCCTACGTGTAAAGCTGGCCTTTTGCTGCCTTTCTTTCCTCACCAACTCAGAATTTATCACCCCTTAGTAATTTTTCCCTACATGAAGCTTATTGCTCCTTTCCCTTGGGATGGCAACCTTATCCTTCAAGGAGCCAGAACTTTGGGCCATATTCAGAGATGATATCCACTAATTCAGACTCCCTTCATCTTGGTTAGAATATTTTAAAACTACTTACACCCACCCATCCATTCACTTCAATGGGCTTTGGATTGGGCCCTAAGTAGCTGTGACTTACACAAAAAGGAGCTCGAAGAAGATGTGAATTAAAGTATCCCCACTCTACTTTAATTTGAGCCTTTCTTACACTTGCTCATAAGAACATAAGAACAGCCATACTGGGTCAGACCAATGGTAAATCTAACCCAGTATCCTACTTCCTAATGGTGGCTTGTGCCAGATGCTTCAGAGGGAACGAACAGAACAGAGCAATTATTGAATGATCCATTCCCTGTCGTCCAGTCCAAATCCCTGGAAATGAGTTCCAAAGTTTGACCATGCACGTTATGTGAAGAAGTACTTCCTTATGTTAGTTTTAAACCTGCTACCTGTTAATTTCATTGACCCCTGGTTCTTAGATTATGTGAAGGGGTAAATAACACTTCCCTATTCACTTTTTCCATGATTCATTATTTTATAGACCTCTATCATATCCCCTCTTAGTCATCTCTTTTCTAAACTGAACAGTCCCAGTCTTTAAAATATCTCCTCGTATGGAAGCTGTTCAATACCCCCAATCATTTTTGTTGCCTTTCTCTGTAACTTCTCCAATTCTAATATACCTTTTTGGAGATGGGATAACCAGAACTTCATACAGGATTCAAGGTGTGGGCATATCATGGATTTATAAAGTGGCATTGTGATATTTTCTGTCTTATTATCTATCCCTCTAGCCCAGTATCCTGTCTTCTAACAGTGGCCAATGCCAGGTCCTTCAGAGGGAATGAACAGAACAGGTAGTCATCGAGTGATTCATCCCCTTTCATCCACTCTCAGCTTCTGGTAGTCAGAGGCTAGGGCCACCGAGAGCACGGAGTTGCATCACTGACCATCTTGGCTAATTAGTTATTGATGGACCTATCCTCCACGAACCTATCTAATTCTTTTTTGGACCTTGTTACAGTTTTGGCCTTCTCAACATCCAGATCCTTGGGGGTTAACCCTAGTATTTGCCTCTTTGCTTTGTGAAAGCAGACCATTTATTCTACCCTTTGTTTCCTGTCTTTTAACCAGTTACTGATCCATGAGAAGACCTTCCCTCTTATCCCACGACTGCTTGGTTTGCTTAAAATACTTAGGTGTGGGACCTGGTCAAAGACTTTCTGAAAGTTCAAGTGCACTCTCTCAACTGGATCACCTTTGTCCACATGCTTGTTGACACCCTCAGAGAATTCTAATAGATTGGTGAGGCATGATTTCCTTTCACAAAAGCTGTGTTGACTC
Organism: Lepidochelys kempii; assembly: GCF_965140285.1. NCBI lineage: Eukaryota > Metazoa > Chordata > Testudines > Cheloniidae > Lepidochelys > Lepidochelys kempii. Next base: position 82,511,430 of record NC_136386.1, read on the forward strand.
TTCCCCAACTCCTTGGGCTAAGTCATACCTACTTAGACTCCCTCACATATGGACTGAATGGGGGTGAGTAGTTGTAATAGTTTAACTCAGTGTAAGTGGGTCTGACTCATATCATCTCTGAATTTGGCCCTTATTGTTACTGTGATGGGACACCTACCTCCTCCTAAATCACAGCAGGAGAGCAAATAGGAAGGATGTTAGGTCTAGAAAGAGGAATTTTTTTCTATTCTTTGATGGTCATTGGCAGGGAATGCCGATTCACCCATGCTTTTATATACAGTGTGCCTATCACCATGGTATCAAAGGGCTTAGCTATCTAAATCTGATCCAGGTTCAGAGCCAGGTTTCAAACTCTCTCAAAGTACATGAGCATTGGGGAAGTGGATTCCAGTTCAGGGTATTATTGAGAAAAGCCCTGATCCTGAAATCTGGGTCACAGTGTAGTTCTATGTTTCATACTCCCTAAAAGTTTGGGGATGTTCAGATTGGGGGATCCAGTTTTGGCCCAGCTCAAATCACAAACTGTAGCTCCTTTACAAGGGGAAACTTTGTCAATGCCACACTGTATGAGGTCTCAGTCACCCTGTAGGAGCCCAAGGTGAGTTATGCTGAAAAGCATCAGCTACCCCTGAGAGATATTCTGTGAGCAGTCACATACTTAGTCAGCCCTTAAAGGCACAGCACATCCCCAGTCCTTGACAGGTGATTATACCCTCAGCCACACAACAGTCACCAAGGCAGAACTTTCCCCCTATTTCTCCTCAGTTCTTCGGTGATGAGAAGAGGAAGGACCAAGTTCCGTGTCTGTATGTAAGTGGGATTCCAATGGCTATTGCCTTCTCAGATTTAGAACAATAAAAGCAGCCATAAAAAGATGGAGCTTCTCATCTGAGGGAAGCAGATTCTGATGATGGTTGACAAGCAAACCTGTCAGGCCAGATGCTTTTACCCTGAGATTTACTTCTGGGTGCCCCAGAATCCTCTGCCTAACTCTTTGGCCTTTTGAGCAGATGGTGTGAAGAAGCTGGTAATTTTGCGCAGCCTTTTTAGCCAGGCTTTGTTTGGAAGAGAAGGTGAGGAAAGGTGTCCTGTCTGGAGCAGGTAGCAGCACAGCAGGAGCAACAGCTTGGGATGACAGTCACACTTGCCTTCTCTGCCACCTCTCCACACCCAGTCCCTACTTCGTTCCATCTCATTTCTTCTCCCTCCCCCCTCTCCTTTTCTTTTACGCTTTCTACCTTTCATCCACTTCATCTCCCTCCCTCTAAAAGGTCTCTCCCCTTCTCTCTATTCCTTCCACTCCGTGTGTTTCTCCCTTTTCTGCTCCGCTGGCCCTTATTGACTCCTCTCTGTCATCTTCCACCAACTCCTTACCTCTGACCCCTTCTGTCTCCCCATTCCTCCCTCTCTGTCCCTGTCTCTCCACCCTGCTTGTCATTATAACTAGCAGTCCAATAAACATGTCAAGAAGGACATCTGCTATTGCTCTCTTTGCCCGGACAGCCTGCTTCTCTCCCCACACCTCCACGTCCTCCTTCTCCCAAGCCACTTGGCTCTTTGCAGTGTGAAGACAGGAGGAGGAGGGAGTTGTGGAGCAGCATCAGTCCCACTCCAGCTGACATCTGGTGTTCTGAGATCTTTGTGAAAAGCTTCAAAGGACAGCTGGAAGTCTCTCTTGGTTGCACAAAAATATGCAAGACCCCCCTGATCATTGTTCATAAATACACCTCAGAGATCAGCCTCCCACTTATATATGGAACCTAGACTGTAGTTATGGGATGGGAACAAAATGAATAGGGTGGAGAAGTCAAAGGAAAGGGAGTCTGCACCTGTCACTTGGTAACCTAGGTTCTTCCGGGGTAAAGAAAAAGCTTCCCTGGCAGGAAAATCAAGTTCCTATATGAAACTGACACACTCAAGAATTGCTGATGGTAGGTCTCATGCTGATGCATAAATCTCCTTTCATGACTCCTGTGATCTGAAATCACTTTGCTACATCATTACACCCATGAAAAGGTGTGGGGGGAAAAAAGAGACATCTAAGCCAAGTTCTGCCCTCAGATACACATTTACAGCTCCCACCGACCCTACTCCAGCCTTTACTATTTAAAGCACTGTGTTTTAAAGAACAGGTACTGGCATGTTCTAAAGACCGTTTGAGCCACTACTTGATTTGGCAGGTTTGGGGGTTACTGACCTCCCATGTCCAGGAAAGACGAAGGTGACTTCGTATGAACCTCAGCTTTGCTTCCTGGTCTTGAGGCTTCTCCTTACATTGGGTTTAGTCAGCCCTGTCCTGAATGAACTTTCTCAGGTGGTTCTTTTTATTCTGCTAGAACAATGTCCTGCTGCTGTTGCCTGGGAGTTGAGGTTCCAGTCTACTTCTGAGGACACTGGCAGGTCCCTATACCTTTGATGGGAATGACAGGATAGGAAGAACTCTGCCCATTTACAAAGGTATCTTTCCCTAATCAGTCTCCTGGATCCAGTTTGGGTATTTTGTAATTCCCCAAACACATGGCAACTAATATAGATGGTGCCAATTGCTGTAGAATCTAAGAGTGAAATATAGTGAATGACATGCCTCTCCCATTCAGTTCAGTCTAAGATGACCAGACAGCAAGTGTGAAAAACCGGGATGGGGGTGGGGAGGGTAATAGGAGCCTATATAAGAAAAAGACCCAAAAATCGGGACTGTCCCGATAAAATTGAGACATCTGGTTACCCTAGTTCAGTCATGAAATCTGGCATGGTTTTTCTGGTCCCCAGAGGTGTTATTCTGCTACATTTTAGTGGCCAGCATAGCATTTAACAGTGCCATGAGGGTCTGCAAATGCTGTAGTAGCCGTGATGGAAGTTTTGTAGTCCTGTGAGCGAGAAGGACTCTGGATGCAGAGAGAGATGGCAAAATCTTAGGGTTTCACTTTTTGAAATTTTAGGGGGGAGCCTGACATTTTCTGGAACATGAACAAAATGAACGACCATCAAGGATTATTGACACCGCACCATAGCATTTCATCCACAGCTGAAATGGACAGTTGCCTGCCCCACCGAGTCATGAACTATGGCTGCTACCCCAGTTGAAATCCATGGCAAAATTCCTATTGAATTGAAAGGATGGAGGATTGACACTGAAATTTGACATAACGTAGCCAGGGAGGACAACAAGCAAAAAGTGTGGGAGAGGGCCTAGGAGACCGGTGGTTACCTCCAGATGAAAAGATCACAAGATAGTTGAAAAGCTGTGCACTATTTTCACAAAATGAGCTACGCTTCCATTTTCACTCACAGCAGAAATGGAGAAGAAGCCTCTCCCCCCAATTCCATGTGAAACTTTCCTCTTCTCTCTAGTTACTGATTAGAGAAGAGAGATTTCTCTTCCTGCATGACCAGGCCCTGAGAAAGAAGAGGTCGGTGACGAGCGACTAATGTCTCTCCTTTAGCCTTCCAAGAGCGCTGGAGGCTGCTGGGCCATTCATTCCAGCAAATGTCCTTCCCTCCTTAACCATTTGACTTTCAAAAAGAAAAGGAGTACTAGTGGCACCTTAGAGACTAACCAATTGCTCACGAAAGCTTATAAATTGGTTAGTCTCTAAGGTGCCACTAGTACTCCTTTTCATTTTCCGAATACAGACTAGCACGGCTGCTACTCTGAAACCTGTCATTTGACTTTCAGTTTGCCCATTAAAGTGAGGATAGCCTGATATCTGCAGTTCTCTTCCTTACAGTTTCTCCAGCAGGAACTGTAAATTAAAGCCTGGCTCAAAAACTCGTAAGAAGCAACAACCAGCAACATGAAAGGGAACGTTTGGAAACATTATAAATGCAATTAGATAGATAGCATCATCTTACACCACAAGAGACTCTTTTGTATTTTTATACATGGTAAGAGAATAAACTTTCTAAATGAATCTGTAGAGCCCTTGGGCCAAATGCTGATCTTTTACACTAGCCCACATACAGACTCACATGAATAAAGATACTTGTGTATGTTTGTGAGACTGGGCCATGAATCACTAATAATTATTTTTTTAACATTCCCGACATGGTGCAAAACTATACATGAAAAAACAAAGGAGGAAGCAGATGAATGATCAGCCTTAGGACATGTAATAAGACAGGAAGGTCAGAGCTGCCCCTGGTGACACAAGGAACGGCAGCAGATGTGCACACCTCTTTCAGGATAAGTTCTGTATTTTCTTTTTTGTTGTTTGTTTTGCTTAGTGTGCATTTCCTTGTCAGATGCACACTGCTCTTCACAAAGAGCGGTGGAAAACTACTGCTCCTTGTGCCTCTGGGTTCTACCTGGTTTGATATATGTCATCATGCTGCAGCTCCTGCTTGAGTTATAATTAAAGTGGCAGCCCCCAGGGATTTCACAGCTGCTCAGGTCACATCAAGGGAGACTGTGAAACATTTGCAGTTATAACTTATTCTCCTAGCTCAAGTTTTTCTGGAGTCACCTAAGGCAGCAGTAAATGGATCCCTGAAGCTTTCCTTTAGCTGCTATACACCTTTTTTGAGTCCTCACAGTAGGGCACAAAACAAGGAGGCAGCCTTCTAGCTGGTGATAGCCAGACAGGGGTGTTGGGAAATGCACAGAAGGAAGGAGACAGTTTACAAAGTAAGAAGAGATAAGGTACCAAGTGACAAATGATAGTGAGACCTCTCCTGGAGGGCATGATATAAATAGACAGCAAAGGGTTTCATTTTCAATATAACACTTGCCTTGTCTCCTCTCCCCACTCACCAAAGCACCGCTTAATGCATCCTAAACCTGAGAAACAGAAGATACTGGCAGTGTTTGGGAGAGGCCATTGGGGTTGATATGAAGAGGAGAGAAATCTGCTTCTGGAATTAAACTTTATGGATAACATAAGAAGGAGAGAACATTTTGGGGGGGCCCCTTGTCATTGGGGGCCCTGTGCCACGGAATGGTTTGTTTCATGGTAAATATGTTTCTGGGTAGACCCTAGCTCACCAGAGGCACCACCCCTGAAGGTCCCAATTGGAAGAGATGTCTGGCCTCTCCGATTGGCTCAGACTCACTTGTCAAGCCAGAAGGCACAGGAAGTTTTCTGAGTAATGAAGTGAATCCCTAGCTGGCTGCTACATTTGACCCTGCCTTCTTGCCTGACTCCTGAGCCCTGCCTTGTTCCTGATTCCTGCCTTCCTGTCCTGTTCCAAAAGACTGCTCCTATGCCCCACCCCTGGCTACTAACTTCGGCTCTGACCTTTGGCTTGACTCCTGACTCTGTCTCCATCTTTAACCCCTGGCTCTGGTTCTCAGCTCCTGACCCCCACAGCTCTGACCACTAGGCATGATCACCTATATGCCAGTAAAGGACAGTTTGCTTGGACCACTAACCCCTCTGAGTGGGCCTAACCTGGTATGAACCTAGTGGATCTCTCCCTACCCCCAAGGAGTCCTGGCACTCCAGGAGCAGTTGACCTGCCTCCAGATGGACAACCAAGCTGTGTGGGTGCGGCTCACACAGCTGGTTACTGCAGGGGCAAGTCCTTCAACTCTGTGCAGAGAACAGTGTGCTCCAGGCTCATGAGCCAGGACATGTCCCCGCCTGCCGGAGCACTTCAGTGAGGATCATTCCAAATTTCGAGGCTTCATGATCCAGTGCCACTTTTTATTCTTGCTTTTCCCTCAACCATACACATCCGACCAGACCAAGGTAGGCCTAATAGTCAGCCTGCTGACTGGGGAGGCCTTGGACTAGGCCTCCCCATGCTAGAAGCCAGCAGTTCAGTGCTATCTAGCTGGGACACTTTCCAGCTGGCAATATCAACCATCTTTGGTGATGCCAGCCATGCTCACTCTGCTGAGGCCTCCTTGCAGAAACTCTGACAGGTCAGGAACAGCTGCCTCCTATGCAGCACACTTCTGCCATCTCACATCAGACAGAGTGGAATGCAGCAGCCCAGCCTCTCCAGTTCTGATGGGGACTGCAGGATGAGATCACGGATGAACTGGCTAGAGTTGAGTTCCTGATGGATTTGGGCACCTCTATGGATCTTGTCATCTGGTTTGACAACCGACTGTGTGAATAGCAGGCAGAATGATGGGTGGCACTACAGCCATTCCCCTCCCCACCCCCATTGGTTTCTGTTCCAGAGCACTCCCTTCCAATCCCTCTGCAGCAGGCCCTCATTGACTCGGGTGCAGCAGAGAACTTTATTGAGAGAAATTGATGGGCCCCTGCTATCCTCCAGGCCATGCCCTTAGAGGTCACCATCCAAGGACACCAAAAGATGCTGCAGTTTAGTGCCTTTTCCCTGCATTTTCTTCTGATCCTGGGTATTTCTTGGCTGACTTTCCATAACGCTCTCATTCATTGGCACAAACTAAAGGTCAACTTCTCTTCAGAATACTGCCGGCAGCACTACTTGATCCCAGGAAGTAGCGAGTGCCCAGCAGAGCTCTGACAGTCACAAGCCAGAGTAGCTGGTCCAACAGACTCGCTTGCTGATGTGGCGCCTCGACTTCCATAGAACATACTTTGCCGATGTATTTGAAAAAAAGAATGCAGACATCCTACTCCCACATAGGGATTTGGACTGCTCACCTAACTACCGCCAAGAGAGAGAATTCCATTTGGTTGCATTTACGCCAAGTCTGAACCCAAATTAGCCACCCTGTGCACCTACCTGCAGGAGAACCTGGCCAAGGGCTTGATTTGCAAATCCATCTTGCCTGCTGGGGCGCTGGTCCTCTTGTTTTAAAAGAAAGATGGTAGCCTCTGATTTTGTATGAACTACTCAGTGCTGAATCAGATCACCCTTAGGAACTGTACCCCCTACTTTTAATCCCTGAACTATTGGACCGTGTAGGGGCTGCCTGGATATACACAAAATTAGACCTCCAGGGGTCATATAACCTCGTATGTATTAGAGCTAGGGATAAGTAGAAAACTGCCTGGCTCTGGGTGCATCAAGCTGTTGGCCTCCTGGAACACATCATCTTTGATTGCAGCCCACAACTTCCACTTCTGGTGTGAAGTCCTCTGGTGTTGGGCATTTGCTCCTGTCTCTCCTCTTCCTATCACCCTCAGTCAAATGGTCAGGTAGACAGAACAAACCAAATTCTGGAACAGTACCTATGGTGCTCTATAAACTACCACCAAGACGACTGGTCCTTGCTACTACCCCATGTAGAATTTGCATACAACAATATGGAACATGCTTCTACATGACAGAACCCCTTTTCACCAAACTATAGGGTCCACTTTTGATTTTACCTGGAACTATTTATGGCCTCCCCAATCCCAGAGCCTTAGACTGGGTGCAACAGATCCATCAGCCCCAAGGTGACCTTAAAACCCACCTACAGGATGCCAAGAGAAGCAATAAGCAAAATGCAGAACAATGACAAGAAGGGCCCATTTTTTCCATAGGTCAGATGTTGTGGCTTTCAACTATATATCTGCACACAGACAGGCCCTCTTGCAAACTAGATTACCAGTTCCTGGGCCCCTACTGAATTTGCCACCTAATCAATCTGGTTACCTTTGAACTCCTCCTGCCCCAGGCCCTCTGAATCCACATCGTGTTTCACGTATCACTTCTAAAGCTTCTATTGCAGGATGTTTCCTCATCACTCCCAGCTGCTCCCTGGCGTCCTGGTACATGTTTATGGTCACAACAAATATGTCCTCCAGGAGATCCTTGATGCCCGAATGAGATGTGGTAAACTCTGGTATTTGATTCAGACTACAACCCTCTCGAAGAATGATCCTGTAAGCACACAGAAAATGTCCACACCCCTGATCTAGTGAAGAGCTTCCAAAAGAACCAACCTGGAAAACCCACCCCACGGACTCGCAGAGGGTGCCCTGGGAAGGGAGATGCGAGGGATCATGTGTCTTGAATCCAAGTCCATGGATTCTCAGGCAGTCCTCAGAGTGCAGCCACCTGCCAGCAGCTTACTTGTACCAGCATGGAGTGTGGGCTGGTGGATACTAGCTCACCATAGGCACTGCCCAGGAAGGTCCTAATGGAAAGATATGTCCAGCCTCTCCAGCTGGCTAAGACTCACTATTTAAGCCAGGAAGAGGAACAGGAAGTTGTGTGAGCAACTATGTGAATCCTTGGCTGGCTGCTACATTGGACTCAGACTTACAGAATTTAAGGCCAGAAGGGACCATCATGCTCAGTTAGTCTGACCTCCTGCACATTGCAGACCACAGAACCTCACCCACCCACTCCTGTAACAGACCCACAGCCTCTGGCTGAGTTACTGAAGTCCTCAAATCATGGTTTAAAGACTTCAAGTTACAGAGAATCCACCATTTACTCTAGGTTACTCATGTGACCTGTGACCTAAAAGAAGGTGAAAAGCCCCTAGGGTCTCTGCTAATCTGATCCAGGGGTAAATTCCTTCATGACCCCAAATATGGCAGTCAGTTGGACCCTGTGCATTTCAGCAAGACCTACCAGGCAGATCCCTGGGAAAGAATACTCTGCAGTAACTCAGAGCCCTCCCCATCTAGTGTCCCATCACCGGTTGTTGGGGATATTTTCTACTAGAAGTCACAGATCAACTACTTGCCACTGTAGGAACCTGCCTTCTTGCATGACTCCTGAGCTCTGCCTTGTTCCCAATTCCTGCCTTCCTGTTCTGTTCCTGATTCCTGCCCTCCTGCCTTGTTCCAAATCCCTGCTCCTACTCCCTCCCCAGCTACTGACTCTGGCTCTGACCCTTGGCTTGCCTCTTGAATCTGTCTCCTTCTTTGACCCCTGACTCTAGTTTCTGGCTCCTGACCACCACTGATCTGATGACCAGATCTGATCTCCTGGTCTATGACAGGGCTGGAGGTGCTGAGGTGTGTTTGTGGCTGCCTGTAGGTGATTTTGTTTCTCTCTTTATATGAAGGTATTTGACATGGTCACAGCTTTCTCAGGCACTGGAATCACAGCTCTTTGCTTACACTTGATAGCCTCAGTTATGAATACCAGACAGCAATGGCAGAGACAGAAATTCCATTCTTGTGCAGATTAATTGTGGAAGCACTCTCAGGAATTGTGCCAGCCTCTTTATCAGTCTACCCTTCTTTATGTGGCTGTGGTTTGCTTTCGTGAGTCCCACGTGCATTTATTTGAATATTAGCAAATCTCTAGTAACCTTCTAGCTACATCATCATGCAGCCTCAGTTTGCACTGTGAACAGTAAAGGCTCACTTTGGTTCTACCATTCCAGCACTAAGAATCCCAGTCCTAGTTGAGATCCTAAAGCTCCTAAAATGGTTCCCAGTTAGTCTCCCCATCTACATCACTGGTAATTTATTGCTACACCTGCCATATGTTGGTCTCCATTCCGTACTAATCTCGCTTCAATCTCTGCTCTTGCAACATGGCCAACCCTTTAGCTTCTTCACATTCTTCAAGCTGTCTTTTGCTATAATTTTCTCTCTAACCAATCTGTTTGCTCTCCCACCTCTCTGTGAGATACAGATCTGTTCTGTCTCCTAGAAATGGGCAGACATGCTGAAGTTTTCCCAAAGCTAGTATTTCCATGCTTCGCTATGTAGCTTTTAGCTTCTGCTCCATTATTAGCGTTACCTTTGGCAGTAGTATGCCATCCCCTTTTAATACAGGTTTAAATTAGACGTGTCCCAATAAGAACTGGATAATTCAAGCAGAGGGTACCAGAGCACATTACCTTTCTCTCCTAGAGCAATTGTTCTGATGTTTCTCAAGTCAGTAGTGACTTAAAGTCTTGAACATCTGCTAGCTGTTTAATTGGTCTATGAGAAATAAGTTAGTAGCCTCACTCCATTTTGTAGCGGACAGATGCATACACCATAAAAAACACTGCCATATGTAGCACCCTTGTTTGCTGCCTAAGTAGACAGGCCTAAGAGTCCATGCACAAGGGGAATGAACTATCCTCTCACTTAGAGGTGGCTTGAGCTGAGTGTTACAGGGAAGCTTACATTGCTACTACCTGTGCTACAGATAAAAAGAAAATATCACCCTCTAGGACTGTCAATCTGCCCCCTTCCACCAGTGCTAACATGACTTATGAAAATGTCATGGTAGTGGCAGGCCGCAGGATGGATGCAAGCAAGCCAGTTATTCACCAGCATCACCAGCAAGTTGTTCTGCCATTACAAGAGCCAAACAGCAAAGATATAGGAGCCAAAAGCTCTATTTTAAGAGGTATGAAGTGGAGCATTAATGGGAAATGATTCCTTTGAAAGATTTCTGCATATGTTCAAAACCTCCATGGTTTTCATTACAATTAGCAGTTCCAGGGCTCAGCACTTTGCCCAAGCCTGTCAGACAGATCCATACCTTATGAAGAAGTGACGTCTGGGTTTATTTCATAGGGATCGCCTCTGGACTCAGTGAGAGAGAAACATCTTGTTTCAATTCCCTGGACGTGCATATATCTTACAGTGCAATTTGTACCACATCTGTAACACCACCTCCAGAAAATCACGGCAACAAGGAAAAGGTGAAGGAAAAAATGTGCATTTGGGCCAAGAAAAATAAAAGTATGGAAAGTTTCTGCAGATGAGATCTGCTGACTTTTCCCACCACAAAACCTGCTGCCCTCCTCAGCAAAGGCAGTGCTCGCCTCAGAGAATCCTCCCTGGAATGCAGATCACTCACAATGTGACCCACCCTCACTTTGCCCCCACCTTACCCCCAAACACTTGCCTGTATATCAGAGTGAGAGCTGCCTACAGTCGACTCCCCAATAATATCAGCAGCTGAAATTGTATTTTATAATGAAAAAAATAAACATTGATTCTATGCAGATCAAAGAATCCAAATACTCAAGAGAGTTTTTAAACCTTTGGAAAGTTAAAGGCCGGAATGGATTCAGAGCAACCAGTCATGGGGAGTTTTAATCATTATGCAAGCTTCCCTACACGGCTCTGCCAAGGCACCTTGATCCTGATCTGCAGCACCAGCTGCTATTCTAGTCCTGAGTGCCCCGCAAACCTCTGCTAATGAACCCCTGCATGAACTGTAGTACCCCCTGCTATTTCAGTCTTACCATCTCTGCCAATGCACGTGAATTCAATTCCCCCAATAAAGGCCTAAATTTCCCCTGGCCCATGAGTGAGTGATGGAATGCCCAGTCTCCTGAGATGAGCTCATATGAGCTTTGCCTGTTAAAATTCTCTCTCGCCACTCATGTGCAAGTCCAATGCAGAGAATTCCTGTGAAATACATCCGAGGGGTGCTTGCTTTGTTTGTGTAGCTTCCAGAAAACTCTGCTGGGAGGATGCTGAAGACGTTAGACATTGGGTGGGTGGGGGGAGAGGGAAACTGGGGGGCATGCAGAGAGCACAAAGCAGGATGGATCCACCGCCTGTCAACCATTGAAATTCCTGATATATGGAGTTTCTTTTGTGCTGAGATCAGCTGTCAGCCTGCTGCCTATTTTTAGGCCCGCAGATCCCACACCCTCAATACTATGTTATGGCAATACTAAAAGAAAGTGTGCTAACTAATGGGATCTGTGCATGGGTACTCATGTGTGTTTGTACATGTGAATAGGTGTAAATGTTTATGTATAATAGTGTGTGCAGACATTTTCGGTTATATGCACAAGCATTTGAGTGTATTCTGTGACAGGGTCAGGCCAGATGGCTGCAGGAGAGTAATAGAAGGCAGATATATTAGCCCCAGGCTCAGCAGGTCCCTTTTCCCTAGGTAAGGTAACAGAGAAGGTTCCAGAACAATCAGGAACCTTCTGGAGACAATTAAGACAGGCTGATTAGAACACCTGCAGCCAATCAAGAAGCTGCTAGAATCAATTAAGGCAGGCTAATCAGGGCACCTGGGTTTTAAAAAGGAGCTCACTTCAGTTTGTGGTGTGCGTGTGAGGAGCTGGGAGCGAGAGGCGCTAGGAGCTGAGAGTGAGCATGCGGACTGTTGGAAGATTGAGGTGTACAAGCATTATCAGACACCAGGAGGAAGGTCCTATGGTGAGAATAAAGAAGGTGTTGGGAGGAGGCCATGGGGAAGTAGCCCAGGGAGTTGTAGCTGTCGCACAGCTGTTCCAGGAGGCACTCTAGACAGCTGCATTCCACAGGGCCCTGGGCTGGAACCTGGAGTAGAGGGCGGGCCCGGTCTCCCCCCAAATCCTCCCAACTCCTGGTCAGACACAGGAGGAGTCGACCGGACTGTGGGTTCAGAAAAATGGCCAAGCTGAGGCCTGCCGTGAAGCTCCAAGGCGAGCCAATCTGCCAATAAGTACAAGACCCACCAAGATAGAGCAGGAACTTTGTCACAATTCCTATTCAAGTGTGCATTTTAACATGTATTTTATACGTGTATATGAATGTAGCAGCCTGCATGAAACCTGAAGGAAGAAGCACAGTTGCAGGAGGAAAGCATTTATAGGAGGCACTAGTAAGTCAGTCTGTATGCCCATGACTAGAATGCCAGCTGCAGTTGCAACATCTCAGTAAATAATTCTCTTAATAAAGGGCCAGTTTAATTTTACCATTTTTAACCCAAAAACAAACAAACAAAAATCCCAGAAGAAGGAATAGATTCATTATAGAGCTGAGAACTCTAGCAGCTACGTGTAACTTTGGAGACATAAGAGACTCACTAATTAGAGGGGGAATCACTTGTGGGACATGTGAGTCCAGTTTACAGGACAGACTATTGAGAGAAACAGATTAAACCTAGAGAAATGCCTCCAAATAGCTATGGCAGCTGAACTGTCCCAGGAAAGGATCAAAACAATGACAGTCACTAGTACAGAACAAGTACATACACTCAAGATAAAGGAACCCAGAAGTCGGGGCAGAGACAGATTGACTGATAATGCAGGCGTCGTGTTCCAGCATATGTACTATGGAAAGCAGCATGAAATGCTGAAAGAAAGATGCCCAGCCTATGGGCAATGGTGCCAGAAATGTGGGGAAAAGAACCACCCTATGTCCCCAAACTGCATCTACAACAGTACATAGAGTGACTGAGGACACAGACGCTTCCAGCGAGGAGGAGGAGGATGTCTCCAGTGTGATTTTAGTCGATCCAAAGACTCTCAACGTACACATGCTGCACAAGAAAGCTGTCAGTTGTTCTCCCTTCTCTCTCACACTGATTACAGGATAATACCACAGTATCCTCAATGTGAGAGAGAAGGGGAAACAGTTACCATGGGCCCTGCCTAGTATTCTAACAGAATGTAAGGACATATTTTAAGGAGATGGACACCTAGAGGACAAGCTGCAGTTAGAAATAAAATCCCACATGGAGCCCCTGAGGCTCCCAAAACAGAATTCCATTAGTCCTGGTGAAGCGATTGAAGAAGGAACTGTCAAGCCTGCAAAGAAGGGGCACATTACATCCATCAAAACTAGCTCAGTGTGGAACAGTAGTCTAGTAGAGGTGAGAAAAACTTCAAGGAAACTGAGAATCCATATTGATCAATAACCTCTTAATAGAACATTGAAAAGAAGTCACTACCCACTATCAATGACTGAGGACATACTACCCAATCTATCCAGGCCAAAAGTGTTCACTGCTTGTGATGTCAACAATGGGTTCTAGTATATTGAAATAGATGAGCAAGCCATCCCCCTGACAATCTTTGCCACACCTTTTTGGCAAGTATTGCTGGGTATGAATGCCAATGGACAGCAGCCCAGCCCCAGAGGTCTTCCAGTGTAAACTCAACCAAGCACTGAAGCATACCTGAGTTGAGCCAGGGAGTGTATCTATTGCACATTCATGACTGTCCAGTTGAGGATATACACAGAACAGCGTGAGGTGTGCAAAGAATACAATGATCAACATCAGAAGGAGACTCTACAGCCTCATGAAATCTCAACCCGACCCTGGGAAAAGGTCAGAACAGACCTGTTCATTTGTAATGACAGGAACTACATGGTCACAGCTGATGACTGCTCCAGTTTCTGGGAGGTGGACTATCTGGAGGACACTTAAGAAAAAACTATTATCTGGAAATGGAAGGTGCATTTAGCAAGATAGGGAATTCCTGATATGCTATTTTCAGACAGCGGGCCATAGTATACTGCAGCAGAATTCAAACAGTTCAGTGCCAAATGGGAATTTGAACTCAAGACATCTTCCCCTGGGTATCCACTCTGTCTCTGGCAGACCAAGCACTAGCTCATGCCAAGGTCCCCATGTCTTAACTGAACACAGACAGACACTGAAATCTGGCTCACTTATGGGTTAACATTAATAGCATAGGTATTAGAATGATAAGAAAGTGTTTGGTGTGTGGACTCTACTGAATGCTAGTGACTCGTTGACTTAATCTTTCTTGTAATATCGGTGTTCCATATTGTAATGTGATATTTGTGTGGATGTATAGTGAGCTGTGTGAATCACTATGCAGGAGAGGGCAATGAAGAGCTACTCTTCTACAGAAATTGTTACACCCCTTCTGAAAGAGAAGACCTATTGATACAGGCTATGGTTGGATCTTACAACTGCAAACTCCCTACATCTGGATTGAGAAATTGTCAACAAAAGGATGAAAGACACTTATTGTTGTTTCGCTTTCCTTCCCATAAAGATGAGTCGTGCGAATGGACTCCTCCCACCAGCTGAGTTTGCAGCAGAGAGCACATGGCAGGAGAAGGCTAAAACCCCAAACAAAAGAAACTAAGCATCTCTATATTTCTAGGACCTTGGAGGGGCAAGACATTTCCTAGGCATAAGCAAGAGATTCCCCAGCTGCTTAGCCTGGGTTAAAAAGGACAAATAGAGCTTACTGATTATAGAAGACTCTATTATCTTTTAAAACTCAAGACTGTAACTCATTTGTGTGTGTATGTTTGCTTTCATCAACCCTGTAAATAACTCTCTAGTTTCCTTTTCCTATTTAATAAATCTTCATATAGTTTATTAGAGGATTGGCCACAATTGTTGTCCTTGGTATGAGATCTAAGATGCAATTGACCTGTGGTAAGCGACTGGTCCTTTGGGACTAGGAGTAACTTGCATATTGCTGTGATTCTTGGTTTAAGGGCTATCTATGACAGCGATATGCTCACATGGGTGGCAAGACAGGCCAGAGTATCCAAGAGGACCATCTCTAACTCTGTTTAAGGCTGTTAACATGGCTGAGGAGTGGTGCGGGTGGTTGATGAAATCTAAGTTTAGAACTCACAGCCAATTTGGGGTTTGTGCCTGGGTTTTTTTAACAGTCTACCCTGAGGTTGGTAGTCATGCTGTTGCACCCCTGTTGGGATTGTCATACCCACAAAGCAATGGGAAGCCAGAGTCAGCATTAACGACTGCCAAGAGACTGACGGCAAAAGCAAAACAGGCAGGAAGATCTAGCAACGTTGGACCATCACAGTACACCCACCCAGGGACTAGATAGTGCCCCAGCACAGGGACTAATGTGTTGGAGAACCAAGACTCTGCTTCCTATGTAGTGCAGTTTGCTGCAGCCCAGTGGAGGAATGATAGACAGGAAAGAGAAGCAGTTAAGAGAATGCCAAGCTGGCAGCCCGTTACAACAAAGGAGCCAAGGACCTGAAGTCACTGTGCTCAGGTGAGCAGGTCTGGATCCAACCATCAAATAGCCACACAAAGCAATAGTGAAAGGTAACAGTCCAAGCTGCATGTCACAAGAGGTGGCTACAGACTCAGGACAGTTGGCAGAGATGAAACTGAACACAACTGCTGAGTAGTGGCAGACAACGAGCACACCTAGACAGATGGACCAAAGCCAGGACCAGGAAGGCCTAGAATGAGTCATCAGCTGGCCTGACATAGGAGAGTCAGAAACAAGGTATATGAGCAATACAGAGGGAAAAAAAGGTTGACTGCTAACATACTGAAGGCTGCAGTGGGTGGAAACAATTCCCCTCCAACAACAATAACATAACTAGGAGATTGTTTAGAAGACCAGGATACATGAAAAACTATGGGGCAGACAACTGGTTGGCAGTAAAGGCCATATCCCTAGAGTGGACTATGTACTGGTAACCTCTGGCCCCAGTAACTAAGCAAATGATTGTACAAAAGATGGAACAATAACAAAAATTTTTGTTAGGAAAGTATAGCAACCTGCATGGAACTTGGAGGGTGGAGCAGAGGTTGCAAAAGGGAAGAGTTTGGAAAGGCACCAGGAAGTTGGTCTGTATGCAAATGAATAGACTCCTAGATGCAGTTGCAATGCCTCTGTAAATAATTCTCTTAATAAAGAATCAGTTTAGTTTTACACATATGGAGTCCTCTAATGTTACTACCCAACAGATGGTACATGAAACAATTATCATTAGGGAGCCATAAATGCAGCATGTTCTTGTCTGGGGAGAGAGATACATGGATTGGTTAAGGGGAGGAGTAGGGAGACAACCCAGTTGGCAAGAGAAGGTGAAACAGTTAAATACGGGGGGTGGGAGGAGTGGTTCTTGACCCACTAGGAATCTGCTTTCACCTGTTTGGTCTGTCCCACCTGTTGTGTTACTTTCTCTCTTGCTCCTCCCCCCATTATTGTCTCTCACTGCTAGGTACGTATGTCTTAAGTAAATATACACAAACACGCAAGGCCTACCTTCCTACATAATGCTGCTCTGACTAGTTTCTGGCACCTTCTAAAATATAGAACGCTGTGAGCACCATTAGAGGGCTCACTGACTAGTTAAAGGGATACTCTATCCTATTCTTACACTACACTGCCTCTTCCCTTGTTTTCTCTGTTCTTCATTCCCTCTTCCCAGTGATGTGCTGCCAATATTTTAAATAACCAGCTCACTCAAAATTCCCCCTTCTGCCAGTATAGGGGAGCAATGGGGGCAAAAGACAGATCTGGCTTCAAGATGAAGCTTGATAAGTTTATGGAGGGGATGGTATGATGGGATAGCCTAATTTTGGCAATTAATTGATCTTTGACTATTAGCAGTAAATATGCCCAATGGGGTGTTAGATGCGGTGGGATGTGAGTTACTACAGAGAATTCTTTCCTGGGTGTCTGGCTGGTGAGTCTTGCCCACATGCTCAGGATTTAGCTGATCGCCATATTTAGGGTCAGGAAGGAATTTTTCTCCAGGGCAGATTGGCAGAGGCTCTGGGGGTTTTTCACCTTCCTCTGTAGCGTGGGGCACGGGTCACTTGCTGGAGGATTCTCTGCTCCTTGAAGTCTTTAAACCACGATTTGAGGACTTCAATAGCTCAGACATAGGTTAGGGGTTTGTTACAGGAGTGGGTGGGTGAGATTCTGTGGCCTGCGTTGTGCAGAAGGTCAGACTAGACGATCATAATGGTCCCTTCTGACCTTAAAGTCTATGATTCTATGAGTGCCCGTGGGCCAGGGACTAGGGGATCTATTCATTTTAAACAGAAATGTTTTCTCAGACCCTCGTTTGCCAAATGGCTTTGCCTTCTTCCTTGGTCAAACCTTCTTTAAAAACTGTGTTTGCTGGAGATGATTATATTATGTTCCTGAAAGACAGAGCATATACACATAGGATAGTACTGTGTCCAGCTGGTGCAGTTTGAAGTAGGTGCTAGGCGCTGGGATGAAGAACTTCTAGGAAATCAAGGCGGAGGCAAGGGTATCCTTCCTGACACATTAAAAAACACCTGAAATTTAGTGAAATCTGGTCCCTTTCAAAACCAAAAATGTGTTGGGCAAAAGTATTTCTATGAGTGTTAAGGACAGATAATCCCTGGCAATGATGTTTTGCATCCAGACTGAAGGTAACTGCATCAGAAAGAAGGAAATCATACTAGCTTCCTATTCAATTTGTTGCAGTTTAATAAGTGGTTTCCAGGAATCCTTGAGAGCCCACTCCAGTGCATCACTAGCCTGAGCCCAAAAAACTGGACCCAACCTTAACTGTAGACAGGACCAATTAATTTCCTTAATAGCAACCCTGCCATAGTCAGTGCCAATATTTTCTCTAGTCCACATGTATGATCTGGTTCCAGTTCTACTCTAGACCAGGCCCACAAGCGAGCCGTAATCCTAGCTCCCAGTCTTGCTCTCACGCTTCTGACTATCCTAGGCCCATCAACTTCCAACAGGCAGTACTTTCTTATCTTTCTGATGACATTCTATAGTGCAAGGATGTTGTAGTTTCCATATCATGTCACACTGGCTCACTATCACCCGTAACTGGAAACAATAATATGGGGACAAGAAAACATATGGAGATAACCCCACACTTTTAATAACTGTTTATCTCTGAGGTTTGCACATAAAGTCATATAAATCCTCACTCAGCTGGTGTGCGTCGTTCCACTGACTTCAGTGGAACTACACCAGTTGAGGATCTGACCTGGTGCCCAGATTTGGGGATCTATATGAGATGCTTCAAGACTCACGTATTTTCCCAGGTTTTTTATGGAGTTAAGAGTTAGACTAGGGGGTGGGCTGAATGATAGGGTGATGATGGGAAGGAAATTTTTGGGAGGTCTATTTTTTCTAATGCCATTTTGATGTGATTGGATTATCGCTTATGGATTATTGCTTTTAGCTTTTATAATATGTCCCCAAAACTGATTGACTGGGTCAATGGGGGGGGAGGCTATGGAAGGCTAGATTCTTCCACTTTTAATCACGCTGGGGAGCACTTATTTATGCAAATAAACCTATTGGCTTCACTAAGGCCTCCTGTATGAGGAAAGGTTCATCAACATAAGTAAAGGTGTGGAATCTGGCCTCAAATTAAAAAAAAAGTAGAATAAGGAATTTAAAACATTGACATTTGTTCTATAACCAACATCTCAGTCTGCAAAACTCAGAGCATCATCCAGGGTTCATGATGGTAGTGTGAGGCCTCCTGGTTTTTGTGCATGACTCCTTTACGGAGAAGCCACCCAAACTTGGCAGAAATGGTTCCATGGCATCAGTGGAAGTGGGCAACTCTGTTGGCATTGGTTGCACACTGGTTTTGCAGGTAAGAATAAACAAATCTACTCAGTTGTGGTTAATGTTTGTTCCTGATGGCCAGAAATCATACATATGAAAAAGACTCTGCTGCTGGGACTATTGCAACACCGTGTGATACGTTTTCTGCCTACGGGAGAGCTGAGGAGGTTGTTTAAGTTACTGGGCTTGAATGTGGGAGAAATTCTTTCAGCCACAACAGAAATGCAGACTTCCAACACGATGAAGCTTTATAATAAAAGAAAGCAAAATTTGCCGTGGAGGATGCAGTTAATTTTTTTTGGCACTGCGTCTTTCAATGTCTAAGCACCTTTCCGTGTTTGGCCATTTTGTTCTTAGAGCTGCTACAGCCTACAAGAGAGGAGACACAGGCACCATGCTTGCTCATTGAGACTTTGGCTTTCTTGTCTCTTGTTGATGCAGTCAATAGATCAATTATATTGATTTGTTTGTGATTTTTTGTTCTTATGATAGGTATTCCTGACATAAGACAGTCTTAGTACAGATGCTAGTCAACTCAAGGCAGATGCTAGTCAACTTTCCTACACACATTTCTGACAGCACTGCCCAAGGGATTTGAACTTGGAATGTCTCTCACTGTTCCAGTCTTAGTACCCCACATAGGGCTGCCTCAGACCTTCAGTGCTGACCTGCAGCTTCCCATTATTCCAAGGTCTCTTTTGGGTGGAGACTGCCAGTCACATGGCATTCTGTATTGGTTTTGTGATGAAGACAAACACGAGCCCAAGCCTGCCAAATTTTTCCATTTGTGAATTAAATTGGATTTGAACAGAGGTCTCCAGAGGAGACAGGCTGTTTCACTAATTCTCTGCATCGCCAGGTCCTAAGAGAAACTGCTTGGTCAGGTCCCACGTGTTCTTGCAGTAGAGTCTGCATGGCAAATAGTTTACATAAAACAGGTCTTTCCCCCCTGTTCTGTTGTATGTTCTGTTAACAGCATTTCAGGCAGTGGTAAAAAAGGTGCTAGTGAGCTCAGCCACCATACGAGGAGCTGGGAATGTAAAACGTTGGCCATTCACCTCAGGATTGGTAGGTCTAGCCCATTGCGGGAGTCGTGAGTGCTGAGTTTGGTCCGACACTATGGCTACGAACAGTGATCCTGTCTCCAAACTGGTCCAGAATCTGGCAGTCACTTGTTCATTATTAGAGTCCCAGGCCTGAGCAAGTCTGAGGTGTGAACCTGTGAATTCCAGTCTGCCTGCAGGAGAGGGACAAGGTCATTGGCAGGACAGTAAGAAGGAGAGGGGATGTTTGTATTTAAAAGAAAAAATTTTAAAAAAGTGTATAGTCT
Organism: Lepidochelys kempii; assembly: GCF_965140285.1. Lineage (NCBI taxonomy): Eukaryota > Metazoa > Chordata > Testudines > Cheloniidae > Lepidochelys > Lepidochelys kempii. Next base: position 82,531,604 of record NC_136386.1, read on the forward strand.
GCCCTGCTTAGAAAGTGTTTCCATGATGATATTGGCAATTTGATTACTTCAGAACCAGGGCTAGAGCATTCATCTCGCTGAAGGTCCTTAAGGGCTGTAAAATGACTTTCAGTCCCCCCAGGGTCTGATATAATGAATTCTGACCTCCACTTCCAAAAAGTGGTGCTAGAACTGACTCTCAGTCAAAGACAGGATTTTTTTAAAGGGGCCTGTGCTGCAATGAAAGGGAATGGAGTGAAAAGGGCAATGCTAATGATGGTACAGATGGTAGCTATGCCTCTGTTCTCAATCCTCCATCTAATGTCTTAAGCCTTCAGGGTAAGAGTCCCTTTCTGATGACTTTCCTAAGGTTCATTGAATGCAATGATCCTCAGGAACGTCACCAGGCGCAGAAGAGTCCTCTATTGCTGAGCTCCTAGCTATGTTGCTCAGGCAACTTTAGCTCTCCCTGCCCACTGTTGGTAGCTAATAGGGGCTAGGACATGGTAGGAAGGAGCAATCAGGGCAGGGACCTGGAGCCGAAGTTGCCTGGGAAGCACTGCTTGCAGCTTTACTATGAAAGAAGCTTCACCCCGATGAACCTCTTGTGAAAGATGCTGTGGGGTCCTAGTTCATGGATCATGCCCAAATTTCAGCTCAGACACTTATATTGTCTCCATACATTTCCCTGCACTTTCTGTTGGCCACTTCTCCCTTCCTTTTCTTTCTGTAAGCTGCATTGTGTAATGTTGCTGGTGAGGAATGGCTGCTGCGCTTCCACTCCAGCTGGTATCACATCTCAGAGAAAATTAGTTCTCAGTTTGAGCATAATTGCCTATTTCAACCCATTATAATCTCCCATCCTGGGTCTAATGCTTTTATGTCCTTTAGCCACCAGGGTCACAGTGAGTTCCATTACTGGCACTAATCTGCTCACCTGGAAGTTTTGACACCTACAGTTAGAGGCTGGAAAGTTAGGCATTTTCCTCTATACATACTCAGGAGGGCTCAAACCGGTGGGAGATCTGCATATGATTTTAATTAGAAATAGATATTAAAATATTAAATATTAATATTAAAATCTTCTGATGCCCTTCAAATATGTCAAAAAAAGCCCACATGAAAATTGAAGCCACACACCTATCTCTGGCTTCTGTAGCTAATGTCATAAACTATCTGTAAAAGGGAAGTCCTATTAAAATCAATGGGAGTTCTGCATTCAGAGTGCTTGCAGACTAGGCTGCTATGTAAACAGCTTCTAGTTAGGTGCAGGGAATATGAGATCAGAGGTAAGATAAGTGTACTTTAGGTCATTAACAGATTGCAGTTCTGTTGGTTAGAAACATTATCGGTCTGATATTGACAACCGTACTCATGTAGATCAGTTCACTTCATGAGCAGTAGCCCTATTGAAGCAAGGTGCTACTCAATTTGATTATGGGAATCAGAATCTGACCCTGTGTTGGGTTCTATTGCTCTTAAATAGTTATATTTCGTAAGTCTGACCCTGAAACAAAACTAGCCATGTGAAACTCAGACATCTTGAGTTCACAGGGGTTCATGCAAACCCTTCCCTCAGTTTTGGGTCATGGGGTTTTAACCCCCTTGCCTCCCCCTGAGTTTTCCTTTACATTTTGAATTAAGGCAAACACTGCAAGTGAAAAATCAGCCAAACTGTCTGAGATTTACCTAGTTTCAGGTTGAAATAAAACTAAGGGAAGCCTCTGAGTTTATTATGGTTTCTACCCCAATCAATAAACTGGAATAAAATTAAAAATTGGCTCAGGTTCACTTGAAACACAGCCCAGGTTTGCTTGAAACATAGCCCAATTTTGTCAGAAGGCAAAGCTTAAAAGAGGGTTGGGTTGTGTGTCAGAGAGGGGTGTCTAGCACATGGAAACTACAATAATTGTGTAGTGCTAAACAGAGGCAAACAAACCCGCCCGGATTCCAAGACAGCGTTGTGAAGCAGAGAGCACTAGCATGTACAATCAAACCCACAAAGGTGACTTTGCATCACCACAAGGGGAACAGAAATTAATACTTTAAATGCCTTTTTTTCTAACTTAATCGACTCAAAGCAAGTTGAAAACTGGACATCAGACTGAGCCAGTGTATCCTCTACCCGGAAAGCTGGACACTTGACCATGCAAGAGTAACTCATGTGCTGGCAGGGGAAGAGCTGGGATGACTTGGAAACCCTTAAAAAAGCATTGCATTCCTGAGCAGATACAGCTCCAACTTGATTTCACCTACATGAGAAAAAAGGTCGGAGCTGCCTGTTTGACTAAACTATCCCGGCAGACACCCAGGATCATTTGAAAGACTGTGTAGTACTTTATACAAGAAATAAGCTTAGATAGAATCTTTATGCATTTTAAAAATAAGTGATAATGAATGCATTTTTCCCATGCTTATCCACATAGCAAGTACATTCCCTGTGGGAATATGTGCACAGTCATTCCACTTCTGTCCTATCAGGCCATGTTGCTGTAGATGTTAAATGCTAGAAAGAATAAACATATATTTTGCTTAAATTTATAGGGGCAAATTCTACACTCAATGACACTAAAGTCAGTGTAACCGAAAATAGAATTTCGCTCATTCGTCATAAGGAAGAGTAAATTAGGAAGGAAATAAGACTAACCTGACTGTCATTGACTAGCATGCTTCTAAAACATCTATAGAGGGATCACACAGAGAAGAGCCCTTTGCCTGGAGTACTTTATACAGGCAAACTAAGGGTTTTCTGACTGTGTAATAAATTAATTTTACCCTAGATGCAGCCTGTCATTTCTCATGTTCTGCTTGGTTTGGGAGAAAGAGGAGTCAACAATATCAAAAGCCACCACTATGCCAATTATCCGCAGAATATCTACATCACTGAGGCATCCTCAGACACAAACTACAGATGCTGCAGCAAGCAAGAGAAGTTGTGTCTCTTTCAAGGGCCAAATGCTTTGCCTGGCACATGTGTCTTGGAGCCCAGCTGGCCCATTGGTTCGTCAGACTTTCCTGCCTATCAGCACCTGTGATGTCTGCAGGAAATGCTATCTGGATGATATAAAAAGCAAGCTGGAGGAGTTTAGAATGGAGCACGTCTGTGGTGGGTGGAAATGCTGCAGTCAGTCTTCAGAAAACTAGCCCTTTCCTCACATGTACAAATTCTCACCTTCATTTTGAAAACTAAGCTTTCTGCTGTTGCAGTTTAGCAACGAGGCTTTGATATATGTTATTTACCAAAGGTATCTGACTATGACATTTTCAAGATAATGACGAGTTATTGGAACTGGATACGGCTAGGTGGAAATCTGCAGTGCCAAGAATATTGCAGAGCTGCCAAATCTGCTGCTCTTCCCAACAGGCTAGTGCTTTCTGGCCCTTTCTACTAGTCAACTGGAAAACCTAACCCATCTACTGCTGAGCTCCAGGCTTCATGCAGAGGGTAGAGGACGGGGATTTGGTATGAAATCAGATAGTTTATCTGTGCTAATACTTAGCTGTGGGATTCAAATGTTTAAAAGTGATCTGTCTTCCTGACTTCTCTCATAATTTAGATTATTCAGATTCTCTATACTCCCACAAGAGATAATGCTAAGGCACATGTTTCTACTGGTGCGTGCAATATATATGTAATATGTGCAAATTTATAATCCTTTGCTTATTTGTTAGAGGATGTGGCATGTGCTCCAAAGATGGGCAGGGATGTGCTTCTAAAACTCAGCAATATCTTGATAATAATGATGCCACCACTTTGGGTTAGGAAAACCACCCTATCTTGGAAAGTGGAAACCATGACACACTGTGATGCATTATTTAGCACCCTCCAGTCCCACTACACTACTCTGCCCAGTCCAAGGCCTGCAGGCTGTCAGAACTTTAGCATTAAATAGCAAGCTCAGCATCCAATGGCATTTTGTGGCCACTATTGCATTAATTAAGCTCCTTTGAGTTCAAGTAGAACTATGTGATGGTCTGCTTTTTGCAGTAATTTTGGTTTTATTGCTGTGGGGAGAATGTTCCTGCAAGCCAATGAAATGTGCACAGGGGTGATAAAAGGTGTAAACTGAACTAACCTCATGTGGTCCCCAAGAAGCAAAAGTGGATGAAGGGACTTCTCCCTGTTTAACAGCTCCCTCTACTTTGTAATAAATTGGGCTTGAGGTGTTGCTGTACGAAAAACAATATTTTTATGATGGCTACAGTATGCCTGAGATTGCCCCTGTGGAGAGCTCCATGGACTGGTGTTTTCTCTTCATTACACCTCACTCCTCTTAGACTTGGTTTCCTGATGGCTACTTCATTTCCCTGTCCTCATGTTATTTTATTTTCTTGTAAACCCCTCCCCACCCCCACCAGCTTTTTTCAATTTTTGTTTTTGTCCCAGCTTATTTTGCTCCCCCTGCCTTTCTGTCATCTCCTTTGGTGTCTTCTTTTTATGAAACAGACATAGCTGGGAGGCAATGCCAATGCATGGGGTGCACTAAAACGTCCCCCCTCTCTCATCACTGGCAGAAAGTTAACATTACTTTTGTGGTAATGAGTTGCCAACCAACAGAACAATCCCAAAACTCTTATCTTTTTTGACTATGGAAACCTATGTGGCCCCATCCACTCAGGCCTTGGACTCTATAAAATCACAAAAGGTGTGGAGAAAGTGAATAAGGATGTGGTATTTACCTCTTGGCATAACACAAGAACCAGGGGTCCCCCAATGAAATTAATAGGCAGCAGGATTAAAAGTAACAAAAGGAAGTACTTCTTCACTCCACACACAGTCAACCTGTGGAACTCATTGCCAGAGGATGTTGTGAAGGCTAAAAGTATAAATGGGTTCAAAAAGGCATTAGCTAATGTCATGGAGGATAGTTCCATCAATGGCTGTTAACCAAGATGGTCAGGGACACAACCCCATGTTCTGAGTGTTCCAAAACCTCTGATTGCTAGAAGCTGGGACTGGATAACAGTGGGTGGATCACTCAGTAAAGTGCCCTGTTCTGTTCATTCCTTCTGAAGCATCTGGCACCAGCCACTGTTGGAAGACAGGATACTGGGCTAGATGGACCAATGGTCTGAACCAGTACGGCTGTTCTTATGTTCTTATATTCTTATGTTCACTTTCAGTCAGCTTGGTAGATCTGCCATAGAATCATAGGGTTGGAAGGGACCACAAGGGTCATCTAGTGTAACCCGCACCAAGATGCAGGATCTGTTGTGTTTAAGCCATCCAAGACAGGTGGCTATCCACCCTCCTTTTGAAAGCCTCCAGTGAGCTTCCACAACTTCCCAAGGCAGTCTATTCCATTGTCCTACTGTTCTTACAGTTAAGACGTTTTGCCACGAAGCTTGTGGCAGCACTGCGATTGCAGAGTGTCTTGCACTTAGGGTAACCAGATGTCCTGATATGATTGGGCCCATACCCCTCTAAAAAGTCCTGATCTTTCACACTTGCTATCTGGTCACCCAACTTTCACTTCAATCTCTACCACACACTCTCAGCCCCTCCCTATGCAGTCCTTGCTGAATCCTTTTGGTCTCCATCCATTCCAACATGATTCTAAAATCCTCTTGCTCTCCAAGCCCTGATCTAAAGCTCGCGGGAATCAATGGAAAGATTCTCATTGACTTCAGTGGGATTTGGAACAGGCAATAACCTGCACTGAAAATAGCATGAAAAGTGGCAAACCTCTTCCTGATAAGCTATATGCACTCAAAGCCTCCGTATAACAAGAAAATGTTTCTCTCCTGTATGATAGGAATAAAACCTGTCTCGGTATAACAGAAGAGGAAGAGGTCCTCTGGATCCATTTCCTGAAGAAACCCCTTGTGGAGCAGAGGTGTTTTCATGACTGTTTGGATCCTGGTTCTTTTGAATCTAGTCAGCTCTGCAACAGACTGAATTTTGTTGGGAAAAGGGAAACCTATTGTATTAGATAGCAAAGGTAACTACTACTAAGTATAAAGACAGGTTTGCATTTTATGATTTTGTTTTGTATTATAACCATTTGTTTCCATCAATTTATCCTCACTTAAATAAACCTACTTTTGTTTGATTAGAATTGCTCACAAGTGCTGTGTGGTTTACAGGAGTGGTGGTTTACAGCAAAACTGGTAAACTGGGGCACACTGCAACTTTGGGGGCACAGGATCTGGGCTTTGTGAGTAGCCAGTGTCAGGGGCTGGATATCACGGGGGAACGATTCAAAGGGACTCGGGGTCAGGGATGTACCTACTGTTAACTTGCAAGATGAAGACAGGGCTGGCATAGCCCAGAGGAGAGTGCTTGAGTAGCTGGAAGGCTGGTGGTGTTAGGGTGCCAGGCAGAGGCACGATTCCCTCACGCTGGAGGCAAAGGGTAACAAGGTGACTCACAGTCCTGGATGCCTGGAGAACCATCATATTGAGTGCAGATGTGATGGGTAGCAGTACAAAACCCTAAGGCACTTAGCTCCCTATAGCAGTGATATAAAGGAATAAAATCCCCTTTGTTCAGATGATGAGACAGAAGCAGCACGAGTTCTCTCCCCTTCAAGGATATCTCTTTTTATTTAGCCATATTAAGTGTTGACTGTCCCTCCTCTCTTGCTTGCAGCCCACTCACTATTCCATCTGGCACTTTTCCAGTTGGCGCTGCTCTTTACTACTATTTTCTCTTCTTTGAAGGTTTGCACTCCACCCTTACAGAGGCTCCTTACAGAGCTTACAGAGGTTTTTAGAGGCAGCAATATCTTCACAGAGCCTCATCCAAGCTGAGTTGCTAACATTAGACAAGGGGGAGGTGACTCAGCCCTCTGAAGGGATGATTTCTTGTTCCCAGCTACTGTAGGAAATTGCAGTAAGTAGTTAACATCACTGGTAAGATGCATACAGAAGAAAGTATTGTACTAATTGTGACACTGGCAGACCAGGTGCGAGCTCACCCCAAGGCCACAGGGCCTCACTAAACACTAACAAATGCATAGCTGGAAACCAGTCAGGCTCACCTGTGTGTTAGTATTGTTAAAATAGATATTAGCATTATAAGAATGTGTTTAGACTTTGTGAATGCTTGTAGCGTGCTGCCTGTATTAATCCTACTTACAATATTTGTATCTCATGCTATAAGGTAATGTTTAAATGTTCGCTCTGTAACTATAGAAAGCTATAAAACCCCCAAAGACAGGAGAGAAGCATTACTCGGTGTGAAATACTAGTTACTTGGTTGGTGAAATCTAAGTATAGAACTCACAACCAGTTTGAGGTTTGGGCTCTGCTTTTTGAAAGTCTGCCCTGAGGTTGACACTCATGGTTGTGAGCTAATCCAGCAATGTTTTCCCCAGGAATTGAAATTAGAGGGGGTATTTGAATGTACAGGGTGTGTGTGTGTGTTGGAAAATGACTAAATTGGAAACACAGCATGTAACTAGTTGACCAATGGAGGGATGTGGGAGTTTGGGGGTGGGCATGGTGGTGGTGGTGTAGGGAAATCTCTAGACAGCTTGACACTAATAACATTAGATCTCTTATTTCAGTCAGGCAATAGCAGGAAATTAGAAATTAAAGGCTGCCATACTGTCTTTAATTCACCTTGTGAAATACAAATAATTCAGGCATCATGTGAGAGTTAAGGATGAGGTACTGTAACTGGCATAGTATGGAATTTCCTGGCTTTTATGGTGGGGATGGAAGAAAAGTTACATCCTGAACTTTATCATCAAAAACCAGCCTAGTCTCTAGGGTCAATACAGACCCAAGCATATTTTAGTCAGTTTTAACATTTGTATTATGCAGCCAATACACTAGAATGATTCTGCCATTACATACATGTTTATTCATTCATTCATTCAAGCAGTTTTTAAAAGTAAGCTACATATCTATATGACTCAAACAGGATGCATCTGATCTGTTAAGCAGGTCCACTTTGGGTAGACAGATACTTCAATATGTGGAAGTTCCAGGAATTTGCAAAACAGGTTGGTTAATCTTTAATCCTTTATACAAAAAATATCAAAAGAAAGATGATTTCCAGCAGGGAAAATCCATTTAGCATCCTAGTACATCTCAATTTCTAGGTGAAGCTATCTCTGAAATCCCTTCAGTGGGTGAAATCCTGGCTCCATTCAAGTTTATAGGAGCTTTGCAATTGACTTCCATGGGGCTGGGCTTTTACTGTTTCACACTAGCCATCTGGTTATCAGCCTTACTGGACTACATATCAACAACTCTGGTTGCTTGGATTCCAACTGAACAGGTTCAGTTCAGGAAAGTACTCAATCATTGGGATGCTTTAATGTTTCAGGATTAGGAATATTTTATGTGGGGGTTGACAGACTAAACTGAAAACTAACATTACAAATGAAGTATCTTGAGCCAGGTTCTGATACTCTTATTCAGGGTGAGAAGCACTTAACATGCTGCTGGGGATTTTTGAATGTTACAGTTCTTGATGTCCGATTTGTGTCCATTTATTCTTTTGCATAGAGACTGTCCAGTTTGGCCAATATACATAGCAAAGGGGCATTGTTGGTACATGATGGCATATATCACATTGGTAGATGTGCAGGTGAACAAGTCCCTGATGGTGTGGCTGATGTGGTTAGGTCCTATGATGGTGTCCCTTGAATAGATATGATAGAATAAATGGACACAGATCAGACATCAAGAATTGTAACATTCAAAAACCAGTAGGAGAGCACTTCAATCTTCCTGGACACTCAATAATAGACTTAAAAGTGGCCATTCTTCAACAAAAAAAACTTCAAAAACAGACTTCAACGAGAAACTGGAGAGCTGGAATTAATTTGCAAACTTGACACCATCAAATTAGGCCTGAATAAAGACTGGGAGTGGCTGGGTCACTACAAAAAGTAATTTTCCCTCTGTTGATACTCACACCTTCTTGTCAACTGTTGGGAATGGCCCACATCCACCCTGACTGAATTGGCCTCGTTAGCACTGATCCCCCATTTGGTAAGGCAACTCCCATCTTTTCATGTGCTGTATATTTATAGCTGCTTACTGTATTTTTCACTCCATGCATCTGATGAAGTGGGTTCTAGACCACGAAAGCTTATGCCCAATAAATTTGTTAGTCTCTAAGGTGCCACAAGGACTCCATTTTTTTTTAAAGTGACACAGTGACCACCAACACACTCATCACTTTGCCACGTTTTCATCATAATGGCAAACACACACACCAGGAAAAGTAATGGGCTGGAAATTTCAATTACAGGCTTTCTTTAGAGACATCCAGCAAGTCTAGGTTTTGGCAGGGTCAGAAATATGAAAGTAGGTTTTCCCATAATTTTTATAAAAATGTACATCTGCCCTTCATGATTTGGTAAAAAGAAATTATTGGACTTTTTGGACATGAAGAAAAGGTTTGGTTCAGCCTGAGTTAGGGGCACAGTTTTTACATCAGTTCTTGTTCTTATTTTAATTTGCAAATTCCATAAAAATAGCCCTTTGGGGACTCAGTGTTCCTGATCATCCCTGCAAACATCAGCCTGAGAGTTGGAGAAATCATCCTGCAACAGGGACAGGCAACAATTGATCAAAATCTTTAGACTTCATGGCACACAAAGCAGCCCCACAAAGATTAGCTCACCACATGCTGAGAAATCAGTGCAAGTGAGGATGGATGATAGAACAGCAGCTGTGCATATCAAAAAGCCAGGAAAGATGAAGACTAACTTCACTCTACCAAAAAGCAACCAATATCTTCCTCTGTGTGAGCCAAAGAGGATCCAACATCCATTATATGTAATTCCTACCCCGAGAGAGACTGACTCCCCAGGCAGACTGGCCCCACAGTGTGAAACACTTTTCAAAGGAGTTGGGCTTATATCAGGAAGGCTTGAAGTTTGTAACTGAACTCTGAGGAAAGGGAGCACCATATGCAGATTGAGTGCTCTCAGATGACATTTACAGACGTCCCACATTCTGATCCAGGACCAACTCACCGACAGCATGGAATGTGGATGAACTCTCCTTCCCTTGGAATCCACAGTCTTTTCCTTCCCCACCTAATTTAATGCTACCAAAATCATTAATAAACTCAAAAAAAAAAAAAGGATCAGGGGATGTGTGGCAGGTTGGGCACCACACCATCCCTTTGTGGCAGGGGTGGGATGGGGTGTTGAAACCACACCACTCCCAAGTTCCCGTGCCTGTCTCTCTCTGGGCATCCGGATGTGGCCTAATGGCCTCCTTCCACACAATCACCCCTGGCCGGCGAGGTAGTGCAGCCTATCAGCCGGAGTCCATGTAACTTGCCCCAAGCGTCAGGGTCCATATAAATCGCTCCCAGTGTTGGAGCAGTGCGGCCCAATGGCCAGAGGCTACACAATTCCCCTCGCAAGTGGGGTAGTGTGGCCTAGTGGCCGGAGTCCATAGGATTCCCACAGTGCAGAGGGTAGTAGGGGGACTCTGACCCGCCCTCTCCACTGGGACCCGACCCTGGGCCCTGGTAGTGGCAAGCTCCCCTTGCCACCAGCTCAGTGGGAATCCGCTTGCAACACGTTGAGTGTCTGTGAGGCTCTAACACCGTTTGCCTCTAAAGTTCCCCGGGTCACTTCCAGTGGTGAGCTGGAGCCGGTTCGCTGGAACTGGTTGTTAAATTTAGAAGCCCTTTTAGAACTGGTTGTCCCGGGACAACCGGTTCTAAAAGGGCTTCTAAATTTAACAACTGGCCAAAAGTGGCACCTTAGGCACCACCTCCGTGGGTGCTCCGGGGCTGGAGCACCCACGGGGAAAATTTGGTGGGTGCAGAGCACCCACCAGCAGCTCCTCGCCTGACCCCAGCTCACCTCACCTCCGCTCCGCCTCCTCCCCTGAACGCGCCGCCCCAATCTGCTTCTCTGCTCCCCCCCCCCGGCTTCCCGTGAATCAGCTGTTCGCGCAGGAAGCCAGGGAGGGCTGAGAAGCAAGCGGCGGCTTTGCACTCAGGCCCAAGGAGGTGGAGGTGAGCTGGGGGGGGGCACAAGGAGGGCCGCCCATGCTGCAGCAGGTAACCCGGGGGGTGCGCAGGGGAACTGCTCCCCGCCCCAGCTCACCTCCGCCTCCCTGGGCCTAAGCTGCCGCCTGCTTCTCAGCCCTCCCAGGCTTCCCACCGAACAGCTGATTTGCGGGAAGCCAGGGGAGGGGGCAAAGAAGCAGAGCAGGGCAGTGCGTTTAGGGGAAGAGGTGGAGGCAAGGTGAGCTGGGGCCGGGTGTGGGGCAGGGAGCTGCCAGTGGGTGCTCTGCACCCACCAAATTTTCCCCATGGGTGCTCCAGTCCTGGAGCACCCAGGGAGTCGGTGCCTAAGGTGCCACTTTTGATGTGATTGGTAGGGGGGAGCAGGTTCTCCCCCTGCTCCCCCCCAGCTATGCTACCCCCACCTCAAGGAGCCAGCAGGACCTGCTGGATGCTTCCTGGGAGTCCCCCCAGGTAAGCACCACCGGGTCTCCCCACCTCACCCCCTAGCAGATCCCTCCGGTTCTTAGGGGCAGGGCACAGTGGGCACCCACTACAGCGGCCCACAAGACCCTCCTGCCCAGTTCTGGGGGCAGTCAGGGGACAGGGGTGGATGGGGCAGGAGTCCCGGGGGGGCATGAAGGAACACAGGGGTTTGGATGGGGCAGGAGTCCCAGGGGGTGGGGGCAGGCCACAACCACCTTGTGGGGTGAGGAGGGAACCAGTTGTTAAGATTTTGGCAGCTCATCACTGGTCACTTCCTATCATAAACGCCAGGTTCTCTGCTTCAGGGGGTCCTCTGATCTGTTCCCCTCCTGTGACATCCTCCGCCTGGGTATCAGAGTGCGGCTTGGCTTGGCTTGGCTTGGCTTGGCTTGGCTTGGCTTGGCTTGGCTTGGCTTGGCTTGGCTTGGCTTGGCTTGGCTTGGCTCTGGCGCACAGGCTGTCCCTCCTCAGGAGTTGGCAGCATGCCTTCTTCCCCTCCCATGGTCAGCCCAGACTGAGCAGCTCTGCAGGCTTTTATACCTGTACTCCAGTTGGAGCATGCCCAGCAGAGCTTCCAGGGCGGGGCTTCCTCTGCTAGGAAGGAAGGGTTAACCCCTGCGGTGCCAGTGTGGGGCCACTCTGCCCTGACAACAGGACCATGGAGCGGATTTTGCTCTCAGTTACATCACTATAAATCAGGAATTACTCCACTGAGTCAATGGCATTATCCACCCACAGGTCTAAAATCTGTGTGAGATCAGAATCAGGGCCCATGACTATAAATCTCTGAAAGGATGATCACACTGGAACCAGTGTGCACAAGTGCAGTTAAATATGGCCCCCCAAACCAAGACAAAATCCTTTACCAAAATTCACAGGCAAATCAGCATTAATGACTTGGAAATGGAAGGACGAGATCGTCCAAAGAGTACTTTACCAAACAGTTTAAGTTGTTCAAGAAAATAATTTCCCCATTACTCTACTTACAATGCATATTTTGTACACAGCCATGTTACTGCCCAAAAATAATAGTAAATGTAGTATGGAGTAGCATCGTAGTTAAAATCAGTTCTTACAGGTTAATTCATAATAATTAGAGCTGGGCAGAAATTACAAACTGTTTTCTGCAAAACAGGTCAGGATATAATGGTCTATATCTATTTTGAATCCAAACCTGAAAGTCATATAGTGCATGTAACCCATGACTGAGCTTCAGCCACAGCTATTAACCATGAAATGATTACATAGTCCCTCATATTTTCAGGTGGAAGATAGGAGGTGATATTCAATGTCAGATGTGAGCAATTAAGTCTTTGTATTGACCTGACAGAGAAGGCAAAATTTAAGGGAAAATGAAAGGCAGAATTTACTGGCTAATCACATGATTATTTTCAGTCATTTAGTAGCCAGAAAAGACTCTTAAGGAACTACTGTAAAATATATAGGTCGAAATGTTCAGAATGATCACTCAGTTGCTGGATGCCCAACTCAAGATATCACTTTCAGAGGTGCTGAGTCCTGTATTTTCCTTTGCCTTCACTGCACGAGTAAAGACTCGGCACCTTTGAAAATTAGACTCATGGTGTCTCAAGTTGGGCACCTATATACTGAAGCACCCGAACACAGAGGCCATTCTGATAATTTTGCACATAGAGACAAATTCTTTCCTTAGATACGCACACAAACTAGCCACAAATTTCAATGGCTCTTGCACGCATGTATCCGAGAGCAGCATCTGACCACAGGCTATATAGTTACTGTCCAAAGAAGGCAACGAGAAATTGTAAGTGGCATTTTATGCAGAAAAAGTAAAGCTTTGAAAAGCCTGCCACGAACGAAATGCTTCATGGTTCTTTAATCAGCAAGATGTTTTTTCATGGACAAAAAATACCATGTTGGTGTTTTTTCCTGAATTCATCCAGTTCCCTACAGACCATCATACTTTCTGCAGAAACTGTTGATTAAACAGTCTGTCTAACACAGAAAGTCACATAATATGTCATTAAAATCATTTGTAATGCACTACAGGAGACACACCAATGCTGTCAGAATACATGGAGCTGGTTAACTTCACTTTGATTTACAGATAAATACAAGAAGTCTGTGACTTCCACTTGCTGACTGCATGCAAGCAAACTCCATGATTACATGCTGAACTCTGACTCTTTGGAATTAATTGGGACCACCTGGAAATATGACAGTAGCTCTGGTGTTACCCATCTCATCAGGGTGTCGTCCTCAATAACACCAGTTGCATTGAAAAGTTAAGTCTTGCTGCTGTCTCCACAGAAATAATAACCTAGAGGAACCCGAAAGGTAGATAGACATACTGTAATGCTGGTTGAAAGATTTCACCCATCAAATGATAATGGAGAATTGAGAGTGGGAGTTGCTGATTTTGTGGAAACGATATAGCTGTGATGCCTTCCTTTTTTCAGCAGGGCAGTGTCTTGATTCATGAGTTTTTCGCACAAATAAAAACCTAAAAATTCAAAATATAGCAACTGCAAAATATACAAAATGACAGTGAATTTGTGAACTTCAGAAAAATCACGTAAAAGGTTACAGTGCAGCTACCTCTGGATCGATTGGTCAGGCTTGCCACAGTCTGAGTCTGCTCTCACTCCAGTTTTACCCTTGTGTAACTCCATCAGCTTCAGTGAATTTTTTTTACACCAGTGTGAGAGGACAATCAGGCTTTACATTGCTAATTATGCTGTTTATAAGGTATCCTTCTCATTGTCTTCATCTCCCAGAGATGAAGGAGTACATTTAAAATGAGGTCAAACGCCACTTTGTACTCATCTGCTTTTTCAAGTCTTTTATAGATTTATGAAGGAAGTTCAAACAACCCAACAAGCCCCTTTCCCAATATCTGCTACATATCTCAATAAAGAGGGCTGTCACAACAGATATCAGTCAGAAGTTAATTTGTTCTACAATCCAAGCAACTTTTAATGAGGGCTCAATCCTACAAACATTTACTCACATTGGGACTCAATCCTACAAACATTTACTGATGTGAGTCATTTAGATCACATCCATTGTCCCACTGAATTTGATTAAAATAAATTAAGGAAATGACAAAGTTCTTCCTTTTGGTGCTTTAGCAAAAATGTGTCAAGCCATTTAAGCCAGTCTGTGGCTTATATTTATTGAAGGTTATGTACAGCCTTTATATGGTACCAAAGTTTGAATCTTTTCTGTTAAGAAACACTGAGATCAAGAGTAAGACCAAACTTTGGGAGAGGGAAGAGCCAAAGAGAGGGAAGTTCATGTCCAAGGGAACATCTGCCCAATATTATTTATCTGGGAACAGAATGGAACCCTCTTTCTAAAAGAAAAACACAAACAAATACAAGAAAATGTTAGGGGCATAACTAACACATGGGGTGGAATATGCTTTGTGGACTAGACCTCCTTCACTGCCTTACCTCCATCTCAATCCAATGGAAAAGATGCATCCTTCAAAGGACATTTCTCAACATGTGGTAGTTACGCCCATATTTTGTTTTGTTTTGTTTTCATTTGTGGGAGTTTTGCTTGGTTGCTTTAAAAGAAAGGTCCATTCTATTAAATGGTTTAAAATGCTTTTGTCAAAGCAGCTAAGGATAGGGAGTCACAGGGCAATATCAATTCCTTTTTCAGTTCTACCCAGAGTTCTCCTTCTTTGCTCAATTTATCAAGTACTGAGAATTGTTCTGATGACAGTCTGGTGATGGCCTAAATCTCTGTGATCTTTAAAGCTCATGTCTGGCACAGCTGTTTCTGTTATTTCATCTACTTTTTGTCTGTTTGTAAAAGGCTCAGCTCAAGGTTAACACATGGGAAGTCCTGGGACTTTAATAGCAGTTAACTACCTGAAATTCCCATTGGAACTGGCAGACACTTTAAAAAACGCTATTATTCCTCTGAGTTAACAAAGGGCCCATGACACAGCATGAACCTCCCCATATGTAAATAGACACTGTTTTTTTGATACAATGTGGTTATGGGAGAGAGATAAGGATGATGGGAAGAGCAATGCTCACAAGTAATGGCCTGGAGGATATGCCATGGAAAACAGCTTTGCACTGAGCAATTTTTTTTAATAGGTCCCAACAAAGACATGAAAAAAATATATGAGCAGCTCTGTTGCAAGGGTTATTATACTGAAGAGAAAACCCGACATTCTGCAAAAGGCACACAATGGAAAGGAGAGAAAGATAGTGTGTGTGTGTGCAGAATATTGGGGAGAGATGAAATTCTAGGATTTTGTGTTTGTTTTTATTTTCAATTCATTCCAAAACCTATGTCTAAATATTCCCTGAACTTTGGATCCAGCTCTCAATTTTATGACTCAGGCCTACCTCCAATCTTCAATTTTCTCTCTAACTCCATGGCTCTTTTTTCCTTCTCTTTGTTTTGTGCATGTGTGTGTTTGTAATCCTGGTTTCCATTACACCAACTTTCTTAGCGAGTGTGGGTGTATCTGGAGTGATACAATACTGAGCAGCAGCTTTAACCCAGTTATCCTACTTTCACATGCAGGGATGTCTAGCTGAGGTCAGCCATGGACCTCATTAACACAGTAATTGCTCCCAGTTTGGATAGTTGCTTGGTCTCGTGCTGATATCTGGTTTGTTAATTCCAGGGAGATTTTGCTTGTATGATTTCAGTCAAGAAAATGTGAGAGTCAAGAAAAAAACAGTTTTCACCAGCTCAAAAAGTCAAGTGAACTGAAGTGAAGATTCCAATTCTGCAGAGAGACTGACACAGACAGAAAATATTAATGAAACAATAAAGATACATCTTTCATGGAATCATAGAACTGGAAGGGACCTCGAGAGGTCATCTAGTCCAGTCCCCTGCACTCAAGGCAGGACTAAGTATTATCTAGACCAGTGGTTCCCAAACTTGTTCCACCGCTTGTGCAGGGAAAGCCCCTGGTGGGCCGGGCTGGTTTGTTTACCTGTTGCATCTGCAGGTTCAGCCGATCGTGGCTCCCACTGGCTGCGGTTTGCTGCTCTAGGCCAATGGGAGCTGTTGGAAGCGGCGGCCAGTATGTCTCTCGGCCCGCGCCGCTTCCATTGGCCTGGAGCAGCAAACCGCAGCCACTGGGAGCCACGATCGGCCGAACCTGCAGACGTGGCAGGTAAACAAACCGGCCTGGCCCAGCAGGGGCTTTCCCTGCACAAGTGGCGGAACAAGTCTGGGAACCGCTGATCTAGACCATCCCTGACAGGTGTTTGTCCAGCCTGCTCTTAAAAATCCCCAGTGATGGAGATTCCACAGCCTCCCTAGGCAATTTATTCCAGTGTTTAACCACTCTGATAGGCAGTTTTTCCTAATGTCCAACCTAAACTGCTCTTGCTGCAATATAAGCCCATTGCTTCTTGTCCTATCCTCAGAGGTTAAGAAGAAAATTTTTTCTCCCTCCTCCTTGTAACAGCATTGTTTTAAGCCCCTCAGGACAGGAGCGGGGTGACCACCCCGCTACAGTGTCCCTTGAATAGATATGATAGAATAAACGGACACAGATCAGGCATCAATCTTCCCTCATAGGTCATGTTTTCTAGACCTTTAATTATTTTGGTTGCCCTTCTCTGGACTTTCTTCACTTTGTCCACATCTTTCCTAAAGATGTCAAAAGACCTACTGTCAAATATCAGTTCAGTCTCACTCTGGGGAAGGTGAAGTGTCAGAAGAAGCAGGATTTTCAAAAATAGTAAATGTGTGTTAAAAAATTAACATGCAAATAGAAAGGTTCTGATCTCTCATTGCCTTTCACCTTATGTAGCCATTCACACCAGCACAATGGGAGTGTAAACTGCTGCTAAATCAGCATGGTGTAAATGTCTACACAAGATGCAGGCCCATAGAAACTGAGACCCGTGACTTTCAACTCACTACACCAAAGGGTTGTACTTTCAGTATGCCATGTTCTGACTATTCAGCACAGGTAAAGGCTGCTCGCCCACATTAAAAAGAAAAGACAAAAAACAAAGATTGGGAATTACTTTTTGGGGTATATATTTGTAATATGAATTGAAAGCTGGCTAGAGTTCGGAGTGCAGAATATTTGGTAAAATTAAATGTAACCAAATTCACAGTGAACGAGTGAAAAGCAAGAGTGTAAGCCCCATGCTGGTCTGTAATGTGTTGTCTATGGTCAGTGTGCTGACAGACTTTACAAACACACAGCATACAGCACATTCTGCAAGTGGCTTGTTTACACAAGGCAACTTGTGCCCTTCCATAACTGTAGCAGACAGTGTCCAGTTCAAAAATCAGACAGTGACACTGTGCCAAAGGGTCTTTAATGGTCATATCCATGGTGACCCCTACAGATTAGTCATCTTTTGGATTTGGAAATTAAGCAGTAATGGGCCTTAAACTGCTATTTCATTCACCTTCAGCTCCACTCCTCTATTTCTTCTCCTCTGTCCCATTTTACCTGTAAACCAGAAGAATACACCCACGACTCAACCTCTGCACTCAGGGAGGCAATAAAGGGCTAATTTTCAAAGCAGTAAAGGTGAACTAAAAACTTTTGTAAACTAAAAACAGTGAAAAACTCCCAACGAAGTAGCAGAAAATGTGGGTGGACTTCATTAAAGCAAAGGGTTTGAAAAATCACCTCCTTCTTGACAGACCTTCCAAGACCTGAGATCAGGATGCTATGTTTCCCCTACGACAGCCAAAGTCATCACTGACACCCAATGCTTTAGGTACGCTTTACCAAATTGGGGCCTGGGGGTTGAAAGTGACTGTTTATTTTTTTCATAGTTAGAGCAGGTATCCTTTGAGGCATTTCTTTCTCAGTCTTTGCTCCAGCAGCTTAGTTAAGGTTGCTCCACTCTAGCTCTTTTATGAGCCCCTTCTGATTTCTGATACATATGTGTGCTTCACTGTGAACCTTGCAGGCTGAGCGTGAGTAGTGGTGTGCAAGCAACACCAGTCTGCTCACTCCATAATAGAGATCCAAAAGAATGTGGCTCTTGGATTAGCTCGGCCAGTTTGATTTTACAAGCGAGCACCTAAAGCACAGCTGGAAATGATAGTTTTTATTAATATTTCTTTATTAACAACACTGTATGCAATGTGAACTCAAGGGATGGGCACCCTCTTTGCTGAGTGTATTGTTCCTCCCTCTCTCCCCCACCCTCCCCAGAAAACAGCATCAGCAAAACGGTATGCCTTATATTCACCAAGGAAGTTGCACCAATTTAGTTAAATCAGTTTTTAAACCAATTTAGTTAAAATGATGCACACACCTGCGTGGACTCTCCTTTTTCAGTTTAAGAGAGGGTCTAGTCAGTGGCTTAGAGTGATTCCCAATAGACTTCAGCTAAAGTGAAATACACCTGGTTTAAAGTGAAATAAGAGTGTCCAGACATTCTTCTGCACCAGTTTAACTAAACTGGCTTAAAATCACACCTTCAGTTAAACCTGTGCAATTGTTTTATGTAGAACAGCCCTGAGGCCTGGGTCCTCTAATGCAGGGGTTCCCAATGTTTTTCTTTCTGACCCACCCCTCCCGACCCGCAACATGCTATAAAAACTCCACGGCCCAGCTGTGCCACAACAACTGTTTTTCAGCATATAAAAGCCAGAGTTCGTGTTAGGGGGTATCAAGGAGGGCAATTGCATTGGGGCAACCACAGGGGGGCAACGT
This sequence comes from Lepidochelys kempii, assembly GCF_965140285.1. Classification (NCBI taxonomy): domain Eukaryota; kingdom Metazoa; phylum Chordata; order Testudines; family Cheloniidae; genus Lepidochelys; species Lepidochelys kempii. The sequence continues at coordinate 82,550,659 of NC_136386.1, forward strand.
GAAGCTAAGTTGCTCAGGTTTTGGCTTCAGCCCCAGGTGGTGGGGCTCAGGGCCCCGGGCTTTAGTCCCACTGGCAGGACTTTGGCTTTCTGCCTTGGGCCCTGGCACGTCTAAAGCCAGCCATGCTTGGCAGACCCTCTGAAATCTGTTCGCGGCCCTCCAGGGGCCCTTGGACTCCTCACTGAGAACTACTGCTCTAATGGGATGATTTCAGTGGGGCTCTCTTTGGGCACAGGGGTCTGCCTGTGCTCAGCTAAGGACAGCAGTCACTGGAGCCTGAAGATGGTACTTGTAGTATTCAGTGAAATTTCACCTGTGTTAAAGACCCAATCTTGCAGTGGGATGCCATTGCAGGATTGGGGCCTTAACATAGGTGAAATGTCACTGAGCAGTACTGGTACTATATTCACTGTCCAGTGACTGCTGTCCTTTACTGAGCCATACCTTAGCCCTGCCACCTTGTCAAGGGGAAACAAGGAACCGTTTTATATTTTGAGAAGCTGTCCCAATCCCAACAGCTTGGTGCAGAGATGGGATTGTCTTAAGGAGCTTTGTTCACCCCTAAAACTCCCAGGTGCCAACAGAACAATCAGGAACCAGTATCCATCACTACAGATTTCCCCTCATTCCCGGCCAGTCCAGTCCAGCCCAGCCCAGCACGGACCAGGTCCAGCAGTCTGAACTCACCTGATGGTTTGTGTTTTGTTTTTTAAACCACAATTAAACCACAATTAAACCACACTATCTGGGTCACACACCAAAGGCCTTGCCATCTGAGTCCCCAGGATGTTTATTCCCAAGCATCATCTAAAATGAAAAATAGAACAATGCCAACTTTTCTGATTCATTCCTTGTCCAAGAGGGGTGGGGAGCAGAGAGTACGCTCCCCATTTTGTTCCTTGTCCCCAACAACCTACATCTCTCTCTGTCCTCAATTGAACACAGATGCCAGGAAATATTTCTGTGGTAAGTCTGAAGTGAAAACACTTGGAGGGAAAAAATCCTACATTTGCAACTTAATTACTGTCATCTATAGAAACGTGGATAGTGCTGGGGAGATCTTTGAATCAAGCACACAGTCATGTGTGTATGGTGTGTGCACCCACATGTACATATGCTCTTGCAAAGTAACTTACAACATGCAATAGCTCACCCTGTATTTTTGGCTGTAATGCTACACTATTTTTAAAAAAAGATTACATGTTTCCTTTTATTGTTTATTCAGAGAAACATGATCCCAGCCAGATTAGTGTTACCAAGGCTAAAACTGGGGGGTGATGTTATAATACATTCTCACTTTGTCTGTCTTGTCTATTTAGGATGGGATTTTCAAATGCACCTGAGTTAGGAGCACAAGTCCCGCTGAACATTAATGTGATTGGTGTCCCTAACTCAATCAAGTGCTTTTAAAAATCCCACCTTTGTCAACTCTTTGAGGCTGTGACTGTCTCTAACCATGTATATGTACAGGGCCTAGCACAATAGGACTCAATCTTGACTGAGGCCATTTGACCCTATTGTAATCGATTGATCAATTAATTAATCAATCAACCAACTACTTCATCCTTTAAAAAACAAAACAAAACAAACTTGCTTTCCTTTTTCCCGGCTGGCTTCAGTGAGAATTCCTGGGGTGAACAAATCATTTCAAATAACTTAATTTGGCTTGTATAGGAACTTGGGCAAACTAGGCAAAGTCTGAAGAATTGCAAACCCATTTGAAAGTCTAGAATGTGTAGAACCTTTTGAAAAAATAGTTCTCTTTTTCTCTCTCTGGGTCATAACAGCAACTTAAGGATTCCATCTGTTAAGACCCACTACATTTTAGTATAGTCTCAACAATTCTGTCCTGGCACTACTAACTGTTATACACAGATCTCTGTTACAGGGCTCCCGAGATTTCATGGCAGTACTTTCCGACAGAAACATACACGTTCTACTTCCAGACAAATACTTCTTGACTTTCAAAGCTAGCCAGGTACAGAGTGTATGCAACTTTTCCTTCTGCTCCTTTTTAAGCATCTGAAAGTTGCTTTACAAGAGTCCCAGTTCTGCAACCCCTAATCACAGTGCTACTAAGTGGGAGTAAGGATTGCAGAATTGGGCCAAAATTCTTCCAGCTACCTAAGGATAGAAAGAGGCCGTCAGCATTTGCAGCTATTGTGTTTCTTGTTTGACTTGGAAAACTTCCACTGATTTTTCTGTGAGGACTTTCACTCGTTCACACATTTTTGCCAGATTTGTTTGGTATGTTCTGGCCAGGCCTCCGGAACAGGGTCTATCAATAACTAGCAGAGACAGGCATTAAAATGAATGATGTCTGAACTTTGTTGAGGAACATGCAGATAGAGTACAAGCAGTGTTCTGCATGTTCAGGCAGCCCCTTCCCTGAGACTCTGCTGGGACTTGGAGAACCACAAGGGAGTCACCAAAGCCTTCTGGGATCACAAGTCACGGCCTACCGCCAGCGATCAACTAAGAATAAGTACACCATCCTATCACCTTCCAGGGGTGAGAGACACCATGTTACATATGCAAAGGCACAGGAACGGCCCTAGCCATTTTGCCAGCCACTGAGTCTGCAAAACCTCTCAAGAATAGGCTCCTGAATAAGATTTCTAGCCTGTCCACATGGTGATTCCCATTACTGATAACAGGAGTTATGCACATGGCCCTCACTGCCCTGTGGCAAGTCCTGCTCTTGGCTCTGTGAGACTCAGAGCTGGAACTTAGGGGGATTCACTTTAGATACAGATGCTACAGATACAGATGCCAAAGCCTATGGGCACTTTTATTTCCTTCGCTCACTTCATGAGTTGGAAAAGCTGCTGTTGGCCAGTAACTTATTGAAAGAAAAAAACAAAGACAAAGTAGACGGGAAGCCATGTGCCTCACCAATAAGCTGAGCCTGTTGGGTTGGTTTCCATCCTAAAGTGGATCCACAAAGGAAGGGGGTGATCACTCCTCTCTTCCCTTTCACTTTGAAGCTGTCTTTCTGCACCCCACTTATTAACTCTTTAGTTCACTTCACCACAACAGTTCCTCATGCTCTCTGCCAGGGTGGGGCTATTGTCATTCTGTTGACTCATGTGGTAAGGAGGGTTGCCCTAGAATTGGAACATCCCTAATCCTTCTCATATGTTTCTCATTGTTCCCAATAAAGGGACTTTCCTGCTCGACATCTGGTCAGAGGCTGGCACAGCTGATCTAACCATTGCCCTCCCCATGGATATAAGTCAGCTGTGGAGGAGGGCTGCAGCCTCATTTCATTCCCCACAGGAGCAGTAGGAATCTGTAAGATTGGATATTGAGTATACTAAAGGATCCCCCCATCATCCAAAAGCAAATCTCCATTATGTTAAACAGACTGGACAATTGTCTCCCCTGCTCCATACCTGCCTTTCTGCTTAAAGGCTTGAATAAGAGTTTTCATAGAATATCAGGGTTGGAAGGGACCTCAGGAGGTCATCTAGTCCACCCCCTTGCTTAAAGCAGGACCAATCCACAAGTTTTTGCCCCAGATCCCTAAATGGCCCCCTCAAGGATTGAACTCACAACCCTGGGTTTAGCAGGCCAATGCTCAAACCACTGAGCTGTCCCTCCCCCCTTTGATTAGATCATTCCTGGTTGGTCTTAGGTCTTTGTTTCCTAATGTCCATGTTAGACCTGGAAATGTGTCAGGCTAGAAAGTTTCATTACGTCAAGCACGCAATTGTTGGTGACCTCTGGAGGACTCCCAACATACAGTACTTTGTTTCACAGTAAATGCATTATGTAGCTCCCATTAACCTCCATCCTCCTGGATTTCAGCATCAGGCCAGCCATTTGTTCCTACTGTACAGCAGCTCCCTATGTTTTTGTTGGTCTAAATCAAGTGTATCCAGTTTCCTGGGCACTACAGTGAGTGACCCTGGGGAGTTGCACTGAAAAAGAAGGTTTCTCTCAAGTTGAGCCATGTTAAAAATGACAGGTTTCAGAGGAACAGCCGTGTTAGTCTGTATTCGCAAAAAGAAAAGGAGTACTTGTGGCACCTTAGAGACTAACCAATTTATTTGAGCATGAGCTTTCGTGAGCTACAGCTCACTTCATCAGATGTTTACCGTGGAAAGATGTTTCCACGGTAAACATCTGATGAAGTGAGCTGTAGCTCACGAAAGCTCATGCTCAAATAAATTGGTTAGTCTCTAAGGTGCCACAAGTACTCCTTTTCTTCATGTTAAAAATGTCACCAATAAACTTGTGATTGGAAATTTTTAGCAAGTTTGGCAAAAAATAAAATTAAATTTAAAAAGTGAGCAAGGGTGACCTTTTTCTTAGTGCAGCTTGGTGGCATTGTGTCTGAGAGTTGAGGGGCTGATGGCTATGCTGTACTAGGCCTCTGCTCTCAAATGACTCTAATGTACCATTAAGACATCTGGCAGATGGTCAAAAGGCAGTTATGAGAGAAAAGGCCTTTTAATGGCAATTCAAATGTATGAATTGAATTTTCCATGAGGTTCTTACACAACACATAGCTTCTGTGCTAGTTGACTCCACTCCTGAAGACCTCTTCCCCAAAGCCTACATGATGAGGCCAAGCACCACAAACTTTTGGTAACCCCCAAATAAACCTGTAGCCCTGCTTAACAGTCCCCTTCTACACTTCACAAAGATGAAATCAAGTAGAAATACCCTGCCCCATTACATGTTTTTTGTATAAGGAGTAAGGTGAGGGAGTCAAAACCAATTGTTTGTTGTCTCTCTTCCCATTTTTCTTGCTTGTGTTCTTTATTCACTGTCTCTTTCTATTGTGTTTTCTCCCTACAATGGTAAGAGCCTTTTTCTCTTTGTTTGTTTAAAACAGAAAACATAAAAGGAGTTATCTCAATTTGTACATATAAGCAACTTTTAATTGGGGGGAAAGGGAAACACAATCAAAAGAAATATGAAAACCCAGGATATATATTTACCTATATGAAAATGAGCAACACAAATCAGTGTGTCAGGACTTTAGTCAATCCACAATTCCAAGTAATAATTGTCCAACTCATGGAGTTCCAGAACTCTTAGTCCCAAGACAACGCCCATCCACCTAAAACCACACTCATGGGTCCAAAGAGACTCATGGTAGTTGGGGGAGGGGAGGAGTGAGAACGCAGGAGCTGGCCTCTTGTGTACCAATCTATTCCAGTCCAGATAAAACCATCCTATCAGATCCCACTCTGATATGTAGCTATTTGATCCAGTTCTGTGATACCAACTCTGCTTCTGCTGGCCTGGGGCATTGTGAAGTCAACTCAGTGCTGCCCTGGTTATCAGGGTGCTTAAAAGCCACCTCTGTGCCCAGTGGCGGATTAATGATTTTGCCACCCCTAGGCCCAGAAATAATTGCCCCCCCAGCTCACCTCTGCTCCGACTCCTCCTCCTCCCCTGAGTGCGCCACCGGGTCCTGCTTCTCCCCACTCCCTGCCAGTGCTTGTGCGCGAAACAGCTTCGCGAAGGAGGAGGGCGGGGGGGGAACGCAGCACGCTCAGGAGAGGAGGCAGGGCTGGGGTGGGGATTTGGGGAAGGGGACCAATAGGGGCAGGAGGGGGCGGGGAAGGGGGCAGAGGGCGTGAACCGGCACCAGGGGAAGCAGCCTCTCGCTACTATTATAAATTTGCCACCCCTGCAAATTTGCCGCCCTAGGCCTAGGCCTTGTCGGCCTAGGCATTAATACACTGCTGTCTGTGCCCCATGAGGTCAGGCCTCCCAGTGAGGACAAATCCAGTTCACTGCCACCACTTGTTCAGTTCCACAGATTCACTCATCACAGAGCACAGACTCTCCAAGTGGGGAACCCAGAATAAAACAGACACTTGGACAAAGCCCCTGCTCTATGAATTAGTGCTGCAGTTCTCTAGAATTGAGCCCCATTCCCCTGCTGAGTCTGAGTTTCGTTACTAAGCCAAAGCCTGATAGTTATAAAATTCAGGGTGACCTACTCACTCCAGGGGATATCCAGAAAATTCCTGTGCCCTTTCATGAGTGTAGTAATACTAGTGAACTATCATCATGTTTACAAATCAAAACAAACAAATTCCAACCAAAGCAACAACATTCAGTTGCTGGAATTATTAGTAAACAAAATTAGAATTCATGTAAATGGAGCTGGCCAGAGCTGGCTTTCTCCTTTCTCCCCTATAGAGGGAGCAGAGACTTCCAGCTCTGTATGTCTTCTGTCTCTGGGGCTTTCATCGGTCTAGTTAGGTTATAAGCTCTTTAGGACAGGGATTATCTCTTGCTATTTGTTTGTACAGTGACTAGTGCAATGAGTACTCTAAACACTACTGTAATACTAATGAAAGAGTTGGAGCATACCATCACTTTTAGGGGGACATAATATTACCTATTCCCCCTAGTGTGAATTCTGCTCCATGGCCTATAACAGGGCCTATAAATTAAATGAGGAGGGAGTTTAGGGAGTTTCTCTGAGTTTCTTTTGCTGCTTGAGTAGTATTTTTGAATTCTCTCTACACTGGCATCTTGTCAGACTTCTTATGTTATTAATTTGTGTGGTTTTAACATGGATGTGATTTTGTAAATTGAAAGACATATTTAAAAAGTTAAATCTGGACAAAATGCACTCTGGAGCTCTAGTAATTGTACACAATTTAAAATAAAACAACCCTGAAATGCAAATGGGCTCAAACCAAAAACCTAGATCCAAAATCATTAAACTTGGAGGAGTTTAAAAAAAATCCAGACACAAAATATGAAGCTTCAGCCCATCCCTATGTTTAATTTCTTTAATGTGCAGTTCTAGTCCTACAGAGATGGTTCTAATAATTTTTAGTATGAATAATCAGCTATACAGGTATAATGTAATCAAGGTTCATTTTAATTCAGCCTGTTAGGTCACACGGCAGTGTGATCCAGGAGGGGCCAGGATACCTGAGTTTTATTCTTAATTCTTTAAAGTGACCTGCTACGTGACATTGGCAAGTCACTTAAATGCTCTGTGACTTGGTTTTTGCACATGTAAAATGGGGATAATGATACTTATCCTTCTTTGTAAAGCACTTTGAGATCTATGAATGAAACGTGTAATACAAGAGCCAAGTATTAATTATTAATTATTATTATTGTTATTGCTGCTATAGTACTATTAGACATTATTATTGGTGGCAATTTATACTTAGAAATCTGGGGCAAAAGCTTTAGCTGATGTAAACCAACGGAGCTGCACTTATCTACACCAGCTGAGGATCTGGTATCTTTTTTTGGCTGCCAGTAGTTAATTTGTTTTGATACTTATCTGTTGCAATGTCTTTTGCTGTAGGCAGAATAAAGAGTACAGGACATAATGATACGTTTATAAGATCTGATACTTAACACTTCCCCACAATATGTTTCCAACATAGGACAATGGGAGCAATGCCAGTAAATAAATATGTGAACACTCATTACCAATACATGAGACAGAATAAAGTCTTGGTAGTTTGTAAACTTTCCTTGTGGAAGTTTTTTTAATGTATAGTAATGTAATGAGGCTGTGGTTGGCCATCGATCTCTGTCAGCCCACACAGACTTCCCTAGTCTTACAGTGACTTCTGTACATTGTGCAGGTGTCAGGTCGGGATAGTGGCTACCGTATGGCCTTTAGGCAGATTTCTGGTGTAGCAAAAGCTTTCCATTTTGGAACAGCTTGCAATCATTATACGAGCAGAGAAAGTGCTTGTATAAGGTAAAGCAAGGGAAACTGCCAGCCCTTAGGATTTTTGTTTTTTAATTTCCTGTGTTCCAAACAAATAATAGGGGAGCTATTCTAAGCTGGATGTACTCACATCCTGAGGCCTACAGCTTAGCAATATCAGGTGGTAGTTGGAAGGGAATGTCAATGTTATCCAGTATCAGTTCTCCTCTGTCTGGGGAAGAAGACTAAAGATTTAATTTGGGGACCGCCACATCTCCTGTCCATTTACCCATCCCAGTCTCCTGGTTTGGGGGCCTACAGCCTTAAGCTGCACAGGACAGGTCAGGAACAAAAGTCCTATGTTTGCCATGTCTGTGCATGATTTTTCCTGGGTATGTTATCTCTGACAGTGGTGGTGTCACAAAAATACTGTAGTTCAATGTAAGTCTGACACTGCATCGTGCCACTGCAGGGTAATGTGAAACTATGAAAATGTCTATTTTAGACAATACAGCAATAGAGCTGGTCAACATTTTTTCATCAGAACATGGCCTTAATTAAAAATCAACATTTGTCACCAAAAAAGTTGACATTGTTGAAATTATTAGTTTTTAAAGAAAAAATTCTCACTTTATCAGTGAGAATCAATCAATTTTTTTGGATTGAACCATAAACAAATGGATCCATTTTGAATCCTTCAAAAGGAAAACAACTTTGCAATTTTGAATTTTTATTCACAAAATTCATTTTTTTCAATTTTTCAAGCAGCTCTACGTAGTACAGGGCTCGGCAACCTTCGGCATTGGCCGGGAACAGTGTACTGCAGCCACTGGGAGCTGCGGGGGGCTGTGCCAGCGGACGGTCAGCGTAAATAAAATGCCTTGCGGCCCGCCACATGCCGAAGGTTGCCGAGCTCTGACCTAGGAACTACTGCTGGGTCTCCTGGTTTTGTGAATGGCGGTGGATTAGCATGTGCTGTGTTAGTATGGGTGAGACTATCTCTAGGCCAGGCCAAATTTTTAGAAAACATTGTCCCTTTTTTCATACACAATTCAATTTACTCCACAGTATATTACAAGGACTTAATCCTAGAATCACAGAAATTACAGAAGGGAAAGCCCTATTAGGTCCATTTCCCTGGCAATGTAGATCTATTGTCTTGTCTTTGATCACTCTGGTTTTAAATGTTCAGAGCAATGGAATATTTTAAAGGGACACTGTCAAGTAAAATTTACTTTAAAAAAATTACTTATGGGCCTAATCCCCATTGCAGTTGCTGTGATCTGAGTGCAAGGAGGATGTAAAATGCCCCTGTTCTGTTTGGTAGTTTTGATATTCACTTTTGCACAGATGTAAATAACTACACAAGGTGCAACAAAATGGAGAATCAGGCCCACATATCTTTAGACCAAAGCTGCCATAATACACCAGAAGACCAGTCCAGTATGCACAGAGAACTTCCATCCCTCTCCACCAGAGACAAACTGGGACTGCCAATAGCGGGGGAGGGTGAGCAGAGTCGGGGTAGCCGGTTTCAGCCATGTTACTGAGCATGCTCAGTCCATTTCAGCATGCTCAATACAAGCCAAGCAGCAAATCGGGGGTGGAAACATGACCCTGCATGCCCCTACCCCATGTGTCACCTCTGCTCTCCCCTACACATGGGTTGCACACCCAGACCTTTGCAGTATTGTGGCCTGGTGCAGCACAGCCCTTAAGCACATATTTAACTTTGAGCATGTGCTTAAGTCAGCCTTAGGGAATGTCTTCCATTGAAGTCAAAGGGAGTTAAGGGTGCTTAGCATGTCTTTCATCCTGTTCTGCTAGAACCACAAAGGGGAAAAACAAAACAAAGCGAACGGAGTCAGTCACTTTAGCAGGGAATATTGTTTCCAAGGTTTGTACAGTCTGAAGTACTTGACAATGTTCTTCAACCCTCCAGTGTTTCCTACTGTATTACTGACGGCCTCTGGTGTACTGCACAAAGGTGGCTCATGTCCAAGCTTGTACTAAAGCTATCCCCGCAAAGTTAATTTCACTACAGTGCACATTATTAAACAGAGAGCACTTACATTGAAAATGTGTAGAAACACATGTAAGGAAACACTGAATGTGTTTGTTATAGGATGGCATTCCTTTTATACCAGCATCATATAGGTCGGTAATGTTAATGGTCAGGGAACATTTAACTTCTCCATCTGGAATCTTTATCCCAGGAAGGTCGCAGGCCCCACAGGTCTAATGATGAATTTGCTTTTAGTTGCAGGTGATGAGGTAGAAGTGCTGGGATTGTATTTCCGAACATCGCTTAACCAAACAGTCTCCTCAACACCTTATGGTTTCTCCTCTGTACAGATCATTGTTCTTTCTGCAGACAATACATTACGCATTTCCTTTTGAGGTGCAAGGAGAATGTTCACAGGTTTATAAATGAAACTCCAGGACCATGAATTTCTCAATGGATGGGTGTGGTATATTCACATACACTGCAGGTTCCATCTCATGGTTTGGGTTTAATTCTTACGTACGTATACAATAGCTTGTACTGGACTTGGAAGCACCTGGGCAGTACCTGAGTGAACACCAATCGTCTTTTATAAAAGCAACTAGGAATGATCTTTAAATTTGGCAGAACATGGCTAAAAAGATCGAAAATCTCAGTCTTTGTTAAACTACAGCTGCTATGAGGAAGCCACAGACCCACTGTTTGATTGCTGCTTCTTGTGAACTTTTCCAAACCCAGTCTATGGTTCAGACAATGGACCTCTTCCAACCACATTTCCTTGAACATTAATAAAAGCAAATAACTAGCTATAGGCATTCCAACTGCCTGTGCAAAATGATTTCTATGCCCCAGACAGGAGTTTTGTTCTCATGCAATCCCAAAATCAGCCACACACAGTCTGGAGCTGTTTAAAGATTTGCCTTTGTTCATTGACCAGCTCACTAAATAAATCAAATTCCTGCTGAAGAATCTGGCAGAAATGTGTGTGTACAATGAGCTTCTCTGGGTTCTGATCCATGAGGGATATCAGCCCAGCCAGATTCTATTTCCCTGTCACACAATTAATCCATCTCCTGGTGATACTCACCAATGCTCTGCAAAACGCTGACATAGTTAGAGAGCCATCATCATTCAGAAATGTCTGTCCAAGTTAGGTACTTATTTGGCCCCCTTTACCATAGTATCTGAGCACGTCACAATCTTTAACGTATTTATCCTGACAACACTCCTGGGAGATAGGGAAGTGTCATTATCTCCATTTTACAGATGAGAAAGTGAGGCACAGAGAGGCTAAGTGATGTGCCCAGTGTCACACAGGAAGTCTGTGACAGAGCAGGGACTTGAACGCAGCTCTCCCAGCTCCTAGACTAGTGCCTGAACCACTGGACCATTCTCTCTCTCTCTCTTTATCAAAAGCATTGCTCAAAAAGTAATATTTAGTCATGTGAGCTTCTTAAGGGATGGCAGTCTCAGGCAGAAAAGGTCCAGAGGAGGTCAACAGAAATTATTGGTGATATGAGTGAGGTGAAGGGAACATTTCTAAACAGTCAGCAATGAGAAGGTCAGAGGGGATATAGCATGGGATTTTCAAAATCAAACAGCATTGGCCTAACTTTGCTCCTGCTGAATTCAGTGGAAATCCTGACAAATACAGTGAGAACAGAGTTAAGCCAACAATCAGTGTTTTTGAAAATCCCACCCATAATCTTGATAGTATGAAGGAGGCTAGTCAAGCCTTCCTATTTACCATCTCTTCTAATACAAGAAGTAGAGAGTAACTCAACTGCGTTAACATATAGCAAGTCTAAAGTGGATAAAAGGAAATACACAATCAATAATCAATCTGTGAAACTCACTTCTGCTGAATATTCTAGAGGCTAATCACTGAATAAAATCTGTTTTTAAAGGATTAAATACTAGGACAGATCTTTGTCTCCCTACTTCCTTGCTGCACCTAGATATCTGGTGGATCTAGCTATTTGGAGATTCCCTGGTGTATGGGAATCCCTAAGAGGCAAAGAGCTGGCATAGCCATTTCTATGCCATCTGCTCTCGCAGGCTCCTGTTTATGATGTGTGACAAGGACATGACTGAGAGAAAGGAGCATAGCTGGAACATCCTTGAGGTCCAGCAATCCCTGACTAGCACAGTAGCCCTTGGAGGGCCATACTTAGAGGATGCTCTAAGCTATGACAGGGCTGAACTGACCCCTGGAAACTCCTAGAAATCAGAAACCAACATGCACACAAACTTAAGTCTGCCTCTGTAATGATGGCATCAGAAGAAGAAAGAAAATACAAGCAAAATCTTTGTTTTAACAAGTACAAATTAATAACAACACAAAATACTACTCTAATATAGTTATATTCAGGTATTACTAAATATATAGTTAGTACACGTATGTGTGCTGGAAAAACATCACACGTAAAACAGGTATCATATGTACAACTTCCAAGCAGTACGAATACAGAATTTTGCAGTTCTAAAGTTTCTCCAGCCACCGCAGAATAGGAACTTCTTATAGGACCTTAGAAATAAAATTGGACAATGGCCAGATTTGAGGTTAGAACTGATATGCATACTATCAAGTTACACTGATTAGTCAGAGATTATGACGACAACCACCATCGTGGATCTCATTTGAGAAGTCGGTAAGGAAAAAAGGAACACCTCTTATCAGGTAGATACGTGATTATGGAGCCCTTTAATGGTGGGATCGAGGGTGAAAGGGTGAAGACTCAGGGACAGTGCAGCAACACAAGACCCCAAAACAAGCACAAATTCTTTATTAATTTGGAATGTAAAATTATCTGGCACCAGAAGTGAGTTTTAAATGCAAATGAGCTGTGACAAGTTTTTGGAGGCTAGCTCTCTAAAACACTAAGGCTTGGGGGAGATGTAAGTGATTACATAACAAACTGTTCTAGCAATTTAGTGGTCCCCCCAAAAAGCTATTTCCTGGGGAATTTGAAGACTCGCAATGGGATTCAGGCCCAAGGAATTTCATCCATATGATCCCACAGAGATGTGTGCTGCTATTCCTGTACATCTTGAAAGGAACCTGCTATCAGATCCTTTGCTATTTTCTCTCATATGGCCCCCCTGATAGGCATGATATTTCAGTCTCCGCTAACCCATGCACTCCAAATATTTAAAGACACTTGTGCATACATAGAATCACAATTTGCCTTATGTTTAGGAAGAGACACTAGGAAGAGGCATTCCTTTCTCTACAGACATGCCTGGACAATGAATTCCCTTTCCCCTTGAGAAAGATAAACCACAGTGTCTCAGTTAGCCCAGATGGTTTACGGCAAAACAGAGTTTTGCACCAATCAATCACAAATCCTAACAATGAGGGTAAATCATACTTAGATTCTGCCTTATCTATGGCAGTTGGTCATTGCTAACTCATCATAAATTCATAGCTTCTTACAGTTTCAGGCCAGATGGAACCATTAGATCCTCTAGTCCAGGGGTTCTCAAACTGTGGGTCAGGACCCCAAAGTGTGTTGAAGGGGTCGCCAGGGCTGGTGTTAGACTTGCTGGGGTCCAGGGCCAAAGCCAAAGCCCAAGGGCTTCAGCCCTGGGCATATGGGCTAAGGTTACATGCCCCCTGCCCAGAGCAGAAGCCCTTGGGTTTCAGCTTTGGCCTCCAGTCCAGGCGGGGCTGTGGGCAGGCTCGGGCTCCAGTTCCCCTTCCTGGGGTCGTGTAGTAATTTTTGTTGTCAGAAGGGGGTCACAGGGCAATGAAGTTTGAGACGCACTGATCTAGTCTGACCCCCTGTAAATCTGGCCCTTAAATATCACCCAGTTATCCCTGTATTGAGACCAATTACTTGTGTATGACTAAAGCATATCTTCTAGAAAGACATGCAGTCTTGAAGACATCTAGAGATGAAGAATCCGCCACTTCCCTTAGTAATTTGTTCCAATGATTAATCATTGCCACTGTTAAAAAATTATTCTTTATTTTCAATTTGAATTTGTCTGGCTTCAGCTTCCACCCATTGGTTCTTTTAGAGCTTTCTCTGCTAGATTAAAGAGCCCCTTAGTACTCAGTATTTTTGGTCAAAAGTGTTGGCTTTAGGTTAGCTGTAGTCTAAGTGTTTTAGCACATTTAGTTCCAAAGCTTGGTGATCATTTTCTGATCAGAAATGATGCATTAATTCATTAAATTAGTTGTTTATGAAGGATCCCCATGGGGCTGATTTACCTCATGATAATTTACTTGAAATAGTAGATAATTGATCACAAGTCATTCCATTTTGATGGGGATGCTCTTTCTCAAGGGTTTATCACTTATCCTCATTGTCACCACTGTATTAAAGAAGACTCACAACTATCCTATTTTAGTTGCCTGAATAACCTCTGAGAACAGTGGATAATGAGCACTAGAACTGTTTTAGTTTATTTAAACTAGGTCCAGTACCACCTCATCTAACCAGATCTACTTATCAGAAAGAGGACTCTTAAAGCTAACGTGCTTCAATATTTCCCCATGAGGCTCCTATTTATTGATTTGTTTTCCTTTTTAAAAGTTACAGGACATACTTTTCCGGCATCCACCCAAATTTTAGTTTTCACCTTTTCAGCGTCACCAGTGTTTTTCCACTTGCTTCATTCTAGTAATCTCCTCTATATTTGAAAGGGCCAGTTCCCCATATTAGCTCTCTGAGACTGAGAGTTATGCTTAGTGCATGCACAAGATACATAATTGTGTTTCTTACAGTTCACGCAGATACCATCAAAGGAATCACACCAGGTTACTCTAGAAAACTGCACTGCACAAAAATTGCTAATCTTACAGTCCATTAATGCCAATTGATGCTATGAGTGCTCAGCAATTTTGTTAATCAGGCCAAACATCTCAAACCAAGCACCCAAAATTTCAGGCACCCAAAATTCAAGGCCACTTTGGAAACTCTGTTTTATCATATTGCCAATGGAGATGACACAGCATGGTTACTTTGCTCTGTTTCCTTTTTGTACACCAGAAGCGTTATTGATAAAGTCAGCAGTGTGGTGTTTGGTGATCACAGATTGCCTACGAGCTTGCAAGGGAACTTCTGCCCATGCATTCCATCTGGCTGGGCATAACAGCAGCAAGAGCTTCAGAGTGACCCACCCAGACGCTCTGTCTGGGAAGCTTGCCCCCTAAAGGCAGAGCTCCCAACACCCCAGAACCTACTTGTTCCTGGAATTACATTTGCCAGCTAGGTGCTGCTGCTCCAGAGTCTGCAAGTGGTGCTCTCACATTGTTTTCCTGTTTGCACCTCAAAATAGTGGCGATTGGGTTTTATGTAATTTCTCAATAGCGACATGTTGGTTAAAAAAATATGTAGAATCAGAGTCTAACATTTTTAATGGGAAATTTTAAAGGTGGTTTTAATACTTTTTAATATTTTATTTTTACGCATAGCTGTTTATGATCAGAATAAGGCATCTCAAGTTTGAAACTGATACTTGTTTCCTTACCAGGGCTGGCATTAGAGTTGCTGGGTCTCAAGGCAGACATCCGAAGCCTGTGCCCCGCTGCCTGGGACTGAAGCCGAAGCCTGAGCCCTGCTGTCCAGGGCTGAAGCCCAAGCCCTGCCACATGGGGCTGAAGCCAAAACCCGGGGAACTTGGCTTCACAGGGCCCCCTGTGATGTGGGGCCAAAGGCAATTGCCCTGCTTGCTACCCCCTAATGCCGGCCCTCTTCCTTACTGCAATTTGTCTTTGCATTGCAAAAGTGTTCCTTGCATCATGATTGCAATTATTTTATTTGTTAGTCTCTAAGGTGCCACAAGTACTCCTTTTCTTTTTGTGAATACAGACTAACATGGCTGTTACTCTGACACCAGTTATTTTATTGTATCACTTATGAGAATTAAGCTGCTGGCACTGATTTTATATAGGAAAAAAGATCAGTTGTTTTGAAAGGCAACACATAAAGAATCACAAGGACTTTGCAAACAGACATGATAAAAAGGTAGGTTAAATCAGCATAGTTCCACTGACTTCTGATGACAACCTGAGGTGCTCGCCCGCTGTCTCCACATCATGGTATTTTGCAGCTGAGTCTTCTCTCGCTTACACTCATGTAAATCTGGAGTAACTACAGACAAGTCAACCTAGTGTAAAACACCATGGCCTGATTCAAAGCCTACTCAAGTCAATGGAAAGACCATTGACTTTAAAGAGCTTCTGATCAAGTTTCAAATTCGAGGTGAATCAGTCCCTTTTGTCTTTAAAATCAGCCATATCAGTGACCCCAACTGTTTTGTGGTGCCATTTGAAATGAATGTTCATGTGGTACAGAAACACGAGTTTGTTAAGGATGACTAATAGTTCAGTCAGGGAATCTTGTACTCGCCTAGCAATGCCAGCGTGACCGATTATGAAAAAAGGAAGAAAGTCGTCAGGAGGTGCTTCAAGAGGATCAGAAATTCTTAGTGGCCAGCACCAGAATACCCCAAAAGATGCGGAATGATATACTGCAGTTGTCTAGCTGTGCTGCTAAAAAAACACCTTCATTCGTATGGCAGCTAAAAGACATGACAAGTTGGAAGAAGCCTCACACATGGCTGGGTTTTTTTTGAGAGAGCTGACTTTAATAAGACAGGTTAACCCCTGTGACAGGAAGATTTACATCAGACATTGCAAAAGCAATGACAGAGAGAGAAGCATGTTACAATAAGAGCTGTGTATAACATGAACCCTATAAGCAGCAGCAGCTGTTGCCTCATCCATGTCATGCAGCTGTAGCTGGAACGACTTCAGTGAAACTGCTAATGCAAAGAGCAATAAACTTTCTTACAGGAAGGTTGTGCCCTCCCTCAGGTTCTTCCACTAAACTGTCACCAAACTGGAGACATGAAGTGACTCTAGACATGGAGAGGAGCTACAGATTAATAATTACACCAAGGCCAATCATTTTAGACTTCCATCATTGGAAGCATTCCCGACCAGTGGAAACTAGAGCACAGAAGAGCTAGTGATCTGACATCACTCACTGACAGAGAGGCGTGAGAAAGCCTGAGTGAGATGGGAAAGGAAACAAAAAAGAGAAAGAGGGACCCAGGTGGTATTTCACAGAAAACTCAAAAAAGATGTGACACCAGGATTGCCACTACCCAGGAGACCCCAGCACAGGGCATTTCCTGACAGTTGAGAATATCAGGAGGGGACAAAGTTCTCTTTTTCCTTTTCCTCCCCCTAAATTTAGTTTTATTTAATTCTTTCCCCTCACTTTGATGTGAATTATTGTCAAAAATAAAACCAGCATAGGTTACAATATTCAAAATCTGTGTTTGTTTTATGGACTACCAGAGAGATGGACAATACAGAGATAGTAAGGAGAAGAAAAGGGAAAAGAGGAAGTGAGAAAGAGTCTGTCACTGGATTGTGTAGGAATAGGGTAGTGTCCTTTTAAATATATTTGAGCTCTCTAGTGGCCCTCCCATGTTCTATATTTCAGAGGCAGCCAGAAACCAGTCAGCGTAGCAGTATTTATGTAGCTAGGCCGGGCTTGTTCATATATATTTAATAAACATGCTTTTTTTTAAACTCAGCTGTACCCCTGTGGTTTGTTCATATTGTTATTGTTGTGGAAAGAGCAGATGACAGAAGAGTTACTTTCTGGAGTGAAGGCTCAAGTACTTCTGCTTTCCTCTTTCCTCAGGGCCTGATTCTCCATTCCCTGGCACCTTGTGTGGCCATTTGCATCAGTGCAGGATGGGTGCAGAACGTTACCAAATGAGAGTGGTAATGTTTTACCTCTACATTGCATCACTGTAAATAACCACACGAGGTGGAGAATCAGGCCCTTGCTGTCCAAAGAAGCTCTAGATTATGGCATTCTTTGGTAGCATACACTGGGTTACTGATAATCAATCCTTCTTCTGAGGGAACCTCAGATCAGTGTGTTTTTTAGCCATAAACATCAGCTTATTCAGATAGTTCTGCTTCAGATCAGAACACTCTCCGCCAAAGAACACCTTACAAATGATACAATGTTTTCCTCTAACTGAGCCCTTGTGCAGGACGCACCCTTTGCCACTCATTTCCCCGCTCAGAAGAGTCTAGGGTCTTTGCACACTTTCTGATTCTGTGATTTTAAACTTCATGGGAAATAATGGAGGATCCTTCAGACCCTTGACCCTCTCCACCCTGGGAAAACCAGAAACTGTCCTGACAATGGATCCCTTTCCCACCCCACTCCCACTCTGCAGTTCTTCCAGTTTAACCTGCCCCTCTATAAGAGGCCGACTTAAGGCAATGGGCCACCCCTGGTGTAAATTCTTTGCCTTCAACTGAATTACACCAGAGATGAATTTGTCCCCATTATTACAGATTGCTGTGAGACCTGAATCACTCAGCCTTTGCAAAGCTTGTCCTGGAATGTGGGTAAATCATCTACCATATTTGCAGAAGCAGGCACATCAATCGGGGAATTAGACCACCCAACAAAATAAAGCATCAACCTACAGAAGACAGTACTTGTTTTCTGTGCTGCTTTGTAGTTCTTTGAAGTGTTTAGGTAAACAAATGTTTGGGGTTTCTGGACACACTTTGAGTCAAGGATACATAAGACTAATTACTCTATGTATCTGGTTTGGATAACAAATTCTACAGCTTGCATTTGGTCTGAATCCCCACCCCAGGGTCTAACTCTTTGACAATACATGTCTCACTTGGGGCTTACTCAGGGTTTGGAATGCAGGCAGCATCCTGGTAATTATAGACATTAAGAATGAATGTATGGGTGAAATCTATATTTACTTTAATGTGGTTAGCATGCAAATATGGTACATGCAGTGGCTGATCTGTTGCTCACTACCTCCTCTTCATGTTGTATGCCCCTAAACTAATGGCAGACAAACTATTTTACACAAGGTATCTGCTGCTGCTCCTATTAAAATCAATGGCAAAACTCCCACTGCTTTCTGTGGATCAAGACTGGGATGGTCACATCACTGATAGGATAGCAATAATCCTGCCAAGTGCTGTCTGCAAGTAACCAAAAATTACACACCATGATATGTGACGCTCAGTCTCTAAGGGGAAACCCTTGCCACCTATTCCTTCAGAAAACTCTACATTTCATATCTCCTCAACATGAAGAATACACTGTGTCCTTATTAAAGATACCAGGTATAATGACCAAAATTACTTCAAAGATGGCAATCAAGGGGCATTGGCTTTGGCCCCCTAGTATAACTAATGAGAAAAGGGATTTACTCTACCCCCTTCCTGCCCCGAGCTCAGCTCACAAACCCTTGCCTTCCTGTGATCCTACGCTGATCTCATTTCGTTTTCCACTTCTCCCCTGCTCCGATGTTCCCATGCCTGAGCTAATGTAGTTTCTCCCTCCTTGTGCTGCTTCCTTGCTTTCTGAACCTCTCTGGTCTGCAATATTGCTGAAAATTGTGAGAGTGACAGCGCAGGAGGAGTGAGTCCAGTGTCATAAACCAGTTTCTATCCAGCTGTCATAACACTAGCAGGGGAAAAACAGGGAGATAGTTGTGGCTCCCTGATGCTCTGAATTGTGTCTATGGCTCTCCCTGATGCTCACCTTGGTAGTGGCATGAACCTTCTGCCTCTGGCAATGACCCCCAACAGACCATCATCTAAAGGGATCTCTGGAGTATACTGTGCTCTGGTTACTGTCATCCACTACCCCTTCCCTCTCCCTGCATTGGGTGCTGCAGGAAAGGGGAACACGAGTCAACTCAGCCAGCTCTATATCCCCTGGGGATTCCTCCGCTTGCTGAATGGCACACATTTTAGAAAGCAAAAGCTGGGAATCTGTCCGCTGGTGTTTCCATACCCCAAAACCAAAACATGTGCTTTCATTCTAAATGTAAAGGAATAGATCTTTGGGTCCAGGACAATCCCTTTGCATTGCTCCAGCTGTGCAAAGGGTCCACAGAGATGGCTTAATTGGACAGATCATAGTGCACCAAATGGCTGGTGTTTTCAAAAACAGTTTTCCTGGGGAGGATGCTCCCTGATCCTCTGTAAGGTTCTTACCTCTGTTATCTTTAAATGTCCCATATGTTTGACACATGGGCAATAAACAGACCCATACAGTTCCACTATATTGTGTTGGTGTGGGTGTGTGCATCTTTTTCTACCGGGATCAGCTGGTGTTCTTCAAGTTATCATTGAATAAATATTCTATTCATTACCTTATTTTCTCTAGAAGTCCTGCCACCCAGGCTGTGCCGGAAGTGAGATAATTGTGCAGATCAAGCTGGAGTAGATGGCCATCTCTGTGACTCCCACTGCACAGGGCAAAGTCCATGTGAAATCAAATCCAGACACCAGAACAAGAGAAAGAGAAGTGACTGACTGTGAGAAACTGAACTCTACCTTCCATGCATGTAACTGTCTAGCATTTCTGTGGGGAGCAGCTCCCCAAGAACGTCACAAAATGAGTTTTTCAGGGCAATGCTCCTCCACTTGTCCACCTCAAACCAAAAGATAAGGGATTGATTGAAAACACAAATGAAGTTGCAAAAAAGGAAGCTTAACTCTGAATATTCTGGATTCTGTTTGTATCTCAGCTTTAATGCAATTTTAACCTAGTTGTTTTGGATTTCCTTTATTGGGGAGGAGATAGCCAATCTCCATATGCTGACTCCTACCCAGCTTACTGAATATGCCATAACAGAACTGTATAACACTAGAGGGTTGGTTCATCTGGGCTCACTCTCTGAGTGAAATGCAGCTGAAATCGCCAAGTTTGCCTGGTGTGATACTGAAACAATGAGAAGCCACCAAATTCCATATGGTTTCCTTCTGAAACCATAACTCAGCTTAGGTTTGCTTAGTATTCGGCCCAGGATTGTTGTAATACTACTATGTTGTTGTAAAACTACGATGAGTTTGGGCTTTATTATGGAATACACAGAATTTGTGGGGGGTTGTGTGAAAGTTTTGCAGAGCTGCAGGAGCCAGCCCTTATTGTCAGACGTATGAAGCTGACTTAACCTCAATTAAAAAGAAAAGAAATTAGTCTGGCCATGTTAGGGTTATAAAATGACAAAGCCAAAACTAGATGTTCCCAGTTCCACATCTTGTTTTGTGTCCTTGATGTTTGCCAAATCTGATTCACAATATACACTGAGCCCTTTTGTGTTTTAGAAACTCAAGTGATTGAAAACAGCCATGATATTGCAGCATGTAAAGCCTTACTACTCATGAACAATACATTTTTTCCATTTATTTTCATAACTCTTTCCCCAATGGATAGCATGTGCCTCAATTTTGTAATTCCACAATGGGCTGGAGCAGCTCCTAAGGGAAGAACTGTTCTGCTCCACAGGCTACTTAATACTTACTATAAACAATTGCCAAATTAGGTAGTTAGTACCCAATACTACTGACCTGACCAGCATGGTATGCATATTTGCGTGTCTGGGGAGAAAAGGGAGGTGAGACTGGGGTTACTGAGCAGAAAACCTGTACTATAAGAAGCTTGTAATTGCATATTTACAGTGCACATCATATTCCATATCTTCAAAAGAAATGTAATCAAGCACTGGTCACCCAACCCATGTCATACCCAGTTATAATGTATCCAGTTAAGGATGGAGTTTTACCAATAATCCAGAGGGATACATTTTTAAAGGAGGAGAAATCTCAGTCCTGACCTGCAACCACCGTAGCTTTTTTTGCCCCGAGTAACACCACACAATTCTCTAAATATCCCTTAGACCTGATCTGTGACCTTCCTCATTATTCAAGTCCAGGGCACGCCCATGCAGCTATGGTCCTATATATTCATCCTCATCTGACATTCCAGTTCTGTGCTTCCTTTCATAGAAACTGCTGACCATGGCACATTGTGAGATGGTGCACAAATGGAGAAACAGACGAGACCACCAAATTCATTTCCACTCTGCCCTCCAGAATTTAAGGTGACAGATCTTTCAAATCATATGAAAAAAGCATTGGGCTGCTGAGAAGTTTTCCTTCAAGGAGCACAATATGCTATAATTTGCGGTGCACAAAGTGGGTGAAAGGTTGGGGAAGCCCACAACTGGAGTGCAGGGAACAGGTAACATCATTCTTTAAAAACTGGAGGTGGTGCCAGGACTGCTTACTAAGAAAGCAATGGACAGTTGGATTACACGGAAAAGGGAGATCTTGAGACAAATGCAAGGCATTCTCTGTGGAATTACCAGGAAAGGCTTGTGGCAAACACTGGCAGAACCAATAACTCCCTAGGCCCGTAGGCCATCTCCACTGTCACGGAGATTTCTAAGCATAGCAACAAGTGGAACTGGACCTGAGCCACAAAGTTCAGATCCAGAATTAAACACCCCCAAGTCCCAGGTGTAGTAGTGATCTAGTGTTGCGGTTAGGCTCGTAATTAAGACAGGAGTCAGCCACAACGTTTCAATCTGCATCTGAGCCTTCCCCCATTCAACAGTGTTTTTAACTAGTGTTTTATCTGTTTTCTGTACAGATCCATCCCTGGGCAAAACAAGTCTGACCTCTGCTTATGCACCATCAGTAAAAATAATGCCATCAAGGACATTACAAGTATCTATAACTTACTGTGGTGTGGTCAGAGATTTCAGTTGCTTACCTGTATTTTTACAATACCTGTAAGAATGACACTCTCATGATAATTAAGCGGCAAAATAACAGCAGCAGCTTCAGACCTTTCCTTTATGGACTGGTTAATTTGCCACTAGCAGACTCTGGCCTCTTGCAAACACTCGTGTCCCTTGTGAACAGCAGGGGCCATTCACTGACAGATCCCCATTCAGCTGCTCCATACATTTCCACCACTCCAATGTGCTGTTTTTCTCTCTCTTCCCCCCGCCCCCTTTGCTCTGTCTCAGAAAACATCTGTTTCCAGATGTTGTTCTCAAGTCTAATTAATGCAACAAAAGGCTTGAGTTAATATATTTACAATGGCTTGAAATGTCGGCTGCTAGTTAATGTCAGCAATGGATCACCAGAGCACAACAGGACCCCCTCATTTCCTGACATGGAGGGGGGAAAAGGAAAAAGAAATGATGTGGATTTTTTTCCACTTAAGACATGGCCTTAAAAGGGGACCAGCTCCTTAAAAAACACCCCAGATTTACAGGATCAATACTGTGCGCAGTTACTGAGACAGCTGGCTGGCGCGCCCAGCTACTGACAGGAACGAGCTGTTTGTTAAGAGAAGTTCAACTTTCAGCAGAGGAAAGTTAACACTGCTTGGTGCTGTCACCCAGCCCTTAGAGTCCAAATAGAACGTTGCCATAGATTTGTTATAAGCTTGGTTAAAACACATAGCAGCTTATGGCTATGACTGCACAAAGATATAAGAAGACCTGTGTTCTATTCCCAGCTTTGCCAGTGACTTCCTCCTATGTGACCACTGGGTCCTCAACCTGAGAGGTGAGGAATGCAAATGCCAAGTGAAATCAGAGAATTGCAGGGGCTAGGCAGTTCTCTCACAATCAGGCCCATAAAAAAGAAATTTCTCAGGGACTCAGTGTCCCCACCTGTAAAATAGGGAAATCATGTTTACTTTCCTACGTTAGAGGGGTATTGTGAGGCTTAATTGTTTAAGGTTTGTAGAGAACTTTGAGATCCTCAGATGAAAGGAACTAAAGAAAAGCAAAATACTAGCACCAGTTATAAATTAATATACCTAGATGTGTATAGAAAACAATGAACAAACATGTAAATTAACCAAAAGTATCTGGCATGTACTCAAAACAAAATAGCACCTGTAGGCACAGAGACAGGTTCACATCTCCTTTCTGCTTAGGGAAGTACATATTTTAATATATTTACCATAGGTTTCATTGCATGTTTATAATATAGTGTTACCGCCCCCAATGGACCAGTTAAAAACCATGAATGTCTGTGCTTATTGTCCTTTTATGGAATTATATAAAACTTCCAAAGCAAAGAGAGTGCTATAACCTGAATGTTGGAATTCTGGGGAAAGTCCAACTAGGAGAAGTCAGCTGAGTGTACTGGGTCAGTGAAACCACACCACTGGTAGTGTTTGAGCATCTGGTTAAATGTCCCCAGCTTTGAGAGTCACAGCAAGTTCTGGGTGTGTTTCAGAAATAGGGAGACACACGCACACACATACACACCCCCGCCCGCCCTGGAGGACTACGAAAAACCAGTAAAGAATTCTGCACCCAAATCAAGAGACATGAGGTGATTCTAATTGCTGGGGACAGTCTCTGGAGGCACCTTATTAGCAGAGCAGCACCACTAACTCAGCTTACACAGTTGGATATGGTCCATAGCTAAATTAGTCAGTTTATATTGGCACAGGATTATAAAACTCCTTAATTCCTCATGGATAAAAAAATTACCCTCCTTGCACATCTGCAGCCAAAACTCCTCATCCACTAAACTCTGCTGAGTTGCAGCTCCCCAGCCTGCAGCAGCTATTACAGTAAATGAACTGATCAGAAGAGGAGGAGCTGGCTTAGAGGCAGGAAAAGGCATTTATAAAGTCACTCAACCGATGCTTGTGTCTGGACTGCAGGATCTATATCACAAATCAGATCTGAGGAGTGGGGAACTCTCTCCAGTTAGCTCTGGGATTTGAATTATATACACACAGCATGTTTCCTTCTAAAAGTTAAGGCTGGATTTGGTGAATTTCAGTGCTCATATTGGTACAAGTGAGACAGACTGATGGCCTTAGCAGGAGTCAGGCATAATGCAGGCAGGTGCTGCACAAGTTTCTGCCAGTTCTCCTCAATCATGATCTTCCAGACCCCTTGCTATTCTGAACACTGGCTACTCCCAGCATTACCAATGCTGCTCAGTTCTAACTCTTCCATCCCTGGTACTTCAGTCGCCGGCCCCCATATAGCTCTGCCCCGGTGCTTCCATCGTGGTCGTCAGCATCGTTATTGCGGCCATGGGCCTCCCCAGCCAACAGGTTTTTTTCAATTCACCTCAGTACTGTCCTGCAACACCCCTTGCTATTCTCTCCCTCCAGCCATCCCCACATCTCTGTTCT
Source organism: Lepidochelys kempii (assembly GCF_965140285.1). Classification (NCBI taxonomy): domain Eukaryota; kingdom Metazoa; phylum Chordata; order Testudines; family Cheloniidae; genus Lepidochelys; species Lepidochelys kempii. The sequence goes on from NC_136386.1 coordinate 82,575,308, forward strand.
AATCTGAGAAATCCATTATCCCAGCCCCAAGCCACCAGGCACATCTCACTTCAAACCTGTCCTATCACACTCCCTCTACTACAAGCCCGAGGCCCAACTGAGAAGCAAGAACTAAGCCTGGCCAAGTATGGTGGGTTTGTGATGTAGGCAGTCACCCACTAGCAACTTACCTGGGAACATCAGCAGCAGCAGCATGTTCCCATTACGCCTCTGGCATTTAGGGCAGTGACGAAGCTCCTCCACTCCTGTCTGTTTCTGGCAAGTCTTTAAATGGTTCCCCAGCTGTGCCCCAGGTTTTTCAGCTCGGCTTCTGCAGCACTTTGCCATGTTGTTTTCAGGCGGCCTTGTTTTCACTTGTCTTCAGGTGTCCATCTTATTGCTAGTTTGGTGATGGAATCCATTTCCATCCGAAGCACATGGCCAATCCATCTCCAACACCTCCTGGCAATGATGGTGCTCATATCCCCTTGGCTGCACTGTGTAGGTAGATCTTGGTTTGAGATTGTTCTGGGCCAAAAGATACAGAGGATTATTCTGAGGCAGGTTGTATGGAATGAAGACAGTTTGGACATGTCATACTTTCTCATTCCCCAGCATTCTGCATTGTAACATAGTATTGAAAGTACGCAGCTCTGATAAATCTTGAGTTTGGTTTCGGTTGAGCTGATGATTTCCAGACTGTATTTAAGCTCCTGAAGGTGTTCCTGGCTTTATTGATTTTGTTCCAGATGCCCTGGCTTGTTCCACCATCCTGGCTGATGGTGCTGCCCAAGTATGTGAATGTTTCTACATTGGTGAGAACATAATCCTCTATCTGTATTGCTGATAGTGAGGCAATATTAAAGGTCATGACATCTGTCTTATTGTGATTGATTTTTCAGTCCAATTTGCTGGCTGAAAGCATTGAGCCAAGTTGTTTTTTTTTGTATATGGTGCTGGGTATGTGATAGGAGAGTGAGATCATCTGCGAAGTCCAGGTCTTCAAGGGATGAGAGGGGTGTCCATTTAATGCCTCTTGGCGTGTCTTCTGTTGTACGCTGCATTACGCAGTCGATGTTGAAGAGGATTGCAGACATGACACACCCCTGACGTACTTCTGTTTTGACTTCAAAACTGAGCTTACTGTGATCGTGCTGCATGTAAAGTTGAAATAAAAGCTTCTGATGATGTTGATTATATGAGAGGGATTCCATATGCCTGCAGAATGCACCATAGGCTGGTCCTGTGAATGCTATCAAAAGCCTTCTCAAAGTCTGTGAAGTTTATGTAGAGCTGCTGTTGCCATTCTAAGCATTGTTCTGTTATGTTTCGTGGAGTGAAGATCTGCTCTGAGCATTCACGCCCTTTTTGAAACTGGCTTGCTCTTGTCTGAGAAAATCTATCAACTGCCTCTGATATACGCTGGACTATGATCTTACACAATACTTGGCACAGATAAAAGTGTGATACCACGCCAGTTATTACAATCACTGATAGTTCCTTTCTTTGGTATCTTCACTATAACGCCATTGGTCCATTCATCTGGCACTTTTTCCCTTTCCCAGACTGATGTAAATAGAGGGGCCAGGATAGAGCCTCACGTTATTCAGGAACTGGTGAGACCTATAGCTTTCAGCTGTAACAGGTCAGTGCATTAACTCCTGGAAAACTCTGCCATTGCACTTAGCCTAAAATCCATCTTCTTAAATAGATGCTGGTCAACAGGGCTGACAAACGGGCCACCATTCATCAGCAGGAGCAGTACAAACTTGAGAAAGGGTGAGGGAGATGGATTTTCAAACCTATTGTCTGTTTAATACAGAAATAACAAATGATACATGTTGTATTATTTATCTGTTGTACTTGTAGGGTTCCCATCACAATAGTATCTAAATACTATCATCTAGGTGCCAATGTGCTGCTATTTCTTCATATTTCTCCATCAAATCTTACCAACTTACAGAACAGAATCATCAGCAGAATTGAAAATAGGGCAATGAACTTAGACATTTCTCTTTCTTCCCAGATTTGCTTGTAGGATCTCCTATATCCTATTTTTTCACTCTTTTAACTCCCTCACCCACCTACCTTTATCTTGCAGCTAACATGCTTTCAGCCAAGAAGGTCTGCATGGGCATCTCCTTAGGACTATCAACACCAATTTGAAATGGGTCATAGAAACACCTGTTGAGTGACAATTTCTTTCCCATCCTAGAAGCTTAATATACTAGCTCCAAAGCTACTCCTGCTGGCCAGGATTGGGAACCGGACGTGTTTCTTTCACATGGTATTGTGGATATTAACTGGGAGTTGGAAAAAAACCCTTCAGGTCTCCTCTCCGTGACTTCAGGGTGATACAGTGATGTTGATCTCCTGGAAAGTCATGTAGAAATGGGCCAGATCTGGATCTGATCTGGATCTGAACTCTTTCCAAGCTCAAGGGTTTTAGATCTAGGGGTTTGTTGCTGGCCTGTCCCTAAGTAAACGGGCACAAATGTGTTAACCTTTCCAAAGTTCAACATACTTGTCAATAAACTTAGTTATGAGGAGATGTAGAATATTCAACATGCACCCAGTCGTTCTTTGCTTCACATGCACCAGACACGTACATGAAATCAAAGCCACATGACAACTGGAGAGAAACCGAAACAGAGAAGAGAAAATTGTGAGGGAATCACGGGTAGCAAACCCAGGTCCATAGGCAGTCCTCAGAGTGCAGCCACCACCCACCAGCTTGCTGGGACCAGCAGGGAGTGTGGGCTGGTGAACCCTAGCTCACCCGTGGTACCTCCTAAAAAGCTCCTGATTGGAGGAGACATCCAGCCTCTTCAAATGTCTCAGAGTCACTACTTAAGCCAAGAGGCACAGGAAATTGTCTGAGCAACTAGGTCATCCTCCTTGATAAACCTGCAGAAAACCAAGAAGCCTTCCTGTCTTTTCACCGTACAACTCTTCCTTGCCTGCTGACTATCTGCTCCTCCATCACCAATTTCTCTTCCTCAGGATGTCCCCCCATCCTTCATCTGCAGCAGTAAATGGGAGACTCTGTTTGGGATATAGCCTCCTTTGTGGCTGACCAGGCCAAAACTCACCTGAAATGGTTTGGACTGGCTATGTGGAAATGTATACAGTAGATTTTAACAGGGCAGAGAACGATTCCTTCAATCATACCAAAGCAGAGTTGATTAATGAAATCAACTGCCTATGGAAAAGATACTTGGAAATGCACTGATCTGTGGGTACAGCCCTGATGTGAAGAACTTGAAATAGATTTCTGTGCCTAGCTAAAATGGACTCTGCATACAACCACCATGGAGAAGACAAGGCTATAATTTTTGTGTCCTATTGGAATGATATCTAGATCATCTTGATATCTGGTATCAATGGGGATTTAAATGCAAAGGGAAAGCAGATCAAGAATAGATAGGAGATAATTGTAGAAAGAAAAGTATTTACTGCAAATAGTGTGATGCTGCCATATAAGACCATGAGCAGGGCATGTTTTATAACTCCTAAATTCTGGCTTGTCCCAAGAGGTGGATAACATCCAAACCTCAAAATAGGGAGGGTTAGGCAGTTAGCACAGTGTTCATGTGACAATGCAGGCGCTTCAGGCGTTTGTGATTGGCTGCCCTTACCTGCCAGAGGGCCCAGTTCTACAACTCATGTGAGAGCTAGTCAGTGTGAGTGAGTGTTGCTGGATCAGGCCCTTAATGAGGAACTTCTGTGCTGGTCCGCAGTGTATGTGCAGCTTGACTCCCTTTCCTCTGCCTATATTCAAACCCACAATGAATCTTGTGCAGCTGAAAACACCATGCATCTCTGAATGTGAGTGGCTGGTACAACCAAGGTCTTAACCTAGTTAACTGGTGCAGTTCCCTGAAATGGTTGAGAACTAGAATGACTGTGAATAACCTGGCCCAAGAGTCCTTTCCTTTACAAAGACACATGCTGTACAGCATTGTGTAACCAAGAGAGCCCCAGAATAGGGGAAAATCAAAAGCTTCAGGAAATTCAATGGAAGGCCACAGAATGCTCTCCTGAAATGTACACACTTTCTCTGTGTACTAAACTCTCAGATTATGCAACATCAACTCTTTTATATGAGAAACTGTTGAAAGAATATAACCATCAGAGGACAGAGAATGTTTTCCATTTATCCAAAGAAACAACATTAATTTGAGCTGTTAAAAGACAAGAAACCTGTTAAAAGAAATTTTTAAGAAAGGGTTTCCTGCCTAGCAGACGCTAAAATCTCATTTTGGAAAATAAGTGGCTGTGAAAGGGATGTGGCTATTCAAAGAATCAGCACTGTGTGCTACTGGGCCCTCAGAGGGTTTGTTTGACTGAGAGGGAACAGTTCTCTCTCTCTTTAACCTGCTCCCACAGGTCTATTTCTTCAAACTCTCCGAACCGGAGATCAGGATGGAGATGAATATGAGTTTTCTCTGCCAATAATTCCAAGCACAGACTGCATGCAAAATGTTCATTTAAAATGTGTAAATGACAGGGAAATAGTCACGGGGGAACTTGACTTAAGAGGTCGGTTCACAGCTTCTGATTTAATGATCACACATCACTGTAGCCTCACATTGCTTTGTTGCTGTGTATGAGTGAGAGACAGAAACAGACAGACCAAAGGACAGGCTGAGGGCAGATGAAGGGACAGAGGGGACACCACCCCTTGGGGTGAGATACTGCATGGGATTTATTTTCCTCAATGTGCAGAACATGCCAAAGCTAGGTTACATTTCAAGCCCTCATAGTTGGGAAGATTACATTTGGATCCTGTTTTCAAGGTTAACAGATGCAGTGCTGTCTTCCTAAGTCAGTTCCTAAGTCAGCAGATAACCTGAAACAGTACTTCTGAGAGAGGTGAACTGGTGGTTGCTGTAGGGTGCCCTGAAATGCCAGATAAGCCTGCAAGGCATTTCTTACCTTCTCAGGTATCCTTCACCTGGCTGTGCTCATCCTGAGAGCTTTATCCAGGACTTGGGGATGCTCCTGAGTGAGCAGAGTGGCTGTTCATTTAGCTCTGTAGAACTAATTACAGTCATAGAATCATAGAATATCAGGGTTGGAAGGGACCTCAGGAGGTCATCTAGTCCAACCCCCTGCTCAAAGCAGGACCAATCCCCAATTTTTGCCCCAATCCCTAAATGGCCCCCTCAAGGATTGAACTCACAACCCTGGGTTTAGCAGGCCAATGCTCAAACCACTGAGCTATCCCTCCCCCCTGTCCTGTGGGAGAAGACTCAGCAAGAGTAGTTAAAAGAACCATGGAGTGCGGATGGCTTCTGCCAGTGTCAAAATTTCCTCTACTAATGTATAAGGGCAGAGAAAAGGAGCCATCCCATAGACACGAATGTACCTCATATAGTACAAGGGTATTGTTCCACCAAACCTGCAGGCACATACCTTTCAATGGCTGGGGCAGATATCTAGCAATCACCACTGCCAATTAACCATATAAACCATCAATTAGTGCTAAGAATGGGTAGAGTTGGTGCTCATTTAATATCTCTTACTTGTTTTCTCTCTCTAGAACACCCATATCTGGTCCTACAGACCTGAGACCTTTAATCTGGGTGCTAAATTTCAGCACATGTTATCTTGAGAAGCTATTGAACTGAGTTTCCATTTCTCACAGGTTTCCATGGGAACAAGTGTCAATTTCTCTTGAGTTCTATAGAAGTGATGGCTACACCCTCTTTATTCCTGTTACCCAGCCCACTACACAGCTCTCATCCCTTCTCCAGACAAAGTAACCATTCTGTAAATCTTCTCCAAACAGGGGGAGGTGCATGGGGAAGGGAAACCAAGAAGCTGAAATCCTGTTTTATGGAATGCTTAGTGCAAAGAAAGGAGAAACTGCACTGATTGAGGTACTTGGCATGTCTATCGATAGCCCCTTTCTAACCCGTGGTCTCAAATCACTTAACCAACACTAGGCAAAGTACACTCAAGATGCTCCAGAGCTAATGACCCTCTTTGCACTTCCTGGGGAATAAATTCTAATGGAGAGCTGTTGGTGTCTCCACTAGTAGGGTCCTCTTGGGGATGCTTGCTATGGAAAGGATCCTTTTTCACTCCCACTGGGGGCTCCATGGGAATCCTGTGAGCAGGAATCGCTGCAAGGAGGTGTTCAGTCAGTGTACTGCCAGGCTGCCTGGACACCCCCTTTCCCCAGCTAGTACAGCCTACAATGGGGCTACACTGGTCTTCTACATTCCCCTGCCTGTTTCCCCAGTGCAAAGAAGTTTGTGGCCACTTTCCACTGTAACCTCCTCCCTTAGCAGAGTTGCTGTCACCACAGACCTCTGCTACACTCTGTGCCTGCAAAATCTGATATAGACCTGGCTGTTAATTAAAACCCATGTGAGTTAAGTGAGAGATACTGAGACCAATTCACCCACCACTGAAATGCTGCCATCTCCCCAGTGGAACATAGCACCTGTATAACCATGAAGGCTGCTGGTGCACTGAGACCACTGCCCATCATGGTGGCCACTGTTGTCTCATTGTTTCCTTTCCCTTCCCTGTCTGTCTGTATCCATCTGTTGTCTCTTGTCTTATACTTAAATTGTAAGCTCCTCGGGGCAGGGGCCATCTTTTGTTCTGTGTTAGTACAATACATACCACAATGGGGTCCTGGTCCTTGACTGGGGGTCCTAAGCAACATGGTATGTAACTAATAGATGATAATAAATAATAAATAATAAAATAATAAAATAATAAAATGATATTACATTTTAGATAGCAAAATGAATAATACAGAACCTAGTGGGAATTGCAAAGGGAACATAGGCAGACAGAATGTAATTACCTCAGCTGGAATTTGGCCAGGACCCATATTTTTACTTCAACAGAAAGTGACACAGGATCTGTAATGACCGCAAGTGATAAGAGACTAATTTTTTACATCTGTTTGAAAAAATAGTACTTTGAGCAGCCCGGTGCCCCCTAGCCCTATGCTTGGAGAGGAGAACAATATGTACTGAATCATCAGCCTCACTTCCTGCAGCACCAGAGTGTGTCAGGGAAGGCGTCCTGTCCAACACCTGACCTTGACCAAGCACGATTAGGTTATAAACCTAACATGATCAGAAAACAAGGTATTCTGCCTGCAGACTGAAATATGAGCATTTAAGAGATCCTCCCAAGCAGTGATCCCCTTCTCTCCCAACAGTCTCCAGCTCCTCCATTTTGAGCCATAACATAGTTTTGATTGAAGATATCTGGGCTCTATATGCCAGTAGAGGCTGCTGAAAGGATAGAGCCCATTCAGTTCAGCTGCATGCTGAATGTTAGATCTTATGTGGCTTTTGTGGACCTTGTTCAGAGTTTTGGCTATTTCCCTTCTGTCCCACATCAGCGAGCTGCTCTTCTGAAACACCTGCGCCAAATTAACCTACATGTCCTAGTTACTGAGCCAGATTTGCCTCCATCCAAGAAAGAAGCCAGTGGAAGATTCACTGCAGAACAATCTGAAAGCAGTGTGAAGTTCTGCTCCCAGTTACTGCCGTCCCAGACAAGTTCAAAACACCAGATCTGTCCAGAAACCAGGACCCATTTGTGGCAGTATCACACAAGTCCCTTCTGAAGGAAGTTAGAAAAACACCATGGTGTGAGACAAGGGAAGAAGTGTGAGTCTTGTCTCTGCTTTACAATCTCTTTCCTGATACTATAAATAACTGCAGTGAGTGTCACTTCAAAGGGAAGGGGTAGCTGATGAGAGGTGCTTTGGGGACTGATGGGGATGGGGGCGTCGCAAGGTCTGATCCCACCCAGAAACTTTGCATAAATAAATAAATCATTGCACAGAGAAAGAGAGAGAGGGAGAGCAGAGGAGGTTACTTTGGGAAGCAGTACAGCTTGCTCATCCGATCCGTGTAGTTCAGACAGAGTGTGTCATGTTACAGAGAAGCCAGGATCAGCCACAGTGCAACTCCAAAGCAGTTGAGAATTACCTCTCTCTAATGGGGACTTTCATGTGCAATCTCTTAACCACTCTGCTAAGGAACTGAAACTGACAAACCTAGAGGGAGAGGAAAAGAACAACAAACAAAAAAGACTGAAAGACATAAACTGATCTGATTATTTTCCCCAAAACTTTTCTGGAGTTGGAGCCTTTCTTTTTTTTAAATAACTTTTCCCCTCTTTTTATCCATACAATTTTGTTATTATTGTTGTTATAATTTCTATTATTCAGTGGCATTGGGATTCCCTCGGACGCTGCTCTTCCATGAATTCCGGATTGTTCTTCTTGGAGTGGGATTGAAACTTTATTTATTCTATTTATTTATTTATTGTTTCTCAGGACAGGGAGGGAATGTTGGAGGAGAAGGGCTGGAAAGGTGCTAGCAATGGTGCCTTTGACAGGGGGTGCATTGCTCCCCCCAGGACAGGGAATGGAGAAAGATGCTGCAGGTTTCCTCTACTGCTGGGCTCTGGGCTTCCTGGGGTGTCTTTGATTGCTCTGGTGTTGAGCCTCCTGCTATACTTTAGGACATCAGACCTGCAATCCAGGGTTTCACATTTGGAAGCAGACAGATGCATTCAGCTCCCTGCCTGGCTCTCTGCAGACCAAATGGAGACAGCTATTTTGGGAAGAGTTGACCAACTGCTTGATGAGGTCTGTGTGCTTTCATTTTCATATAAATATATATTTTAGCTTTTTCTATTTTGCTTAAAGAATTTTCTAAGCAAATGATACAACCGAGTGCCTGTTAACTCATTCAGATGTGAATCCCCTCAGATAGCTCCCCTTTAGCCCTCCTTCTTTATAAGCAGCTCAGATTTTGCTTCTATCTGACAAAGTCTATGTTTTATCTGAGCTTTCACGGTTTTAAAATTAGAGGGTTTTGTTTCTTTTCCCCAAGAAAGGGCCCCTTTATAGCACCAGTTTTTAGCTTCAGTCTGGTAACGAGGGGTTTTGGATTCATAGGAGATGACAGAATACCACTAGGGGTAGGTACACAAGGTGCAATTCAGAGACCAGATTTAAATATCACATTAACACAGTTTAAAACAAATAGAAAAATGCATCACCAGCTGAACCGAACATGCCTGGGAACAGCCTGCTGATAGTAGCAAAGGTACCCATATTGTGACAGGTAAACTGGGAAAAGCAGCAGGCAGAGACAGGTAAATAATATGATGAGCTGATTCCTTGATGCTTGTTTCAAAGCAGTTTGGAAGAAATTCCCATTTATTTCAATCCAAACTACTTTTACAGTAGTTTGAAAAATAGAAAAACAAATATTGCTAGAGTCCTTTGAGGTATTAACAGAAGTTCATACTCCTGAACTCTTCACTGGCTTAAGCGCTTAGGGCCTGATCCAAACATTACTGAAGTCAATCAGAGTCTGTCTGTGGCGTCCATGGGGCTGTGGATCAGATTCTTAGATACTACAGTGATAGCTACTATCAAAAAATCTTAGACAGACAGACCAATAGATAGATGAGTCATATTGTGCATCTTCAAGCTCAGAGATAAAGCCCTCCAACCCTGAAAGATCTCCCATTTCATCATTGTAATGTAGCCACTTCATGTTTCTAATCATACAATCACAGAAATGTAGGGCTGGAAGGGACCTTTGAGAGTCATCTAATCCAGTCCCCTGCACTGAGGCAGGACCAAGTCTACCTAGACCACCCCTGACAGGTGTTTGTCCAACTGGTTCTTAAAAACTTCCAGTGACGGAGATTCCACAACCTCCCTTGGAAGCCAATTACAGAGTTTAACAATCCTTATAGTTAGAACGTTTTTCCTAATATCTATCTTCAATCTCCTTTGTTTCAGATTAAGCCCATTATTTCTTGTCCTACCTTTAGTGGACATGCAGAATAATATATCACTATCCTCTTTAAAGCAGTCCTTAACATATATGACTGTTATCAGGTCCTCTTTCAGTCTTCTTTTCTCATGACTAAACATGCCAAGTTTTTTTAACCTTCTTCATAGCTCAGGTTTTCTAAGCCTTTTATCATTTTGTAGCTCTCCTCTGGACTCTTTCTAATATGTCCACATCTTTCCTAAAGTGTGGTGCCAAGAATTTAACACAGTACTCCAGCTGAGGCCTCACCAGTGCCCAGTAGAGCGTGACAGTCTTACATAGGACACTCCTGTTAATACAGTGCATTTGTTCGTCTCAATTGTTGTTGATGGCCAACTTTTACAACCCTGTACAGCTTGTGGGTTTTGCTGTGGTTCTGACAAGTGCTAGAAGTTAGATTGGTGCTCACTTGTCCAAACTGGTCAAAGATGCCGAACTTTGGTGTGCACTGATTCAAATGATAAGGGAGGATGTTCTGTGATACCCAGAGAGATCGGGGGGGATGGGGGGGAGAAGGGGGGGTAAGCTAGGTCTTTTTTTTCTCTTTCACTGTGCAAACCACTCCAGCTTTTGCTCAAGTCATTAGTATTACAGATTCGTATAAATGTGGGGTAGGGAAAGGACGGCTTTTAAAAAACGGAGCTAGTTTCTGCAGCCCATTGTGTTTCATTATTTCATTCACATATTGCAATATTAGGAAACTAGTCAAGGAACAAAGCAATAAAACTACGCTGTTTTAATGGCCATTGAGAGCTGCATTACCCTAGAACATCAGCAAACAATGAATAAGAGCAGCACTGTGACTCTACCATGATCTCATCATACTCTGAGATAGGACTTTTGGCTCAGGTTAAAATAATGGGGGGTTCTGGATAAAATATCGCTGTACTACATGTAATGACTCTGCGTGCTTGATATCTGTGGATGGTTCTTTGACAGCCTGATTAGCTTGCAGATGAGCTCTTTAATAGCTAACATTGGTATGGTACTGCAGTGGGGAAGCTCACACAGCTGAACTCCTAGCTGGGATTGACAAGGCACTACCCTACAAGCCCACACGGCTAGTAATGCACTTCTGTGAAGTAGATCACATTGCTAAAGTCCTACTGACCTATGTGGGGCATTGCCACAAAGAGGCTCACACACTGTTCAATTCCCAGCTGACCCTGGGAGAATGGGAATATGAAGGAAGCCCCTATCGCTGGAGTCCCTGCTGGTATTGATAGGACACTGGTGTAAGGAAGCTGGCATAGAAGACAGCACTGCTAGGACATTGCCTTGCGAAAGCTTCAAAATTATAACAGAACTCAATGAAAGAAGTTAGGTTCTCTAAGAGAAAATGAGTCTGATTCTCCTGTCACACCAGATTTACACTGTTATAACTGCATCTACTTCAATGGAGTTACTCCTGATTGACACCCATGTCCATGAGAAGAGAATCAAACCCAGTAAACTATATGTTTTCTCTGCTAATAGCTAGTTCAACACTCTAGCAACACAAGTCCCCAGGAAGAATGTCAAGAGATAAGAAGGAAAGAGACAGAGCAAAAGCATAGAGGAGAAAGGGAGACTGAGAAAGGAGATTAAAGGGAGGGAGAACAAGAATGGGAAAAGCAAGAGAGGGAGACAGAAACTGGTGGAATATGAGAGTAAGGGGCTGGGAGATCGCTTTAGTGGAAGGGTGAGCAAGGAAGCATATTCATCCCCTTCTCTTTCAGAGCGTCAGGCCTCTTACGGCCACATCCTCCCGGACGAACTACACTCTCCCTCAATGTTTTGACCTTAATGAGTTTTACAGCTGCCAGTTTCATAGAATTCAGCACGAAATAATGTTTTTTAAAAAATCCCCAGACTTCCAAAGCTGTGGAATCCATCCTAATTGGGGGAGGGGGGAACTGCTGGGGTAAGGAGAAGGACATATAGTGAAGCAGCCCGGCATCCTCCTTTCAATTGTGTCAGGGGGTGAGGGTGGGGGGACACCTGTATTTGTGGACTGGGGATTTTGTGAGTGTGTATGTACATATATTGGGCTGTGATTCACATGCATGTGACTGTGTGTTCTCTGTGTGTGGATGTAAAGTCAATGTATGTACGAGAACTGTTACTGCATGTGTTTGTGTGTTTATGGTGAATATGCAGTTTTGTGTGGTGCGTGTATGCAAGTGTGTTGCAAATGGGCGAGTTGTGAGGTGTTTATATGGGTGAGCGTATACTTGAGAGTGGATTGTGATTGTGTGTCGTTTTCTGTTTGCCTGTGCGTGTTCAGGCTGCGTTACCACCACATACCTTTATGGGGGCAGCATGTTGGGAAGACTAAGGGCCCAATTCTCATCTGTGCTCTGGTGGCATAAAGGGGATACCGATGGCACCCTGGGACTAGTCCTTTGTTAGGGGGTTTCTCAGCTAGCTTATATCTGCCAGAGTAGCTCTACACTGCCGTCCCCACAAGGAGTAAAAGGTGTGCCAGGGCAGGCAGGGGAAAAGGGAAGGAGAGGGAGTGGTTGGACCATGCTGGACTCTGGCTGTTCTTGCCTGGGGTTGGTCCAGGTGTTCTTGCCTGGGGGCAGCCAGTGCAGTCATAGTGTAAGTTCTAGCTTGCACCAGGGGCATGAAAGATTTCCAGCTTCCCTGAAAACATGGTGATGGGAAGGAGGTTGGCAGCCACATGTCCCCCTCCCCCAAACACACCCCATTCCTCTGTGAAGTGCAGGAATGGAGCAACAGAGAATTGGTGTCTAAATACATAAGTGCTCTAGCAAGACTCTCACTCACGCAGACAACATTTGTGCTGCTTACACCCAGGTGAAGGGCCCATTCCTGCTTCCCATGGAGAGTGGGGGATCAACTGGAGAAACACATCCAGCACAACAGAAAGCCACTCTCATCCATTGCAATTTCCTCTTCTTCCCAGGTGCTGCATCCACAAGCTATTCCATGTGGGCATCTACCTCCAGTTCAGGTTGTTCCAGTGCTGCCCACTCTCACATTTCTTTAAATCTTGTGATATTTGTCGTCTTTGTAAAGCCACAGCTCCTGGAGTCAGGGCATTACATGAGAATCTCAGTTTTCATTTTTTTAAATGTAAGTTTCTAACTGTCGTAGTTGCAGAGAAAAGTTCGAGAGAGTCCGGAACCAGAAGGCAAATAAAAAGAACCCAAAACGGTATCATTTTTTAAAATCTCATGTTTTTTAATCAAATCTCATGATTTTTTTTTACCTAACTCTCATACTTAGTGTTGTTCCTCCCTTCAGTCCAATAGAATTAACAGACTGGTGGGCAGTCCTGTACAGAGCCAGGCTGACTCAGACTTCATTAGCTACTGTCAAAACTTCTCACTAGGGTCACATGTAGTAAATACTGGGCTGGAGTTTTCTGCCAGCCAGGAATGGATTCTATGTCTTTTCCTGAAAAAGTCTGTGCCGACTAGGACTGATATGGATGTTTCCGAGAAAACTTTGGCTGCAGGCTAGAATTCCTCTGTATTTATGGGGCATGAGAAAAATCAAATAACAAGTGCAAATAAACTGTACAGTTGGCATTGAAAGCCGAGGCAGTGATTTGAAAAGAGGCAAGCGAAGCATTTCCCCAGGCTTGTGAACATGTGGCCTTGTCTCTTCTTGCCAAAAGCTCAGTGGGATGGAGCATGGGGTGCTCTCGGGGCTGCCTGCTCACAATACATGAAGAAGTGGTGAACTTCCAGAGTTGGGAATTCATCATTTTACATCATTTAAAAACAATCACCATCCTGAAAACCCCCAGGAAACAGAGAGTTGACTTTACTGCCACTCTGCACCTGTACAAAATACAACTCAACTGTGTATCCAATGTCAAGGAGCCCATTTGTCACCTCTTTAAAGAGATTTGGGGGCCGGGTTGGAGGAGGGGAGAAGGGATCAATGTTCTTTTCTATGTGTTGGTATAGACTTCTAATTTTCTCAGCCTTGGGGAAGGTGCTCAGCAGGGGAACTTGTGGTATATTTTCCTTCTCTGTTTCCATCTGAAGATTTTCCTCTCACTTCATTTAAGTGGTTCAGGGAACTAAATTTCATGATTCTTGCTATCTAACAGTCAGCTAGTGCCAAGCTGCGGTGCCTTTAGTACTATGTGCTACCTTCCACTGGCTCTCCATCTCGGCATTGCCAATCCCCTACATTCAAAAATCATGAGAAAGGTCCCAAAATCATGAGATTGGCTTAAAATCATGACATTTTACAAAATAAGTTTTGGTTTCTACTTATTTGCCTTTTGGTTTTTGAGTTTGTAGAGCTCACTATTGAAGGCTTTTCTTTGTAACCAAGGGGGCTAGAAACCTTTCTAAAAAATGAATGTGAGAGCCTTACATGCTCAGGTAACATGCTCCAGGAGGTGGGGCTATAAGAACACCAAATACCATGAGACTTGAGATAAAATCACAAGAGCTATTAGCAACGCTACTAGTCTTTGCACTCTTCTGATTGGCTATAATGGATTCTCTAGAATCCGTTTCCTTTAGCAGCTGGGGGTAGAACAGGAAATGATTTTACCCCCCTCATGAACCAAAACAACTGCAGCTGCTCAAGAGCTCTAATCCAGTGCTTCCCAAATGTTTGACTAAGGTGACCGATCAGCTGCATTTGGCTTTTTTTTTTTTTTTTTTGTGACCCAACATTACATATATGCACCTTCCCCTGACACCACAGCCCTAATCCCGGCCCAGTGTGGAGGGGACGCCCAGGGGCGTGGTGTGGGGTTGGAGAGTGAGTCTGCCCCGCACTTACCCGTACTCACTCACTCATGACAGAGGAGAGGTGAAGCCAAATTTGAGTGTGTGGCATTGTGACCTGGCGCATGAGGGTGCAGCACCTCTAAGGTATGGTCCGGCCACCCCTCCTGGAGTGACAGCTGGGCCAACCCTGAGTGGTGGTGCAGCCCTATGTGCCAGGTCCCAGTGCCTGGAACAGGGAGCTAGGTCCAGCCCCATGGGACAGGAGTCACTGCTGAGTAGTGGGCTCACTCGCCAACCCTCCATACCCTCTCCGGGGCCTCCTCTCAGCACTGGGGCAGGAGAAGTGTATGTTTGCCTAGACCAGAGGCCAGTGATGGGTTAATCACCGTACATGACGACCCATCTAGACCCTTTCCGCAACCCACTTGTAGGTCAGGACCCATGGTTTGGGAAACACTGCTTTAATTTACCCCATCCCAAGTACCGCTCCCTGTTTCCCCCAAGCTAGGACACGTACCAACCTGGCACTCACTTGGAATGGAAGAAGGGTTTTAAAGACTCCTATTAACTTCAACTGGATTTGGATAAGGCCTTATAAGAACGGAAGTTAGCAGGACGCTGCCATCTATATCACCTTCAAGGAAACTCACTGCTAGCTTTATTTGCTATTTCCAACATGTATTTCAGATAGACTTTTTGTTCTATTTGCCCACTCCCAGATACAACATCTTCCCTTCTGCTCACAGCTACCACGGCACATAGTGATGAGTGGTCCCATCAATATAAGCACAGTAGTTGCCAGATAACCACAGACAAACAGGACCACAAGTAGAACTTACAGCCTGTAGCTGCAAACACACAGGGCACTAACTAGAACATGAGAATTGCAATTCCAAAAACTCAGGACAAGTTTGTAACCAATTAGTTGTATAAACAGGAAAAGTCCAGCCAGGAATGTGGATTTTTAAGTGACTTTAAAGAAGTAACTTGGACAAATGGTATCATGATCCTAATATCAAACCTAATCTTGGAAAAAACAGACAGGGTGACATAGTGGTAAAAAGACCTGCGCCCTGCCTACCTCTAGCCCTTCTACCTTTTTTATCACGGGTGCAGCTGCACAGGGGTCTGATTTTGGCTAGTGTGGATGCACCTCTCAGGTGTGTAATAACAGACTCCAGTCCCACTTAACAATTTGTTGTCAACGGATTTACAGACATCTCAGACTGGATCCTAGAGCTAGTGGAAAAATAGATCTTATTTTTGGGAAAAATTTTCAAATGAAATGAAAATGTATAATTTCCATTTGCATTTTTTCACTGATTAGTTTCGAGTTGATGAAAATCAACAGCCCTCCCCCCCCCCCCCAGTCAGTTTTCTATTTTCACATCCCTACAAAAAAATTAAGCAAAATTGGAAATTTTCTCATTGAAATTTCTGTTTAATGAAGCCATGTTTTGTAAATAAACAAACACACACATAAATGGTTTTGACCCACTGTACTGTCTGTTTCTTTACCAGCTGAAGAATTACTAAAAGCATATCCAGGGCTGCCAAATAGTTACCTAGGACTTTTCCAGTAGTGACATTTTATATAGATTCAAACATTTTACTGGGTTTAAAATATCAAATGGGTTACATCAATATTCATTGTCTAATTCTTTGGATATAAATTTAAAAGCAGCCAAGTTATTTCTCTTATAAAAAACTGGTAACTTTGCTGCTCATGATGCGGGACAGAGAATATCAGTTGTAGCATGGGAAAATCGTTTATAGATCGCCAATACATCTTTGTCTCATCTGCCACACTCCCTCATGTTCTGGGCTTGACCTTTTTGGAACAGAAATTACTTCTTGTATTTAGTTGAATAGCGGTTTTGTGATATGGAGAAATGAAAGTGAAGATGAAAGCAGTAAAATTACTTTCATTAGTGACCTAAACTAGGAATTGAACTTAGGTCTCCTGAAGCCATGTGTTTTTCTGTTAGTAGTCAGTATTGGTCTAGTATATTATGCATGGAATTGAAATCCAGCAACTCCTAAATTCTAATTCCACAGCACAGAAACACAAAGTCCCTGTTGACTTAGCCCTGAAGTTTCAGTGGATCTCAGAGGATCCATGCAGTCTGGGGCCCTGTCTGGCTACTTCTTCCATGGGTTCAAACCACAGTGGAAGAATTTGGAGGAAACTCCTCAACGGGAACTTTGCAGAGCTTTCCTCTGGGAGAAGAGGGGCAAGCCCTCTACCAGCACCCTTTATAAATTCTTAGATTTCAAGCTCTCCCAGCCATTTCTAACTATCTGTTTATAATTTTGTTTTTAAACTCCAGGGGAACATATGATGCTATCACAGTGATCTTATAGGTGATTTCAACTGTACTGTACATTAGGTACATTCCACTCTTCACACTCAGTGAATAAGGCTCTGGTGAGTTCTGTATTTCTGTTTCCAGAGTCTGGTGGGTCATCACTTCTTCTGCACAAAGTTCTACAGTAGCAAAGTAAATTGCTGATTAATTAAATGTTTATTTCCACTAGTTGTGTGTCACTGTCAATTTCTTTTGACAGCCTGGATGTCCTCTGAAATTCTGCGTGACAGATCCTTTTTACATTTTTAATATTTCTGTTCTATAAATAGTACATCAAAGAGCCGAGTTCCAGGCAGAGCATTAATCTTCACTAGTTAGAGAATGACTTGTCACAAAACACTCCTGTCCATGCAAATCATGCACTGTGACATCATCCCTTAACTCACAAAGATAAATGACATGCAGGGCCCAATTTCCAAATGTGGGAACCTTACTGAAATGTTGAAATCTTGTGTTTGGATGTTTAAATTGGCACTTGGACGAAAAGTGTCCATTTGTTCCAGTTTAAGATTCCATATAAAGCATATAAATCTCCTATCTGTGCCCATGTTTGGAATTAGCTTAGAGTATTAAAAACCAAGCTACAGCTGTGAACTTTAATTGCAGATGGGTCTGAGCCACAACATTTAGATTAGGATCCAGATCTCAACATTCCCAAAGTACAAAGGCATTCAGAGCTAGGTTTTTAGTTCGGGAGTTCCATTTTGAGGGAAATTCCATGATTTTGGCATTTGTTTTCATTCTGAATCAGAATGAAAACAAAAAATCTAGGAATTTCCCATTAAATGAAATTGTAGGAAAAAAATCATTTTGGGTCAATTGAAATGTTTCCTTCTGATTTTGACTTTTAATTATATCACATTACCTTGTATGATAAATTTTGAAATGAAAAGTAGTTCCATTTTGATTTTGTCTAAACACTTTGTTTCAGTTTTCTTTTTTTAAATTAAATTATGTCCAAATCAACATATTCCCATGGAAAATTTGTATTTCAATTAATAACATTTCGATGACATGTTCCATCAGAATGTTTTTGACCAGCACTACATAGTAATATGACATATACAGTACCTATTTTTGGACAGTTATCAATAGGAAAAGGCTCAGATGATATATTCTAGTATCCCAGACCATATTTAGGCTCCTAAATAAGTGACATGGTTTTCAAAAGTACTGAGCACGCATCAGTTCCTGTTGACTTCTCAGTAAGGTCAATAAGAATTGCTAGGTGCTCAGCACTTTTGAAAATCATGTCACCTATTTAGGAGCCTAAATACGGATATAACAGCCTAAAGTCAGACACTTATCTTTGAAAACGTTGGCCCCAGTTCTCAGAGATGTGGAGAACAAGAGCAGGTGAATATGATACAAAATGGTTCTTAAAAGTTAGCTGTGATTCATTAGTGGGGAGTGTTGCCCTAAAACTCGTACAGGTAGTTCTCTATTTAATGGATAGTCTTCTCAAATTATCAACACACCCGCAGCTCCAGTCATGAACAAGATGCAGCCAGCAAAGGGATAAGTCATAAACTGCTTCTGAACAGAGACCCTGTGTGGCTCACCCAGCATCTCAGTAATGTATAACCAACCTAAATGGATTCATGTTTTCTCTTCTCAGTCATGATAGGTGTATTAATAATACACTCATACATATACAATTAAAGCTGGTCAGAACATTTTCAACAAAATGAGTTTTCATTTTCAGAAAATGGTGTTTTGTAGAAACTAACATGTCACAGAAATGTATTGATTTTGATAGAAAGGTTTCTGAGATCCAGAGTGGACTGTCTTGTCAATTCCCAGAGAGAGAGAAAGACTTAAATCAAAAGCCTGACATGTTTGATCCAAAATGGGCGTTTCGACACAGCTCTGTTTCACAGACATTGTCAAATGGTTTTCTTTTTGTTCCAATGGAATAGAAACATATTTCAAAACTTCAGAAGTTTTTATTAAATGGATTTGTCGTTGCCAAACCAGATCTATATGGAATGTTTCAAAGTTGCTGTCTTCTCTAAGATCATCTCTTTGGACAAAAATTACCAGCAGGCCAAGGAGCTGGCTTTTTGGGAGAGCAGGACCTGTCTCCATTTTTCATCTGCCACTTGAGTTTTCTGTTGGGTTTGTGAGCATTACAGCCTTCATGTGGGAACATAGTCACCTCTTAATTCATCATTGCGGCTTTTTGCCAAAGGATCACTCTTGAAGGTTATTATGAAGTTTTCTCTGCCTGCTTTCAATCAAGAGACAAGTGGTATAAAGTTTAAGGTTGTGGACTAATTACCTGCCTTCAATCCAGCACTAGGCATCTCTTTCTCATTGTACCTCACGGATTAGCTTCCTCCCACCCTACTTTTCGGACGTCCTGAGGTTTGGGTTTCATCACTGTTACTGATGCTTTTTCCCCCATTTACTTTACAGAAATTAAAGTTCAACTTGCCGAGACATCGAGAAGTTCGAGATACCCACCAGAGGTGCAACTGCCCAGCAGGTAGGGATCTCAGAGGCCTTGGTACCTTAGAATGACTAATGAGCTCTTATATATTCCATCTCACCTTGAAAGCTTTCCTAATGTACTGCGGTATTGGGTTATAATTATACATATAACATAATAAATCTGCATATGGAATGTATAAATACATACATATAGGTTTGGTTACTTATTCATTACATAAATAATAAATCTCTATATGACGGAAACTCATGAGAACACCAATATTCACACACCCAATGTGAGCAATAAAATAGACAACCAAGTGTGTTCTTATGTTGTCTGTCTGCCTACCTCTGATGCAGTGACTTTTAAGACTCATGGAATTATACAAATAGCTGAGGCAGCTTGTAAAATTACATCCCTTGACGTATTGAAATAAGTCTATATTTTATGGCATTGTTCAGTCATGCTTGTTTCCGATTCCAAAGGATCATGGAAACACTTCCTCTGATGTAGTTTTAATACAATAGGTGAAAAAAAATTATGGAAAACCCATTCATGAGCTGCGTTTTATTCCATCATCATGAGTCATGCAGTCTTCTTTGTCATCTTATAATAAAGTATACTAAGTACAGAGGAAATAGAGAGGTGGGGTTGTTTTATTTTTAAAGAACAATAGCACTGGTCTGTGATGGGAATGGACCAAAACCCAGAGTCCAAACACTCCTGAACTTTGGAAGATTGTTACAGACAAGATTGTTTCCACAATGGTACAACAGGTTCAATTTATGTTTAGTTTAAAAGACAATGCAAATTAAATGTAAATTAGACGGTCTGGTCATTATCTCTCTTTATCTACACTGTATAGGAGAGATGGGTGAAGCAGTTCAAATCAAATAAGAATCCCTCAGCCTAAATCTCTTTCCAAAACTCAAATCAAAAATTTGTTGAACCATTGCTGAGTTTCAAAAAAGTTCCACTAATTTTCCTGTCATTAGCCTACAACTTCATGCACTGCTCCACACCCACGTTATTGCCAGGACTTGACAGATAAGAGCTGAAAGACCACAAGAAACAATTTTCTGGAGCAGCCAAAAGCAGGGACCTTGGAATTTGAGTACAGGTAGAAAAAAACAGATTAATACATTATTAGGCCAGAATGGATCATTATGATCAACTACTCTGACCTCCTGTATAACACATGTCATAGAATGTCACCGAAGAATTCCTGCCTCAAGCCCATGAGATCAGCTGAAGGTAGCTAAGACCCTTGTGAAGTGGTGACAGCAACAGTGGCAGACTTGTCATAGGATTTGGGTGGCTACTCATTCCATGCAGTTCTCAGTGTCTTCTGAAAAGATAGCCTTGATTCCAACGAGAGATGAATATTTCTCTCGACCTTAATTGACAATGGGGATGATGCTTTCTCATTGCGTGTTGCACCGCTCTGTCATAAGTAAATATTCCAAAGGCACAGATGCTCTTTGCAAAATTCCCTTCAGTCAGCCTCCTCATTCAATAGGTGAAATTTAGTCATGTTTCAAAATAGGTGTCATGGCTGGGGCTGAAGCCTTGGTTGACTCCAACCTGTGCACATGTGCTGCTTCACTGTGGTCCATAATCCAGGTGGAGACCTTGGAAATCATTTCACCTTTGACATTTTTTCTGATGCCTGAGATGTCTGAGGGCTAGACACAATCTGGAGTCCAAGACAGTGTGACCCTTATGGGGAGTCTGAGGCTATCACAAGCATGGAAGAGAATCAATATGTTGCAAGCACTCGGTATAAGCCCCTTCCTCCCTAGCCAGCCCATTCCAAGGCCTGTAAACAAGCACACATAATCTCCCTTGCTGAAAATAAATGTTTATCAAAAGTGACATTTGAGTATAACCACAATTCCAAGTCCAACTTGTTGCATGGTACAGAAGGGAAAAGGAAATCAAATCCATTTGCTGAACTTCTCAGTACAGGATATAAAGGTCCTGGACAGTCAGAGAAGGGTCACACATACAGTAGGAGGGGTCCACAGCTCTAGGGCACAAGAGGTTTGTTTGTGAACTTAAACAATTTGAAGGCGGAGAGTAGGGAAACAGAGAGGATGTATAAGTGTGTAACTGTGTCTCATTTATCTGGGTATTCATGATAAGAACAAGAAGAATAGCCCGGTCAGGAAAACAACAGGGTTTTTTTGGTCTTATATATAGAAAACAATAAGGAAATATATGTTTCCTAAAACTGGGAAGTTGATACTTCAAATCATTCATGCTTTGTTAGGGTGTGACCACTTATGAGTGGAGTGTCATTGCTGGGTCACTGTGTTTTTAAAGATTGTAGGCCATAATAGCAAGTCTCTTAGTGCTCAAGGCATCTGCATTCAGGTTAACAGCACCAGCCTTGGTTAGTTGGATGAGATAAATATCCCGTGAACCCTTTCATGTTCCTGTAATCTGCCAGGCTTCTCTGGTACCAGACTGCCTGAAACAGGTTTAATGTATGTCCTAAGATAGACCCAAGTATCCACAAAACATATGGTAGCTGTTGGGCTCTTCCCACTACAAACCTTAACAATTAGGGATGAACAAACCTTGGGAACTATTTCCGGGTTTACAAAACTACCTCAGGTATTTGAATTATTTTTTCCTGTAATTTAAACCAATGATTTTTCAAAGGAGATATGATGTTTAAAAATGGATGGGCGGGTAAACATTGAATGCTCCAGGTGGACTTTGAAGAAAACCCCACATATTACCACAACTGGTGTTTACATGAAAATAGAATGAAAACAATATCTGTGCAAGTAGCAGACTAGTTCGGCTGGCAGCTGAGCAACAGATTGCCTCATGTATAGTCTACGAATTGTGGTAATGATGATGACACAGACTAATTTGAATTATGGTAGAGTTTACAATGTGCCTGACACTTTCTAAGCGTATATTAAGACTAAGTTCCTACCACAAAGAGCTCAGAGTATAGGCTTTTTAAGGAACCACAACTCAGTACCTAAAGGAAAAATGAAGAATTTACTGACCAGCCCAGACGAGCAAAGATTGCGGTCCTAAACATGGGTGATGTGACACTCAAGAATAGACAAACACTCAACAAACTATCCATGCCCCATCATACTGACACATATCAGGCTGTCAAAATAACAAGGACTATTAAACACTCAAGAGAGCCACACAAGGTCACCTGCCATATCTCTCTCCTGAAGAAGCTATAGAGATCTCTTATCCTAACTTCCTTCTGAAAAAGTGAGGAATACCCTCACAATCAGGGCTACATCTACCCTAACCCAACCTCAGCTGAGATGAGTTGTTCTCTTCCTGACGATAACATCGCAGAATATTCTCAACAAACTAAAGTCCAAGGATTCGTTTAGTGACTACATCCTACCAGCAGGTGCCCATGTTCATTTCTGGGAAGTGGAAGTGACACCATGTCTTGAGAAAGCCCCCTTCAGATTTCTGAGCAGGATTTTGGAACATCTAAAGAACAGACCATAGTCAAAGATCCACCCCACGTTTTGATCTGAGGCCATTGCTTGCTGGGCAAGACTTTGGAGCTTCATTAGGACTGTGCACATGCAGAGCAGAGATGTTAAATAAAGTTCATGGTTATTAGAAGAGAGCCACAACCAGAACCTCAAATCCAAACTCATTTGAATTTGGATTGCCCATGGATTTGATCCCTAAGTATGAACCTGACTACAGTGTGGTCAGATACAAAACTGGCGGGAGCTTATTTTCCAGCAGTGATTTGGATGTGCCTGAAATCTCTTGCGGACTGCTTGAGATGACAGAAATCTCTCAAGGACAGCTGATTTCCTCAGATTCCTGCCATTTGGTTCCACACTGTCATGAGAACAGCTTGTTAGATTGCAGTATCACTGAATGCAAATGTAAACCCTCCTAATCTAACCTCAGCATGATCCAGATTTGAAACTTGTCTCCTTAGACCATCTCTTATAGCTATCTACTGTACCTCAATCCTGAATCTCAGTGTTTGGATTCAAGGAGCTCTTAGTGACAGAAACACAGCCAAGAACACCCCCCCAAAAGCAGGTTGGCACAAGTGGCTGTCCTGTATATCTCACATACGTCATTTATTTTTATCATTTTTATTATAATTTTTTTATCTTCTTCTCTTTTGCTCCTATTTTCACTATTCCTTTGTATTTGTTTTATGCTCTCCTGGCTCTCTGCTTCAGTTTTCAACATAATTTTTATTGGATATTTTCTTTGCTCATTTTCTTACAAGATTTGTCTTCAAGAAGAATCCCAGTTCAAAATATTGTAGTTTATCAAACTTTTGAGAACATGAATGGGTTCAAAATAAGGCAAGTTGAGTTTTCCATCATTCTAAGTACCAGGTTATTATTATCTGTATTGCTCTAAATCGGGATAAGGATCTCATTGTGCTAGGCACTGTACATGCATATACTGAAAAGCTGGTCCCTGCCTGTCAGTCTATCAGTAGCTAAAAGATCAGGCTGCCTCATGGATGTAATATGTAAAGTCAGGTGTATAAAAAAGCTGAAAAAGTCTGAAAATGTAAAAATTTGATGGCAACAGACCATAAATCGCAGTGATGACTGAACCTGGTAATATTCTGAACAAAAAGAGCTCTCAACCATGCTTGTAGCTGTTTCCATTGCTCCACACTGATTCAACAGACATCCTAGGTTTCAGTGTGATGTTTGGGGTTATTGTGTGTGCTGGCTGTGTTGTTGTGTGGGTGGTTTTGAAGAACTGCAGTTGGGACAAGTAATCACGATCTGTGCAGTCTCCCTCATGCAACCAATGAAATGGTTGCATGTAAATTAGCTGGAGAGTAAGGGTGATGATTAGTTGAGTTACCCTTGATATCAAAGGACTCTTGGCATAGACATGTAAGATACATGCCTTCCTTTGTCACAGCTGCAGTTTGTAAAGTCAAAATGGCTGAGAAGTTAAAAATTGGGCAATAAGAGACCACAAAACCTAATGATGATTCAGCCTGGTGATAGTCTGAACAAAAGAGCTTTGAACCACACTAGTAGCTGCTTCCATTGCTTCACACTGACTCTTCAGACACTTTAGCTTCAGAATGACATTCCTGGAATCTTGTTATATAGCTGACAGGAGACAACAGGTGGCTACAAGACAGAGATAGCGAGGAAGGGGAAACAAGGTAAGAGTGAGACAATTGTTATAAGCAGCAATCACAACTAGTGAGGAGGTAGGGTTGGTTTTGTTTGTTTGTGGGGATATTGAATTTGAAAGCTGATGGACCAGTTAGTAATGGTGGAAAGCCTAGGACTGTGACCTGACTTTAGGAAGAACTCTATAGTAATAGAGAGTACTCACACTTCTGACTCCAGAGGAGGGTTGCATAATCTGTGTCCGACTGCAGCAACCTGACACCACCCTGCTGTAAGTTACATGAGCCAGGCGTTGGCACAGCTTGATAAAATGATTTCACCATCTGTCAAACGAAAGAGCTCCTGTGAGAAATGTCTTCTGGACCCTTTGAGTCCTGGAAATTCTCTAACGTAATTTCTTCCTCAGTTCTCATGAAAGTCCTTGCACAGCCATAGCCCCTCAGGAAGACTACAAGAAAGAAAGAAAATGTGCCTCCTTCTTTCAGATTTCACACTTACTGACAGGGGCCACCAGAGCTCTGAATTGCTGTTAATATTTGTCTTCTTGCGTTGTAGTCAGTGATGGCAAAAATAGACAGGGGGTTCTGCCTCTATCCAAACTCACAGCACACTGAGCCAGTGGGGACAGTAGGATTTAGTCCAGAGGCTCCACTTTCCAGGAAGGAATCAGGATGAGACCCCTGTAAAGCCTTCAGGAAAGTGGTATGGCAGGTGACATACTGGGCCTTTCTTCACTCTCCTTCCCCTACTATAGCGACTCCTCTCCTCTAGGCCCATATCTCTTGGCATGGCTGCAGCTAGGATCCTCTTAACTTAAGGATGATAGAAAGGAATCTCACTGGACTTATCCAGGCCACAGGCTGCAGTCCAGACTATGTCACCCAGCACTGGTACAAGCCAACTGGCAGAAAGCAACAGGATTTCCCATTTCCCGCCATCTCCCCACCCCTGCTCTTTTTCCTTGCCTGACAGTTAGCAGGAAAGAGGAGGGAATATCAGGTTTTTCTAAGTACAGAACTTTGCATTTCTCCATACTGCATGACTATGCAGGGGAGCAAGAGGGAGGAAAACGCTCCCTGCTTAATCACATTAGCTCTCCCCTCATCATGGCTCCAGGCACAAAGGGGAGGAGAGCAGAGGCTGAAGACCTGGTACTACCCTTCCCCAAGCTGAAGGACCAGTTGATGATTGATCTTTGGCTCTACCCCCATAACATGGTGGCCAGCAGTGCTGAGCCAGCATGAAGGGGAAAGGAAAGCTGCACCCAGTAATGGGTTGCAGTATATACTTCCCCCAGGAACTCTTTACTAAAGGGAAGCTGTAGCAATATGGGGAATTTGTCTTTGAACAGCTTGTGAATTCTATTTGGTACTGGGGACTTTCTATGTGCTTCTATGTTAGACTGCAAACTGCATTTTGAACATGGGGCTTGCTTGCCTTCTCTGAGGTGTTTTGCCTCCATATTGAGCTAAAACCCACAAGAGAAATTCTTTCATCTGGTACAGGGCTAACATTGGAAGGTCATTAAATATTGATGACCATCCATTCAAATGGAGCAAGCCTTGGACAAAGAGATGACTACTGTCCGAGGCAAATCAATTTTTCAAGTCTGAATTCCTGTAGGACGGGGGGAAGAGATACCTAAGCAACAGATCACCTAGTGGGGGATTTTGATCTAATAATGCTGATCAGGGGTCACCTGACAAAGGGGACTGGAGATTATAAAAGAGAGGGTGTCTCATTGCCACTTTAGAGACAGTGAGAGGAAGGAGGAAAAGCAAA
Organism: Lepidochelys kempii; assembly: GCF_965140285.1. Taxonomy (NCBI): domain Eukaryota; kingdom Metazoa; phylum Chordata; order Testudines; family Cheloniidae; genus Lepidochelys; species Lepidochelys kempii. Next base: position 82,601,555 of record NC_136386.1, read on the forward strand.
AAGTTGTCTGAAGGAGTGAGAGGACATTGAATGTTCTGGAAAAGTGTCCATGTGTGGGAGGGAAAGGGAGAGAAGAAGGAACCTGGATTCCCTGAAAGGCTCTGCCCTAAACCCAAAGAATGTTCAAGAGGGGGAAGGAAACTGAGGCAGGGAAATGCATGTTTTGTCTGGATCTGTATATCTCTTGTGCTGTCTGACATAAAGAGTAATTCATTGTGGAATCTTTGTGTATTATGTTCTTCAACTATCATGCATCCCTTAAGGGGTAAACTGTAAACCAGAGTGCCCCTCACGGCATAAGAAATTTTGTTGTCATTGGGGGACAGCACTGGTCCTGGGGGTCTTGGGCAGCTGAGCCTCAAGGTCCCCCTTCCGTGAAGAGGTAGCAGACAGACTTTCTGTGGCTAGGAAGTGTGCCAGAAAGGCAAGAGCTTACTGAGACTCATTGAAACTTAGAGCACATGGGTCCAGCAGTTTGGTGAGAGTCCAGCAGAGGACTTTTTATCAGGGCTGTGACAGGACAGAACGTTTCCTGGATCTCCTTGGTCGCTCTGGTGGAAATCAGACCCTGACACCCTTGTAAGAGGTGCAGTAGGTAGAAGCTCCCTTGCAGGAGCAAGATGTGGTGGAGAGTGGTGAGGACAAGCTATGGCTCCACCTACCACCTGCTCCTCTCCCCCCATTTTCTGGCAAGGTGCTTTATGGGTGTGTGGTGTGTGTGTGAGGGAAGAAGCAACTCAATAGCAGCCCCAGTACTTGCTCAAACACAGGGGCTACAATTCTGGTTGGCTCTTTTGTGTTCCAAACAAAGGGAGATTCTTTACTCCTTCCCCCATGTACACTGTGTGGCTGTCTAAGCTGAGACCACCATTTCCCCCTCCCTTTTTACTTCAGCAAAATTCCCAGCGATGTCCGTGGAATTCTGCCCCCTACTTGTATCAGTTGTACCCTTATGCCAACCGATGGGGCAGCCCAGCTCTTCCCTGGCCCTCCCAAAGGGCTTGGACTAAATGCCACAATCTAGCTCAGTGAAAGGACTTTAGTATTTGGAAGTCAGAAGGGAAAGTGGGGTCTGGGGGGGGAGGGGGGGAGAAGCAGCAGAAGACGTGGGATTCTGCAAGACTCTTTCTCATTGCCCTTAATAATGCCATAACACACTGATCTAAGTTACAGCCAAAGAAAAATACATTTTGGAGGTCAGCCTCCTTCTCCACAGAACCCTATACACCTGTCACGATGGCAGGGAAGCGAGAGGAATCTAGTCCTACTCCTTTTACACAAGATAAGTGTTTCAGCGGTGTAATGCCAAGTCAGCACAGAGACCCTTCACTCCATTCTTTTCTATCCACTGGCTCACGTCACATGATTCAGGCCTGACACAAAGCGCTCACTCCTTCCATGTGTGCTGGGAATCATGCCAGTGTCAGCAGCTCCTAGAGCTTTACTCAGTGGATCTATATTGGAGTCAGTCTCCATCCCTCCCCTCACCTGCCAGGACCCTTTGAAATGTTTGCAGGGGTTTATTTGTTGTTGTTGTTTTTAACTCTGTCCTTTTTTGTCCTGTTGGGAGAGCTGGTGCAGGCACAGCGTGACAGATACTAGTGCCCCTGAGCGGCCTGTGAGATTAAAGGCCTGGAAGCCAGCTGAACTCTTGGGTTTGGCTTGCCAGGCATGGGGGTGTAGAGAAGTTTTGAGATTCTTGGAGGTGGGGGAGATGAAAAGGAGTGGTCTGACTATTTAAATGCAGGGGCTCTGTTGAGAGGAAGTGTGATTTGTCAGTTTGTCTGGCTCAGGGCCGCTGAGAAGTGCTAGCAGGGTCTGTAACTAGATATGCCATCCCCTACAGTTCCTACAGCCATACCTGCCTCTCACAGACACAGTTCTCTGGGCTCAGCCGGGCACAGAGGGAGAGAGGAGAGGTCCTGCATCAATGGCAGAGGGCTGGGTGTGTTTGTGGGTCTGCAGGCCTGTGCTCTTAACTGTGTGTAATATATACTAGTATAGATTCGTGACTGATTGGGATTCGGACCCCTATGTTCCACCACACTCTCTGAGATCAAAGGGAATGGGGTCTTTGGTCCTGAACGCTTGCGGGCACAGAAGCTGTACCCTTGCAAAGCAGCAATGTGTAATGCTATACTGAGAAGGGCTACAGATTTAGCTTTCAGACGGGTCTGAGGATTATTTGACAATATTTTCAACACATCACAATAATTAAGTTTTAATTGATAATGTGATTACATCTTGCCACCTTTCATCTGTTGTATTTGTATAATTTGCTGGTTTTAACATTGCTGTTTGTGAGGCACTTAGACTACTATGGCTGTTTTCATCTTCAGAGGACAATACAAATGTTAACTAATCAAATCACACAGCACTCCTGTGCAGTAGGGAAGTAGAGTGAGGCGGGAAACAGTTTTCCCATCCCACAAGAATTTTCAAGATTTAAAAAAAAATTCCTAACCCAAATTGGGACAAAAAATTTAAATCTTGAATGTTTGCAATTAAAAAATCTTGAATCAGGTCAATTCAAATGTTTCAACTCTGATTTCAAGCTGTTTATTTTTACATTTTTTTACTATAAATTATCAAATATTGAAATGAAAAGGTATTTCAAACTGAGAAATGAAACTTCCATGTAATCAATCTTGAAACTTTTTTCAATTTTTTTTTCAAACTGTGAACTTTGTCAAAAAACCCTTTCTCCCAAAAAGTTTTGGTTTTGACAATTGGCCTTTTCTGATGAAAAAAATGTTTCATCAAAAAATTCCCAATCAGCTCTGTGTGTAAGTACTTACGGATGGGGAAACTGTGCCTCAGAGGGGTTAAATGACTTTCTAGGATCAATCAGTGAATTACGGCCTCGCCCAGTTTAGAACTCAGCAGTTCCTGGTCAGACCAGTAGACACCACGGGCTTTTCTGCTAATGTCATTCCTGGAAAGTGCCACACTTTAAAAAATGACTTAGCAGCATCAGACAAGCTGATTAGCTAGCAGGAGCACCTTGTGGGTGTAACACATCTGGAACGTTATAGCATAGTAATTGTTTAAATAATTTTTCCTTACTTTACTATATAATAACTCTGCTTGGGAATGATATGATTCACTCAAATTTAAATCTGTTCTCTTATCAACATTTTTTGCCCTCCATTTTATCCACACACTCTGGTCTGAAGGGTTTCTCATGCACAAACTGGGCTGCTGGCCGTATTATAAATAGGTTGAGCGTTGTTTGGTTTAGAAATACTGTTGAATCATTTGTGTTGAAAATATAAACACGCAATGAATTCCATGGACTCTGCAAATGAATAGATGTGAGTGAACAATTTACAAAGAGCTATTTATTTAGTAATTTAACCCCTTTTCTGTTAGTGAATTAACAGACTGCAGCTTAGTCAATATTCAGAACTGTTTGATGAGTAAATGAACAAATTTCAGCCTATTGCTTCTTGTGACTATTCCTTCAAGAATTCAATATCCAGAATTCAATACTTAAACTGTTTGATTGGTCAGCCAAATCGTGTTATTGTTTCTGTTTCTGAGTGGTTGGTCAAACCTTTGTAAATGTCTTCAACTCAAATCAAATATATATTGAAGTCAATGGGACTCTCTTTCTGTTGACTTCAGTGGGCTTTAGATCAGGCCCCAAAAATAATTTTGTTTCACCATAAAATAAATGAGCTTTCATAATTAAGAAATCTCAGGTCAAAACTTGCTTTCCACTGATTCTTTAAACTTTTCCCATCTCATGAATATTTGTGAAAAGTGAGTTAACAGGCTGCAAAAAGAAAAGGAGTACTTGTGGCACCTTAGAGACTAACAAGTACTCCTTTTCTTTTTGCGGATACAGACTAACACGGCTGCTACTCTGAAACTTAACAGGCGCAAAACAGTCAAAGTGAAATTCTACTTTGAAGTTGCGAACATGCTGGTAAATGTTTTCTCCACTATTTGCCTGGCTCCGATTATGAAGAAATGAAGGCAAGTCCAATTCTGAACCTCCTGCTTTTACATTAGAATTAAATCAGTTAAATATTATGAGCACACAAAGGTGAGATTCAAAACGCTGGATCTGAAAACTTCTAGGCGTTGGGGATATTTGTGTTTATTTATCTAAGGTAGTTGTATGCTCATAATCTGAGCATTGCATTGTGCATTTCCTTTTAGCCATTTTAGTATTTGTATTTTAATTAAATTAAGCTACCCTCCATTTCTTATATTATCGGAGGCAGTAAATAGGAGGACTTGATCAGCTTTCTTTATTTTAAACCTTTTATTTTAAAACATCTAGATTACGGATGGGATTTTCAAAACCACTGAGTGTTGGCCTAATTCTGATCTCATTGAATTCTATGGGAGTTTTACCCCTGAATTAAGTGGGAACAAAGTTAGGCCAATGCTGTGTGATTTTGAAAATCCCACTATGTATCTCCTTTGACTCTTCTCTAATTCTTCTCATCACTTATTGTCTAGAAATGTTTCTCTGCCCACAGTCAGATCTCTAATAATTTCTAATTTAATAAGGAGGAATAAGATTAAGATAGTGGTTTAGTACATGTGAAGTCATTTCAGTGAGTCTAAACAACGTGATTAGCAAAACATGGATATAATCTATTTTACTGTGTAGAACGTATGTTAGGCAGTGATCTGGGGAAGCATATTTGTATGAGCTTTGTGCCATGTATGTGGAATTCCCCCTGATCTGCAGCAGCTGGAAGAAGCCTCTGTGCCTGAACTCCTGGGGCCGATTCCTCAGCTGGTGTTAATCAGGGGTGCTCCACTGAAGTATGGTTTGTAGTGCCCAGCAGAGTTATGAATTTAAGTTCCCACAGGACTGGTTTACACTAGGAAATTAGGTCTGTAAAACTATATTGCTCAGGGGTGTGAAAAATCCACACCTCTGAACAAAGCAGTTAAAATGACCTAATCCCCACTGTAGGGATAGTGCTAGGTTGATGGAAGAATTCTCCCATCAATCTAGCTACCACCTTTCGGGGAGGTAGATTAGCTAGACCGATGGGAGAACCCCTCCCATCAGCATAGGCAGTGTATTCACTGAAGTGCTAGAACAGAGCAGCTGCAGTGGTGAAGCTGCGTCTCTGCAGCATTTTAAGTATTGACAAGCCCCCACTCATCTTTTGAAGATGTCGTGCAGGTTTCCTTTGAGGACCAGGACTGAGAGGTCAGATATGGCATGACCGCTTTGTGAACATGTTCATTCCTGGGTGACGGGTTTTTGTCTTTGATCATTTTTCTGTGTGCATTCATTCAAGAGCATAGCAATTGTCTGGTTTCACCCACAGAGTTGTTGTTGGGACATTTGATACATTGGAAGAGGTACACCACATGTTGTAACAGGCATGTGTAGGATTTATGGAACTTGAAAGCTGCGTGGTGGCAGAACTGATCATCATAGCAATGAAAATGGTTTTGCTTCTGTTGTTCTGGCAGGATCTGGTGCCGCTTTGAATTAATGCATCTTGCTCTGTGGCAGCTTGCTTCTGATGATGATCTTGGTGAGATCGGGGAGTTGGTTTAGGGCTAGAAGAAGGGGTGGGAAAGATTTCTTTCAGAATATGGTCTCCATTGAATATGGGTTGTAATTGTTTGATGATACCCTGTATGGATTCTAGCATGGGTTGGTAGATGACAACTACAGATGTGACACTGGTAGGGTTTTTTCTGTACTGAAGCAGGTTCTCCTGTGATATTTCAGTACCCCAATCCATGAGGCCATCTACTTCTCTGTGTTATTTAGTGAAGGTAGTTTTAAGTGTATTAAAGTGTGTATCCCAAAATTTCTCTTCTGAACATATTCTGTGGTATCTGAGTGTCTGGCTGTAAATAACAGATTTCTTGGTGTGTCTGGGGTGATTACTAGATTTGTAGAGGTAAGTGTGGCAATCTGTGGGTTTCTTGTATATAGTTGTCTCTAGGGTTCCATTACTGAAGCTGACCATGGTGTCCAGGAAGCTGATGATAGTGCGGGAGTGTTCTAGATGGTGTTTGAGGGATGGGTGGTAGGTGTTGAAGTTGTGAAGGAAATCTATGAGGGAGTTTATGTCCTTTCTCCAGAAGATGAACATATCATTGGTTTTGTTATGGATTTTTCCAGAAATTCTTCTTTGAGGTGGCCCATGAAGAGGTTGGCCTATTAAGGAGCCATCCTAGTACCCATGGCTGTTCTCATGATTTGGACAAAGTGTTTGTTGTTAAATGTGAAGTTGTTTGGTGAGGATGAAATGGATGTATCTGGAATGTGTTTGGGGTGGATTTCTGAGCATTGTCCATTGTCTTGTAGATACTTGAGAAAGGCAGTAATGCCATCATGTTGAAGTATATTGGTGTATAAAAGGATGACATCCAAGGTGGCAAGCATGGTGTTCTGAGGGAAGTTGTTAATGTTGCAAAGTTTCTGGAGGAAGTCAGTTATTTCCTGGAGGAAATTTGCTCTTTGTGTGGTGAGTGGTTTGAGGTTGCTTTCTATAAGTCCTGATATTTCTTCATTAGGAAGGAATCTGTGGCCAGATAGGATGGGTCTGCCTGGACTACTTCGTTTGTGTATCTTGCGAAGCATGTAGAAGCTCCCTGGGATGGGTTAGTCTGGGATGAGGTTGTAGAGTTTCTCTTGCAGTTGTGTGGGGAACAATTTGATGATATCCTTAATTTCCTGTATGATTTGTGGTGTAGGGTTTTCTTTGAGTTCTTTATAATAGTTGGCATCAGCGAGTTATCAGCAGCCCTCCTTGATGTTCATCACAATTGAGGACTACAATGGCGCCTCCTCTGTCTGCTGGTTTGATCAGTATCTGGTGGTTGGATTTCAACAACTGTATAGCTATCCTCTCAGTGGCGGAGAGATTGTGGTGGATGTCATGTTTGTTAAGGATCTCAGTCATTTTTTTTCCTGAAGCAATCGATGTAATGATCCATTTTTTGGTTTTGTCCGCTCAAGGAAAATAGATACTCAGGTATCTCCTAAAGGGAAGTTTGAGATACATGGTGATGGCTGCAGCAGAAACATGCTGTGTGTGTGTATTTGTTGGGTTTGTTTACAGAGGTTTCTCAAGAGTATTTACATCAAGTGCATTCCTGTGCTTATAATGTATATGAGAGACATGTGCATCAATCAATGCCTTGACAAAGCAAAGCAAAAACATCCCAGTTGTACAGTCCTGGAGATTACATAGCTACTGAACAAAACCTCATCTCTTCTGCTGAGAAGACTCTACTGTGGGCAGAGGGGATGGGATGCAGCAAAGGGAAGAGAATGAAAATGAGGTTTGAAAGAAGTTGATGTCCCCAAGCAGGCTCAGTCAGCCAAGTGTACACATGCATGTGTATATATGGTCAGGCAGTATGCAGAGTTGTGAAGAGGAACATCCCTGGTGCTCCCCTACCTCTATCCTTATAAATATTGTCATTTATACGTGGCCAGGATGCATAATCTGCAGTGATGTAAAAACAAATAAAAACAGCGCCTTCTTCCTTAGAAATGACTGAAGCTGTCAGTGGAGTTTCCGGCTTTGTGGGAGGTGTTAAAGCCTTTCAGAAGATGGTTATTTATCCGTCTTTACTAACAGAGAGGAGATGGAGGTGGCAATGGAGGGAAGGAAATGCTAGTGAGAGAGAGAGCAGTTTTTCCCCTAGAGGAAAGGAGGCAGAGTGGGGAACTCTTAAGTAGTATGTCTCTTCCACTCCATCGTCGTGTGCTTGTGCCGCTCCAACCACTAACAGGAAAGACTGGGAGCCCAAGAAACTCATCAGCTGGACACCAGCTTTTCCCATTGCTTCCATTTCAAAGTCCCTTGCCTGGTGAATTTTCACTTCACAAGTAAAGGAGGAGGCAGGAGCTGAGCTCACCCAAGCCAAGGAGAGGGCCAGAGTGGAAGCTCTCTATAGCTCTTAGCAAAGGGGGTGGGGGGTAGGGTGTACTCCCTCTGACTTCCCGTACTTTAACCCTGCCTCACGGTCAGGATTGAGGCAGGTTTGTGGGAAGGCTGAGCTACTGCTGCCCACTCAGTACCTGTTGTTGACAGACAAAGGATTTTGAAATCCAGGGCTCTCAGTCTGGCACCTTTCACCAGCCTGAAACTGCTCCCCACCTCTCGAATGTACTGAAAAGAAGTCGGGTGCTTCACTCCTCATGGGGATTGCGAGCTTTTCTCTTTTAGACATTTTGTTTCTGGATGGAGTTAGATTCCATTTCAGTTGCTCTGATCAGTCTCTGCCTTATCTCTTAACCCAGCCCTTGAGACCGAGAAGCCGGAGAATCTGCTGTGCCTGGTATCTAATGGGTGTCCTTAATGCACTGATCAACAGGAAGAGCAGTGACGTTGTCTTCTTCCTCCAGGATCACTTTTCAGCTCAGCTGCCAGGCCATATCCTTAACTGGGGTCTGTACGTTTGGTGGGGGGAGGAGGGAGAGAGAAAATGGTGCACTGCGTGCTGGGTAGGACAGCTTAGAAGGCAGAGCTGGTACAGAGAGAAACATCATCTGGTAAACACATAACACTCTCCCCAATCGCCTCCTTTCCTCCCCCCTGCTTAGGAACACATTGAATCCTCTCTTTGATGGATGTCCAAGAAAATACTTCTTCCACATCCTAAACTTGTTAGCACCAGTTAATCATCTTAACCTTCTTCCCCTCCAAATACACACGCCAATGAGTTTCCAATCACAGACTGTCATTAAAGACACAGCAACGCTTTTCAGGTTTGGTTTGGTTTCAAAGTAAAGCTTATAACAATTACTTATTAAGCTCTTGTGTTAACCCTCAGGTAGACACAGTAGAGATCCATTCTGAATCAACTTTCAAATCTCACTGGATGGAAAGCAGCAATCAGACCTACCACCACTTAGCTGCAATTGTTATTTCTTTGTTTATCTTGGTACATCTCTAAATTGTCCTGGGCTACGGATTTCTGACAGGAGCAGACATTCAATTTGAGATTTACCTGCAATTTAGTCCCAAGGGGCGGAAATTGAACTAACACAGTCTGAAGCAGTATCAGACAGACAGAAGACTTTCTCAGACTGTCCACTCACTTGTAAGATGGATGAAAACAACCAGAACTAGGCTAGTGTGTCTGCCTCAATCTGACCTGACCCCTAGCACTGGTCCTGTATCTAGTCCAGATAAATAACCACTCTGTATACAAATCTTCTGCTCTGCAGCTTCTCAGCTCATGAAAGGCTGGGGAAGTTTAAATGCAGGAGGATTAACAACTATATCAAGAATGGCATAAGAAAATATGTGAGAACATAATTTGTTAGGACTTCTCCCTCTCTTCAGATTTTCGGACAGGTTTCTTGTGCTCTGTACTTCTGACTCTATGATATAGCCACATACACTGTGGGCTGCCATTCTTCATCCCATTTATCTGAGTTAATTACTTTCTCCACTCTGAGACCTATATAATGGTCTCTATATAGAACTCCCACTATGTCCATTGGAACTAAGAGCATGGATCGAGATCAATATGTGGCTTTTAGTTTCCAAGATCCTCATATTTGAGGCTCTTTTATGCTTCTGAAGACCAGACGATAGATGGAGATGGAACATTTTCTCACTATGCTCCTTCCCTGTGAAAGTTCTTCCCTTAAAAACTTAAACAGCTACCCATTTAAAGGTCTGGCTTAGCACAAATTGTATTGGCTTCCACATCCATGTACCAATCCATGACGGCTCACTGTGTTTTGCAGTGATTTGGGTCCCTTGTATTTGAGGCTGGCTTTTGCAATGGATGTGACTGCAAAGGCACACATGCACCGTGGTACTTCCAAAATCCTGCATAAACTTCAACAAAAACACAGAAGCTTTTGCAAATGGAGGGTTTGAAAGACATGGGGTGGGAGAGGGTGCCAACGGGTGAAAATGTGGTTCTTTAGGTCTAGAATTCTTTTTGTATTATGACCTAATAGTGAATTGTATTTTTCCTCATTGGTTCTATGAAAGGCACCTTGGGAACAGCTATTGTATAATAGCCTATTTTCTCTTACACATCAGTGGTTGGAGCCCAGGACTATTACAGTAGGGTTTTTTACTGTGAGGTAACAGTTGCTATTGTGTAACATCCCTCTCCTTACCACCTGCTGGTGCCTGGCATTGTGTGAGGATGAAAATAAACAATAGGTGTAAGGCATGTCTGGCATTTCCAGAGTTTGGGTCTGTTTCCCCAAGCCCTGGAAATCAGATAAAATGAATTAATGAAGTCAGCAATTCATCCAGTCGTTTGGTTTCTCTCGTGCACCAGATTTTCTGGAGCTTCAACTCAGTTGTTATGTTTGCCCCAGCAGTTTTACATCCACATTCTTACATAAAATCCAAAATTTATACACACACATTCGGGGACGTACACAAAATGGACCTGACTTGACATCATGAAATACCTATGGCATGAAAATCAATATTTTTAACAGAAATGTATTAATCAAACTTGTATCTTTTTAAAATATGTATTTGAAATAATGATGTTGGTGGATGACACTCTTTCTGTCACTTTCAAATGAGTTCTTGACAGGATGCTAAGGAATACTGTGCTAGTGGAAAGACTATATTTTTGCTGAGATATATTAGAAATCCTTGACCCTCTGTGATCATTAAAGACTCCACACCACTTGTTACAAGAATGGGCCCTGTTAACTTAGTAATTTAGCTAAATGATGTCAAGTTATTAAATTCTACCAGCCTAATTCATCCCTGTAGTTTCAATTGGATATAGTTGGGTTTTTTGTTTTTTGTTTTTTTGCATTTCCCACCTGAAAACACTGTTGTTTAGTGTTACAGATGCAGTATCATAGCCGCATTCCACCAAGCCTGGCGCATTTCAGAGGTGGGTGAAGCAATCCCTGTAACACTTTGGCTCTTTAAAGTCCTTTTGGATCTTTTGGGGATGAATGGTGTAACGATCTTGGAGTTCATTAAATAACAAACCAGTGAATGAGAAAGGAATAAAACAAACTGTAGAGCATCTTTGGGGAACTGATGCACATAGCCATGTAGTGTTCCCAACCCCCGCCTCCAAGGCACATTGCCAAATCCCTATGCTCATAATACTGTCCCTTATGACGGAGTGTCTCTAAATTATAATCTTCTACAAACATATCTCTACAAATGGTGCTATGGCAATGTGCAGTATTGTATTTTAAATCTCTCTCACATGTGTTATGTAACTCACATATGCTAGATGTTTGGGCAAATATGTTCTTTCCATATGTGTCCTTCTGTTCTCCGAATTTGGTAGGGCAGGGGCTTCCACTTTTCTGTGGTATCTCTCATTATTTCCTGCACTAGTCTGATCTAGTTTTAATACTCTTTCTAATAAGGCCACAAAGCCTGAGGGCTGCCCTCTTCTTTTATGATGTCATTGGTGAGCTGCATCACCATCACTCAGCTCAGTCAGGACAATGTAATTAAATCAATGTATTCCCATGGGGTGTGTAGGGCGAAGGGAGGGGAGGCTGATTAACAGTACATTTTACACATGTGGTTTGAGACCACATTGGCAGAAGGGTAATATCAATAAATTGTCTGCCTCTTCTCTCTCCCTTAGGATGTCTTTTTCTTCCCCCTTTCAAAGAGAAAATGAAGATTATATCAGCCTAACTGGAATATGAACTGATGGGGGTTTGTGTGAGGGACTTGTTTATTATGGTTTGATGTAGCTTCAGGCAGCATGTGTATTACAGAAGAGACCACCCAGTAATCTCCTCTGAGGTGACACAAACTTCCCCTTCCCCCAGCTGTGTGGGTCAGAGAGGAGCAGATAGGGAAGTGACGTGGGCTGCAGGAGTAACTTGCAATCAGAAAGGTTAGGTAACATGTGGGATGCGTGGTGCAGTATCTCACACAGGGACCTAGCACATGTGTACTCCCTGGTTTTCCCTCTTTTGTAAAATCAGTCAGCGCCTTCCGATGGAGTGGATATTTTGCTTGGGGTGGTAACAACTCCTGAGAACTGTACCCTGGCCTTGTCTATAATAGACTCTGAGGTACATCGTGGGTATTATTTTAATACTAGCTCTTGTCTAAGGGATTTTAACAATAGGAGGGAACTACTGTCCTTCCCCCGAAGATAGTCACTGCCTAATTAATAGACCACCCTTAAAACCTCTCAGAGAATGAAAGCAAACCATGCCAGGCACAAAGAACAAGAAGCAACAACAGGCAGAACAAGAGCAAAAACAAAACTAAAGAAACAAAGATGGGCAGTCGTGCGAAGGTGGAATGTCCATGTAAAGCAGGAATATCACAACCCTTGCAACAGCTCTAGGGCCAGATTTGGATGCCCTTACTCACCTGAGCGGTGTTTATGCTAGAAATAATTCCACTCAAGTCAAAGGGAGGTTTTGGGTAACAAGGTGTTACCCAGCATGAGTAAGGGATTAAACTCTGGCCCATAGCATTATTTATTTTTCATGTGATAATTCTGGGCCCATCAATAACATTGATACATGGCTTCCACGTTTATTCATTCAGGTTTATCCGTGACCTGTATTTTATAAATCGCTCACAAACTGGTGCACTCTCTTCTTTGTGCTGTTGAAGAACACCAAGGCTTTCCAGACTATCTGCACCTCTGTAAGGGGTGGGATATGCATTGCCACACTTTTATGAACAGATTGTACACTCATTGGGGAGAGAGAACCCCATAAAAAAAACCCAGAGGGCCCAAACATTCCCAATTCCTGTGTGGGAATTCAGTGTTTCTCATAGATGGCTGGGAAACATTTTGGTCCTATCGTGGAGCATGCATGCCAAAAAATGGGGGCAATGGTGAAAGCTAGGTCTCAGGGATACATTCCGCTTTGACTGACCCCTGAGTAACCTCAGTGAAGTCTCAAAGAAAGTGACATCTTCCCATGAGGTGAACTCAGAGGAGTTCATTGGTTGTAAGCAAGGGCAGACTCTGTTCCTCTCCCTCCTCCCCAATTCATATGACCTCTGCAATCCAGTGCATCCGATGAAGTGAGCTGTAGCTCATGAAAGCTTATGCTCAAATAAATTTGTTAGTCTCTAAGGTGCCACAAGTCCTTCTTTTCTTTTTAGACATTTTGCAGTGTCAGGTCTGGGGGCTGGGTGAGCATGGAAGCATTCCACTCTTTTTCTACCTCTTCATGCTCTGCTAATAGGTATTCTGAGAACAAACTACAGAGGTGTTCTGCTGACTCCAGAAGATCCACTCCACCTGGATTGTTCCCTGGTGTCACACCAGTTCAGCTGGTTCCTTGGTTTCAGAGCATTCACCTATCCAGTTCCTAATCCCGCCCCTTTAGAACTGACACAGTAACAGTCTGAATACACTGATGCCATAGACACAATCAGGATGCCTTGGCTGATTAGCTGGTTGTTAAAACAGGGCTATTGTAAAAACAATCTCATGTGTGCAAGAGACAATTTTAAAACACAGTAAAGTAGAAAGATGCAAAAACAGAGAGAGAGAGACTGTGTTTGAAAGTATGTGATCTTCATATAAGCAGCCTAATATTTCACAATTGATTATCAGCTAATATGCACTTCCTTGTTCATTTAAACCTGTGTGTGGTAACCTATTGTTCAGACACAACCTTTGTTGTTGTGTTGAACATACTGAAGGAGAAAGAGAAGGGGATGGGGGGGGGAGGATGGGGCATTCCCTTTGTGACTTCCCCTGTCCCCAGTTTTCAGAGTGAATTCTGGATTACTGTCAATCCATCGAGGTTTCTGGGTTTCTTGACAAGCTTTGATCTTTTTCAGACAATAGTGGGGACTGCTTCTCAGTTCTGTTCAGAAGTGAAGCCAATAGCATCAGACTCCTTGCATGAAGTGTGGTCACAGGCACTGGGTATTGGGCTGCTCCCTTGCTAGTCTGCGAGCTCTTTTACCGCACTGTATTCCGACAGAGCACTCTACTTTTCTTGGAGAGACACCCCCTTTGTCTCTATTTGTTACTGCTCTCATTTGTAAAAGCCATGGGTCTTAGAAGTAGGGCATTATTGAAAATTTTCATGGCATCCTTTTATTGTGTGTTTGTTGGAGGGATTTCTGAGATTTACACTTAATTTTTTCCTCATGACTTGGGGGATGTTTCCTTTTACCTTTATTGTCCCTCTCCTCCTCTGGGAACTCTTCCCCATTTGTTTTGCTGTCTATGAAATGAGGAAAGTCACTCTCTGTGTTGATTTTCCCCAACAGCAAAAAATGAAAAAGAAAAGAAAAAAAAAGAAACATCCTACCCTTTTACATCTTCATTGCTCTCCCTTATTTCTTAGACTGACAAGGAACCTCTTGGGCCTTAGTTAAGAAACACCCTTTGGCCTAACACAAAGCCAAGGCCTTGACAGACTTGCCCAGCTTTCTGTTATTAAGAAAATGAATAAATCATGAAGACTTTAATGGATTTGTTCAAAGATGCAACAGCGTGACTGAGACTAGGAGGAAAGACTGGTGTTTCCCAGGCCAAGTTAAATGTAGAAATGGCTGTTATTTTAATTTTGGTTTTGCCTTTCAGTGACCTATGGCACTCATATTCTCTCTATAAAAGGTAACACCTGTTGAGTCTGGTATGGGAGCTGCAGTATTCAAGCAGAGTAGTCAATAAATATCCGCAGTTTGATCTAGGTAAAGAAAACTACAAATTCCTCTTTCCCCCTCGGTCACTTCCAGGGTTTGTTACCATATGCATAGGCCAGCTGCTCTTGGATAAAGGGCTTACACAGGTGCACCAATGGCTAACCAAAGTAAATACAGCAGGACAATGAAACCCAGATATTCAAAACTTATTAATGAATTATTTAGTTTTAGAATAATTAATCAATATTGTGCACTTAATCTTTTAATCAAATTTATTATGCAGGCACCCTAAAGTTTCTTCAAGAAACTGAGGCATATGGCAATAAACGAATGGAAGGTAATAAGCTTCAGATGAGCAGGCGACTCCATAGAGGCAGGGTGCCTGGGTTAAGAAAGGGTCCTAGAAACCAGAGCAAGTATAATGACTGTGGAGGACCAGGCAGTATTTCTGCCCTGACAGGTAACTCCCAGGATCACATTTTCAAGCTTTCTTTGCATCCGATGAGGACAAGAAACCTACTGTTTGAAAATGAAAGCAAAGATTCTGATTTCGTCATGTGCTTCCAGGAGCTGGGGACTTAAGGAAAGGCCTGTGCCTATGCCTGAATGTGGCCTTGTCAGTTCTGAAGTTACAGTGACCAAACAGAAGCACCATCACAGGAGTCCTCACAAGAAAATTGATAAGAGAGCTGCAATTTCAGCTCTGCTCTGTCCACAAGTCCCACTGACAAAGGAGCAGGGCAATGCCATGAGCAAGAGCTTGAAGAAAGAATTTATGGTTACTCTAATGACAGGGTTTGGGAGGCACCCAGGAGCCAATTCGTGCCATCCTTTAGACAGAGGATGACAAGCAATAGGGATATGTTACTGGCCTTTGTAGGGCCAGAGCTGTGACTAGGCTGTTACAGGAGATATCAATCATCTTGATGGCCAGACATGAGCTCAGTTAAAGGAAAGACCACCCCATATGTTTTAATATCCACAAGGGATGTGAGACAGTGTTTGGGAGACAACTCAAGTAGGCAGTGATGTGAGAGGAAAAAGAGAGTCTTTAAAAAGACCAGGAATACACAACTCTCATTGCTCCTCCCAGCTTAGGTGACAGGATCTGTGGTTAGAAAAATAAGATGCAAAATATATTGGGAAGGATGAAAAGAAGATAGTGTATAGATTAAAAAGTGAGATAAGAGAGTAACAAGAATTAGAAAAGAAAGTGGCTAAAAATTAATGTGTGAAAGTAAATATTAAAAGAGTTACACATTGGTAATTAAGATAATGGAAGACAGAAAAGCAGGAATGAATTTATGTAACTTGGCATGTGAGCAAAAGGTCACGAGAAAGTTGTAAATTTAGACATATTATCATCAGATGTTTTTATATAATTATTAACTACAGTAGTCTGCAACCGTCTACTGCACCTGGACAACTGCCCTACAAGAGAGATTATCATAACTTGCAGCCTAAGATAAGTACAATTTTTTTTTAGTTCACCTGGACATGATTTACTTGTGTGTGTGTTAGCCAAGTTTCCTGTAGTTTGTTACTGATTCTATGGAGTTGTGCAGTGCATGGCTGGAGGCTAAGGATAATATCTAGCTCCCCAGAAGAAGAATTTCATGGATTTTCTAAGTAAATGGCCACATGCAGTTCCAGAATTTTGAATGAGCATCACCTAAACTCCTGGAGCAGAATATGTTATGTTAGATAAACTACAGAGTGAAGCTTAATAGATACTACCCAAAGCTATTCATAGGATCTGTTCCTTAGATAGGTGTCTTGTTTGAACAACAACTTGGTTTTTATGTTAGGGACAGCATGCGGGGACAAAGGAATTTAGGCTGGGATTTTCAAAGAGACCTATGGGGGTTAGGTGCCCAACTCCCTCTGAAATTCAATATGATTGAGTGTCTAACTCCTTTGAGCCTTAATGAGTACAAATTCTAAGTCGCTGACTCCTATAATTAACCATTCCTAGTTCACATGTTGGATATCCTGTAAGAACTTTGATAAGATGTTATGTTCAGGTTGCAATTCTATTCATTTATAAAAACAAGCCATTTATGCTTGCACCTGAAATCTTTTTTCTACTGACGCATCTACCAGTCCAGGCAGGACAAGACTGTCACCAGACATTTAGCTCCTGTCTGAGCCAAACTTAGATCATTGCTTTCTCCTGCCAGCTTGAGTCTGGGGTTTGGTTTGTTATTTCAAGTGCCCATAAGCTGAAGGCACCCGAATAAACTCAGGAAAAGGCAGGGATTTAGACAGAGATAGCAGCAAGGCTAGAGGAGAGCTTTCTATGCCAGAAAATGTCAGTGTAGATTGAAGTCAATGGTGTATAAACCGAGTGCAAGGTGCGATGACATTCTGATGCTAGATCTAGCGCTGTGCCGGCCATTCAGTTAATACCTAACAAGGGAGATGTTTTGGGCCTTTCTTTAAACACATGGAACAGTCATGGTGCACAAAGCAGGACTACAGTTTTTGTCCATGTAAAAACAAACATAACTCAGTTCTAAGTCTCTCTTATTCAGTAACACAGACGGTTCAGCCATGTCAGAAAGACAAATTAGAGGATTGGGCCTAAAGAAATCTGATGAGGTTCAACAAGGACAAGTGCAGAGTTACAGACTAGGGACCGAATGGCTAGGCAGCAGTTCTGCGGAAAAGGACCTGGGGTGACAGTGGACGAGAAGCTGGATATGAGTGAACAGTGTGCCCTTGTTGCCAAGAAGGCCAATGGCATTTTGGGATGTATAAGTAGGGGCATTGCCAGCAGATTGAGGGACGTGATTGTTCCCCTCTATTCGACATTGGTGAGGCCTCGTCTGGAGTACTGTGTCCAGTTTTGGGCCCCACACTACAAGAAGGATGTGGAAAAATTGGAAAGTGTCCAGCGGAGAGCAACAAAAATGATTAGGGGACTGGAACACATGGTTTATGAGGAGAGGCTGAGGGAACTGGGATTGTTTAGTCTGCGGAAGAGAAGAATGAGGGGGGATTTGATAGCTGCTTTCAACTACCTGAAAGGGGGTTCCAAAGAGGATGGATCTAGACTGTTCTCAGTGGTAGCAGATGACAGAATGAGGAGTAATGATCTCAAGTTGCAGTGCGGGAGGTTTAGGTTGGATATTAGGAAAAACTTTTTCACTAGGAGGGTGGTGAAACACTGGAATGCGTTACCTAGGGAGGTGGTGGAATCTCCTTCCTTAGAAGTTTTTAAGGTCAGTCTTGCCAAAGCCCTGGCTGGGATGATTTAGTTGGGGATTGGTCCTGCTTTGAGCAGGGGGTTGGACTAGATGACCTCCTGAGGTCCCTTCCAACCCTGATATTCTATGATTCTATGAAAAGGAATGGAAGTGTAAATGAGTATATGTATCTTGGGAGAAGGCTGAATCTTTCATGATCAGAAAGAGAATGACGCAATACGGATTTATTTGATGACCTCCTCTCACCCCACCACAAGTACACATTCTCCTATATTAAATGGAGCCCCTGAATCTCTGCTCAGAGTTTGTCCCCTGCTGAAGGTGGGGGGAGTTTGACTATGTAGGCACATGACTGCTTTGTGTTGTGAATCTGTTATATAAGTAGCAGTGGAAATTGCAGTATGGTGAGACTGTATGAATGAACCAGCCCTGAAATGAACATAGGAGCAGCCCGTGTTATAACAACAGTGAAGCCTACTCAAGGGATTGCCTGAAACAAGGAGTGGACCAAAACAACTCCACCAGTTGGAGCACCTGCAAAGAGCTGATCAAAATCTGGACCTACATTTCCAAACTGGATTCTGCAAATGGCCACTATCTTTAATATATGCCAAATCTACCTGGATCTGAAACACCCTCAAATTCTGGAGTCTTTGAAATCCAGATTTGGATCTGAATTCCACAGATTGAGCCCAGCTCTAATCTAAACTACTGCAAAGCAGCATATAAGCGGCCACCTGCCATACTAAGTAAGGTCAGCTTTGGGCTCCTGACATTTTAATCAGCATTTCATAACTAATTGCCTTGACACCGCTATCTTGTTATCAATTAACATAGACCTGAATGTCAGGAAGTAATTGTATGTCTCTAACTTTCTAAGGCTGCCTTCTGGGTCTGTGAAATGGCTGGATTTCCTCACAGGGATGTCATTACACATTTGGCTCACTCCTCTTTTTGAAGAGCTCATGAGGGTTAATCCAAAGGAGTGACTATAAAGCCTTTATGCTACCCATCACAGTCATGTATTCTGGGTCTGCCACAGCAATTACAGAAAAACCGTAGTACAAAAATGTTTGAGAAAGTTTAAAAACATGTATTCCCCTCACCCTCTTTTTTGTGTTAACTAAGGCTAGTCTGCCTTAGTCCAGCTATCCTAGGGTTACCATACGTCAGTATTTTCCTGGACATGTCCGGCTTTTTGGTTCTTAAATCGCTGTCCGGGAGGAATTTTTAAATATCTAAAAACGTCTGGGATTTTGCCATTATTATTTTTCCCCAAAGAAGAGTTGATCATTCAAGAAAGAGAGTGAATGTTGATCATTCAAGAAAGAAAGTGAAAGCTGATCACTCAAGAGAGCACCCGCTTTTTCCCCTAGCTCCCAGCACTTGCGCCGTGAAACAGTTGTTTCACATGGCTGGGAGGGAAGGGGGAGGAGGAGAAACGCGGCGGGCTCAGGGGCGGAGGCGGGGCCGGGGTGGGGATTTGGGGAAGGGGTCCAATGGGGCAGGGAGGGGGCGGAGTTGGGGAGGGGCCTTTGGGGAAGGGGTTGGAATGGGGGCAGGGAAGGGGTGGCGTTGGGGCGGGGGTGGGAGGGTGCGAGCAAATACCCCCCTACCCGTGGAGTGGCCTCTTTTTTGAACGTTCAGATATGGTAACCCTAAGCTATCCAGATCTCAGTGGGAGAGAAAAACTATACGTGATAACATTTTAGACACCTTTAAAAATTGCCTCGTCTCCATACGTCAGTGGGACCCTTTAAAAGGTTCCACTGGTTTAAAAGACTGTTTAAACACAATTCTGGCAAAGTTTCCATTTCTAAAGACAGGGAATATTTTTGGTACTTGTAGAATATTTCAGACCATTGGAATCCACTGTAATAATGCCAAGTTTTTAAGAGCTGATACCTTGGGATTTGAGGCCTTCCAGGCTAGAAAGAAGTGCGGTACTGGCATATCCTGTTATAAAATTAGGGTTTCCTCTTCCTAATGATATAAAGCTTTTGCTTCTAACCCTGATGCATCATAACATATTGGACCTTTGAGCATTCACTGGGACAGGGTTGAATACTGCCTGTCCTGATGCTGTAATTTTTCAGGGGGACACGTTACCTTTTTGGGGGGTGAGGAGAATACAGAGCCATTTGTCCGTTTCATTTTTAAAAAGGCATTTGAAGATGCTGAGAAATTTGGAATGTTAGGAGTGGTCCCAGTGGAGACAAATTCGTGAGCACAGAGCAGGGGAAGCAGTCAAAGGTTTATGAGGAATTCCATATTTTTTAAATTATCATCATATAGCACCAGACATGTGCATCGTGCTGTACAAAATCAGAACATTTATAACACGTTTCTGCAGTTCATCATATGGATGTCGCCACCACATATACAAATAGAGAGAGAGGGCAGCTTCTATCTGTGTAAGAATTAGGGCTGTTGAGAAGGGTAGAGGCAGGGGAGGTAATTTACATGTCACATGTGCCTTAGAAGACCATAGGCTACCTATAATGACTCTATGTTTTCAAAGTTCATCATTTTAAAAAGCGATTTGCAGGCTCATCTTTGTTGGGAATTGCTGCATCATTCCCCTGATCCGCCCCTGAAATGTTTGTTCTAATCACCCCCACCCCGTTTGCCATGCTGCAAGCACTACAGCTGGATAACAGCAATGGCAATAACTTATGTTTCTACAGCACCTTGCAGCAAAAGTGCTGAGTAGAACAGGTGCTTCCGAAGCAGTCCTGTCACTGCCTGGAATGGCATGGAGGGCTGCTGGCAACAGGGAAGTGGCTCTTACCACCACACACCATGCCACTCAGGGCTCATACACCATAACAAAGTGACATTCAAATACAGTGCAAGCAAAACACCCTCTTAAAGTGAAAATCAATAAAAGCAAACAAGGGGATTCAACTCAAAAGAAAGGAACTGTGGGAGATAATATTTATAGGGCCCCTGCTATGAAGAGACAAAGGCACTTCATTCTAGCCGGGTTTAATTGCTATGAATGTGTGATCGTCTGTTTGAGTGATCTCTCACCTTCACCTCCCACCCTCTGCTGGTCATGGATTTGTTCCTTGTTTGCTATTTGTTGTAGGTACTGAATTTAATTTGTCTCCTGAAGCACCTTCTCTGGCTCACGCAAATAGCCTACTGTGAAAATATGAGATGGAAAAAATGATTGGCCTCATTTGCACCTACACTGGTTTGAGGGTTTCAATTCTGAGAGAGTTTTGTGCAGTTTCCCTTTGGCCTTGCTCCTCAGGAATCCAGGCCTAGTGAGACATGGTCCATCAAGGGGTAAATAGAACCTTTTCTTCTGAGCTAGTGCCTCTGTTTCACCAGGACTGCAGAAACCTAAAATACCTGTGAGAACATACTGTAGATGTTACTCCCCAGGACAATGGATGCATCCGATGCAAGTGAGCTGTAGCTCACGAAAGCTTATGCTCAAATAAATTGGTTAGTCTCTAAGGTGCCACAGGTCCTCCTTTTCTTTCTGCGGATACAGACTAACACAGCTGCTACTCTGAAACCTGTCATTATGCAAGGCACTGCATTTAGCCGTACAGAGTGGAAATCTATCAACTTCATGAAAAAACTCGTAGAGATACAGACAGACAACATCTTCCTTTCCAAATGCAAACAGATGGACATCATACCAAAAGGACTGAAGGTAAAAAATCCATTACAATCTACATACCACACAGACTATGCTGACAGCTTGTGCCACACGCTCTCAAAGAAACTGAGGAACCACCTGATCAACATCCTCTACAGCAAACAGGGAAAGATTAAGAATGAGCTCTCAAAACTGGATACTCTCATAAAAAAACAACCTTCCACACAAACTTCCTCATGGCTGGACTTTACAAGCCATTTACAACACACACTTTGCTTCTCTACAAAAGAAAAAGGACACTAAACTATCTAAACTACTACATGCCACAAGGGGCCACAACAGTGGTTCCCTTAATGCACCCAGCAATATTGTTAATCTATCCAACTATACTCTTAGCCCAGCAGAAGAATCTGTCCTATCTCGGGGCCTCTCCTTGTGCCCCTCCACTCCCACGAACATGATACAGTTCTGTGGTGACCTAGAATCCTATTTTCGACGTCTCCAACTCAAGGAATATTTCCAACACACCTCTGAACAACATACTAACCCACAGACACCTTCCTACCAAGACTACAAAAAGAAGGATTCTGGGTGGACTTCTCCTGAAGGTCGAAACAACAGACTGGACTTCTACATAGAGTACTTCCGCCGACGTGCACGGGCTGAAATTGTGGAAAAGCAGCATCACTTGCCCCATAACCTCAGCCGTGCAGAACACAATGCCATCCACAGCCTCAGAAATAACTCTGACATCATAATCAAAAAGGCTGACAAAGGAGGTGCTGTCGTCATCATGAATAGGTCGGAATATGAACAAGAGGCTGCTAGGCAGCTTTCCAACACCACTTTCTACAAGCCATTACCCTCTGATCCCACTGAGGGTTACCAAAAGAAACTACAGCATTTGCTCAAGAAACTCCCAGAACAAGCACAACAACAAATCTGCACAGACACACCCCCAGAACTCCAACCTGGGGTATTCTATCTGCTACCCAAGATCCATAATCCTGGACACTCCATCATCTCAGGCATTGGCACCCTGACAGCAGGATTGTCTGGCTATGTAGACTCCCTCCTCAGGCCCTACGCTACCAGCACTCCCAGCTATCTTCAAGACACCACTGACTTCCTGAGGAAACTACAATCCGTCGGTGATCTTCCTGAAAACACCATCCTAGCCACTATGGAGGTAGAAGCCCTCTACCCCAACATTCCACACAAAGATGGACTACAAGCCGTCAGGAACAGTATCCCTGATAATGTCACAGCAAACCTGGTGGCTGAACTTTGTGACTTTGTCCTCACCTATAACTATTTCACATTTGGGGACAATGTATACCTTCAAATCAGCAGCACTGCTATGGGTACCCACATGGCCCCACAGTATACCAACATTTTTATGGCTGACTTAGAACAACGCTTCCTCAGCTCTCATTCCCTAATGCCCCTACTCTACTTGCGCTACATTGATGACATCTTCATCATCTGGACCCATGGAAAAGAAGTCCTTGAGGAATTCCACCATGATTTCAACAATTTCCATCCCACCATCAACTTCAGCCTGGACCAGTCCACACAAGAGATCCACTTCCTGGACACTACGGTGCTAATAAGCGATGGTCACATAAACACCACCCTATACCGGAAACCTACTGACTGCTATTCCTACCTACATGCCTCCAGCTTTCATCCAGACCACACCACACGATCCATTATCTACAGCCAGGCTTTGCGATGCAACCGCATTTGCTCCAACCCGTCGGACAGAGACAAACACCTACAAGATCTCTATCAAGCATTCTTACAACTACAATACCCACCTGCTGAAGTGAAGAAACAGATTGACAGAGCCAGAAGAGTACCCAGAAGTCACCTACTACAGGACAGGCCCAACAAAGAAAATAACGGAACGCCACTAGCCATCACCTTCAGCCCCCAACTAAAACCTCTCCAATGCACCATCAAGGATCTACAACCTATCCTGAAGGATGACCCATCACTCTCACAGATCTTGGGAGACAGGCCAGTCCTTGCTTACAGACAGCCCCCCAACCTGAAGTAAATAGCCACCAGCAACCACACACCACATGATGGAACCACAAACCCAGGAACCTATCCTTGCAACAAAGCCCATTGCCAACTGTGTCCACATATCTATTCAGGGGACACCATCATAGGGCCTAATCACTTCAGCCACACTATCAGAGGCTCATTCACCTGCACATCTACCAACGTGATATATGCCATCATGTGCCAGCAATGCCCCTCTGCCATGTACATTGGTCAAACTGGACAGTCTCTACGTAAAAGAATCAATGGACACAAATCAGACGTCAAGAATTATAACATTCAAAAACCAATTGGAGAACGCTTCAATCTCTTTGTTCACTCGATTACAGACCTAAAAGTTGCAATTCTTCAACAAAAAAACTTAAAAAACAGACTCCAACAAGAGACTGCTGAATTGGAATAAATTTGCAAACGGGATGCAATTAACTTAGGCTTGAATAGAGACTGGGAGTGGATGGGTCATTACACAAAGTAAAACTATTTCCCCATGTTTATCCCCTCCCCCACCCCCCACTATTCCTCAGATGTTCTTGTCAACTGCTGGAAATGGCCCACCTTGATTATCACTACAAAAGGTTCCCCCCCCCAACTCTCCTGCTGGTAATAGCTCACCTTAAGTGATCACTGTTGTTACAGTGTGAATGGTAACACCCATTGTTTCATGTTCTCTATGTATATAAATCTCCCCACTGTATTTTCCACTGAATGTGGAAGTGAGCTGTAGCTCACGAAAGCTTACGCTCAAATAAATTTGTTAGTCTCTAAGATGCCACAAGTACTCCTTTTCTTTTTGCGAATACAGACTAACACGGCTGCTACTCTGAAACCATGACAAGTGTTACAGGATTAACCTGATTTCCCATTGTAACATTCCAAAACATCACATTGTGGTAATGCCGCCTTGCATCAGTATTGGGCTTTTGTGATCTGTCAAAGTGGCGCATGGTGTTTGTTCTGCTAGACAAAGTGTTAAAGGTGACAGTTCTTACTTTGAACCTATAGGTCACACTCTCCTCCTCAGAAAATGTAGTGAGGCACACTGGTTTGTCTGTTAATAGATATTATTGTCAACAGTTCCTCCGAGCACAAAATGGTTTCCCCAGACTCCTGCCCTTATGCTTTCAACTGATTTGGGTAAGTCTTATGCATCATAAATAGTGCAACTTGCTTCTTCACATCTAGATAAAAGAATGGCAGGATAGAAATTGTCCACATGGCATCTAGTTCAAAAATATCAATGGAGAAGAAAACAAAGCTTCCAAACTTTTGTCCATGTCAGAACACTAACTGTGTGTGACCCTCCTCCTCCTTCCCCACCCTCAGAGCCGGATATCTTCATGACATCCTTCTAGCCAAGGAATAGGCTAGTGACAATGTGGAGGCATGAAGGTGATGCTTCCACAGTATTTCTAGAACCTAGCAGAGAATGGCAGCACTGGAGGTGGTAGCATGTTTCACAATGGCCAGACCAATGAGTCAGCCTCTTCCCCAACTTTTCAGCATGACAACGAATATCAAGAAGAGAATCTTTCCCAGGGCTTGATCCAACAACCTACGTAGAGCAGAGTGGTGGGTGCCAGTTAGTTCAGGGCTTGTGATTAGCACACTCTTGCAGCAGCATTCCTCCATAGCAAGATTTCCACAGAGCAGGGAGCCATCTTCAGAGTCCCCAGCCCCTCTCTCTAGACCCTGCACACATGACAGAGGGCATAAAGGGATGTGGCCACGGGTGGGCAGCATGGCCAAGTGATGCATTCCTAAGCACAACCCATTGAGCACTAATGAGATGAGTGGCAGACATTTTGGAGGTATTTCACTACTCCTGCTCAGTCCCAGGAGTAAATCCTGAATGCACAGTGTGGATCAACAGGGTGTGAGGTATTGAACCATATCAGCACCTTAACCTGCTTGCTGTCGTCGTCTGCTGCTCAGTGCATTCCGTTCCATGTCCCTGCTGGGTCAGGCCCCAGGTGTTTATCTGAAAGTGGCCTATGTACCCAGTATAGCTTTAATGTGGCTTAGAGAAAGGCTTCTTTGTTTGTTCTTAGTGTAAGTTTTTTCTACCTCATTGATGATTTCTTATAAACATACTTCTCAACTTATAACATGGCACCAGTAAGAAAGATGCTACCAAAAAACAAAATATAGCCATGACTATGCAACTTAAAATGATAAACGGCTATGGACCAGGGTGAGTGAGGGCTTAGTGGGGAGGGGAGGTAAAAGATAAACATGGAAAAGGACAAAACAGATTTATGTGCATGAAGTCCTGAACCTTATAGTATCAATTGCAGCAGCAGCAGCTTGCATCATCTCAACTTGATCTCTGGGCACTTAGTGGGAGGACGTTATTGAACAGTGTGAGAGGTGTGGCTGCAGAAATGATTTGAGCAGCTCATACAACTGTTGCTGCTTTTTCAGAAGGGAAATTAGTGACAGGGAGAAGTCTGAAGAGGTTACCACGTGTCAGAAAACCTGAGAATTGGAATATTAAGGAATCAGAGGAGAAGTGGGGATGTGTCCCTATTCAGAAAAGAGGGATGACACTCAGGAGAGGGACAGTGACATTAGCTGACCTAGCATGTCATGTCCATTTGCGTCTCATTCTCCCCATGTGCTGCAAGCACTTAAATAAAAGGACTGGAAAATGTCTCTCTTTCATATATCTTCAGTAGGTGCCTCTATACCCTCTGCTGAATTGCTGTTTTGCTGATACAGACTAACACGGCTACCACTCTGAAACCTGTTTTGCTATAGTAAAGCCATACAACGAATCACAATAGATAACCCTGGGTTACACGGCTCCCATAGGCACTATTATCCCCTCTCTTTCTCCAGTGGTAGAAGAACACAATATTACAAATGTCTGCTGCATCTGAGCAATGTTCCCTCTAATTTTTGACAGGCCGTGTGTGCAAAAAATTCCTTCTGTGCAAATTGCTGTGCCTCTGTGCAAATTTTTGTGCGCGCAGTGTTTCGCCGTGTGCGTGGGGTTTAGGATCTGTGTGCGTGCGCGCACAGCTTAGAGGAACAGTGCATCTGAGGACTCTAGCTTTCTTTTTGCCAATACTAAGAGGTCCTGCATTCAAAGTCCAGCCCCAGAAGGCCTCTCCATGTAAAGTTATTGCAGGCTTAGTGTGTTCTTACAAGAATGCTCAGCTCACTAATTTGAGTTTATTTATATATTACGATGCTGCTCGCTTTCTGTGACTATTAATTTTATAGAGGGAGTATAAAGAGGATGGACCTCAGCTATATCTCCTGCCTTTGATCTGCTTGTGGCGCACATACTAATAAGCAAAGAGCCGCAGGCATCACTGGATTTACTGTGTTGTTCAGGATATAACAGCATTGCTGAGTTTATCTCTTGGAGCAGACAAAGGCTTATATTTTCTTTCAGTGGAACTGCAAGATCATTCCATGACATCCCAATGTCAAGACTCAATTGGTCTGGAAGGGCAGGGCTGTTTAATTATTTTTTAAAAAAAACCAGTTTTTGTTGTTACAGTTGCAACATTACATAAATAATAAGCACATACAATAAAAGATTATTCCATGGTTTGTTGAAATGTGATTTACTAATAGTGAGAAATACTAGATGTATCTATCTCATTGGCTGAGCTGTTAACTTAATGCAGTGCAAACAAGGTCAGGTGATCTCATCTTACTCAGAAAGAAGGGGAGTCTGCTATTCCAGTACAAAGTTTAGTTATCTGGACTGATGTTTGTAAATTTGTCCATGGTTTTAAAACATTGCATAGTTTGGAGATTCATTGGCTAATTCTCAGTGAATGTTCCACAGTTTTTACTGGAATCGGGGGCTTATTGTGTAAGATCTCCTAGGACAATCTGATTTCTCTATGACAGAAAGATTGTACTGTGTAAAGGTGAGGTGGCATCTGGATCTGGATCCACATTAGATTTAAGGTGAGGTTGCAAGTTCAAATGGAAGGTGCCAAAATTTTGCTAGTTGATTTTTTGAGGTTTTGGCTCTAGATACTGGAAATCTAAAGAGAATAACTTTTATCTTGTGAGATTTCCACTATTCAGAAACCAAATCTCACAAAAACATTTTTTTCCCTCAAGATTTGAGCGTCATCCAAACCAGAACTGGTATTCCTTCCAGTTTTGGATAAGACCAGCGGCCAAACTCATAGAGCTCACCTGGGATTCATGAATGTGAATTGGACCAGCCCCACAAAACTGCAAAGGGGTTCTGAATGAAGTTTCTGGTTTTGACTCATCTCCAGTTCTGATATATAATATAATACCGGTACTTATAATGGAGTGATTAACTGACTGACTGACTTAATTTCCATGTTTCCATTGAGCTGGAGTCTTGATATACTTGATATACTTGTTCATTACGGGCACTTGAGTACAAGGGGCGAAATCCCAAATTTGAACTTTGATCAAAAGTCACCATAAGGTCACCAGTCTCTTTTACTGGATTTTACAGCTGAAGTGCCACTTTGAGCCACAATCCTGAAAATCGATGCATTCATTCATTCACCATGGTCTGATGATCACAGGGGAATTAAATTTGACGTTGTTATCATAGATCACCAAAGTTCAAGAGTCAAATAATTTTTTTAACTAATCTTAATTTCTCCCATGAGGTAGTCATGTTGGGTGTGAGACATCTAGTGTGGAAAAACTGAGATAATCTAAGGTCACCAGTTCTATTTACTGGAGTTTAGACAAGAACATTTTTTGAAGATGAACAAATACTCCACAGGCATCTACAGAGCCACATCCAATGCTAACGGGTGAGCCTGCTGTCAGCTACTCTATCTTATCAGTTAGCCTAGTTTCTGGGCAATTTTCTTTTACAAAAAATATCTAGAAAATATGGAAAACACAGAAAACGTTGACAGTTGTATTGAGTATCCCACTTTCCCCACTGAGAGGAAACCACAAAAAATGAATCCAAATGTTCCTTTTCACAAGCAATATCTACAGAATTTTTCAGGAAAATTTGGGAACCTGATGAAAGAAACTTGTCAGTTTAAGTGCCAGATATTTACTGGTATTTAGTCAAAGTTTTATGTACATGGACTCTTCAGTTCTGCATACTGGCAGCTTACAAAGGTTTTTCTAAAGAAAAGAAACCAAAGGTATTAAGGAAACATCTTCCTAGAGGATAGATTAGCTCCCATGGGCACAGAGACAGAAATAAAATACGGAAATTAGCATACAGTAAAAGAAAAAGGTATCCAATGTATTTGATAACTGTAATTTGTTCATTACCCTTTCCTTGTTATTGTGTTCCCTCCAACAGAAAGGTCTGTGGTGCTTGTCATAAACCATTATTATACAAGTTAGGAGTATTTTACCTCCCTTATGTCTACCAGACTGTTTTAAATTCTAATGGGTTTATTGGGCATGAGGGTGGTTACAAATATAAGTTCTGATCCTCAAAATCCACTTGAGTAACTTTACTCACGTGTGGAATGTAATGGGGCTGCACACTTATGCTGAATTACTTATATCTTAGTTTGCAGGATTGGGCCCACGGTCTGTTTCTTTTGCGTTTCCATTTGTTATTTAAGTTCAGTGTTTGGTTTCAATACTAAAGACTAGATTGACCACTCTTCGGCTTCCAGCAACAGCAGTAGCACTTGGAAGGGTGGAAATCTAATATCTATGAGCAGAGTAATTTGGGAATAAAGAGACAAACACGGTAGCAATTGCAATGTATGAGCTATTACAGCCTAGCGCTTTCTTTACCCACAGCTTTTTATTTCTGGTCGTTGTCTGCTGTGACACTCTCAGCTGCTGTTCTTTGGGAAGGAGGTTAAAGGGCAGTTTGAAAGTTATTTTGGTTGAACACACTCATGCCAGGAGCATTTCTGAAAAACAGGGGGGTGTGGAAGGATGTGGGTGCAGCAGAGAAAACAGAGAATGAATGTTTTTTACATCTTCTCCATGTGCTGCCAAAGTTATGGTTACACCTTTTAAGGTCACCCACCTCATTAGGTAGAACATTCCTCATGTCCAACCCCCACAGTTCCCTTCTGTCACGGACTTGGAGAGTGCCACATCTGTCTCTGATTAGGTGGGCTGTTTTCACCAACAGTCTTCTCTCTGTCCAAAACCAAAGGGGAGTCTGTCTCCACTATGTATCCTTCTGCCCGGAGCCCCCAAGTGTCCATTGTTAGGTAGAGAACTCCACAGGATTCCCAATTTTGCTATATTATGAAAGGGTTGTCTCCTGAAATCTCAACCACTGAGGGGAAGGAGGTTGCTTCCCCACCTCTAGTCAGAGGTTTTCCTGTCTTTTGCTGTTTCCAGCATGTACCTCCGGACTCCTGTGCACAGACTGCCATCTCTCCTCAGATGTGTAGATTATCTACAACACAACTTGCTGTGTAAAAGTTAAATATTTGTTAATACCAACCATAGCACAACATTTCCTTTTGAAACGGACACTTGAACTTGTTTGTCAGATGGTGTTGAATGCGGAGGGAGTGAGAATTGGTGCTAGGGACAATCACTCAGCACAAGGTTTATCAATGAAGGCTGTTGAAGCACCAGATTAATGGCAGTGGCATATCAGAAGCCAATTCACATAAATAATAAACAAGTATCTCCTCCTTAACCAACCAACCATCAGCAAATTATTGCCCACATCAGAGAGCAGCGGGCCGTATGGCTTGTCAGGTTGGGAAATGCAAG
Source organism: Lepidochelys kempii (assembly GCF_965140285.1). Classification (NCBI taxonomy): domain Eukaryota; kingdom Metazoa; phylum Chordata; order Testudines; family Cheloniidae; genus Lepidochelys; species Lepidochelys kempii. The sequence continues at coordinate 82,631,683 of NC_136386.1, forward strand.
CATGGCAAGCTAGACATTTTGATGTTCTCTACATACAGCCAGAGGGACTCTGCTGTAGTTTTGCCCCTGTTAATATGGACCTGAGGTGATCTGCAGGTGAGTTGGACCCATCCAATTGCCACAATTCAGTGGGACAGTGACTAGTTTAGGCCTGAGCATAGCTTTGGCCCCAGTAGTCAAGGCCTTGTGTACTGTGTTCAAGAAAGGCCTCTTGATTTCTGTGGCAGCTTTATTCCAATTAAAAAGTGGAGGGTTTTGTTACATTACATTGAAAAGGAATCATACAGTCAGCACAGTAGCATCTGGTGGTGTTTATCTTGAAATTCAGTTCAGTGTAGTTTGGGTGTGCTACACGCATTTGTACTGACAACACATAACCATGAGAGGAGCTGGAAATTTTGGAAGTTAAGTGTGGGGAATTTGGGCTTTCAGCAACAAATGAGGCATGGGAAGCAATTTAGGACTGCTGACTAAATACACCGGGTCCAGTCCTCAGCCTCTTTATGGCTGCTTTGCACTGTGTCGGGTGTCATAAAGCAGCCAAAATGCAGGCTTAAATGGTTAATGAAGATACCCTATGATGAGTGAATCCGTGGGTGGCATACAGACAGTGTACTATCTCCTACTCCACTCTCCCTTTCCAATGTAGGGGGCTTAGCCAAGGTGAAGTGGGCAAGGCCAGGGCATCTCTATGCCCGAGCATTCCCCACTGCCAGAATGACCCCTCAAGGCCACAGACAGCTGTGTGTAAGAGCAGCCCTGAGGCTGCTTTAACTTACACCCGGAACTAGCTTGGGCTTCAGCTATCCCCTGCTCCACCTGATTTACGTCACTCTGGCAACACAAAGCAGCTGTAAAGCTAGAGGATCTCATCAGTGAGAACGCCCCTGACATTGGAGTGTGTCTGAGAGAAAGAGGGTGTGGCTGCAGCATCCTTATGCCCCAGCAGTCCCTGGTTGCTGCTGGACCAGTCACTTGTCTGCAGGCAGCCAGGTATCAGTTAGAAGAGTCTGAACCTACTCTAACTTGTGAAATGGTCCCTGCCAGATAGAATCAGGGGGAAATAAATATGGCTGAAAACCACTTTTGATTCTTGCTCCAGTCCTGTGCTGAATACAGCTAGGTTAGAATAAAGGATCAGCCAACGTAAGATGACTGCATATAGTGTCACTTCTGCTTAGAAATATATTCATTATGCCAGTTTCTGAATGGGCATTCCCTATTATGTAACAGAATGAGTGAAGAGATATTACTCAGACAATGAGATCTACATGGCCCACTGCGCTGTAATAAAAGAAAGGTGGGATGGAGCAGTGGGGGCAGGGGCACGGGATGAGGGAGCAGGGCAGAGTGCATGTTGTGAAATGTAGTGCTCCGGCAGACTATGCTGCGGCTGCTGCTGACAGAGGTCTGGCATGCTTCACTGCAATCTGATCACATCAGCTTCCAACGTGTCAAGCAGCCCATGATTTCAGTAAGAGATGCAGATGGGGTTGCTGAGTGGCAGCCCAAAATATCCTGTGACGTCATACAAATGGTCACGGTAACAAGTGATGACATCACAGTGGATGTCTGTCTCCATTTTCCTCACAAAAATAGACAAAAATTCCACTAGGCCACAAACATACCAGTGACTGACTTGAGGATGAAACCTGAGAGAGAGAGACTGGATTTTTCTGTTAATTTTTTGTGTTGAAAAAGGACAAATTGCGTAAAGCTTTTAATAGAAATGGGGAGCATAAATTAGACGCAGCTTCTAGATTGAGGACAGTTGCTATTTGATGTCATTTGCTGGGCTGTTGGATTTTATTATTATTTTCTCAAAGGCAACATGTTCCAGAATGCCAAGCTGTTGCCCAAGAAGACACAAAACTCATTAAAAAGGGGTGTACTTGGCAGTGAATAAATGGATTTAAATTCTGTCCACATGATGGTTTGTCCCTGTGATTGTAAAAGGGTGCAGATGCTGTAAACCTTACTTAGGTGAGACATCCCCTTTGGAGTAAATTGCACAAGTAAGAACAAGCAACATGAGTGAGGGCTGCAGGATCGGCTCAATAGCTAATAGCTGGCACAGCCTTATCATGATTAGCATCAATACTTTGCAGCTGCCAACTATGCTGCAGCCGTGATAAAAAAAAACCCCACATGGTATGGACAAGCTTGCGGGTTAGTCTATAGCATGAATCTAAATAAAACCCAAGCCTCTTTGCAATATAGGACTGAGACATCATTCAAGCCATAGTGGACAAATTCCACCATAGGTTATGAGTGCTACTCCTGAGGACATCAGTGGGAGCTTAGTGCATGTAATGAATGGCAGAATTCAGACCACAACAAATATGCACCCAGAATTTAGGGATGTCATCTGAGAAAATTTGACAGGCTTTTTTTAGAGCACATTTGTAATAAACTACAGGCCTTTCTCTATCTTCTCTCCCCAAGTGAGATCATCTCTACGTAACATCACCCATGTATGTCCAATGGACCACGAGAAGGACATTTCTGTAGAGTCCCTCCACTTTACCTTTTGATTTTAAACTTGACTGTCTGGAGAAGAAGAGAGTATTAAATCAGAAATTCCTCCTTTAAAAGAAATTAGAAGAGACTGACAACAGAAGACAGTGATGGCTAAGGTGGTATATATTACACCCCTAACACTCAGACTCCCTTAAACTTTCTATTGATGTGCAGGGGATTCTAAATGATGAAGACCCAGAAGGCATATGTCCAAGCAGAATGGCAGCTACTTTGGCTTACCCTTTCTTATATCTTCTTACAGCTCTTTCTTGTGGAAACTAAACAAATGTAGCCTTCCTCACATGTTGGCAGAGTGTGAGTAGGTTCCAGGGAGTTTAACTGAGCATAAATTAGTGTAAATTGGGTCCCTCTCATACCTCCTAACATATCATTTCTGGATTGCACCCGCAGCCTGGATGAAAGTGATCAGCAAAAATAAATATAAGGATTACGTATTTAATTATGGTAAAAGGAGATACTGATTGTTTGATCAGAAGAGATTCTGACCAGATACACTACACTCAGCTGTCTTTAAACCTATCTGTAAATGATGCAACATCTTGATTTTATTTCATCATATTTACCCTCAAAGATTTTAAAAATCAAATTTAACAAATTTGTCATTCATTGCTCTTGGCAGCAAAGTGATTTCAATTAACCTGAAGTGAAAATGAGTGAGAGACAGGCAGAAAACAGAGAGGAGAGAAATTTGGGGTCTGATTCTGACCTTGTTTTCAGTGGTGTAAATCAGGATGAATTCACTGAAAACAATGAAGTTACTTGGGTGTAGAACAAGAATAAGTGAGATCAGAATCCAGTCCACAGAGAGAACGAGAGAGCGTGCAATGTAAGGAGTGATCATCTAAACTTTGTCTTCAGGATTTATTATATAACAGCACTAATAACTGTCTATTTTCCTTCTTCTTTCTTTCAGGGCCTCCTGTAAGTACCAAAGTTCCAGTGCGTTTGTGAAGTGTGCACCTGATGGTAATGGGGCGAAGGGGGCTTGAGGGGAAATTAGCAGTAACCATTGTCTCCCATATGCCATGTCCAATGTTATAACCAAGTTTTCCTTTAAAATCTCCCAGAATCTCTCAAACACCAAATATCCTTTGTATTCAGTCAGAGTGCCTGGATCCTTAGTGGGATTTCACAGACACACCCATATAGCTCTGCACAATTCTGAAATCTCCCAGCATGGGATTGAGAAAGCTCACAGGGTAGAAATGGTGAATATGGAGGGCTAGAAATACTCCCAATTATTTTCATGTAGAAAAATGAGGATAACAGTGTGCAATTTTCATGCATAGGATGCCATACACTGAATTTGACATATTTTTTTAGAACTGGTGCAAATATATGTTGCATACGTACCTGTGCAACTTGTTCTCTGCCACTCAGCCATGGTTGCTGAATGTTTGGCCCTAGATGTGCAATTATCAGTTTCGAAGAAAAATTGTGTAGACAGCTTCCTTTCCAAATGTTAGCCAAATGCAAAAACTCAACTCAGACAACTTAGACTTCAGAAAAATGTCCCAACTACTGCCAGAATGTTCCTAGTTACTCATTATTGCTAAGAGACCTTGAAGAGTATCAAGGGAATCAGAACAAGCCTTGCAAGGACTGAAGGAATATTCCCACTAACACTAATTGATAACAAATGGGACCACCAGAGAAGTGATGACACAATATACTACTGTATACCAGCTTATTCTGACCCCTGAACCTGTCTGTATAAACAACTGTTTAGGACAGGAAGTGAGAATACTGTAGCCAATTGAAATAACAAGATGAAATTAGGTGGACTTGAATTTAATTAGCCACGGTGGAATTTTTCATGGGGTAACCACGCCCTATTCTCACTAAGAATGTCAGGAGATTTTAAGGGACTGCAAGTGATAGCAGTTCAAAAATCACAAGCATAAGTTCACTGTTAAATATTTAAGCAAAGCACTTGGTGTTTACATGTTGAAGATTTTCGCCAGGTTTTTTTTTTTTTATTAAAATGGATGGGAACTAGTTTATGATGTGTGGAACAGATTCCCACACTGATGGTTTCACATATGTCACTCCAGCTAGCAACTCAGAAATGCTGACACACCAAAAATCTCAGTTTTTTATACATTTCACAGTGTGTAAATGTGAAGTTTCAGACTTCTGAGCTGAACAAAATGGGAGCAGCTCTTACGCTGTACCATTTAGGGCCAACTGAGGGGCTATGTTTTTGCAGGGCTGTTTCTGATACATGACAGTGGTGAATAGGATTGGCAAGGCTGAGTGAGAGTGAGAAACAGAGAAGATTAAAACACTCCCTAGTTATATTCGTTCTTGGGCATATACTGTCAGAGCATCTGAAGGGACTTAAAATTACACGTTGAATTAGAATGGTCCTAGACTCATTGAATTTCGAGTGGCAGATTCTGTCATTTCTCTACCAATTTTGATGTAGATAGGGTAATTTGAAAGCCAGCAACCTGTAGATGTGTAATTGGAAAGAAAGAAAGAAAGAAAGAAAGAAAGAAAGAAAGAAAGAAAGAAAGAAAGAAAGAAAGAAAGAAAGAAAAAGTATGTGTTAGTCCAGAGGTTCTCAAATTTTTTCATAGTGTGAACATCATGTTAGATACCTTCCCTCCCAGTCATGATCATACAATATCTCTATGGCAACTCCAGAAATTCTGTACATGAACATTTAATATTCATCAGAAGGAAACAAGGAGAAGACTCAGAAATATGTCACTAGCTAGCTCTTCATGGGATACCAGTTACCTACAGACCCCAGTTTGGGAATCTCTGTGATAGACACATACCAAATAGAAATAAAGCTTTAAAGATGGGTTGGGAAAATGGAACAATCAGATTGAGCTAGTACGAAAGCTGTTCTGATGACTTAACAGTTCTGTTTTCTCATTGTTTATACTGTATTTCTTCTTTTTAATCAGTGCTTTCCCTACCCCCTACCCCAGTTTTTGTGCCAATGTTGCCTTTTCTGTTTTATTTCAGGGCCCTACAGGAAGACCAGGGCTTCCGGTAAATAGCTTTTTTCTATCATGTTATTTCCTTTTTATTCACTCTCTCTCTCTCTCTGGCAGTAGTTTGAAAGGCAGGCCTCAAGGCTGTGTAAATTGGGACGTAGTAGTGGTCTCCGGTGGTCGAACTAAATTAGATGAAGAGCATGTTGTAAATGAGATATGGATCCCAATAGGATAGGAACAACAGGACCTTGGCAGGACAATGTTCCAAGAAACACATTCTTTATAGGATCCTTTTGTGTTTGGGAAACATGTGGCCTTTTAAGATCACCTTTCCAATATGAATCACCTTCCCCGTCGAAGAACCACATTTGTATTGTACTCTCACTGATAGAAGCTCAGATTCCGACAGGCTTTCCAGGAAAGACTGGAGGTTCTATTTTGAGCAGATACCAGGATGGATATTGCAGTGATTTGGATTGTTTATTTTAATTCTGGAGGAGCTTGGGAGATGCAGGAAGCATCCATTTAATCCATGCTGATACAGGAAGTAGAGGTGAGAGGGACATACAGAGGTCAGGCCACAGAGAAGTGAAATTCAGACACCAAATGGACACCAAGCCATCCCTTCTCATGGCTCCAGTAGAGCCAGTTTATGGCCAGTCACTCCACCTGTTTCTTAATGTATTCCTAGTGAAGGGGAAACTTTGTTACATTGTCATACTGGCTTCTGAGTTACACTGGGGGCTACATGCTTCACCTTTTGCAGGTGTTCTGGGCAGGCAAGAGAGCTCAGGGGCCTCTTTCTCCCTCCTCCACTTCTGTGCATAGCCATGCAAGGGCCAGGCAGAATGGTGACCCAGCACTTCATTGAGTGTAAGGCAGGCAGCCTGGGTACTGTGCCTAGAGGTGTTTCTCATTTCCAAGGCAGCACAGACAGTGATTTGGGGTGTTGTCCAGTCTCCAGCTCCGCTTTGCCTGCCAATGCAAGCAAAAGGGAACCTCTGCTCAATGGCCACCGCTTCACTCTCCCCTCTCAGCACCCCTCAAACAGAAAAGCCAGTCTGTAACCTAAAGTTCTCAAAAATTTGTTTCTTTGCCCCCATAAGTTTGTTTTTTGTGAACAATCCCATTATCACTGGTTAAAATTAACATGGTGCCTGCCAACTTCTCAGGGAGTTGTAAATCCATAACTAACTTTAATCCAAATGAAAATGAAGCATTAGCAATGGTCTGTTGCTGAGATAAATTGTGATAAGGATTTTAGCTGCTAGGATCAATATATTTTCTCCACTGTGGCAGCCTGAGCCATCTCCAGGGCAGAAATCAATAGATGGATGAAAAGTAGTTGGCTCAAACTCAAATACTGAGACACAGAAGTAGTATTAGCAGAAAGAAGAAAATACTCGAACCTCACCATCATCTGAGGGCAGCAGGCCACATATCATCAAAGCAGTGCAGATCCTTGGGCTGTGGTGGACTACTCATGGACATACTGATTGCCACAGTAGCAAGGAATTCCTTTGTTCCATTTTTGGTGGGTCAGGAGGCTGTTCTCTCTCTTCTTAGACAAGGTTTTGACCACCGTGGTCCACGTTTTCATTGCCTTCAGGTTAGATTATTCTATTCACGCTACCTGGGGCTGACCGTAACTGTCACATGAAGGCTGCAATTGGTGTAGCACAGTGTCCCACCTCACAAGTAGTAAAAGTTGATGCAAATTGCTGTGTGAAACTGCTGGCTCCCCCTTCATCAAAGGCCCAAACTCATGGTTTGGCTCTAATTTACAAGGCTTTTACAATCCGGGGTTAGATTACTTCAGAGTAGCCTTACTGTCCGAGACCATCCAAGCCAGCGGGGCTCCTGTACTGGAGAGACTCAGGATAAGTCTTTCAGGATCAGGGACCAGAGCATTCTCAGCAACAGGCCCCAGGTATGAAACTCTTTGCCAGAGGAGATCGGACCAAACCACAGCCTCACCACACTCTGATCCCAACCTATACCACCTTTGGATGAAGTCTCCTCAGCAATGACTTCCACAAAAACAAAAACAAATCCACACACTGCCTGAGGAAAAGAGAGAGTAAAACATCTTTTAAGACCACTCAAAACTGTTCTTCTTCATAACTGTTGTTTGGTGCTTGGATACTAAAACAATAGCCACTTTAGAAATACAGCAGGCAGGCAGGCAGTGGGGCTATGAATACAATGCTAGCATACAGTGCAGCACATAAGTATTATCCACAACAGAGTGTATTTCCTGGCTTCACATCATAGACAACTCTTTCTCATAAACATCTGGCACTTATTTGCGATACCACTGGGACCATTTCCCCCCTGCTAGTATTGTTTAGAAGACCCTAAGTACTGTGTAGTCAAATACCAGACACAGTGCACTCATACATCATTTCATGATGAGGTACTTGGCATTTTGACATCAGGTACTGTACCAGTCACTGTGCAGACTAATATCAGACACAGCTCAGTCCTATACAGCATCAGTCATTATGTGGTCAGATACCAGTCACAGCACAGCCAGGAAGAGTTTCTCAACAACAGATCCAAAAGTCTGGAACACCCTTCCACTACAGATCATGAGAGTTTGACCCTTGTCATTTTCATAACAAGTTGCCAAGCTCAGCTGTAGAGGAAAGCAATGTCCAAATTAAAGAACAAGAAAACTTAGCAGCAAGCTCCCAAGCAGAAGCCAAGAAATCAAAGAGCAAGGCAATGAATTTCCTGTCCCTTATGGAGAAATTCCATTGTTTTCTGAATAAACCATGTACAGCACCTAGACACAGAAAGAGAAAGAGAGAGAGAGAGAGAGAGAGAGAGAGAGAGAGAGAGAGAGAGAGAGAGATCAAATAGCATGTTGATGGGTACAGTATAAAAACCAGAATGGGATGAAATAGATATAATCTCCTTTTACTTTGCAGTCACATACCATCTATGTAAATTTAATCAAACTGCTTTGTATAACTGTTGCAGCAGAGATATGGCTTTTTGATTTATCCAACATGTATATGAAAGAAATGCCCATTGATTATGGAATAGTATTTGTCTATAACTATGGAGTTGTTAAACCTCTAAATACTTTTTACCTCTTTACATTTAAATCTTGTGTATAGTGAAGTGTATTTAGAACATTAATCTAAAGTATTACTATGTACATCAGACAGGGAGCGAAGAAAGGTTACTGAGCAACAGTGGCAGCAAAGTGCATTCCTTGAATGGCGAGAACTGGCCCACTCCCCTTGAACTGACCCACTCCCCAGATTTCAAGACGGTCTTCTCCATTTTGCTTTTTCTCCACACTGCTTTTTGCAGTTCCATCACTGGATAGCAGAGCGAATTGGCAGGCGACAGTAGAAAAATGACCATCAGTATTGTTTTATATTCTCATTTGATTACAGACACTGCTAGGGGGAAAAAAAGAATTTCTGAACATTTACCAACATCAAAGATTATTTTCCTCGGCAGAGTTACCTGTGTAATCAGTATGTATCCCTACCTTCTACTGATCACTATGGACACAGCGCTAAGGTTCTGGCCCATTGCCATGATTAAAGGGTAATGACAGAAGCGGCTCAACGATTTCATGTAGGTGACACAGTTAGGGTTGTTTTCCCCGCACCCTTGAGTCAGCCTCCTACATTGTCTATGTTCTCGTCGGGTGCGGCAGAAATCAATCTCCTCAGAAAACAGTATTACAGTGAAAATATATGAGAAAGTACAACAGAAACATTGATTTTTTTCATAGTGAAACTTAAGAAAAAACAAATTGGCGATCAGAAACAATACTGAGAGATTTTACAATGTCAGTTTTGCAAAATGTGCAGTGAAATCCACAAAACAATGGACACCATAAATAGTTCTGTATCTTCTGAGCATCAGCATACTGCTCTCTAAGTCTGCATAGCGTTCACTTTTTGTGGCCAGAAATACAGAATCTTTAATTCTATAGTTAAATTTAAATATAGACTCAGAACTAAAATCTATATAAATGGCTAAGAATATGCCAGTGGCTTTGTGTCCATGTGTCTTTGCCATTCAGTTCAAGTATCGTCTCATACATTCTTAGGCAGGCACATTCATGCAACCTCACTTAATGATTTTCACACCCTAAAGATTCACTGGGCAGCATTCTGTACAGTTAAGAGACACAGAACACAACCATTAATATACGGTGTGCTAGACACGCCATTTCCTGTGTTAGCTTGTTATCCACATTAGTATAGCTTTCCCTTTTCTGGACTACTGGAAAATGTGAACCTATTCATGGTCTCTGAGAGTTCTGTCTTAAGTGATAACAGCTCTATAAATAAATAGCTACCATTCAGATTTCCTTGGAAAGAAAGAGAAAAATGTGATAATTAGGTACTGAAGGGAGCAGTTTCCCAGCAGCTGGATTATAGAAAGTGCTGAAATTATGATTAGACTCATAGTTGGATCACAAACTCTTGCCTTTTTTTCCTTTCTAAATGGTTGTGCTTTGTTGGTTCCTTGTGCCTATATAGCAAGGAGTTAAACTGATGACTTACATACACATCCATACCCACATGCTTACACATATGTTCAAAAATACATACAAACATATGAACATACTTTAAATATATGTATATATAGTGTGTCAACATATGTGCTACATACACATACCTCAGTCAATTAATAATCAAAGATACACACATATATCTACATGTGACATCTAATTTGTGTCATTTTGTAGTCTTGTATATGACCAGTTTCCAACTGCCATCTGATTTTGCATTAATTGTTAGGGAGACAAAGGCGCCATGGGGATCCCTGGAAGAACGGTGAGTTACAACCTCTTGCATCTGCCTGACCTGACTGACACACATTTTTCCAAAAGCTGGGATGCCTGTGGGTCGTTTGGGGTGATACTTTAATTATTTCAGGGAAATGATTGCCCCAGGCCCTTGCTCCATTTTAAGGTCTGGTTTGGGTATAACAAGGGAAAAAGCAGCAGCTTCCCTCATGAACAAAGCTGAATGAACTGCTACTGAGATCTGCTTCCAGGTTTAGAAATTTTAGGCTGCAGGTTCTATCATTTGTGATGTAACCAGGCTCCACCCAGAAAACAGAGGCACGAATCCTTGGTAAGTCTATAGGGGGCTCTTATCTGAGACATTTCTATGCAGAAACCAAATCCAAATGGGACTCTTGAGGAGGAGGCCCTGGCTACATTCTGAGAATGCTCCCTGTAGCACCATGTGTTCAAGTGGTGCCAAGCAGTGGGCTGCTGATGGTTTCTTGCTGCCTGCAATGTACTTGCCTTTGTGCCTCTGAAGGTCAAGGAGAGGCAAGCTCCCCCTGCAGATCTGTCTGTCTGAAAAAAATTATATAGATCAAACAACATTTGTAGCCTTTTCTCAGCCTATGAATGTACAATGTCTGCCCAGCACATTGGCTCTAATTTGGCCCTCCAGGCATAGAGTACACATTTAAAATAACAGTGACACTTTGAAGAAGGGCTGGGCAGCGCGTGTCATACAGCATCACATCAACACCCCAAACACCTTTGCATCGTGCGGCTCTGCCTTCTGTTCCCTGTGTTCCCTCTTCATGGAGTTGTTCTCTTTATTCCCCATACATGTTGATGTCTTTCCAAAGAGGACAACATAACAGCCTCAGGAGTGAGGTGACATTCCACTAAGTTCACTCTGACTTGTGGATAGGTCCTGAATCCTTATGCTTTTCTCCGGCTGAGACACCTGCCCTATGACCACCCCACATTTCAGACAGAGAGAGGAAACTGTGTTGCTAGCTACCTTCACTCCTTGTCAGTTCCCAGCTGTTCAGCTTGCCACAGCTGAGCTCGCCTGAGTTACCGTTTGGATAGCTTCCACCCAAACATTTTGCATCTTTAAATATCTTTTGGGAAGGCTGTGTGTGGATGAATGAGATGTGTCTGGGTTTGGTGCCTGCAATTTCACAGGCAGCTATAATATAGAGTGGCTAAAGTGGTCATGTCATAAGAGATTACACATCCAGAGCCAGAACCTCAGCTGGTGTAAATCTGTGCAATTCCATTGAAGCCAATGGAGCTATATGAATTTACATCAGGATCTGGCCCACAGTGTTTGTTATGGAAACTGATTAGCGAGGAGAGGTTCTCTTTTTACATACAGATACAACAAATATTATTAACAATTAACAATTCTTGGCATTAAGTGACTCTTTACATCTTCAACACATTTATAAACATTAATGACATAATCAGCTACTCACTGCCATCAGCAGTGATGGAAAAAATATAGAAAAAGGGTTGGCAAATTCCACAGGTAGGGTGGGCATAACTCGAGGTGGCTTGGCTTTTACAAACCTCATGAGCCAGGGTAATTCAGATTTGAGTCCCAATTAATCCAAGACCTCAAAGTATGGGAGGGTTTTATGGGTCCATTATATTTTATGTACTATGTTTAGGACTTCCTTAGCGATACCGCTGGGTAACTTTCTCTCTCCAGTAAGGTCTCCTCCAAATGCCTCATTGGTATTGGAGCCTGGCATGCCTGAGGGGATTAGCTCTTCAGTATTACTGTATTGCCAGACTCAGGGTGATTCAAGCAATGCTAGTACATCTTCACAATGCCCTTCTGGTTTGATGTTGTGTTTAGGATGACCAGATGTTCCGATTTTATAGGGACAGTCCTGATTTTTGGGTCTTTTTCTTATATAGGCTCCTATTACCCACCACCCTCATCCTGTTTTTTCACACTTGCTGTCTGATAACCCTAGTTGTGTTGCCATGACGGCATTACTTTGTAAGTAACTGCTGCGTTCAGTAATGCGGCACAACAGGATATAACGCAAGGTAGTGCAGTTTATGAGGATCACTGCTCTAGACAGAGATGGAAGACAGACCGAAATCCGTATGGTGCCTTTCTAATTTTCTGCTTATTCGTATGCGCTAGAAGAGGGGAACTGAGTAAAACTGCCCTTAGACCCTGCTAGGAGGCCTCTGAGAGGCAGAGGAAGCTGGCTCTGCAGAAATGCCAGCCCCTGCCAACCGCCAGGGTAGTAAAAAGACGAGCTAGTAATCAAACTTGAGGCTTTGGGTGGGTAACATAGATCACCACACTTCCAGATGAGCCCCTGTTTAAAGCCTACGTACTCTGTTCATTGAAGACCCAGCTTTGCTGTTCTTATACTAAGTGAAACCTTACTCTGTGAGTAGTTCCACTGAAATCAGTGAGACTACACATGTAGTAGGTTACTCCTCAGTGTGAATAAGGGTGGTAGAATAAGGTCCTACCATAAAACAGTCCTGTTTTAATTGTAATTAACCTACCTGGAGTGACTTAATATATTAAACATATTTCAGTATGTAAGACTTATATGTATTTTGCACATTTACCCCACAGATTTCACATAGCCAGGCCATATATTATATCTAATTCCCTCTCTTTGAGCCAGGCAGAAGAGAAAGAGAAGAGAAAAAAATCAATATTTTATTACTGTTCCAGTAATGAAGACTGTTGATTAAACATATTTCCCCTGCCCAACCCTCCCATTCAGTCAGATACCTTCTTCCCAGCACATTCATCCATTTATCCTCCTCTGCCTTTCCTCAATGACCCTCCTGTCCCACACTCTGAAAGGCTGGCCAGGAACTCCTGCCACTTGGTCAGTGTGGACTGACTGTTAGCCAAGTCCATCTTCAGCCACTGTTCTGACCGCCCTGGCTAATCCCACCTGAGGACTATCATCCCTGGTGGCGGCTGTGCCAAGGTTCCTTGTGAGGTCTGTTGCTGCTGCCTCACTTACTTGTGAGCTGATGTCTCTGAACTCTGAGCCAGCCTTGCTAACTATGGCGAGCTTATCACTAACACACAGCTTCAGTTTCCCCACCACCACCACCACTTGTTAAAATCAAGAATTGATTTTCTCACGCTGGCTGAAAACCCAATTTCAGCTGCCACCTCTCTCAGCTGCTCTTCCTCAGAGATATTGCCAAGACAGCTGATCTTGAGGGCAGTGGAAGAGGGAGAAGCAAAGGTCATTGTGCTTGTGTGTAAACCTTAAACAGAGCATGCGTCAGTGTCTGTGACCTGTTTTTTGTTGCGTTGTTTTGTGTTTGGGTTTAGTGTGCCATTAACACTGATTCCTGTGTTTGTGTCTCTTTCTCTCTCCCCTTCACCCTTTTGCATGCGGCTGCGACTGGTGTAATTGACCCAGGGACTAAAGGGGCAACCCGGAGAGAAGGTGAGTCAGCTCTTTCCAGCTCATCATGTCATACCCTGACCTCTCTCAGCTTCCTCTTCAGCCACCTGAAATCCCTTCACTTCAAATCACAACAATTGAAGAGCTGTGCCTTTAAAGCCCTCCGTGTGTTTAAACCATACATGGCTCTGAACTGCCCCACCCCTCTCCGCTCACAATGTGAGCTCATCTCTTAAATTCCTTCCAGCCCACACAGCGTCTGAGGATGTTGAATTTTTTTGTTTACTATAATTTGCTAACATTGTAAGGGCTGACTTCCAAAGGTGGATGGGCACACTCAATATTTCCAGCTGAGCCTTTGTGGTTTTTTAACCATTAGCTTCTTCACTGCTGACAGCTGTGCCTGGTAAGTCCAGGAAATGTGCATATGCAAATGTGATAAGATATAACAGCTATGTCCTAATGGCCCATCCAGTTCCTATGTGTTGGGCTTCTCCTATTCACCATTCCTCTGGTCACAGGCTATGGCTCACCACCTCCATTCCAGGGTTAGTTGCATAGTGAAAAAACACAGAGGGAAACAGGGAAGAGATGGCCACCACTCCACACACATACACTTTTTTACTTCAGTTATATCTTCTCCATTTAAAAAAAAAAGACCCTGCAGTACTTCCTGTCTCTCTGAGCAGTTGCCTAAACTATTTGAAAAGTATTGAATGAGTTTTTTTATCCCTACATAGAGCTGGTAGTTTACAAAGCCACTAATATGTCACAATGGTGACACAAATTTCATGAAATATTCAATGTCAGTCAACACTTTATGTCTTCAGATGCCACTACATCATACACTCAAAAGGGAAAGATAGGAGAGGGACAGAAGTACCTTGAATTGATTCAGGCAGCATCTAATTAATTGGAAAATGAACAGCAATATGTGCAGAAATTAGGAAATGTCTAGATGTTCACCACATTGTTTGAGGAAACATCTATAAAGAGTATGGTATTGGCAAACCTGTTCAGACCTCTGTGAAAAAGATAGGGGACAAAACAATGACGTACCATAGGAAGAAAGGGCAGGACAGGATGAAAACCTGGTTCTTCTTCTTCTTCAGGTCACTCCTTCTTGTCCCCTGTTCGGATTCTCCTGGTAGACAATCAGCATTATCAAATCATCCAAAATGCCAAAGCCCCCGTGGCAGATGATATAGTTGTATCACATGATAACACTCTTTCCATTCCACTAGTATCTCAAGAAGAAGTTAAACAGCAGCTACTAAAGATGAACATTTTAAAATCAGCACATCCAGATAAGTTGCATCCAAGAGTTTTAAAAGAGACGGTTGAGGCGATCACTGGACCATTAATATTGATTTTTCAATAAATCTTAGAAGGGGGTGCTGTTGCAGAAGAGTGGAAGAAAGCTAATGTGCCAATATTTAACAAGAGTAAATGGGTTGACCTAGGTAATTATAGGCCTATCAATCTCACATCAGTCCTGGGCAAGATAATGGAGCAGCTGATATGGGATTTGATTAATAAAGAATTAAGTGAGGGTAATATAATTAATGCCAATCAATTTTATGGAAAATAGGTTATGTCAGGCTAATTTGATATATTTTTGATGAGACAACAAGTTGGCTGTTAAAGGTAATAGAGTTGACATAATAAACTTAGACTTCTGTAAGACATTTCACTTGGTACCACGTAACATTTTGATTAAAAAACTAGAGCAATATAAAATTAACATAACACTCATTAAGTGGATTAAAAGTTGTCTAACTGGTAGGTCTCAAAATGTAATTGTAAATAGGAATTCATCATTGAATGGATATAATTTCTAGTGGGGTCCTGTAGGGATCAGTTCTTGGCACAATGCTATTTAACATTTTTATTAATTACCTGGAAGAAATATCAAATCATCACTGATAAAGTTTGCTGATGATGCAAAAATTGGGGGAGCGGTAAATAATGAAGAGGATAGGTCACTGATACACAGCAATCTGGATTGCCTGGTAAACTGGGCAAAAGAAAACAGTATCCATTTTGGCCGTATTTACATGATGGGGAACTTTGGAAGCAGTGACTCTGAAAAAGATTTGAAGGTTGTGGTGATCAGCTGAACATGAACTCCCAGTGCGATGCTGTGGCCAAAATGGCTAATGCAAATCCTGGGATGCATATACAGGTGAATCTCAAGTAGGAGTAGAAAGATTATTTTACCTCTACATTTGGCATTAGTGCAGCCGCAACTGGAATACTGTATGCAGTTCTGGTGTCCACAATTCAAGAAGGAGGTTGGTAACTTAGATTGGATATTTTTCTGGAAGATCTGCTCTAGTAAGTATTTTGGGGGAAGTTCTATGCGCTGTGTTATGCAGGAGGTCAGACTAGATGATAATAATGGTCACTTCTGACCTTGGAATCTATCATCTGTGACTATCAGTCATGTATTGTGTATTATAAAGCACATTGAGAGCCAGAGCCAGTCATATGACCTGGGTTTGCCGTGAATCTTTGACGGCTTCTATTTTTCCAGGAAGAACTTTACTGTTTTTTTCTTAATCCAAAATGAATGCCTTTTATAAATAGCTACAAACAGGACTTTCCCACTCCCCAGGTCCTGGCAGGTCACAGCTGCCTCTAAGTTGCCCAAAGTTCCCCATTTTTATTCTTGCTTTCTTCACTCAGTTTCTCTCTTATTTTCTTTAGGTAGTTAGAACATTCTTCCCCAAATCACTGCTACTCTTCTTTCACTTTTAACTGACGAAAACTGAGAGGCTATCCCTCCTTTTTGCAGCCAGATCATTCTTCTCTCTGAACAATTGTCTTTCGGTGACTTAAAATCCCGTTTCCAACTCCAGTGAATAAAGTTGACTCCCTTTAAAGAGAAAGTAACTTCTCTAGAGCCATAGACTAAGTATGTTAGTCTTTCTCCAGCAATTAATGCCACTCTTTAACATTATTAATCTACCAAAGTAGAACCTCAAATCTGAACATCTCAACTCAAGGAAAGCTGCTCCTCAAATCTGGATGAGGCCATTGACGTTTAGGCCTATCTCTGCTTTTGAACACAGAAGGTGTCCTGTGCAGTGGAAAAGTTTCCATAGCAGCACATCCATCCTCTCAGTGAGTGACCAGAGAGAAGAAATGGTGAAGATATTTACTGGGATGGACCCAGGGCATTGGGGAGGGGTATGGCCCGATTACACTGCACGCCAGTGGTTTTTGGCTGGCAGAACTGTCCCTATGGCAGTGTTTCAGCCTGAACCCAAAGGTCTACACTGCAGTTTTATAGCCCCACAGCCCGAGCCCTGTGAGCGCAAGTCAGCTGACCCAGGCCAGCTGCGGCTGTGCCTCGGGTCTCTTAGCGCAGTATAGATGTACCATAAATGTCTATCATTGCATACAATACATGATTAAATCATAAGAACATTTTGTCTCCATGTCAGTCCCTACTTATTTTAGAAACCAGGTTTGACCAAGCCACTTATTTCTGGGTACAGTACATCAAGCTGCTTTCACATGGAGTTATTTAGTTTACTTTAGACCTAAACTTTCAAATTCCAGTCTGGTCACTAAATCTCATTTGATCCATTCATAAAATCATAAGTACTAGAGTTGAGAAAGACCTTGCAGCTTATGCAATCTGTCTCGCTCTCCTTGCCCTGTGATATACAATGTGGTCTCCAGTGTATGTTCACAACTGGGTTAACCAGCCACTATTTGAATATCTCCAGTGATGGTGTTTTCACAACTGACCTCAGAAGACTGTTCTGTCCTAATAGTGATCTTACGTCTTACTGTTACATTGTTCCTTTCACTCCAAAGGCACCCTGACCGCTTCATAAACTTGATAAAGTGTGTACATTTTGGGTATAGAGCTGCCACTGAAATGCAGATGCATCTGGGGTGAGATGTGAAAGCTGTTTAAAAAGCACACAGCAATAGACTGGAAAAGGAAATGTACATCATTACCATCAATTCAATTTCACAAAGGAAATTTAGGGAGGCCGAATGTCATGACCTGAATTAGAGTTTACCCAGGACTTGAGAGCTAACACCACAGCTCTTACTAAAAGTTTCACAGGATCTTTAATAATCACAAGAGGTTGCATTTTATCCAAAAAGTATTTTATATTTTATATGTTTATAATTTTCCTTGCTGAACATCTCATTTTCCCCTTATACTGCACAGCTTTACTCCTAGTTATGCCTCTCTGCATTATTCAGTCCCTAGACTAGGGCAGGTGAAGCTTCAGGATGAACAAGAGTGATCAAATAGAGGGGAGGCAAATGTGTGCTCCCAGGGCATGGCGAGTATGCAGGCATTAGATGAGGTCTCATGTTCCTCTCCAAAGAGACCCATAGTGGTGCCATCTCTTAAGGGTGGTGGGACACTTCAAAATGGCTTCCTCTCATGAACAAGATAGACCAAGGAGGTTTCTTATCCCAGGTGGGAAGGGCTCTGAGCAATCACAATTTAATCATGGTCTCTATAGAGAATGTGAATATTGATTATTTTGATCTCCTTTCCTTAACTGTCTTTCTTCCTCCTCCTCATTATCTCATGCAATCACCTCTCTCCTCCCCTCTACTGATTCACTATCCCCCCTTTTCTTTTCTTCATCTCGCTTTGTGCTCTCTTTTGTCTTCTCGCTAACGCTTTCACATCTCCCTCTTCCTCTTTCTCTTTCCTTCTTCTGCTTCCTTGCCTTCCAGTTTTTTCCTTTTTAATCTTCCTTTTCTCACACCTTTTCTGCCTCTGTCTCTCTCTGCAGGGAACCCCTGGAGAAGCAGGCATGTCCATCATCGGTCCCCGAGGCCCTCCCGTAAGTGATTTTCTCTCTATTTTTGTATGATGCAGGCTGTGGGTGAGTTACCGAAAAAAGACTAAGGAGGGGTACCAAGTCAGCAGCAGCATTTCCAGAGGAGCAGTAACACTATCTGATGTGGTTTTCCTGTTTAGCCAGACTTGTTTTTATACAAATATTATTTACTATATATAATGAAATTACAGCCCAAATTGCTAGAATTAGTGAGCACCTAGTCTTTAGCAAGGAAACCATATAGGTTATTCCAGTGGTTTTTTTCTCCTGTGTTTAAAAGGAAGAGAAATAGTTCCACCTCTTGGCAGCAGGACTGATGCCTTGCTATGAGTACGCCCTTCGCTTTGGGCGAAGCATGTCATCTTTGGCTGAGTGCTCTTTGCAATCAGTCTAGTTGGCAGATGGCATTGCTCCATCTTTACAGTGCAACATGCCCGGGATCAAGGCTGGGCAAATGGCTGCTGGAGAAACAAAAATGGGTAATTTAGGAACTTGCTTGAAAAATTCAATTTCTTATCCTAAGACTCAAAGTTTTTGTTGCTCAGCCAGGTTCATCAATGACAAGCATGTTACTATCAGAGTGCTGAGGTTTCTCTCTGAAGAGTTCAGTGAACCCTTCCTCTGCTGCGGTCTTGATGGCTTGTTTTAATTAGGGAGCAGAGAAGAGGCACTTAGAGAGGTATACTGGGGCTGGAGAAGTACAGTATTAGGCCCTGATCCTGCCAGGAGTTTCACGCAGGTGCAGAGATCCACTCACATGAAGCTCCTAAGAGAACTGGGGCCTTAGTGTCCAAGAAAGAATACAGGCCTAGAGCTTTCATACATCCCAAATTCTAGGTCCTTCTTGAATTGAAGTTCATACTTCTAGCTTTCCCTAACAAATGCAAATGCACGGTGTTTCCAAATTTCTGTTAGGTCTTTGTATCGTTATAGAAACTCCAGTTTTCCAATACATTTCCAGTGGTTATTGGCTAGAATTTAGGTTTGTATTAATGGTATTAACTTTGCTGGGGTTCTTTGATCTAACTTCATGCCATGAAAAAAGTTGAAACACATTTCTCCCCATCCTTCAGGAGCTAAACATGGCTGCCCCTCCAGTGGCACTTTCAAAAAGTGCCTTTCACACAGAATGAAATTAAATGTGAATTTAAATTCCATAGAAAGACAATTGAGTTTAGACAATGTGTATTAGGTAGGACAACAAATATGTGACAAATATTAGCCCAGCTTATTATTTTATCTACATCTTAAATATTATCTACAGCTTATTGCCCAAATAGGTTATTACCATTCTCTTTCAGGCAAGCATCTCAGATCCATCCATTCTGATATACCATTAATTTCCACTGCAGTGTGGCAGAAAAGATTCAATCCCCTTTCCCCCACACCTGCCCTGGTAACTTCCTTTTTTGATGAGCTTTGTGAGGAGTAGCATCCTTGACCTAGAGAGAGGATGGAGGACATATGACCTTGTTTCACATCTAACCGGTTGAAGTCAAGTGAAAGAGACCTCGGCAGTCTGGACAGTCGGCTACATCTGGCTTTCCAACTATCTTTCCAAAAGTCCCGTGGCAAGTGTTCCTAATAAGAAACAGCTTAGTCTGTTCCCAGCGCCACCTGTCCGCCACTGTGGGTTTGATAAATGACAAAACCAAACCAGGAAACAAATGCAGATTCTTGGGCTTTTCAGAAGACAATGACTTTTATTTTGACAACTGCAGTTTTCTGAATGGCAGATAGCCTTTTAGGGTCTTGTGCTAAATGGCAGAAGTTGTTTCAGCCAGGATGTTCCCGCTAGGCTGCTATTGGCAGCAATAAGTAGGGCCCTACCAAATTCATGGTCTATTTTGGTCAATTTCACAGTCATAGGATTTAAAAAATGTAAATTTCAGGATGTCAGCTATTTAAAACTTAAATTTCAGGGTGTTGTAATTGTAGGGGTTCTGACCCAAAACGGAGTTGTGGGGGGGAGGGGTCACAAGGTTATTGTGGGGGGGTTCTGGTACTGCTCCTCTTACTTCTACGCTGCTGCTGGCGGCGGCGCTGCCTTCAGAGTTGGGCAGCCGGAGAGCGGCGGTTGCTGGCCGGGAGCCCAGCTCTTAAGACAGTCCCATCACCACCAGCAGCACAGCAGTGAGGATGGCATGGTATGGTATTGCCACTCTTCCTTCTGCACTGCTGCCTTCAGAGCTGGGCACCCGGCCAACAGCTGCCGCTCTCCGCCCACCCAGCTCTGAAGGCAGCGCATAAGTAAGGGTGGGAATACCGTGACCTAAGTTCCCTGTAAGCTGCACAGCAGCCTATTTAGCGCTGCGCAGATGCTCAGAGAACCCGCCCAGGGACCTGCCGTGGCCAGGGGAGGGTCACCCTTCCCTTGGCCACAACCTAGCCCGGCCTTCAACTATGCTGTGTCCCGGACCTGCCATGGCCGGGGCGCCTCTACCCCATTCTGAACCCAGCCAGGG
The DNA here is from genome assembly GCF_965140285.1 of Lepidochelys kempii. Classification (NCBI taxonomy): domain Eukaryota; kingdom Metazoa; phylum Chordata; order Testudines; family Cheloniidae; genus Lepidochelys; species Lepidochelys kempii. Next base: position 82,652,644 of record NC_136386.1, read on the forward strand.
TGTTACGGTGCAGCTCAGCCCCAGCCACGAGGTGGTGCAGCATGGCCCGGCTCCAGCCAGAGCCAGGGCGGCCCAGCCCGAACAGCCCAACTCGGACCCAGACACAGGTGGCCTGGGCCTGGACCTGGGCAGCTCGGCCCGGACCTGTCAGGAACACCCCTCCCTGAACCCAGCTCCAGCCTGGAGTTGCGGGGGCTGGGATCCGGGGCACCTGTCCTGTGATCCCAGCCTTGGAGCTGCTGCGGCAGTGGGAGGTGCCTCTCTCCCCAGCCCAGGTGCTTCTGTGGGGGGAGAGCTGGAGGGGAGTCCTCTCTCCCAGCCATAGCTCCAGAGCACCTTCCTGTACCCCAAGCCCCTCATCCCCAGCCCCACCCCAGAGCCCGCACCCCCAGCTGGAGCCCTCACACCCCTGCACCCCAACCCTCTGCCCCAGCCCTGAGCCCTCTCCCAAACTCCAAATCCCTCCACTCCACCCCACCCCCACCACATGAATTTTGTTATGTGCACCGATTTGAAGGTGATGTGTCACACATCATCTCCATTTTGGTGCACATAACAAAATTAATTCTACACATGGGTGGGAAAAATTAGAGGTAACACTGACCGTGACACCCCCTAAAATAACCTTGTGACCCCTGCAACTCCCTTTTGAGTCAGGACCCCAGATTTCAGAAACACTGGTCTTCACCATGAAATCTGTATAGTGTAGGGTAAAAGCACACAAAAGACCAGATTTCACAGGGGGAGACCAGAGTTCATGGTCTGTGACACTTTTTTTTGGTTGTGAATTTGGTAGGGCCCTAGCAATAAGGAAGGACAATAGTACATCAAGCAGGTTGGGAAAGAAGACCTAATAGACAAAATGTCCCTCCCCACTACCCCAGGGTGAGACACATTGCTCACTCTCAGCGGAGTCTAGGAACAGGAGCTGCTCTCTGGCACTGGAAAGAATATATTATTGTCCTGATCCTTTTAGCTAACAACAGGCTGTCCTGTTGTTCCTAGCAAAACATTAATCACAACTCTTTATTGAGCTTATGTGCACACTTTTAATTTTCAATGAGAAAGGCCCAGCATAAGCACTTCTAGGAAGTATATTCGAATAGCAGAGACGGGGGAAAGGAGGTTGTTGTTCAGGACTGAGGTGTTTCAGAAGTGTTGTGTTGTGATCCAGGAATAGAATAGCCAGGGGCGGTACAGGTCAGGGTCCATTTACAGTGCTTGTTCTGCCTGCACTGTGCTGGGCTCAGAGTGAATCAGTCCCTTAGTTTTCTGAGCACTGAATTAAGCACTCAATGGAGTATAAGAATAACAGGCTTGTCCCTTTCCCCCTTTGTCATAAACTGCAGCTCTTAGCTCGTAATCAGCCTGAAGAGTGATGCAGATATCCTGAGAGTTGTAATTGGATAGATCTACCAACAGCCCCAGGGTCAGCCTCATGCTTTTAGCTGCTCCTTCAGGCTGTCTCTTTCACTCCATCTGTTCTGATGTGACCTCAGTTCTGTGATCTCTCTCTCTCTCTCTCACACACACACACACCTGTTGTCTTGGTGAGGCTTACGCTTACAATTATGTTAACGGGAGGGCAAGTTCACATCTGCCAATCTCACTGGGGTTTTAACTCAACCCATAAAAAGGTTTCACCCAGCTAATAACAATATTTAAAATGGATTTTTGTCTATCACGGCCAAAGCTCTTAGAAGACCTATGACTGAAAGCACCCCTGTATACATACCCTACACATTAGTGTAATAATCTTTGTGCAAAATATGCCTTGTGAGGTATCATTAAAAAGCTAATGACATATTTATCATCAGTATTCTTGTGTAATGTATGTGCAAAATGCTTATTAAGAGTTATGAACATAAGCTGAAATTATGACTACAATGTGCTTACCAGACTAGTCTGGGGAGTGGGTAAACTGGTTTCTCAAAAACAAAGGACAAACTGACACCTCTAGCCAGGTGTCATAAAGTTGATTGGCAATCACATGTCAAATGGCCCTTCTTTGGCAACAAAGTGGGGCAGGAACAGTTTGATCTGCATTTTAGCAAACAACAACATGGAACCTCTTTTACCACAAGCCTCCCTGTCTCCTTCACTGCAGGAATGAACTTTATCTAGGGGTAACCCTCAGGAAAATGTATTTCCAAGGGGGACAGGACTATAAAAGTGAGGGGCAAAAACACACCAGGTTTTTTCTCTCTCTCTCTTTCTCTCTCCACCTCTTCACCTAAGAAGACAAAGGAAGCAGCCCTTTGACTCTGGGGGGAGATCCCAATCAGAGAATTTGATCAGTTCTGTTGCTGGGATATTACCTTGAACCAAGTCTAGCTTATTAAGTTTGAGCTACTAGAAAGAGTTTTATCTTTATTTCTCTTGTAACCTTTTCTGACTTTAATACCTTGTACTTGTACCCACTTAAAATCTCTCTCTTTGTAGTTAAATAAATGTGCATTATTTTTAATCTAAACTAATCCAGTGTTGTATTTAAACTGAACTGTTTGGTAACTCCAGTTAAAGTTGCAAATGGTTGAATATTGACCCTTTACAGGGGCAATGGATCTTTTATATCTGAACTACCCAGGAGTTTGGGAAAACATGTTTTGGGGGAAATTCAGGACTGGGGGTGTGTTGGGGTCACTCTGCAAGTAGTAACCCAGTCTGTGAAAGCCAGAATGTGGCTGGCGTGTTGCTGACAGGCTGCTGGGGTCAGAGTTGCTGGACCAGGGCTGTAGCTATAAACAGATACTCAGGGTATGATTTGCATACTGGTGGGCTGTGCATGAGTAGCCCAGGTTGGGAGCTACAACAGTAAAGCATAGTGAGGCATCTAAGGTTGTGGGACAGGAGGTGACACAAAGTTGGGAGGTATTGTCAATATGGAGGAGGACCAGAATATCATACAAGAAGATCTGGATGACCTTGTAAACTTGAGTAATAGAAATGGGATGGAATTTAATAGTGCAAAGTGCAAGGTCATACATTTAGAGACTAACAACAAGAATTTTTGCTATAAGCTGGGGACTTATCAGTTGGAGGTGACAAAGGAGAAGAAAGACCTGGGTGTATTAGCTGATCACAGAATGACTATGAGCTGTCAATGTGATGTGGCCGTGAAAACAGCTAATGCAGTCCTAGGATGCATCAGGTGAGGTATTTCCAGTAGAGACAGGGAAGTGTTGATACCATTATATAAGGTAGTAGTGAGATGTCATCTGGTATACTGTGTGCAATTCCGGTCTCCCATGTTTAAGAAAGATTAATTCAAACTGGAACAGGTGCAGAGAAGGGCTCCTAGGATGATCCAAGCAATGGAAAACCTCTCTTATGAGAAGAGACTCAAAGAGCTTGGCTTGTTTAGCCTAACCAAAAGAAGGCTGAGGGGAGATATGATTGCTCTGTATAAATACATCAGAAGGATTAATACAGGGGAGGGAGAGAAGTTATTTAAATTAAGCACCAATGTGCACACAAAAACAAATGGCTATAAACTAGCCATCAATAAGTTTAGACTTGAAATTAGGTGAAGGTTTCTAAATATCAGAGGAGTGAAGTTCTGGAACAGCTTTCTAAGGGGAGCAGTGGGGGCAAAAAGCCTAACTGGCTTCAAGACTGTGTTTGATACATTTATGGAGGAGCTGGTCTGATGGGACTGCCTACAATGGCATGGAGCCCATCGGCAACTGGCATTAACAAAAATCCCCAATGGCCAGAGACTGGACACTAAATGGGGAGGGCTCTGAGTTACTACAGAGAATTCTTTCCCAGATATCTGCTTGGTGGGTCTTACCCACATGCTCAGGGTCTGATTGGCATATTTGCGGTTGGGAAGGAATTTTCCCCTGGGTCAGATTGGCAGAGATGCTGGAGGTTTTTCGCCTTCTTCTGTAGCATGGGGCATAGTTCACTTGCAGGTTTAAACTAGTGTAAATGAACGGTAAATGGTGTCACTTGAAGTCTTTAAATCATGATTTCAGGACTTCAGTAACTCAGAAGTTAGGGGTTGTCAAGGTTCCTTCCCCACTCTGAACTCTAGGGTACAGATGTGGGGACCTGCACGAAAGATCCCCTAAGCTTATTCTTTCCAGCTTAAGTTAAAAGCTGCCGCCACCAAAGTGTTACACAAAGAACAGGGAAAGAGCCCACTTGGAAACGTCTTTCCCTCCAAAATCCTCCCAAGTCCTACACCCCCTTTCCTGGGGAAGGCTTGATAAAAATCCTCACCAATTTGTACAGGTGAACACAGACCCAAACCCTTGGATCTTAAGAACAATGAAAAAGCAATCAGGTTCTTAAAAGAAGAATTTTAATTAAAGAAAAAGTAGAAGAATCACCTCTGTAAAATCAGGATGGTAAATATCTTACAGGGTAATCAGATTCAAAACATAGAGAATCCCTCTAGGCAAAACCTTAAGTTACAAAAAGACACAAAAACAGGAATATACATTCCATTCAGCACAACTTATTTTATCAGCCATTTAAACAAAACAGAATCTAACGCATATCTAACTAGATTTCTTACTAACTCTTTACAAGAGTTCTGACCTGCATTCCTGCTCTGGTCCCAGCAAAAGCATCACACAGACAGAGAGGACCCTTCCCCCCCCCCCCCCAGCTTCTGACCTTAAAGTCTATGAGTCTATGAGACACAGCCCCTTACTGGTCTGGATTGTACCCCAGAACTTCACAAGTCTGTTCTGGCAAAACTCACTTCTTCCACCCCCAAAGTCTGTTGAAAAGATTATTTAATTTCATGGAGAGTTGGTGACAAGTATAAAGGATTACCTAATGCCAAAGATAAATAAGCAAATGCTGGAGGTTGGGGCCACTTTGGAAAGAAGTGGGATGACAAATAGTTTCCAGATTTTCTTTTAGAGGAAAGAGGAGGTTCAAGCTTTCACTTCCAGAGTTTTCTGCCGCTTAACTTCTCTTCAGGCATTCTGGCCAGAAAGAAGCATTGTGCTAATAGTGGCAGAAACAGACAATCCCTATGATTTGGCAATTCCCAGGACTATGAACTTGATATGAACAACATTTGAACAAGAGAAGGAAAAAATGTTTCTTGGAATCTTTAGTTGGTCAACTTTTGCTTTGGCCTGTTATTGTACACATCAGACTTTAGCCAAGGAGTAAAAGGAAGCAGTTTATAGTTTACAAGAAAGATAGCAGAGGCCAAATTGCACCATTTCCGGGTTTCCTCCTTGATTCTTTTCTTAGCACTTCTTGTCTATGGGAGTAGTCCAAAAATTAATCATTTATTAATGGGATCCTCTCAGTTCTCACCCTTTTGGAAATCAGCATTGGGCAGATCATTAAATTTATAGTGTATCTTCTCCTCTGGTCTCAAGCCAACGGATCCAGGTGGTTTTATATGTATCCTGCAAGGCAACTATGACCAAATTCAACTTAGTAAAGCTTTAAAAAAAACAATGTGAATGATTCAGTCATGCTAGCATTCTGAATAACAACATTACTGTTTGGTGCAATTTGAGACATTACAGCCGTAGTTCTCTAGAGCTCTGCAAAAGAGATTTTGGGCCCAACTCTACATTGTGCCAAGGCCCCATTATGTCACTCCAGAGGTGTAAGGGGCTGTAAAGGGGTGGAAATATTCTCTGTGGAATACCCCAAGGTAAAGGCTCCTTCTACTGCCAAAGGGGCTCTAATCTGGCCCTTTTCCCAGTCCCCAGCATATGTCAGGGGGAGCAAAAGGAGAGAAGAGGCAAGGCTGGGCATTGATGTGCTCTGGCTACTCCCTGCTTCCTATAGTCTATTGGGTTTAATTCCACAATGCTGCACACTGTCTAGTGAGCTAATCCCTTGCTATTGCACAGGACTGTTAACTACAGTGATGGAGGAATTCAAAATGCACTCAGTCTCACAATTTCCGAAGAGCCCCACCAAAATCATGAACTCTCCCTTTTCCGCTGATCCCTGTGCTTCTGCACTCCCTTTTTCTCCCAACCCAGCCAGATCCTTCAACTGACCTCCCAACTTCTTTTCTCTCATTCTGACCATGCATCCAGCTCCCAAGTCATTCGCCTCAACTGCTAAACAGCCCTGAACCTTCACTGATACTCCACTGTGAGGATCAAAGGTCTGGTCATAACCTATGTTTAGTCCCAGCAGTTGTTTCATTCAAATCTTATATGCTTAGGGACTTCCCTAGGTTAAAAGTGCCCTAGGAGGTATTTCCCTTCCCCATCTCACCCAGCTCAGAACTGGGAAGTCTCAGAAAGCACAAGGTCTGAAGAGAATAGTTAGCCCAGCAGAGAGAACTAGACCTACTGAAATTGCAAAATGGATTTCAGGGGTCAGAGAAGACGAGGGAGGCACAGAATTTACTTCATCCAACTATTTTAATTTAAACGGCTTAATTTCAGAATCGGACTGAAGTTTGTTGTTATTCTTTCCAAGATGGCGCACACATCGCTAGCTAAATCAGGATTAAGATATCCTACAAGTCCTGTTTATTTAAGGGTATCTGTGCTCTGGCACTTAGTGTTTTGCAAACCAGCAGCCATGAGGCTTTCACCCTCTAATTGTCTGCATGTGGTTGAATCTATGACAAGCAGTCTGACTGTCACTCCATTGTGTCATCTGCCAATACTTGCTGCATTTTGTTTGATTCAGATCTTGCACTGACAATCAGAAACTGACTATTGGAAAAGAAGAGAGGGGAAGGGGCTTGTTTACATCGCCCATTCACTTTACATACAATCCCTTTTTATTTTGCAGAATCTCTGCTACAAAATTTTCTTTGTGGGTAAAATTAATGAAGTGGGGCAATAACGTAGAGTTTGTCTTGATGATATAGACTTGGTGAGCTGCAAGTGTTTGCACATTGCACTACACATCACTCAGTATTAAACACCTCATTTTATGGCCATGCATGTGGCTATGCAAGGAATTTCCATAAAGAGAGCTTAGGAGCTGGAAAATGCTCCAGAAGGCCAGCGTGTGAGCTAGGAACGCCCATTTAATTACTTTAGAAACTTCAGACAAAGTACTCGGAGTCCAAATTGGACCATCTCCAACACTGTCCTGGCTCCGAACAAAACAAAGCTGTGACTGGAGACTTCCCCTGGCTCCCCAGTAGCCTGCTTTCTTAAAATGCACTTGAGTCTCGGTGACTATACTGAGAACTAAAGTGATATTACACAGAGATCAGGTTGGGGAAAATAACAAATCCTGAGGCCCTACAGAGCAATTTTAGGAAGACATGTTGCACTGCTCTCAGATTTCTTTAAACATCCCTGTCTCCATTTTATTCTTCTCAGGGACAGCCTGGAACAAGAGGTTTTCCTGGATTTCCGGTAAGTGGAACTGTTAATCTGAGGTACAAGTGTATAATATTGCCAGCTCGTGTCACTAAAGCTAAGTGCCTTTCAGCATTTCCATCCAAAACCGTGGACCCAATATAATGTAATTGAAAAGTTTTTTTCTGTTTCATTACTATTTTCTTTTCTTTTTAATGATGCCTTAAAAAACAAAGATACAACACTAAAGGAAATTAAATTTTCAAAAAAACTTAATGTTAAAATACCACAGTTGAAGCCCAGGACTGTGCTGTAAAAAACACCCCAAAACCACCAAAATAAAGAAAACAACACCCAGGTAAATGAAATTCCAGCCTTAATGAACTCAAATGTGATATTGTAATAACAGAGAGCCCCTGAGATTCATCCTGCTTGTGCAGTGTGGCTCAGATATTGACCTTGCTAGATGGAAAGCCCAGGCAGCAGTAGGGGGAGAGGGTAAAAGCATGGCTGGAATTGCTTTTGCAGCACTGTCAGTTACAGCTACAGCCTGAGTGGGCAATGACGTGAAAAACAGATTCTGAAGATGGAGAAATTCCCATTTCAGCCCCACACTTGCTGGCAGGTTGGTCGTGCAGCACCATCCACAGCATCTATTCTGTTCCCAAACTCACTATTCATAATGTATTTTCTGTTAATTTATTCTAATAACTGAACTGCCTTTGTCACACACACCCCTCTGCCAGCCTGCTCAGTTCAGCGGGGGGCTTGGTAGTTTCTATTCAAGGATTTGCTGTGTATAAACTCAGATCTGCGGGCAATTGCCTTGGACCAAAAAAAAAAAATGCGGAATCTGCAGTCCCCATGCTCACGGAACACTGGACTCTCTGTCTTGCCTCTCTGAAAGGTGGCCAATAATTGTAAACTACCCTCACTTTAGTAGGAGCAAGGCACTGAGGAGAAGCAGATCTCTCCACGCTTTGATGTCCAATCATAAGGAGAGCAAACAAGCCCAGATCAAGTTAAAATAAAAACAAAAACAAACCAGAGCCCAGACTTCAAAGGTGTTTTAGTGCATTACTCCCATCTTCCCATTTTATCCTTTCCTTTCCCCTCACTTCTGCCCCTCTCCACGACTTCTCAGTAATCCTGCCAGGGTCCTGAGGACCCCACATTTTTCCTACACAGCCCCCCACACTTGAGCCTTTGCATCACAGCCAGCATCCTTCACCAAGGAGAACCTCAAGGGCCATTCAGAGCCCATCAAGATAGTACCTTAATTAGACAGAGGCCACTAGTGACTGAGGCAAGAAATTCCCCCATGGGACTGAGCGATGGGTACATTGGCTCTGCAGCACACCCAGCCAGTGAGAGACCAGGGTAAGAAATCTCTCACATAGCAGCACTCTACTGGGTTAGTCAATTTGCTTTCTTTCTCCTGTGTTCTGCATCTTAAGTCTAAAGGAGTTCATTGGTTAAAGTCACAGCCACATCATTCCTTCACTGTTCTTTCTGCTACATCCTGTGTGATCCATCTGTATCCTACTGAGTCGCCACCCAGATTTGTGGGGCAAATGCATAAACCACCAATGAACTAGTTTCCAATCAGCTCTCTCTTTTTTCTTTCAGGGCCCAATTGGTTTGGATGGCAAACCTGTAAGTGAAACATTCCTTCACAGCTTCTCTCTCCCTGTCCCTGTCCATGTCCCTTTGTCTAATTTTTTCCCCTATCCTCTGAGCCAGGCTGTTCATAGGTTAATTTCTATAAAATTATTTTGCAAAGTGTGTGCATGCCCTTATGCATATGAAAGATTATGGGCAGGAGAACACCATCACCAAATCCCCCTGGAAAGTCTTCAGAGCATCAGTAAATCCTGGAAGGTGCCCTACTGATGTTGCTCTTCTGGTTACCCTGTTGCTTCATCTATGAACTAGCACTTATCCCGAAGCTTCCCTTTAAACCTAACTGAGCAATTGAGTTCCCACCTCCAGCAGTGACAGCTAGAGACAGAGACAAATAGAATGAGTTTCCTAAGCTTCAGATATCATCTCGCTGCAGCCTAGACTAACTATTAATTGAACATTATGGTTTATTCCTCTCCCACATTGCAATAGGTCAGCCAGCACAGCAAAGGATTCTGAAGGCCTTTGTGGCACTCAAACCCCTTTTGTGGTGGACTTTGTTGTAAAACAAACAAACAATGTAAATAATGTCTTGCCCCTTTAAAAGGGAAATAGATACTGCAGAGTTTCTCCCAGCCAGAGTCAAGAAACAAGGCATGAGTTGTTTCAGGCAAGTCCAAAAGAAAAGTCTAAATTGTAGCTCACTGCAACCAAGTTACAGAAAGAAAGAGAAACCACATTCCTCCACCCAGTGCTCCTCCTAGCAGCAGACTGCATACTAAGGATCCTACCTCACTACCAGAACCATCCCTCTTATACTCTGATGGGGTAATTAATCAATCAGAGCACTGCTACCCTGCACATCACTACACTCCGGGCAGACAGCTGTGCTCTTTCCTCTAGTCCAAAGGAGAGCATTAACCCCTTCCTGCCGACCTCTAAGGAGGGTCTAAATACCTCACCACATGTCCATGCTATTCATCAGCAAAGCTTTATTTTCTGTGCTTTGCTCCAGAATGATCAGGAGTGATGATCCACTTGTTGCCAGACTACATGGACACAACATTATGTCTTCCTTGGTACCAAGAATAAGCAAAATGAAATGACCAGCCACAGCAAGGGGATGTGTAAATGCAGTGCTTAGGCCTGATTCTATCATGATAACACACTCTTTTTCCTTTTCAGGGCCATCCTGGACAGAAGGGGGAGATGGTAAAAATTACATGTATATCTTCAGGGAGCAGTGGGTTGGTTTGGGTTGTATTGGTTCTCCTCAGGGGCATTAAGTAGAGTTTGAGTCAAATGAAATGAGCTAACCTCTGCATACTAACCCCCCAAATTCCTGCTAAACATACTAACTTTCTAGCTAATATACTAAAATGATAGCAGAAGCTGGGAAGTTTATCTATATTTTTTACATGATGAGTACCTGTATCATCATGTCACAATAGCAACTCTATAGTTATGCATGGGAATGTCATTTCCATTATTAAACCTTAAGTTCGGTTACTAAGTATGTTCTTTAAAAATACTTTGGGAACTGAAATGTTTTATGGTTGGACTCATCTCAGAAGTGAATGTTTATGGAAAGGTTTCAGAGTAGCAGCCATGTTAGTCTGTATTTGCAAAAAGAAAAGGAGTACTTGTGGCACCTTAGAGACTAACAAATTTATTTGAGCATAAGCTTTCGTGCGCTGTAGCTCACGAAAACTTATGCTCAGATAAATTTGTTAGTCTCTAAGGTGCCACAAGTACTCCTTTTCTTTTCGTTTATGGAAAGTTTCATAAAAACCCATTTAGCAGATTTTGGGTTTTCTGAACAACAAAAAGGACATTTGTCACCTGTTAAGATGATTTTTCTTGATAAATCCAAAATGGCTTAATTGTAATGCTACCAACTTGGCATGTACTTTATGGTGTCCTAAACAAGGCCTTGTGACTTTGAGATATCTGAAGAACTTTGGTTGTGAAATCACAATGATATAGATGTTTAAAACTAACGTGTAGCTGTGTTAATTTCCTTCATTTTATCAAAATTTCAAATTTTGAAATTTTTGGCCAGCTCTAATTTTCAGAGGTTTCACATGGTTCAGGGAGTTCACTATTCACAAGGTTATTCAAATGAGTAATTTGGAAAGCCGGCAATTAGTAATATCCCTACAGCCAGCAGTCATATCAGCTACATATAGGTAACTGGACACACTTTGGGTTACTCAGTTTTTACTGTTTTTGTTCTTCCAAAAAATATCCATTTTGTTAACTCTACTGCTATTCTGCCTGCGTGTGCTTATTCCAGCAAAGTCACTAGTTTCAGTAAGTCGCAGTCCATGTGTTGTTATGCAAGACAGAGAACTAAAGCAATGTAGGTGTTCTCTCTTACTCTCCACTTAAAGCTAAAGTAAAATCTTATATCTCTCCCTTACTTTTCTCCCTAGAACCTGTCAAAATAGTACAAGCCAGAGCCCCACCAAGCTCCTGCTTGACCTGACGTGAAGGCCAGCAATTACTGATTTAACACTACTTTGCAAATGAATTGTCTTTCTCTGTCCCCTTACTGTTCAAGTAGCTTTCATTAATATACCGCATGCACAGGGCATATCATTGTTTGCACCAGACAGAAGCTGCCTGCTTAAGGTGCTAAATATTTTGTATTTAATTTAATCCATTAGAATCAATATCCAGTCATGCGGGATGCTTCCTGAGTATTCCTAAACATCAAATTGAGGAAACAGAGAGTTAAAATGGGCCTGACTTACACAGGATGCTCCCATTGGCTTCTGTAGTTAGAGCCCATCTTTCTGTAGGGCTAAATGCTGCCCTCTGAGGGCACACATATGATTCTCAATTAAGCAAATGAAAATTTTATGAGGGAATTCAAGCACAGACTTTGGCTTTTAATTTATTCAGGAGTGAAGCTGCAAGGTGCCGAGCAACTGCAGAGAGACACTAACCAACCTCAGTTCCTATGGAAATGAACAGAGGGTGCCCAACACATAGATAGAATTAGGCCTTAAAAAAGAAAAACTATAGGTGAAGCTGAACCCGCTGGTGAGCGTGTGTTAGAGGTCCCCTCCAGTGCTGTGCCATGCCGTGCCATGCCACAGAGGATATTGTTACAACCCCTCCTTAGAGAATTTTAGCAGCTCATGCTTTTAGTTCTGAGGCCCCTGGTTCAATCCCTGGTGTGTCAGCCAAGATGGCAGCCATCAGATAAGTGGGGACTCATCTGGGGAGTCTCAGATGCTCAGGATGAGCATCATTTGCTCAGATGAAATATGTAACCCTCTGGTGCGTCTGTATTACTGGTGCCTCTCTGTGCTGATCCACAGAGAATATAAGTTGCTCCAGTATCAACTCATGCTTTTGGTTCCAGAGGTCCCTGCTTCAGTCCCCAGTGTGTCAGCCAACAGGGCAGCTGTCATATAACTACTTAATTTTTCACTCTCCTGTTGGCATCCCCATTCAGTAAAGCTGCAGGACTTGTGCATCTTCGCTCCTCTAGTGTAAGAAACGCTGCAAAGGGAACTGAGATCTACCATAGAACATTTTGGCTAAAGACTTTTTAAAAAGCCACATTTCCATCTGAGTACATGCCACATGTTGAGATGTTTAATATTCCTGTCATTGACTATATAAGAATATATATATAACTCACAACAATGTATTTTTTAAAGGGTGTTGCTGGTCCCAAGGGACAGCCGGTAAGTGCTGTACTTATCACCTTCTTGTAAATCTACCTTCTTTTGGCACTTTTCCCCTAATAGGCACAGTGCTCTTTAATTAATTTTTTAATTGTTTTCCTTTCACAGGGACCTCCAGGACAAAAAGGAGAAAAGGTAATTTTAATGGGAGCTGGGTTTATAATGACATTTAAAAAGCAGGAAAATGATTGAGTGATTCATCTTGGTGCTCCATAGCCTTCAGCTACGGCTTTCAGAGCAAATTAGGTCAGTTCACAAAACAGACAAGATTTTTCTAGTTGTGGGCTCATCCTGTGGACATCTGAAAATCAAGCTGTGTTCCCCCTGCTTCATACATCAACTCCTGTCATGACCAATGCCAAAGATTATGGACTGAGAACTCCTCTGGAAATGCTGTTGATAATGCCTGAGGCTGAATGGAATACAGCCTGCTCTTCTATAGCTAAAGAGTTTAGGGTAAAAACTTATTTTCTTCACTAAATTCTGCAGCTCTGACTCAGAATAGAGATAGGAAGCCAATGTGAGCTATACCAAAGTGCCTTTTTTGACCATACTCATAATTTTAACTGAGGCTAAAATGTTTTCCACATGGTCACATTGTAATCAGAACAGATACATTTTAAAGCATGAGGGAGAGTCAGAAGCAGCAATGGATAAGGAGCAACATGAGACCTAGGTGCTTTGATGAGGTTTTGTTTATTTTTACCTAAATTGTTTTAAGAAAAAGACCCTGACACTAATAATAAAAGACAGTGTTTCCAAAACTAGAAGCCAAAAGCATGTCTCCTAAATCCATACGTAGGCCTCTAAATAAGAGGTCTGATTTTCAAAAGTGCTGAGTGATGTTGGCTCAAGAGTTTTGAAAATTACCATTTATTTAGGTGCCTAAATATGAATTTAGGATCCTGTTTTTTAAAAATCTTATCCCAACTGTGAAGACCCAGCAGCTACAATGAAAATCTGATGGGTTATATGCTGTGAAATCCTATAAAATGGTAGTTTGTGTACATTTCAAAATGAGGGAGAGAGAGAGCGTGACAGTGAGTGAGTGAGTGAGTGTCCATTGCTTTCTGTGGATCTCTGGCCAAAAGAAAAATGATGACACCGGGGAGAAAAGGGGTAGTGGATAATACGCTGGATGCTCAGCTGGTATAAATTGGCATCGCTGGCTATGCTGATTTTTACCTGCTGTGGCTCTGACTCCATATGCCTACTTTAGTTCACTGCATTCACAGTTTAAACTATTTTCTTTTAATCCCCTCCTTTCACAGGGCCAGTGTGGAGACTACCCACACAGGGTAAGCAGTATTTGTTATTAACTGTCCCATGGCTTCCTGCACATTAATCCTAGTCTGTTTGAATGGCTTTTATATGGGAATGTAGGATATTTCATTAATGAGGTCCGTCATATGTGTCCCACAAGTGCCATTTTACTGACTGATATGTGTTGTTGGAAGGCACTACATAGAATTTTCAAGGAGGGATTTACAATGTTATTTCATTCCTTTAAACTAGGACAGACCTCCAGATATATACCCATACCATCCCCTCATACCATCCCCTCATGGAGAACCCCACAACATCATCCTGTCAGGAGGTGAACTTTGCCTCATGAGGAAAAGGATGTGGGCTGCACCCCTAAACCTGGTGGATCACTAGGGATCTGTAGGAATCTGGGATCATTCAGAGGTTTTGTGCCTCCATACCAGCTCTGGACTCTAGTGAGTGCCCTCACTGGCAGCATGGCTAGGACATCTGGGGGGACTCAGGGAAAAGGCTATACAGCTAGGGGCTCTGTTACCTTTTTCACCTAGTTCGCATAAGGCCCAGTCAGGGCACAATGGGCATCTCCTGCCCTGATTCTGTACTGTCTTGGACACTTCTCCCTTCCCAGCCCCTCTGCTCTCTACCTTCTCCTCTTCCAGCAAAGGCCCTGGACCATGTGGAGAGCCTTCTATAGAGCCTGAAGAGAAGGATGGTGCTGCAGAGTTGGCTGAGCTAAAGTTGGGTGAAACTTCCATGGGTGGCCCCCTCCCAGTGCAGATCCAGAGGGCACAATCTGGCCCATAAAGGGCTGCAGAAATGTAGACTTCAGGAGCAAATCAGTGAAAGGCAATGGGTAAAACTGGCAGTGTGCCTGGAAAGCCTATGTATTTATAGTTAGAATGATTAAAGTCCATGTATTCACTGAGGGGTGGGAAGTTTTTTGAGGGAGGAGGGGTAGAAATTCTTTACCCAGTAAATAATGCCTATGGTCTACATTTAGCGTTAGACATCCAGTTCTGTCACAGTTCCCAGTGAATTCCCTGTAATCTTGTAGATGTCGCCTGGCTTTTTGCACATCACTGGTTGGAAAAGGGGAGGGACACTTATTTATTTTGGTAATAATCTTATTAAGCCCAGGAAGTAGCCCCACTTGCTTCCCCATCCTGCCCTGTCCGGCATGTACCCCTTTCAAGAGAGACGGGCGTATATCATGGGGTTTAGGGGATTATAGGGATAGAATTTAACCAGGCATAAACAAAACTAAAAACAACTCTAGCTCTGAAAAGCCATTGGAAATGCACTGGAAGGACATCATATGAGAGGATTGAAACTTGTAACCACTGTGCACAGGCTTAAAAGCTTTCTATTTATTTTTTCAAAAGTCTCTGGACAATTAGATCGGGTGCTGGCCCCGGGCCCAGAGAGAAGTGGGGCTAGGGGTGGTCCAAGACTCTGGTATAAAGACTACATGTAGATAGAAAACCTGTCAGTGCATCTGTGTGTTGGGGGGAGGAGGGTGGTCGTGTGTTCCGGCCCTGATACAATAATAGAAGGTCAGCTGTGTTTATTTAGACAAGCCATCTCACTAGATTGTTATGTTAAAAAAAAAAGCTAACAACAATGTTCACTTAAGCAGTGTCCTGGGTTCCATTACAGCCCTTGGCTCCAGACTGTCCACATTGTTCAAGGTGAAAAGCGGGGGCAGGGTCCTAATAGAATTAGGAACGGAGAAATTGATTACAAATTAAGAGGAATAACCTCAGTTTATACCTGACTGAGGTCACAAGTGGTCTCACTTCATAGTCATTGCTGGATGTTGGTCCACACTTAAATACCACCTCTACCCCATCAATAGTTGGCAGTCTCCATTTAAAAAGGCCCAGGACTGTAACACAGGAGGTGTACAGCTTAGAATTATGATGCAGACTGGCAAAGCTAGGCAAGGGAACCCTGTCTGTGCCCCCCTTGGCTCTATCCAGGACTAGAGGAGCACCAAATCCAATCTTTTAAAAAGTGGTATGGAGGTGCTTAACCTGTCTGAGTCAGAGCTTCTGACATGTGTGTGACAACTGCCCTCAGACCAGTTTCCTGTGTTGAATATACCTGTGAGCCAGAGGGCTCTAGGGGGAAGGGAATAGTAGATGTGCACCAGCCTATGCACAGATATCCCTCTCTTCCTTGTTATAAGGAAAAAAAGGGGAGTGCACATGAAGAAAAGTCCCTTTTAGATAGTTTTATGCACTTTTTTAGATAAGTTAGAGTTTGTCTGGTTCAAACAAGCAGCAGTTACCATCATCAAATGCCATGGGCAGGACAATGAATTAGAAATATGATAACAACAGAGACAGGTTTTTGTTTTTGTTTTGTTTTTTTTTAAAGAGAGGAAATTTAAAGTCAGGGCTCCCTCTTAACCTGTCTTGGCCCATTTTTTAAACCATCAGTCTATTGTGTAACCCATGACCAAACAGGACATACGCTCCCATGGGTAAAGAGACCATACTAGGAGGTTACATGGTATAATCCTTAAAGACAGACTGGGTCATCAGAGCATGTTACAAAATCACAATGGCCAGTGTAGGGCTGGGAATGGAACCTGGTCTCAGAATAGTGAGGCCAGTAAAGTTCTTTTTTCTCTTGATGATGTGGTGTATCTAACTGACCCAGTTCTGTGTCACTGTGTCTTCACTATCCCCTAGGAATACCTAAGTACAACACTCGCAGCCCTGCGCTCTAATCAGATCCTTACACTAAAGGTTTGTGGGTAATGGTCTAACTGGACCCAGTTCTGATGCAAAAGAAACAAGGATGTGGATCCAATATTGCATGCTCTGTGTTGAAAAGAACTTGCCATTAGGACTTTGGGGATGCAATTCTGGGGACAGAAGAAAGAGGCTTGAAAAACATTTCTTACCTACACCTCATATGCTTGCTCTTTATGTACTTGAGTTCATAGCCAGGTCCCTTCTCACCTATGCTCAGTTTTGAAGAAGGGAAACTAAATAATCTCCTGAGTTTCTATGCCGTTTTTGTCCTTACCCATTTTGAATAGCCCCTCCCACTCCCTTCCTACCAGCCAGCACATTTCAACCACTACTTCTTCGAGTCAATAGAGTTACACAAGATACAACAGGGTTCCCCCCCCACACACACACACAAATTCCATCTTGGTGACTCCCAGATCATTCACCCAAGTTACTACAAGGAGATGCTGAATGGACCCTTTGCCCACCTGAAAGATAACAGTTTTCCCAGCCCCCACTACATGGGCAACCAAGCCAGAATGCTCCACTGAACCACCAGGCTGGTCTCTTATATTACCTTGCTCCCTGACATTGTCCTGCTAATACCCAAAAGGAAATGTGCATTCATCAAACCAAGCTGAAGAAAATTCTAGAATATCTCTGTATTTTCCAGCCATTGTGATACTGCATTATGATGAGTGGTGTTGACCATATTCCACACAATGCACACATGGCACTGAACACCCTAATTAGTACCATGAGAGCTCTGGTCAAATCCCACCTGCCCCACTCCAGCCCTTCCTTTCTCTGTTCTTTGCCCCACTCTTCACAAAGGCTTGCTTTTTGGCAGAGGAGAACCTGCTCCTATCAAAAGTGGCCTGGCTGATTTTCTAGGGCCATTTTGTACTTCTTGATATCTTATGATTTCTTGTGTTAGATTAGGGGACAGGAGAACATTAAAAATGATGGAAACCTGGAGGCCATCAGTGCAGACTGCCACTGAGAGATTGACTGGTCTCCAGAGCCCTGGCACTGAAAACATGGCTGCTTACTCCCTCCCAGATGCCACATATGCTGACTGCATGGGTACTGCAAGTTTTCAAAGGCTCAGCTGATCATATAGCTTCACCTCAAAAGCTGAAATTATCATGTTTTATTCTTCTGAGTTTCAGTGCACCCTAATGTGGTCTGTAAATCTGCTTTTAATTGTGGTCCTCTGAGTCAGAGGTTCTCTCCACTAGTTTACCTCAAGTATGTATTTACTGTTTATATAAACTGCCCAGTGGGCAGGACTGTAAGGCTGCAATATTGTGATGACATTTCACTTTGCAACAAGACTGGGTCTGAGCTTTCAGTAAAACACAAACACCCATGTTTAGGGGGAGCAGAGCGTGCTGCTTAGATGCACATCATCACTGTCGTGGGAGACCTGCGGGCAACACCTCTCAGCTTCGAGTTCACAACTCACACAGGGGAAACCCACAGAGAGGAGCACTGTGTGTGCACACATGGAGGACTTGCTGCTCCCCTCACTTACACTGCTGTAAATCAAGAGTGACTTCAATGGAGTTAGGACTAGTGTGAAACTGAGGTAAATGAGAAAGAGAATCAGGCCTAATATGAGCATTCCTGGTGTTTGAATCGGTGCTGTCAACACCAGTGTTCTGTGGATCAAAGCAGCTTCCTGAGTGCACAGGCAGACAGGAGCATGTTTGGAAGTGGAAATTAGATACAGCAGAAAGCTGAACAGAAGACCCTGAGCTTTAGCACATGGTTTTGATTTGTGAGGATCAGCTTTGTGATGTAGAGAGGATTCCTGTCCAAAACGGATCACAAGCCATTGTTACTGTTAAACAAGGAGATACAAAGTGCAGGCTCAGCGTATTGTGAGGCAGAAGTTCATCCTCTGGTAATCAGGGGACATCTCAATTCACTTGCAAGTTGGGTCCTGATGATACTGAGGGTCTTTGTGAAGCAAAAGAAAATGAAGGATCTTGAACAAGTGAGATGGCCCCTAATAGAACTCTGCTTTGCTCTAAAAGGGTATAAGTTCACGAACTGGTCTCATTCTCTCACTGCTGTCCCTGACAGGAAATGGGAGGTTGATGAATAGGTGATGAACTTTGTCTCTGCTTGGGAGGGACTCCTTCACTGTTGTGCATAGACCCCTCCAGCCAGTTAAATGGTGGAATCCCACAATAGCTTGAAGGAGCAGGTCTAATGAGGAGGAAAATGGCAAGATTATTAGGGCTTTTAAAGGAACATGGAGGACAATCTTTGGGTAAGGGAGAAAAAGGGATAACTGTGAACTGTAGCGAGGGTAACTGTATAGTCACGTCTTCGTAATTTGTAAAGAATTCATTGCAGATTTATCTAGTAACAAGATGATGTCCAGAGAAAAAATATATTTCTTGCAATGAGGGGCACAGAAATATGGAGCCACAATTGCCAAAGAGCGCAGGTGACAAGAGGAGCTTTAAAAACATAGAACAAAATGCTGTCTTAATAAGTGCCCCAGATCTAACAAGGACAAATTGAGAGAAACAGCACCGTCGCCAGCGAACTTTGGGGACCTGGGGAGAAGAATATTTATGTTTTGTTGCAATAAAGTTTATCTGAGGAATCCAGCAGAAGCTGGCACAAGAAATCTCTTGGTAAGTTTCCTTTCTGAGCCGAGAGAGAAAGCAAGAAAGAACTGATAGAATGGTTGGGTGTGAGAGACCAAGGGGTAGCAAAATTATAGTCCCTTCAAGGAAAACCAGGGCCTTCCAAGACCTAGCACAAAGGTATTCCTTCCTGTGTTTAAAGTACAATACAGAAGAGCTCAGAGGTTTGCCAAGCGGTACCCGATGACAAGTATCCCTCCCTGTGCCATTCACAACTATCTCTCAACTGTGGTTTATTCTCATTACAGTCTTTCTTTTTTCCTATCTTTTCATTTTCTTCATTGGCTGCTCTCTCTTGATGTCCTACTGACTCCTTTGCCTTGTGACCTTTGCCCTGTGACCTTCGGGTTCGGTCTTCTTCTTCAGCTGTTGCCTCTCCTCAATTCAGTGCGGCTGGCTCCACCCCCGGTCATAAAGAGACGCACTTTCCAGGTAGACACTTTTTCCTCCTTGCCTGTTTTAAGCCTACTCTGAATCGTAAGATTAATTAGCTTCTTTCCTTCCTTCGAGAAGGGGTTTCAAAAAGACTTTGGCAGAGCCAGGGGGCTCTCTTTAGAGTGGAGCACATATTTGGTGGGAAAATGTGTCTAAACAGAAACATAGTGAATCCAGATTTTTAAAATGAAACAAATGAAATATGAAACATATGACTCAAAGGAAAATGCGGTAAAAAAGGAGGTATGTCATGGATAAGTCTGACTGCTACCTTAAGGAGCCAGTTCCTGCATGCACAACAACAACAACATCAATGGCTGGTCAGAGATCCCTTTTTGAAATTTAGTAAGTGCTGTAAAACTGGTGCAAGAAGCCATGCTTACTAGGCAAACTCCTGTCTTAAAACATACTGAGCCACCTCACGTTATCAGCTGATTTTTGTCATTCCCTTGCATGGTCACTTCAAACAGTTTTCACTGTGTTTGAGATATAGAAAGCAGGATGACTCAAGGGATGGGTATTCCCTATAGAGCCTTTCATCTCCAGGCTACTGGTCCATGCTCAGTACAGTTTACCACTTACCTAGAGTTATCATCTAGTGTTTTTTCACCCATGTGAAATGAACTGGTGGTCTCAGCCCAGTCTCTACTGGACAGGTGTTTACAACACACAAACCACCACAGCTGGCATTGGTTGCCCCCCTAGTCTCAAAGGAGAAGCAACGGTTTGAGCTAATAGAAAGATTTTTAAAACCAAAGTTCATTTCCTGGGCCAGGTAGGGAAGCTTGCACTGCTGCACTCCATTCTATACCTGGCTTCATTCTTCAGGATTGTAAATCTCATAAGCATTACCAAAAAAAAAAAAGTGAATTTGAAGTATAGGATTCATTTAGCGTCTGTGAAATTCACTCCGTAAGCAGCAGAAAATGTAAGCCCACTCCATCAACTCCTGCCTCCCCACAGCAGAATAGTAAGTCATATGAACCCTGGGAGCTAAACATTTGGAATGCTAGAAAGAGCTGAAGCTGTAAAACAAATATGACCACTAGTAGTTGGAAGAAAAACTACTGCTGCTTTACACTACATCAGCAAGAGTGTTATAACAGAGAATTTGTTGTGGGGGGAGCAGTGGTTTAGCTGCAAGCCCTGTTAGAGGGAGAAGAGAACATTGAATCCACAAGGAATATCTAGGCAACTAATTGGTGTTTAACAAAACTGAAAAATAGCACCGATTAATGGCTAAAAATATTAAATGACATCTGATAAGTATGATATCTGATCTCCAACTTACTTTATCTACCCTATGAAGTGAGCGGTAGCTCACAAAAGCTTATGCTCAAATAAATTGGTTAGTCTCTAAGGTGCCACAAGTCCTCCTTTTCTTTTTATCTACCCAGCTACATTCCAGTTAAATCCTAAAGGGTCTTTCCAGGCTGAAAGTACTAATAAGAATATAATTATGTAGTAACTAAGCTTTATGTGTCTAGGAGTCTGTCTATATGGAGCACTTGCTTAAACAAAGTGAGCCCTGCAAAAAAACAAGGACGCTGCAGTGACAGCATATGCTTTGCTCAGGCATCCCACCAAAGAAGGTTGCCTGTGTCTCTCTGAAAGCTTGCCAGCTGCCAGCGTGAATTTCCATCAAGGCAACTGGGTTTAACATATATATACACATTAGCACCTTCTGTGCCCCGGTCATCACAAGAAGTGGATAATCACATCCAACAGAGGGCCTATTCCAGTTATGGACAGTCTGAGTAGTGGGAAACGGAGCAGGCAAATAGGATTCCCCCTGGTCTCAGTAAGATATAGAGTTAGCAACTGAAAGTACCAGCAAGGGCTAAAACACAAATAGGTGAACTTTATCACCTTAGTATGTAACTAATAGTTTGTTTTCAAAGACAGAAGGTTTTTAAAATGTGTCTTTTTAAAACGATGCCAAATCCAAAGGCTTGATAGCTTAGCAGGTTAATGGATTCCCCGTCTGCCTGGCTTAACTTCAGATCCTTGTCGGGTCAGAAGTGAAAATAAATGTAGTCTCAGCCATGTTTGGAACAGTGAGGTGTGTCCCAGGGCTAGCAGTGTAAGTCAGGAATGAGAGGCAATAGCAAGGAAGTCTTGGGGAATTTTGTAGTGTGCCGCTGCCCGACTCTATCCAAGGCTATTTGCCTTATGTTTTTATCAGAACCAAATTCCCTCCAAAAATTAAAAGCTAAAAAGTATTTAAAGGTGTGTGGCTGATAATCCTTTAATGGCACTGGCTATAGAATATACATTCAGCTCAATGAGGCTCATGTATCCCTATGGAAAGACCCCAGGATGTGCTAGGAACTGCTTACAAAAAGGGGGAAAGATAAAGCTCTTTTTTCCTAGGCCGTAGAGTGGGCAGGGTGAATAACAAGCTATTCTGATTGGATACGGAGGGATATTACAGAGGGGAGGCCGGGTCACTAATGGGCTTGAAATGTTTCATTTCAACTTTCTCATTTTGATTAACATAGTTTCAACTTTTATACTGTATAAAATAGTAATTATAATACATCAATATAATATATCATATTTAATATAAACATCAGCATAAAATTGATCAAAATGAGAAAGTTAAAACAAAATGTTTTGACATTATCAAAACAAAATGAAATTCAAAACAATTTGGTTCGCTTTTCCCCATTAAAAAACTTGTTAAAAACCCTTGGATTTCGATTAAACTGCATTTTCCAACGGAAAACTGTTCTGTCAAAAATGTTGCAACCAGGTCTGCTGCTAATGTGACTGGTGCCCTCTAATGGCAGTGCCCTTATACTGACTCGCCACTAACTACCAAACCCTCTTTCATTCAGGTTAAATCCTCACCCATTACAGTGTTAGCATCTCCATTGTTATAAAACAGTTCTTTTCTGCTGGTCAGTGTTGTTCCTTACTAGTTCGAGGGGAATTCACTATGGCTAATGAAGTAATAGCTGTGGCCATTCCTTGGACACCTTGAACAAGCCTATTTTTATGTAATGCTTGTTGTTAGCTTATAAACTTAAGGACACTGAAGGTAGGAAGCGGGATCACATAACTGACTTACAAGAACACCTACCTATAGCATAGATGTAGCAATGGTACTACATGCATGGGATATGTAATACATGCATTGTACACAAGTGTGGATAATGACTACATGTGAATGGAACCACATTGTGCCCAACAATGTCATGTTCTGCACAGTACAAGTTCAGCGGAGACAATGCTCTTTATCTCCTGTGATATAGCCCCAAACCCATATATTAATTTTGAATAAATTACTACGTTTTATTTCAGGCCTTCCAGTGAGATCACAAAGAGAAGTTTGTTGAGCTTAAATCCTGCCACTGGTAATAGGACTTTGTGATACTGTATCTAAGAAGAGGGAATTATAAAAAAGAGAAAGCAGAGAGCTAGATAGCTTAACTTGAGTGTCATAGCCCCCATGGAATTTACTGGATTAATCATTTATAGATCAGCAATCTGGTATTTAAATGGGATCCTTCTAAATCATCACCTTCTCACCACCAGCCAGTTAGACTCTTGATTCCCCCACCCTGGGACAACAGAGGCAAAAGCCATGTATGAATGCTTTAGAATGTTGGGGAATCCAAGATATTGGCTGTTGAGGTGGCATGTGATGGGCCAGCTACAAAAGGCTTAGTTCAGATAAGCACCCAAAAGTTTGGATGCTTTTGTGTACCTTATCCAAATCAAATGGATTTTAAGTCTCACAAGAATAGGCTTTCTCATGAGAATCCTAGGTCTTCCTGTTTCTGGCTGGCTCCAAATTAAAAGAAATTAAGAAAGAGCAGACACATGCCAGAACAGAGAGAGTGTTGTCTAGTGGTTAGAGTATGAGGAAAAATTACACTGAGGACTCATGGCTCTGCCAGTAAGTGACAGAGTGACCCTGGCTTGATTTCTCTAAAATGGGAATGAGAATAGCCCCCTATTTCAGAAGGCACTGTGAGGTTTCAGTGATCATTGACTGTACAGTGCTTTAAAATCCTTACATGGAAAGCACTCAGAGATTCTTGGGGGATTCTCAATATTATTATATATAATTAATTACACTTTTTTAAACTTAAAAAACCAGTTTACTTTGTATTTGGGTTGCTCCTGGCACTATTTTAGTATCTGATCCAGTTTTCACATTTCCTCTAAGTGAGCTCTGACTAGGAGCTTTAAAATGTACTTGCAAACTACAGGGAAATGGCTCCAATTATCTACCCAGAAAGACCATCAGAAGGGGACTTTTGCCTGAGTTTTGGAAACCTCTCCTGCCGCTAACTGTAACTTGCTTGGCTTCTCGCTCTTTCATTTGCTCTGGCTGAGCTGCTGTATGTCACACACCCTGGATACTGGGCTATGGGTTAACCCTGCCTGATGGTAACCCTTCTTTTAATGAACCTCAGGGTGAACAAGGACAGGCGGGGATTCAAGGTCCACCAGGGCCACCTGGTCCACCAGGGCCAACTGGACCATCTGGACCAGCAGGAAATCCAGGACAACCTGGCCCAGTTGGGCCACCAGTAAGTTTAAAAGAAACAAACAAGCAGCATTTATCCTTCCTCTCCCCTGACATGCATGCAATTTCCTTAGCCTTTTATTGTCTCCTCTGAGCCGGGTGCACTGACCACAAGCAATGGCTGGAGGAAAGAGTTCCCAGGCAGGGAGGGAGGAGTTCTATGCCTCCAGCTATCCCTATCTGCACACATGTGTGAGAGGGTGACACCAGTGCCATTTCCTCCTCTCCAGCCTATGCCATGGGGAGGAAGTAACACTCTAGCTGTAATTAGCCTGCACTCAGCAGAAACCAGACTAAAAAAAGCCCTTGAAATCTCTTTGATGTTCTGCTCCTAGTTCTATTCCCAGGCTGACAGCAAGCAGCTTAGGCAGGTGAAAATACTGTCACTAATGTTCCTTTCCCTCTCACAACAGGGCAAAGCAGGGGAGCCTGGAAAGGCAGGCAAGGATGGAAAGGTAGGTACAACAGAGCTGCCTCACTCCTCTCTCTTGGGCATGCAACATTCGTTGCATGAATGCAGCCAGCTCCTTAATGCCTGAGGATGTGGAGAATGCCTGCAGGACTGAACCAAGTGTTCAGCTAACTGGGTGGCTGCACTTAATGTCTCCATTGCTGTCTGTTTCATTCACCTGGGGTCACCTCAGCTGGCTCTGCTCTCAGGGTGCACCCAAGTTCCTTGCTCAGAGACCGTGGAGAGGCATCTTAGAGTATTTTCCCATGGTAAACATGATCGGAAGCACTTTACACTGAAGTCTTCTGTCCAGAAAAGAATATATACAGTATAGCTAGTGCCACTGCTAGCTTTTCCCAAACTGACCCACCCATCAATGAGCCTCAAACCTGACCTGGACTCTCCTGGGGGTGACAGGTAATTTAGTCTCCACAGACTTTCAGTCCTTGGTCCCTCTGCCAAAGAAAATACCAGTTATGAGGTTTTACAACTGCTGACATCTGTCCACTAGGAACTGAGTGAAACCATCAAGTCATTTTATATAGGCCACGTTAACAACCATCAGTTAGGCATGAATTTTGGTCTTTGCCAATCTAAGATAGGTTGGAACTAATAACCTATATGTGAAACACTCCTTAGTTCCAGAGTAGCAGCCGTGTTAGTCTGTATCCGCAAAAAGAAAAGGAGTACTTGTGGCACCTTAGAGACTAACCAATTTATCTGGGCATAAGCTTTTGTGAGCTACAGCTCACTTCATCGGATGCATTCAGTGGAAAATACAGTGGGGAGATTTATAGTTCATTACCCTGTGAGTCTCTCACTTCACCTCTGCGTCAATTCATTTGTATGTAGCCTAGAATGATAACAGTGTCTAAGGACTGAGTAACTGAGAAGAGATGCTGATAATAAGTTAGGGATGGAGGAATGGAGAAAGGTCATGAGGATCTGTGATAAAAAATCACCAGGATAAGAACAGCAAAATTAGGGCTTGCTTATGCTGATGCCTAACTTTTGGTTAGTGTGTTTGCATGCAACAAAATACGGGAAGCCTCTGTAATGGTTGAAGATGTACAGCCTATTACCTGCTATCTCCTTAGTAGCACACGAAACAACTACTCAATTCCTGTGTCTAACAATGAGGAGCATGGCATGCTGGGCATGCCGGACATCCTAGTACTTAGGAAATAAAGATCCTTGCATTCTCAAATGTTTATAATAGCTGTTTCAAACCTGCTTGAGAAAAGGGACATGCAGTCAACAGAGAAAAGAGAAGCCTCTCTGTGCATGTGATCTACAGGCAGAAGACTCAAGACTTGGAAAATCCCCGCTTTTGATCTTTTAACCCAAAGTAGCTGTCTGAATGGTCATAAACGGGCAAAAATACTGTAAATTCAGGCCGTAGAACATATGTGGGGTGTCTGTTCCATCTTTCTTATTTGGATTGTGTATATCATAAGGGCAGCTGCCATATGGAACTTTTAGATATTAATATTTATATGGTATGTATAGTACCTGGTGCTTGATATGTGTGCAGATTGAATGGCTATTTCTAATTTAGCACAACTACTGATGTCCTTCCTTCTGAAAGTCTTATTAACATATTCCCACTACTAGGCAAGTCAAAGAAATCCATGTTCAATAAAACCCCTGCTTCCTGCCCCTAAAGAGTACTTTCAGATGTGTAGCATGCCACACAGGTAGATTTCCTTTTTAATGAAGAAAAGAACAGCTCTATTTGAGATCTAATAATAGCACATTCCACCATGAAGAAAGGATCTTTCTGTTATTCCGCAGTGTATTCTAAAGGACAGGTAGTCCATATCAACTCTCTCCCTCCCTTAACTCCTTTGAGATCACCTAGTTGGGTAAGGAAGAGACCCATTTATTGAATACTACCAGTTTCCAGTTTTGATGGTTTTGTTTCTCCAGTGCATATACAGACAGTGAGCTGGGAATGAGCTAAAGATAGGCAAGAAAAATAAACCAGATCATATTATGGGACCATGACATGCTGGGCAAAGTAGATTGGTTTTCAAATTTACTGAGACAAAGCCTGGTGGTTTGGGACAGTACTTGTGGGAGGGGGGTTTGGCTGGTATTTACTGAAATGGGGAACCATAGAGTTTATTTACGCGACAATGAGAATCATTTTTGCAGTGACATTTTAAAGTGATGAACTCTTTAAAATCAAACTAGGCAGTGATTGATGTCCCAGTAAAAAAAAAAATTACCCCCACCCCAGTTCTCTAGATATTTGCAATTTTCCCTACCTCAGAATGTGTTCTTATTTTATCTACAGGGTTTACCTGGACCCCCTGGACCAAAGGTGAGACATTTTTCATCATCTGTAAGCAAAAACAAGGAAAAGAAGTTTAAAACCCTTAGCATGGATCTGAGCAAAGCTGGACGTGATCATTGTGGAGAGGTGGGGAAGGGGGAGGAAAGGAGGTTGCTTCATAATATTTCTGAAAAAGTTCATGACCAGACTGAAACATCTTCCTAAGGGCCCATTGCAAGACTCCTGGCTTATTGTTGTCAATGGAAGTTTTGTCTGAGTGAGGAGGTCATCATCAGGAAATATTGCAAAAAAAAAAAAAAAAAATGCAAGCCATGTCTTTGCCGGACTTTACCATAGAACATTTACCACATTTTGTGAATTTATTTTGTAGCCATGTTGCTCATTTTGTCAAATTTCCCATTTTTACTTGCCAAAC
This sequence comes from Lepidochelys kempii, assembly GCF_965140285.1. Lineage (NCBI taxonomy): Eukaryota > Metazoa > Chordata > Testudines > Cheloniidae > Lepidochelys > Lepidochelys kempii. The sequence continues at coordinate 82,680,043 of NC_136386.1, forward strand.
TTATGAAATGTCACTGAAAAAATGTGAGATTTCTTTTGCCTGCAAAAGTCCTCAATTTGCTTTCCCTGAGACTCTTCAGACAGAGCTCTAAGATTAAGCCGTGTTAGGGCAGATTAACTGTGTAAATTGAAAGCAAAACCAAACGGTGTGCCTTGCAGTGTGTGGTGCGGCTTTCCTATTATGTTGTAATTCATGCAGGGTAAAACTCACTCCTGTGCATTGGACTCAGACAAGACATATGCCCTGTTTTGCAAGCTCGAGGGGGACTTAAATGGTGTTTAGGCCTCATTGTGGTTCTCTGCACAAGGGAGCATTTCACCTCAGTATCCTATTTTTCTTCCTACATCTGCACAGGGCAAAGGACAGGGATTTTCCCCTTTTCAGCCTAGCCTCATCGGCTTGTCTTCATTTTGATTTTTGCAGGGAGACCCTGGAATTCAAGGATACCATGGGAGGAAGGTAAGAGAGGGAGGTAAACTTCTGAGATGCGCAGAGCAACTGGATGATCAAGTATCTTAAAATGCATTATGGTGAACCAGAGTCTGGTGGGAGTGTAATAGCAGAGAGATGCCATCCTTGCCACACACATTCATACACACACAGCCAGAGGTCTTCCATCATTTCCTGCAACAAGTGACTTGCTGGCAGAGGCTGGGTATGGAGGAACTCTGACCTCCCCCATAGCCAGCATTCCTCTACCATTTCCTGCAGTGACTCCTTCTAAGCGAGCTGAGTACTGAAGATAGTTTCAACTCCCCAGTAACCACTACGCCTACCTACTTCCCTGCAGCAGTTTCTTCTGGAAGAGGCTGAGGCAGGAAAAGCTGTAAGCTCCCCTATAGATTCACTTCTTCCTGACTGAAATTTATTTTGTGCACCCATGCGCGGACATCCTTCCTCTCCATCCACCCAGTCTGAATGGGGGTTGGAACAAGCTATGGCATTTACATTCCCCTGGTATGTATCGTTCTCCAGAATAAATGATGGAAGGTTTGATTCAGCCATAGGTTACCAGAAAGAAGCTGGTATTACCCAGGGCTGTGGATCTCTAGCATTGAAAGGTCTGCCCAAAGGGTGGTTGTCCCAGTGCAAGGCATTTGCACTCCCTATATGTTATGGGGCACCGAAGTGGCCAGAGCAGCCCTAAAATGAGATGGTGCATAGCCGGGTGCCAGGGGAATATACTCATTCAACTCATTCCCAGGCAGCTGGATTCTGATGAAGCTCCAACAGAGCATTAAAGATACTCTCCTGGGGAAACACTGTCTGCCTTCCCCCAAGGTTAAATCCCATCCTAGGACATGGCTAGCCCTGCCCCAGCAGCGCTGAATCCTCCCAGAGAGTTTAAAGGACAGACAGAGAGGGGGAGAATGAAATGAAAGAGGATAAAGGGGGGAGAAATATTGACAAGGAGGATGAGGGAGTGAGAAAAGGAAAGTGAGTATTTCCAACAGCCGACAGTTGTACGTGCTGTGTTATCTATACGTTCTTTTATGGGTGCTCTGTGGGTGAAGTGGCAAGACCTGAGAGCTTTTTAATTAGTTCTGCATAAACTGAGAAGTTTTTGTTATGTCAGGAAATGAAAATTATAGCCCCTGTGGACCACAGTCCATTCCTGCAGACACACACAAAATTTACTGCTTCTTCTTTCAGCAAACTGTCGGTTTTCTCATTAACCATTCATCCTTCTCTTTGCGACGTTCAGGAGGCTTCTTAACCTTCAAATGTGCTGAGGATGTCACTGATATGGCATATTAGTGGGTGTTTGTACCCGGATCTTTTCCTATGCATGGCAGTTAATCTGGTTGATTTATTTATCAAGCAAGGGGGCTGAATTCCTTTCAGACTGTGAGAAGGGTGATCCCAGGTCTGGGATCCATTAATGGGGAAGTGTGCAGGAGACACAGGATTGAATGAACACAGAGGAGAAAGTCCTCCCCACTGAGTCAGAAATGAAAGGAAGCAGAAACTTCTATACTGCCCTTATCTAATGGGCAGACTCAGGATTTGGAGAAATCTCTCCCTCCGTTTTGATTTTTTGTATTGAAGGTAGCTTTGTGATACGAGGGATGTGGTGACTATATCTTCAAATTTAAAAACCAGGATACTTTTGTGGCAACATGTTTTAGGGTCATAAAATACCCAGGCAAAAGGCCAAAAAAAATTTTTCCAAGATGCGCTGGTGTCACTACTGTTAGCTTCTGACTCAACAGCACCACAGGTGTGTTTCTCAGAATGGAGGGTTTTTTCCAGTAACTCAGCATTCTGAATGAGTTTATAACTGAACATCAAACCAGTGTCATTAACATTCACTTTGAGCAAAAAGAACAGCTTTGATACTCTCTACACTCAAGTAGTCATTATCTTGCTCCAAACGCTTCATCGCATTGAATTCTTGCACCACTAGATTTTTTGTTCCTGGTAAACGCATGGGAAATTCTACTAAATGTAGCAATACGGCCTCAACAAACATTTTCTAGTTATTAAAAACCAGCAACCCAACATGATGACTGATGAAATGAAAAACCAGGATTTTTCAGGCAACCCAAAAGAAGTTCCTGGGACACTAAGTTGTGAAAAACCTGGACACATGGATATATGGTCACTTCAGCCATGGATAAAATGTATTATATGAGGATTGGAATACGTGTTCATAGCACCTAAATACTGATGAGATCAGGCTATTTGTGAGGAACTGGCTTCTGTGTTCCATCTCTCTTTGCTTCTTGCTAAGCAGCATCTCTCTCAGGGCAGGGTAAGAAGGTTATGTTGCCACATGTATTATGGGACTGTTCTCTGTCATCCCTCCCACATCTTTGTTCATATTTCTTGGTATACTGAAGGCCCCTTTTCTTCCTTCTGTCTGTGTTTGCCTCTCCCTCCATTTTGCTTCTCTTCTCAGGGTGAGGTGGGTGAGGCTGGCCTACCAGGTGCACCTGGCCTTCCTGGACCTTTTGGCCCCAAGGTAACCATTAAACTAAAAATTCTAGCTGGTCAGTACCTCCATCTGCTTATGCAACTTATTGCCACCCAGACATGTGCACCTTTTACAGAAACACAAGTATACGGGGGTGTGATACAGTCTCAGATAATATGGTAAGCAATGTGATATAAATGTCTAGATAGACTCAATAGATTCTTTGCACACTCTGTCTAGATGACTTACAAGATCCAGAGTTGTTTTTGTAGATGGGGCCTGGACAATTGTTAGTGACTGGCCTTGAGGCAAGAATGATTCCTTGCTCTCTGGAACCAGGGCCAGGCTCCAATGTGCTCTGTCACTTGTAGATGTTGTAATGTAATGACTTGTATGTGCATAGACCATTATCTTCTGCTGGAACATGACATATTTGGCAGTTAGTGGAGCTGCTCCTTTACGTAACCTCTGGCTTTGGATACTGGAGGTGTTTGAGTGACAATGCCTTGGATTTTCAAAGGGGCCTCAGGTAATGAGGCACCCAACTCCCATTAAAAGTTAGCTGGATGTAGGTACCTAACTCCCTTTGGCTCTTTTAAAAATCCCAGTCAATGCCTCCTATGGATACTTATGAATGTCATAGATGCTGATCATTTAAGTGTGTATAGAACATTCTCATGCACCCATTTCTCCTCTACACATTGTCTTGCATCGGTGTGCAGGGATGAACTGAAGTCAGACCCTGAGATGCTACAGTCATTGTGCTTTATCCTTCAGTCATTACTTGGCGGCTACAGCATGCATGTCTCATGAGCTAAGCTCTATCAATTACTTTCTATTGTCATTGCTATTAAGATTATACTGTTTTTCTCTTTTTGTTCAATATGTCTATCTCTGTTTCCCCTCTATCTTTGTTCTCCTTGTACAGGGTGAAAAGGGGGACACTGGCATGAAGGTAGGCATGGGAAAGATGGTTTTCTACCATATTTTAAGAGACAAGTTGCTGTTCAGAACACTGTATTGTAATCGGGAGCTGGGCCTGAGAGAGACCAGTTGGATATTTAATGGAATATACATATGGGCTGTGATTAATCACAAGCAGACACGCCATGTCCTGGTTCTTTTATGTACATGCAATACAAGCTGTCTTTAGCCACTTGGTGGAATTTGATTCTTACCAAAGAATTTCTCTATGAAGTTTACTAATGATTTGTTACATCTCTGTATTTGAAGGGATGGGCTGGGGTTTCCTCATAAAGTCTGGTTAGCTGACACATCAAATCTACTCAAGCTCTGCAACTCTGAGGCTGAGGTTTGGCACTATTCTTTCAGTCTCCCTCTGTTTCTAGGCTGGACAGCTCTTTTTACAAGCTAACATGGTTTTATGTCCATATGTTATCTATTTGATTAAAATTTATTGTGCTGACATTTTAAAAATATATTACTCAGTACAGACTGTTTAAAACTTTACAATATTGGCCATTTTCATGACAGTCAAAGCATATTGTGTCATACCATATATTTTAAATATAATGAGAAAAGGCCTGTTTTGTAATATTTTACATATATTAACTCTGACATATATATTTAAAATATTTATTATGTGAAATACATTGAATTAATCATGCCACAAATGCATCCATATAAATTTTTCCTTTGTGGGGGATTATCATTCTAATGCACTAAAGGTTCCTTTCAACTATACTCTTGTGTGTTAGAATGAGTTTAAAGAGATCTTCTTGAGGGATCTGGGATCTCCATTTAATAGTTGTATATTACAGCAACAGATGATCTTCCTTTTAAGATCAACTAGAGTACCACCGAATAAATCTTCTAAATCATTGCTTTATGCAGATCATACTCATAAACAACACCTGCATGTAATCCAAGATCTGTCCACACATCCATTCTTACACTGGTGTAATTTCATTAACTTTGATGGACTTAGTCCTGATTTGCACTTATGTAAATGAGAGCAGAATCAGACCAACAGAAGATGGGTTTTAAGAGCTACGAAATTACTGGGTTCTGAACAACTGTATGCTTTCTCTTTAAACTAATAGGTAGAATGAATTGTGGATGACTGAGGGCAGTATATGATCCTAAATGAGGAAAAATGCTATAAGTAGAATCCAAGTCCCAAGCCTGTTTTTATTCACTTCTGTCACTGCTATCAGTCACCTGTTCCTCAGGCACTCTAAGTACATGGATTAATAGGCCTTTGATTCAGTTTCTGGAACCAAAACCAAAATTGCCTGGTTCCAACTCCAGACTAAAATAACCCCTCAATAACAGATGACAAATCTGAGACAGCCTCTCAAACATTCTAATCCCCTTTATCAACTTTAATTGCATTGATCGCTTGCCTGTCTTGTATTGCGATTCTAGGGGCTTATCACAAACTCTCCTTCCCATTTCCTTGATGTATGTCGGACAGCAACAGAGACAAGGAGGGGGGGGGGAGTGGTAGCTGCTAGTCTAAGGCAGACTGCATGGAATGGAGAGAGAAATGTGGTAACCTTTCTCTCTCGTCATTTACATTTTACAGCAAACCAATATGTTATTTTCTTTTGTGCCATAAAAAGGAAATCTTCTTCAAACCTGTCCAGTGATCTCTCTTGGTCAGTTACTCACACACACATTCACAGATGCAACCTCCACATTTTACATTGGAAAACAATGGATAACTGTGAGCCAGGAAATGTATCCTTGCTCTTGTGATCCTTATTCAAGCCAGGTTCCTGAGGTTTGAGCAACCCCACCCCCCCCCAACCCCTCCAGCAACACATTTTGGAATGGGATCATCAATACATGTTCTAAAGGGCCACCTTCCCATCCCAGGTGCAATGTATCCCTGTTTATTAAGACTCTTCCTTGTTACTGCCATTCTCACTTTGTTCTGGGTTCTCTTATTTCCCCATGCAGAGGAATAAGAATAACAGCAGAGCGTAAGATCCCAAACTAGCAGTAAATCAGCAACCAATGTACGTTCAGACAGTGCATGTGTTTGTCCTCCCTGGAGTGGCTTCTTTCTAGGTATTTTCTTTACAAAAGAAGATTATATGGGACTTGGGAAGGCCTTTGCTGTTTTCCCCTTCAAACCATTCTGCTCCGAGTTAAACGTGTGCAACCTCATTAACGGTGACAGGGTTGTGCAGAAGTAGCTGGTGTCACAGTTGGACTCTCGTTATCAGAATTTGCCCAGGATATTGTTAATTTGTCGACTCTTTAAAAATGACCGTTTAGGCTCCTTTTTTGTAGCTGGTTGCATACTGAACATTTGTTCCTAATTACATTTTACCTTCTCTCACTTTCCATTCCCACAACTTACACTGTTTATTGCAGAATCTGGGTGTCTCACTTTGCCTCTTCCCCCTCCAGCTTCCATGGCACTGGGCTAAATGTTAGCCCCATTAAAGTCAATACAAGTTTTATCAGTGGTGCTGATAAGACCAGGATCTGGCTCTTTGCATATATATTTTCCTGTCAAATTCTGTTTAACTTAAATGATCTATTTTAGGAAGTTCCTTAAAATTATTTTAAATGGTTATTCCTCATTCCCAGAGGCAGGAAACTAGGAAGAGTAGAAAGCAACTGCTACAGGCAAGGAAGCCAATAAGCACATAATTTTCTGTCTCCTGAACAAGGATCCAAGCTTGAAGTGTTTTCTTTGTTTTAATTAGGGGTTCATTATTACAACCCAACACTGCCAGAAAACTAATCAGAATCTGGCACTCTCCATTATTAGGGATACCCTCAGTGTGTTTAGCCTGGTAACATTAAAGGCAAGGGAAGGAAGGGTAGATCTGCCAAAAAAGGCAAGCAAGTACTTTCTGTGCCCATGAGAAAAGCTGCAATCCATTTCTTTAAACTCCTGCTGTGACGAGTGTCCTGTCTTTCATGGGATATAATGCCACATTTATATGAGACAAGTAACATTTGGGGAATTGTAAAATGGTATTGTGGGCTTCCACACTTATCACATTTCAATGGATTCCAGATCAAGTGTGGTCAATTTACAAAATAAAATAAATAAATAAAAAAGTCTAACTACTAGCCTTGCAAACCTGGGATCTGAAAGTGAACTGGGTTATTTCTGACCTGGGCACAATTGCCAGTCATAAAGATTCTGCAGGCCAATGTTGCTCTTAGGTGCACGTGTATAATAACTTCATGCCTCTTTAATTAGACCCTTAGTTATACCTGCATGGACCTATTGCCTTCAGGTATGATTGAGGGCATAATTTGAAGACAGTGGGTTTGCCCACGTAGTCCTGTAGTTGGAGCTCAGTTAACAATTCTGTTGGTGATGAGCAGCCAGAAAAGAATCCAGTTCACTCTCCCAGAGCTGGGTTGGTTTTGCAGGGCTGACAACAGGAAAGAATCTTATTTTCGCCACATCAGTTGGCAGAGCTGACTGAATACACAAAGGGAACAAATATCCAGAGGCTAATGGAATGTTAAAATTACATAGTTAACATTTTTTTAATTCAGGAAATACAAAAGTTAAGGTTCTTGCTACCTCATTGCACATTCTGTATATTTTATAGGATATACAGTATGACATAAAGAATACAGGGAGGCAGTGTTGCCCAGTAGACAGAGCATGGTGTTTGGCTTTAAGAGACCTGTTTTCTGTTCCCAGCACTGCCACTTATCTGCTCTGTGACCTTTGGCAAGTCACCACACTTCTCTGTGCTGTAGTTTCCTCATCCCCAAAGTGGGGATAATGAAACTTACTTCCTTTGTAAAGTACTTTGAGCTCTATGGATAAAAAGCACTACATAAGAGCAAAGTGTTATTACTAAATGTCTTATTTAGCCAGAAAAACAGGAACAGAAAATATTTATATGAGCAAGGTGACCATGTTAGTGTTGCTATAGAAACTTAAATTTTTACATATCCTATTTTAAATTTAACTGTGCATCCTTATTATTGCATCAGTAAAGTTTCTTGCATTGATATATATTACCATTCATGTGTATTGCACTTTAGAGGGTTGGTAGTTATTTCCACTGTGATCTCTCTGTTTCAGAAGAGTGGGTGTGGAGGATCTAGTCTATAATAGAGTATTTTATTCACACTGAACACCCACTGCTTTGTACTTTTCTGGGACTTGGCCCCATATCACACTAGTTTCTTGCGGTGGCTTAATTAAATATCAAGTGTTGAATCTGGAAACTAAAACGACAGATGAGCAGTAAGGAAATGAAAAGAGGATGGTAAAAAAATTATTTTTCTGCTTTTATGAATTTCCTCTTTCCTTGGTTTTATAGCTGTCTTCAGTTCCCCAGGGTCCCTCCGTGAGTTAATATGCAGAAGTTTGAGGTTAATATGCTCAAGAATGGCATGCAAGCTACTTAAAGAGGCCCATTTGGATAATGGGTACAGCCAATTCAGCGCTGTCACATAGAGAGTGTCTGCATTGCAATTAGACATTCACGGCTGACTCTGGCTCACAGGGCTCAGGCTAAGGGGCTCTTTAATTGCAGTGTAGACGTTCGGGGTCTGGCTGCAGCCCAAGCTCTGGGACCCTCCCACCTCACAGGCTCCAAGAGCCTGGGCTCCAGGCTGTGCCCAAACATCTACACCACAGTTAAACAGCCCCTTAGCCTGAGCCCCGTGAGCCCGAGTCAGCTGGTATCAGGGGTGAAAGTAACTTTAAAATCTGACCAGTACGGGGGCCCAGCTCTGGGCCCCCAAAGGGGCAAAGCCTGGGGCAGAAGGGGGCGAGGCTGGGGGTCAGCCTCCCCCAGCCAGCCCTTCAGCGCTGCCCGGCCTGTGCTGCCCGGGGCTCTGGCGGCAATTCAAAGGGCCCGGGGCTCCGGCTGCCACTGTGCACTTTTAAATTGCCAGGCCCTGGGGCAGCTTCCCCTTTTGTCACCCCTCTCCCCCCCCCCCCCCCGACAGCCCTGGAGGGAGCAAAAAGGGCAGCGATGTTAACATGGGCTGTGTACGGGCCTGTACCAGTGGCCACTTCTTACCGGTACACCATACTGGCCCATACAGGCCTACTTTCACCTCTGGCTGGTATTGGGCACCCATGGGTTTTTAATTGCAGTGTAGACATACCCATAGTTGCAAGCAATACTAATACTGATCAGCATATTTTAAACGCTTGGGCCCACCTGGAAATTTCCAGCTATACCAATAGGTTAATGCAACACTGAACATTCTGCTGAATAAAACATCAAATAGTACTTTTGAGGGAGATACTGAGAGAGTTAAATAAGAGCTTCACCACTGTCTGTGAATGTGGTCGGCTCATTGAACACCAGCAATTGGCAGCTTGCTAATCTGGGATTTCTGATCCGCTACTGATCTGAGGGCGGTTTCAGATTTCACCATTAGAAACATTGAAGCTCCATACAACTTGTGGCCTGAAGATGGGTGAGGAAAGCAGGAGGAGGCATTGCTAGTGGATGGCACTAAACACATTATTGGAAATTCTGGTCCTTAGACTGAGGTCTTGCACTGCCCTCTGCTGGGGTGTTAAGAGAAGTCTGGTGTCAGTGCAGTTCTTCAAATCCAGATTACATCTGAAGAAACAGTAACTTTTCCAAGTTTATTTTTAAAACAAATCTGTCTCTCCTCCATTTTGCTCAGCATGCTGGTCAAAAAGCTTATGTCATGAGAGACATTTCCTTTCCCGCATTAACTGTTAGTTGTACATGAAAATGGCATTGTTTAACTAAAACTTTAATTCCCTGAGCCTTCTGCTGGCTGTGGACACCTTGCTACATCACTTGTGACCCATAGACCATACATGAATCCTATGTCAGTGATTGCAAACTCACTTCCTTCCAGTTTTTGTCTTGGGGGTAGGAGTGCTAATATCCATATCCAGTGTGTGTCTCATGTATCACAAACAATATCAGCTATGTAGTGAATATTAAAGCTACATAGACTGTCTTGATGTCTGGGATGCAGAAGTGTGGGCTGAATTTCACAGTTACCACCCAGGCTGTTAAGAGGCAGTGTAAGCTAGTGGATAGGGCACTGAGGTACAATTCAGGGGGGGAGGGATAGCTCAGTGGTTTGAGCATTGGCCTGCTAAACCCAGGGTTGTGAGTTCAGTCCTTGAGGGGGCCATTTAGGGATCTGGGGCAAAAATTGGGGATTGGTCCTGCTTTGAGCAGGGGGTTGGACTAGATGACCTCCTGAGGTCCCTTCCAACCCTGATATTCTATGATTCTATGAATTCAAGATATGTGGTCAGTACTATTCCTGGCTCTCCCCATGACCAGCTGGGTGACTTTGGGCAAGTTACTTTACCTCCCTGTGCCTGTTTTCCCTCCCACCTTTTGGCTTTCTTATCTTTTTAGATAGAGGGCTCTTTAAGGCAGGGGCAGTCTGTTTTCTGAAGCTGCTCCAGGCTCTTTTATAAGGCAGGTGCCTGTAACAAGCCCCTTAGAATTGCAATGTTGCAGATTAGGACGCTGAATCTCAACAAGTAGTGAAAATGCTAGCATGTACGTGGGAGCATGAAAGCCAGGCTGAGGCCCAGATTTTTGAAGGCATTTAGGCACTGCTCCACTCCGTGCTGCAAGGCCTAAGTGACTTAGGAACCTATATCTAATTTTTCAGAAGTGACGAGCTCTTAAGGGCCACATTTTTAAATGTATATACATGCCTTATTCTCTTAGAAATCAGTGGGAGTTAGGTGCCTAAATACCTTTAATAATCTGGCTCCTAAGTGCCTACGTCATTTTTGAAAAAGAGACCAAGGCTATGTCTACACAGGAGACCTTACAGTAACACAGCTGTACTGATGCAGCTGCATCACGGTAAGATTGCTTATGTAGCTGCTCTATGCTGACAGGAGGGAGCTCCACCATCGACATAATTAAACCACCTCCAATGAGTGGGAGTTGCTATGTTGATGGGAGAAACTTTCCCGCTGAAATAGCACTTTACACACTACCACTTATGCCGGTGACACTTACGTCACTCAGTCGGGGTGTGCTTTTTTCACACCCCTGAGTGACATAAGTTTTGCCAACACCACTGTAGCGTTTTAGTGAAGACACTACTACAACTGCAGGAGAGTTTCTTCCGTCGGCATAGTTAATTCACCTCCATGAGAAGTGGTAGCTATGTCGATGGGAGAAGGTTTCCTATTGACAAAGCGCTGTCAGTATAACTACGTCACTCAGGAGTGTGGATTTTTCACACCTCTAAGCGATGCAGTTTTACCAATATAAGTCTGCCTGAGCAGAGCAACACATAGATACCGTTAAAAATCTGAGCCTGAGGACCTTGAACTACTTGACATCCCAGAGAATCCACCTCAGACAGAGCAGACCTGCCAGCTCTGCAAAAGTAGAAAGAAGCACCCATCAACACATTTTGATCCGACAAAGCCCACGTCTGTTGACCTTCTGGGTATAAGCAAGGCGTTTTTGTCTGCCCCAGCTTTTGCCTGAGGTGGAGATTATAGGCTTTAGGTGTATCTTTGTCCTGGGGTAAATCTACATAATTATAGGGATACTGATCAGTGTATTTTGCATACCGCATTCTGAATTTTCTGCCCAGAGATATTGTGATGTGTACACTGTACTGATCCTACAATGGAAATAAACAAATGGTTTCCATACCCATGTGCTGCTCAGGAGCTGGCACTGGGTGTTAGAAAGCTCTTCAGGGCAGCAGATGCAAGTTTTAAACATAAGGCTCTCATAGTTCTGCTCTCGTTTATATCACTGATGTAACAAAACAATTTAGCTCACATTGTCCTACCACAGTAATGGGAGTAACATTTTGAGACAGAACATGGCAATGCAGTCCTTCTGGTTCCATCCAGGTGCTAGGAGGTACCCAACAAGAGAAGCTCTGACTAAGAGAAACTGTCTTGTTGAAAATAAAAGCAGGAGTCGGGGTAAGGAGGTTCTGGCCTCCTTGACAAGAACTTCTTGACATCTTGTGCAATGTAATGTCCACCACTGCTTTAGTGATCATCAACACAGACCCTCCTGAAGACTCATCTCATGCTTGTCCCTCTCAACTTTGTTTCTCGTTCCATTTCCAGGGGGAGAGGGGCATGCCAGGGCTGCCAGGAAAACATGGAGCTAAGGTACCCTGCAAGGAATGGAGTGAGCTTTGTCCACCTGACCCTGCCCATACCTCTCAACTGTCCCTGAATTTCAGGGATGGCCCCAATTTGGTTTCTACAATGATTCTTCTCACTTTCTCTATCATTTTCTTTCCGCTTCTAAAATGCAAAGCATAGGGCCTAATTTATCAAAGGGATAACAGGGGAGAAAAGTTTTACTGAAGAAACCACATGCCTATTCCCAATGCTAATTCCCATTTTGAGGTCTAATCCTGCAAGATGCTGAGTGTCCTTTATTCCACTGAGATCAGCACCTCCCAGGATCAGACCTGTAATACTTTATTCTAGTGAGAATTACCACTAATTAGTATTGGTAAGATATCAGCACTTTATAAATTGTGAACATGTATCTAGTGGCCCAATTTACCTCTGCCAACTCCAGTTTTAGGTATGTGTTATTCCATGGAAATCAGTGGAGTTACACCAGTATAAAAATGGAGAATGCAGTGGTGAATCAGAGCCAGTGTGTGTATGTGTTACAGGATTGAAATTAATATTGGAAAAGATCACTAGACTTATTCATTACAATTTTAAAGTAGAAAAATAAGGAATAGGAATAGCATCAGGTCAGTAAAATCTAACTCCCAAACATGATCTGTACATGATCCCTTTCATGACTCGGGCCCATATTTACTAAAAACTACTCACCTCTGATACATTTCTGAATGCTTTTTCCCCTTTTATTACATAGAATCCCTGATTTCCATCTTCTGTCCTTGTGTTTTTTAGCTTTGTCCCTGATTTCTGTTTCAGAAAGTTGAGAGGTATGATCCTGCCCTTCCCCTGCTTCACACTTCTCCTTGTTTGAATTTTTCCAAGCTCTTTCCAGTTATGAACTCATACTCATCCTTCTTTTTTGCTTCTCATCTGCTACGTTAAGTTCCCCAAACCTTCCTGTTAGCTACTTTCTAACCCTGCTTCATCTCATTCTCCCCCACCTCGTTTCCTAGATTGTCATTACTCCTCATGTTTTCTTTCATAACTGAACATTTTCACAAGGATCTAACTAGTACTAACACTTAGAAAACAAAAATATCTAGTCTGAGTAAGGGAGTGATGCTGAAGTTTTGCTTTTGCACCATTGCCACTGAGGGAAATATAATCGTATCCACAGAAGCACCTGCCCCAAGGGCCCAATAAACAACCATCTCAGTTTCCGGGGCGGGACTCAAGTCCATAATTTGTTGGTGGTGTTTTGTTCTGCTGTGCAGAACGACGTAAGAATCTGAGTGCTTGAGAGTCTTTTTGCTGGTGATAGCTGGCTTCAAAGATTTCCTCTGCAAATCTGATACTCGAGTTTATGTCTTCTGTGGTAAAACAGAATGATGATGGTTAACAAGACCAAGAACATTTTCTCTTTCTGTTGTCATTGGACATTTTGTTCAGGGACTCTTTTTTAATAAAAATCTGGATTCAAACATTTAACAAGGTGTTTGGTCCTCACATTGTCTCTTTCATCCATTTCGCAACACTGCTCCCATGGGGTCATGGGTTCAACTTCACTAGAAGTAGCACACCTAAATCTGTGGGAAGAGATAAATTGTTTCCTCTGTGCGAGTTGAGCCAGTGATGTCTTTCTGAGGTGGTACACCCTCCTTGCTATTCTGGATAGCATAGGCACGACTATAGGGAAGGTAATTTTAATGACTCTCCTGGTTTGGGGAACCAGGATGGATGTGTGTGGTAGCTACTGTGTTACAATGTCTCTTCTGAACTTTGGAAAAGGAAAAACATCGATTATTTAAAGTTCCTACTTGGCTGATTTTTTTTTAAGAATATATATTTATATTTACTTCATTTCAAACCAAGTGTTCTCATCTTTCCTCTCTCTCTGCCAGGGGGTTCCTGGAATGGCTACTGCAGGGATGAAGGTCAGTTTTACATTAAAATGCAGCTTCTTAGGACAGATCACGGATAAGAAAGAGGACAAGGGCCATGAGAGGAGATGAAACCTCCAGCCTTAGACTGATGGCCATTAGTTCATGGTAGGAAAGCCGTGGATTAAAAGAAAATGGAGACATACATTCATTTTCCTGCCAATATGGAAAGGGGAAAGCTCAAGCCAAAACAGATATAGAAAATGGCTATCCCTTTTATCAGGGAGAGGCTAGGGCCTGTCTATGTTATAGCAAAATGCTAACTCCAGGGGGAGAATGACTGATCCCTTCTTGGATTGGTCAGCTAAACTATACTTGTTCCAGGCCTGACTGTAAGAAGACTTCGGTTCTCTTAGTCCCTCAGTTCACTTTCTGTGAGACAACGGTCCTCTCTTGGTTTCAGGTCCTCTCAAACCCCATTCTTAACAGTACTTGAACCTCCCTATTTCCATTGCTTCCATTTATTTCCTAATAAACAAAATTATTATTAATTATTATTATTATTATATCCCACCTTTTCAACCAATATCTCTGTTTCTCCACTACCTTGGAACCAGATAGATTTCTGCATTAGAATATGCTCAGTGCTCAGATTTCACGGTGACAGGCAGCCTTATAAAAACCTAGAAAGATAGGTATAGCCAGATCAGCTGGCTTGAAACAGCCCAGGTGAGTTCCAAAACCCACTGACTGATACCAAGCAACAATGGAATGCTCCGTCCATGGGCCTAAAAAACCTTGGAAGCAACAAGCACTGTTCTCGACTGCTGGTGAAGGCTCTCTCTCCCACTCCCCTTGGCTGGTATAACTGCCACCACCAAGATTCCATGATTGTCCAAGGCCCAGCACAACAGGGCACCAATTGTGATTGCTACCTTTGGATGCTACTGTAATACAAATAATTAGTAATAACAATAGCCGCAGAATCCCCTAGGGCCAGCAACAGCTGTACAAGTAGCAGCTCAGGAACAATGTGACTCAGCACTAGAAGCTTTCTGAACTTGTGAGAGAGCTGGTGGGACTATTCCACGCTTCTTGGTAGGACCCTTGGGACATGCCCTTTAAACAGGAGGTCTAGGAAACTATTTCTTAGGGAACAACTCAAAATGGTCATTTACCTCCCTTTTATTAATGGCACTTTTGGCCTATGGGCTGTACCATATGTCTTCAAAATTAGGATAAAAACAACAATATCCATGTACAAGAATAACCAAGAGAAAAGAAAAACCAAGTCTGCAATATGTCTTTAAATTTGACCTTATACCCCTATTTCCACAAATCTAAATTCAAATTGAAATCAAACTAAAGCACAGCTTTGGCTTGCTGCCTTCTTAAATGACCCTTCTCTTTTTTTATCTAGAAGTGGGTTGGCCACCCCCTCTGTTCTCTTTCCTTCTCACTGTATATTTTTCCATCTTTTCCTCATGCAGGGTAAGCCAGGGAATCCAGGAGAAAACTATTGCTCTTAAAGGAATAATCATTGCAAATCTGCATTTCCTGTGTTTTGTTTACAGGAGCTTATAATTATAAGGAGTTTCCTGGTGTCCTCTGTAAAATGCCATCTCTGCTTCAGAAAAGCAGAGTTGCATTTCTCCCTAAAAGAAGAGAGGCATGTTTGAAAGAGATTTCCATATTGTAATTAGACTATCTTCTGTCCCCTTCCCTCCCTACTCACTCAGTGCTTGTGTCTGCGGGGGATATTCCCCTGCTATTCCCTTTCTTTTCTTCTTTGGCCCTTAGGCTATGTGGCAAGCTGCTATTACTGGAGAGTATATTCTCTCCCTGTTCCCCTTGGCTACCTCTCTCCACCAGCACTTCCAGGGACATGCCAGTGCTGCAGAGGGAACTGCTGGGGACGCACTCCTGCACTTTTGGCAGATGCTGTATAAATTGGTCCCATGTTTCATGCCCCCTCCTATCAATATGTGTAAAATAGTAAAAATGGTACAAAAACACCCCTGAATTTCTTTCACTTGGCAGCAAATTCAGACAACTGAGCAGCTGGCTCCTCTTGTTTTAGCTTTGATCAGGTTTGTAGTGTTATGTTGTAGAATTTGGAGACCGCTAGCCATATAACAGATGTATTCTCTGTCTCTTTTCTTACCAACAAGGGAGAACCTGGAGTTGCAGGGATGATGGGCCCCCCAGGTTTGCCAGGGAAAAGGGGACAGAGGGTAGGACAATGTGTGTTTGGATGTGATTTCTTAGCACTGCTGTGCTGGCCTGCTCCTCCCTTAAAGGCATGGCTAAAGTGGGTCTGCTTTGCACTACAGTTCCATGTGTGTGGTGGAATGCTCTTATCCCATTGCCGATGCTCTCATCTCATTGATGAAAAGTGCTTTGTATGTTCCTCCTTGCAAGAAACAGAAAGACCAACCCAAAGGGGGAATTAGTGCGTTCTGGGAAGGGAATGAAGTACTGAGCATTAACATTCTCTTGAGAAAGGTTTTGTACCTTTTGATTACAGCAATAATAAATTATGAGGAATCTGAATACCCGGAATCAGGATGTCTTAATGAACGTGTATGCACCTCAGAATGTTCTCTGTAGGTCCTCCTCTCACTACAGCACATGAATGCTGATCCTGATTCTTGGACTACAATGAAAAGCAGATATGCTGAGCACATAACAGGAGCAGAGTGCTGGAGTCAGAGGAGTCTGGAGCACTGGATTATTCAGGAGAAAGTACTATTTTGATTATCCTGAAAAGGAGATAAAATCCTTGCATCCAATTAGTATTCCTTCTGCCGAAGAGGCATAAAAGCCCCTTGCTATTCAAACAAATGCAATTATCTAACAAGACCGACTGCCTGATTTTGTGTGTAATGCATATATCCAGATGAGCCAAGGCCCACCTCCTGTTGTACAGATGCCAAATTAATTGCCAGTAGAAATCAGAGCATCTGCACTTCTAAACACCTGCTTTGTGATTGCGCTCTGGTAAGTATTGGTGGAAGTACCCCGTTTGCACTCATGACTGAATTAGGAGTACAAATTTTGCAGGTGCAAATCATGCCCATGAAAAGGATATCACCTTATTGAAAATGTGTCCCTTAAATATGAAGGGACTGAGAGTATGTTCATTCCTCTTTGAATTGGGGTGTTACCCATGGCTGTTTCTAATGAGCGCTCAGTTTTTTAAAACGATTGACTTCTGTTGTCTGTTCTTTAGGTTCTCAGTGAACTTTTCCCCACACGATATAATGTGTCTGCATCCATAAGAGCAGCTTCCCTTTACTGGGGTGTTCCACTTTGACTCAGTGGATTACTATGAACAGTGACATGGCTGGAGATCATAAGATTCTGACATCTTAGAGATGGCCAATAATTCAAACTTTTCCTTAAGAAACAAAATCCAGCACATTGCCCTTCTTGCTTTTCCAAGGAGAAAATCATTAGCTTGTGGTTGTAAGGTACATGTTCTAACAAGGATGAAAGGCTACAGAGCACTTACACTGAGCTGGAGGTCAGAGTGTCTTGTAAAATAGATAACTGTCCTATCTTAGGTGGGATGCAGAGTTGTCTAGAACAAGGATAGTTTTCTTTTAATTAATTTTTGTAGAGCCATACAGTGCATGCCCCTTCTCAGAACACTTTTGCAGGCACCTTGCATGTTAGATATCAGTCCTTGAACTCTGTTGAAATTCATATACGTGTCTTTCTAAGAGATTAAAATATCTCAGCCATGCATGCAAGGAAAAATAAATTCCTTACCTATAATTTTTCTTTTGATTTTGTTATTGTAAGAGAGCCATGGGCTATTGTGGGCTAGGGTCCCGTATAAATACTTTAAAAGTCTCTATAGACCAAATTTCTGAGTTAACCCACCTTAAAAGAGATTCCATGTACCTGTATGCTATTGAGAAATACAGTCAAGTAACTGTTCATGTGTGAGTTACTCTTTGACAAATTAAAGAGTTTAAATAAATCTAAAACCAAATATTATCCAATGCTACTGGGGGGAAAAGATTGGGGAAATAGGGACTAATCATAGTAAAAACCATAGTAAAAAAATCATAGTCATCATCATCATCTATAAAAATTGCTAACTTTGGAGAACTAACAATTACAGGAAAGAAAATATCTTTTCTCTAGTGGTAAGTGTTATTGTACTAGAGACATTCTCTTGGAGACTAAAATGATTGTAAACTATAGCAACCAAAACCCTGTCAGCTGTCTAAATAGAGCCTGTGGTACAAGCAGCTCATCACGTGTAGAAATGCTGGAGATAAGGGTTTGGTTTACAGTTTGCACCCTGTGGACAGACTAGAACAGGATCTTAATCCGAACTTATAAGACAGTAAGTGAGCCAATTGTGGCACAAAAATTCTAAGAGATATGCCTTGTACTGGTGGCTTCAGGCACACAAAAGATATGACTGCAAGCTAAACAAAGTCACTTCACAAAAACAGCCATGGGGTGGCATGTGGCATGGGGTAAATTTCAGTGTGGAATTTATCCAGAATCTGATTATACCTCTCGCAACTCAGTTCAGTCAGACTACTCCTCTTGCTGGGGTCTTGATTGCTTAGGGGTCATGACAAGGATGGCCTATCTGGTCCTCTTCTGACCTTGTAATTTTCCCTTTTCCTGTTTTCACTCCTCTTCATCAGCACTGAGCACTTTAGAGTTTGGCTGCTAAAGGAGAAGATGCACTAATTCTTTAGAGCCTGGTGATTGAGAAGAGGATTTGTTATTATCAATGTACTAGGAGATGAACAAACAGAAAATATCTAAAGGTCGAACAAAGGGTATATGAGTATCTCTGAGATTCCCTTACAGTACAGTGAGTTTGATTCCTTTGGAGGAATGCTGTCAGGATGCCCTTCAAGCTCATCGGCTGTAGTTATATTCAGAAGAGTTAGGTGGCAGCAGCAGGAGCAGGAATGTCTTTCAGAACCGATATGAAAAGAGTTATTTCGGTACGTGCCCCTCAGACAATCTGGGGCATTGTTGCACTATCGAGCAGTGCTGCACAATGCTATTCAATTACAAGTTTTTGAACTTTTACACAAGATATGGCCTGATATTTGGCTTGCACAGAGGGCCCAGTTTCATATTCCCTGCACCTTCGAACACTCAGCCTCTTGTCAAGGATCAGGCCCTAAGATGCTTTCAGTCATTTACACTTAATTGAGCAGTTCCTCAAAGAGTGTAAATGGTCACAGTTCCATTTACTTAAATGAGCTCTGACAATTGACACCAGCCACAGAGTTACCCCAATAGCATCTTGTGTGAAAATGTCTCTCTTGATTCCATGTGACCATTTGTATCTTGCATTCACTTTCAAACATTCATTTGCTGCACGAAAGGGACAAGCAACAACCCATGTGTTCTACAGAAGGAGCATATGTGCAGGTGGCAAAGAATTAACGACACCAAGCAGTGCCCATCTGCAATGAGTTTGTTGAGTTTTGGCTGTTAGAACAAGGAAGAAAATACGTAATCAAAGTGCAGGTTTTAAAGTTCAAAATGACCTTTAATTTGGTAGCAGTACAATGGCCTTTTAATGCTAAGAGTCTCATAGAAAGGAACAGACAGTGGCACGTACTGGCTTTCTAAAACATAAGGTGAAAAGATGTCAGAGATAAGAGAAAATGATGACACAGTTAAGCAGATACTGAAGGCAGGGAGAAAGCCTTGGCTGCCTCTTAAACGGGTGTCCCAGTGGGAAAAGAAGAGTTTTAGGAATGTTTGCTGTATTGTATCAGATGAGTTCTGAGGATTCAGTAGCACTTTCACTGATCCCACAAGTAATGGAAGCCGTTAAAGCTACCCCCTGACCATTTCTGCCTTTCACCAACAGGGGGAGAAGGGAAGAGCTGGTGATCCCGGACTTCCTGGATTCCTAGGACAGAAGGTGTGTAATGTTCTCTGACTTTTGCCACACTTTTCATCCCTTTTCCCTTCCCCTAACAAAGAAGCTTGCACTCACATGTACACAATTACCTAAACTGTACACACATGTGCTTGCGTACCCACTTACACATATATGTGCAAACACACAAATACACTGAATGCTATCACCTGCACTCCACCCTAGAGGTGGGAAAGTGTCAGGCTATGCAGATAATATGAACATGATTCCATGGCCAGTTCCACTGAGGAGAGGGAATTAATTTTATGTCGACAGGATGAACACAGCACATTTCTCACCTTACCTTTGTGGTACCCCCCTCTACAATCCCTGCAAACTGGCAGTTTCAAGACCAGTCCCAAGAGCAGCAGGATCCCATTGATTTAGATTAATCGCCTTATTTACATTTTGTTATGTAGCTTTTTTAAAAAATACCCAGCTACCTAGTGTGAAAATATGATTTATTTCAGCCCAAACAAAACACTGGGATCCAACCAGAAATAAAACATGTGGGGTCAAACATATTGCTGGTCTAACTGGGTGCAACTCCATTGATGGCACTAGAGACACAGCTGCCTGTGACAGTGGTAAACTTGGTCTACAGAATAGGAGGAATGAGTGGTTTAGGGGACTGACAGGAGAATACAAATCCTTTCATCTTTAGGATGCAAGCTCACAAATCCTGTCCAGATCAGTGACAACTAAAATGCTCCTTACCATCCAATGGCTATTTGATGCTGTATATAAAATGAGAGGGTGGTTTCTGTACAGCTCCCAGTGCATGTCACACACACGCCCCCAAATGCAATTACAGCTGGTACTAACTCTTCAGCAGAGAGCCAATGAACTGAATGGGCTGGCCTATTGCACTATTAAAATGGCCACTATAGAAAAGGACTGAGACACAGTGGCAGAGCAACGTGGGGAAGCCTGTGCTGGTACTGCCAAGGCTGTATCTGTTTTGTGACCACAGAAAGGATTTCAGTCTCCAAAGCTGTCAGATGAGTTGATGGAGAGGTGCCAGCAGGTCAACAGGAGTGGGGCTGAAAAGATTGATGGATTGGGGCTGGAGGAAGAGTAGGGAATGAATGGATTTTGTGCATGATGGTGGGAGGGTTGGAGGTGTTTTTCAAGCCATGTCACGTGTATCACTGACTGAGGTGGAGAATGTTTGAGGGAGCCCCTTGTTTAAATGTTGCCAACACGCTGCTGACTAAGGGCGTGCCTACACTTGGAGCTGGGGCTCCAGTTCCCAGCTCGAGGGAGACATATTCACACAAGCTCTCATAGATCTAGCATGCTAAACACAGAGTGTAGCCATGGCAGCACAAGCAGTGGGAGGGGCTCCCTGAGTGTGTGCCCATCAGATACTAGGTGGGTACTCGGGAGCTTAGCTCCTCCCACTGCTCGTGATTCCATGGCTACATTCCATATCGACGAGAGCCAGTGTGAGTATGTCTCCTCACGTGGGGAGTCAGGCATGAACGGCATTGGCAGAACTGTGTACAAGCAGAGAAGTTCAATAACAGAAGGAGCTGCAACTCCAGATGCAGTGACACGGGGAGAACCCCTCTCTAGCCAGTTTTATCAGTCTCCGGTTCTCAGCTCTAAAATTCACCAGTAAACAACTAAGTAAAATGTAGCCAGGTTCTTCAGTAGCACCCTGCAGCCAAACCTTGTCCTGCTTCCCCCGACCCCAAAACCACAGCCTGGCTGGTGAAGTTACAGAATGAGAAATTGATTTAACTGACGGTTGATTATTCCTTGTTGAACCAGGGAGAGAAGGGAGATGCTGGCAATTCACTCGGGGGAGGTAAAGGGGAACCCGGAACCCCGGGACTACCTGGGCCTCCAGGACCAAAGGTGTGTCTCTTTCCTCCAAACGAGTCTGTGTTTCCTTTTTGCATGAGAATGTACCTAGCTCAGGGTATTTAGGAAGGGGTTGAAGTTTGCATTTGTCTGCACTTGGCTGTAATTATGCACTGTGGAGATTCCATAAGCTAGCCAGCTCCTGCAGAGTTCTTTAGTTTGTTATTTTAAATGCTGAAGGTCAGAAAATTTATGAACTGCATTTCCTGGGGAAAAAACCCTAGCTGTGTTCAAATGATTTCCCTATAGTGTCTGTAAGCAAACAGTCCCTCAGAATCACTGCCAGCAGCTGGTGCCATAGATAGCAGCTGGGACAGGGTGAACATTGTGTATCAAGACTCGGAACCTCCTTTCCTGCTGTGTTCCTGCCTAGAGAACTAGCAGCCCTCAAACCACACCTGATAGCAGAGGATGTTTAGGACACTTAGGACTAGTTCCATTCACAGTGCAGTTAAGAGATGACCCACTGGTCCCAGTTCATACCACCCATTCACTTTTTAGTCCCGTAGCCCATGGGTAGTGTAGAAATAGGAAGTCACCTCATTGCTCTGAAACTCCTAAAAGAAATCTGGGTATGACAGGGCTACCTGAGCTAGTGGAATGTTTCCTGTCTGAAGTGCTGTCAGGTCTAACCGCTGACCCCTAGCACAGCCATTGTTAGAATTGCTCCTTTCTACTCATTTATATGAATCTGTTGCTTTTCTCTTTTCTCCTAGGGGGAAGCTGGTGACATTGGCCAGACTGGCATTGCAGGACCGCAGGGGAAAAAGGTACAGAGGAGGAGGGCACAATAGGGGCTTATGGCTTAGCAGAGGATTCCAGGCCAGGGAGCTCAGTTACAATATGCAATAGGAAAATTGTTTCACCATACAAAAAACTTCGCTTAAACAATACCTGATGGCTACAGCCAGTCATTAAAAGAAACAACAATTTTCTCCAGTACACACAACATTTTCTGCAGGATCTGCACATCCAAAGCAATCAGAGCAGTATTAATCAACAGGCCCACACAAGCCTGGGTCTGAGGTGCAACGGTATTTGCAGGAAGAAGGCAAACAAGCTGCAGTGGGAATGCCCAAGCAGGCAGGGAGACTCTGAGGACTGCCCAACCAGCCCACACCTAGCAACTGCAGTTATGTAGTAGAGGAGCTATGGCATCATGCTGGCCATCCATAGCTGAGGATTGGTGGGATGGAGGGCAGGGAGTAAAGAAACAAGCCCAGAATAGGAAGTGTGGAGCTAGACAAGGAGAAGGCTCTGGGAAAAGAAAGGGTTGCAGCCAGACTGACTGACTCTCCCAGTATGTCAGGGAGGCTCCCATTTGGACCAAAAAACTCCCAACTCCTGATTGAATAATGTTGTCGCCCTCATAAAACTACATTGCCCAGCATCTTGTGCGTTAGCCACACACACACATATCAGTCTTCCTCTCCCTGAGTCAGCGAGAGAGGCTGAGGCACATGTGCAGCTGATGCACAAGATTCTGGGTAATAAGGCTGACGTCTGCTCTGCTTTTGCAAGAGGGGCGGGGTTGGCTGGGCTTGGCAACCAATGGCAGGGCAGGGAGGTAGATTTGGTGTGATGGTGATGCAGAGCTGAAGCAGTGCAAAGTTGTGGCTGGACAATATGTCAAGGAGGGGTTCATGCCCCTTTTTCCCCAGGCCTTGGCTGCAGCAGAGAGGGGGTGAATGACAGGTTCAGAGAGGGGAACATTCCCACTCATCTTGGGACTCAGCACAGCAGGGAGGTTGTAGATTAGGCAGGGGGGATCATGCCCCATTCTCCCCAGGCCTTTAGGTGCAAGAGGAGGGCTAACATCCTCTCCTGTCCCAGGACTGGGCACAGCAGGGAGAAGGGAGGCCTGCACGGTTCTGTTCCGCTGCAAATACCCTGACAAGAGTGAATGTCTTGTCTCTGCTTCCCTGGGTGTAACTGTGGGCCTGTCTCCCCAAAGGCCGCCTATGGATGAGCTCATTATAGCCTGGCCAGGGCAGGGTCCTGTAATTCTGCTTGCCTCACTGTGTGTGCTCCAGGGTACAAGGACCTGGGTGGGGGACAGGGAGACTGAATGGAGGTATGAGTGGGGGAGCAAGAGTGTGGCAGTGGGGGTGTTGGTGGAGCAGGGGCAGTGAGGCTAAGGGGATGTGGAGGGGGAGTGGAAGGATGCAGTGGGGGTATTTGGTGGGACTGGGGGAGTGGAGGGGTAGAATGCTTCCTGAAAGTAGTTTGAAAATGTTGGCCAGTATGCTAGTGAGACAGGGAGGGCTGAAAGTCCGGGATTCTTGGATCTGGGAGGAAAGGGGAGGGGTCTAGTGGGTCAGAGCAGGGGGACCTTGATGGAACTAGCAGGTGAGTGGGGTGCTACCTGAAATCAATTTGAACATGTTGATCAGTACCATTGCAGCACAGCGGAAGTGCTTCCTTCAAAAGAGGTGTATCAAGAACGGGGACTAAAGGGTTAGGAAAATAGGAGGAGATGCACAACAACATTTTAAGACCTATAGGTTCTCCCTTGGCTGACCTAGTCTTTTGAATAATCTTTTCAAACAAGCAGCTTCTGGGGGAATGTGCTGAATAAAGAATATGCTAGACAGTGTTGTGGAATGGTGATAGTAGGGCATAAGTAGAAACAGCAGCTGTAATTACAACAATAAGTGTTTTTGGCTGAACGTCCTGAAATAAGAAAAAGAAATGGGGGTTATACATATATAAATGTACTTTCTGGGGAGAGAAGGGTCTCTTCAATTGGAAAGCTGTGTCTTCATTAATCAGTTGATCCTTGTTTGCTTTACCTCCTAACATAATGATGTAGCACTTGTGACTGTGTTTAATGGTTGCTCCTGAAATGTGAGCTTTACACTCTCATTTGAAGTTCAAACAAGATGTCAGCTTACCAGGTTACAAGGCACTTGTTTGTAGTGTCTACGTTATAGTGCTGAAGAATGCTTCTCTTAAAAGAATAGTACAAAAGGCCACATACACAATGGGAATTGTCCCTGCAAATCCTGTTAAGGCGGCTGAAGTACAGAGCACCACTCTGGCTGTAAATCAGGGCTCCGATGGGATGGGATGTCTAAGGATAAAGAATTAAATTTTTAGGAGGATCAAAGACTTTAGCATTATTCATCACCAGCAAAATACCAGATGGCCACTCCACGTTCATCTCCCTGACCTTAAACAATCAGCTTTGTCTAGTACCAAACTTCTCAATACAGAGAATTTTAAACACTGCTTGAACCCCCTCTCGTGGTGTCTATTTCACATTCTGATTTCAAGTGCCCCCGAACATTAGATTATGACTTCTTGTTTTACCATTCCCCCTGTCATCTCAAGAGGCTGTACCCAAGGTCACAGTATTGTGACCATTCTGAGTACTGGTAAGCATAATCAGTTTCCCATTTTGCTCTTCTTTTTTCGTGACTGAACATAGTCATGTCTCAGGGCTGCACTCCTCATTACAGAACTATCATTTTAGTCTGTGCAGTACATTCCATCAGCAATGGAAGAGGGAATGTCAAAGTCAATATTCAAAGACGCAGACTGGGGCCTAGGCTAGGGGCCTGCACATGGGGCATAAGTGGCAGTAGGAGTGCCCCATCCCCACGTGTCTGCATGCCTGCCCTGGACCTTGGGCTCAGAGGCAAGTGGCAGCTAAGCCCCTGCTACTCTCTCCTCAAGCAGGTGGGTAGGGAGAGGTGGAGAGGGAGCAAAGATTTGGCTCTGTCATTCTTGAATGCACTGGCCAGCATGAGGTGTTGGGGCAGTAATTTGCTACTGGTACGGGTCTGTAGCAAATTACTATCCCCCGCTGGGGCAAGGAGAGAGCAGGGAAAGACAAGTCCTTCTGTAGGGTGATTCTGGGGTGACACAGCTATGCACTGCCCCTTACACAGGGTCAATGTATTGCAAATCTAGCCCTAACTCATTTCATAGTTGCAGCAAAAAACTCCAGATCTTTGATAATGCAATGTTTGTATTGTTACAGGGAGAACCTGGAGCACCTGGAGAACAGGGGCCTGTTGGTCCAAGGGTAGGTGCTACTCCACTGACTAATAAAGGGGCTTCATTCATGAAAATATAAGGAATTTTAGAAAGAGCAGAAGACTACTTGTCCTGTTTAAATGGCTTCCAGACTGTTTTCCTTGTGTCTTGCCAAACCCTTTACCATGATTAACTGGGTTTATAGCTCGTTTGTATTGCCATGGTAGAGCAAAGCAGCTTGAGCACACTGGTGAATCTGACCCGTAGAACCTAAGAGCAACCAGTTTAGCAACACTCTTTGTACTACATGCTGGAGTCTTCCCGTCATAAGCACTTCCCCACAGCTGTATTTATCAATTGCTCCTTGAACGGTTTTAACTTAGAAGAATTCAGACAACTCCATCCTGCATGGGAACACCAAGTCCTGACTGGAGATCTGGTTCATTTTATAGGGTCCCAAAGGGGAGCCAGGAAAGGATGAAATTGTGGATTATGATGGTAACATCAACGAAGCTCTACAGGTGAGAAACTAGCCTGCACAGCTCAAGAGCCATGTTCAGTGACTCCTGGAGTGAATTATTAGGTTGTTTTCAATGAGATCCTTTCTCTCAGTCAGATTGGTTCTTTCTCCCTTTGCTTTGTAGTGACAGAGAGATCCCCAGCAGAGCTGCAGGTCACTACACTTTTTAGTAGCCTAGGTGATGGAAGAAGTGTGGGGCCAGGGGAAGAGAATGGACCCTTGGAAAGGGAGAAAATTTAAGAACATTGATATCACATTTCATTTTGGATGGACAAAACTAAGCATGTCAGTCCAGCCCAACATATTTCTTCTTCCATACTAATAGCAATGAATAATGCTTATTGTTTATATAGTGCTAGTCCTTTACAATGACACAGGACACATTCTTAATAAGGTAGACACAGAGTTCATCTGAACTCCCTCATAAGAATAACCCAGAACATACATATTAGATTGTTTAGAAAAAGGCCATAAACCATGCAGGGAAATGTCTTTCACTCTAGACTAGTCATGCACCTACCAGGAGAAGATTACCCACAATGTCTACCATCCAGCCTTCCTGACAGCCCCATAGTGCTCCCAGCACAGAAGGAGTACATTTCTGGAATACTATTACAAAGGGAGCTGAGGCTACTTTTCTGCTTATTTTTATTTAATGCCTGTAATATACTTCCTAGTCATCTTAACCAGTATAGTGTTAAAAGAGAAAAAAAAAACACAAATACTGTGTTCAGAAATAGTTTAACTTTCAAGTGAGACTGTTATTTGTATTTATTTATTTATTTTAATTTTTAGGAAATACGAACGTTGGCCCTGATGGTGAGTTCTTACTCTTCTCGCTGGGCGTTTTGTTTTTTGAAGAAGTAACTGGATTTTAGTAACAGCTAGAGGAAAGTAGGCAGTGATACAGACTGGCAAACTTTTAATTCTATGCCACAAGAATATCTGGCCTTTACAGTTTCATGCTGACACTGAAAAGCAGCACTGACAGCTAAAAGAAGGATACTTCTTGTGTTTTACTCCTGAGGCTCTTGTATTATTAGTACTATTTGTTTACCTGCTTTGTAAAAGTAATGCTGCTGGTCAGGCACTCAGACAGCAGAGAGGATCAAAGTAAGGAAAGCCCAGTGCAGGTCAGGGTGGGCCTAAGTAGTTCTGTTTTCAAGGCCAGTGAAAGTCTCCTCTCTTAAGCATGCCCTTCCCTAATACCAGAGATGTATGATAGCCCCACACTGTTTCTTGTGGGAGATAGACATCAATATTAATCCCAGTTGAGGGGGCAATTTAAAATGGGATGAAGAACTAGGACCATTATCAAATAGCTATGACCTTTAATTTTATATGTAGCAAACAGATACTATGATGATGTGCACATTAGGAACTTGCATATCAGCCAGCGTTTCCAGTAGTGGCTTCTTATTTTGGGGGCTTCCATTTTTGAGTGCTCACCTTTATGACAACATGCATGTCTTAAGCTGGGTACCCAAAAATTGAGGCACTTTGAAAATTGCAGGTAAATAAATCATTTCTACCGCTGCTAAATTTGTGATACTTTGTCACTTAATTAAATTTAACCTGCACTGGGGAACTCAGAAATATAGAATTTTCCTGCTATCTATGTTCTCTATTTGGGTACCAGATTACAAGCAGAATATATTTATTATCAATAGCAAATAATTATTTTAATTGACTTCATTATCGGAAGCAGATAATCAAAAATGCCATTTTCATAGTAATTTTTTTTTGTTCATCAAGTGGAGAAATAAATCTGTGGCCGAATTTGACTTTGAATTGCTACTGTTGGTTATTCAGTAGCCCACTGTTAGTTATTCATTTTCCAAGTTAATATATTTCAGGATTGCCAGTACAAAAATGTAAAGAAAATACAATTCTGCCTTCCCTCCAATATGAGAAGGTTTTGAAAAAAATGTCATTTGCATATTTTTCTTATTTAGGGACCTCCTGGACTTCCAGGAGTAGCTGGGACCCCAGGGCAACCAGGACAGAAGGTACCACTTTCCCTTTGTCATGCATAAAAAGATAAGTAGAAATGCATGAGAATCAAAGGCTGGAATACTGATGCTATTATGCTCCTTGTCCACCTGCATCACCCATGACATTCTGCAATCCTTCTCCTCCTTGCACTCTGTACATGCTTAGTTATCATTTCTTTGCCTTCTCCATATCTCACATTCCTCCCACAATGACCAGGCATGGCCTTGGCTCAAGGAAGGAGAATGATTTCTTACTCCCACTGTCCTTCAAACAACTGCATATTAGAGTTAATCTCAGTGCATGGTTACAGTCTAGTCCAGGCCATGAACTGCCAATCAGTATGAACAACTATATTGGAGTTATGCACCCTTAAAATTCTGACATTGTTTTGAGCCCTGTTTCTTAAGCATTTGCAGCCTTTATTTTTGTGGTTATTAGTAATGAGTAACTAGCTCTCCCATAGTCATTGCTGTTGACTGTTTCCATAGCACAAGCCCCATCTTCCAGTTTCCAAGCCCCATGTAAAAGTAGGCAAAATAACACTTTTAAAAAATGATCTATGATGATTTTGCACTTTAGGGTGAAATTGGTTTGCCGGGTCCTCCTGGACACGATGGAGAGAAGGTAAGATGAGAGATGCCATTTGAAGATGAGTGTTATGACTCTTCTCTGTTGCTGGATTTGGGAATTTAATGGCTGATAATAATTGGAGCTAGTCAACCATGGGAATATTTTTCCATGAACATTTTTCTAATGATGTCTCCTCTCTTTTCCACGGAAATTCAAAATCTCACCACAAGTTTTCATCAACCTATTCAATTCTGAAATTTTCTTGAGCAGCACTGTAGCTGCTCAAGGACAGGATTCGTTTTTCATAAACATTTTTGCAAAAAAATTCATCCATTTTTTGGGGGGACAAGGGGATGGCAAATTGAATTTTGAAAATTTTGACCAGTTCTAAATAATATATGTACATGAACCATTCAGCACATCCTTTTTCACCTTTTTTTGTATATGTGAAAGATATACACTCTAATTCATCTCTCATTTGTACCAGATTTACAGCAATGTAAGAACATTGGTGTTACTCCTGATTTACACTAGTTTACATGAAAGCAGAATCAGACCCATTAAGGCTCAGTCCCGCTAGCTGCTGCATGCTCTGACCCTGAACCAGCAAAGCACTTAGCGATATGTTTAACGCTAAGCACATGAGTAGTCCCCTAGGGTCTGATTCAGCAAAGTGCTTAAGCACTGCTTATAATTTTGGACTTTTAGTCACTACTTCATCAAACATTCCTCTTTCACCCCAAAAATGTTGATAAAGGAAAACTGCAAATTTCACATTAGTTGTCCATGGACAAGAGGAGAGTGTTGTCCAATGACATCTACTCCTATGCTAAGCACTGCCTCTGTGTAAACCACCAGACTGTATCTTGTAATAGAACGAGAGGGACTAAATCTCATTTACACTAAGCCTCCCTCCCCCATATTCCTCTGTGAATTACATTTGATTACACTCACTGTAAGGCTCCATTACACTGCCTGAGCAGTGTAAAGGAGTTTCATTGTGAATGAGAGTCAGGCCCAGAGACTCCAGTGAACTAAGCCCCATACTTTGATTTCTTTCCCTAACTGTGGAAGTATTATTTTTAAATCATGTGGATATCTTTTTAGGGGCCACGAGGTAAATCAGGAGAGGTGGGGCCTCCTGGTCCCCAAGGGCCCCCAGGAAAGGAGGGACCTCCAGGAGCGAAGGGAGAGACTGGACTTACGGGGACCCCAGGAGCAAAGGGGGAAAAGGGGGAGGCAGGAGAAGCTGGCTCTCCGGTGAGTAAATACAACACATCATAGCAGTGAGTTGTGTTTGTAAAGAGTCACGGCGGAGATGGACATGAACCAAAAGCCTGGGTGCAAACACTTGCAGATGTTGAGGGCCTTGAATGTGAACTTTAGGGACAGAGACCCTCCTTAGTGTACAGTGCATGTACAGGTAGAAGTAATCACATCAGTCTTTCAGGGTTGAAAACCCTGGCTGCTCTCTGAGTGACACATCCTAATTGTTTCTCTGAATAAAGTAATAGTGGATTAATAATGCTTTACAGATTAAAAGACACCGTGTCTCTTATGTATTTCCACAAGGTTATTAATAACTGACTATTGCTCTCAGTCCCATAAGAATTAGTTGTTAGGATGAGATTTTGGCACTAATCCAGGAAAACACTTAAGCATGAGCATAACTTTAAGCATGTGGGTATTCCCATTGACTTCACAAGGAGCAATGAAGCACTTCACAACTACAAAACCAGATAGCATGCACCAGTAACCCTCTGATTTCAAGTGGAGTGAAGTGGAGAACATTAACATCACCCATGCCACTCAAGGAACTAAAGGAGCTTTTCATATTTCAGTTTAACATTATGTCTATCTTTTATTTGCATGATTTAGTATTGCAAGAAACAAAAGTCTTTCTTGATCTGTAGGGTCTTGATGGCCCAAATGGGGAGAAAGGAGAACGAGGTGACCAAGGGATACCAGGACCTTCAGGATTACCAGGTCTAATTGGACTTCCAGGATTGACAGTAAGAGTGCAAAAGAAAGAATGAATTTTCAAGTTGGGTTAAACTGAGGACAGAGCAAGCACCAGAACTCTGAGAGTTACATGTTCAAAAGGGATTACATAATTTAGGAGCCTTAGATCCATTCAAAAGTGACTTAGGGATATAGAATCCTAAGTCTCAATGAGAGTCAATAGGACTTTTCTTCTAAATTGCTTTGCACTTTTGAAAAATTTACCCTGCATGCTGGTGAAATAATAGCAGATCCTAGCTATACTCTCCATACCCCAACTCTAGGATTTAAGAGAATAATCCCTAAACTGAAAATCCATCCTGGGATAACACTTTCAGGGACCTGAACCTTCACACACTGCATAATATTGGCACAGATGTTCAGGGGAGCAGAAAGGGATGCAGATGAATGATGTTTGTAAATAAATGCTAAGTTCTCTTTCCTCCTTGAAGGGATTGCTATTTCTAAACTTGTGGCTGTTTCACAGTTGGCTGTTGGTGGAGCTAGACTCTCACTGGTGCTTCTGTTTACATACAAAAAACAACAAGGAGTCCTTGTGGCACCTTAGAGACTAACAAATTTATTTGAGAAGAAGCTTTCGTGGGCTAGAACCCACTTCATCAGATGCCTAGAGTGGAAAATACAGGAGCAGGTATAAATACATGAAAAGATGTGACTTGCTTTACCAAGTGTGAAGTTAGTCTAATGAGACAATTCAATTGACAGCAGGATACCAATGGAGGAAAAATAACTTTTGAAGTGGTAATGAGAGTTGCCCATTTCAGACAGTTAACAAGAAGGTGTGAGTAACAGTAGGGGGAAATTAGGTTTAGGTTTTATAATGACCCAACCACTCCCAGTCTTTATTCAGGCCTAATCTGATGGTGTCCAGTTTGCAAATTAATTCCGGTTCTGCAGTTTCATGTTGGAGTCTGTTTTTGAAGTTTTTTTGTTGAAGAATTCTTCAACCTCACACTTGGTAAGGCAAGTCACATCTTTTCATGTATTTATACCTGCTCCTGTATTTTCCACTCCATGCATCTGATGAAGTGGATTCTAGCCCATGAAAGCTTATGTCCAAATAAATTTGTTAGTCTCCAAGGTGCCACAAGGACTCCTCGTTGTTTTTGCTGATACAGACTAGTACAGCTACCACTCTGAAATCTGTTTACATAGTTATATTGTTGTGTTTACAGGGAGAGAAAGGAGAACCTGGTGAGGATGGGGAAAAAGGAGACGCAGGGGATTCAGTAAGTTTCTCTCTTCACTTTTTTCTGTACTATCAGAAGATGTACAGTTGAATCTTGTCACCAGTGCTTCTTGAAACTCTGCAGGTCTCACACCAGCCACCTTATCACTGACACGACAGCATCCTCATAGCCTTCATGAGCTTCTTGGAGTGGCAAACACCATTTTCCATGTGATTTAATAACCAGCCATCCACTGCTCCCAAAAACCTAGTTTTCTGTAGACTGTGCCTTGTACTTTCACAGAAGCGTTTATTATGACAATTACTTTTTTACCTTGATTTTTAGGTATCGGGGCCACCCGGGCCCCAAGGCCCACCAGGTGCTGCAGTAAGTTCTGATTGATTACTTTGGGGGATTAGACTTAAGGAGAGATTTGAATGAAGTTAGTGTAATGATTGTACAGATTTTTGATGGAGCTTTTCTTGTGTATAAGAAGTGGTGTGGGAGACAGAGGTATCTGAGGGCGAAGCTCACAGGTCGGCAGTAAAGGTTGGAAATAATGGCAGCATAAAGAGAGAAACTGACACAGCAGAAGGTTACTAATTTAGCTTGATAGCTGTACCCTATGTTGTGATGGGCCTTAAAGTTAAAGGAAAGCGCTCGTGTTTGATGCAAAGGGAGCCAGTAGAGAAATGTAATCAGAGTGACGAACCAGGAAAATGATCTTAGCAGCAGGCATGCACCACTGCCAGACTGTTTTTGGATAGACTCTCTTCATTACCAAACCAGAGTACATGAAGTATGCCCTAATGTAAAAAATGATACCTTCCAAAGCACTATGTATGTATATAGTTGACAATGTCATATTAAGCATATATGAGCTCAGTATGCCAGAAGAGAACGGTTGTATGCAGTGTTGCTGTAACTATGTTGGTCCCAGGATATTAGAGAGAAAAGATGTGTGAGATAATATATTTTATTGGATCGGCTCTGTGTAAGCTCAAAAGCTTGTCTCTCTCACCAACAGTAGTTGGTCCAATAAAAGATATTACCTCATCCACCTTGTCAAAAAACCAAGGTATTACACTGCACATGAAACCAGGATACTGGGATTTAAAATCATAGTAATAAAATATTACCATTTCTTATCTCAACTATAGGGTCTTCAAGGCCTTCCAGGACCGAAGGTAAGGCTATAAGCTGTTAAGTATTGATATTTTACTTGAGCTGGCTGGAGAATGACATAGGTTTAAAAATTTGTTTTTGTTCTGCACTGGAATGAAGATAAAACATTCAGACATTGTGTCAGAAACATCCGTTTAAGTATTGAAAAGGTCAAGTTTTCAATTCAGGTCTCTCTCTATGATCTGAGAGTCCATCCTGGACCTCAGAAACCTTCCTGATGAAAACTTCACCTAACTAAATATGTCTTTGCAATACATTTTGGTTTTGACAAGACAGCATATTTCAACAGCATATTTCAACTGCCCAGCTCTACATTTTAGCTTTGATCCAGTTAGGTGGTTTAAATGACCTCTCAGTGAAGATTGTAAGATGTTGATGTAAATATGGAAGTACCCACTCCTCCTGAGTAGTCTAGGTGTTTGGCTTCCTGAGCTTATCCTCCTAATACATTCACGGTGCCAATTGGAATGGCACCTTAACAGGACACAGCACTTTTGGGACAGATGTCCTCACATTGCATACCAGTTGGCTTTCAGGATTGGTTCATTCTGTAAAAAACAGAGATGTTCATTCCTATTGTCCCCAAGTGTTGGGTACACATACAAATATAGAAATGTTGGTTGCTCAATAAACCACTAACCACTGCTACCACCTGTCTGAAAAACCTTTGAAAGATCCAGACCTGGTAGTTTGTGTGGGTATGTACCAAAAAGACCCAGACCATACAAATTCCTGAAGTTTTGGTTAGAGGTGAGGAAGGAACAACTACACATGACCCTCCTCAAATTGCTTTGATACCTATTGGCCATATAGGCCTGGTCCTAAAAGAAACAAGTCCAGAAAAACTTAGGTATGGAGTCTTATATTCCATCCCCTTAAGCTCCCAGGTTCCTTATAGCCTCTTCAGTCCTATGGCAAGTTTTAGTGACTGGGAAGAGAATTGGCTACCCTTTGGAAGCACATTTGGAAGCATGTTAGAGGTAGGAAGTCTCTTCCAAGTACATACACTAAGCCAAATAGATTTGTTTCTGGGAGAATGGGCAATGATATCCATTTTTACCAAAAAAGGAATGCTTTTTCATAATTAAGAGAAAGGTGGCAAGTATGTGTTATATATACATTCTAGAGCTGTACAAGAACTGGAATTTTTATTTCTATGGGAGTTTTGCAATTTTGAAATTTCTTCCATTCCAGAATGGAATGAAAACAAAAAATTGCAAAATTTCCTGTGAACCAAAATTCACATAAAAAAATTGTTTTTGGTTGATCAAAACATTTTGTTACAACATTGAAACATTTCATTCTGATTACAGCTTTTTTCATTTGATATTTTATAGTATGAAATTAAAAAAAGAACTATCATTTAGAAGCGGAAAGCCAAAATGTTCCATTCCAAAAAGTTCAAAATAGAATTATCACTTTTGTTCCATTTTAATTTCATGATGAATCTTCATCAAACACATTTCCATGACACACGTGTGCCGGAAAATTTCTGACCAACTCTATTATATACACTTAACTTCCACCTGCTTGTCATAGATCTACTTTCTCACTAATTCCTGAACACCAAAGGGAGGGAAATATATGAGCTCTGTTCCCCATAAATTCTGTAATGAGACATTGGCCCTGATTCTTGTCTCCCCTGCTCTGGTGTAAATCAGGAGTAACCGTACTGAAGTCAATTGAGCTACAGTGTTGTTCTCCAGTATGAGAGGAAAACCAGGTCCACACTATCCAAGGTTTCTTTGGCCTCTACTATACTATCTTTGGTGCTGCTATGCCTTTGGAATGGAGAAATGTTTGTTTTAGAAGTGGTGCCATGATGGGTTTATTTTCTGATCCATTCTTCCTTCAGGGGGAAGCGGGGATTGATGGAATGAAAGGAGAGAAGGGTGTCGAGGGTGAGAAAGGAGACCGAGGTCCACTGGGATTGCCCGTAAGTCTCCAGGAAGCAAGGAGAACTTGGGAAGCCATACATAGTCCAGTCTTAGAAAGATCCCAAAATAAGAGAGACAGATAAAGATTTGACTATCTAAAATTAGAGTTAGGGACAAAAAGCTGGCCTATGAGCTGCAGTGCCTATTGGTTTTTAGTGATGGACAAGCCTCAACTGTTTTGGGCAGTTGGTTGGGATCAGCATCTGAAACTGGAGAAGCTTCTCCTTTGGATCTGTAAAATTGGACTAGGAATCTCATTAGAACAGGTTCCCTCAAGTTCCTTCTGCTTTCCTGGCTGAAAATACTGTATGAACAGCTTTTCTTCTGGTCTTTTAGCACTTCTGGGTTTGGTCCTGGCCTTAAAATGCTGAGATGTGCAAAAATGAAGAGAAACCAGTTGGTTGAGCTGTTTGTAAATTGAAAAAAGGTTTTGTTCAAGCTTTGGGGTCTTTTTAATTTATCCAATCCAGTTAACTTATCCCTGTCGTTTTTGCAATAAAACTTGATGCCTTCCCAGAAGCAGAATATATCCAATTAAGTTTCATTCTTCTCTTGTATATGTAGTAAGGATATTCTATTTCAGCATATTCATGTTTAAACCAGTGTTACTGTGGTGCTCAGTTACACGTTATCAAGGAAGCGCTAATGAATTTCAGTAGAGTTAAGAATCAGAGTGTGGTCGCTTTATATCAAAACCAAGGACTTTGTAAAGAAAAGGCACAGAGTTTTACCTATTCAGAAAAAAGCACTGAAGTGAAAGCACCAAAGTACACCTTTGCTGAACCTCACACTGCCTGGAAACATTCACTGCAAAGAGCTTGTTGTGTGCACTTGTGTGATTTGTTGTTATTGGCCTTTGTGTTATCACCCAGCACTCTTGTCCAGATAGTTTTGGCTGAAAAATTGCATGTCTTTGTTTATAACAATGGTGCCAAGATGTTTAAAGCAGTGATGTGCTAAGTGACTTCAAAAATGAGGATATGACATATGAAACTTGGTTGGGAAGCATGTTGAACAGATGGGCTGGCTCACACATTTCCTTGTCAGCTCCCCCATCTACAGTTCCTTATAATGCTATGCAAGTGGCAATAAATCAAGAAACAAACTTGCTCTCAGGGGAGTTATATGGAAAGCAGAAACCCTCCCAATATCACATTCACCCTCAAAAACATAACTGGGTAGTAAATGAACCACACGAAACATAATTATTGAGCTATGTAGCCGTTGAGAGTTAGCAAAATATTTATAGAGATGTAGATGGATTTTATTTGCCATATTCAGAGGAAATAAGCTACATATTCAGGACATATAAATACTCTCTTGTTAAGATATAAATGGCCTGATCCTGCAAATTTTCAGAATGTAGACCCCTAAATGTGGTTGAAATAATTAAGCATTTAATTAGCATTTATTGTGATAGAGATAGACTGCAGATAATGTGTTAGAAATCAATTGTTAAATCAGCACAATCCCACCGAGCTCAACTAAGGGCAATAAATTGAACCAGAATTTGGCCCCCCCGACTTTAAACATTTAGACCCAGACGCACAAAGGAATCCAGAGAGACAGTGAATGAGAATGCCTTGTGATTAGGGCAGCCACCATGGAGGTGGGACACTGAGGGCCCAGTCCCCTAGTTCCAATGACCCTTTAATTATTTATTCACAGAGGAACAGGTTCAACAGGAGAGACTGCAGGAGTCCCACATCAGAGTATCCCTTAGTTCAGTGATTAGCACACTCTCCTGAGAGGTGGGAGACCACGGGTCAAATCCTTTCTCCCACTCAGGCAGAAAGGGCAATTGAACTTGGATCTCCCACAACCCAGGTCAGTGCTCTGACCACTGGCTAAATATTGCAAGGTCACCACCACTAATAATAATAATTTTGAATGGGACCCGACCTGGTAGGCAGCCTCTGAGCGTACCGACTGGATAGGGCCCCATGGGTGAGATTGACTCCTTTGCTTGTCTTCCCCTACTTTGTGGATCGCACGGGGGCTTAGGTGGGACACAGGAGTTCAGACACCTAGTCTGAGACAGCAGTGCACGTACCCAGAGACAAACATAGGCGCCAAGTGAGTTTAGGTGGCAGCTGAGCAGAAGTTTTGCAGGCCACAGTGGATCCTAAAAATGGGTCTAAGGCACCTAAGTACCTTTATGGAACTGGGCCTTACATATTTAAAAAATGGCTACTCTAGACAGTATTACAAATTAAGGTGTTCACACTGCAATCAGGGGAATGAGATCAAAACTGAGAAATACTATGTCAACACTATCATGCACATGTCCTACACTATTGATTACAAGATATTATATGGGTGTGCAAGAATTCTTAATTCTAATTCAAATTAAGGATCAGCAGTGACCCTTCCAAAGTTGAAGCTAAAGCAAGATTCCCAATATAAATCTGATTTTCAGCCACTCACAACAGCTGGCTTTACCCCCTTATCTGACTGCTACACCTTGCAACTCTCTCTATGTGAAGCATGGGCAATTTTGAAAATGGAACGCAAGTCCCCACTAAACTGA
The DNA here is from genome assembly GCF_965140285.1 of Lepidochelys kempii. Lineage (NCBI taxonomy): Eukaryota > Metazoa > Chordata > Testudines > Cheloniidae > Lepidochelys > Lepidochelys kempii. Next base: position 82,717,584 of record NC_136386.1, read on the forward strand.
CACACACTTCTAGCTGGGAACTCCCTGAGCAGTGGATGGCTCTCTAGAACCTATCAATATCTGCGTGGGTTCTAGGCTCCTTGATTCCACTCTAGTACCAGTGCTGTATTTCATTTTACTGATAATTCAATGCTGCGCTGGCCAGCCTGACACTGTAATTACAAGGGTCCTCAGCTCCACTGTCACAATGCCCGTCTCCTTGCCTAGAACAGCACAGAGCAGCTTCTCCCTAGGGTGATCACTGAGTGGTACTTTGAAACAGAGTAAGAGGGAATGTTGCATTTTCAAAGGTATCTTAAAGGCACTAGCCAGTATTACGTGCATTCAGTGTCTCTATGTTTTCACTGGTTTCCTTGTAAGTACCATCACCTGTCCTTGAGTTCTTATTTTTTGTTTTTGTTTATTGCAAGCATATGTTTGTCTCAAGTCACTGCTTCACTCACCTCTTCCCTCCCCCTTTCCTTTTTCTCCCCTCACCTCCCACTCCTTCCTGCCTTTTTTGTTAACCCTTTCCCATCTGTTCAGGGTGCTTCAGGTTTAGACGGCAGGCCTGGACCACCGGTGAGTTCCATTTCTCCGTTACCCTACATTCCTCTTCCCTGGTACTGTGATGTGTCTTGTCCATCCCACTATGCCCTCATTTACATTATGAGTAGCTTTCTTTTCCCTGAAGATGGATAGGATGTCAAAATGCTAAATTTAGATATTGTTACTGAGAGGTGAAAGATCGCCTTCTTGTCATTCTCAACAATGTACGTCCATTTGGGACTAGGGATTTTAGCCTTAATCACATCCTTTTACACATTTTTTTACTTTATTATTTATTATTATTACCAGGATTATATTAAATGAAGCCTCTGCATGAAACCCATGATGCCATGTACTTCTGTCCTCCTATTGTGAACTGTCTCCGTCTTGTCTTTCCCCGTGGTAGCCTTGCTTACAGCATTGTGCAACAGCATCTCCTCAGACTTGTCTTAGACATAGTAACACCTCGTGTTTTGTTATACGGGCAAAAAGCTTTGTTGTGCACTGTTCTCACATATACCATTTAGGACTGCATTGTAATGGGTTGCATGCGCAGCTCTTATTATAACCTTAAATGCACCTCTCCAGTAGGAGGAGATGCATGTGAGAAACCTTCTGAAAAACAGCACTAGCCACCCGTCTGTGAGCACCAACACACCACACAGTTTCCTGAGCTTCAGCAACTTCATAAATGCTTTCCCCAAGTCTCAAAAACCATTGGTGGAAGTTTTAACTTTAATTTTATTCATCTGGGAGGCAGTGAGGTCTAGTGGTTGGGCAGGAGGCTGAGAACCAAGACTGCTTGGTTCTGTCCCTCACTCTGTCATTAACTCACTGTGAGACCTGGGGCAAGTCAGATAACCTCTCTGTGCCTACGTTTTCCTAAGTTGTAAAATGGGAACAAAAATAATGATGCTAACCCAATTTTATAAAGCACTTTTGATCCTTGGATGAAAATTACTATGTAAGGGCAAAGTATTATTATTTCTTCATAGGATGCTATATAGCCTCCAAATACAGTCAGAGTTGACTTTTTCAGAGGTACTTTGATTTCCCCTTTTTCAGTGGAACAGGAATTAATTTAATTGCCCCATTACTCTCCCCAAAAAGAAATTGAATGACAACTTCTCATTTGCATATTTGTTTCAAGAAGTTGTATATTTACTTTTACAAATCTTCTAGATATTCCCTATGGATCTTTAGGGACTCTAGGCCTTAAACTATCTTAAAATGGAGAAAATGTATAGGTAGTTAAAATTCCCATGGTGCACTTACAGTCCTCTGCATGAGTCCAGGGAATGATTTTTTTTTTTTCGTTCACACTCAAGTGGCGTGTGTGTGTCATGATGAATTACTTCTCCAGCCAGTTCCTGCAAATGCTTACAGGTACAAATAATCCTCCTTACTCACATGAGTCATCCTACAGAAGTCAGTAGGACTTCTTTTGTGAGTAAGGATTGCAAGATCCAACCTCTCCTGATTAAACCTCCACTTCCTTTTCCTTCAATCAAAAGGATAAGCTACTGTAAAAGGTCCAAAAGGTCTCCCTTTTCCATTCCTGTCTGAGAAGTAATTTTCCTTTCTAGCAGTCCATGAAAGAATTAAAAAATTGGAACTTGGATGGATAGCTAGTTTTTCACCAGTTCAACATAATATGATCTGATCTGGCATAGAGTTAAAAAGGTAAAATGCATAAATATGTTCTGTTTAGAAAGGTGCTTTGAAATCTCCTAATCCTTTACTTAGATTTAAAAATAGCAGCCTGGAGAACATTAGATACTGTGGCACAGAACACTCATATGACCTAAGGTTGCCAACTCTCCAGGATTGTCCTGGAGTCTCCAGGAATTAATCTTTAATTAAAGATGAATTAATCTTTAATTAAAGATTAATTCTTATGTCATGCAGTGAAACCTCGAGGAATATGTCCAACCAAAATTAGCAACCCTAGTTATCACATGTGGCATAGGAGTCCACAAGAGGCTGAATCCAGATTCACATCAGTGTAAATCATAAGGATTTCCACAGAAAATCTGAATTAGTTGTCTTGTCTTCAAGAATGATAACACTTCTCATGGCCAAAAGGGCTATTGCCTACCTACTGCATTATTAATGCAAAAAGATAAGAACTGATTGGGTTGACTACTTAACTTACCAACATCCAAGCAAGCTTCAATGTGGCTGAAAATTTTGGTATGAAAAAGGGAGATTGCTCCTGGGCCAAAGGCTGAGCACAGACACTGGATTTTCCCTTTACCATGACCTAGAATTTGGTGGAGTGATCCAAACGGTGAAAGGGTGGACAGAGGATTTAGGACTGAATGGGTACTCTCTCATGTTTGCCTCTGTGTATGTGTGCATCTGCATTAGTCCATGCGGCATGGTGACCTTTCAAACTGCATGATGATCTGCCTACCAAAAAATAATGCAAATTCTATTTCATTTTTGCTCAGCTGAACTCATTTGGAAAAAAGCTTAAAATGTCGCCTTTATTCTGCTACAGGTTTCAGCTTTGCTGGGGATGCAAACTCGTGGGTAAAACTACAGTCACCTAGCAAATAAAGGGGTGTCTGTCAATGTTATTTTTCAAGATAGCCACCCCACAAATAAAAATAAGGCTTTGTAAAAATATACTAATCTTGTATGGCAATTTCTATGGTCCTATAATTGCATGTGGGAGTTGTTGAGAGAAACTGTCCTCATCAATCCTGAAAGCTGTAGTAATTGAAATGACTCCTTACATAACTGGAATCTCCTTCTCAGCTCTGCTTTTTCCTCAAGGACCATGCTGTTTCTCAGTTGTAAAGAAGCCTGATCATGAAGAAAATGGTTTATGTCTTTTTCTCTCTAAAATTGCAGGGTACTCCAGGACCAATTGGAGCTCCAGGACCAGCAGGACCAAAAGGGGAAAGGGTAAGTTAGCTTTAAACGCACACACACACACACCCCTCCCCAGCTTCTTCAAAGTTTCATGGACAGTGCCAGCTGCTACTGTTTCTAAAGTACGGTAACTGCAGCTCCTTCCAGAAGTTGGGACTTGCCTCTTTGTGACTTTTAAACATTTTATATTTTGGCTTCTTCTCTACGAGGCAACTAACGTCCCTGAAATAGGTGCCCTTTGCATTATTTTCAGAAGTGTTCGTTTATCCATCTGTGTCCAGCCTGTTAACGGGTATGTCTACACTTCAAGATGGAAGTATGAATTCCAGCATGGGGAGACATACCCATGCTAGCTCTGATCGAGCTAGCCACTAAACGTAGAGTGTAGCCGTGATGGCACAAGTGGCAGGAGGCGCTAGCCACTCCAAACATTTACCTTCCAAGATGCTATATACATACTTGGGCAGCTAGGACCTCCTGCTGCTTGTACCACTTCAGCTACACTCTTGTGAGTTGGACCTCCAGATCAAAGTGTATTTGTACCCCATACTGTGTACAAAAATAGAAAAAATCTTCTCTTTTGTCTCTATTTTAGGGCAGTAAAGGAGACCCTGGAAATGCAGGACCAAAGGGGCCAGCTGGGCTTCCTGTAAGTATTGATGTCTCTAAATTGTCTGCCATCCATGAAGCTTTCACCTTCCAACAGCAGCGTACTCTGCTGTAATGGGAGAAAATGTTCTCTCACTGCCATATAAATGTCAAAGTGAAGCTGAGGAATTTGTACAAATAATGGTAAATTGAAACCCTGGTTTTCATTTTCAAAGCAAGAGACTTTTCTCCCAGTCCCAGCATCCTGAGTGATATTTAAATAATTCAATTTAAAATTAAATACTTTAAAACAAACAATAGAAAAATAATTAGTCTAGCCAGCAGAAGAATATATTTTAAAGCATAGAGAATAAAATATGTAACAATGTAGATCCTGAAATTACTGGAATAAAAAGTAAGCCATGCTTAGACTATTCATATGTTATACTAAGGTACTTTTATTGAACATATCCATTCCAAGTGTTTACTGTTCTGAACTGAACATCTGCCTTCCAAAGGCTGACAAGACAGAATTGGGGCCCAGTTTTGTAACCCTAGGCACACAAGTAGCCCTTCAATGGGACTACTCACATGATCAGGGTTTATTCATGTACATAGCGGGTGTAACATTGGAGCTGAAGCTTTAGATCACAAACTATCTTCGTTTTAAAATAGAAATGAAGACGTTAGTTTATTTGCTGAATTTTTGTCTGAAGAATTATTTTGACTGAGTAAACAAAGGGACTAGTTTGGCTGACATTGATTTAAAATATATATTATATATATATATATATATATATTTCTTCTTTCTGATCTATTTTAGGGTTTACAAGGCCCATCTGGTGACAAAGGAAACCGGGTAAGTCAGGAACCAAATTTCCTGCATTTGGTTACTAATGTCTTTATGTAGTGGTGGAATGGTTAATTTCTGAATTACCTGGAAAAAAAACAGATGAATTCCTATCTGTTAAACCCTTATAAAGCAACTTACAGATGTGTAATTTACAGTGCGATGGCTGTAGTTTATACAATGCACCATAACCAAAGACATCATCATTCAAACACTAAAAGCATACCCACTGTATTTTCTGAAGTGCTCAGTGGTGGCCTCTCTCTGCTCTCACTGAATGAGGCCAGTACTGAGTGCTTTTGAAAATCCTACCTTAACATACTTAGTGAGATGTGCAGGGATGTAAACCAGACAATTCCCATGAGTGTTAATAATGGTGGTATAGTTAAATCTTGTCACATGGTACTGAAATTCCCCTTGAATGCTGAAAAAGAATGTCAGCCACTTTATTGCAGCAAAATGTTTTCCAAAATTTCCAGAATTACATCTTTTTTTCAACCAAACATGGAAATCTTAAGAAACAATTAAATATGACTATATTAAAGAACCTGATCATGCAGTCTTAGACTCCTTACTCTGGCTTTGACTTGAATTGGCATAAGAACTGTAGAGCCAGGTACTAAGAAAAGCAATAGATTATGTTTATTGCTGACAATCTTTTTTACATCATGTGCCTGTGTTATAAAGAAATAAACTATACCCAAGTGTATATATTTATGTTTTTTTTATATTAGGATTATTAGTGATCTGAATCCTTTGATAACAACAATAAAGAGATACACAGTTGAGAATAGTTTATTCACTTGATAGATCTAGATTCTCTTTATAAGGCTCTGATGCCATATGCAAGCATTTCGGAAATAGACTAAAGCTGTGATGGAATATATGTCAAAGCAGTAATTGTATGAGATTAATATATTTGCTGATAACATCTGACAAGTGCTGTCTCTCCTTCCTTATCATCTGAAGTGCTCCTCTGATTCTATGTTGGACAGATTAACAGTTTTGAAAAATGCACTGCCAGTCAGCATGTTAAACAAGGAGAGACTATTCCAAATTGCTTGAAATTCATGGCAGCTCCAAGGTGCTGCTACCTTTTAATCATTCCACTTCTGGTTTTGCTTTTTAACCTCCTCTTTATTTTATTAAGGTTTTTTTTCTAAATAAGACATAAGCTTAACAGGATCTTTATTTAGACTTTTTCAGTTGGCTTTAAATCTGGGTAATGTATTTAGAAGATGGGTCTTTTGTTGGCTGCAGTATGAATCAGTTTGGGTTAATGTGGCTTCATGGTTCTCCCTCACATAAAAATAATTGAAGAGTGGGAACAACAGCAACTTTAATAGATGATGAGAGGGGTGTGTCATGGTCCCCTTGAAATAAATATTGGCTGAAATGCAACAAATGTTTTGAAACAAAAATGTTTGAGAAAACTGAGTTTGTGAATGGGCAAATACTGTAGCTTTTCAGGTCTGATCCAGCAAATATATATTTTATCACTAACAAATTAAGGGCTCCTCCTCAGACCACAGTCCTTTTAACAAATTATTAAGAGGGCTACTTATTAGAGTAACTCTGAGGAATTAGAGTAAATTTTATTTTAAAAAATTTAAGCTTCCCGTAGCAAATGGCTTTGTCCGATGCCCCAGTCTAATTGACATTCTTACAAATACCTCCATTCTGCAGAAATCTGGAGACTTCTGTGTGCTCAAATGCATTGTTAAGCCACCAAATGGTGTCTCTCATTAGCCAAACTGTTTAGTCACCAAGAGTTTGCTCTCCTTTCCCATAGCCCAGGGTTGAGCATAGGCTATGGTACTTTCATACCCATTTATGGGAGACATACCACAGTAATGACATGACATGGACTTCTTCAGGTACGAATGCTTTTTATTTTGATCATCTGAGATGGACTCCCTTTGACAGGAGACCTGGAACAGAGAGTTTTAACAACTGAATGCAAACACCTGCCTTGTGTTTGATAGCTTCTTTTCCAGCAAGAAAATGTGTTATTTTAAAATCTTTTTAATAGTAGGTACTAGTAACAGCCATGGGCTATTAATAAGATTTATGCACATACATTGTGATGAACACATTGAAAATAGGTTCTGAAGTGCCCACCCCATTCCCTGCAGTAATTTGGCAAAAAATCCCCTTCACAGGCCTTCTAGTTGCAAAAGACAGAACTGTGCCTTTTTATGCTGTGGATCTTTTCTGTGGAGCAGAGCCCTTTGTTCTTATGTCACTGTAGGATGTATAATAATAGCCTTCAAGATCCAGTGCAGTCATGAAAATAGTGTGCTATGTAACAACTGAAATGTTACTGGAACATGACAGCCTTGTGAATAACCCAACTGAAAAAGTATAAATGCTGAAAGTGTGCATTAAAGCTAAACTCTTCACAGTTTTTTTATAATATCTATTTTTTTTCTTCTCCTGTCTGTGTGTTCGTGTGTATTCCTTGCTTCTACAGGTCCACCTTTGTCCCCTTTATCCCTTCCTCCTCTTCTGCCTTTTTTCCTGGGTCCTTCCTCCTCCCTCCACTACAACCCATTCCACTTTTTCTCCCGGGTTATCCTCTCTCTGTTCCAGTGTTTGATCCTCGGTGATTTCTCCTAGTTACCTCTCCTATCCCATCCATTTCTTTTGTCAGCTTTTAATTTATTTTGTCTAAAACCTTTTACTTTTCTTTAAAAAAAGAAAATCTATACCTCTGCTGCCTGATTTTATTGAACCTTCTAATCCTTACCATCTCGACACTAAATAAAATTCCCTCTTCAGCCATGCCACTTCCATTGTAACCTCAGCAGCTTCGAAAAGCTCTGCTCTTTTGAAAAATATAATTAATATGAAGATATTTTGTATATATATTTTCTTGTAAATATCAAGGCCTATCCTGATGTTGACCTGCGCTTAGAATTTCTATTTAATTCAGTTTGAGTTGAGGATGAAATTTACCCTGTGCAGAGAGGCAGTGGGAGACCTGTTCACTGTTTAAGATCCACTTATGCCCTGTTTTTAGACAGGCTTTATGCTGGCCCTCTGCACAGGGATGAATTTCATTCTCTGGGTGTGATTCTTTTCTCACAGACCCCAATGTAAATCAGGAGTAACTCCACTGAAGTCAATGGCGTGATACTGACTTAAACCAATTTTATACCAGAGAAAACTCAGACTCTCTCTGCACAAAACAATGGCAATATCAGGCTAATTCATTTGCTAAAATTAAAGCTGTGACAGATACAGATCTGCTTTTGTTAATCAAGGAAGAGAGACATTTTATTTTTTTAAAGTACAGCATTTAAAAAAAGCAGTGGAAAATGCTTACGTAAAACATACAGTATTTTAAAAATCATTTAAGAGAATGCATTTTAAATTACTTGTTATATTACTATAAACCAGAAATACTTTGGGGGGGAGGACAAGGAGAAGTATAAAGGAAAACAGGTGTAAAACTAATGAATTGGTAATCCGGTCCAAGGATGTGACAAAACAGGAGAGCCAGACTTGGAATCAAGCGGCCAGTATCTTGTTCCTTGGGTCAGTGGAGCTCATGAGAGTCAAAGAAGTGACACACTTGGGCTCCCGAGCCAGGCTTAGGATCATTCAGTGTCCAAACATCTCCTCCTAGCCAGTCTGCAGAGTGGTATTAGGTGTCACTCTCCTGGCTGGAGGAGTCCCCAGTGCAATCCCATCTCCAAAGTTCAGAGGGCTGACAGTTCAGTTAATGCAATGATAGGATCAGAATCCTTATCAGGACAATTGCTGAAGGGTAATACATGTAAATTAAAAATATCAATAAATCCACAAAAGGCTTTCCTATAAGGGCAACTTAACTGAAGGAATCTCCTTTTTTACAATATTTTTCTAGACATTTGTTTATTTATTTTTTTTAAACTATCTCTGACATTTATTTGAAATGGATGATCCTAAAGCTTTTGTGTATTTTTTTTCTTGGACTAAACTATTATTTACAGGGGGAGAGGGGCAAGAAAGGCTCTAGAGGGCCTAAAGGGGATAAGGGAGACCAAGGAGCGCCTGGATTAGATGCACCCTGTCCATTGGTATGTTCTGTTTTATAAAATGTTTTATTTTAAGATTTGCCAATGAGGAAGAAAGAAGGAAAACTTCAAGTAAATGACAGGCATAAAGAGCTCCCTGCTATAACAAAAGTCACATTGCTTAAATAAGGTCTTGCGCTGCTGTAGCTGGAGTCTACGGCATAGCTGTTTTCTTCAGTGTGAGGCAGGAACAGTCCCTTAAAGAGCAATGGGGCTATAGAGTAACTTTGGCTTTGGCCCTTTCTTTTCAGGAGCTCAAAAAGGAATGGGTGAAATGGCAGGAGGCTGAGAGCAAAGGGGTTTTGCTATGAAAGGAGAACCTTGGAACTCCCATGCCCCCACTTACGGGTTGTTGTTCTTTGGCAATGCTTAATATCATCACCCGTAAGCAGTGATGAAATCTAAAATGCCTTCTTTTTTGCTCTGAGCAGTGTCCATCGGATGTGTTTTGTAAGGGAGTCGCTCCTTGATAATGACACAGGGCACCCAGGTTAGGATACCCAGTGGGAAAACAAAAATTGGTGTGAAATCTGATGGGAGGTACAAAAAATGATCAAGATGGCTATGTCATTCAACATGACATTATCTCACTTCATTGGAAGCCTCTTTACATTTAAAAAGTAGCAAGAATGATCCAAATTATTGTCTAAATTACTAATGGAAAAACATAATGATACATGGCAGCAAGGATTATTTTATATATATCAATCATACCCTAGCTATTAAGGAAGCTCTGTGTGTCTAAAATGTTATCATTGATCTTTTTAGTTCACCTCCCAGGTATATTATTTGCTCAAGCTGAAGAGTCACTTGCATACCACAGTGATAAGTGCAGTGTATGTGCCCAGCCAGTTCCTGCACAGAAGTTATTCTCTTTTGTTTCAAAGTGGGGACAGCAACTGAAGATGATTTCTAAAAACAGAGATCCTCTTCCCACTCCTCCCACCAATAGAGTCCTCCCACATTTAACAAAATCGGAAAAACATCTTCTGACTCACACAGAATACAGAACCAGCAAGGCAACCTTTCCTACCGGTTACGTACTAGAGATTCAAACACTGATTATTTATGTACTGGGTATGTAGCTTGAGTGCCCTTTGATTATACCAGTGTGGGACTGGGCCTCTCCTCCTATGGCATGGAGGGGATGGCATTGACTGGAATAATTATAGTGGTTGATTTCATGAACAGGGACTCCGAGGTTTTAAAGGCGAGAAGGGTGAGCCGGGGTTACCTGGGCTGGACGGGCTGGATGCCCCTTGCCCATTGGTATGGTGTTACCTTCCCTTTCCTGCATGCTTCTGTTTGCTTTTCATTCTTGATTGTTATTTTATGATACCTCCAAATAGTGGCATGAACTGTAAACCTACAGCAATGGTGCCATCCTTACCAATCTCCATCCTATCTCCCATCATGTGGCTTGCTTCACAGTATGACCCATAACACCCTTTGCAATGAGTCACGGTTGCTACAGCCATCCCTTTGTGGTGCTGGGAGAAATGAAGCAGTAGTCTGGATGTGCTACCACATTGCAATTGTTATTAACAGAGTATTGTTCATAACTGCTTTATTTCTTCCTTTAAGATTTCCTTCAGAACCCCTGCTGGACCAATGCTTCAAAAGCTGACCCTCAAATACCTCAACTCTCTATTTGATCATTTGAAATGCTTAAATCCTCCATTAAGTCCGCGGGCCAAGTGTGAATACTTGAAAGTAAAGTCTGACTCTCCTCCACACCACCTATGCACCTCCCACATTTTAAAACAACCCATCAGAATGCAGACATAACTCTCAAACAATCCCTGAGAAACATACCAGTTCAGTATTTCAAATCATCAAGTTTCCAATAATTAATTTCTAATTATAAGAGTGTCCCAAAAAGACTGAAGCAATCTACTCTTATGTCATAACTTAACAAAAGACCTCCCCTAAGTCATCTTTCAATCGCTCATGAGCAACATAAATGTCTGGAGAAAAATTATGGATTTTGTAGTGCATTAAGATTGAAAACAAATTTGGGCTCTAATGGAAGAATCTTTCAGAACTGAGGGACCTTCATGGAGAATCCCATGCCAGCAGCTCCTTCTCTCTTGTGATAAGGGAGTGCCAGCTCAAACGCCTCTTCTGGCCTCAGCTCTGGCAGCAGGCCCAACGTTTCTCCTTTCCGTTGTTCTTTAGTGTCTCAGAGAAGGTTACTCTTGACTTGAAGGCTGCCTAGTACATTTCCTGACATCCATTTTACTTGACTCTTAAAGGGATATTATCATTTTAATGCCCTTTCCCAAATACTGTATGTAACCCAAATATGACAAAGCTGCTCTCGCCATCACACTAAAAAGCATCAGTTTATTCATTTACTCAAAAAAACTCAGCTCAAAGGCAGTATCTGTTTCTTAGGGTATGTCTGGGAGGTGTGATTCTCAGCATGGGTAAACAGGCTTATGATAGCACCAACTGAGCTAGCGTGCTGAAAATAGCAGTGTAGACACACAGCTGTCAGCTCAGGCTAGCCACCTAAGTCCAAGCCACCCAAGCAACTGCCTGTGCCACAATGTCCACACTGCTATTTTTATCCTGCTAGTTCAAGCAGAACTAGTGAGAGTCTGTGAGGTCTAAGGATTTACTAAAGGACAGTCAGTGGATTAAAACTCATGATCCTCCTAGTTTCCATTTCTAATTTGATAAGTCCGGGAACAGCGGTGACAGCGTGGGTTGTACAAGGCCACCTGGGAGCCACGGTATGGATTTGAGCAGCTAGCCGGTGTTGCCTTGGCTTTACTGCTGTTGTTATTCCAGCTAGCTAGACCAAAGCTAGCACAGCTACATATGCTTTAATTGCAGGGTCGAAATACTCTTAGAATGTTAGTGCCAAGTCCTACTCGATGATACATATGCACAATCACATTTGCAAAAGGTATGAACACAACCTGCCCATTTGACCTCTTGGGGCCATAGACAAACCAATGGAAAATTATGTTTTAAAAAAAAGGGGGGAGTGTGGACTTTACTGAGAAACAGTTGCTGCATCTGAACTGAGTTTTTCCTGAGTAGATAAATACAGTGGTTGCCATTAAAATCTTTACAGTTTTGCCTTTGCAAGTAGCTAACGTTACTGTCAATCCAACTATTCTCTGCAGTTTGCACTTCAATTTTCTTTGCATAGTGAATAATTGAATACTTCTGTAATAATAGCCACCTTCAAAGGCCAAACTGTAAAGATTTTAATGGAAACTCCTATTCTGTGAATACTGGGTAAATAAACAAATTCTGCCCTTATTGTCACATATGATCACAGAAGCTAAAAATGCAAAAGAACTGTTCAGTCAACTAGTTCACCTCCTGCAACCGCAAGTCACTTCTGTACTGAACATTCCTAAATTGTATAAAACACTCTGAGAGTATCTCTAGATAAAAGGATTCTTCCACTACTCTTGGAAGACTAGTTTTTTCTTCTCTGGCACTACTTCCAACTGCAAATTGCACTGCAGGGCAGCAGCATAATGCATGTCTATTTCCTGTCTATTTTTGTTATGGGAGACACACCAGGAAATCTGATGAAATGAAAATGCCAACAATATACAGTATTCTGGCATCGAAGCCAGTTCGAGACATTAAATAAGCATGTTTGTTGACCCAAATCTGTTAACACTTACCTCTGCCTGGCATTCTGCTGACACAACTTACTTCCATGCTGGATCTGCACAAATGTATGGAGTCTGTGAACTAATCCAAATCTGAAATATGGGAATCTAATGACTCATTACTAATAAGCATGTCCCACTTCCCTCCCTCTGCAAACTAGCCTGCAACAAACACTTCCTTGTGATCCTGTTCTTCCTTTGATCCTTAAACCATAACCTTGCAGATTCCTGTTCCTTTACACACCTAACTTTTCATTTCCTCCTGCAATGCACTACACAATTCATTCCCCCCACCACCAGCCTACCAATGGGAATGCCACTTCTTCCCCAGTAAAGGATCCATAATCATTTATTTCCACAGTCCTGCAGCCTGGGGGCGGGAGCATTGCTGGGAGGCTACATTAAGAGAAAAGGACTTTCTGTCAACACCCAATGATATCTGATCCATCAAAGTTGCTTATCCATGTACTTAAGTTAACTAGTTTCTCTCTCATTATAACATTGTTCATTTTCTTCTCTTTGGTTTTTCCTTTCTTTTTTAAAAATGAGATGTTAAGCTGTGGAGATGTCTCCTACAATAATTAAGAAGCTAAGAATAAACTAATTTGACTGAAGAAAATGGGTCCAATTCATCCTTTGTATAATTTCACTGACTACAGTAGAGTTACATCAGGAGCGTATATGACCCAATAGCTTGAACTGTTCAAGCAGTTGTAGGCATCTTCTATAAGGATTTGATTGAACTGTCTAACTATCAATGGCCTAACTTGTTAGGCTAGGCTGTTCACCTGTTTATTATCCCAGTAATTTCTCCCCACCATCCTCAATTACCTGTTTCACAAGGCTGGTTAGTGCTGATCTGAGTAGAATTAATAACATTTCACAAAAATTAATCTACCAGTTTCCAAGGCAAAGGTAACTCTGTTTGTTTACTTTTAATATCCAAATTGTTTACAGGATACAAAACTTTTTCAGAATAAAACTACTCTAAACCTGTATAGGGATGTCTGATCCTGCAATCCTTTAGTGCAGGATCCTGCCAACTTCAAAGGGAATTCTGCACAAGAAAGGCTTGAAGGTTTGGGCCCTGTGAGAATACAGGCCTAATCCCATCCATTTTGTTGAGGCAAAATGCCTATTTGGCCAACTATTCAGGATGCAACAAAGGGGTCGTAAAGCTGTCTTAAAGGGGCTGCTAAAGATTCCTTCACAGTAGAGGAATCCTTATCTGGTGTGGAGCTAACTCTCCTCCTCCACCTCCCGGACTCTCTCAGTGTAGGAACATGTTGGGGTAGGAGGAGCATGACTGGAGCAGTCCACGTTCCAGTAATCCCTACAAACATAGTGGCCCCAAGTAAGTTATTGCCAGCCAGCACAATTAAGAGCACCCCTGAGGCTGCTCTAGGTTATCCCAGGGGTTGAATTGGCCCTGGCTGTACCCAGGATTAGGGGTAGCTAAGAAAGAAAGATAGTGGAAAGCAGCCCTTTTAAAGAAAACTGCACCCATTTTCCTCAGTACAGGGCTCTAACTACCACCTGGTAGTAAGCATTTAAAATAATTAGATTCTTAATTAGGTTGGGCATGGCAGCAACCACCTTGATGAAAAGTGACAGCAGAAGTAAGGGAGCCTGATGTCAGAGACCAAATAAATTTTCAATCAGATTTATAAATGTTATAGTTAACATTAAAAACAAACTTTTGCGTTGAGATGTGAAATATTTTGCTTCATTATTAAACAGTTAAGTTCCTATTGTGACAGTGAAATAAGCATTCAAAGCAGGGTGAAATCGGTTTTATAATCCATTCTCCCAAATCAGTGACTCATGCCACCACTATAGTAATTGAGCAAAATGGAGGCAGTAATTTCTTTTAATATATTCTCAGAGCCTCCATCTGGATGGCATTGATTCTGGGCCTCACCCCAACACTAAGGGATTAGCCAGCCGCACCAGAAAAAACACTTTGCATCCATCCTCATTTCAAAACAGCACTGGAAGGCCTCAATCCCACACTTCACTCCCCACAAAAAGCACAGAGCAAACACTTTAAAAATGCGCTGATTGAGCCAAGATTATCTGTATCTGTCCTGTTACTATGGTTAATAAACATTTATATTATGGTAGTGCCCAAACACCCCACCCTAGTATGCCCCCATAAAGAGGCAGTCCCCACTATGAACACCTTACAATCTAGAATTTTCAAAACTGTTTAAAGTACCAAATCATATCCTGAACTGGTATTCAAACAAATCTCAGATTGCCACACCTTTTTCTTTGTGCCCCATATGCTGTACAGGGTTTGCCAGTGCCCCATTGGTATCTCCTTTCTTGCTATTGAAGAATATCTACAAATAGAATAAAAGTGTAAAGCAGTACAACACAGAGATTTCTGATGTCTCAGCAGATTTGACACAAGGGATTTCTTGACATTTAGAAATAAGGACCGTACAGCCAAGACATAAGAAAGCGTAACTCCCAGTGAATTTTGCTTAAGTGGACAAAGTGACCATTCCTCACTCAATGCTAAACCCAGCCCAGATAAATGAAATGAAAATATTTTCTAGACATTCCTGCAAGTCCAAATGTTCATGCAGTGTTTGGGATCCACTTTGCTGTATGTTGTCAGGAATGGCATGTCACCTCCAAATTATGACACGGAGTCACGCATGACAACGTAACCAGCCAGTTCATGTCTCCCACTGCCAACATCCTGATATGTTTTACTCCTGAATTGGAGCTTTTATGTTTCCCTCTTCAAGAAAAGCAGGGCCAAACACATTTTCTGAGCAGAACTAGAGCATATATGCATAACCCTGCAGCCTAATACCCATCAACAGGAAGCCTGTGCGTGTTCCCTGCACAACACCGACAAATTTCCCTCTTGAATCTCTGGTTTCGGATTGAACCCTAACCATGTCTTTCAGCCAGAAAAATGGATCATCCAAAACAGAAGGGGGGAAATTATATATATTAGAACATTTATCGCAGCCCAACTCAGACTTAAAATGTTTGTTGCAGCTATATTAGTTAACCCTTTCCTTCCTTCCTTTTGGCTCTGTCTCCTGATCCTACACTGTGTTTGTTTCCTTCTTTGTTGTAGGGGGAAGACGGCTTGCCAGTTCAGGGCTGCTGGAATAAGGTAAAATAATCTTGGAACTTCTATGACTGTGCTGAATTAAAGGTGTTGATGCATTTTGCAGATGATTTTCTGTGAGTCTTTCTAATGACAAAACAGATGTGTAAAGCATGCAGTGGATTTTCAGTGCCAGTGCTCGTGACAAGCAGGATCAAAACGGTCCATTTGTTTTATCCAATAATACACAAATAAAATAGGTTAAAAATTATAGAATTGTATTGGCAACCCTGGATATTTCAGGCTTAAAAAATATCTTATAGTTGCACAGAATCAGAACTCATTAGCTGTGTTATATTCCTACATATCAATATATTATTAGCAAATCATGCTTTTCATCCATAGATCTCAAAGCACTTTGCAAAGATGGGTAAGCACTGTTATCCTCATTTTGGGGAAACCGAGACACATAAAAAGCCAAAATTTTCAAAGTGGAGTGCCTAATATTAAGCACCTGAATCCATTTTAGGCACCCAAATAAAGGTAATTGATCTGATTTTCAGAGGTTCTAAACACCTGCAGATCTAGTAGACTTAAACTGAGTTAATCTGGAGTTACTGGTGTAAATGAGATAAGAGTTTGCAACAGAAATATCTTATATGTGGTTAGGTTGTTGTTTTAAACTGTTATTACAGCCAATCCAGCATGCTAAGATAAAAGACAAAACAAATAAACTAAAGCTCCACATTTCCTTCTGACTCTGCCTGGGTTATAATTAGCATACTTTATGTTATACAACTGAGGAGGTTTTAAAAGCTCTGAAGGGAACATTACAGCTGGGATTTTCACAGAGCCTAACGGAGTCAGGCATGTAACTCCCATTGACTGTCAGTAGGAATTGGGTACTTAATTCCCTTAGTCCCCTTTGGAAATTCCAATCTAAAGATCTACTGATAATTCAAGATCTAGTGCTGTGATCAGCTCTAATGCTGTTTATAATATTGACTGGGAATTTCACATTTTAGTCCTGGCTGTATAAGATGTAACATGATGCAGTGGCTGGAAGTTGAAGCTAGACAAATTCAGACTGGAAACAAGGCATACATTTTTAATGGTGAGAGTAATTAACCATTGGAACAATTTACCGGGGGTGTGTGTGGTGGATTCACCATCACTGACATTTTTTAAATCAAGATTGGATGTTTTTCTCAAATATCTGCTCTAGGAATTATGTTGGGGAAGTTCTATGGTGTGTGCTATAAAGGAGGTCAGACCAGATGATCACAATGTCCCTTCTAGCCTTGGAATCTATGGATCTCTGTTCCACTGAAATACTCTGTAGCCTTGGACAAGTCACATGGGACCGAAGTTTCAAAACCTGCCTCTAACATTGGGTGCCCAACTTTAGACATCTCAGGCCTGATTTTTCAGAGCTTGTGAGCACCTGCATCTCTCATGCATTTCACTGGGAATTGTAGGTGTTCAGCACCACTAAAAATTAGGCCCTCCGTTTCTAAATTAAGACATCCACAATTGAAGGACTCTGAACTAGAAGTCCTTTTTTGATCATTTAGGTCTTAACCTCAGTGTGTTCATCTTCAAAAAGGGGTGTATTATCTACCTCACAGGGCACTTTGAAGATCAATTAATTAACTGATTTGTAAAGTGCTTTGAGATCTTTGGATAAAGGTTGCTGTTTAAGTGCAAAATAGAATTACTTTGCCAAATCCTGTCCCAAGTATATCCAGGATGCAGAGCACTCAAACTCTGTCGTCTGCCTGAGCTTTGCAGTCATGACAGTTTGTGCTAATTCTGAAAGGACACACTATCTGAGGCAATTCAGAGCCCTTACAAGGCTGCCCAAAACCTACTCCATCCCAGGGATGCTCCCCCCAACCAAGTCCTTGAGGAGGACATCAAAGGAGGCACTGAGACCATGCAGTACATCTGATGTCCAAGAGGAATAGGGATGACACCACCACCGCCTGCTCCCCAAGCTGGCTGACAGCTATCCAAGCAGAAATTGAAATCTTTGAAATGGAAATATCAGATGGAAATATAGGGGCCTCCTGACCTGAAGATTCCAATCAATGATATATTCACAGACATCCACTTACACAAACATTGTAATAACATGTTTTCTTTAAAGAAAGACAGCATAGAAACCTATTCAGGTCCCTTCTTTTTTCTGCAGTTCAGCTGCATAGGAGTTCTTGATGCCCTATAGCCATTTGAGGCTTACGTATCCATCAGTGCCACTCTTCAGGTTCTGGATCATTATTATTAGTATTACCTGTTGTTTGCATTAGTGCAGAAAACAGCTGCACAAACAGCAATTTCACTAGGTGTGGTGGGGCTGAGGAGGGTGGAGAGTCATCCAACATTGTACCCCCTCCTTCCTAACCAGACAAATGAAAATGGTCATTCCTGAGGTTCTTGATTGCTTCCTCTGCTGTTGTGTGTCCTGGAGCATGCTCGCATAACAAGGTCCCCCTACCTGTGTTTCCCTCCATTAAGAAATCCTTGCAGCTGTTTGAATTGTGAAACTAACAGAGGTTTATGTTTTCTTTTGCAGTGATGGTTCTAACCATGGACTGGCCTGTGTGTGTTTTGTACATAGAATATTTATTTTTATACAATGTTCTTTTCTGAAATGCCAAGAAGTTATACATTTTACAAATTATCAAAAGCTGCATATATTTTGTACAGAAAATACTAAATTTCCCTTTTTCTGTTTGTCAATACTTTATATAATTCTGTGTCTATATTATGCTTATATTGTTACGGAGTCCAGCTGTAATATTTGCATGATATTTGTGCACACTTGATGAGTATTGGAACTTAATAAATTATTGCATTCAGGTGCCAAAAGGAACTGCCCTATATAAATCTGAAGGTCATTTCCCTTGCCAAATCAGGAAAATTAAAGAATATTTGAAGTGTTATGGATTTTATTATTAAAATGAAATATAGCAATGTTATCTTTTTGTGAATAAACTATGGTGTTGCTGGAGAAAGCCTGGGGCAGCCAGCAGTGCTATTAAAATGAGGGACTTCTATCTTTTACTTATTACATCAATATAGAGCATAAGGGCTTTCTTACTTAGTTTGCCATATCCTAGTGCAACCAAACCACCACTAGAGGACACTACTGGTGCTATTTTAACAAAGGTGCCCATTCATCAGTGAGGATGGTTAGGCAGCAAAACACATCCACCCATACAGAATCTGTCTTAAACTCTTGTAACTAGTTAAGATGACATGTCTCACATTACCAGTTAGCCACATGAACGACCGGCATTTGTGATTATGGTACCAGTTCAGCAAGGTACTCAAACACCTGTCTAATTTTAAGCACAAATAGTCCCATTAAAGTCAATGGGACTATGTACGTTCTTAACGTTAAGTAGCCACTTGAATGCCTTGATAAATAGAGACCTATATGAATACTTAGTGTACATACGAATACACATTTAGTGTCAATCATAGGGTTACATGCAAATTTGCAGAAGAAAATAATCTTAATTTGCATATGCATATCTTAAATACTCTTCTTGGCTTACCTATATTAATGTCTCAATTCCAAGGTGCCTACTCAGATAAAACTATGTTAGTAGGTTAAAAAGAACATCACAGTGTATGTTACAGAAGCAGTAAAGTTAAGAAGTATGGACTGGATGAATGGAGTATAAGGTGGATAGAAAGCTGGCTAATTCGTCGGGCTCAATGGGTAGTGATCAATGGCTCCATGTCTAGCTGGCAGCCGGTATCAAGCAGAGTGCCCCAAGGGTTGGTCCTGGGGCCGGTTTTGTTCAATATCTTTATTAATGATCCGGAGGATGGCGTGGATTGCACCCTCAGCAAGTTTGCAGATGACACTAAACTGGGAGGAGAGGTAGATATGCTGGAGGGTAGGGATAGGATACAGAGGGACCTAGACAAATTAGAGGATTGGGCCAAAAGAAATCTGATGAAGTTCAACAAGGACAAGTGCAGAGTCCTGCACTTAGGATGGAAGACTCCCATGCACCGCTACAGACTAGGGACGAAATGGCTAGGCAGCAGTTCTGCAGAAAAGGACCTAGGGGTTACAGTGGAAGAGAAGCTGGATATGAGTCAACAGTATGCCCTTGTTGCCAAGAAGGCCAATGGCATTTTGGGCTGTATAAGTACGGGCATTGTCAACAGATCGAGGGACGTGATCGTTCCCCTCTATTCAACATTGGTGAGGCCTCATCTGGAGTACTGTGTCCAGTTTGGGCCGCACACTACAAGAAGGATGTGAAAAAATTGGAAAGCGTCCAGCGGAGGGCAACAAAAATGATTAGGGGACTGGAACACATGGTTTATGAGGAGAGGCTGAGGGAACTGGGATTGTTTAGTCTGCGGAAGAGAAGAATGAGGGGGGATTTGATAGCTGCTTTCAACTACCTGAAAGGGGGTTCCAGAGAGGATGGATCTAGACTGTTCTCAATGATAGCAGATGACAGAACAAGGAGTAATGGTCTCAAGTTGCAATGGGAGTGGTTTAGATTGGATATTAGGAAAAACGTTTTCACTAGGAGGGTGGTGAAGCACTGGAATGCATTACCTAGGGAGGTGGTGGAATCTCCTTCCTTTGAGGTTTTTAAGGTCAGGCTTGACAAAGCCCTGGCTGAGATGATTTAGTTGGGGGTTGGTCCTGCTTTGAGCAGGGGGTTGGACTAAATGACCTCCTGGGGTCCCTTCCAACCGTGATATTCTATGATTCTAAAAGAACACAATGGGTGCCACACTAGTGTAGCAACTGACCTCCATATGTAAAGACCACTTGAAAGAGATTGCTAAACCATAAATCTCAATTTGATATAATTATGCAAAAGACAAACTGTGATTCTAATAACATAGATTTCAGAGTAGCAGCCGTGTTAGTCTGTATTGGCAAAAAGAAAAGGAGTACTTGTGGCACCTTAGAGACTAACAAATTTATTTGAGTGTAAGCTTTCGTGAGCTACCGCTCACTTCATCCGATGCATCCACTGAATGCATCCGATGAAATGAGCTGTAGCTCATGAAAGCTTATGCTCAAATAAACTTGTTAGTCTCTTAGGTGCCACAAGTCCTCCTTTTCTTTTTAATAACATAGAAACTCCATTCCAACGTGCATTTCATGTTGTACACAACAGACCACATTCAGTCACGACATAATTGCAATTCCCACTGAAATAAATCCATTTATGCCTTGGTTGAATTTTGCCCACTGTGTGTATTATGTACTGGAAAGAAAGGGATGATGTGTAATTCCTAAAACTTGTGCACCTTTTGTAGGCCATATCTGAAAGGTGAAACACTAGGAGTAAAGTTTGCCATCCAGAATTCTCGGGGGATAGAAGGGAAGCTAATAGTGTCAAAAAAATCACAGTGGAGATGAACAAAAAGTACTCCATCAATTAAACTAAACACAGGCACTGAAGTCAAGCTGCTTAATGCAATACTGCAGGTCTCTTTCACAATTGTGCTATATATTCCCTACCTCCAGTGTACCTGCAGTACTGTATGTATCAGTCTTACATAAAAAGAATCTCATATCTATGCAGTATAAGGAGCTTTGACAAACTGCAAATTAAAAAAGTCCCGCTATACAGTATGTTTCGTATCCAGAGGGATCCCAATTTGTTGTCTTAGGCAACAGATTCCTCTTTGTTGCCAAATGGAGCTACAATATAAACAGAACTGCCATTGCCCTGGGTTAAAAGCACTTTGTCTGAAACGGTGTAGCATGAGAACTGAACTGACAATTGTATAGCACTATTTTTTCATAAAAACTTTGATATCAAATCCAGCTACCTGTTACAAGGTTGTGGAGCGTGGCTGGTATGGGCAGCAGTTATCTGAACACAAACTGATACCCAATTCTAGTCTTATAATTGGATCAGACACAAAAAGGTCAGCAAGTACAAAAGTTAAAATAAATCCCTGTCCTAGTAGTAACCCTCTAACTGAGTCCTTGTAGGGTTGTTACAGCATTAGAGAGGAATTCTTTTGCTAACCTCATACCAAGAAACAACCAAGATGAATCAGTCCAACCCTTTCTAAAAATGGTGGCTGTACTTAAACAGCAGGCACTGACAAACTCCTAAGTAAATTCACAACTGTCTGCTTTTTGTCTGCCCCTTTCCTGTTTTCTGAATGCGTTCTTCTTTGTTGCATGGCATGGATTTGTCACAAGTAAGAATTTTTTTTTTATCTAAAAGAAAACAAAACAAAACGTACATCTGTAACATTGCTTTACATGGCAATTGAAAGTTAATGCATGTGCTCAGAGGAGTATGATATTCATTTATTATTTCTCAGGCTGTTTTTCAGCTGATAAATTTATGGGGAAGGAAGCTGTTGTTTGAGGCATCAGGGACCTTGAAACAGTTACCAGCACTCTTGGAAGCCACTAAATCATGACAGTGAAATAGGGTTGCCAACTTTCTACTCGCACAAAACCGAACCCCACCCTCTACCCCGCCCCTCCTCCAAGGCGCCACCCCCACCTTACCCCTTCTTCAAGGCCCAGCCCCCTGTTAACTCCCCCCCCTTCTCTGTCACTCACTCTCCCCACCCTCATTCACTTGCTCATTTTCACCAGGCTGGCTCAGGGTGTTGGGGTGCACGAGGGGGCTCCGTGCTGAGGCAGGGGGTTGGGGTGCAGAAAGGGGTGAGGGCTCCGGCTGGGGGTGTGGGCTCTGGTGTGGGGCCAGGGTTGAGGTACAGGGGATGTGAGGGCTCTGGCTGGGGGTGCAGGCTCTGGGATGTGCCTGGGAATGAGGGGTTTGGGATGCAGGAGGGTGCTCCAGGCTGGGATCAAGGAGTTTGGAGGATGGGAGGGGGATCAAGGCTGGGGCAGGGGGTTGGGGAGTGGAGGGGGTCAGGGGTGCAGGCTCCAGGCGGCACTTACCTCAAGAGCTCCTGGAAGCAGCAGCATGTCCCCGCTCCGGCTCCTATGTGGTGGCTCTGCTTGTTGCCCCATCCACAGGTGCCACCCCCACAGCTCCCATTGGCCGTGGTTCCCAGCCAGTAGGAGCTGCAGAGCTGGGGCTTGGGGTGGGAGCAGCCCTTGGCTTCCCCTACGTGTAGGAGCCAGAGGAGGAACATGCTGCTGCTTCTGGGAGTTGCGCAGAGCCATGGCAGGCAAGGAGCCTGCCTTAGGCCTGCTGCGCCACCGACTGGGCTTTTAACGGCCCGGTCAGCAGTGTTGACTGAAGCCACCTGGGTCCCTTTTCGACTGGGCGTTCCGGTCAAAAACTGGACACCTGGCAACCCTACAGAAAAAAAGAGAGGTTTTGGGAGCACTAGACAAAATGGGCTTGATGTTCCTGTTACTTACTCCTTTATTGCACCAGTATAATTCCAGTGGCTTCAGTAGAGTTGCTACTGCTTTACAGCAGTGTAAATGAAAGGTGAATCAAAGACCAATAGCTGCAGCTAGAACCCACTTCCTTTTTGTCAGCAATGTGCAAGTACACACCTAGCAAGTATCAGTTCATGCTCCTCTCACCACTTTGTTCAGCTTTACTTTGAACAATTCCATTCAGAGCTTTGGGTTGGCCTGTTCTCTAAATAATTTCCAGTATATCACTGGGCTGTGAATTGCTGAGTCTGGATATCAAATCTTAGGCTTTTCAGGGGTTTGTTTAACATTCCATCTGTGGTTTCCTAAAAAAGTCACTGCACGTTTTAAAAATGTCAATGCAGTTTTTGTGTTGCAGTTTGACCCGCACCCATCTTCAGTGGCAGTGATGGGGTAAAATATCAAAGAGATCAGCACATCCAGGTCCCATGCACTGAAGGGGTCCCCCCAAATAATTATTTTCCAGTAGTAACAATTAGTCTCCCCCTATTGGTTCCCTCCAATAGTAACAATTAGTCTCCTTCCTAGTAATGCCTCTAGCCATATGCAGAGAGTGGTTTGGGATTTCTGTTTTTTCTACTCATCTGCCCCACCTTTAGCCTTCCTTCCCTGCCCATTTGGAAACTAACTTTGTGTGCTCCTCCTCCATATCAGAACCTCCTCAGTTCAGTCCTCTATTCCCTGGTATAGTTCAGTTTTCCTTCTTCCCCACTATGTTCCCCCTGCAACACATAAACATCCTCTGAAAACTTACATTCAGGCCCAAGCATTTTAAATCTAAAAGCATGTATTTTTCAAGACTGAGGGCAGGTCTACACTTAAAACACTGCTTTGGCTGCACCGCTGTAGTGCTTTAGTGAAGACGCTCTACGCTGACGGAAGAAGCTCTCCCGGCGACACAGCGCTGTCTACACTGGTGCTTAGGTTGGTATAACTACATCGCTCAGGGTTGGGATTTTTCACACCCCTGAGCAATGTATTTATACCAAAGTAATTCCGTAGTGTAGACTGGGCGTGGTTTTGCTCTGAGTAGATTCCACGGACTTTACGAATTAGTTTTATTTTTATCTTTACCTGAAAAATAGCAAATACTTTGAGGCAAAGGGGATTTGTAGACTTCAGTTTAAAAGAAAACTTGGCTCTTAAATACTAAATACTTATTTTAAGGGAGTTTGGCACCTAACTCACTTAGGTTCTTTAAGAAGCCATAACACATTTGCAAATCTGTCCCTTAGAGTCTGACAGAGTTAACAACAAAGAAGCTACAGGAAAAGTAGAAGAGTGTTACAAGGTATACACAAATCTGAGAGTGCGAGAAGCAAGTGTTCTTTTCAAGAGGAGGAGGCAATGATACCTAGACAGCAGGCAATTCACAAAGTAAAAAAGGGGAATTGACTTCTGTTAAGGAAAAAAAATTGAATTTGCTCCTTTGGTTACCCTAGAAAAATTTGGGCCAGTCAACAGAAACTTAAAAATGCTATTGTGGCTTCACAAGATGAAGCTTGGCTGGTGATGAGGGGAAGATTCAAAGGGCCACACTGCACTACTGGAAGTTTCTGAACACGCCTTCTCTCAGTTCCTAGGCCTCCTTCCTCTTGGGTGGCTAGCAGCTGATGGAAAGGCACAGGGCATGGTCTAACTCCATTCAGAGTACTTCACATTGCTGGCAGCACTAACCCTCCTGCTGCCTTTGCATTCAGGAATTGCAGAAACTGGTATTGTGGTCCACCGCCTGTGCTCTCCTTGTGCACCAACAAAGGGCCAGCCATGATCTAGTCCTGCTTTATTAGAGCTGCAATGAGATATCGGGTACATGGTATTTCCACCATCTTAGTCTAAAATTTTGGTTGAACAGCTATTCTCACAAGATTTCAGACCCTTACAGTTTTGGATTAGAACTAGAACTCAGATCACAGAGGCATTTTGTCATCAGTGGAATCAAATTTGAACCACCCTGAAATTTGAAGGTTTGGATTCAAGGTTCAGATTTTGGTCTATTTCTACTAAAACCTAGAGCAATAAAAAGCAGTGCTGGTATTAGGTATTACCTTTGATAGGCCATTTTCATATTAAATCATTTGTCTACCACTTCAAGGGTCAAACTCCTTGGTTGATAGCCAAAAAGTGAGACAAGCTTGGGGGATGACTGCAACAATGAAAGGAGAAGAACATCCTGCCTGAAGATTTGCTGAAGATGTTTGCAAATTACCATCCAGGAGTTTGAAGGAATTCTTCAGTCACGCACACCAGACTATTGTCCTTGACCAACGTGCATGGTGTGGCTACTGGAGATGGGCATACCAACAGTTTATGCTTGGTTTTTTTTGTTTTTTTTTGACCCCTCCTTCCAGAGGCCAGCAGCAGAGCTAGAAAATTACATATTTTTTTTGGATCATTTTCCCAAATTCTATTTTCGTCATCAGACTCTTCGCATGAAGAATTAGGTTTATTTTCCAGCAGCCAATATGTAAAGTAAGTGTAACATAGATACAGACAATAATTCTGTGGGACTCTCAGTACAAGAAGGAAACTCTCTCTCTTGAACAATCATCTCTTTAAAGAAAAACGTGTACATTAATTTTGGAGAGCAGCTCCAAGAGGACACGGTAAAAGCTTTGCTACCTTTCCTGGTTACAAGATGACAAACTTCCATCTATTCCCTTTGATGATTCCATCTTTAATCCTTTCATAACCTTTGTTCTCCCCACAAGCAATACATTAATGAATCTTTTGCACACACACAAACAAAAGTTCTATCAAATTTGTACAGTCACATTATATCCTGGCATAATAGACAAAAATTCTGCTGTTTGATGAAAGTCTGTTTTCATTAAGAAGTTGCTTTGGATACTGGAGTTCCATTCAGTTTCAGTCTTCCATGATGCAAATTGGAAGTATTAGTTGGCACTACATACCAGAACAAAATAATGTTTATGATGTCTTTAGATCTCCAGAAATGTTTCTGATGTCCTGATAAAGCACTTAAGTAAACTTTTCTGTGGGTACATTTCAACAGAAGTATTCCAAGATTGAAAGGAAGGATCACAGTGGTACAATTTCTAACAGTTACAAGATACTAAGGGTTTTAAGCAGATTTACTGGAGGGAAGAAAAGATTAGGCAAGGAGTTAAATGTCACAAACTACATTTCCCTCTTCATATGAAAGTCTGAGTGTACAACACCGGAACCTCAGATGCCTCACAACACGTACCACACAAATACGGCATCCCCTATTTTATTCCTATTACTGAGAGTGAAAGAAACTCTAATAATATATATTTGTATGGAGTATCTCTACTATAGAGTTCTTGCAATAAAACAATGCAGCTACAATTTATAAAATAAGTAGAAATATTGCATTGAGTGCACTAATGCCCCAATTCAGTAAAGCACTTACGTATGAGTATCCAATTAAACTCAATGGGATTACTCATATGCTTAAAGTTAAGCATGTTCTTGAGTGCTTTGCTGAATGCATTACATTATTTTAATCACTAGAGAAATCAGGCTTATTTGGATAATGGGCTAGCAATTCATGTTGTAATTCAGCTAGGAGGGCTTATCTTCAGAAATCAAATCCAACGTGATTTATTTTTTATCAGAACAAATCCCAGAAATAAGATACTTTTATATATACCCATATTAAGCATCTCTCACTTCAGCTGGCACTACCATGCCTAGTTTGGGGTTTATATGTTTTTAATCAGTGTTTTACTAACTGCTTTTCAGCTAAAATGCACCTTTTGTTATTATCTGTCTCCATGAACAAGCTTGTGATTGGTTGCTAAGACCAGACGTTGAGAGATGTGGTGGACTCTAATTCACCAGGAAAATGAATGATCCCATCACACAGGTTTAGGAATCATGATTAGTGTTAAAAAGCCCACTTCAGAGTTCCATAATCTACTGGCACTACTCTTACAAACGTGGCAGGACAGCATTTTGGAGTTGCTGAGACTTCAAGTTACTAAATGATCCAGGATATTTTGAAAGCCATGTTCCAGTGCTTTTTCAATAAGGGGAACAAAGAACACTTACTTGTAATTTGAAGGGTAGAAGAAGACGCTTTCCGCTTTGGTCCTAACTCTAACTGCTATGTATCAGGGTAGCTTCATAAACATTTATGTAGGGATGTAGGAGGGATAGCTCAGTCGTTGGAGCATTGGCCCTGCTAAGCCCAGGGTTGTGAGTTCAATCCTTGAGGGGGCCATTTAGGCATCTGGGGCAAAAATTGGGGATAGGTCCTGCTTTGAGCAGGGGGTTGGACTAGATGACCTCCTGAGGTCCCTTCCAACTCGGATATTCTATGATCATTGCTGTGTACCAAATATGGCAATATTAGTCTGAACAGAGACCAGGCCCTGAAATAACGAATGAGAACACAAACCTATCAAAGTTTGTCATTGTAGGGGAAATTGTATGGGATACTGGAATGCCCACAGGAAAGGCACACTTGTGATTATCCTAATTTGCCTCTAGGCACTCCCAGTGCATTAAACCCATCCTGATGAAGAGCCTTTATCAGGCAGCAAAAGCTTTAAATAGATGATACCTTATACAGTATCCACCTCTTCTCATCCTTATGCAGAACCTTTTCAGAGAAAGTCTACTTTCAAAATAATTCAAGGATGAAGGGGACAGGAAATATCTTCATTTAAAGAATATGGGATGCAAAATTCCCTTAAGAAGTATATCAGACACACAGATTATGCAATAAATGTATTAGCAAAGGGGAGAAATATCTTCAGGTTAATGAAGGGGTTAATTTCTTTTATTTGTAATTTTTACTTTTCGGGGTGTAAGAACCTGACCAGAACTGCGGGCGGTGTGCCTTTTGTTTTTTAATGAAAAAAGTTATATTTATAGTTTGATAATGTTAATATCACTTTTCTTTCTGTTATTAATATTATTATGGCAATACATTTGCTCTTTTTTATTTCATTGTGTTTTCTTTTAGGAGTACTTTACGTGGAACTTTGGAATATAAGGATTATAAATACTCCCCACCCCAAAGTTCCTAAGGACATTTTTGCCCTGTTTTTCCCCAGTTCATTAGCAAACTGGTGCTTTTTACTGACATGTTAATTTTCAGTGCAAAGAAATATATCCACACAGGCCACCCATGGGGACCAGGTAACAGTGACCTTTCATACATATGGTCTCTCTAAAACACTGTATTTACATTTTCAAAAATAAAAACAAGAATATATTAGGGACCAGATGACAAAAAGTGGTCTCCTCTCATACCAGGTGGTCTATCTTAAAGAAGGTGGTCTTGAAAGTTTCTCTGTGTTATTTTTGCTAGTGTTCTATGGAATCTCAGACTCATTAGGAATATCTGAAATCCTGATTAAAAAGAAACAAATTTTCAGTTATGACTTGAAAACAGTAGGATGTTGGTAGTTACCTTCGAAAATTATCCTGTTTTCTCCCCTGGTTCTCCCTGGCCCCAATAAAGCAAAGCACTTAAATTGATGCTTAACTTTAATCCAGTGGGTCTACTCACAAGTTTAAAGTCAAGCGCATGGTTACATGCTTTGCTGGATCAGGGACTCTGTCTCTTTTCTATTTCTTTGTTCTCTGAATCGTTTTCCTATATTGTCCCTTACTGTTTCCTTCTGTTTGTCTCTCATGATTTTCTTTCTTTGCTTCTTTCTTTCCATTTCATCATTCATACCATTTTTTCTTGCAACATCTTGTTCATTGTTTTATTCCCCCCCTTTTATTACCTTATCCTTTCTGCTACATTGTTTTCCAACCATTACCTCTCTATAATCAGATATTTTGATCTGATGAAAGTATCAAACCAAAACATCAATAAAGATGGTACAGTTTATATAGTCTTTTTTAATTTAGTATTTAAAATACTAGAGAACAAAGACCAGTTTAGTTTTACAACTAGTTTATGATTTTTGTTGTTGTTGGTCACAATTAAATAATTGTACAAATTTGGTTCTTTGTGAAACAGACTTGCTTAGAATCATTTAAAATTTCACTTGAAAAGTACTTTCACCACAGATCATTATATTTTTTAATTTATGTCATTTTGAGATTTCAGTAGGTCAGATGGCGGTGGTATATGTGACGGCTTGGTGGTGAAACTTCTAGAGATTATATTGGATTTTTCCTTTCTTTTGCATGGCTCTGTGTGCAAATACAGTGTCCCTGGCTTGGGGCATGCTGGGGAGTGTGGAATTCCATTTTGCGATAATTCCATTGTTTTCTCACAGTAACATCTCAACAACTGCTTCAATAAATCCTCCCCTCTCCTGCAAGTGCTCATGTTTTCCCTGCTGTTACATATAATGAATAGAGCAATAACTGAGCAGTGTATCCTTCTCATGTGATGAGCCTTTCAAAACAAAGCACATTTTTACTTAAAATCCATAGCCCTTACTGCAATTGCTAGATTATCTATTGCCTCCCTATCTTCAGTATGGGACAAGTGTCTAGTCTTACTATGACAATGTTACCGAGACCACAAATAGAATGTACTTTTCCATCCCAGTCACTGATAACAGGGTAAGAGTCTGTGCTTCACGTCTAACGAACGTATTACAGAACTTGAGACTCTCGGGGGGAATGGTTATGGTGATTTTCGGTCACCTTTGCACTCTTTTGCCCAGCTTGTAGCTCTGCAGCCACCCCACTCCTGCCTCAGCCTGACCCCAGCATACCCCTATGCCAAGGCTGATGAGAGGGTCCTCAGAAGACAGCTTGCAGGGCTATTAGAGCTCTTTTATGCCACTCTGGCCAGTTTATCCTGCGTAAAGGTGCTGGAGTGGGTGTGAGAATTTCGCCCCTGGTTTCTCAGTCATTTTTGACTCCTTTTGGAGTACACGCATGCCATAATATTATGGACCTTCAGAACTAGTATGTAGCAATGCTAAATCAATGAGGATGAAAATTTGAGGCACATTTGGAGCTCAGTCCTTCAGGGTGCTGAGCACTCTGGCCCCATTCCATCAAAGAACTAAGCACATGCTTAAGGATAACTATGGATTGCAGCCAAAGCGCCCCAGAGTGCCCAATACCTTGCAGGATTGAGCCCTATGTAACATGTATTACAGAATGACAGATTCTTTCCATCATTCTTCTCATTTGTCTAGCCAAATGGGATGTTGTTTCACCTTGCCCCACCATTTACTTTGAATTTAAATTGCCATGTTTAAACAGGGTAAGTTAAGACAGATCTTTGTCCTATACACAAAGAAATAATGTAGTCACCTCTGTGATGAAGAATAGGAGCCAGTGGCCTGATCCAGCAAAATTCTCATTGACTTCAATGGTGCAGAATAAACCCTCAGATTGGCAACTGGTAGACAAGACTCTGCACAATAGTGTAAGGAGGGGATATTTTGGCCAAGAAAAATGGGGAAAATCCACCTGCCATGGAATTTTTAATGTCCAAGCAGAACCGACAGGGCCTTGGTTTTTAAGGACTCATCCACCTAATGACATACTTTAGTCTTTACAGTCCCAGAAGCAATAGAAAAAAATCATTGTATTTTTCAGTAGTATAGATTATATTCACACCATTTGCATTGCTGCAGTTTATTTCTTCTATGTCTTTTGGGCGCCAAATTCATCTAATTTGGGTACCTTGCAGTTAAAAGTCAGTGATTTCCTTTCAATCCACTAATGTCAGTCAAATGTTAATTATGGAATTAATGTGTGCAGGACAATTATTTATTGAAGCAATTTGTTGTTCTATATCTAGTTTTCTTGACTCTTACAAGAGATGTTTCACCATTTTTTAATAGAATGTACAATATTTAAATGTACCTGAATTAAAATGATGAATTATGGATATGTTGTGATGGGGCATTGCTTCTACACATTTCTTGTACACATCAATTGATTTCTAAGACATTTAAATCTTTATATACTTTTTACATTTGGTACGCTGAAGTTTTCAGCTTGTATGTTAGATGTTCAATATAATTACTTGGAATACACTGGCATTGTAAGTGCTGTAATATACTTTTTATTAATAATAATCTTTATTATAATTATGATGATTTAGAGAGGTGTTTTTTGGTCCTTTTGAATTAGTTCAGAAAGCTAGAAATGTCTAAGCTTTAATACAGATTCTTTACTTAAATTATAGCTAGTAGGAGGAGAGCAAAAGTTTATTTTTTTCTATATCCTTTACTACCTTATGATGTGCTTTTTCAGCCAAATCAAGCCTTTGTTTTTCTTCTTGATGATGTAAGAGCACTGATTTATGTTTTGCTTTTAATCTCAATAATTCAGAACATTATTCAGAATTATTATTATGCCAGTCTGAACATTTTTAAGAGTGCTTTCTAGACTAGTACAGATGACATTTTGAAGGAACAGACACTGAACTACACCTCTAGGAGTTGACTTTGGCCATGGAATTTGAAATATCATATTTTTAAAATCTCCCAATATATTTAAGTGTTGATACGTAAGACAGGGTTTGTTTTTTAATAAATAGATACGTTTCTTACCGATTCACATTTAACAAAGTCAGTAACCTAGTCAGGAAAAGAACCCAGAGTCACAATCCAGTAGTCCATCTACTAGATGATGTATAGTAAAAATTAGAGACTAAAGGTTTAAATATTCAGCATGATGGGGGAATAAAGATTTAGTCAAAGGACTTCCATCCATGAAGTGGGGATAATGGTACTTACCTCCTTGTAAGATGCTATGGATCTATGAATGAAAAGTACTATATAAGAGCTAGATATATTATTATAAATGGCTTGGCCATTTCACTTAATTTTAAGAATAAATATGAGAATTTTCAGGACAAAAGGAGATTTTTCTGAAAATTTTCAATACAAGGTGTCAAAAACAGGACTTAGAATGGATTGCTGGTTGCAGCCTTAAATATGGAGCCATGACTATGACTTTATACCTGGAGAAGTCCAATTAATTCCCATGCATCATGCTGAAACTTTACTGCCAAGTGTCAGAGCAGCAGTGGGGATTTCCACTTCAATTAGTGCCCTGTATGTATTCCTGTACTATTTGTGTTTGTTACATATGTTGTAAATACTTTCCTTTTTCCTTTTATAAAGTAAATGTAAATGTTTACTCATATTTTTTCCTGCCATTTGTAAACAGCAGCTGATCTAACTAATAAATCATAAAACCATTTACATGTCTTGTTTCAATTTTGGGACGAGTTTTTCTTTTTAATTACTTTTTAAATTATGTAATTATTATATGTTGTTTAGAAGGACTTTCAAGTAGTTTAGGACCCAAATTTCACTGGCATACCTTACAAATGTTATGAGATTGTGGGAAATGCTCTCTATATTGTAAATAAGTTTTTTAAAAAAAAAATTAAAAATTCAGCACTCCAAGAAATTTTTTAAAATAAACCATTTTGCAAGAAACAAATAAATAAATCACATGATTGTCTACTGCCGTCTCATCCGCAGAAGTTCAGGTAACTAACACTTGCCCAAGCGGTACTTATATCATTGGTGAAGCTGGTGCAGAAATAGAAAGTCAAAAAAAACCAAAAAGCCATAAATCATTTGGTATTCCCATTCTGCTCTAAAACAAAGGCAGTACACATTGTCCAGAGTCAAAATTCACCTCTTCCTGGGCTCTGGCTTTAATAAAGAGGTACTAAAATAAACTCATGTTCAAGACTTTTTGGATTATTTAGATTATTTGTATTAAAGTAGGACCTAAAGACTCTGCCTGATATCAGGACTTCATTGGGTTACGTACTGTACAAACACATAGCAAGAGACAATCTCTGCCCTGAACAGTTTACAACCCAGGTAGATCAGACAGACAAAGAGTGGCAGGGGTAACAGAGGCACAGAGAGATGTAGTGAAGATCAGAAAGCAAGTCAGCAACCTAGTCAGGAAAAGAACCTAGAGTTGCAGTCCAATGCCCTATCTGCCAGACAATTTTGTCTCCCTTTGGGTGTTCCTAGGATTCCTCCCTTCTGATTTCTCTGCTCCAGATCCTACATTCCTATGTCCAGAGGACAACTCCCAACTCTGTTATATCCAGGGTGGAGTTTAACAAACCACACCTGCCCTAATGAATCAGCAGGACTTCATAGAATATCAGGGTTGGAAGGGACCTCAGGAGGTCATCTAGTCCAACCCCCTGCTCAAAGCAGGACCAATCCCCAATTTTTGCCCCAGATCCCAAATGGCCCCCTCAAGGACTGAACTCACAACCCTGGGTTTAGCAGGCCAATGCTCAAACCACTGAGCTATCGGTTCCAATACCTGGATGGCTCCACAGAAGATGTATACCACCCTTTTACAGGACCATTTTAATTTCAACTTCATTAAGAACAAATAGGTAAAATAAAGACCGATTACTTACCTTACAGTAACTGTGTTTTTTTGAGAGATATGTTATCCACATGAATTCCACTCTTGGTGCACATGCTCCCCATGCATGCAAGATCAGGTTCTTTTGGCCAGCAGTGTCCGTTGGGCCACACTTGTGCCCTAACTGTCCTCCTGTCCCCCATATCTGAGGGTATAAAGAGCAAAAGGGGCCCAACTGTCCCTCAGTTCCTTTATCAATACAGAACCCCAGCAGGGTAGAACTCTGTAGTCACAGAGAAGGAGGGTGGATCATGGAATCTGTGTGAGCAACACATCTCACAGAACCACAGTTACTGCAGGGTACGTGACCATTCTCTTTTCTTCAAATGATTGTCCACATGGATTCCACTCTACTGTGCAGTTGCCTATTTGCTTGGAGGCAGGTAAAAGGAGCCCTACTTAAACAAGGACTGCAGGACAGCCCTACCAAAATAGGCACCCAGTCTGGAAGTCTCCATTAAAGAATAGTGTCTTGGCAAGCGCCACATAACTGCCCTACAAATTTCAGGTATAGCGACATTCCTTAAATGGGCCGCAGGGGCCGAGGTCTAGTGGAATGAATCTAGGTGAATCTAACCTGACCAACTCATAACATGTCCTTACACAATTGGAGACCCACTTAGATAACCTCTGTGAAGATATGGCTTGCCCCTTAACTCTGTCAGCAAAGGCCACAAATAGCCTGGGCATGTTCTTGAATGACTGTTTCCAGTTGATGTAAAAAGAAGGTAACTTTTTCAGTTCAGCTTCCCAAAGGATTGAGTGAGGCTTGGGAAAGAAAACCAGGAGGTGAATGCTTTGGTTTATACAGAATTCTAAGACAACCCTGGGCACAAACTTGGGGTGAGGTCTGAGAGTGACCCTATCCTTATGAAACACTGTTTAAGGGGGACCTGCCATGAGGGCCTAAATCTCCCCTATCCTTCAAGTTGATGTAAAGGATATCAAAAAGGCAGTCTTCCCTGATCGGTGGTATGGAGAAGGTAGTATAGGGTACAGGTGGCTAAGGGCTCAAAGAGGCAGGATCCATTGATATTGATATTGTATGGAGTTTCCAAGGGGAAGGGGCTCCTGAACCAAAGGAAGACCCAAGAATAAGGCCCTAAAGAAATCTTGCCACTCTAGAGTGGGAAAAAACAGTATGGGCTTGCACAGATAACAGTGCTAGATTGACCCTTATGGAGTCGATTGAAAGCCTAAATTCTTTCAGGGTGAGCAAATAATCCAAAAAATTATTAAAAATTGCTAAAATTGGTGATGATGACAAGTGTAAGAGATATATAGAACAGATATGCCTTAAAATGATTAATAACTACTGATTCCTTCTGGCCCTCAAAATAAGAAAAGCTATCCACTTCTGTTTATCCCAAAATAAGATACACCTAGGAAGTAAAGACAATAAGAAAACATTCACATCATGTGAGACACTTTGTCTAAGGACCAGAGGCGCCAACTTTGTGATTTGCCACGGGGGTGTGTGACCCGCCCTGCTCCACCCTTTCCCCCAAGCCCTCACCCCTGCTCTGCCCTGTTCCACTCCCTCCCCCGAGCACACCCCTCTCCCAGCGCCTCCTGCACGCTGTTGAACAGCTGATTGTGGCAGGCGGGAGGTGCTGGGAAGGAGGAGGAGGAGCTGCTTTGCGGGGCCCCTGGGGGAGGGGGGAAGAGGGAGAAGCTGATGCGCAGGGCTGCTGGTAGGTACTGAGCACCCACTATTTTTTTTCCATGGGTACTCCATCCCCGGAGCATCCACAGAGTCGATGTGCTAAGCACCCACAAATCAACCATGGCCCATCACTTTTTACTGTTCATAAGGGCAAGCAATGGGGGAAGAAGGGGTGGAGAGGAACGAGTGGGGAGTGGGGTCTTGGGGGGAAGAGGAGATGCAAAGGCAGTGGCATGGAGAGAAGAGGCAGCGCAAAGGCGGGGGCTTGGGGAGAAGAGGCAGTGCGGGGCGGGGGAGGCATGGTTCAGGCACCAGTGACCCCTCCAATTTTGGGGAGCTTCTGCCGCTCCTGATGGGTGGACAAGCTGCAAGTTAAGCAAACTTGAAATGACTGGCTTAAAATTGAAGGTTAAATTGGGCAAACTACCTGCTACCCCAAGAAATAAGTCACATGTTTTCACCCCCAAATTATTAACTATACATTGTTTTTTGTGTAAATCAAATATACCAAGTGGATAGCTTTTCTTCTTTCACCCCAAATGAGAAGCTGCCATTTCTTTGCCTTGTGAGTCAGCTCTACATCCTTCTATATATGGATAATGTCTCTTGTTCTATTGTAAGTCCCAAATAATGTGAAATGTTTATGTACAGTACAATCAAAAAATGTATGATGTATGTCTGCCAAATTTAAAAAATATAAGGGAGTTTGCTGGTTTTCATTGTAAATAACTGTTGCGCTCTGGAAATAATAGGAATTGTCGAGCACAAGAAAAAAGGAATGTAGAAAGATATAAACCAGTATATAACTTTGGAATAAGCAAAAATGCGTAAATTGTTAGTAGCGTTAATAATGAAATGCAATCCTTGAAATGAATCAAGCATAAAAAGCCTCCGATAAGAAAAAGAAATTGGTTATACACCATCGCCATCTACTGGACACGAATGGAAGCAGCAGAGAAACTGAGCTGAAATCTGAGCACTCACTTGACAAGTGTCTTATAGAAATCAGAGAGTGGTCCCCTGCAATAAGCCCTGAGATAAAACTGAGATAACCACGTGCAACTTGAGAGCTGACTGAATTCAGCAACCAGCTGCAGAATCCTAAGTGTGACCATCACCAGGACTATCCATGTGGAAAGGACTCTCCCCCAACCCAGGGTTAAGAGGATAAGATGTGGTGAGATTTCATTTAAATATTTTATTTCACTTTCTATTCTTTAATACAAGTAACTATAGGTTACCTTGCTAAGTCTACACCTTCCAGTGAGACATTACATAGCCATATTTTAGATTTTAACTCCTTTATAAATCCAAGCAAATTGACCTAACAGAGCTTGAAAACAACAACTTTAAGCAATTGGCTTTGAAATTCTCAATTTGTCTCTTTTGGACCAATCCATTCAAACAATAGTAACCACACTCTTAAAAGTGCCTTAAAGACAAGTGCATCCTTGGAAATGTGATAGATGTGTTAGGTACTAAAAAACTGATGATCATAAGTAAATGTCATACAAAATCTTGGTAATTTGCATGGTTCTTTAGTATAACTAGTAAGTCTCAACTCCATTCTGTGATAATTGCTTTGCAGTACATACCTAGAACATTGGTTGTGTCTATACTGGAGTGGTGAACTGTTGATTATACACTAATGTGGTTCTGGGTGAATTAATAAATTGTTGGTTGGTTAAGAATAAGAAAGTATCCTGATCTGAGATATACTGTTCAAGATAAAAGCTGACCTGAAAAGAACCCAGAGTTAGAATTAGAAAGCAATGCTCCCTGAACTCAGTAAAAAGGGATTATCCTATTAGATTCCATTCTATATTGGCTATAAACTCTTATTCAATTGGCAAACCTAGTTTGTTAGATTTCAGTTTTAAAATCTAACTGGCACCTCAGCAAATGCATAAAAATTGACCCCCTTTCATGCTTACACCAGGGAGAAGTCTGGTGCTAAGATGCCCAAATAGGAAACCTCTTCAATTTAGCCTTTTAAGTCAGTCCGCCAGAAGATTTCCTGCTTTAGAACGGAATGTCTGAACCTCAGCTGAATAGCTTTGTTTGGTGTACATCATCCAGGCTGTTACATGTAACAAAGCTTGGTCTGGGTGTTGAATCTGACCATTTTTCTGTCAAACTATGTCAGGCAGGGCCAGTAGGGTGATAGGGGGGCTGAGTGATCTATCAGATTTGAATACCAGAACTGTCTGGCTCATGCTGGGGCTATCATAATTACCAGTCCTACATCTTGTCTCAGTTTCCTCAGTATCATGGGAATTGGCGGAAAGACATACATCAGTCCTGGTGTCCAGGGAAGGAGGAAGACATCTGTCAGGGAGTCTGGGTAGAAACCCTCTGGAGCAACATGTCCAGCACTTCTTGTTCTGGCCTCTGACAGGTCTATTTCTGGGAATTCCTACTTGCAAAAGACTGGGTAGGACCAGGTCTTTGACAGACCATTTTGTGATTGTCTGAGAACTGCTTGCTGAGTTGTTCTGCCACTGAAGGCAGGGGGAATCTCTCTGGACACCAGCTGAAATTGGAGCCAGGAGCTGGGGCAAACAGGAGAAACTTCTGCAGGATTCTGAGTCACGCTGGGTAAACACCCTGGGGAGACATGACCTGGACCAGTCTGAGTTAGTTGTACCTGCCCTCCGCCTCCCAGCTCCGCCCTGGCCCTTAGCCCCCTGCACCAGACTCTGGTAGCCTAAGACCTAGGCAGGCCCTAAGTCTCTATGCCCCAGACGTATAATCTCCCCTTCTCTCTGTCCCCCACAGCCTCATCCCCCGCTTTCTGCCCCTTTTAGTCAGTGGCATTCTGGTACCTTCAGATTTAGGACTACACCAAGTGCTCCTTTCTGCCCCTGTCAGAAGAGGTCAGCACCAATGTAGTGGCAGGCAAATGGGGCCTTTGAATAAATGTAGCTTGGGGTGGAATCATGACTCACTGGGGCACTAATAGAGAGAGACTGACCAGAGGGCTGAGACCTGGCTACAGCCTTCCTCTCTGTATGAGAAGGCGGCTTGCTTGGTCTCCCGAGGAGGAACAGCTTCATGTGGGCTTTCCTTGCTCTCCAACTGTGCTTGGAGAAAGAATGACATGCCCTCTTTTCTTAGCTTACATGTTGCTAGAGTCAGCATCCTGGGACTGCTATATGAAAATGATGTTGTTGAACCTATAAAGGGATGAGAGGTGCATTCTAACTAAGTGAAATAAAGGTTACTTACTTGTAACTATCAGAGGGGTAGCCGTGTTAGTCTGGAATGCCCCTCTGCTATGTACATCGGCCAAACTGGAAAGTCCCTACATAAAAGGATAAATGGACACAAATCAGATATTAGGAATGGCGATATACAAAAACCTGTAGGAGAATACTTCAATCTCCCTGGAAACACAATAGCAGATTCATCCTGCAGCAAAGAAACTTCAGG
Source organism: Lepidochelys kempii (assembly GCF_965140285.1). Classification (NCBI taxonomy): domain Eukaryota; kingdom Metazoa; phylum Chordata; order Testudines; family Cheloniidae; genus Lepidochelys; species Lepidochelys kempii. The sequence goes on from NC_136386.1 coordinate 82,756,022, forward strand.
ACCAGACTTCAAAGAGAAACTGCTGAGCTTCAGTTCATTTGCAAAGTTGACACCATCAGCTCAGGATTCAACAAAGACTGTGAATGGCTAGCCAACTACAAAAGCAGTTTCTCCTCCCTTGGTGTTCACACCTCAACTGCTAGAAGAGGGCCTCATCCTCCCTGGTTGAACTAACCTCGTTATCCCTAGCCTGATTCTTGCTTACATATTTATACCTGCCTCTGGAAATTTCCATTACATGCATCCAACAAAGTGGGTATTCAGCCACGAAAGCCTATGCTCCAATACGTCTGTTAGTCTATAACAGGCGTCGGCAACCTATGGCAAGCGTGCTAAAGACGGCATGCGAGCCGATTTTTAATGGCACGCTGCTGCCTGCCGGGTCCCAGCCGCCAGTCCCACTCAGCCTGCTGCTGAACCCAGGCCGGCAGTGGGCTGAGCGGGGCCGGTGGCCAGGACCCTGGCAGGCAGCAGCATGCCATTAAAAATCCTGCCTGCCCCGGCCCGCTCTTCTCTGCTCCACCCCAACCCCCACCACCCAACCCCCACGCAGGGTGAAGAAGCTTGGTCCTGCCAGGTGCTACTGCAGGGCAGGTAAGCTCCCCCCTCCCCCTGCCGTGCTGGGTTCCTGCCCCTCCTCCTCTCCCTGACTGCTGCCGATCAGCTGATGGCCCTGGAGGGGGAGGGGGAGAAGCAGAGCCACAGCAGGCTCCCTGCTCCGGGGAGGAGACGGAGAAGAGGTGGGGACAGGCCGTGGGGACGGGGTTGGAATCAGGGCATATCCCCTCCAGCACCCTGCCATGATCTGCTCTGGGCAGGGGGCTTGGAGCACCCCCACGACCCTAGCCCACACCCCCAGCCCTCTACCCTGACCCCTACACACCCTCACACACACCTAGCCCTCTGCCCTGACCCCTACACACCCCACACACCCCAGCCCCCTGCCTGCCCTGGCCCCTGCACCCCCCTCACATGCCCCCAGCCCTGACTCTTGCACCCTCCTCACACACCCCCAGCCCCCATGCCCCAATTTTTGCACCCCCCACATTCCCACCCCCACCTTAAGCACCAAACGGGAGCTCCTGCACCCCTCCCCCCATTCCCACCAGCAGCCCTCGCACCAAATGGGAGCTGCCCTGGTAAGCACTCCACACCCAAACCTCCTGCCCCAACCCTGAGACCCCTCCCCCATTCTAGCTCCTGGCCAGACCCTACACCCCAACCCCCAGCCTGCTCCTTCACCCCCAGCCCTGTGCTCAGTGCACTCCTACCCTCCGCTCAGTGCAGAGAGGAAGAGAATGGGCTAGAACCAGGGAGAAGGTAAGTACCCACTCTATGTGGGCAGAGCCAGGATCCCAGACCGGCAGCAGGCTTAGCGGGGCCGGCAGCCGGGACCCTGCCTGGCAGGAGCCAACGGACAGAACCCCAGACCAACAGCGGGCTGAGTGGCAGCGGGCTGAGCCGCAGCGGGCTGAGTGGCAGCGGGCTGAGCCGCCCAGCCCACTGCTGATCTGGGGTCCCGGCCGCCGGACCCGCTCAGCCCGCTGCCGGTCTGGGGTTCTGGCTGCCGGCCCCTTGCCAGCCAGGGTCCTGGCCGCAGGCCCCACTCAGCCTGCTGCCGGTGAACGGAACCCCAGGCTGGCAGCGGGCTGAGCAGGCTGGCGGCATAAGATCAGCATTTTAATTTAATTTTAAATGAAGCTTCTTAAACATTTTGAAAACCTTGTTTACTTTACATACGACAATAGTTAAGTTATATAATATACAGACTTATAGAGAGAGACCTTCTAAAAATGTTAAAATGCATTACTGGCACGCAAAACCTTAAATTAAAGCGAATAAGTGAAGACTTGGCACACCACTTCTGAAAGGGTGCCGACCCCTGATCTATAAGGTGCCACAGGACTCTTTGCCGCTTTTACTTGCAACTGAGGTTCTTCAAGATGGACTGAGCACGTTTAATCTCTTGGGATATGTGCTGACTGGCGCAGCTGAACGGTGGAACCGCTGTAAGCAATGCCTGTTAATAGCCTTAGTACTTGAGTGCCGCTTCCTGTCCCTCCCCTCAGCGTTCCAGCACATTCAGAGCGTGTGACAGTGGTTACTGCCTCAGTTCCTTCCACCACTAATGCGGAGCCTGACTTAATTTGAACTCTGCAGAAGAGGGGAAGGCAGGCTGGGAGCGTGAATATGCAGAGTCCGTCTCGAAGTAACCTTCTTCTTCTTCGAGTGCCCTCTGCATATTCCCACTCTTGCGACAGTTTGGTCAACCATATACTGACATGGTACCCTAATTAAACAGATACTGGAGAACAGCCCTGCCAAACTGTGCATTAGACCTAGTAGTTGCGTCTAATGCATAATCTTTAGTAAAAGTATGTATCCAGGGCCGTCGTTAGGCATACGCGGCTGCGTCGGGCATCCGAAAATTTGGGGCACCACCCTCGCTGGCTGTGGTGTGAACTCCTCTCCTCTCCAACCCTTCCCCGCACTGGGCCCACAGGCTTCTCCCCAACACAACGCCCTGGCCCCTCCCCTCCGCCCACTCACTCCTCAGGCAGCTGGAGAAGGCCCCCGGCTTGGGCGGACGGGCCAGGAATGAAAGTTTGCATGTGAGTGAGCAGGGGGAGTCAGGCAAGGCTGGGAACAGAGCTGGGGGATACCCGGAGGCTGGGAAGAGAGAGGGGGAGCCAAGCTTGGGGAGGTAGAGCCAGGCACAGGACTTTGTGGGGCGGGGAGGTGGAGAAGGAACTGGGCTGGGGTTGGCTGTGGGGAGCCAGGCTGGGAAGGGAAAAGAGCAGGGGGATTCTTTGTCTGGCTTAGTGAGCAAGCAGCGAATGCGCTAGGGCCTCCTTGGGAGCAAGCTGGTGGCCCCGGGGGTGAGCAGCTGTTCCGAGCAGCCCCACACTGTACCTTCACCTCTCCCCTCTTCTGCCCATGTGCCCTGCCCCGCCGGCAAGTCCCTGCAATCTCTCTCCTAGCCTCCTTTTCTCTTTGCCTCCCTCTTCTCTGAAGGTTAAGCCCAGATGCCAAGGATCATCTTTGGACCGTCACCTTTTCCTCTCCTCCCTTCCCCAGCCGGGATCAGCAGCAGATGGGGCTGGGAGGAGGGAGAGGCGCACACACAACCTGGCTGGGAAGGAGGGAAAGTTAAAGGAAAATAAAAGAAGGTGGCCTTTGCTTTTCCTGCCCATTCACAATATTCTGGTGTCAACAGGAGGAAACTGACACTAAAACAAAAGGAGGAGGGGGATGTACCTGGAGCAGAAAAGCAGCAATCAGGGCTGCAGAATGCAAGCGAGGGAGCGACCTCTTAGCTGGGGAGGAAGAAGAACTCGCACTTGACAAGGCTGGAGTAGCTGAAAACTTTTATTTAGGGAAAAGGGACATGATTTTTTTTTTTCTTGTGGATCCAAGTTACTCCAGGGCTGTCTCTCAAGCTGGTAGCATTTTGAACGAGGGAGAGTTGTAAACAGTGCAGAGTTGAATGGGATTTTAAAGGTCCCTTCAAGAATGCAGCACCTTCTTCCTCACCCATGGGAAAGACCTTCAAAAACTGCCTTAAATAATCCAAAACAAGAGCCACTGTTCAAATGAGACTTGGCTGGTTGTGGCTCCAGCCGCACTGTTGAAACAGCGGACTGAGTTATACGCAGTACAATCCCATTGAGCCATGTGTGGCAACCAGGAATGTAAATCAGGGCAGAAAAAAAGACTGGTGCCTGAATATAATTCCTTTTCTTATTAAACTGCACATCCCAAGCACCTCTTTACTTTTCTGGATTAGAGGGAAATGCTCTATTTTAGGGAGAATAAAAGGCCATTTGGGAGTTGATGGCCCAGAGCCGTGGCAGGCAAGGGCCTGGATGAGGGTGGGACTCAGCAATTGGTATCAGCTATTTCCTTTTTGTCATTCAACTGGATTTTGGGTCATAGCTGACATCCCAGCCATCATATAAAATGTTTCTCTGTGGCCTTTTGAAGTGCACACAGAGGTATCTTACTGCCAAGTCCCTATCCTAGCAGGGAAGGGAAGGGGAGGGCTGCAGGGTGATCTCCTACCTCCATGCAGCCAGTGGCCTATGTTTGCCACTGCCATGCTGGAGCCTCCACATTTATTTATTGACAAAATTTGCAGAATTTTAAAATATTGTGCATAGAATTTAATCTTTTGGTGCTGAATTCCCTCAGAAATATGGGGTGCTGGGCAGTCGGAGCTGTGAGAGGGGTGCTGGGCAATAGAGGGGGTCTGCAGGTGGGAGATCGCTGGGCATAGGGATGGGTGGTGGAATCTCTGGGTGAGGAGCCACTGGGCATAAAGGGGGTGGGGGTAGTGGGTGGTGTGGCGGGGCATGCTGGCAGTGCAGGGCTGGGGTTGGAGGTGCAGGTGGGAGGTAAGTGTAGGGGTTAGGGGTGAAGGCGGCACTGTGCAGAGGTTAGGGGTGAAGGCAGCACAATTAAACTGTTTTTAATAAAGTGCATGTGGCAAGTTTTCCATTACTGTAAGCTTATGTTTGTGTTGCTAAGAGCAAGAAGGGCATGGGGCACCAGTTTAATAATACTGCGTAAGACCCCATAAATCCTAAGGATGGCCCTGTATGTATCGAGCTCCATGTGGTTGTTTTAGATTTCAGTTAATGGAACATGTCTAAAGCATGCTGCTGAAGACACCGACTGTCCTGGTAGAATGTGTTTTAATGCAGGAGGATTGTTTCAAACATTCTTATATCTCTCTCCTATGCACTGTCTGACCCATCTCAGATAAAGTCTGAGCAGAAACACCTTTTCCTTTACAATTATCTGCATAGGAAACAAATAGTTTGTGAGGTCTTGAATATTTCAGATCTATCTAAGTAATAAGATGTTGTGTTTAGATGTTGCTTGTAATTATTAGAATTGGGAGCACTGGCTGTTGGGAGTCTGAAAGGACAGGAAACAGGGAGGAGGAGTTGAAGAGGCTGAGGGAGAGCTACTGAGGGTGCAGCAGCAGCTTGGAAAAGAGGTTTCCACTTTAAAAAATAAAGTCCTGTTGAAGTTTGTTAGTACCTTGCCTGGCTACTACAACATATTGGCGACGACGATGGATCTTCTGCCTCTGAACCCACCTGCACCCTTTCTACAAAGCCCAGGTGAGCCTCCAATTGCTTTTACTGCCTGGATCCATATGTTTGAGACTTATCTGCTTGCAATCAGTGCTACAGAGATTTCTGAAGTAAGAAAGTGTGCTCTGCTAATCCACTGATTGGAGCAGAAGGGCAGCGTATATTTTACACTTTTGCCCTTGTAGACGATAAATATGAGACTGCACTCACTGCATTAAAGAACTTTTTTGTACCAAAAGTGAATGTAGTAGTTAATCGCTACAGGTTTTGCCAGTGTGAGCAGAAACCAGGGGAGACTATAATGCAGTATATTGCTTCCCTGAGGAGTCTGATTGTAACTTGTGACTTTGGGAATATGGGAGATGAGATGATTAGAGACCAGCTCATTGAGAAAACAACCATGCTTCATGTAAGAGAACGTTTACTTCTAGAACCACAACTTACACTAGAAAAAGCAATAACCATTGCTAACCAGATTGAGTCAGCTACAGCTGAAGCAAATAATGAGCATGGATACAGGAGGCACAGTCCAGGCTGTAAGTCCTTTGCAGAAAAGTTCACTATCACTGCAGACAAACAATTACAAGACAAAAAACTAATGGAAAACCACCAAATCAGCAAATTCAAAATACAGTAAAAGCATGCTTTCGCTGTGGATCCCCACAACACCTTGCAAGCTACACAGGATGTCCAGCAAAAGTAGCTCAGTGCAATCATTGCAAAAAGATTGGGCATTTTGCTAAATTATGTCGCAGCAGCCAGTTCAATCAACATGTGCATGCAGTTACAATACCAGATGTTACTGTGCTGAGCGTGGACAAAATCACTACTGCACATATTCCAGAACAAATAAAGTGCATGGTAAATGTTTCCGCCATACCCTCAGGCAAATCACACTCTATTCAGCTAATGTTGGACACTGGCTCAGCAGTATCTATACTACCTGATTCCATCTATTTACGTTACTTTAAAGATGTGGCTCTTACTGAACCCAAGCTTTACCTGGTGTGCTATTTGCAAAATCATATTCCAGTAAGTGGCTGCCTGCCAGCAATAGTTACTTTTGGTGATTGCTATGTAACTGTAGAGTTCTACGTTGTCCACAAAGGCACCCCTATCCTTGGCAGAGATTTATTGGATGCTTTAAATCTCAGGGTAATTAATGGATGAATTGATCTTCCTCAGCAAAGCACTCTTGCGGTACACACACCAGTTTCAGCTGGGACCCAACACCAGGTTGAGGAGAAACTCGGCTGTGCTTATGGGTTTCTGCATAAAGTTAAAATGCGGAATAATGTGATGCCTGTACGACAGAAATTATAGCGCTTACCATTTTCAGTCAGGGAAGTTGTTTCAGAGGAACTTAGAAAACTTGTTCAAGAGGACATTATTGAAGAGATTGACTCCTTGGAATGGGTTTCACCTATAGTAGTGACACAGAAGAAGGGCGGAGGCATTTGCCTTTGTGTGGACTTAAGGGAGCCAAATAAAGCTATTGTGATTGATAGCCATCCTCTTCCTCACATAGGAGAAGTATTTGCAGAACTCCGTGGAGCAAAGATGTTTTCTACTCTTGATTTGCAGAGCACATACCACCAGGTTATGTTGCATGAAGATAGCAGAGACCTCACAGCATTTATTACACATGAGGAACTATTCCATTTTAAACGTGTTCCTTACGGTCTCGCATCAGCCCCAAGTGCCTTTCAAAAAATGTCATTGATTTTGAAGAATCAACATGGAGTTCAATGCTATTTGGATGATATTATCGTGTTTGGAAATACTTCAGAGAAGCATGACAATAACCTGCAGTCTGTACTAAACTGCATCAGGAAAGCAGGCCTCATGCTCAATAGGTCCAAATGCAAATTTATACAAACTGAACTCTCCTTTCTGGGGCATACAATTTCACAGGCTGGACTAAAACCTGATCCGGCTCATATCCTGGCAATTTCAAATGTTCTTCCTCCAACAGATTTGCAAACCTTACGTTCCTTCTTGGGTCTTACCTCCTGGTATGCAAAATTCATTCCCAATTATGCTTCTGTCATTGAACCGTTACGAGAATTACTATGGGGAAGTTCAACCTTAGCGTGGACAATGGATACATAAGCTAGTTTCGAAATGGTGAAAGTCTTGATTGTACATAGTCCAGTACTTGCATTGCCCACAATTATAACTATTGATGCTTCTGATTATGGACTTGGGGCTGTCCTCACACAACTTCATGAGGACTACACAGAGAGGACTGTTGCATTTGCTTCAAGGACACTAAGCAATGCTAAGAGAAAATATTCTACAGTCGAAAAAGAAGCACTTGCTTGTGTCTGGGCTACTGAAAAATGGAGAACTTACCTGTGGGGCCGCACATTCAAGTTGCGCACAGACCACAGCCCTTTGATGACGTTGCTCACCACAAAAGGACTGGGAAGAGCATGATATCGTATTGCTAGATGGTCTGTAAGACTACTCTCTTTCAACTATGAACTGGAATATAAGCCTGGAAACCAAAATGTGGTAGCTGATTGCCTTTCTCGCCTGCCTTTGCCTTCACCAGATGGTCCACTGGAGGATGAGGATGTAGTAGTTGCACTTATTACAAGCACTCTTACTGCAGTTACAAGAGAACAATTTCAAGCTGCTTGTTCAGCATGTCCAATTCAACAAAAACTATGGGAATTTCTGACAAAGAGATGGCCCAGTAACCCTAAAAACCTTGACCCAGTTTTGCTGCCTGATTTTAGAGTTCAGGATGAACTTTCTTTGCTCGACGGCTGTGTGCTACGAGGTAAACACCGGCTACTTGTGCCAGAAGAATTACAGTCAAAAACTCATACATCTGGCACAGGATACTCATCAAGGAATTGTCAGAACCAAACAATGACTACGGGATCTGTATTGGTGGCCAGGGATGGACTCTCACACTGAAGCACTCATAAAATCCTGTGTCACTTGCCAAATGCATGATAAGACAGCAGTGACATGTACCCCTCCATTACAGCCTGTTCCTCTTCCTGAATCTGCATGGGAAAAAGTGGCGATTGACATTGTAGGACCCTTTGACACTGCTCCAATTGACTGTCATTATGCCATCACCTTAATAGACTATTTCAGTAAATGGTCTGAGGTAGCTTTTACATCGCAAATCTCTTCTGCTACAGTAATTAAGTTCCTCTCTTCAGTTTTTAGCAGGGAAGGTAATCCCAAAGAACTGGTTTCAGATAATGGTAGTCAATTTACTTTCCTGGAGTTTGAAACTTTTCTAGCAGAGAGGAACATTTTACACAGAAGGTCATCCCTATACTACCCTCAAGCCAATGGGGAAACCGAACGGTTTAACAGAAGTTTGAAAGAGAGTCTGCAAATGGCTAAACTGGAAGGGCAATTGTGGATAACCTTCACTACTGATCTCTTGCAAGCATACCAGGCTACACGACATGCCACAACGCAAAGATCACCTGCAGAGTTACTGCATGGGAAACAGATGAATACTAAACTGATCATTGCTGGATTGTTAAAGGCACGACCTGAGGTCCCAGCAGAGGATGATGTGAGAAAACCAGTTGAACAGAACCAAGTGAAGTATAAGACTTTCACAGAAGCAGCGGAGTGCTAAGGAACCGAAGTTTCAGTGTGGTTCTTTTGTTAGAATACGAAAACTTGGAATTTTACGCAAAGGGGACCATAAATTCACAGCTCTTCTTAAAATCATAGAGAAGAACGGACCGTACGCCTATTGACTTTCTGATGGGTGGGTATGGAATGCTTCTTACCTTGCACCTGCCTATGCACCAAGAGGAGATTATGCCAACACCCAGTCTGCATTGGATGACTTCACCGTAGTATCAACACAATAAGACATTGCACTGGAACCGGGGCTTGAGAGATGGCCTGTCAGACCCAGACAACCACCTGTCTGGACTAGTGACTATGTTATGTAGTATCTATAGTGTTTTTAGTGTAATAATTCTGTCAACAGTATAGTGCCTTGTTTCCTATTTGTTCCTGTGGTTAGAACAACATTTATTGTAATTGGGAGAGTTTCTTAAGAGAGGAGGGAATGTGGTGTTTAGATGTTGCTTGTAATTATTAGAATTGGGAGCACTGGCTGTTGGGAGTCTGAAAGGACAGGAAACAGGAAGGAGGGGGGAGGAGTTGAAGAGGCTGGGGGAAAGCTACTGAGGGTGCAAGCAGCAGCTTGGAAAAGAGGTTTCCACTTTAAAAAATAAAGTCCTGTTGAAGTTTGTTAGTACCTTGCCTGGCTACAACAACATAAGATAAAACTCTTTTCATATACGAACAATGTAACTTTGATTCACTCTTGAGTATGAAGTTTTGGAAAGAATACCGGAAGGTTACGTTGGTACATTGATTAACATGAAAATCAAAAATTACTTTAGGTAAAAACTAAGGGTGCAGTGAGAGCACTATTTTGTCTGTATAAAAGACTATAAAGGGAGGGTTTGCCAGTAAAGCATACAGTTTGCTAATCCTTCTAGCTGATGTAATTGCTATAATAAAAGCTGTTTTAACAGAAAGATGAAATAAAGAGCTAGTTAATAAAAGTTTGAATGGCAGAGACATGAGTTGTGTTAATACTACATTAATACCCATACAGAAACTGGGTCCCTTATGGACAAGTAATGGTTTAACAGACCTCTTAAAAACCTTTCTACAATATAATGAGAGGAAAAAAGATCTCCCCTTTGAATAGGGTTTGCTGAGTCAGGAGCTGACTCAGTGCCTTGTCACTCAAATTCCTACCAGTATATGTTAATTGGGACCTGATTGAAAGACAGGCAGTGGGCAGAAGTTGCCTATTAACTGAGTGGAGATACAACTGAGGGGATAACTGAGTGGAAGTAACCCCCCAGCAGCTGGTACTATATAAGCAGACAGGAAGGAAGTGCTAGAGAGGAGAGTAGGGAGCCTGAAGGAAGAGAAGCATTGACATGACTGGTGGCTGCTACTACTGTACCCTTCCCCAGAAACATGTGGGGGAAGCTGGATACTGACAGTAAATAATAGCTGTAGCCTGCTGAAGTGATATAATAAAGTATGATGGTTAAGAACACCTGGAGTTTTGGTGGTCATTTACAGAGGCTGGAAAAGACTCTCATGGGACCCCATGACCTCCTCCACAGGACTATGAAAGACTCCATTGTAGCTGTATGGGCTGTAAGGAATCAGAAAGAATCTCTTATTCTTTAGAAACAGCAAGTACTCTAAAAAAAACACTTGCATAGGAGTGGATACTGGATCAAAACCCTTATCTGATACCCACAGTAGAAACTGCCTCCATATTTAATCAGTATTTTCTAGTAGATTGTTTTCTAGAATTAATCAATACATGCTGCATTTCAAGAGAAAAAGAGTTCTCAAAATCTGAGAGTCCTACCACTCATGCCATAAGGTGCAGTGAATGAGAGTCTGGATGGTACACTCGTTCCCCTTGTTATGATAGTAGATCTGGTGATAGAAGTAAGCACTTGTGTGATGTTATATGATTAAAATATGAACGTGTAGATCATTATTGCTACCACTGTTATATAATCACAAAAAATCTTGTACAAAGTGTGTCAAGTAAGGTGTCACTGCAAAAGTTATGGTTTGCTGAATATGATTATCCTATTTGTAGGCATGTATTGTTTTTTATTTGAAGTTCTGAAGATTGCTATGTACCTGTATTTCAAATTTGTTTGCTCCTGTGGTATCACCCCCAGGGTAATTTGCAGTCAGTCTGACCAGCACATTGTGAAGGGACTGTTCAAGCTGAATGGCTTATTAAAGAACACTTAACTCACAATGGACCATAGAAGAGGCTTATCCACACCTGATGGACTTTCCTGTGAACCTCCTAACTAGAGTAGGGGTAATGGCCTCTGCTATGATTTAGCGAAGCATGCAAGGGCATGTGACCCGATCATGTGACCCTAAACTCCACCTTATCATCTGTATTCTTCCACAAACTGGGCTGAGGGCTAAAAGGCCCTGGAAACATCTCCATTTTGCCTCTTTCCTGCTCTGATCTCTGGACTATGAGCTTATATTAATGGGAGCATTCTAACCAAGGGACTGAGGACATTCCAATTAATTGGGAGCAACCAGAGACTTAACCAGTTAACAGTTTGTGCCATCACTGCTTCAAGTCTGATCCAAGAACTCTTTGCAACATGAAAGCTCACCATCTCTACTATGAAATTGACCTCCAAACTGTATTCATTTAACCAATTCTCCTTTTCTTTTTTAATAAATTTTAGTTTAATAAGAATTGGCTGTAAATGTGTATTTGGGTAAGTTCTGAAATATTCATTAACCTGGGAGGTAATGTGTCCAATCCTCTGGGATTGGTAGGACTTTTTTATATGATGAACAAGATTTTCAGTAATCCTTGTCATATTTGACTGGGTTATCTGGGTGGAAGCCCAAGGCTGGGCTACTTTAAGGGAACTGTGTTTTGGCTTCTGGGTAACCAATAAGGTATTATAGAAGCTGTTTTCTGGCTAGCCTAATGGATCTAAGTATTGGAATGACCACCAGCTTTGGGGATGGTCTGCCCCATTCCTTGCAGTTTACCCTAATTAAGTAATGTCAGTGTGGCCCCCTGGGACCTCAGTCACAGCTCGAATTTCCCCTTGGAGAAGAGAAGCAAGTCCTGGGTTCTCTTGCTCCCTCTACCATGCTAGAGTAACAAGTATCATTTTGGCAGAGTCCTGCCTGATTTTCTTTACAGCCTTCAATATTAACAGAAAAAGTGGGAAAGCATCCATCAAATCTATTCCCCAACTGAGGAGAAACAAGTCTGTCAAGAACTGAGCATCTCTCCTATTCTCAAAAAATGTTTGCATTTGTGCATTGGGCATAAAGGGAAAAGTGTTTGGAGAGCATCTAGCATCGGTGGATGCTACCACAAATTAATAAGATCGGCAGTATGCATTATTATCTGATTATTCCTTGATTTATTTAAAGATCACAATTATTTCTCTGAAATAAAGCCTTCATGTATTTTAATGCAGGCTATTTGATTAATTAGTAATTGCGTATCACAGGGATGGTGTAATTATTATAGCTGGAAAATCAGAGCGGTCAACACACTGCATGGCAAAGTTCCTCTGCAGGAAATCTTTATGGCACACTGTTCCTTTCAGGCAAGGTAATGTGCCTGTAAATTTCATCAGAGAAATAACATCACTGCATCAGCAGCACCAGAATATAACAAACAGTGCAACCACAGAGAGTGACTGTCAAATAACTAACACCATGCAGAGACTTTACCAAGAAGAAAAAAAAAAAAGCAAGAAAATTAAAATATAGTTTCAGAGGAAGAGAGTGAAACCAGTACCACGCATGCTACGGACTCGTCTACACTTGAACAGCTACAATGGCATTGTAAAGCTTAAATGTGGACACTACCTACGCCAACAGGAGGAGTTCTCCCATAAGCGTAGGTTATTCACCTCCCTGACAGGCAGTAGATAGGCTGATGGAAGAATGTTTCCGTCAACCTAGCGCTTTCTACACAGGGACATAGGTCTGCGTAATTACATCACTCAGGGGTGTGGATTTTACCTGCATGCAACTTAGGCTGCCGAACACCTATTTTTCCTGGTTCATGAATCACACTGGGGCTTAAGTGGGAGATAGGCATTTGGATGCCTACTGGGAGGCAGCAGTGTGCATGATCAGAGTGCCAGGAACATTGGTGCCATGGGAACTTTTACCCAAAAAACACATGTGCTGGATGAGTTTAGGCACCTACAGGGTTCAAGTGAGAGTTTCGTTGATCACAGTGGAGCCAAAATTCAGACTTTGTGTCTAAACCTGAAACTTAGGCACCTAAGTACTTTTGTAGATCTAGACCTCTGCCTCTTTGAGTGGCAATGGCTGTTCATCTAATCCATGTGATCACATGTATCACTCACAAGTTAGCCATTTTATCCAATTAACTTTGCTTGAGCCAGTCTGTCCCTTCATTAGGGATGCATGTTTTGTTATTCTGTTTTTTAAATCCACAATTTATATAACGTTTTTATTGCAGACTAGGAACTCCTTTTGCAGCAGCATAGGGCAACAAGCCACAGGAACCAATTGTGGCGTCACTTCCTTTAAGAAGTCATAATGAAAACATATAAAAACATATTGTGATTTCTATGAGCAATTTCTGTAGAAATGGTAGATAGTACCAAATGAAACAGCTGACGTATTTACATGTCTTGGCTATCTTGAGAGAGGAGAAGTATATAAGGATACTCTCTGGAAGTAGTATCTAGCTAACTATCCACAATACCCCCACAATCAAAAACCTTCTACAGCCATAAGAAATTATATGTAGTGTCCAGCATCCCACAAAATCATATATAAAGAATTTTTCTGCATGCTTGTCATAAACATACAGCTAAGGGTCGCATAAAATCCCTCCTTTACCTGTAAAGGGTTAAGAAGCTCAGATAACCTGGTTGGCAAAAGGACCAATAAGGGGAGAAGATACTTTCAAATCTGTGGGGGAAGGTTTTTGTTTTGTGTTTTCTTTGTGTTCTCTCCAGATCAGCGAGGAACCAGGGCAGGTTCATCTCCTAAAGCCATATCTGAACTAAGCATCTAAGATTACAAATTGTAAGTAATAGGAAGGAAATGCGTTAGATTATCTTTTGTTTTAGCTTGTGAATTTTCCCTGTGCTAAGAGGGAGGTTTATTCCTGGTTGCTGTTTTTTTTGTAAGTTTAAATTTTTGCCTACAGGGGAATCCTCTGTGTTTTGAATCTGATTACCCTGTAAAATTACCTTCCATCCTGATTTTATAGAGGTGCTTCTTTTATTTTGTTTTTATAATAAAATTCTGTTTTTAAGAACCTGATGGGTTTTTAGTGTCCTAAAAACCCAAGGGGCTGGTCTGTGCTCATCTTGTTTACCTAATTGGTTGGTATATTATTCTCAAGCCTCCCCAGGAAAGGGGGTGAAGGGGCTTGGCGGGGGGGTATTTTAGGGAAACAGGAACTCCAAGTGGTCTGTTTCCTGAATCTTTGTCTAACTCACTTGGTGGTGGCAGCAGTACCCATCCAAGGACAAGGAAGGATTTGTGCCTTGGGGAAGTTTTTAACCTAAGCTGGTAGAAATAAGCTTAGGGGGTCTTTCATGCGGGTCCCCACATCTGTACCCTAGAGTTCAGAGTGGGGAAGGAACCCTGACAATGCTGATTAGAGCAGCCATTGTTTAGCAGGAAAGAAAATAGATGAACTGGTATTCAAAAGCACTCTACTATTCACACCTGTCCTACGTCTTTGATTTCCTTTCTTGCTGAGCAGTGGTCATAGCATCTGCTTTGAACAGATATAGGTTTCCAAAAGTTCTTAAGCAAATTCTAAACTGTGCCACTTTCCTCTAGCTAACCACAAATATTACCCCTCTGATGCATTTTGTCGTGTATAAATAAAGCCATTGTTCCAACAGCAATTAAGGATATACAAAGATGGACAGAAAATGATCCAAGACATTATGTATGTATCATCCATGAATAGTATAGAAATGATCCCATATATGTATACAAATAAATTTATAGATGAGATTTTTTCACCCCTCTCTAACCCCTTTACGCTGGATAAAAGGGCAGGAGTTGCATAAAGGGGCTCTAAAACTTCCTGATCCACCCAAGAGAGAATTAATTACTTGAACAAAAGAACCGATGACAGCCACAGGCTGCCTTCAAAGGACCCCCTTGCAAGCCCTAGCATATACACTATGCACTGAGATGTGGCTCAAGGTAGAAGGCACATTAGGGGTGGGGCCAGTGCTGCTACCAATAGGGAAGTCCCAGGGCTGTCTATATAAAACCAGGGGCTTGGGCACCCAAGATTTGGGAGGATGCAAAAGTGGCTTAAATCCACCTTAGCACCCACTCTCCTGGGCTGTGAGTTCTGTGTGCTATGCCTCTTAGGTACGTCTATACCGAAGCTGGAAGCGTACTTCCCAGCTCAGAGACAGACACACACTAGGTCTGCTTCAGCTAGTGCACTAAAAACAGCAGTGTAGCTGGGGGAAGCACAGGCAGTGGCTTGGGCTAGCAGCCTGAGTATGTACCCAATGGGTGAGGGCTGGTTTGTACTCAGGCACCTAGCCTGAGCCACTGCCAGTGCTATCCCCAGCTACTCTTCTATGTTTATAGTGCTAGCACAAGAAGAGATAACACATCTGTCTACCTGAGCTGGGAAGCATACTCACAGCGACAGTGTAGATGTACCCTGAGAGGAGCGGCACAATCTTACTCTATGCATCTTGAAATGCTCTGGGGAGCACCTTTGACTTTGTGATAGGTTGGTTTTAATCTGTCCTCAATTCAAACTTGATATAAAGCAGTATTAATATCAAGAATGAATTATCAGAATTATATAAACCCCATTATCTTTAAAAACAAACAGACCCTGTAAACACTGTGGGCAGGTGAGGGCATTGCACTGATGTAGTTATACTGATGTAGCTGCACCAGTGCAAACCCCTCATATAAACACACCATGCCAGTGTAAACCATGACTTGCAGTGGTGCCGCTGACCTAAGCATAGGTAAGGCTTCAGCTGGCTTCACGTTGACATTCCGACCAACACCAAAACTCGCAAAATGAGACAAAGCGCAGATAGTCCTTGGAGGGGGTGAAAAAGGTAAAAAGACGCAAAAGTGGACTGGGAAACAACTCTTATGGGCACATACCTTCAAGAAACATTTTCAGTTATGGAATTTGTACAGAAAAAGAGGATCCTAAATTGTTTGTTAACATGAAAATTACAGTGATGAATGACTTTGATAAAAGCATGTGAAGCAGACTAGGACGGCCCTCTGCAAAAACATTTGGGGATGCTGGTAAATTAATAAGCTAGGAAAATCAAAAACATGAAAAGTGTAACAGTGCTACAAGCTGGGTCAGAGGGGAGAGGGATAACAAACAGAGGTGTGTCTCTTATATGTTTAGTGCAAAAAGAATCAGGGAAGAAAAAGATTCAAATTTAAACTGATAAAAGGAAATACCTTTTTTGCATAATCTATGGAATTCATTGCCACAATATATTATTGTAGCCAACATCTTAGTAGGGTTCAAAAGATTAGATATGTACATGAATAATACTAAAAACAAAACAAAAAAATGAACAATTTTTGGAAAAGATATAACCACTCATGCTTCAGGGCTCTTTAACCACTGGGTGTTAGGAAACACAGGAAAGTCAAATACTCACCAGCAACTACACACCACACCACAGAAACACTAACCCAGGAACCAATCCCTGTAGCAAACCTCATTGCCTACTCTGCCACCATATCTACTCTAGCAACACCATCAGAGGACCCAACCACATCAGCCACACCATCAGGGGCTCATTCACCTGCACGTCTACTAATGTTATGTCATCATGTGCCAGCAATGCCCCTCTGCCATGTACATTGGCCAAACTAGACAGTCTCTATGTAAAAGAATAAATGGACATAAATCGGACATCAGGAATGGTAACATACAAAAGCCAGTAGGAGAACACTTCAATCTTCCTGGACATTCTATAACAGATTTAAAAGTAGCAATACTTGAACAAAAAAACTTCACAAACAGACTTCAAAGAGAAACAGCAGAACTAAAATTCATTTGCAAATTTCAAACCATTAATTTGGGCTCGAATAGGGACTGGGAGTGGCTGGCTCACTACAAAAGCAGCTTTGCCTCTCCTAGAATTGACACCTCCTCCTCAATTAGTGGGAGTGGACTACACTCACCCTATTCGAATTGGCCCTGTCAACGCTGGTTCTCCACTTGTGAGGTAACTCCCTTCTCTTCATGTGTCAGTATATAATGCCTGCATCTGTAATTTTTACTCCATGCATCTGAAGAAGTGTTTTTTTACCCACGAAAGGTTACGCTCAGATAAATGTGTTAGTCTTTAAGGTGCCACCGGACTCCTTGTTGTTTTTGTGGATACAGACTAACATGGCTACCCTCTGATACTGGACAGGAAAGTTATGGAATTACTGCCTACTGCAGGGTTTCTTACAACTTTCTCTAAACTATCTGGTATTAGCCACTGAACTAGATGGACCACTGGTCTAATCCAAATCCAGTATGGGATTTCCTATATTCGTATAACCAGCTGGGGGAAAGAATATATTCTCTAGAAACATAAGGCTTTGGTTTCTTTACTGCAGCTAGCCCTCCTGAACCTGACTAGATATTTTACACAAACCATTTATTTTGTTTTAATCTGAACATGCTATTGCTAATAAATTCTATTTTTAAGTAGACCATTTGAGTCTTAGATTGCTTTGAGGTATGGTCACTGCACTCAGGAGAGGCAGAAGCAACCTATAAGTGTGTGGGGGGAGGAGGTGCAGTTGCCCAAACAGTGGCCCCACCCCGTCCCATGACCCTCTTCCCCGCCCCTTGCTTGCTCCTCTCCAACCCCTCCCCCAGTCACTCACTATTACAACCTCTAAAAAGTGGGAGGGCCATGGCTCCCAGTCTCCCCTGTTCTGGTGTCCCTGACTGCAGTATGTGTTGTTAGGACCACTTATGAGAGGCAGTTGGGAAGAAAACAGTCCCTCGTCTTGACCAGTCAGTTGACTCAACCTTCACCAAGAAATGAACCCAATATCAGATGCAGATAGTAGGAACCAGGGAAAGCCAGCTGACCACGAGGAATAGGAGGATGGAAGACAAGACTCCTCTGAATTCCTGATCTTGATCAGAGCCAGGGAACAAAATTAGTATTTTGGCCTCAACAGAAAACTAAAACTGGGCCTCATCCAAAAGCTGGCAGTCTGTGCTCAGGAAAGTCCTGGGAAAAGGAGTGGTGTTACAAGTCAGAACTTAAGTCCATTAGCATACTTTTGTTGGGTATATTGATAACACAGCACTTACCTACATTACGTTTGGATCTAGATAGTTCACGTGTGCTGATAGAGATTTGATTATACTGAAATATACCAAAACCAAATGTGCACACAAAGTATGGTACAGATGTGCTACCCCTTCTGCCTTCCCTTTATAATTTCTATTGTTGCCATAAATTAAAGAAAAAGAAAGATTAAAACTTCAGGTCAGATCTCCAAGGTAGTCTGATTTTTAGGCTGGCCATATCTGAGTATTCTTTTTTGGGTGAGCTATATTTCATTTGCCTCTTTTATTCTTTACCTTATAAGGTCAAGCATAAAGTTCACCTATCCTTTTGGTTGAGAAAGGCTATAACACAACTCCCTCAGGAGAGTGTTAACAGTACCCTTGGAACAGCTGAACGGTGTCATTCAAGTCATGTACCGTGCTCCCTCCCCCGTAAAGGAGAAAAATACCATTGAGGATCTGGGCCTAAGCCCCTAACTCTCATTTATTTCAATGGGAGTTAGGGGCTTAAATACCATTGAGGATCTGGATCTAAGTCACCAAATTCAAATCACAACTTGCATTTCCTGCATAACTGGGCACCAAGCTACCATAAATCCACTGTGATGGTCAAAATTGTAGTTTAATTGAAAAGTCTTCAACAACATTTTAAAGTCTACAAAAAATTGTACTGGGTTTTAAAAGGAAAAACACACCTCATAATAATGAAGTAATTTTAATACTGTTAATAAGACTCTGAAGTTATGAAATAGTCATGACAATTTCTATTCACCAGTAAGTGTGCCATATACAAACACTGAGACTCCAATAGCTTAGGAGCTAGGCAATCAGCAATTCATAAACCCCCTTCAATAGATATGTTATTTATTTTACAAAGAAACAAATCTATTTTGTACTAGGAAGTCAACTGGCAGATGGTCTTTGTAGAAACAAACAGGACTGACTCCATTTGTGTGAATAATTTTCTATTATCCAAAATTTGTAAATTTTAATCTTAAAAGATTGCTAAACAGTAATACCATCTTTCCCTAAGACAGAGATAACTGACAAGGAACATTTGTTTGGGTGGAGAGCCAAATGTTGTGTTTTGTCTGCCTCTCTTCCTTGTACTATAGCTGTTGTGTCACGAAAACCCTGGATGCTTGATAACACTCTGCATAATAGCAAATGTGAAAATATACGCCAAGACTCCAGGATCATTGCCTAGAGCAATCCATCACCAAATAATACTAATAAGCCATCAAATGTCATTTTTCCTATTGCTGCTGTATAATGAAATGCAGTTTGCTTTTAACTCAGTTGTTTATCCACTAATAACTTTTCTAGTCACTCTATTCTATTCATGTTTTTATACCACACTCATCACTGTAGTATCTGAATGCCTTCCAGAAATGCATTCAGGGATGTAACAGTTGTAACTTTGTTAATGCACATTTAAGGATGAGAATGTGTTCTACCTACAAAAATCTAAACTTACTACAGTGTGGTACAGTAGTTGATAATTTAAACACTAAAAAGGCAAGAAATTCTCAATTAAGATTTCTACACCTAGGACAAGTTCAAGAATACCAGGAACACACTGTAAAGTTCTTCAATTTCATACCCTCCCCAGATTCCTATACTATGCTAGGGCCTGCATTATCCCTTTTCATAAAAAGGAAAGAACCAGGCTTCTCAGAGAGGTTGCCAGCTCTTCTCAAAAGACACTTGCAAATATTATACTATTTTATTCCAGGTTTCTGCTGTAACATTTGTTAGCTGATACCAGAGGAGCTTGGAAACTGCTTCTAGATATGTAACATTCATAAATGCCTAACAAACTGTAACTCTGCTATCCCCAATTCACACACAGGAGATTATAAATCTTTGGGTGAAATTCTGCCCCTACTGAAGTTAATGGGAGTGTTATCATTTACTTCAATAGGATCATAATTTCACCATTACTTCTTATATGATGCTTTATATATTCACACTGCTGTTCAAACATTAAGCAATCGACAATTTCTCAAACTCAATAAAACCTGTCCTGTGCTCTTGTTCTCATGAAGGTGTCCATGACAGAACAAGTAGTTTCTTGAGTTGAGAAAAGTATTCATTTTCCACAAACCTTTAACTCAAAAATAGTTTGTTCAATTATCCCCAATTATGCTCCTTTAAATCTTATACATGGAAATACTACTGGTGACTCCATCTTCATGCAAAGACAAACACTAATAACTATAACTGCAATCCAGCATGATTTTTGTTTTATATAATCTATTTGAATGGCATTTTATGATAGCATACACTGCATCTATAGTTTGTACATAATCCAGAATACAAAAATATGTATATAAATGAAATAAGGTGGAGAAAATTTATTGATACAAATAAAATGGCTCAGCCTAATTACAGAAGTTTCTGGTGCTACATAAGAGCCCTAGATTTTTCAGTTCCAGTCTCCCCCTCTTTTTGCGTTGTTACTACATAGCACCTGCCTGCTGTTAATCTAGAGCCCTTAGGAAACATTTTCAAATGTTGTTATATTTTCTTGTCTCAAAATAGTATTTTATAACCCGTCTTGTTTATTTACAAAAGGTGTGTATTGTATTATGGTTAAACAATGCTGCCAACTCTTGTGAGTGCACCACAGGTCTCACAATATTTGTTGCTTTTTGAAAGCTCCAACTCCTCAATTGGCATGACTGAACAGCTCCGCTTTCATTTTGAAAAAAGGCAAGCCTGTAGCTTTGGTGGTTATGGCAACAAGCTTGAAAATACTAAATCCTAAACACTTCCAACACCACAGGACAAATAAAAAGAACCCCAAAGATTTATTTTTAAAAACCATCATGATTTTAAAGCCAATTTTGTGATATTTGAACATTTAGGGTTGACAATACCGCATACTGACCTCATGCAATGCCCAAAATACTCTACTAGCTGGATGATCACTCTACCCCACATTTTGGGATGAGTGGCTCCATTAATGCCAATTGGGACACCAAACCTATCCCTGGATCTGGGTGCTATGAACCAGCCCTGGATATGATTTAACGTCGAACCAAAGATGTCATTTAAAGGACCCCTAAACCTCACAATGGCGCCAACTCTCCCTGCCCACCCCCTTGCCAGGCCAGACTGTTCCCGCACTCAGGAAAGCCGCTTTTACTGATGCGCTGACCCCCGGCACCCCCGCAGCCAAGGCCGGGGAGCCCTTTCATCATCAGCGGGTCGGTTTTGGAAGGCAGGAGCCAGCGGGCCTGGCCAGGGAGAGGGGAGAGGCAGCGCGCTGTGTGAGGGCGGCAGGGGCTGTTGCAGGCAAGCTGCAGTGACTCCTCCTAGAGGCGGTATGTGGAGAAGAAGGAGCCCCCCCTCCGTCCCCCTCCAGAGCTGCCGCCGCCATTGAAACATACAATACAAGAGAAAGCTAGCGGCAGGCGAGAGCAGCCCAGGGGAGTCAGCGGCAGCAGGAGCTTCCCGAGGCGGGGAAGGCGGCGGCGACCTCCGGGCAGGTGAGGAGAGAGGCCCGGCGGGTGCGGAGCCTTGCGGGGGGTGGGGCATGGCGAGGAGAGCGAACGATCGGGCGCTCCGTCTACCCAGGCTCGCCATCCGCGGCTGAGGCAGGGCGGCTGCCCCAACGCGCTGGCCCGGGGGGGGGGGGGGGGAAGGAATCCTCCGAGCCCTGGGGGCAGGCCGGCGCGGGGGCCGGCACCAGCCGGGGGCCGACCCGAGGGAAAGGCCTGGCCGGGGGCACGGAGGGCCGAGGCGGGTCCCAGCTGTGGGAGGTCTGGGCGCAGGGTGGTGACCGGACCCCGGGGACGCGGAGCCGGCGTTCTGCAGGCTGCGCCGTGCGGCGCCAGGAGCGGTTCCCAGCGGCGCGGTCCGGAGGGGGTGTGCTCTCTCGCTCCCTCCCTATGTGACTCTCCCCGGGGGAGTGGGGCGAGGCGAGGGCACTCCCCCTCCGCTTCCCTTTCCGGGACACCCTTTCGGTCAGAGCCCGGTTAATGGCAGCCTCCATGGAGCTAAGCTTACAGCCCCCCCTTCCCAGCGGTGCTTTGGGGGCGGGGCTGGCAGCCGACCGGCACCGGAGACTCGATCTTTGGGGGGTTTGCGCGGGAAGATTCCTTCCCTCCGGCGGGCGCGCGCCCTTTTCCAGCTCCCTCTCCTCTGGAGCGCGCCCCAGTGGGTCGCTTGTAGAGCCCCGAGCCGTTCGGAGCGCGCCTCATTCCCAGGGCCCCCTCATGCCCTAGTCGGCGCGCGACTTTCACCACCCACGTCAGAGAAGATGTCCTTCGCCTGTCCGAGGCGCTAGCACTCCGGTCAATCGCTTCACACCCCCCTAGTTCTCCTGCGGTGCGCGCCGGTGCTTTAATCTCAGGCTCGGCCAATGAGCGCGCGCACCATGCGTTGGGGGGGCGGGTCTGTTGTCTGGCGAAGAGCGCAGGCAGCCGAGTCGCGCGGGAGGTGCCGGGGAAGGGGCCTTGGCAGTTTGCATTTGAAAAAAAAGGCGGGTTCAGATTTGACAAAAGGCTGCTGTTGGACTAGAAGCCCGGCCCCTTAAAGAGACAAGCGTCGCAGAGGCTACCGCGGGGAAAACAAAACAATCTCAGCCCGACGCTGCGGCGGGGAGACGGCAGGGCCTGCTCGAGTTCGCTGGGCCGGGTCCCCGCCTGCGCTGAGCTCGGACCCTGCGTGGGGTAGCTCATCGAAACATGTCCTGTGCAGAGGCACATTTGGAGCCGCGCCGAGAGAACACCCCGAGGATCCGCCTGCGCTGGGATGCCCTTTCCACCAGGGCAGCGTGCGGGGCGGCCGCGTGGGCTGAAAACGATCCCCCTATTCAGTTGCCCTTTGTGGCAGAGCTGCGGCAGCTGCTCTCTTGTCTAATGTCTATATTAGCGTGTGTCACAAACTGCTGCCAGCCTCCTACAAACTCACCTGGGGAAAGGGAGGCCTCATTGCTGGCTGCTGATTATCTATCCTCTGGTCAACCACATTCATCAACTCCTATTTCTCTTCCACAACCCCTCAACTCCCACATTTTGCTTCATCTCCATCATTGGGGTCAGAAATTTGCCTGCCACCAACTTCAAAACATCTCAAACAGTCACAGTTACTCTTGTGCTGAAGCTCCTACTGACTCCATATTTTCTAATCATTACTCTCATTTTTGGCCACAAATAATGTCACAGAAATAATATTTCACACAAATATTTATTCCACTGCAAATAAATAATGAGTTATGAGAGCAGTGGGTCTGGACCCAGGTCTCCCACCTCCCAGGTGAGTGCCCTAACTACCAGGCTACGGAGGCCTTCTCTCCTGGTGGCAAAATGGCCCTATATTTATCCACAGTGGAACAGCTTCCACAGGAGAGACTGAGGGAGCCACACATTAGAATATTTGATTCAGACTCCTGTTCAAATCCTTTCTGCCCCTGAGTCTGAGGTGGGAATTGAATCTGGGTCTCCCACATTCCAGGTGAGTGCTCTAACCACTGGGATAAAAGTTAGGTGGAGGTACCAGTGCCCATCTTTGGCCATTTTCTGTGGAGTGACGCAGAAGCTTTGCAAAAGCTTTGCTCATTCTCACAGCAAATGCCTCCCTGCAGCCTAGACTCAGACGCCTATCTCCGTGAGAAGTAAGGTGGTTAGGACACACCCTTCTCCTCAGTATCTCACATTAGCTAGCTTAGCTACTGTGGTGGCTTTTGTGTATTACATTTTTAGGCACCTGTCTCTCCCCATTCATTGCATAGGGAGCCTAGGTACCTAAAAATCAGGCATGGCGATGCTGAGCGCAACACTAAGCGTTGCAACCCCTAGGTCCCTTTGTGCATCCGGGCCATGCTGCCAACTCTAAAAATTAGGAAGTGGAACGAAAAGATATCTGGAATAGCATAAAAAATTGGAGAATAGGAAAAAGTAAAGTGGAGAAGGGGAAAAGTTCAAAGTGTATCTGAATAGGAGTGAGATTTTGTAGTAGATTCTACAACAGACAAGAAATCTGTGAAAATTTAACAGAAAGGGAAGATATTTTCCTTTTTGTAGGCACCAGTAAGAAAAAAAAGTTATTGCATTTACAGGCAGGGGCTTGGAAAGCTAGGACAACTAAAACCATTATTTGTCTGAAAAAATGTTTACCTACTACTGCTTCACATAGCAGCCAAGATTACCATATCTAAAAGTGATTCAAAAATATTGTTTTCATTTTGCTTAATATGTTTACTTGTTTTTTTCACACCCTAACTGACAAAAGTTTTCCTGACAAAAGTGCTAGTGTAGACATAGCCTACGTCGTAGATTTAGATGCCTGAGTCCCTTTGTGGATTGGTGTCTACATTTTCATTTGACACTGTAGTCACTGTCTGGGACAACGTTTCTATACCCAGTTTGACTTCTTGAATGACTTCTTGATTTAGTTGGGGATTGGTCCTGCTTTGAGCAAGGGGTTGGACTAGATGACCTCCTGCGGTCCCTTCCAACCCTGATATTCTATGATTCTAATGTTTTTCATATCCATCCCTAAGTAGATGAAATATGGCAGTACATTCTTAGAGGCAACTTTTGGCTGTGATGTTGGATGCTGCAGTGCATCAATAGCATATGCAGAGAGAGGAGTGTAATGGGAAAATGCCTCTTTTGGGATGAGGCAGGTAAGAGTCCTATAAACTCAGCTCATGCTGGCAAAACAGCTTGAGAAACAGCAACTCAGAGCTCACTTAAATTAATATACTTTGATTGGAACTGGATGAAATAAAGGGAAGTCCTACTTTTATAACTGAAGCTTTGGTGCCACAAACATATGTGCACACACATGCAAATCAGGTTGATTTGTTTTAGTGGTCATGGTGTTGAGGGGTAACATCACTAGCTAGAGCCAGGCATGGTACAGGTAGATATGTTTAAACTTTCTTTACTCCATTTGGCCAATGAACCTCAGTTCTGACCTATTCTAACACCTCTTTCATGTTCAGGTTCTCACATGAAAAAAAAATTCTTTAGAATAAGAAGGAAAGAGTGTTGTAATCCGAAAGTTCCTTGACAGTTGGGAAACAGCTGTTGGAGAGAAGTGCAAGGAACAGTTGCACAGAAGTATATGACAGTTGTGGGAGAATTAGGAAAAAGAATGATCAGGTAAAGGGAGAGGATGGAAAATTAGACACAGTGAGGGAAGAGGGAGTCAGGAAAATGATTTAATTGCACAATGAGAGCACATATATAATGTAATAATTTCTCTCATTACTTTGTAGTCAAGTACTTTTTCATATCCATAGCTCTATCAATGTGCTTTGGTCTTTTAACATAGATGCTGAATGCAACCACAACATTTCTGATGGGCCAAATCCTGCTCCTATTGCAATTTTGTCATTGACTTAGAAAGAAGCAGGATTTTGTCCTGCAAAAACAATGGAAGAGAGATCAATGTAATGTGAGTTTGAACTAGATAGATAGGTTTCAGAGTAGCAGCCGTAACCATTTGAATGACAATTATCACAAGAACTAAAAGGATGTGTTAGAGAGATTATTCAATGTTATAAAATAAAGTGCTGAGTTTAAGATTGGCTTGTCACAGATTAAATAAATTTGGCAGTTTCATTTTAGTTTTTATTGCAGTATACTATCTCATGTCCTCTTTTGGGCAAGATAATTTGTAAAGTAGCTTATGTAATACTCCTTCCATCTTGTTGGGGAACTTGCTTTCATCATTATTTTGTAAAAAGCAAAAGTTTACTGAACAGTCACTGGACCTGAAAACACAGAACAATTACCGTGGGGAAATTCTGTTAAAATGTTGTGAAATAAAATTGCAAACCTTTGTGCAGCACTGCTAAAGTTCAGGATTGAGGTGCAGTGGCACAGTTGTGTGGCAGTGTATGGATGTTTCCTGAAGCCTGGCATAGTGTTTATCACAGTATTGCATCCGTCACCAAGATATCCCTAATGCAATTCATCCTTTGCTGCCAGAGTGTTAAATTCAGCCACAGAATTAAAAAGGGGGCAGGAGGGGGAAAAATCAGTTAATGACATAATAAAATAGCATTGTTGTGGGGGGGGGGTATTTTTTCATTTGGTAGCCCCATTACTGACTTTTTAGTGCAAATGTTTATCCAGTAATTAGATTTTAGATCAAATGGCAATTTTATTAGATCCCAAACTACAGCACTTGATTCAAAATTGGTAATTATTTAGGAACTCATAATGAGGTCATGTGTATCTTGAGTTCTTAGTATGTCTGTTTACCAGGCTATTAGTTTATTCTCCCTTAGTTTTCGTTACTCTACCTATATAGTAAACACATTCAGAAAGGAAAATCAGCAGTATGGTGGACAAGGACAAACTGGGAGTATTTAGACCACTGTTGACTGTCTGGTGTTTTTTTTTTCTTAAATGTGGTATAAGTGTAGCTAGAATTCAATTTAGATTCTCAAAGAAAGTGTACTTGATTTCCTGATGAGCAGTTTTTTTCAACATCTAGCTAGTATTGAACGGGTGGACTTTTTCATATAGTTATTCGCTTGGAATAAACAGAAGAACTAGACCTGGATTTCAGTGTTCTCAAATGGATTTTAAATGTGTCTTTGTGGTGCAGTGATATCAAAGGCTGTTAAGATCCTGATCACAGTAGCACAATATATTATGTTGTTATTTCCGGTTACAGTTTTGTCCTTCACTCCCAATCTGTCAGGGACTGCAAGAGCTGTTGAGGCAACAAGCTTAGCTCCGGCAATGAGTGAACAGCACATGTTGCAAAGCAGTGCCCTCTCCTCAATTCAAGAGGTCTGGGGTTTCATATGCAGCCCTCCTCAGCAAGTTTGGTCATGACAATGTAGGACCTTAAATTACACATGTAAAATGGGAAAAGATCAGTGTGTCTGTGGCAACCCCCCTTTTAGGGCATAAAAACTGAAAGCAGGCTGAAAAATGTGGGTGTTAAAAAGTAAAAAGATTTGAAGGGAGTGGGGAGAGAGTTCTGTGTTGTGCCTTCATCATGCTTTGGAACTCAGAAATGCTCTTATCTCCAGCCATGGAATAGATTTCCCACAGTGCCTCACTTCATGTCACCACAATCCTTTTCAACTTAACTTTTTTCTTGTTCCATTGTTGTGAATGCATATAAGAGAAATTCTGTGCATATGCCTTCATCAGCAGAAGCATCAGGTGCTGCAGCCAAATTCTTCATATACTTCAGTAGAGTGGCACTGCACTTACTGCGGTATAACTGAGATCAGACTTAGGGCAGGTCTACACTACAGCAGGGATCGACACTCTGAGATCGATCCACCAGCGGTCGATTTAGCGGGTCTAGTAAAGACCCGCCAAATCGACTGCAGATTGCTTTCCAGCCAATCCCTGTAGTCTACTCCCGACGAGAAGAGTAAGGTAAGTCAACGGGAGATTTTCTCCCATTGACCCCCTGAGGTGTAGACCCCACGGTAACTCGACCTAAGGTATGTCGACTCCAGCTATGTTAATCACATAGCTGGAGTTGTATAGCGTAGGTCGACTTACCGCGGTAGTGTAGACATAGACTTAGGCAGTAAGTTGGACAGCTATCTTTACAAAATTAAAATGTAGCAATTACTTGACTAAAAGCTGAAGCTGTATCTGTAGCTAAAAGCCTTTTATACTGTTTTAAGTAAAATGGCTGACTCCAGAGCTGTCATAACATTTACCTGTGAAACTTGTTTATTGTTTCCACAAAACAGGAAGAAGGAAGGAGGGAGCTAGATTTTATTTTCTTTGCTCCTAAGCCTAGCCTAGATTGGCTCTTCCCATGGAAAACTTCTGCAGAAGGAAGCCAGAGGGGCAGAAAAACTGGTAATCGTTCCCTTTAGGGCAAGAGATGAGGGACCTCCTCCCAGCTCCATGGAGGTTGGCTCCTCTGGCTGCTCAGTAGCAGATGTGAAGGCGACCCAGAGGAGGGTGTTAATACACCTCTGACCTATATAATTTGTCTCCCAGAGTTCCAGCTGAAAAAGCAGCAGCAGAACAAGGAGGGGTGGTTCTGTGGAGTACAGCCTGTTCCCTCTTTCTCCCTATCTCACCTCAGTTCTACCTCCTGAACTTAATGGACCTCCATTCACATAAGACACAGCAAGAAGGATAGTGTTACAGAGGTTGCTCTCACTCTCTGCCACATGTAAGGGAGGAACGCTAAATATAGCCTTGGCAGAATTTGATTTTTTTATATCATTTCAGTGGATAAAAATCAATGCTTATTTATAACTTATTTTTATCAATTTAAATTTTCACAGTTGCAGGAAATTAGGGGGAGGTGTCAGGCAATATTTATGAAGTGACAGTAGACGTTGAGATTCAAAAGGTTATAGTTTTATAACTGTTAAAAGACAAATTGTCAATATCACATGTCAAAACATACACGGTAAATATCCTTAAATGAAACTAATATGTTCTCAGCATCATATTTCTTACTTTGCCTATCTGTAAATTATGGATGGAAATATTTTTCATTGGTTTGCATATGTATGTTGAAATCAATGTTTGCCAACATTCACTGATAAAAATCGAATCCTTTCAAATTTACTATGTCATTCACAAGGGATGATCCAGCTCCCTGTAGTTATTATAGGCAGAACAGACAGTGATGCCTTTAGTTCAGCTTGCCTTCCACCCTAACACCCTGCTTTTGTTTGCCTTTAACTGCCAAACTTTATCACTGGGGCTGCAATTTTCCATGCTGGTGTCCACCTCAGACTGGGTTTTTAACAAAAATGGTTCAGCCATTTTAGAGAATGAGGTTAGGGGAGAAATATGTTGCTTTGCGCTTGTTAAAAAAATACTTACAGCCTTTTAATTGAGAAACTCTAGTTCCTCCATGCTTTGAGGTATGGCAGGAGGATTGCTGTGGTGCCAGGAGACCTTTGAAAATCCACCCAACTTTGACCGAACCCTGCCTGATTTAGTGCACAAGGTAGATGGAGTTCAAGGAATGAATCAGGGTTGAGTAGTGAATGAGGTTGTTGTCTGTAGGACCCGGCCTCATTTGTTGTCACAGTGGGAAGGTGTGTAGTGAATGAAGCAGGGAATTGCAAGAAGAGGAAGGATGGTTTCATGGTTAAGACAGTTGAATGCCATTTTTGAGAACTGGATTTTATCTGTATCTGCCGGAGTTCCTATGGAATGCAGGGCAGATCACTAAAATTAAAATTTTCCACAAGTGGCCACTTGTGTGTTCCTCGCTATCTGAGTGCCCAACTTGATTGAGACACTGGGGCCTCATTTGCAAAAGTGCTGAGCGCTCACAACTACAAGTAAAGTTCATGGGATCTATGCTTTGAACATATGAAGTACTATAAAAATACCAACTACTCTGAAAAAATCAGATTTTAAGCATCTAAATTTGGGCACCAAAATTAGTGGACATATTTGACAACATCAGCATTAATCTCTCAGTTCCCCATCTGTTAAATGGGAATATTACCACTCCATCTGATATGTGTGTTATAAAAAAATTCATAAATGTTTGTGAATCACTCAGATGCAATGACAAGCGCCCTAAAAAAGCCCGTACAGAGGTTTTGAATGGTATGCAGTAATTAAAGCATGTATTCATACACTAAATGGTGAGGATAAAAAGAAATATTAATAGCTACCCATTCAGTAAGCATTGCCTTTTTTGTGTACGAATGAGACAGGGGCCCTAAAGGAAAAAAAATAAAAGTATGTGGCCATTTAATGCAAGACTGTATAAGAATGTATCCACATAAGGCAGCTGAATTAAGTTTGCATGGGCAACCTCACTTCTGGCATTCCCTAATTTTTGAGTGTTTTACTTTGCAACCGTAATATTCTTTTAATGTAGTTTATTTTTATGTAGTTTTATTTACCATAACAAAAGGAACCAAATGAAACTTTCTTAAATAATGATGAGTGTTACATGCCTATCTCCCACCACGGTATGCTGAAAATATCCCTCTCACTTTGTAAATTGATTTTAAGACATTTAGCAAGAATGAAATCCTTCCACTGCAGATGCATCATTACCTGCTTTACACAACAAAGAGATGTTTACAGATATATTGAATAGCAACAATTTTTTTCTATATTATAATTAGTTAATGTGCATTCAATTTTCTTCTATTCCCCAAACTGCTCTTTCTGATCTATTTCTGTCTTAATGTGCAGTATTCAAAAGAACACAGATTATAGTGTTTTGAGTGCTCAGATTGTATGCTGTTTGATAAGTGATGCTTCTGCTTTAATATCTGTATTTATTGTGGCCATATCAATGGCTCTATGAGAAGGCACTAGCAAGTCTATATTGATACTGTTCTGTAGAAGTTTCTGCTATACTCACCATCAATCCATCTCTTTTCCCTTGCAGCTTTTGTGTAGGTGCAAGTAAATAAAAACTTTCTGTCAGCAAATTGAAAGGAATATAGCAGCAAGATGTCTGCCCGAAGTGGGAAAAAGAAA
Organism: Lepidochelys kempii; assembly: GCF_965140285.1. Classification (NCBI taxonomy): domain Eukaryota; kingdom Metazoa; phylum Chordata; order Testudines; family Cheloniidae; genus Lepidochelys; species Lepidochelys kempii. Next base: position 82,786,411 of record NC_136386.1, read on the forward strand.
ATGTCCAAAATGTCACGCTCAAGCAGGGCAGGTGTTATTTTCCCTGTGGGGAGGATGATGCGCTACTTGAGGAAAGGAACATACAAGTACCGGATAGGTGTTGGAGCGCCAGTCTACATGGCAGCTGTCATAGAATACCTAGCAGGTAAATTAAGAGCCTCATTTTAGAAGTGCTGATCATGTACAGAGCCAAGTGAAGTTAATGGGCTATGCACACTTCCGGGGTGGGGGAGCTGGGGGCAAACAAGCTCTAAAACAGTATAGATATACCAAAATGCATTTAATGGTTTGAGGTGGATTCCTTCACATATTGGAGCAGCAGGGGCAGCATGCTTGATCTCTATGTGGAAGGATTGTGTTACTGTTCTGCAATGATCTCTTTGCCTGATCTAAAAGTGTGATGGGCCATAAAGGGAGTTGCATTCAGTACTTTTTTCACAAAAGAGAGACCAATATGATGATGTAGGACTTTGAGAGAGTTGGATGAGTATAACAGAAGAGAAAAAATATTTCACATGTTACTCTAATAGCATGTTCTAGTTCAATTAAACTACGTTCTCTTTAACTCCATCTACCCTTACAAAAAAAAAAAGCCACAAACACAAAGAACTTGTTAAAGTGGCTGTGAAATTTGGTTTTGGTTCAACTTTGTTATGAAACAGTTTCTGCTTGATTACATTGCCAGAAAACAAACAAAAACCCAACTACCACCACCACCCCTACCACCCATCACCATCATCACCATCTTTAATGATGTTAGCGAATGTGTTTTAACTTTAGTAAGTAACTAAGCTTTATGTCCTACCATGAAATTGAACATAATTCACCAAGGGTGGGGGTGGAGGTGGGGTAGGTGACACATATCGCTGTTGCTGCACTGGGTTTCCCCTATGAAGACATTCAAGTTTATATTCTTATTAAGACCTAGAAGAATTTAGCCTCAGTTTCACCATAATATAAATTTGTCCGCATCACAAAATAGCCCCTCAGCATAATGTCATTGTACCTATTGTGGGGAAGTTCTCAGGTTGGAATTACAGGGATGTCACCGTTGAAGACTGAGGTGTATTCGGAGATCTGTGAGGAGTCTGAGGCCTGGACTGGTTGAGTGTGCTGCAATTCACAATTACAGTTTATTGCAAGAGCTGCATGGGGGAAACTTGCATGAAGCCTGCCCTCCCACATAACAGCATATGTGTCTGTAGCAATGGCTATCTAGTCCCTTTTACACATATTTGATGCACCCTCTGTTACAACTCCTCTATTTGTCAAAAAAATCATAAGGAATAAGTTTCCTTTTCAATGCATAATACAGAAGGATTATTTTGAGACATTGAAGAAATAAGTAAGACTAGATTTCAGGTTCTTGATTATGTATAACAGGAGGGAGCAAAGTGCTGGTGACACTTACGTATTCGCCATAAAGCAATTCTGGAATCAGAATTCACCTTTATCTAACACCGTTTTTGAAGTTAGAATGAAAAATATCGTTTATATGATACAAATACAATTAAGCTTAAATAAAGCATTTCTGTTCACTTTTGGCTCATCCAACTGCAAGAAATAATAAATTCAGAAAAATAAGTTAAGAATGAAATACCACAGGTAGAGGATTCAACTTCTAGAGAAACAGACTCAAAGTCTGAAATGGTGATTGTGCCTTCCTCTCTTTCGTTTTCTAATAAATTATTAATTAAGTTGTTTGTTCCAGAATCTCTTTAGTGTAGACTTTCGAGTGTGCATACATAAATAAACCCATACTTACACAATCCTATTTTATATATTAAGGGAACATCATTTCCCTGACCATTGTAGGCGCCGAAATCCCTCTTCAAAGGAGCTGGTGCAGTTATGCTATACAAGGGCAGGGGCATGATTTGGGAAGACCTTGCAGAGTGTACTTAGCCCTCTCTGGCACGGAGCATGGCTCTAAGGGGATACTTGCATGGCTGAGAGGGGGATTGGGAAGAGTGGGGCCAAAAGGATCCATTGTTACATGGAGCCTCCAATCTCTCCCCCCCCGCCCCCCCTCCCATCGCCTAGCAGCTGCCTTGGGCCTTCTGAAGTTGCTGTAGTCATTAGGCTGGAATAACTGCTCCACAGTGGCTCTGCTGACTCCCTACAGCCTGGGAAGGATTCCTTCACCATCCCCTTCTCCATAGAGATCCCCAACACTCAGATTAGTTTTTTGGCTTGGCACTTGGGGATTTTCTCCTAAAGACTTAATCCTGCCCTGATCTGTGGCAGCCTTTACAAGGAAGTAGGAGTGCGACATACCTTGCACAAGGGGCTTCCAGCCTTGCAAGGCAGAGTGGTTTATGGTGAGCTGTGATCATGTGCTACTAGGTACTGTTTACTTGTCCTTTGAGCTAGAGCAATTGACATATTGGCTCTGTTGATGGCTAGTAAGCTCAACATAATTTTAAATAAAAAGAAAAGGAGTACTTGTGGGACCTTAGAAACTAACAAATTTATTTGAGCATAAGCTTTTGTGAGCTACAGCTCACTTCACAAAAGCTTATGCTCGAATAAATTTGTTAGTCTCTCTAAAGTGCCACAAGTACTCCTTTTCTTTTTGCGAATACAGACTAACACGGCTGCTACTCTGAAACCTATAATTTTAAATATTCACTTGAGAGTGGTTGATATACATGGGTCTATCACATTTTGGAAAACATTATAATCAATTAGTCAAGTAAATAAATAGATTATAATTTATTTGATACTCAAAAATATACAAAGGAACGTTTTCAGAAGGTTGATTAGACTGAGATTAAATAAACAGTAATTGAGAGATAATATATCTGTCAAACAGAGAGGAGTAGCATTTCAGCATGTTGTTTAGGGCATTAAACAAACATCTACTCTTTATTGATACTGGCATTTCCAAACCTAAATTCCTGCACACACTGTTAGGGAGTTTTATTAGACAGTCTTATGAAAAGGGGTAGTTTAGCTGAAAAAGGATACTATAATTTCTAATGCTGTTATTGTGGTAACTCCTAATACTCAGACATGAAATCCTATCTATGTTTTCAGGATGTCTTTGGAAACTAGATACTTCTCCATGAACCTGTCATGAAATAAGTAATTATAGATGGGGCTAGTATTATTATTAAGACTGTCTGATACTTCCCAAAGTTATAAGCAAATGAAAACAAGGATTTCTAACAGGAAACTAACTGTTTAGGATGAAGTTTTCCATGCTGGCTGCTGCCTCTAACTGAATTGGTTTTTTTTATTTCAGCCAAAATAATTTATCCATTTCCAAGGGGGGAAAAAAGTGTTGTTTTGCCCATGTTAAAAATCATGAGACCTTTTTTTTTTAAATGCTCTAGTGCTTTGTGGCAGGTACTTGAGATTTGGCAGAGGATGACCTTTATGTCAGGAATGTGCCTTTTGCTCTCCCTGTGAAAATTTGTCCAAATTTGGCCAAGTTGTAAGCCTTTGAAAAAACTGAAGTTTGCATATACCCAGTAGAAAGGTCTTTGATTTTTAACAGTTAAAATCCTTGTAGAGTCCATCCTTACTGAGCATGCTCCAGTCTCACAGCTCCTGCATGTGACTGTACTGCGCATGCACCATCCCCACACTGTCCCTGAGCCTGCTACTGCCCAGGGCTACAGTGGCTCAGAAGGACTTTCCCTGTAATTGCTGCTCCTGACCAGGGTGAAGCTGGGTACTGGAACTGAGAACAAGGAGCCTGTCTCTCCTGTGCTCACAATGATCCCTCTGCTGGTACCCAGGCTGTGGAGGAGGAAGTCATCTGAGCTGAATACAGAAGGGACAAAAGCTGGACTGAAGGAAGGAGGGGGAAGAAGTACAGCAGAACCCTGTCTATCTGATCCAATTGGTACCAGAGCCAGATCAGATAATAAAAAATTCAGATAATCCAGAGAATGGGAAAGTGCGAGGCTGCAGCACCATCTAGCAGCCACAGGAGAGATCTCCCACTTCTGGACCTGTGTGCACCAGTTGTTCAGTTAATAAGGAGAGCCGGATAATGGAAGGTCGGATAAATGGGGTTCTACTGTATATTGGGACAAGCAATCTGGTGAGATTGGGACTGTGGGGGGGAGATTGGGACTGGTTAGGATAGGAGACTAGGAGCTGGGAGAGTGAAGGCAGACTGGGAACAGCTGGGCAAAAAGATTGGGACTGGAAGTTGCGGGAAGGGAGGTTTGGACTGGTTGAGCCAGGAGATGAACTAGAAGGAACTGGAGGGCAGTTTGGGTCAAGGAGCCCGGGGGAGATTGGGATTGGATGAGGAGGCCGGTGAGAGAGACTGGCAGCCAGTGTTTAAAAGAACATTATTAAAGTTGCAAAGTCAAGCAATCAGAAGTTAGGAAACACCAGAATGAAGGTTGCCTGTGCAAACTAAACATTCTGCAGGTCCCCTGCCTCCTTCCGTCCACAGGATGAACCTGCACTGGGATGAATGTATATGCATAAGGGGGCCAGATTAAGGTTGCATCAGCAGTCTTAATTCTAGCATCTAATTCTTGAGTGCTTGATTCTGCAATTTTAATAATGTTCTTTTAACATAGGGTGTGTTTAATAATTTATATATTAAACAGCTGCTAATAATGTTTCACATAACTCATTACTAATAATTCCAAACAACTTTTAGAGCTTTAACATTCATATTTTGCTGCTTAGGGTTTATTTTGTATACTAAGAAGTAGTAAAAACTGGAGGACAGGCTTGCAGTATTGAAGGCCTCTTTTCCTCCTTTGGAGTTAAACCTCCTGTCAGAGGTGCTGGAATAATTTTTATAGTGGGGTGCTGAGAGCCATTCACCGAAAGAGTAAACCTGTATATGATGAAAACCACTTCAAGCCAGGAGGTGTGGCAGCACCCCTAGTTCCAGCACCTATGCTTTCTGCTGTTGTTCCTGAATTATAAAACAACTAGTTTTCCTATAGATTTCCAGTGAGTTTGCCTTGGAGATTTTTGTATTTGTACCTCTTGCAGTTATTTTTTTTTTCTATGAGAAAAAAGTACAATGTCACAAATGAAGGACTGATGCAACTGAGACTTGAACCCCAGTTAACAAAAGAAAAAAAAGCAAGAGAAGAGCGGGACATTGGACATTCTGAAAATGAATCAGTGCTCCAATATTTTTATGCTTGCTTAATGCAAAAAGATACCCAACCAAACAACTCCCCCCATTAATATACTAGTAGAGGTACCTGCCCAAGGAACAGGTTCTTCCTGTTTTTCACTATATACAAGGTTAAATTTCAGAAGTTAATGAGTCCCACTGATTGAGTTGAACATCATTTTATAAAAATTGTAGCAAATCAAGAAAAATCACATCTGTTTGTGTGTTACATCTAGATAAATCACAAAAAAGGTAACTGAGGTTGTAGGTCACAGCTGAAACCTTATTGCAAATCTAGAGAAACTACTTTTCACATGAATTGTGGCATAACCATCAATCCCTGAAGTTTCAGGAAGGGATTCGCAACCGACAGTTCATGCAGTCTGAATCTCTAAGTTACCTACTTGCATCCAAACCAAAACTCTTCCTTATGTAAAATGAATCTTTACACAGCTTTGTCAGTGCCCCTCAATCTAGACTTGTAGTATTTCTGTTCTATTCTACTGGCCTTCAACATAATTCTATCAATGCATCTCAGTCCTTGTCAGCAGCACTTTTACTTGTCTAGTCCTAAGAATCCTCACTATCAAGACTCTCTTTACTATACTTTTGTTTTTTCCATTGGATGCTCACACTGCTTTATTGTTGTAGGATTACGTGTGAATTCTGGGCTGCTGACATTTTTTGAAAGAGCATTTTAACTTGAGATTTGAAGAAAGCAATTTAGAATTACATGAACCAATTTTTAGCACCCTAGCTTTTTACAGTGTCTGTTTAGAGAAGTAGGAAAGGATCACAAAATATTTTTTGTAATTTTACATAAACATTGACTATTGTTTTGTTTCTATGTTTTTCAGTAAGGAGTGGTGAATTTTTAATAAAAAGATTTTTAGCCCGATTTTCCTTTACACTAAGGCCACTTTATACTGCTTTGGCAATGTAAAGTGGCATTAGTGTAAATGAAAGTCAGGCTGTTTTTATCTTGAGAACATTTGCCACCATAATAGGATAATTTCTAAGTAGATCAAACCTAGGATTTCAGTTATTTGCTATTGTGCCTTTAAAGCCAAACCCTCTCCCCCCACCCACCCCCCCCACACATCTGGAAATGATACCTTACAGGAAAAGTTGGTCAGAAAGATGCTGTGATACTGCACATCAGATTCTAGGGTGGGGAACAAGATGCTTGATTATTCTCTTAAGAAAGCTTGCACTGCAATTTTGCTAGATTTGTTGCTTTTCTGTTGCTGATTTTTACCCCCAATGTGTTTGCAGCTGAAATACTAGAGCTAGCAGGGAATGCAGCAAGAGATAACAAAAAGGGAAGAATTGCCCCCAGACACATCCTCCTGGCAGTTGCTAATGATGAGGAACTGAACCAGGTATGCTTTCAGTATTTTAGTGTATGGTTGTCTGTACACTGTAGCTCAAGTACAGCTGCCATACTTAAAGTTTAGAAACAGTCCAGTGTGGTATTCAAATGAGTCCAAGATGGTTCCCACAACAGAAAATGAAACAAGAATCTGTCCGCCAACATAAGAACAAAAATGACTTTTATGCCATGGACTCTTATTTGTGTAAGGAATGGAAAAGGACACTGTAACTAATGCCTTGTTCTTTATGTCTTAAATGGCCCCCTGCATGTTCTGTCAAGTGATTTGCCAGCAATATATGAATGCGTAGTTGACTTTATGGACGAGATTTTATTGGGTGTACTTCAGGACCCCATTCATTCAGTGGTCCCATAAATAATGCCAGAATCTATCATTGTCACTTAGAGTTCGGCAGTACTCTATCTCTAGTTTATTAATCTGATCCATAGCTGAGTTATTTTTTATACTAGGCTTGCCAGATGGAAAATTCCTTAATTGCTTTTATGTCTGTAATTCTGTATCCGTAGCCAGCATCCTTTAATTTCAGGCTATTTACCTTTGCTATTAAATAATTATTGTGAAGTGCATTGTTACTTTTGTATGAGCATTACAGTACAAATTCAACAAATAGAATCAAATGCGTGTTTTAAATATAGTATACTCTGCTTGTGTATAGTGCAGTGTAGTCTGTGAGGACAGTTCTAGTCAAGAATGAGGGATTTTAATCAGATAAGTCATGCTTCTTTACACTGCCTCTCCCTGCAGTTGCTAAAAGGAGTGACCATTGCAAGTGGAGGGGTCCTGCCCAGAATTCAACCAGAGCTTCTTGCCAAAAAACGAGGTGCCAAAGGAAAATCTGAAACTATCCTTTCCCCGTCTCCTGAAAAGAGAGGGAGGAAATCCTTGGTGAGCAAGAAGAGTGGAAAGAAAGCAAAGGCTACCAAAGCCAGGGCACCCAAAAAGGTAAGCAGGAACTAGGTTTGGTGTTTTGGAAGGTGGGAGAGACTGGTTGAATGAAGAATGATACAGGGGAATAGGAGAAATTAGATGGTTTCCTTCCCATTGCTTATTAGTTGATTGGTGTCTTGTTTGTGACAACTGGAAGTGGGAGGTAGGGGTTGATAATGAGTGAGAAGTACATGGTCCAGGATTTTCTCTCAAAATAGCAAAAGTGAGTGGAGAAATGAGCCATCAGTTTATTTCCATAATGAGCTTCCAGAATCGTGGCAGACAGTGTTCAGAGGATACTTTTCAGGTACATTCACATTACCTTCTACGATACCTTCACAAAAACCTATGCAGTCACTAGGATCCTGCAACAGCTTTGTGGAAAGGATACTCTAGCATGTAAAATACACTTCCTCATCCCCCACCCTTATTTTTTCCACCCTCCTTCCCAAGAAGCCCAACAACAAAGCAGCAGACCATCACTACCCTCTAGCTGACAACTGTAAAGTTTTCAACCATACTACCATGACAGGATTTCTGGTTAAGATTTCCAGTGGTCAGAGAACTTGTCCTGACATGGGGTCTATACTTGGTGCTGAATAGGATGCATTATTTCAGCCGTTTGTAATTCTCTGAGTAATGTCTCTGCGTATTCACATCAGTCTCCATCTTCTCCTCTTACCTTTTGGTCTCTTGCTGGAGACATGATTTCAATGCTTTTTAAAAATATATATATATTTTTAATTGCAATTACATCTGTGAGAAGAATGAATGGGTTGGAGGTTAGACTGCTAAACTTTCCTTCACTCTCTAGGCCATGGGGACAAAGCTGTCCCGTATCCCCACCCAAAGTTTTTACCAAAAGTAGTCACCATGAGTGCACCTCTTTGTGTTAGAGTGCAGTGCTGCCAGAGATGCTTATTTCTAACACTCCTTGCAGACCACTAGTCTTTGCACACTGGTCACCTCTAGGGTCTTCTTTGGCTTGGTCTTCTCATCAAGTCACTTAGAAATTTAAAACCCATTCCAGGGTAGCAAAAGGGTGCAACAAAGGCCAAGTAAATCTTTAAACTAATAACTTTTCCTCCCCTCTTAGGATCCACTGAAGTGCTCTTACTGGACCTACCTCAGGGCCTCCCCCACAGAACCCTAATCTGCTTCTGCAGAGTTTTATCTTTGTTGCTTTTTGTCTAGCAAGTTTTTCCCTCCACTGACTCCTCTTTCTGGGGACTGTAGTTGCTTCCCTTAAGGATCTCCCTGCCAAGGCCCTAGTTTAAGTCTCTCCACCACAGGAGCCTGCCCTGCTCCCTGTATGTCTCGCAGCCTGCAGGAGAGTCCTGCCTTCTCTGCAGTCTCTCCCCTCTTGAGCTTCCTTAGTATGCTTATAAGGTCCAGGTATCTAGTGGATCATCACCTACCTCTGTCCCTGTCTAGCAGGAGGCTATCAGTCAATCACTCCACAAGCGGAGCACGTATTTAATTGGGTTTTTTTCCCCATTGCTAGCAGCTGAAGGGGATTCTGAGTTCCACCTAACTCAAAACATTACTCTTGCAGTCTCATTTGGTTTTTCTTTCCAAAACCTAATGAGACTACATACTCTGCATGTTAAGAGGTGTTTGAGATTTTGTTTGGATAGGACTAAGTCATTTAGGTCATCACTTAGACTTTTTGAAGCCTTGGGGGATAAATGTAAAGATAATGCCATTTCCGTACATCATCCGTTGAAATGGATGAGATTATGCACTTACATCTTAGCCAGAGTAACAGTACCTGAGAACTCTAGGGCTCCCTCTACAAAGGCTACAGTGGTATCAATTCATCCTTCTTTTATGCTTTCATCATAGAAAACTACTAGAGCTGCTCCCTGGAGTTCTGTTCACACCTTTATGCAGCACTGTGTTCTTGACTTGGCGCTTAGATCCAATACTTACTTTGCAATCCTTGTTTAATTAGGATTGCTCAGCTCGTCTTTGGGTTTGTACTGCTTGCCATACTGCCAGAGCTGGGAACATGCAGCGACCACCTCTAAGAAGAAAATAGAATTACTTAACAATAATTGTAGGTCTCAGAGTAATACCTCTACATATTCACATCACTAGCCACCTTCCCCTCTTACTCTAAATTCTACATTCTCAAAACTCTGGGGTTTAGCAGGAGGAGTTGAGGTGTTGATCTACTTGGCCTCTTACATCCTTTGGTCTGAATGTTCAGAGCCATGAAGGGCATGGTTTTTTTCCTAGAAGACTCCTGAAGCTAGGCTGCACCAAGGGGTGCATCCCACAAGTGTGAATTTGCAGGTGCAACACTCCTCAAAAACTACAGTTACTGGTGAGTAATTTTTCATCTAGGTCATCAGTTGTGTGATGGGTAATTGTGTGATAGAAGTGCCATTGGATTAAGATTTATTTTCAAATTCTAGTGGCTGCTCCCAGTTTTTCCATATAAATTAGAGCATTTAGCTATGTTATTTAGTTTGAATACTCAAATTAATGCAGCATAAGTAAAATAACAAAAACAAAAATCCTCAATATGCTGCAGACATATGTATGTACTACTAAACCTTACAGTACCACAAACCTCCACCGTGCTCCACCTTTAACTTTTACTATGTTTAGTAAATAGTAGGGAACTCTTCTAATACATAACTTTTGGGTAGTAAAAAGCTATGGTTTAGTTGTCATCCTGTGAAGTTTAGATGAAAAGGTTGTTGCTTTTATCTTTTGAAAGATTATAATCACAGCCTTCTTTTTCCTAACTGTTATTGCTTCATTTTGCCTTCTGTCCCCCAATAGAGCAAGCAGAAGGAGAATGAAAAAGAAGGGGCCTCAAATTCAACATCTGAGGATGGACCTGGGGATGGATTCACCATCCTGTCTTCTAAGAGCCTTGTTCCAGGACAGAAGGTAATAGAAGTCAGAGAACAGATGTTATATAGTAAAATATGATGGCACCATGGAGTCTAAAATCAGCAGAAGTATATTTCCCATCCTGCATGAACACAAGCTCTCGCCCAGCATTCTGGCTCAGTTGTTTGGGATTTAAAGATGGATCCAAACCCCACTGAAGTCAGTCGGTTTTGGATTAGGCCCTTATAAGATTTGTCTGCAGACTGACGGATTACAAGATCAAGACTGGATATTCTTTCTTCCTGGTGAGAGTGAAATGATGATTTGGGTCTCCCAGTATAGCTATGGGGGAAGAGGAGGGCCATGTTTAGTTAAGGCCTGGCTACGTTGCTTCTGGTTGTCTTAACAAACTATGTTTAATCTTCCAGCTAAAATGATTTCTAACAGTTTGGCTGCCCAGAATTCTAAAATGTTTCTAACAGGATTTTACCATGTCCACATTGTCCAGCTAAACTGTCTAACAAAACTCTCTCCTTCCTCTTTTTTTCGCATAGTGGTCAGGATTTTTTTTAGCTTCCTTAACCTCTTATTATCATTCTATTTGAAAGATACTGCATAATTTCTCACAGACTTAACTATGGAGATATCCTTCAAGCTTTTTCATTTTAAAGGGTATGATCTTTCAAAGAAAAATATATTTCATGAAATTTCTTCTGCAAATCCCCCCCCCGAAGGAGTTGCATGCCTGCCTTATGAATCTCAGAACCTTTTAAAAATATTCAATCATTGGAGCCATATGTATGCTTTGTCAGGGCCTCTTTGGCACTGATTCCATTTGAGATCAGCACCTACGGCTGTTGGCCTGGACCCCTTAGGCACAGGGACCATATGCAAGTCTTGTGCATTGGCACCAAGCCAATAGCACCTCTCCCAGGTTTCAGTACTCCAGTGTCAATTTGGTTTGATTCACCAGAAACTGGACATGTTGGCTCCCACTCCTTCAGATTCGTCAGTTCCTGCTAATCCAGTGCTTTAGCATATGAAGGGGTAGCCCCAATTTACAGATTGCATACCACAGCACATAAATCTGGCAGGTTCTTTTGGAGCAATAGTGTAGCTAAGTGGATGAGCCTTGGCTCTGCTCTGTTTGACATATGGGTCCTGTTCCCAATTCCACCAGATGTGACTTTGTGCAGCCTCCCATTTACTTCTGTAAAATGGGGAGGTCTCATACTTACCCTGCTACTAGAGTAGAGTTATTAGGCCTTGCTCAATAATAACAGTTGTGAAGTGCACAGAAGTCCACTCAGTGGAAATTGGTAAAAGTCACAGTTTTCTGGCTACCAGCCCCGCATATCTTCCCCAGACCAAAGGGCATTTTCAACAGAAGAAGAATCCATTGTGTATCATCCAGAAGTTCAGGTCTGTGTTTCTGCTTCAGAATGAAGTAGGGAGACTCAGTGAGGTTAGGGAGCATGCTCACTGCAAATGAAGTAGTCACAGAATTTAAGAGCAAGTCTCCAACAAACTCTACTTAATATGTGCAAATGGTGAGTTTCCAAAGCTTATAGAGCTGTAATGTCATTTTTTGTGTGATAATCTCAATATTTCTGTCGTCTTTTTTTTGTTGAGATTGAACAAAGAGAGAAATGAGACTGTAGAATCTGTAGAAGGGCTTTTTAAACTCTCATTAAGGCTTCAATTATTGGTTGTTTCCAGTTCTGTGATTGATGTGTGGGTGGGAATTAGGCCTGGTCTACTCTAAGAGCATATAAAAGTAAAGTTTAAAACTTGGAATCAGACAACTTGACTACAGTAAAATGAATGACCCATGAATAGTCATCTGGCTTCTCTTGTAGTAATTTGGTATGAAAATGATTTCACAGTTAAAATTATTAGTTTAATTCTTTCTACATTCTCATTCTCATCTTGCAGCTTTCTCTGACACAAAGTGACGTCAGCCATATTGGCTCCATGAAAGTAGAAGGCATTGTTCACCCAACAACTGCTGAAATAGACCTCAAGGAGGAAATAGGTAAGGCTCATTCGAAGCAGCAAAGGTAAATCTGGCATTGAACTGATATCTGGTCTACTGGCTGACTACTGAAATTGAATACTCTTTCATTTCTGTCCTGAAAACCAGGCTGGAACTGAGCAGATATTTGTTGGTACCTATTTGCAGCTAATCAGTGACTTGTTAATAATAGCCTACATACAGATGAGATGACAAATGCCATGATCAAAATAGTATAGGTGTGATATCTTATCATTCTCCCTTCCAAGTCAAGGCTTGTTAAATCTTCTGTGGTTCGTAGTATTAAGACTAAGGGTATGTCTATACATACAGTGCTGTAGCGGTGCAGGTGTATCGCATCTGGTGAAGATGCTCTATGCTGACGGGAGAGAGCTCTCCCATTGGCATAAAAAACCCACCTCTGCGAGTGGTATAAGCTACATTGGCAAGAGAAGCTCTTCCACCAGCATAGGGCTGTGCACATAAATGCTTATGTTGGTGTAACTTATGTTGCTCAAGGGGGTGAAATATTTACACCCCTGAGCGACATAAGTTATGCCAACACAGGCTGTAGTATAGACAGCCTAGCTGGTCCTTTATTACTGCCTTTCTTTCTCTTTTATTACTGCCTTTTAAAAGTTTTCATCTTTTTAGAATCCATGGCCGCTAACGCAGTTAAATAATCAATTGTTCTTCAAGTATTTTTCCTATGGGTGCTCCACCTCAGGTGTGCATGCACCTCTGTAGCCCTTGATCAGAGATTTTCAGTTAGCCGTGCCTGTCCAGCCCCTGCGCCCTATGCCTCCTCATGCTGACAACGAGGCTATAAAGGAGTGCGTGGATGAACTGCCCTCAGTTCCTTCTCAACTGCCTTGGTCTGAGATGTAGCCTTGATGTGTCCCCCTTGAGCATGCCTCAGTTTATCTTTCTTAGAATACTTAGTGTAGTTAGTTGTTAGTTTCTGTGTTATTATAATTAGTTAGTACAGTTAAGTAGGGAGAGGATCATTTCTCCTCTCTTTCCCTCTAGGGGACTTGTTTCCTCCTGGCAGGGCATTCCTGGCTTCTCTGGGCTTCAAACGCTGCCTCTCCTGCTCAGAGTCCATACCAGTGAGCGACTGTCCCTCTAAATACTTCCATTGCTTGGAGGAGTCCTACATCGCCAAGAAGTGCAACTTCCATCTTGCCCTCAAGCCCAGGGCAAGGAAGAACAAGGAGATTAAGATCAGACTGCTTATCATGGAGTGCTCCCTTCAACCACTGTCTGAGCCAGGTCAGGAGACTTCCAACCCCTCCCCCTCGGCACCTAGATCCAGTGCCTCTTCTAACTTGGCACAACCTTGTCCTAAGAAAGGGGAGATGTTGGAAGTGTCAGGGAAAACTTCCAAAAACAGGAGCACAGACTCTCATCTGAAGGAGCCAGCTCTGAAAAAGACCAGGTCTCTGAAGAGATCTACAGTCTCTGAAGCCTCAGCTTCTTGGCTTGGTACCATTGACTCAAAGGACTCCTCCTCCGATACCAGCGGGTCCGTGAAGTCCTGGACCTCCAAGGAACAAGACATTGTTCTGAGAAGACCTCATTACCATCTTTGAGCAAGGAGCATAGACACTTGGGACGGGAACCACTGGGTTTGGTCCCAGCCATTGGTACCTTTGCGTTCATCCCAGCTGTTATCTGTGTATTCTGTCCAGCCGTTGGTACCTATGCCTTCGACACCCTTGGCACCAAGCATGTAATATAGAGTCAGGTATCATTAGCATCAACTTTTGTACGCCCACCAATGATACCATCAGCAGCTCTGTCAATGCAGCTACTGCATTGGTACTGATCTCTTACTCAGTACCACAGGAGGAGGTATACAAGGGACCTCTCAATAATGGATGAGCGAGAGTCCCCACTCCTCATGGGTACTGAGCACCTGTGGGTGCTGAGACCCTGATCTCTGGATTACCGCCTCCAGTACTGCAAGACTTTACACCATTTTCTGTGAGTGTTACCCCATAGGAGTTGATGGAGGAAGATAAGGAAGACTTTCAGTTGGTCTCTTCTGTTTCTGTTCAGGATTCTCAGACATGTCTCTCCAGGAAGCCTTTGTCTGATAGCTTGCTATCAAGGGTGGTGGAACCAATCCTGCATGCCACACCCACTTCTATATGGGCTCCGCAGTGGGGAATATTGGCTGTCTGTTAACAGCAATTTGCCAGACCACTGGTACCATCTGATACGGAGGCCAGAGTTGTTCAGCTCTCCCATCCCCAACCTGTCCCCCCCCACAGGAAGAGACAATTGAGGAACAGGAGGCCAAGGTGAATAAGGAGGTTACCCCTCAAACATATATTTCGTCCTGGTCCCTGGATGAGGCCACCGGTCCTTGGGAGATGTTTTTCTTCTGTTTTGGAGGAGGGGACTGTTCTGTGCATTCCCTCCAATGCCACTGATATTAAGGGTGATGAACAAGATCAGATAGGACAGGGTTATCCTTACAGTGCTGACCTGGCTGAGACAAGCTTGGTACTCTTATCTGCTTCACCCATGTGCTCAGCTGTCATTCAAGCTCCCAACCATTCCTCATCTCCTGTCACAGGATGTGGGTCGCATGCTTCTTCCCACCCTAGAGGTTCTCTGCCTAAGAGCATGGCTCCTCGATGGTTCACAGGGTTATAATCCTCCTGCTCTTCAGAAGTACAGCCGGTATTACTGAATAGTAGAAAGACATTAATCTGTACTGCTTACCTGCAGAAATGGAAGACACTCTTCCATTTATGTTGTCACTGCCTTCTGTTTGAATCTGTGTCAGTTTCAGTCATCCTGGATTACCAGCTGGATCTAAAGAAATCAGGATGATCAGTTAGCTCAATTAAGGACCATTTGGCCTTAATATCAGCCTTTTAACCTCCAGTAAAAGGGTTCTCCATATTTGCTCACCCTGTGTCATCTAAGTTTGTAAGGGTTTGGGGAATTTCTATTCCCAGGTTCGAGACCGCATCCCAACATGGGACCTCAACCTGGTACTTAAATACCTTATGAGATCTCCATTTGAACCTATGGCAACCTGTTCGCTCTTGCATTTGTCTATGAAGACGGTCTTTTTAGTAGCCATCACGTTGGCCTGAAGGGTCAGGGAGATTGGAGCTTTGATGGTAGGCCCCCTGCCATCTCATGGCGTTCTTTAAGGACAAGATCTCTTCACGTCTATAAATTCTTGCCTGAAGTTCTACTGAAGTTCCATCTCCATCAGTCCATTCATCTGCCTGTGTTTTTCCCGAAGCCACATAGTTCCCTATAGGAATCCTGCTTACATACCTGGACGTTAGAAGGGCATTGGTGTTTTACTTAGATAGGACCAAGCAATTTAGAAAGTCATTGTTTCCTTTGGAGATAGCTCCAAGGAATCCTCAATTTCTAGTCAAGGACTACTGAAGTGGATTTCTGGATGTATTATTGCTTGTTATAAGGTTACCGGTGTTCATCCCCCCAGAGGGTTATAGCACATTCAACCAGATCACAAGCAATTTCTGTGGCACTACTGAAGAATGTACCAATATCTGAAATATGTAGAGCCACTACACAGGCTTCAATACATACATTTTTGAAACATTAGGCCCTGATCCAAGCTGTCAGATTCGAGACAGCACTTGGTTCTGCAGTCCTGTCTTCAGTTCTGGACTCTATTCTGAAATTCCCTCCTCCATTTAGGGATACTGCTCAGAAGTGGAGGACCGATAGGGACATTACTTGAGGATGAGGTTACTCACCTTGTGCAGTAACTGCGGTTCTTCAAGATGTGTCCCCCTATGAATGCTCCACTGCCTGCCCTCTGCCCTCTCTTCTTCAGACTGTTCCTTAAGGGATGTTTGGGTGGAGAAAGAACTCAGCATGGTTTGCCTACACACTCCTATATAGCCTTGGTGTTCAGCACGAGGACACATTGGGTGCATATGCATGCTGAACAGATGCTGTTAACTATAAATCTCCGATCAAGGGCATGAGCACCTGAAGTGAAATACCCATAAGGACACGCATCTTGAAGAACCGCAGTTACTGCACAAGGTGAGTAATCTCTTCATATATCCTTTTCTGTGTTACAATTATTTTGTATTTGCATTTGAAAAAACTCAGAAGGAAATGAAATGTATTCATAATACTTCTTATCATGTCTTTCACTGTAGATCTCACATGCTTTGTAAACATCAGTGTCTTAAGCCTTACACCACTCCTGTGAGATAAGGAGGTTCCATTTTATAAGTGCGGAATCTGAGGCACAGGGCAGTGAAGTTACTTGCCCGAGATCAGTTGCAGTCAGGATCCCAGAAATAGGCACAGGGTCAGGGCTTCATATAATCATTCAGCAAGGATTTCATCCCCACTGGCATCTCAACTGTTTGTTTATTTTATAAATTATTGCAGAAAAGTAATTGGATCAGTTAGCTTATTCTGGAAGTGCAATAAAATATAATTTCTGCTGGCACAGTTTTGCTGATTGTCCACTTTCTCCACCAGGGAACTGAAGTGAAGTTACACAGTAGAGATATTTCTGCCAGTAACCAATGTATCATCTTCTAAATTACTGAACCTGACTTGTAGGTTAGCAGTTTTGGGATATTCTTGGAAAATTCTTGCAAGGCACATTTTGTATTTTGATTAGAATTTTTTCATATACTGTGCACATCTTATTTATGATAGTTTCTAGCATGAGAGATCTGGTTCCCATGCTTTCATCCTTCTCAGGGCTATCTGAGAAGAAAGTACTGCAAACTCTACTATACACTTTTCTTTAAACCTGTACTACAAAAAAGATGGCATATTTTATAGAGAATAAAGTTCAGGTACTTCAAATAATGAAATACTAACTCACTGTACCAAAACCAGTAAAAAAAAAGTGTTACATGCTGTGTTATTTTCAAGAACTCAAATAATAAGCAGCCATGTTGGACAGTACAAAAAAAGAAAAGGAGGACTTGTGACACCTTAGAGAGAGACTACGGTGCCACAAGTACTCCTTTTCTTTTTGCGGATACAGACTAATACGGCTGCTACTCTGAAACCAGTACAAAAAAGCATACCTTAACTTCAAGATTTTAACAATAAGGTCATTCTGCTGGTATCTCATATTATCGGGAGATGATTTAATTTAATTATGCATATTAAGAACAATGATGGTCAAACGTAACTGGCATTTAGAAAAATTTAGCACGTTTAAACCTTTTGAATTTTCCATTCATGTATATCCTCTCACTTTTTCTTTATTATCATATCAGGAAAAAAATAGAG
Source organism: Lepidochelys kempii (assembly GCF_965140285.1). Classification (NCBI taxonomy): domain Eukaryota; kingdom Metazoa; phylum Chordata; order Testudines; family Cheloniidae; genus Lepidochelys; species Lepidochelys kempii. The sequence continues at coordinate 82,803,968 of NC_136386.1, forward strand.
ATGGCTTTCTGTTTGTGATATCAGAATCTCATTTTTACAATATATCCAGATATATCCATATATCCAAATGAACAGGCTTCGAAATTACAAAAATGCATTTTTAAAAAATTAAATACAACATTATTTCCTCTTGGTTGTTTATATACCAACCTCTTTTTGCTGAGTGAAGTAGGAAAGAGGAAATGTTTTAGTTTGTTCAAGGTGAAGAATACATGATCATTCCACATGGTTTAAACATACAGTGTTTATTTCATACATTTTTAGTTCACACATGTTAACAAACATTTATTCATTTGGTTCTTGTAAAATGCATAAATGTAAATAAAAATAAGTATTAATAAAAACAGGCAGTTTAGGGTTGATAAATAAATCCTGTTGATTAAGAGTGAATTAAGATAATACATGTATAATTTTTGTTCTTGAAACAATTTGCAGTTGTATTTTATTTTTAAAAGAAATACAGTTTGTTTTGTTTGTTTCAAATAAAAGCCTTTTGCTTTGTTTCCTTGCAGGCAAGGCCTTGGAAAAGGCTGGAGGGAAAGAATTTTTAGAAACAGTAAAGGAGCTCCGCAAATCACAAGGACCTTTGGAAGTTGCTGAAGGTAAAAAGGGTGCTATATTATCTTTTTGTATATGTCAGCTTTTTCTCCTCACAAATACTCATTCCTTTCTTCTGCCACTCTGATCTGTTCTTGGGCTAATCTAGGGCTTTGTCTACACTAGGAAATATTTTTTAAAAAATCTCTCTGGTAATGTAGAGGCTCCTATGCCTTCTTTCTAACTGGTGCTAGTACAGCGGACATACCTGGATGAAAGGGAGGGGGCTAGGATGTCCCTGTTCTGTGCCCATCATATGGCTTTGTTTTTTAGCCCCGTGGCAGTAGTTAGGCTGCCTTAATTTACACCAGAGGACCATTTCTGCCCATGTCAGCCCCAAGATTGGGGGAATGCAAAGGTGAGCTTTATGACCTTTGACCTATCCTGCACCCCCAGACTTGCACATTGTGTGTTCCTCAGCCATAGCTAAGGATCTAGCTCACAGTATAATATATTAAGTATAAAAAGAGCAGCAGTTTATAAGTTACCTTGTATTAAACCAATAATATTAGAACTAATAATCAAAGCAGAAGTTTTCTCTTACTGTACTTTAATTCTTTGAATATAATATAGATGTAAATCTTGTGATTATCTTTTTCCTTAAATTGCTATTCTCCCACCCCTGGCACAACGGCTATATGATAAAATATATAATTCTGAAAGAAATACTTGTGGAAATTTTAAAATATCTGTGGCAATGTATAGCTCTGAGCTTACTTTGTGGAGGTTGCATCTTACTTGTGAACAAAATTAACTGATTTATAGGGGTTGAAGATGGAAAAAAGATTATATACAATGTTCCCTACAATACATTTTCTAATACATTTGTCCAATCTAGTGTCTCAAAACCACAGAGACTGGATTCTTTAAATAGTCTCATTTTAAAAATCCCCCAAATAAATAGCCTAGTTTTAAAAGTCCCAAGCAAAGGGCCATCCACAACTACCCTTGAGAGACTTGCTACAATTTATTTTACCTCACTGTCACACTGAGTCTTAAACACTTTTGGAGTAAACTACTTTTTTACCCATTAGCATCAATGGAAAATAAATGGTCTTCATTCAGGTAACCTGTTGCCAGGGAAGATAACAACCCCAATGAAATGAATGTATTTTACCATTTGTGTTGTCACATGCTATGCTGGTATTTTTAAAATTGCCACTTTCATTATTTTAGATGCTAATGTATGATACTAAAAGTTTTTAAAATGGCTGGAGCTCTCCTGTAAATACTATGCTCCATCCCAAAGGTGACTGACTGTTTGTTAAGTGGTAGATCAGAAAATTCTTGTGTATATTTTAAGTAGCACCACTCATAGGTAACGTTTCTCAACATTTTCCATTATAATATGAGTAAGGAGTAGAGATGTTATTTTACCTCTGTTTTTGGCACTGTTGTGAATACTGTGTCTAGTTCTGGTGTCTGCAATTCAAGGATGTCGATAAATTGGAGGGTTTAGAGAAGAGCCATGAGAATAATTAAAAGATTAGCAAATGTGCCTTATACTGATACTCTCAAGGAGCTCAATGTATTTAGCTTAACAAAGAGAAAGTTAGGGGGTGACTTGATTACAGTGGATAAGTACCTGCATGGGGAACAAATATTTAATAATGGGATCTCTAATCTAGCAGAGATGGGAATAACACAATCCAATGGCTTGAAGTTGAAGCTGTACAAATTCAGACTGGAAATAAGGTGTACATTTTTAACAGTGAGAGTAATTAACCATTGAAACATCTTACCTAGGATCCTTGTGGATTCTCCATCACTGACCATTTTTAAATCCAGATTGGATGTTTTTCTAAAATATAGTTAAGGAATTATTTTGGGAAAGATTCATAGCCTGTGTTATAAAGGAGATCAGACTAGATGATAACAATGGTTTCATCTGGCCTTCTAATCTACAAATAAGACTCTGTTTTCAGTTGCTTACAACTTTGCCAAACTTTATCCATTTCCATGAAGTTGAGTGGGACCCTGGAGAATTGGATTCTATTGCAGCCTCTGCCACGAAGTTCCTATGTGATCCTGGGCGAGTCACTTAAACCAGACTTTTCATAGTTGAGCACTAATTGTATGTTCCTCGTTTTCTGGGTGGCCAATGTGAGACACCTGGTGACAGATTTGAAGAAGTGCTAAGCGCTCACAACTGCAACTGAAGTTGATTGGAACTGTACTTTCAACATATAAAGTGCTATCAAAATATTAAGTACTCTGAAAAATCACCTCCTTGGTGTCTCAAGATGGACATTCAAAACTGTTGGACACTTTTGGCCTTAAACTCTTTGTGCCTCTATTTCCCATATGTGAAATGGGAATAATAAAACTATCTAATCTCAGAGGGATGCTGTGAAGATAAATTCATTAAAAATCTGTGAAACATTCAGATATAATTGAGAGAGCACCATAGAAATGCCCATCAGAAAATTAATAATACTGTATTCAGTACAGAGTTTGAATGATGTGTGTTAAATAAGGCCTGAGACCACAGACTGAATGAGGATAAAGACAAATATTAAATAACTAACCATTCACTGAATGAGGCCCAGATCCTGTGGGAAAAGTATCTGATCATGTAATTAAACAACTGTATCTTAATGTATAGCACAAGGGGGGCAATTAAGGTTGCAAGTGCAACCTTAATTCTGGAACATATCCTGATTTTTGAGTGCTTGATTTTGCAGCCTTAATGTTCTTGTAACAGTTTTCTGGAGTGAACAATAATTAGTGTTGTGAGTGAAGTGCTTTGGGATGGAAGGTGTGATAATTATAAAATGATTATATTAGAACAGGGGTGGGCAAACTTTTTGGCCTGAGGGGTTGCAAAACTGTATGGAGGGCCAGGTAGGGCAGGCTGTGCCTCCCCAAACAGCCTGGCCCCTGCTCCCTATCCATCCCCTCCCACTTTCCGCCCCCTGACTGTCCCCATCAGAACCCCCAACCCATCCAAACCCCCCTGCTCCTTTTCCCCTGACTGCCCCCTCCTGGGACCCATGCCCCGGGACTCCACCCCCATCCAACCCCCCTGCTCCCTGTCCCCTGACTGCCCCAACTCCCTATCCACACCCCCACCCCTAACCGCCCCCCAGGATCCCACCCCCTATCCAACCTCCCCATCTCCTGACCGCCCTGCCCCATCCAACCGCTCCCTGCTCCCTGTCTACTGACTGCCCCCTGGAACCCACTGCCCCTAATCCAACCTCCCCGCCCCCTTACCATGCTGCTCAGAGCGGCAGGAGCTCACAGCCACACTGCCACACTCCCTGGCAGGAGCAGCAGGCCAGAGTGCTGGCGGTGCAGCAAGCTGAGGCTGTGGGGGAGCAGGGACAGCTGGGGAGGGGCCAGGGACTATCCTACCCAGCCGGGAGCTCAAAGGCCAGGCACGATGGTCCCGTGGGCCGTAGTTTGCCCACCTCTGTATTAGAAACTAATCATCGCCTTTTCTTTATGTATTAGCTGCCCTCAGCCAGTCCAGTGGACTAGCAGCAAAGTTTGTGATCCATTGTCACATCCCACAGTGGGGTTCAGACAAATGTGAAGAGCAACTTGAGGAGACTATTAAGAACTGCTTAACAGCTGCAGAAGACAAGAAGTTGAAGTCTGTGGCTTTCCCCCCTCTCCCCAGTGGCAGGTATGAATCTTTACCCAGAAGAGGCTGATATATTATTGCAAATTGACAGCATCTGTGGCAGGAAGGGGGATTATTATAGAGGCCAGATTCTACTTCCATTGAAGTCAGTGGCAAAACTCCAGTTGACTTCAGTGGTGCAGGTGAAGGCACAAAGTGCTCTTCTTGAGTAAAATGGTATGAAGTGTCATTTTTGCGTGAAGTTATCAATAAAAAAATCTTTATAATAAATTATGTAGAACATAATCTAATAAAAAGGAGATTCAAATCTAGTAGATCAAAAATTGGGCCTACCAACTATGCTTTGTGTTGTTGGTGAGTAATTCTTACTCTTTGGGCCTAATTTACAACTGCGTTACTTCAGTTTTATGCTACCTAATCTCACAATGGTGTTTCTCACTATAAAACTGTTAGCTTCAATGCCAGCATAACTTTAGACATAAATAATAGTGCACCAAGCACCTAGTCTGCTTGAGCATCCTGTGCCTGAGCAGTTTGATAGAAGAAGGTAAATTTTGGTTTGTTTATATAGGTTTTCCCAAGAGCACCCATTAAACCAGATAGTGGTTCAAAATCTTTTTTTAGATAAAAATTGTTTTGTGTTTAGAGTGTGATTCTGCTCTGAAAAGCAACTATAAAAATCATTGTGGGATTGCAGGTTTGTTTCCCAAAAATTTGTAGATCAAATATGCTTGGTTGACAAGTAAAAAGCAGTGTTTTGTTATTTTTTTAACTGCCTGCCCACTTACCACTTTGGAGTCTGTCAGTAACAAAGCTTATGCAAGCCGATTTAAGCCTTCAGTTACACTTATGCAACGCTGCTGGCTACAGCAGATGCCCTTAGTTACACTTGCACCATCTTTTATGTTTGAGTTCGTAGAGCTTTAAATGATTGGACCAAAGTAAACGATTTTGTTGGTTACTGACAAGAAGGAGTAGACGTTACCCTACTCTTTCTCATTGTGTTGGCTCTACTGTGTTAATAGGAATAAAAAAAGTAAAGAAAAGCTTATTTTTACTCCTAAAATGAGCAGATGTGTCTCTGAATGGACAGAAAGAGCTGATCTGATAAGTAATGTGCTATTTTTACATAATCACTTTTCAAACTAGGATCATATTTTTAAGGGCTCAGGATATAAGAGTAAATGGAAATGGAATAAAATTTTAATGCATGTGTTGTTTCATTCGCTGTTTCCATCCTTGGTTTGACTGTGTTTTAGTCCAAGTCAGGTTTGATAGGTCAACAGTGTTCTCTCTTTTTATTATTAAATTGTAGGTTTTAAAATAAATTTGATTTATAGTTTTCAAAATAGTGTAATCTCCATTGTGACCCTCTTCTTTAGAGTGCTTGTTCATTATATTCCATGCTTGGTGCACATGCACCCCATGCACTCAAGATTGGAGTTTTTGGCCAGTAGTGTCCATTGGGGCTGCACATGTGCCGACTGTCCTTGTGCTTCTGTCCTAAAGACATAAGGGGCGGAAGGGCCCAACTGCCACTTCTCACCATTCATGGCTGTGAGACGGAGCCCCCAGTGTCTCCCTCTCAATGTATCACTTGTTCCATAATCTCTAAATGTAATAGATATTTATTAGTGTTCATTAGGATAGTTAATGTTAGTTGGATAATTACCTGCTGGAACATTCTGAATAGGCTTTCTTTTATTGATAGTTTAGGAAGTTTTTATGTTCCTTCTTTATTATTTTCCTCACTGAGATCTTTTTCCTGTTAGTGGCACTTAGGGATATCTCATCGTAAATCACATGATTTTAAATATTGCCTCTTTTGTGAGACAGCAATTCCTGTCTCTGCTGATGTCTTTTTTGTTTGGGGAATCCCATATCTCCAGTAAATGCTTGGTGTACCAATCTTTTTCTAAAAGGACTTTAAAATCTAGGGAGGCAAATCTAAAAATGATTTTATTAGACTGCTCCATGGGACCAGCCTCTGATCTGGGCACAGCTGGACAAGTTCCATCATAATCCAGAAGTGCTCCAGTGAATTATGGATCCACTAGATTCGAGGCTCCATCTTCAGATTCCAGTAGGATGATTATTAAGTCCTCAGAGGAAAAGGAGCATTGCTGCTTTGCTAAAGTGAAAGGTAGATCCTCTCCGGGAACTTCTAAAAAGATGTCTAAGTCTACGTACTGCTCCCATTCAGAAGAGACTCCATAGCCCAAATTGGGTACTGTGGGAGCTTAGAGGGAGAATGGTGTGAGACTTTGGTATTGTATGGCAGCCCAAAGTTAGCTGCCTCAGGTACTCAGACTAGAGCATCAGAGGTTACTTGAGCACCGAGTGTCAACCGAGAATTGCTCCAAGTGAAAAGGACCCAAAATTCCTTGACTTATTTGGTCATGAGTGTTTCTCTACCATCTTACAATTCAGAAATTTGAATTATCAAGCATTGTTGGTTATGGTTTTTTGAACTAAAACAATTTTTTTGGATTTTACTGATAAACTACGTCAGGAAAGCAGAGAGGAAGTTAAATTTTTAGTTACAAAAGGAGACTTAATAGCTAGAACATCCTTACGGGCACCTCTAGGCGCTTCTGACCCTGCTTTGCAATCCACAGCAACACCAGAAATTATGGGATGGGCACCCTGGCTCCAAAGTTCTGGCAGACAACTGTGGAGAATCTTCTTTTTGAGGGCTCAGACCTTCTTAGCTTTAAGACTGTCGATGTGCTCCACACATGAAGAGATTCCCAAATCACACTTCACTGTCTTAGGATTCATATACCTGGTACTACGAGAAAACAAGTTCCTGAGTTCCCACCCAGGGTAGTTTCAGACTTCCATTTGAATCAAATGATCTGTCTGCCAGTATTCTTTCCCAAACCGCATTCTAATCAAGGAGTGTCTAGGTTGCACACTTTACATGTTTGCATGTCCTCAGCGATTTGCTTTCAAAGGACCACGGCCTTCAGAGCTTTCCCAAAATCATTTATAGCATTAGCTGAAAGAATGAAAAGGTCAACTGATTTCAGGCCAGTGTATGGGTTTCAGGGTGTATTAAGCTTTGTTATGAGTTAACTAGTTTAGAACTCCCAATTATATTAGAGCCCCCTCTACTAGGGCACAGCCAGCCTCTGCAATTCCTTGTAAATCATTCTCACTTTGGACATCTTTAAGGCAGCTACTTGGGATTTAGTACATAATTTTACCAACCATTACTCCATAGTGGAAGCATTGAGGTCTCATGCTTCCTTTGGCAGAGCTGTGCTGCAATCTTTATTTAAATGGACTCTGAGCACCCACCTCCACGCATCAGATCACTGCTTGGAAGTCAACAAGAATGGAATATACATGGACAAGCATTCGAAGAAGAAAAGTTACTTACCTTTACAGGTAACTGGAGTTCAAGATGTATTATTCATATGTATATTGCCTGACCCACCCTCCTTTCCCACTACTATGGAGTCCTATTGCACTGGGATTCTGCAGTGGTGAAGGAACTCAGTGGCGAAGGAACTGAGTGACGGTTGGGCCCACACCATCCTTTATGTCCTCCGTATGGGAGCATGAGAACATGCAGGGCACAGGCGCAGCCCCCACAGACACTGCTGGCCAAGACACCAATCTCACCTGCATAGGGAGCATGCACACCAAGAGTGGAATATATATGGACAAACCATCTCAAGTGAACTTCAGTTACTGAAAAAGGTAAGTAACTTTTACTTTCACTTACTCTTAAATTTGAGAATACATCCTGCTAAACAATCAAAGGAACTAGTCCTGAGAATTATATCCATACCAAGTTCCAGATTTCAAACATTTTTGCTGTAGTTTTGTTCAAAGGAATGTTAGGGATTTTTGCTGGCATTTTTTTAAGAGGAGGAGAGAGGGGGTGTTTGGGTTTGTTGTTTCACAGCAAGAAAATATTTTTTTCACTCCCCTTTGAGTGGGAGAGGAAAAGTTGCTTGAACTTCTATGTCTGGAAAAAAAAAAAATGTAGGCATAGACCATTGATGGAAAAGGTCAACCCTAAAAATGAACATTTCAGAAAGATGTATGAAAACAAGTGATAATTGAAACTGTTTTGCAACATTATAGTAACTGTTGTTGGCGAGTATAATAGTGTAATTGAGTTCATGTTGCGATGAGAACCTAGAGTTTTATTTCTTGACTTGTGTGTTTTATACTTGCAACTGGTGTTGCTTTAATGCAGGATTTCTCATGTAATAGTATATAAACACTCATTTTGAAAATGCGTTTTGTTCTTTTCAGTGTCATGAGTACAGTGTTTCCATGCACAATTAAAATGACTGAATTTGAGACTAACTTCCATCTTTTCCTTTGCTTCTGCTGCATAGAAACTGCTTCCCAAAACAGACCGCAGCCCAGGTGACTCTCAAAGCCATTTCCACCCATTTTGATGACGCTAGTTCTTCCTCCTTGAAGAACATTTACTTTCTGCTCTTTGACAGTGAGAGCATCGGAATCTACGTGCAAGAAATGGCCAAGCTAGACACCAAGTAGCTATGACAGCCAAATGAAGCTTTATTTTTCAACATAAATTTGAGTAGCATTAAAGAATTAGAGGTGGGTTTTATTTTTAAAATGTGGTGAAGAGGGGGAATGTTAGTAGTTTGATGTTTTGTGACTTAATGGAGAGCTTTGCTATGAAGGAGAGGGTTTAGTCTGTGATTAATTCTTGCTAATAGATACCCCCTACCATTTTATATCACCTTCAAGAAATCTTGAGTAGTTAATTTGCCAGCTCTCTTCAAAAGTTTGTTTAAATATGTCTTGCTTTTTTAGTTTAGGACTCATTTTAGATTTGTAGCTTTGAATTTTACACACACACAATTCTTTGTTCCCCTTTCTTTTTTTGAGGGTGGATGGCAAAATGTTAATTTTTTTTTTGTCTACATTCCATGTTGGAGAGAGAATTTTAAAGATGTACTAGGACCTTCTATTTTGTTTTACCCCATAATAATCTCTGTAATTACTGAGAATATTTCATCTTTGTTTTTTGTTTTATAAGAAAAAAGAAAAGAAAATGTGTCCAGTGTATTTATTATAAACCGTACCCTAATTACAGACACTTTTGCCTTAAAATGAAAGTCAACAATACCCCCAGAGTGTGGAAATATTTGACATATGAATACTTAGGGTACAGATAGTACCAAATCTGTGGCCACAACATACTTCCATATAAAAGACACTGAATTCGACCGTGTGTGGAATTTTTGCCAGGTAATGGATGCAATGCTGTGGATCGATTCAGAATGGCAGCCATCTGTTCTGAGTGTGTCTCAGGGCCAGACTCAGAGTATTACTGTCTTGAAGACTTAGGCAAACCAAGGTCTTCACTTGAACTATAAATTCTTCAAAAGCAGCTCTCTATGTTGTGAAGAGATAGGATTTGCTGTTGGTCTGAACCAAACTGAGCAAAAATAGCAAATGAGGGCAGTGAACTTGCAGAGATAACTTATCACACATTTCACTCAAAAAGAGGACTGGTAGACAAAAATGAATGGACTTTTGAAAACAGCATATTCTGCTACTTCTTTTATTTTAAAATCCATTTAAATTGAATTCCTGTCTCAGCTCCATCTTAGCATGTGAACCGAGTGTTGAAAAAGTTTCAGCAAGAAATACAGTTTCTGTGCAGATCCACGTAACAGAGCCACTTTAAAAAGAGTGTGCTTTATGTTATTATAATGCATCATGCTAAAGAATGGGATTCGTAATACATGATGTTTTGGTGCAGTATTGCTATCAGTCAAAAAGCCATATAGCCTGTGTCATTTTGGTAATGATGAACCTTTTATTCTTTTCCAGCTTTGTTAATGCCAGTCGATACATGTATTCCCTTGCTACTTTATCATTGTCCTTTCTATCTAGCAGGGCATAGTCTGTCCCATAGTCTCCCAGCTCTTAGAAACAAAAAGGTCCCGGCTCTTTGCAATGGTCACTAACAGACGTCCCACGTAGCATCCATTAATCTGGCCTACCCCATCATTCCGGCCCATCGACAGCAGGAAGGTTAGTGATCCTAGAAGTGAGAAACGTACACAGTTAGCCATCAAAAAAGTTGCAAATGTGATCAAACAGCATGACCAGCACCTGTGTGCTTCACAGCACAATGGGACCAAATTACATGACAAGAAATAAAAGATTTTTTTTTTTTTTGGCCGATTCTCTAGAACGCCCAGCTCTGTGGGATTCAGTCATAGTGTTTTCTGTGCAGCCTGGCTTAGAATCTCCTCCTCCCATGCATGCCAGGAAAGTGGGAAACTTGTCAGCTTCAGCAGTTTATCTTCTCACCTCAGTCTAGCTGTCCAGCCAGCATTTCTGGCTCCCAGACCCCACGCAGGCTGGTTCTACATAACAATGAAGCATGCACTGCTATCCAGTTACTTCCTGCTTTTACAGAGCAAGAAGGACTTCCAAACAGGTCCTTCAGGACCAGGAGAGAGAAAACAAAATATTTGGTACCAGGCTCCAGCAAAATGAATTAATTCTGTAGTATCTTGGACACATGCTAAATTCCACAGCTGTGGAATCACAAATGCCATGGAGCCCTGCACTAGCTAAACTGGTCAATTCACAACCTCACAATCAGAGTCTCAGGCTCCTTTCAGACTTAAATGAGCATCAGTTGCACTCGATTCACATTTTTAATGTTTTTGCAACCACTGGGGGTAGACGCCTATTTTTATTATTATTATGAAAGCTGAGATTCTGGAGCATAGTTCTCCAACAAAGGGGAAATTCTGCTGCAAATGCCAAGGAACCACAGAATACACAGGACTCTGATGATGCTTTTGCACAGCTATATCCTTTATTCTTATAATTTGGAAATAAGGGTGGGAGGTGAAACAAGAGAACCTTGTTTTCTCACTCTCTCCTAAACCACAATTAACCAGGTAACAGATGTTTCCATTTATAGAGGACTGATTCTTATCTTTTATGCTGTGGTAACTCCATGAACTCAGTGGAATTATTCCTGATTTAGAGTAATATAAATCAGAGGAAAATTAGGCTCATGGCATTGTGACATGTATGCACCTCTTGTCTTAAACCTTGGCATTAGAGTGGGTCAATCCAATCCCCTGAAATGTAATTTAAGATCTGGAAAGCTATTCCAGAGTGCCTGGAGAAATATGTACACAGACTGGTATCAAAAGCAAGTGGGAAATGCACTCTGGATGTCCTATTATCCCAGGGCTACAGCAACTAGCAAGGAAAGGTATGACTTAAATGGAACTAATTGCACAATAAAAGACTATGCATGTGATTAAGATTTTTCAGATTCAGGTCGTAAGAGTTTTAAGTCATGATATTTTGCTGTTCCAAGGATTTAATATCATAGTCTGATAAACAACTCAATAAGATAATGGTTTCCTTTATAAATTCTAACCACCATATCCTCCCACCAATATAACAGTAATCAATCAGCAGCGAAGGGGAAGAACATTTCTAAGTACAGAATAATCAAATTGTGTGCTTGTTTTGTTTGTGTCTCAAAAGGATTGCTGAAGAGTTGGCAAGAATATTTTTTAAAGAGGAAGAAAGTAAGAATAATGTCAGATATATAATACTCAAATCCAAATTATTTCCTTCAGCTCTAATTACAGTCCTGTGCAAGTTATGGATTTCTTACAAAGTAATTCTATATAGAGATGAAGAAAGGATCTCATCAGCTAAGACTTGTTATGAGCAGAGCCCAGTTTTACCTGGCTGGTAGGTTTTAAGAGGTTTCTGTGTCAGACTGTTGATGATGTTTGTCACCACAATATTGGCATGGAGCCCAGCATGGTATGCCATCTTTGGTTCCTTCACATCAGCACAATCACCAATAGCATAGATATTATCATACCCTTCCACCTGGAGGTACTGGTTGACCTTTAAAGCACCATTACCCGCCAGCTTGTCCCCTGTTTAAAAAAAAAAAAAAAAGTGCATCACCCGAGGCCTGAGGAGTTGAACAACAATGCATATCCAGTGACACAAAGCACTCAGGTGAATCACTACCAACAGCTATATCATTAACTATTCAGTAGAGTAGTTGTGTAGCTTACGTTTACCACTGCAAGAGATGACACTCGCCTTGCAAGAAGTCACTCCTATGTGATGCATGATAAATCATGTTTAATGATTTAATGACTTCAGCTGGTACTATCATCCAAGAGCCAACATTGTATGTAAACCAGGAAAAGAATGGGCCAAATCTTCAGCTACTGTAAATAGTTATAGCTCCATTGAAGTCAGTGGAGCTATGGCAATTTATACAAGTCAACAACCTGATCTGAAAATGCTAACTTTAGTTCTAAGTATCAGGCTCTCTGAATTGACTTTAAGGGCTAGAGTCAAAGGGTGGCTTGAATAGATTTGGTTGTTGAGAAATAACAACACTCCCAGCTTTGTCAAATGGTAACAAGTGATTCTAGTGAGAATTACAGAATTTCAAATCTATATTGTAGCACGTTAATTCTAACACACACGCACATCCCTGCTCCTTATATTTTTTTCTGGGTGATAAGTTACACTTTGGACTTGAAATTTTTTTATGAATTTTCTCAGCTAAAAGTAAGTTTTGGTGGAAATTTTAGTATCTTTTCCATGAACAAATGGTGATTTTCACTGGTTTAAAAAAAATATATCTGAATTTTTTCCCACCTGGATGACTCAATTACCCTTTTAAAACAGTAGATAATGCATGGTTTTCATCCTCTGAGGACTAGTGCCTTTCAGATGCTTGAAGGTATTTCCTTTGAAAGTTGTTCATTGTATGTGTACAGTACACTAGTTTCTATTTTAACCACATAGGATACAATTCTGCAGATACATAAGTGAAATCGAGTTTGAGCCAGACTATTCTCCCTTCATTTGCTCCCCTTAAATCCCTTTTACCATTTCTATTAGAAGGTGACAATTTGAATGTGCAACTGGTACAATATAAAATTACTACGCCCTTTCTAATGCTGTCTAAAGGAAGAGGGGGTTAAGGGCATGCAAAATTTGAATTAGATGTGCACTTGTTAAATCACACGTTTAAGAAAATGTTCATTCATTAATTCTCACATTTTGAACTAATTGCAAATTTCTTGCATTAATTCTCGCATTAATTCTCACATTTTATTTGTCTTCCCCTCGAAAACATGGAAGACAGATGAGTGATATTTACTATAGAATATAATTGGCTTTTAATTTTAAAATGTAAGATACTTTAATTGAAATATAATATCATGGGAAATATTTGTTGCATAGGTTTTTAAATAATTCACCAAGTAGAATTAGCTGAACACCAGGGCACAGATCCTCAAATGGTGTAAAGTGTCCTAGCTCCACTGACTTCAGTGACAGTGTTACAACAGTGGAGGATCTGCACCCAGGCATTTTAAAAGGGGTTAACCCTTCACATTTAGGTGGAGAGTCCTAAAGGTGTTACAGGCCCACTGCTAAGTGCACCAGCTACTAAAGTTCCTTCCTAATTTCTCCCATTCACCTCCAAATGCTTTGTCTCTAGAGCACTGTATTACCAGCACATCGATGGATTCATCACACTCATAGAGAATACTTGTTCTTACACTACCAATCACAATTTAGCACATTTGGCATTCTCTATATAGGATAGCTCCAGGATTGGAACAATGGGCGTGCGGGCTCAGTTACTGTAGTGCACTGACAGATGAGTTTAGCAGCAGGAGTGAAATCCTGGCCTCACTGAAGTCAGTGGGAGTTTTGCCGTTGACTTCAATGAGGCCAGGATTTCACCCAGGACCACAACAGTAGGATGTATTGGGAGTCTACCTAAAGTTAATGGTAGGGGAAGGTGAAGAAATAATACAAACCACTTAGTGCATAAATATATGCCCTCTTCCACAAACTTCCACCGAAGGGTCACTTTCTTTTTTTGAAGTGTAAGCTTTAACCACAGAGATTAAATGTGCTCTAACTATACCAAGTTAAATGTCAATACCACTTGCATACGGTCTCTAAAATACTGAATTGGAATAAAATTTAAAACATTTTATTGCCTGTGCTGAAGAATCTTAGCCCCACCCTGTCCTATGGTTTTAACTTACCAAATGCACTGCTGTATGCCGATGAATTGATCTTTATACCAGTGCAGAGAATCACCATGTCAGCAGCAACCTCTGTGCCCTTTTCTGTCTTGACTGCCATATTCTCTTGGAATCGGTTTAAAGTCAGCATATGCAGGTTGCTGACTCTGTCACCTGTCATAAGAAGCTGCATAGAGGTCTTTGTGATCATTAACAGGGATGCTGCTACCCTCTAAGCCAGTGACTACTGTACCCCTTTCAGGAGTCTGGTTTGTCTTGCATATCCCCAAGTTTCACCTCGCTTAAAAACTACTTGCTTACAAAGTCAGATATAAAAATACAAAAGGATCACAGCACACTATTACTGAAAAATTGCTTACTTTCTCATTTTTACCATATAATTATACATCAATTGGAATATTTTACTTACATTTCAGTGTATAGTATATAGAGCAGTATAAACAAGTCATCGTCTGCATGAACTTTTAGTTTGTACTGACTTTGCTAGTGCTTTTTATGTAGCTTGTAAAACTAGGCAAATATCTAGATGAGCTGATATACTCCTTGGAAAACCTGTGTACCCTAGGGGTATGTGTACCCCTGGTTGAGAACCACTGTTCTAAGCAGCATAAGCTGCTTCCTTGGGCACCGAAGCCTAAGGAGTGCAAAGTGTGTTATTTTTAACAAAAATACTTTTATAAAGATTGTACATTTAGAACACAGATTACAATATCTGTTCTACGCAAGACATACTAAAATATCTCCCAAAGTTTCATTTCAGATAATCATGTTTAGTTTCCTCCATTTGTTCCTTTCCTAGAGTTTACCACGTTTTCATCCTGAATTCCCACTATCCCTTTTATCTTTTGTGAAGTGCCCTCACATCCAATGGCAAAGCCTCTTGTCTCTGCAGATAGTCCAGTCACTTTTCCATTGCCCAGAAAAGCCTGATCCTGTAGCATGCTGACTACCTCTTGGGTGATGCTGAGTGCCCTTCCTTTCCATTGAAGTCAATGAAAGCTGCCAATGCTCAGAACCTCTGAAAATCACTTTGGTGTCGAAATGTGAATTTCAGGACCTAACTTTAGGACCTAACTTTTAAAAATATTGGCCAATATATATTACATGCAGAGCTGGTAGCCTGACCGTTTTAAGACCCTCTTTTCAATTCCTTATATATAGCTTTGCCAAACTGTTTAGGCTGAAATTTTCCATGCCAGGTGCCTCCATCAAACTGATCAGCTAAAATTGTTCATGCAATTTCAGAAAATAAGACCTGGGGTGGGGGTGGGGGTAATGACATTGTTTTGTCAGTGTTAAAAACAAAATTCTCAACCTGTTTTGTTGAGACACTCTAGACCCTCCATGCTTTGACGCAAAGACATGAAATTAGGCAGGAGGGCTGGCTTTTTGTCAGATATGCCTTTTGCCATTCCTGTGTACATCCACTAAAATGTATCCAAGTTATAAGCCTCTGAAAAACTCAGTTTGCATATGTTCAGTAGAGCCTTACGAGTGTGTCAGCTAAATTCTCTGAAGATGCATCTGCTCTGGGCATGCTCCATTCCAGGCCTGCAGGGGCTGAGCAGGACTCTCCTGTAATTGCTCCTCCCAGCTGTCATGGGATACTGTGGTGCCAGACAGAAACTGAGCAAGGAGACTGTCCCTCCCGTGCTCTCAATTCTTCTGCTAGAGTCCAGGCAGAAAGGAAAAGGAGGAGGAAGCAGAGGATCTGAATGCAGAGAGATGAGAAATGGGGAAGGCATGCATGGCTCACAGGACCAGTTCTGCCAGTGCAAAAATGGTTCTCTCCTACACTGCCTGTGGCAACAACTCCTTTTTCCAACATAAGATCTCTCAGGTATTTTGGAGGTGTTTATCCACTACCTTAGCTGCTTCTCATCCCCAAGACTGGGCTGAGCCCTGGTCTACACTGGGAGTAGGCACATGCACTTCAGCTCTACATTTTGTTTCCATACTGCTAGTTTTTTCCAACTGACATGGCATGTTCAGGCCCTCACTTCTCATGAGCATGAAATCACTCTAGAAAGGCATTTTATGCTGGTTTACCTAATGTGACTCCAGAAAAGCTATCAAAGGGAATGTGTATTGTATCCCATTACAGGAGCAATTGATGGGTCTTCTGCTTTGCCCTGGGAATGCAGGGGAAAGTCCAGTGAACCCTGCTTCACTCAGCAGCTACCTTCTAGCAGGTACTGAAGAGAGCCCTAGTTAGTCTTTCTCACCAGAAACAAGCATTAGAGACAAAGGTTCCTTATAGGAGAAGGAGTTAGAGATGGGGGAGTGGGGCAGGAAGCTTTGGGGATTTGTAGAGACTCAATCTGAGTTAGAGAAATATTAAATGAAATTGGTTAAGAACATACTTAACAAAAGATTCACTTCTTTCCTGAGAAGAATCTCCTTCACCACCTGCCGGACACTTGGTAGGAGCTCCACATCAGCCAGTGCAATTTTTGAGTGAATGAGGGTGACCTGTGGACAAATGCAAAAGAACTACAGCCAACTGGGGGAAAACAAAAAAGAAAACAAAAACAAACCTGAGTCAGCCAGGAACAAATACTACTTAAACAGGATTGCGTCTGACTGCTGTCCCAGCAAGCATGCAAAAGCAATAGCCAAGCCTTAGGCTTCTGGCTTTCAGCATGCATTTCTTGGCAACAAAGGCAGAGTAGGGTGGATGGGTGAGCGGAGGATCTTGGGAAGCTATTCTGCTTCCAGCCAACCCCAGCACCAGGATGCACTGCAGGATTGCTGGCTGTGAGGGCGTTCACAACTGCTCACTTCCAGCCTTGCTGAATATGAGGCTCTATGGAAAATGGTTGTGAGGGAGTTTAGCTACAGCAAACCCAAACTGCTCTAGCAGAGGCATTGTGGAAGAACACATTTTTAAGTCACCAGATGAAGGAAGCAGCTGGTGGAGCATTAATTATTGTGTAAGTAGTTTCTTGTACCTCTTTGGCTGGATATTCTGTTTTGATCTCTGCAGCCATCTCCACTCCAGCAGCACCACCACCTACTATCACAATACGTGGAGATTTCTGGAGCTTGCAAAACCAAAAGAAAACAAAATTGTATCTCCTTGTTGCATTATTCCATACATACAGTAACCTAGAGTGAGGCATTCAGCCAGAACACTCATTCTAGCAGCACCAGCCATGCACCTTCCCAACTTGTAGGGAGACCTTCTTATTAAAGCAGAGTCCACACAGAAACTGTTATCAATAGAACACCCTTTGTCTTCTACCCTCTGGAATGAGAGGTGGAGCTGTCCCACCAAAAGCACCTTTTAAATCCCATCCTAACCTTGAAACACCCTTGGCAGATTTGGCCCTCAAAAAAAAAAAAAAATCTTGTATTTCAATGGGAAGCATTGATTAGGATACCTGAGTCCTAGGAAAGGGCTGGCAACTGTCAAATGCAACTTGTTCACCAGATTTCAGGTGAATTTTTACTGTAACAATAAGCCACTCCAAGGTGCGCATAAGTAGGGTAGCATTGCAGCCTGTTATAAGGCATGAGGTGGTGTGCCTTCATCTACCCAAGAAGTGCACCTATCACCTATTAATGCTCACTTTAGAGTGGTTTACTACCATCAGAATCCAAGGCCCATTCATTTATCTCTAAAAAGAAAAATAACTTGGGGGCAGGGGGAAGGAAGGGCTGCAGACATGTTGTGCAATGGCTTTCCATTATGAAAAATAGTACTTGGAGGATGATCAATTAGTAGTCAAAAGGGAAGTGGCTGCTATGAGATCAGGTGGGTCCAGCATTTTACATGTCCTACTTTAAAAATCATCGCACCTTTTTAACATAATGGGCAGAGGAATTTTCTTCTTTGGGGATGAGATCCCAACTGTGCCGGCTGGGCTGATGCATGACTGTGATATCACCAAAGAGGTGTTTAGCAGGGTGGCTGGCCCATTAGGATTGGAAGGTCTGGTGCCAGACAACTATTGTAAAGGGGTCACACCATTATAAGAGCAGCAGGAGGCTGAGGTAGTTGTGGCAGAGGCCAGGCTCTTCAGAGAAGACAGACTGGGGACAGAGTAGCAGCCGTGTTAGTCTGTATTCGCAAAAAGAAAAGGAGTACTTGTGGCACCTTAGAGATTAACCAATTTATTTGAGCATAAGCTTTCGTGAAGTGAGCTGTAGCTCACGAAAGCTTATGCTCAAATAAATTGGTTAGTCTCTAAGGTGCCACAAGTACTCCTTTTCTTTTTGAGCCTGGGGAGCTGCCCTAGGTAGGAGAATGGAGAGTAGCCTGCTAAGGCAGGAGCAAGACCCTGATACCAGGGGAGTTTGGCAGTCAGAGCCTGAGACCTGAGCTCCAGCCAGATAAAGCCTGGGAGTGGTGACTCAATAGCTCTGAGAAGAGGGGGTGGAGGGATTCCCTCCCTAAGGAAGAGGGACACACTGAACTGGCATAGGGCATGGAAGGGCAGAATGTACGTGCAGTTCTTAAAGAGGCCCCTGAAGAGGAGGAAACAGAGGGACGGTGCTGCAGCATGACTGCTGGCCATGAGGGACAGTGCTGTTGGCAGCTGCTCTGTTACAAGGTCCAATGGTCTAATCTACCCATAGCTTTGTATGGACAGCATCCCCACCCATACACTAGTGTATATTACAAGGAGGCCTATTTCACTACTGATACAGGCATCGGAGCTCCGACCCACAATTCTTCAGTTGTGATATACAGGATGCTACAGGAAATATTCCCTATTAACCCTCATCCCTTGGTCCAGACTCCACTGTTGATTTAATCACCATGTAGAAAGCCCTGATTTTCCATTTGTACTTTTCTAAAGAAAACTGCTATCTCAGTGATTGAGATTAAAACATGTTTTAGTGGTTGATTTACAACTAAATAGAGAATTTACTCTAACTTTGATGTATTAACTATATACATTTAAACAATTATAAAGCTTAATAGTTTCAGATCCTTATTTGTACATTTAGTCTGTAACAGATGAGCACAAACGAGGTTATCTAGTAAATAAGCAATATCATTCACCATTTTGTGTCAAGGTGCAGTAGAATGGTAACTGAATTTAATCCACCATGCAACAGCGCAAAGCCATCTTAAATCTTTTAGATACATAACTTGAACAAAACACGTTTCATATTTACAACTAAATGATTTATTAAACAAAAGGCATTAACTATAGTCATGGACTAAACAGATTTCAATTCAGCCTGGAGAAGTTTTCAAATATGCTTAAGTGAAAATTTCTTACTGCTTAAGTCTTTTGAAAATGAGACAGTTACTTAGGCTGTCCTTTAAACTTTTACAATAAGTAGCTCTCATCCTCTCCCTCATTTTTGTTCATAGACTGGAAGAGACAAGTATTCCTGCTTTTTCAACTCCCAATTTATTTCTCAGCTTTGAATGAATTAGTCCAAATTCAGAAAGTATCCTCTGTGCCTGCAGAAGAGGCTACTGCTGTCAAAAGCTAGTTTTGCACATTCAGTTCTGGTTCCAGGCACTTAGCTAGTGACTTTCAGTTCAGCTGTGACTTTTAAAAGATCAAACATATTGCTTGAATGGTTCACCTCCAGTCCTGAAATTTGTTCTGGTTGGGAATGATTGATGGGTGATAAGATGCCCATGTCATACCATCACCTTCTTCTGCAGTTAAGCATCTACCCTGGTACTAGAGAATGTTGGCAAGAAAACAAGGTTTAGTAAGTGATTGATCCATCCTATTTCTTCACTGCCTTCAATCTAACTGTTGTTTGGTATTTCTTCAATGTCTCTTGAAATTCTTTCCAAATATCAACCATATCAGCAGTCTGTCCAAGGCTATAGAAAGAAATTTCAGTATATTCAGCACATCCTCTACATTTCTCTTTAGTCCAATGTAGACTACTGTGGCTCCATCTATTTTGCCATGATTCTTCACAAGTTATCAGAATAGGCCAGGCCATAATAAGTAGCTCAAAACAGCCAACCGCTGAATGCCATTGTGCATCTTGGAGAATTAGTTTGAATCTTCCTGCTCTCTTCAGTGAGGCTGAAGCAAAGTGATTATGGGAAGTATTTTGCAATTTCAACATTTTCCTTAATTCCTGGAGTTGTACTTTAGTCTTTGGTTAAAAGGTGCATCAAATGAGTATGGCACACATTATAATATAAGTTTCAGGGTCCCTTCATTATCTTCTAGATTTCATCTGTGTTACATTTACAGTATTGTCTGTGACAAAACTATGTACTTGACACTTGAATTTTTGTTCAGTTGTTTTTACTGCTACTTTTAAGTATTCTGCTCTATGGGCAGTGTCTAATTGTTTCTGTAAGTTTGACAACAGAAGATGGGGTTGTCTCAAGCACATATTACAGGACTATTGTATACACTGTTCCACCCATCAAGACTCAGATTAACAAGCTTCTTGTCAAATTTTTGCTCACTGTTCAGTTTCCTTCTCATACACTGTATCCAGCAGTCTTCTAGCAATGTCTGCTTGAGGGATGGAGAGTGACATGATTCAATCATTATGGACCAGGCTAATGAAGTGTTTGTTCTGAACTAGATGAAAAGGAGAACTTGTTGCATAAATGAATCAAGTAATCTTTTCACTTACATGGTCTTGCTGGAATTTGCTGCTCCTGATTACCATGGGTTTATTGGATGAAGAAAATCTGACTGTATGTTTAATTGCAGCACTACTAGTGATACCAGCAAATGATGGAAATTCATAACCTCTTACTGTATATCTATACTAGACTCTGAAACAAAATGGTACAGTCACTGAGTATTACTCAGTGCACAGCTTTAAAAAAATAAAAACAGAGATCCCTCCTACTGCATCTGTGTGTACCACTGTTTAAATGATGATTTAGTCTAAACCCAGTTTTATAGGGAATTAAATAAAGGATTATTTGTTTATTTAAACCCCCTAGCAACATAAAACATCTTGAGTTTAAATGTTTAAATTCATAAATGCCTAATAAAACTTTAAACAGGAATAGTTAAACTAGGATGAGCAATGAGAGATCATTTCAAAAGTCCAGCAGTAACAGTAAAAGTGAAATTGATATACTCCCACAAAAAACTACCATACCAATTATATTTTGAATGCTAATGTTTTGAAATGCATAAGTAATCCATTCAAAAGGTAAGCTTATGACCATCTAAGTTCTTTACTAGCACAGTAAGACATGGTGGGCAGTCCATAAGATTGGAGCAAAAATAAAGTTTGCTAACCAGTTGATCCAGACTGATGTAGACATGCCGAACAAAGTCACTGCCTTCTGAAGAGCATTTTTCACAGTGTCTTGTTCTGACAATCAGGCCTTGCAGCTCTGTTGCAGTGTTTACATTTGGCACATGTTCTTTTTTACTCAGAGGTACAGGAATTTCTTGAAAATATTCCCAGATAGGGTCTCTATGATCCGCAGCCATGGCAGGCCTTCCCTATTCTCCCCACCCCCCACAGTTCCTCAGTGTTGAAATCAACACTAGAGGCTGCACTCTGAAGAATGCTATCCCTCCCCACACCATCCTGTTTAGACACCAGCGTTGCTCCTTTCTAGCTGCACACTCCGCTCCTTCTCCCTTGTTACAGAACTCCCCTTATGACATTCCAGGGCACAGTCCACAGGGCACAGTCCAGACCAGGGAGGGGCTGTGTCACCCCTGCCCTTCAAACTTGGGTGCCTCACAGTGTTCTACTGTGTAGCACTCCCACCTGAGCCACTCACAAACAGCCTTCTAGCATGCAGGTTACAACCCGAGCATCTGTGTGTAGTTGCAGCCTGCCAGCCACACACCAGTCACACTCTGGCTTCCACCAGCCTTGGTTCCACTTGCAGAGTGACCCTAGCACAATCCCAGTCCTGAATTTTCCCCCGAAACGTATGTTCTGCCCTGTCCTTTGTCTTTATCCTGAACAGCCCAGATACTAGATCTGTTGCCCCCCTAAAGGGATCAATTTTCAACAATTTGCTACCATAAATGGAGTTACCCACACAGTTCAGTTTAGACAATAATGGATTAGTTTAATTAAAGAATAAAACATATTTAACTACAATGAGAAGTTTTGAGTACAAGTATAAGGGAGCAAACTCAAATGGTTACAACATAAAACACTTCCTAGTACTAAAACTTAAACTAGGCTTGGTTCAAGGTGAAGTCCCTTACCACATGTTCCCAGTAACATTGCTGATCAAATTCTCAGGCCTGGATCTGCTCCCAAAGGCTGTTTCTTTTGTTGTCTAAAGTGAAAAAGACATTTATAGGAAGAGATACCTTGGGGCGTTTTGCCCCTCACTTTGTAGTCCTGTTCCCCTCTGAAATGCATTTTCCTGAGGTTTACCCCTAGATGAAGTTCATTACTGCTGTGAGGCTGGAGTTATGGAGTCTTGTGGTGAAAGGTTTCATGCTGTTTTCTAAGATGCAGATCTGTTTGTTCCTGCTTCCCCTTTCTTGCCATACAATGGCCACTTGTCACAAGACTGCACATCAACTTTGACACTCATCTAGAGTCATCAGCTTGTCCTTTGTCTTTGAGAAACTGGTTTACCCAAACTTGTCTGGTAAATACATTTCAAACCTTATTTCAGTTCGTTACTATACACATTTCATCATATTACCACCGAAGTTGAGTGAGTTAGTTCAGATGATACTCAGCCCTGGTCTACACTACGAGTTTAGGTCAAATTTAGCAGCATTAGACCGATTTAACCCTGCACCCATCCACACGACAAAGCCATTTTTGTCGACTTAAAGGGCTCTTAAAATCAATTTCTGTACTCCTGCCTGACAAGGGGATTAGCGCTGAAATTGACATCACCGGGTCAAATTTGGGGTAGTGTGGACACAATTCGACAGTATTGGCCTCTGGGAGCTATCCCAGAGTGCTCCATTGTGACTGTTCTGGACAGCACTTTCAACTCAGATGCACTAGCCAGGTACACAGGAAAAGCACCGGGAACTTTTGAATTTCATTTCCTGGTTGGCCAGCGTGGCAAGCTCAATCAGCAGAGGTGACCATGCAGAGCTCAATCAGCAGAGGTGGCCATGCAGTCCCAGAATCGCAAAAGAGCTCCAGCATGGACCGAACGGGAGGTACTGGATCTGATCACTGTATGGGGAGACGAATCCGTGCCATCAGAACTCCGTTCCAAAAGATGAAATGCCAAAATATTTGAAAAAATCTCCAAGGGCATGATGGACAGGGACCCGCAGCAGTGCCATGTGAAAATTAAGGAGCTCAGGCAAGCCTACCAAAAAACCGAAGAGGCAAATGGCCACTCCTGGTCAGAGCCCCAGACATGCCGCTTCTATGATGAGCTGCATGCAATTCTAGGGGGTGCCCCTACCACTACCCCACCCCTGTCCGTGGACACCTGCAAGGGGGGAGTCTCATGCAACAGGCATGAGGATTTTGGGGATGAGGAGGAGAAACCGTTCTTCCCGACAGCCAGGAACTGTTTATCGCCCTGGAGCCAATACCCTCCCAAGGCGGGCTCCCGGACCATGAAGCCGGAGAAGGCACCTCTGGTGAGTGTATTTTTGTACATATAATACATGGTTTAAAAGCAAGCGTGTTTAATGATTAATTTGCCCTGCAGACTTGGGATGCATTCGCGGCCAGTACAGCTACTGGAAGTCTGTTAACGTGTCTGGGGATGGAGCGGAAATCCTCCAAGGACATTAAGGGAACATTCAGATGTGGCCGTTCCTGCTGGGCTGTTTGCCTGTGGCTGAAAAGAAATCATCCCCGCTTTTGGCCGCGGGGGGGGCGGGGGGGGCGTTCACATTGAGCTTTTCGCATTTGGCTGGCAGGGATCTTCCTTGATGCTAGTCATGCGGTGGGAGGAGGGGTGAAGCAATCATCCCAGAGAATTGGTGTGGGTGGGGTGGGGGGGTTAGTTGGGTTTGTGCTGCACGTTAACCCGAAAACCGCAGTCCCTCCTTTTAAATGGCCAACCCAACAGGTGCTTGGTATTGGAAAGGAGGGTGCTGCTTTTTGAAACCATTCCCACATGTTATGAAGGCTGAAGAAGCCAAAAGACTGTGGCTTACCATGGCTGCCTGCAAGCCAAATTCTGTTGCCCAGCCCTGCGTGTTTGATCTCTCACACCAAGCCGGCAGGCCCTCAGTATAAGAGGCAAAATGCAACCTTGTATCGAAAGCACGTGCTATGTAATGTTAACAGCTTGGTTCACAGTGAAAGAGCCTACCCATTGTTCTCTAAAATGTGTCTTTTTAAATACTACTTTCCCTTTTTTTCCTCCTGCAGCTGCAAATGTTTCAACACTTCCCCTATCATCTCCGTCCCAGAGGCTACCGCAGATAAGAAGGCAAAAATACCGCACTTGCAATGAAATGTTCTCTGAGCTCATGCAGTCCTCCCGCACTGAAAGAGCTCAGCAGAATGCGTGGAGGCAAACAATGGCAGAGTCCAGGAAAGAAGAAAATGAATGCGAGGACAGGAGGGACGAGCAAGATGAGAGGTTGCGGGAGCAAGAGGAGAGGTGGCGGCAGCGTGATGAGAGGAGGCAGGATGCAATGCTGAGGCTACTGGGGGATCAAACTGATATGCTCTGGCGTCTGGTGGAGCTGCAGGAAAGGCAGCAGGAGCACAGACCATCGCTGCAGCTCCTGTGTAACCGCCTACCCTTCTCCCCAAGTTCCATAGCCTCCTCACCCAGACGCCCAAGAACATGGGAGAGGGCCCCCCCCTCCGGGCACCCAACCACTCCACCCCAGAGGACTGCCAAAGCAACAGAAGGCTGGCATTCAGTAAGTTTTGAAGTGCAGTGTGGCCTTGTCCTTCCCTCCTCCCCTACCCCTCCTGGGCTACCTTGGCAGTTATTCCACTATTTGTGTGATGAATTAATAAAGAATGCATGATTTTGAAACAACAGTGACTTTATCGCCTCTGCAAACGGTGATGGAAGGGGGGAGGGTGGTTGGCTTACAGGAAAGTAGAGTGAACCAAGGGGGCAGGTTTTCAGCAAGGAGAAACAAACAGAACGGTCACACCGTAGCCTGGCCAGTCATGAAACTGGTTTTCAAAGCTTCTCTGATGCGCAGCTCTCCCTGCTGTGCTCTTCTAATCACCCTGGTGTCTGGCTGCGCGTAATCATTGGCCAGGCAATTTGCCTCAATCTCCCCCTTACTCTCACAGATATCGTGGAGCACACAGCAATAACAATGGGAATATTGGTTTCACTGAGGTCTAACGAGAGTCAGTAAACTGCGCCAGCGCGCTTTTAAAGGTCCAAATGCACATTCTACCACCATTTTGCACTTGCTCAGCCTATAGTTGAACAGCTCCTGACTACTGTCCAGGGTGCCTGTGTACGGCTTCATGAGCCATGGCATTAAGGGGTAGGCTGGGTCCCCAAGGATAACTATAGGCATTTCAACATCCCCAACAGTTATCTTCTGGTCTGGGAAGTAAGTCCCTTTCTGCAGCTATTCAAACAGACCAGAGTTCCGGAAGATGTGAGCATCATGTACCTTTCCCGGCCATCCCACGTTGATGTCGGTGAAGCGTCCCTTGTGATCCACCAGTGCTTGCAGCACCATTGTAAAGTACTCCTTATGGTTTACATACTGGCTGCCAAGGTGGTCTGGTCCCAAGATCGGGATATGCGTTCTGTCTATCGCCCCACCAGTTAGAGAATCCCAAAGCCATCCACTATGACCTGCACATTTCCCAGAGTCACTACCCTTGATAGCAGCAGCTCAGTGATTGCATTGGCTACTTGGATCACAGCAGATTTGCAGTAGATTTGCCCACTCCAAATTGATTCCCGACTGACCAGTAGCTGTCTGGCGTTGCAAGCTTCCACAGGGCTATCGCCACTCACTTGTGAACTGTGAGGGCTGCTCTCATCTTGGTATTCTTGTGCTTCAGGGCAAGGGAAAGCAAAGTCACGAAGTTCCATGAAAGTGCCCTTATGCATCCGAAAGTTTCGCAGCCACTGGGAATCATCCCAGACCTGCAACACTATGCGGTCCCACCAGTCTGTGCTTGTCTCCCGGGCCCAGAGTCAGCATTCCACGGCATTAGCCTGCCCCATTGCCACCAGGATGTCCAAATTGCCGGGGCCCATACTTTGAGAGAAGTCTGTGTCCATGTCCTCATCACTCTCATCACCGTGCTACCGTCGCCTCCTCACCTGCTTTTACAGGTTCTGATTCTGCACATACTGCAGGATAATGCATGAGGTGTTTACAATGCTCTTAACTGCCGCGATGATCTGAGCGGGCTCCATGCTTGCCGTGGTATGGCATCTGCAGGAGAGCAGAGTTGCAGCGGAAGCGGTGGCTGCCAACGGATGCCACGAGAATAGATATTTATAGAGACCGACGAGAGGACCTGTGAGATGGATTCATGAGAGCAGAGTTGTAGCGGAAGCAGTGGAGGATCACGGTTAGCACCGAGCACATTTCCCGTGGAAGAACACACGTACCGGGAGCACATGACAGACAACATGGAGAAATTTGCTTTTGAGACAATAGCAGCAGAGCAGAGTTGCAGCGGAAGCGGTGGATGACAACGGTTAACAGTCCTACTGCACCGTCTGCTGAAAGCAGTATGGCGTCCGCACGGAAAAAGGACACAAAACGATTGTCTGTCATTGCTTTCACAGAGGGAGGGGCGACTGACAAAATGTATCCAAAACCACCTGCGACAATGTTTTTGCCCCATCAGGCATTGGGAGCTTAACCCAGAATTCCAATGGGAGGCGGAGACTGTGGGATAGCTACCCACAGTGCACCACTCCGTAAGTTGATGCTAGCCACAGTAGTGAGGATGCACTCCACCGACTTAATGTGCTTAGTGCGGACCTACGCAATCGACTGTATAAAATCGATTTCTAAAAATCGACTTCTATAATATCCACCTAATTTTGTAGTGTAGACATACCCTCAGAAGGCATATTTTGTACAAAGATTACTACAATAGAGTGTAGGGTATGAATGCAGGGGTGCATTCTGCCACACTCCAGCCCCATCCCCATACAAGCCAAAGAACTTACAATCCGAGACTTCTGCTTGTGTAATCCATATATCTTTTGCACTCCAATATTTTATTTGTTTAGAGACAGAAGGAGACAGTTGAGAAATTAATGGATTTATATCTGTCTGCATATATAAGCAAGGAGACTGAACAAGCCCATTTACTTGAAGTGCCCAGAACCATGCAGAAGCAAGAGCTGGTAGTTACTGGGCAAATCCATGTTTTTCCATAAGCTGGAAAGTTTTGATGGTGGGTGGAGTCATAAGCATTCCTAATTTGAGATCGCATCTTATCAGCACTGAGGTAGGGAGACACTATAAATAAGAGTAGACGACCGCCCAGGTTGGCTCAGCTGATGATCCTGATGAGATACATGATGGCATCTCCTGGAGAGTGAGTGAGGCAGGCTGTGATGACTTTACCAGTCTCTCACACCCATCAGCACAGCCACAGGGTCCCTCACAAGATCGATCCCTTAATATACTACATGGACCAATGTGCCATATTTATAGTTTGATCTCAAAAGTTAGAATGTTTTCCCCCTGATTCCCTCTAGAAAAGCAGCTTTTAACTCAATTTTTGATGGAGGCTCATGGATTCAGCGTTTATTTAAAAGTTTTGAGATTAATGCAAAATGTGCTAAGGTCTAAAATTATAATAATTCAAATTTCATTTTTAAAAAGAAAAAAAACCTTCAATTTGATTTAAATAAAATGTATCCATTTTGCTAGCCCTCTCTCTGATCCAAGCACCACTACACTATAACACTCCACTCACCCCTGAACTCCAAACTTGGATGTTGCCAGCTCTCATTAGTTTCATCCTCCCTCACCTGGATACCAATAGGAGCACTCACCATAACTATAATTTCTTACATCTTTCTCAAAAGGACAGAGCCACCTACCACTTTTTCCACTGATGGTTTTCAATCTCACCTCCTTGACCATGTCTTCATACATCTGAATGGCAGTTTCCATGTCAATGATCTGGTTAAACTTCCCAGGGAAAGGCCCATCACTGCCTGTAGCAAGGATGAGGTGAGAGTAGAAAAGCTCCTACAAGGGGAGAGAGTGGGATCAGACATCACTTTGAGAAGTCCAAGGTAAAGGATCCCGAACACTGGAGTCGCTTTGCAGGTGGTGCTCTGACACCTCCCCCTGCCCTGGAACTAAATAGCAACATTCAATTCAAAAACAAACATCTTTTGCAGAACTAAATGATTCATATAATTGTTTACCTGCATTCAATCTGAAGATATTAATGGGGACTTGGTGAGTCTGAGTTTGTAATGGGATCTCACAGCCTCTTTTCTAAGTGCAATCGCTATGCAAAATGGGTATTGTGGCTTCAGTCCAAGTTGTGACAGACAAATATGTACATGACAAGTTACCAGCAGAGCTGGCCCTTATACTGGCCATCTCTACAGAGTCTAGACACTGAATGGAAATGGTGCAGACATAGCTACACTCTCCTTTTAAAGGTGGTCCCTCCAGAACAGGGTTAAAAAGCTTTGGCAGGGCAGTCCTGAGAAGGTTACACTGTTGTTGTCCATACATTTATCCTGTGATTGAGAGACTTCTGGACTTAATTTAGCAGTTCTTATTAGCAACAAGGAAGGGAACAGCTTGTCTGAGGGCCTGACTGGACCTGTGGTGCAGCATTCAGTCATGGCTTACTGCTGTGCTCCGCTTCACAGGGCGTAGGGTTGAGCTGGCACTTTGATAAGTAGGAAGCTGCCACATGAGGCGTGTTTTGGGAATGAAGGGATGCAGAGGTCTCCCTGGTGAAACATTACAATTAAAGCTGGGCAACTACTCTGAACTCTTCTGTAATCATTGGCTTGAGTTGTAAACTGAGTTTGCTTGGGTCATGCCCTGCCCTCTTTTGTATGGTCACTTTGCACAACAAGTGAGTTATTTGCAGAGACTCACATAAAGTGAGTTTTTAGCTTGAACATCTTGAGTACTCATAGGCTCTGACTCCATGGGTGTTCAGGGGCTGGAGCACCTACACAAAAAAAACAGTGGGTGCTCAGCATCCACTGGCAGCCCTGCAGGTCAGCACCTCCCTGTCCGCCCCCCGCCTGCCCCGGAACAGCTGTTCTGCGGTATGTAGGAGGCACTGGGGAAGAGGGGGAGTAGTGGGGGTGTAAAGAAGTGGGGGGGCATAACCATGAAGGGGCCGCAGCCTACCCACTTAGCATCCAACCAGGCCCACCCAAATCAGGGCCAGAGCCCCCCCGAATCCACAGGCTGTGACTCCTGACTCTGGTTCAGTGTCCGTCCGCCTGGTCATGTCCCTCTCCTGCCGGTGCTGCACGCTGCTGCCCCACCCCTGCACCCCCTACCCACGCCTTCAGTTGAGGAGGTGAACAGCAGGAAGGGCGGGGCCGGCCAGGGGCAATGGGGTACACTGGTCCGCCTGGCCCTGTGCTACCAGCATGCCCCTTCCTGTTGGGGGTGGGCCCATGCTGCGCGACACAGCTCCCCTGCCCAGCAGCCCGGATCCACTATGCTCTGTACCCCCTGAACCCACTATGCCCAGAGCCCCCCCAAAACCCTCCCACATTTCCAGCACAAATGCACAGTGCTATGCACACCACCACCCCTGCCCAGCGCCCCCCCACACCACAGCTGCCCAGCACCCCACACAGAACCCCCCACTCGCTAGTTTCCCAATACACACAGAATTCTCCTCCCTCCCTCCCAGTGCCCTTCCCCACAGCCCTACCACCACAGCTAAACAATGCCCCACACAAACCCCCAGTGCCCTGACACACACAGATCTCCCCCACTGTCCAGCACCCCCCAACAGGCCCCCACTGCCTAGCACCCCAAAACACACAAACCTCCCCCACTGCCCAGCGCCCTCCACACCCTCACAGCCCAGCACCCCATGCACACCTCCCAGACACTCACTCCATCACACCCTGCCCCCTTCCCTGGCCACACTCACCAGCCCTGCTGGGAGGTCCCTGGCTCCTACAGTCAGAGCGGCGGCGGGGGGGGGGGGGATCTCCAGACTCTCCACGTGCTGCGCCTGCCACAAGCGTGAGCTCCGTGTCTCCCACTGGCCGGGAAAAGCGCCAATGGGAGCTGCTGGAGCTGTGGAGCGGGGCTTGGAGGCGCTGGCAGAGCACAGAGAGTGCCCTGCCCCCAAGAGCCAGAGGGACCTGCCAGGGGGCGAGGTGGGGAGTCCCAGCGGTGCTTACCTGGGGCGGCTCCTAGGAAGCATCCGGCAGGTCCCTCTAGTTCCTAGGGTCGGGTCAGGTAAGGTCGGGGGGGGGGCGGAGGGCTCTCTGCCCGCTGCCAGTGCCTGCAAGCCCCGCCCCCGCAGCTCTGATTGGGAAGGAGGGAGCCGGTGCAGCACACAAAGCCCCCCTCCACCTCTGTGCCTAGGGGCCACCTGCACTGCGGCTCCTGCCAGCGGGCGGGTGCCAGGAGCTGCCCCAGGAAGCGCCGCCAGCCCCAGGACTTTGGTGCGCGCAGTGACTCATGGTGAGCGGTCCCCGATATCGGGACAAAGGGCGTCCCGACCGATGTGCGGTCGGGACACTGGACAAATGTCTTAATATCGGGACGTCTGGTCACCCTACTAAAGAAACAGAGTAAATCTGAACATGAGAGTGAGAAGAAAATCATCTGCTCACTGCTCCATTTGCAGAGTAAAATTATTCATCGGAAGTCATTAAGTCAGTCTGTCCCCAATGCACTCACCTCATTATCATTCAGCAAGACTTTCTGCCTCAGTAAGTCTATTCCAACCACCTTAGCTTGTCGGAAGCTCTCCACAAAGGTCACAAAGTAAGAGATGAAGGTTTTCTTGGCAAATCCTGCAATGAAAGAAGGTTAATGCCACCTATATACTGGTTAAGAAGAAAGGAAAGTAGGGGGACTAGAAAGCCAATTTTCCCCTTTGTTTCCAGAAGTCCTATTCAAATGGCCCTCCTTTGGTTATAAGAATTTGCTTTCTTGTTACACAGAATAAAGACCTGCTCCATGACTAGTGTCCAGACATCTATTCTCTCTGCCACAATGTAGGACCCAGAAAGTTTTTGCTTCAGTTGACAAGAACTGAAAAAGGCAGGCATAAAATTAAGGGTGTCTCCACACAGCGACATCTTGGAAAACTAATCAAATTAAGTAAAGTGTGAATTTGAAATGGATTAGTTAAACCACATTAAATACCCGTGTGCATACTGTTATTAACATACCTTTAATTCAGTTTAATTCACTTTCAAAATGAATTAAACTAAAAGGAATTAAGGCAACTTTAATTCAAAGCACTTGTTTTCACATATAGTGGTGCAATTGCACTGGTTCGGCTGTAGCGCTGTACATGAAGATGCCCCTATGCTGACAGGAGAGCTTCTCCCATCAGCATAGTTAATCCACCTCCCTGAGAGACGGTAGCTACGTTCACAGGAGAAGTTCTCCAATTGACATAATGCTGTCTATACAGGGAGTTCGGTTGGTATAACTATGTTGCTCAGGAGTCTGGATTTTTCATCCATTTTATAATCGAAAATGGTCTGTAGTATAGACCTGGCCTCAATGACAATGTTCACCCAGAGGTTTAATGCTGTTTAACTAATCCACTTCAAATTCATATCTTTACTTAATTTGCAATAGTTTTCCTGGAAGTCCTCATTTGGAATCAAGTGATTGAGGGAAGAAGTGTTTCATAAGAAAACCACAACTTAAGCCAACAAGGCAAAGCCATCTTAACTTTGGGGAT
The DNA here is from genome assembly GCF_965140285.1 of Lepidochelys kempii. Taxonomy (NCBI): domain Eukaryota; kingdom Metazoa; phylum Chordata; order Testudines; family Cheloniidae; genus Lepidochelys; species Lepidochelys kempii. The sequence goes on from NC_136386.1 coordinate 82,835,951, forward strand.
AGGTCAGCAATTTTCAGACTATGGTCCATGGACCTCGAGTAGAGCCCTGTGCAGTGAAACACAGAATGAATATTGACACCAGACCACTGGAGGGTTATGGGGCTGGAGGGGCGGTGGGTCCCTGAAAGTCTCTCTCAAGGTTTGAAGTCGGATTTAGAATGAAAGAGTTGGAGAACCACCATGCTATTCCTTGCCAGGTACTCATGGGCCACAACAGGCGCTATTTTCCCTTAAACTGTCTCAGCTGCATGTATTAGACAAAGATATTAGATGTCAGGAGGCATACTATTTTAATGTAGATCTAAATCTGGTCTCATGCTATTTGAGAGCATTTCTTTTATGACTTTTTACATTAAGTCCAGGACCAGGATATGTACTGGAACACTGAGGCAGGCTGAGAGGAAGGGAGGTTTTTTTAAACTAATTAATCACTATTGAGAAGAGAAAGTCAGTAAATTACCAGTCATATTTCACACCCGGGCAGCATGTCTTCAGTAGGGGATGGAACTGGCATAGCTATATCAGTATTGCCAGTCCCAAGCATTCTCTCACACTCACACAAAGATTCTGCAAACCAACTTCCAGGAGCATCAGATGTGCATCTGACAAGGCCCCGCTCCGTCCTCATGTCCAGGCCACCTGGCCAGTGGCTTGGCATGAGCAACTCTAAGGCTGTATGCATCCGATGAAGTGAGCTGTAGCTCATGAAAGCTCATGCTCAAACAAATTGGTTAGTCTCTAAGGTGCCCCAAGTACTCCTTTTCTTTTTGCGAATACAGACTAACACGGCTGTTACTCTGAAACAAGTCAGCTGCCACCCTACCCTCTCCTTCCTCCCCTTCCCCCCCCCTCAAAAAAAACCAGCTAAAGATGAATGGCTTTTAAACCATTTGATTTTTTTAGACGCTGAGAGTTCTTATTTGCCTTCAGGACGCTGAGCTTTTGGTGTCACACCGTCAAGCCTCTCTCCAACCTTAAGCGCTAAAACTCAATGTAATTAAAGCCGAGATTCTCAAGTAATTCCATTACTACTGGAGCTGGGGCATAATATGCAAGGCCCTCAGCAAAACCACGTCACTAAAACCTCCGTGCAGATGAGCCCTAAGATCCTGAGGAATCTCAGCTACAGGGGTCATGCCCCCGCTGTTAGAGTAACATTCTAAGTATCAAAGAGGCTTAAGATAGCAATTTAGAGTAGCAGTCATCTTTCAAGTTCTTGTTTATAGTAGAGTGATCATCTTTAAATTTTCACAAATGCCTGTGCAAACAGTGTTCCCTATTCCTGGGGAAACTCACAGCTGGCATAACTTTACAACTTTGCCTTTGCAGATAACTATTAGTGGGAACAACTGCATTTGTGCTGTCACTGTGTAAGTGAATCAGAAGTCTGAGCTCAGGTTTCTCAGAAGGTAATAGTGGTCTCAAGTTTTATCAGAATACAGAAATAATTTAGTTTAACCACAGCTAGAGATATTTTTCTATTTTGGAATCTTACAAGAGTTTTTTAAAACCTGTGCAGTTCCTCTTTCAGAAAGAAACTCCACATACCCCAGTGGGGTAAACAGATCACAAGGGACCAGAGATCGTCCACAGACTTTAGGAAAAAGCACGTAAGTTACCGCTTTCTACAGAGGCCCGGAGAGCACCCACATTGTGGTGGAATGCATCTCTCATGTCCACAAGAACAAAGGGGATTCCCCAGGACTTTAGTTGTCTGGCAGCTGCAATTCCCCCGAAACCTCCTCCAACGATCACAACACGCACCGAGTCGTCCACTGAAAGCTTGGATCCCATCCTAGATGGCAGAGCTGCTTCTTCAGGAAAAAAAGAAAAACAAAAAACAAAAAACACCACACTAAGAAGAAGGGAAACAATAAGGGTGTCACAAGAGCGCCTTACCTGTGGAAAGTAAGGACTTGATCCTGCAAAGACTTAAGTAGTCCCATTGAAGTCACTGTGACAAATCACGTACTTAAAGTACTAACAATGAGTAAAATAGAAGCCAGGATATATATGGTCTGAAGACTAAATTTCAGAACAGTTTGAAGCAGGCACTGCTGCAGCTCAGCTTCTTACAGGCTCTCTCTTGCCTCCCAGAAAGCAGACAGGAGCGCGGCAAGGAACATGCAGATGGAAACAGCAGCACAGACATTTTAAGCAACAGGAATAGCTGCTTAAGATACGGAGTTTTATTCCTCCTCCAAAAAGTCATCACTTTGCACATTGTGAAAAGGCAGAGGGGAATCAGGCCCGACATGCTAGAGTTTTGTTGTCAACAGAAATCTGTTTTGAGAGGGATACGATGTTTGTAGAAAATATTTTAAGTGAATGTACCAATATCTCCTACAACAGGGGTTCTCAACCTTTTTCTTTCGGAGCCGCAAACAGGCTATAAAAACTCCACGGCCCGGCAGTGCCACAACAACTGGCATTAGAGGGTAGCAAGGAGAGCAATTGCCCAGGGCCCCATGCCACTGCAAAGCTAAGTTGCTCAGGCTTTGGCTTTAACCCTGGGTGGTGGGGCTTGAGGGTCCCAGGGCTGCAATCCTGTGAGGCGGGGGCTTTGGCTTTCTGCCCTGGGTCCTAGCGAGTCTAGCCCCAGCTATGCTTGGCGGACCCCCTGAAACCTGCTCGTGGCCCCACAAGGGGCTCCAGACCCCTGCTTCAGAACCACTGCCCTAGAAGAGCACGTCCTGTTTCCTAACTGTCTATGTCAGTGGTTTTCAACCTGTGGTCCACAGACCCCCCCCCCGGGGGGGGGGAGCTCAGACCATGTCTAAGCTTCCCAAGGGATCTGCATCTCCAGTCAAAATGTGGGGGTCCGCACACTTTTAGGAGCCGGAGGAGACTTTTTTTAAAAAAAACAAAACATGCCAGCTTGGCTGCCATCCCTTCCCCTTCTCTGCCGGGTACACTGGAGAAGGCACTGCTCGGCCAGCACCGAATTCAGCGTCAAACCGAACTCCAGACCCCGGGGGCGGCGGCGGGGGGGGGGGGTCACGGAAAGCCCTTTGCAGCACAACGAGTACGCGGGCCAGCACCAAAGTGCGGTGTCTGTCTCCACCGGACTCCCTGCCTCCGCTTTTAGCGAGCGAGAGGAGCGGAGCCTGCCCGGCCCGCCGCCTGCTGGAGCCCGGCCGTGCAGAGCCGGGCTGGCTCCAGCGTCCGGCCTCCTCCACTCACCCCTCCTCGCACCGCTGCAGACCCGCGGGGGGCGAGGGAGGAAGCCCAGCGAGTGTCCGCGCATGCGCGTCCCCGGGGCTGGGGCGAGCGCAGGGATAGCTGGGCTGGGTCACGGAGACAGGCGTGGTCTGAGCCCTCTCGTGGCGACTCGGAGGGAAGATCCGCTCCGTCCGCTGCTGAGCCGACTCCTACCGCCCTCTACTGGAGCCCCCGGCGCGTTGCAGGGCCTTAGGGGACAGCTGAGGCTGCAGATGGTCACAGTCTCCTGTAAAAACAACAAGGAGTCTGGTGGCACCTTAAAGACTAACACATTTGTTTGAGCATAAGCTTTCCTGGGTAAAAAACCCACTTCTTCAGGTGTATGGAGTGAAAATGACAGATGCAGATGTAAATATACTGACACATGAAGAGAGGGGAGTTACCTCACAAGTTTGAGAACCTGTTTGTGCTGACAGGGCCAATTCGATCCAGGTGGATGTAGTCCCCTCCCAATAACAGATGAGGAGGTGTCAATTCCGGGAGAGGCAAAGCTGCTTTTGTAATGAGCCAGCCACTCCCAGTCCCTATTCAAGCCCAAATTAATGGTGTGAAATTTGCAAATGAATTTTAGTTATAGTTTCCCTTTGAAGTCTGTTTGTGAAGTTTTTTTGTTCAAGTATGGCTACTTTCAAATCTGTTATAGACTGTCCAGGAAGATTGAAGTGTTCTCCTACTGGCTTTTGTATGTTACCAATCCTGATGTTCCTTTACGTAGGGACTGTCCGGTTTGACCAATGTACAGGGCAGAGGGGCATTGCTGGCACATGATGGCATATATCACGTTAGTAGATGTGCAGGTGAATGAGCCTCTGATGTGGTTGGGTCCTCTGATGGTGTCACTAGAGTAGATATGGGGACAGAGTAGACAATGAGGTTTGCTACAGGGATTGGTTCCTGGATTAGTGTTTCTAACAGATACAGACAGACATCATACCAAATGGACTGAAGGTAACAAAACCCATTGCAATCAACATACTGCACTGACTATGGTGAGAGACTGTGGCACACACTCTCAAAGAAACTGAGGAACCACCTGATCAGCATCCTGTACAGCAGACAGGAAAAGATCAAGAATGAGCTCTCAAAACTGGAGACTCTCATACGAAACCAACCTTCCACACAAACTTCCACGTGGCTGGACTTTACAAAAATGAGACAAGCCATTTACAATGCATACTTCACTTCTCTACAGAGGAAAAAGGACAGTAAACTATCTAAACTCCCACATGCCAGAGGGGGCTACAACAGTGGTACCCTCAACTCACCTAACAATATTGTTAATCTATCCAACCACACACTTAGCCTGGCGGAAGAGTCTATCCTATCTCGGGGACTCTCTTTCTGCCCCACCACCCCCACAAACATGATACAATTCTGTGGGTGATCTGGAAGCCTACTTCCGTCATCTCTGACTCAAGGAATATTTTCAACACACCACTGAACAGTGTACGGACCCACAGGAACCCTCCTACCAACACTACAAGAAGAAGAATTCTGCGTGGACTCCTCCTGACGGTCGAAATGACAGACTGGACTTCTACATAGAGTGCTTCCACCGACGTGCACAGGCTGCACTTGTGAACAAACAGCATCACTTGCCCTATAACTTCAGCCTTACAGAACGCAACGCCTCAGAAACAACTCTGGCATTATAATCAAAGGGGCTGACAAAGGAGGTGCTGTCGTCATAATGAACAGGTTGGATTATGAAAAGGAGGCTGCCAGGCAACTATCCTCCGATCCCACTGAGGAGTACCAAAAGAAACTACACCATCTGCTCAAGAAACTCCCTGCTACAGCACAGGAACAAATCTACACTGACACACCCCCAGAGCCCCAACCAGGGGTATTCTATCTGCTACCCAAGATCCATAAACCTGGAAACCCTGGACGTCCCATCATCTCAGGCATCAGCACTCTTACAGCAGGATTATCTAGCTCAGCCCCTACTCTACCAGCACTCCTAGCTATCTTCGAGACACCACCGACTTTCTGAGGAAACTAAAATGCATTGGTAATCTTCCTGAAAACACCATCCTGGCCACCATGGATGTAGAAGCTCTTTATACCAATATTCCACATGAGGATGGACTACAAGCTGTCAAGAACAGTATCCCTGATGAGGCCACGGCACACCTGGTGGCTGAGCTTTGTGACTTTGTCCTCACCCACAACCATTTCAGATCTGGAGACAACTTATACCTTCAAGTCAGCGGCACTGCTATGGGTACCCGCATGGCCCCACAGTATGCCAACATTTTTAAGGCTGACTTAGAACAATGCTTCCTCAGCTCTCGTCCCCTAATGCCCCTCCTCTACTTGCGCTACACTGATGACATCTTCATCATATGGACCCACAGGAAGGAAGCCCTTGAAGAATTCCACCTGGCTTTCAATAATTTCCACCCCACCATCAACCTCAGCCTGGACCAGTCCACACAAGAGATCCACTTCCTGGACACTACAGTGCAAATAAGTGATGGTCACATAAACACCACCCTATACCGGAAACCTACTGACCGCTATACTTACCTACATGCCTCCAGCGTCCATCTAGGACACATCACACGATCCATTGTCTATAGCCAAGCCCTAAAATACAACTGAATTTGCTCCAATCCCCCAAACACCTACAAGATCTTTATCAAGCATTCTTAAAACTACAATACCCACCTGGGGAAGTGAAGAAACAGACTGACAGAGCGAGATGGGTACCCAGAAATCACCTACTACAGGACAGGCCCTACAAGAAAAATAACGGAACACCACTGGCCATCACGTACAGCCCCCAGCTAAAACCTCTCCAGCACATTATCAACTATCTACAACCTATCCTGGAAAACGATCCCTCACTCTCCCAGACCTTGGGAGGCAGGCCAGTCCTCGCTTACAGACAGCCCCCCAACCTGAGGCAAATACTCACCAGCAACTACACACCACACCGCAGAAACACTAATCCAGGAACCAATCCCTGTAGCAAACCTCGTTGCCTACTCTGTCCCCATATCTACTCTAGCGACACCATCAGAGGACCCAACCACATCAGCCACACCATCAGAGGCTCATTCACCTGCACGTCTACTAATGTTATATATGCCATCATGTGCCAGCAATGCCCCTCTGCCATGTACATTGGCCAAACCGGACAGTCCCTACGTAAAAGAATAAACGGACACAAATAGGACATCAGGAATGGTAACATACAAAAGCCAGTAGGAGAACACTTCAATCTTCCTGGATATTCTATAACAGATTTAAAAGTAGCAATACTTGAACAAAAAAACTTCACAAACAGACTTCAAAGGGAAACTGCATAACTAAAATTCATTTGCAAATTTCACACCATTAATTTGGGCTTGAATAGGGACTGGGAGTGGCTGGCTCATTAGTGGCTGGCTCAGCTTTGCTTCTCCTGGAATTGACACCTCCTCATCTATTATTGGGAGGGGACTACATCCACCTGGATCGAATTGGTCCTGTCAACACTGGTTCTCCACTTGTGAGGTATCTCCCCTCTTCATGTGTCAGTATCTTTATGTCTGCATCTGTAATTTTCACTCCATGCACCTGGAGAAGTGGGTTTTTTACCCAGGAAAGCTTATGCTCAAATAAATGTGTTAGTCTTCAAGGTGCCACCGGACTCCTTGTTGTTTTTGTGGATACAGACTAACACGGCTACCCCGGATACAGTCTCCTGTGTTAGAGGCCCTGAGGGAGACCAACCCTTCTCCTACACACACAAAGAGACAGCGTTCAGCTGAGTTGCTCTGCCCCTGGCTGCCTGTTGGTAAGGCATGTGAGAGTCCTGGGTTCCACTCAGGATTATTCGTGGGCTGCTTGGTTAGCTGCCCAACACTAGTCTAAGGTAGGGTGACCAGATGTCCTGATTTTATAGGGACAATCCCTATTTTGGGGTCTTTTTCTTATATAGACACCTATTACCCCCCCTCCCGTCCCAATTTTTCACATTTGCTATCTGGTCACTAGTCTAAGCTAGCTGGTTACTTTTGAGGTAGCAGCTTTTGAGGGGATGAGGTAGCAAACAACTGAACCAGCTGCTGAATTATAGCTTTGTGGGCGTGTCTGAGTCCAGCTGGTGGCCTGTCACATGTCAGTGGGATTAAGCTGTACACTCTTTGGGTTCAAGGGGGAAGTCACAGTGCTCACAAGGCTTGTGCAGCATGAAAGTAACACTGAAGCAAAAGCAGCTGCCTCCATCTCCTACATAGCTGCTGGGGGCTAAATCCATTGGCACCAGTCTGAAGTGATTTTATGCCGCTAACTGGATACCAGTACATGTATTTATGCTGTGCTGTTTCATTGCAAATAAAGGATATTTTCATTAAAATAATTCAGTCAGTGACTAATGGTAATTTACTCTGAATGTGTGACGTTTGCCTGTTACTAGGCCCAAGTTTTAGCTTTGCCCTGATAAACTACTCCCCAAAATTCAGCATTCAGAATGTCCACAGGTTAAACTGCCTGTGTGTGGAAAGCATTTGGCCCAAACCACTGGGTGGTATTTGGTGTCCATCAGCATTCTGATCTGTATCACACTAATGATACTTCTAGTAGGCAAAAGTGCAAGAAGAATATATTGGAAGACTTCAGGGACCATAATAAACATTTTAAAACACCAAACAGCTGCCTTTTTAATAGATCTTGGTGAGCAGCTGGAAAGTAAACTTCAATTGTGAGTTGTAAAACCACCACCACCAGGGCTGAATTGGGCCCCTAAGTTTCCTTTGACAGAGGCAATGCACAGAGGCCATTTGTGCAGTTAGCAGTTGTATTTAAGTGCAGGTAATTTGGGCTTTGGCAAAACAAGCTATTCCAGAAGAGCAGTTGTTACATGACACACGTACAGTCTTGTGAATGACATCCTGTCTAACAGGTAGGCAGGAAGTGCTCAGGGCCTGCCTAGGAAGGCAGCTGGTCAAACAGCAAGCCAGCTCATGCACTTCCCACCACAGCTCTGTACAGATTAATTGTATTTGATTGGATTTGTTGGTTTTTCTTTCCCACGTTGTATTTACCACATCTTGTGCTATTGTCACATTCCCAGGGTTAGCCAGCTGGCACAGCAGTTCTTTTACAATGCTAAAGGCTAGAGCAGACTTAATTCTCCAGCTGTGAGGCTGGCCTTCAAAGAGAAACTGGCCTCTATCAAGGAAGACAGGATAACCTGAGATAAGGAACTTTAACAGATGCTTTGCTCTTGCTTTCAGTGAAAACAAAACCATCTGGCGAATATTTCTCCAGACAGTTTGGCCTTTTTGAGTGTCCTCTGGAAAGGCCCTGGGGAAAATAGAAAGTGAACAGGCTGCCCCATGTAATGGCCTTTCAGGGTACCCTGAGTGGAATCTTTATCTCACAATCTCTGCTTTTTAAAATGCTAGCATGTTAGAGAGGCCAAATCATACTGCTGTGGGCTCTGCCATCTCCTCTATAGTAGAGTCATTAGGCTATTTGAGCTCCTTAAAGGTGATCTAAAGAGTCAAGCTTGGGTTTGTGACCTTTTTTGCTTAAATGTAGACAGCCAATTAGGAGCAGCCCTGACTCAGCAATCACTGTAGCTGCATTGGTGCACTGCTGGCCCCTTAGTATAGACAAGGGCATGCAAAGGCGTGCATCAGCCGAGCTAATTAACCAAGATTAACTCAATTACTGCCAGCCCTGACTTTCCCTTGTCTATGCTTAGGGTCAGCACCAGAGTAGCAACTCAAACAAAAGAGACCTGAAGATTTCTTTTTTCAAAAGATAAGGTTCCTCCCCTTTAGAAATATCAGAAAAGTCAGGACATGTCTCCCTGGTGTGCAAGAGGTCTTTCTCGGAGGACCTAGAGAAGTGGCTTGGGAGCCCTCTCAACCCTTAACTGGAGGATGAGGGTGCTGAAACTTTAATAGAATAACTCTCCTTCCATCTGTTCGCTCAGGCCTTTGAGTTAAACAAAAGCAAACCCAAAGCAAAGAGGGCTAGCCTGACTAACTATCCTTTCCTCTCTCAGTTAATCAGAGTTCAGTTCCATGGTATTTGTGAGGTCTTAAACCTGCTAGTTTGCCAATCCTGCATAAGCCTTTGTCTACATACACAACAGAAATTACTATTTGTGTCACAGCACCTGTCCCCAACAGTGCAGCAGCAGCACCGGTGGAACAAAGCTGTAAGTGTTAGCATAGACAGGGCTCAGATGTTTTTTCTACCAGGTGATGAAAACCAACAGTTTGTTAGATTCCTTTCTACAGTAGCACCTTAATGCTGCTGAAGCTGCATCAATGCCAGCTCTTTTGTAAGATGGACACTCATTTTACTAGTAAAAAGAAAAGGAGGACTTGTGGCACCTTAGAGACTAACCACTTTATTTGAGCATAAGCTTTCGTGAGCTACAGCTCACTTCTCACGAAAGCTTATGCTCAAATAAATTGGTTAGTCTCTAAGGTGCCACAAGTCCTCCTTTTCTTTTTGCGGATACAGACTAACATGACTGCTACTCTGAAACCTGTCATTTTACTAGTGTAGCTGCACCCATGGAGTCTTTCAGGAAAGACAGCATAGATAAGATCTGAACTCCTGATGTAAGAGACAAGCCAGAAATGTTAAGGCCTTTCAGGTCCTCTTTATGCAGCATAAATAAACTAAAAGGGCACAGTTTCTGTACCTTTCCAAATGATCTTTAATAGGATGTCTCACAGCTGGGACATTGAAATCAGCACCTAGGTGGGGAAGTGCCCGCCTTACATGAGTGACAATGTGAACATCCAAGGACAAGCAGCCTGATGTCCTACTGAGGCATCCTAAAAACTAAGCATTGTAGTTAAAAGCCAATTGGCAAATTCCAGTAGTAGTCCTCAGATGCTGCTGGCATTGAAGCTTTCTGCGTTGTAATTGCCCAGCAGGAGAGATTGCTAACTCAGCACAATTGCTGACCAGAGCCATGTCTTTGTTTTTCTGTCCTGCTGCGCAATGGGCAGCTACTTCACTTTCTGCCCAAAACTCTACGTTGGCTGGGGGGGTGAGGGAAGAAACAACATGCTTTATTAATACTGGAGTCATGTGGATAGCTCATAGTTCATGTGAAGAATAATACTTTCGGAAAACTATGGGGGAGGGGCAAGGCTTTCTTCAGAACCTAGAGAACACAAATAAATTCCTGATGCAGTTGGATCAGGCACCACACCTGCAAGGCATGTGTACCTTGAGAAGGATGTGCTGAGCTCCTGGGGGAATTCTCATTTAGCTGTGTCAACCACCACCAAGGATTTTGCCAGAGGCCATTGCAGGTGACAAGAAACACAGAACTCTAAGGCCAGATTGAATGGGGATTGCTATTTAGCTGGAAAGTTATTCTGAGGGAGGGAACAAACTGTCAGAGGGACGCCACTGCATGGCTAACTCTGATATAGACTTCAGCTCTGTGATGGAGAAGTTGTGAACCTCTTTTTAGTGAGGTGAGCCCTACCAGTCCCAATCCCGTTATAATAATTTGTTATTTAGATTGTGGTAGCACAATTTAGGGTGCTAAATTTGTTCCAACCATGGAGACATTACATCCTGAGGAGCAAAACAGAAAGATAGGCAGAGGTTGGGGCTGGGGTTGCAATGGACAAGCAAAGCAATCAGGGTATGATAGGTTTTTTGATCTTGGGGTTGGCTTCCCCCCATAATTCAGCTCTCGTCTTTCTCTCACACTAATTCCCTATTTCAGCCTCCTTTCTCCACACAGAGGAACAGTTCACTTCAGATAGAACAAGCCTCCAGTTCTTTATCTAACTTCCACTGACATTATACGAGTCTTTCCATTGACTTTAATGAGAGTTGGATCAGATTCGTTCCTTGCAGGCATCCTGGAAGAACTGGGGCATCAGGAGGGATTTAAATGAGGAGAAGATAGAGCCCTTGTGGACCAGCTCAGGAAAGGCCTGTCAAGCATAGGGGAGTTAGGGAAGAAAGCAGAGAGAGAGTTGTGGAAGAAACTGGCAAACAGGGCAGTGAGGCTGGTAACATTGACAAAATGGAGGGGATGTGGTTTTACAATAAGAAACAAGGGTAGATAAGGAGGAAAGGCCAGAGTTCTGCAGGGCCTTGAAGGCATTCAGTGTTGACAGGGAACTCAGTCCTCTGGAGAGGAGGTGGCAGGAGCAGAAAGAGACATTTACAATAAAAGGGCACAGTCAGATCCTGAAGTGGTAAATGTGAGTCTTCGATGTTGTTCTGCAGCACAGAAATTATCCCTAAGAGATCCAGGTCCTGTGGCATTCCAGATAAATGTAACCAGGGCCGGCTCCAGGCACAAGCTTTCCAAGCAGGTGCTTGGGGGGGGGCATTCAGAATGGGGCGGCAGTCCGTGTCCCGCAGCGGCAATTCGGCGGCAGCGGCTTTTGGGCGGCAGCTCCGCCGCTCTTCCGGGCGCGGCAGTAATTCGGCAGCAGCTCTGCCGCTGTTGCGGTGGCGGCAATTCGGCAATGACTGCTTGGGGCGGCAAAATTGGTAGAGCCTCACCTGAATGTAACCAGTCACTTGGATAAACATAGCTTTCCTCCACGCTGCAGTTATTGTGGGCTGATAATTCTATATGAATCACTCTACAGAGGCACTCTCTCTCCCATTTCTAAGAGCCAAATTCTGCTCTTACACCTTGTGCAAACCCACTAACTTTGGGCCAACTGGTCACCATTGAGGCAACAGCAAAATTCTCATAGATTACAATGGGGCTAGGATTTGACCCTTTATCTTCAAGAAGGCTGCACAAAGTCTAAGTCAGTACAGAATTTGGCTGTTCCTCCTGCTCCTATTTCTCCTCTTTTCTGTCCCCTTCCTCCTCATTTTTGAAGTGTGGCAGTGGATTGATAAGGCCCTCGGAACAGAAGTTCTTTTGCCACAGAGAAGGGACAATGTGGAAGAAGCTTCCTACCTTTAGGCCTCAACCCTATTGTTAGGGGGCCCCTTTTAGCCAGAGAGCAGTTTGTTTTCTGGGCTTATGGTCTAAGGAGTCCGGAATCAAAAGTCAGCTAGTGAAACTGTGGATCCTGACTTGCTCCTTTCCTTCTGGAGAGGTGACAGGAGCAATGTCTTTCTTTAGGTTCCTATGTTCCCTTACGTGGGTTGCACCTGTATAAAGGGCTGGCGGCAACTAAGCTTGCACCTCATTCTGTCAGGGGATAGGGTTGACCCTGCATCCTTGGTGTAACAGAGTTCACTTCCCCCCTTCCCCAAACCATAAGACTCCCATGGATATTGGGGGGATATATTGGAGGCCGAGGGCAGTCACATGGAGACCCAGTGCCTCTGTACAAGGTCATAGCCGCATATGGTCCCTTGGGAGTATGGCTCTTGGGAGTTCTGCAGCCCTCTTCTGACAGCTACTGCTCAAGGAGAAGTGAGTTCTACTGCAGAGGAGGAAACTGAGTATCACAAGAGTCCCTAGCAGTTGGGGGAGGGGGAAGGGGAGAATAACAAGAGAAAATGCCAGACACAATACAGGGAGGCTTATGCTGTCAGGAAAGCTGTAGGAACATGGCCACCAGGGGGCATAACTGACCCACCAGCAGCACTCTCTTGGCAGGTCCAGCCCAGGAAGGAGAGTTGAGGGCAGCTCAGGTCTGTGTTTGTCAGTCAAAAATAAAAATCTGGTGTAAATAGGGTGGCCAGATGTCCCGATTTTATAGGGACAGTCCCTATTTTTGGGTCTTTTTCTTATATAGGCTCCTATTACCCCCCACCCCCTGTCCTGATTTTTCAAACTTGCTGTCTAGTTACCCTAGGGTGTATATCTGGTGTCCAGGCTCAGTGGAGTTGTTTTTCAAATACAAAGATGTAGAACTGGAGGCAATGCCTGTGTTAGAACTTCAGAGCAAATGAAAGCCTTTGAATTCAACTTCCCAAATCTCCTTGTTAGCCACTGAGTGAGAAGGCACCTCAAGCCCTCTCCTCTCCCCACTTTCCCTTTCCCTCTCCTTATCTTTCCCCTGTATTCTTCCCTGCCCTGCTGTGCGATCCCCCCCCCCCCCACTTTGTAAGTGCATGGTCTTGGTTCATCATTGGCATTTCTGAGCCACCAAGAGCAGGCTTTATAGGAACAAGGTTGCTTTGGAAATATTCCACCACTCCGTCCACTTCCTCCCTCTCTCAACAAAGCCCTTGGGCCCTGGGGCAGCGTGTTCCCATGTGGAGGGAGATGGGTTGTGCTTTCTGTAAACAAGGGTATTTGCATGAGTGGGCTGTGCTGTGTCTCAGAGGGGAGTCACTGCTGGTGGGAGCTCCCAGGTGTAGCACTGTGGCCATTAAGTGAGTGCTCCTCATGGGTAAGGGTCACTTAACAGGTACCTTGCCCCTGTTAGCCCACTCTTGGAGGCTCCATATAGTCTTTGTTGCTCACAGCACTCCATGCTGGGGCTGGTTTAATATCAAATAAAGCTCTAACTTCAGAGTCCTGAATCACAAATATAAATATAAAATAATCCAACAAATCCTCAATGAGTCCTCAGCATAAAGTCCATAATCATAATTCAACAGTTCAGAGCTAACTTCAGTTCTTCAGCCACCCCCAGAGCTCTTTCTCCATCAGTCTGCTCTGCCTGAAGCTGTGAGTCCCCAGCCCTTTCTGGCTTGAGAGCTCAGCTGTCTGACCTTGCTTCCTTGTCCTCTATCTTCCAATTCCTGAGTTTCTCTCAACCACACCCTCCCCATAATTTTCTGCAGCCTTTTATATTTGAATTACCATATTCCCTTCAAGGGGGGCTCTTGGTGTAATCAGGGCTGGCTTAGCCTCAGGCCATGGAGCATGCCACCCTGCTACAATTGGCAATAACAGATTCATCCTAGAATTTCCCCTGAGTGCAAAAGGGATTTGACATGACCAGGAAAACACCGCTTCAAATACCTCTATTATCTGTCTATCTGTTTAGTATGATCCATGGTTTCTGTGAAGGGAGGCTTTTGGAGTACTGTAGTCTTAAAAAATACTGGTATACAACAGGTTTCAGAGTAGCAGCCATGTTAGTCTGTATTTGCAAAAAGAAAACAAGAACTTGTGGCACCATAGAGACTAACAAATTTGTTTGAACATAAGCTTTCATGAGCTACAGCTCAAATGTTAAGAAGCGCTGAAAGCAAAGATTTGGTTCTGATTTTTACTGAATAATTGAAAAAACCCAGCACTAACTATTTTTGAAGCATTTCAGGGCTTTGAAAGAGTAGCTTAACATCTTACACATGATGTAGTCATTTCCTGCAAAGAGACTAAATATATTTGTTTTTCCACCCTGTGTTTTTTAACCTATCCCTTTTAACAATAGGTTTGTCCTTTACCCTCAAAACACCCATCTAACATTTCACCCTGCTGTAATCTTTCCAGGCTGGGGAAACTGGTTAGGGCATGACATCCTAAAGCTTGGTCAGTAAGGATGACAGGGTTAGGGAAGAAGCTGCAGTTTCTTGACAGCTAACTATTCCCCTTATCCTAATACTCCTGTGCCCACATGCTCAGCACTTGTCGTTATGTCCATTTTCCTGGCAGGAACACCGAAGCGAGTACAGTTCCGAATTCTGCTAATGGCTCTCCTGCTCAAGAAGGGCACCTACAAATTGAGGTATGCCAACTCACTGGCTACTTTAGAGACTTTGATCTTAATATTTATATAGCTCCATGACAGGTTTCAGAGTAACAGCCGTGTTAGTCTGTATTCGCAAAAAGAAAAGGAGTACTTGTGGCACCTTAGAGACTAGCCAATTTATTTGAGCTCATGCTCAAATAAATTGGTTAGTCTCTAAGGTGCCACAAGTACTCCTTTTCATATAGCTCCATGTGTGGCATGGCACTTTACAGGGCAGATCTTCAGCTAGTTTAAATTATCATAGTTCCATATGACAATGTACACTAGGTAAGAGGATCTGACTTTACATGAAGATATAATCCCTGCCCCACAGAGTTTTCAAATCTAATTCAATTGTATCCCTGTAATCCTATTAACTAAACTCATGGCAGACTTCTCTAACCTGGGAACACTTATGCAAGCCAATAATCAACTCTCACTAAGGCAAAAATGTGCTTTTGTATTGACAATGCTTTTTTCTTAACCTACCTTTAAAGTCAATACAATATAAGTGAAAATAAATAAATCCTTAGCACCCAGAAGGCATTTCTCCAACTAGATAATAAATATTTTTAAGGTAGATCAAATTTTAAACCAAAACTACTCAACAGTGCACCTTTTCAGCACTTGGCAAAGGTCAACTTTTGCTGCATCAAAACAACCTTATGAAACTTGCATGCTGTAGGTCTGGAGCACAACCAACAAGGGAGACAGGGCCAATGTCAAAAAATGAGCCCAAACACAACAGCTGGTGTAAAAGGAGCCTTTATGAAAGGAATAGGAACCCCAGATTCCGAGGCAAAGCATCCAACTACAGAAAAATGGTAAGAAACTCAGAATGCAGAAATCAGTGTGGTCGGATTGGCGACTTATGTGCACTCTGCAGGTGTGTTTCCATGCTTTTCAAATATTGTTGCATACCTCCTTGTTTTGATGTTATTTTTCCTACAGTTGGCAAACAAGACACCATAAGTAATGGCCAGTCTGCTTCAGAGAGAGATTTGTCTTATTTCAATGGTCTATAGTACTGCAAAAATACATTTTTGGACTTCAAGTGAGATCAGGAACAGTCTGGGGGAAATGGGTCGCCATCTATTTTTGACTCACATTTGCTATGCTCAGAATCCCAGAATTCCAGACTGGTCACACCCACAAAGTAAAATATGGGAATCCCTGCTTCCTCTCCCCCCTGCTCCCCATTGCACTGATGCGAACCAGAGATAAAGAGCGGGGCAAAGGAAAAGGCTATATTTGGAGCACTCCTGTCCCCTTCTTTGTTGACATTGAGAGCACTGGTGCAACGGGGCTGCATAGCAACTCTGCTTCCATGCAGGTGAAAGGAGAAAGAATGTTGTGCCACCCCATTCCCTTCAAGCTGTAAGCGTGATGCAGATTGCTGAGAGTACAAGCGTATGATGTATGCTGGAGTGTGAACTCTGTATGAGACCATGAGCTGGCCCCAACCCTTAACTTAACCTGGGACAGTGAACTGGCCCCAGCCTCAACCCTCACCTGAGTGATAACCCTAAACGCTGGCCGGGCTCTCCAGCCAGGCCCAGTGCTAACACTTGCCCAGGACCACAAATGGGCGCCAACTCTAACCGCAGCCAATGCCCACAACTGGTTCAAACGCAAGCCTGGAGGCACAAATTGACCCCACCATCACCCTCGCCTGAGTCCACGAGCGAGACCCAACCCTAAAAGTCACCTAAGCTAACAATCTGGTCCCAACTCTATACCTTGCCCTGCCTTTCAAACTGGCCAACCCTTATCTTAGCCTGACCACACAAGAGAGTCTCAATCTTCACCCTACCTTGGGCTTTCAGACTAACTCCAATTTAGCCAGACCCACAATCCTGTCCCCACTCTGTGATTAGATCTGGCCCTCAAACTAGCCCAAGCCCATGAACTGGCACTAAGCCTACTCCAGGTTCCCGAGCCGGCTCCAATTTAACCATAGCCTGAATTTATGAACTGGCACCAAACCGGTAGACATGCAAATGATGCCTGTGTTATGAGCTTGATGCAGAAATTACTGGGCGAGTTACTGTGATATACAAGAGTTCAGATTATGTTATGTTAGTGGTCTCTTCTGTTTTTATAATCTACAAATCAATGAAAATATCGGACTAGCAACCTAATAAAATAGCATATGATGCAGCAAGCAGTGTCTGCTTCATTCTCTTTACAAGGTTCAGCTCCGGTGACGTATGAACATGCACACAGGAATATACTGTAGCTGGTATAGTAGGATGGTTACCTCACTTCCCACCCTTTTCTGTCACACTCATCCTTGTTTTCACTCTGGTTGCTAAACGCCATATTTTCCGTATCTGCTCATTGTTAGATAAACATATTTCTGTCTGTTTCTTTTACACAAACTCCATCTGTAAAATGGGGATAATGATGCTGAATTCCTTTGTATAGATCTTTGAGATCTACTGATGAAAAGTGCTCTATGAAAGCTAGGTGTTACTATTATTATTTATTATTATTATTATTAATAACAACAACAACATAGTACCTACCTTTTAAAAATGGGGAACAAAGAGGACCTGGGGAATTATAGACCCGTCATCTTAACTTAGATACCTGAAAAGATACTGGAACAAATGATTAAACAATCAGTTTGTAAGCACCTAGAGGATAGTAGGGTGATAAGGAATAGTCAACACAGATTTGTCAAGAATAAATTGTGACAAACCAACCTAATTTCCGTCTTCCATAGGGTTACTGACCTAATGGATGTAGGGAAGAAGTAGATGTGATATCTTGATTTTAATAAAGCTTTTGACATAGTTCCAGATGACAGTCTCATAAGCAAAGTAGGGAAATGAGGTCTAAATGTAAAGACAATAAAGTAGGTGCACAACTAGTTGTAAAACCATACTCAGAGTAGTTGTCAATGATTTTCTGTCAAACTGGGAGGATACATCTTGTGGGATCCCACAGGACTCTGTCCTGGGTCTAGTACTATTCAATATTTTCATAAAGGACTGGAGAAGTATGCTCATAAAATCTGAGGATGACACCAAGCTGAGTGCAGTTGCAAGCACTTTGGAGGACAGGATTAGAATTAAAAATGACTTGATAAATTGCAGAGTTGGTCTGAAATCAACAAAATGAAATTCAATAATGAGAAGTGCAAAGTACTACATTTAGGAAGAAAAAAAATCAAATGAACAACTATAAAATAGGGAATAACTGGCTAGGCAGTAGTACTTCAGAAAAGGATCTGGATCACAAATTGCGTTATCAGTCAACAACGTGATGCAATTGTGTAAAAGGATAATATCAGTCTGGAATGTATTTACAAAAGTGTTGCATGTAAGACATGGGAGGTACTTGTTCTACTCTACTTAGCACTGGTGAGGCTTCAGATGGAGTACCATGTCCAGTTTTGGGCACCACACTTTAGGAAAGATGGGGACAAAATGGTGAGAGTTCAGAAGAGAGTAACAAAAATGATAAAAGGTTTAGAAAACTTGACTGACTAGGAAAGGTTTTTATTAAAAAATGGGTATGTTTAGTTTTGAGAAGACTGAGTGGGGACCTCATAACAGTCTTCAAATATGTTAAGGGCTGTCATAAAGAGGATGATGATCAAATGTTCTTCATTTAGATATTATTTCTAAAAAAATATTTCTAAATACTGGGGAGGTTGTGGAATCCTCATCACTGGAGGGTTTTAAGAACATTTTGGACAAATACCTGTCAGGGATGGTCTCAAGGTTTATTTGGTCCTGCCTCCACTCAGGGGGATGAACTAGATGGCTTTTCAAGGTCCCTTCCAGCCTTATGTTTCTATGATTCTTTTCCTAGTGTTGAAATGAGCTACCACTTTTGTATGGCATTGTTAACAATGTTCAAGGGATTGGGCTCCCTCACAGCCTGCCTCCCTATAATGCCACATCCTAGGATTGGCTAAGACTGAACCCATCACAGTCCATGCGTGGTGACCTATAGACCTCACTGCAGCAAATACAAAAGGTTCTTCTTCAAATGGACATCAATTCCAGTCTCGAAGAAGGAAAGGAAAAAAAGCCCACTCACCAGTATAGTGGTTTGACCCTAGAAAATGTTTGACCTTTTTCTAGGGATCAATTCGTTAATGAACTGCAATGTCAGGTTCATCACAACAGGAGACTGTGTGACAGTCTAGCGATGCATTTTGTGGCATGTAGATTCCTTTGGGGAAATGGAACAAGGAGTGTTTATGTGTCTGGGAATGGAGATCAACCAAGTAGTGATTAATTTTGTTTGACCAACTGCATCGTTTTTTCTTGGCCTGTTAGCTATGATCACGGATAATGTCTGATACAACTGTCAGGTGACTATATCCTGCTTTTGCCTGGGAATAGAAGTGATACTCTAATAGATCTTTGCTATCCCTGGCATTTGTGCTCATATTCTGTGGGATCAAATCAGGTTAAAGCAGGACAGAAAAGTCTCTGGAAAAAAACAAGTTCAGCCTAGTTTCTGATTGTTCTCTCAGAATCAACACTGGCTATTTTAACTTTATAAATAAATCCCACTTTTAAGAAAAACCAACTAACTTCATTTATTTATTCTTTTTCCAAACAACTCACTTCTCATTTCCATTTTTTCTGTGACATGAGCCAGAGAGCCCGAGTCATAGTCTCATTTCCACATGCCACACTCCTAGGCCAAAATCATCCTATATTTGTTGGGTGAGGTTAGGAATGGTACATCTATTTATAGCATGTGTGTCTGTGTGAGATCATACGGGGTTGCAAAAATCACACTGGAAAAGGGATTCTGACACAGAAAAACCCAAAGCCCCTTCTAAAATATTGAACTAATCTTTGTGTCTAATATGCAGTGAAAAAAAATGGCCTGGGTTATTTGCCAACAGGGGGTCTGGTTTGTCCTCAGTTTTACCACAAGACTATTCTCTCTGTTCCAGTGCTATGAAAAAGGCTTTGTGCAGCAGGATGGATGTAGGGAGGAGCTCACTGTATGCTCTGTGGCTGGCCTAGACTGCTGAGACAGAAGGGCTCTTAAGAAGTCCCTCCACTTTTTCTGCCTCCCCCCACCCCACTCTATATTGCAAAGCACATGCTATAAAATCAAACACCCCTCCCTAGCCTGGCCCTTCAGCTCCTATTTTCTGTTTCCCCTACATAAAACAGGAGAGAGCAGATAGCTGTTTTATGGGTATTAACTTACCTTGTGCTGTGACTGAGCATCTGAGTTCTAATCCAACCACTGTTACAAATGTGATGAGTTTTCCGAACTCAGCTGAATCCTGTGTGGGTGGCCATCTGCATTAGAAACAGAATAGGACTGCCCTCTTTGGTTTATATCCTGATATTATGCTGAATCAAAGCAGATGCCTAGTCCTTCCCAGCCCCCAAAGAAAGGCTGGTGTTTCTGAAAAGAGCTGAAAAAGTGAGGAAGCTGAAGATGGAATGAACATGGAGATTGGAGCGTGAATCCCATTGTCACTCCAGCAAGAGCTGGTTTCTCCATGTCAAGACTGGCTTTCGTTAAAGTATCATGCTAAGGAAACCCAGAAGTATAAAACCATGGAATAGAATCTCCCTCGCATGTATGAGAAGGACACATCCTCTGTGGGAACATTCCCAGAGCTTACTGCAGCAACATACAATTTCACAGAATAATAAAAACATAGGGCTGGAAAGAAACCTCGAGAAATCCTCAGGTCCAGCTCCTGCACTGAGGCAGGATCACATAAACCTAGGCGACCCCGACAGGCGTTTGTACAACCTGTTAGAAATGTCCAGTGATGGGGATTCTACAACCTCCCCTGGAAGCCTAGCCCAGAGCTTAACTATCCTTAGAGTTAGAAAGTTTTTCCTAATATCTAACCTCAATTCCCTTGCTGTAGATGAAGCCCAGTACTTATTGTGGTCCTACACTGCATGGTATGGAAGGGAAGGAATAATTTCAGGGGCCTGCAAAATGTGAGTAGGTCATATATACCCACACCCACGCCATGTGGTGTTCTGTCTCCCTCTAGTGGTGCTGCTGAACTTGTATATAAGTTGATGAGCTTGCTACAGCTTTGGCGAACAGACCTGGGTCTTTTAGTTCAGGGGGAGCAGCTTGTGCTTTAAGATGCAGAAGAACATGGCATAACTCATGCAGATGGAGAGCACAAAGGAGGGACACAGTGTCAACATACTGCATGTGTGTGTGCGCACACCCACAATCCTCCGGAATCTTCTTTACCCAAATACAATGATTTTCAGAAGTGCTGATCCCCTGCAGTTCCCATTGACTTCAAATGGAGTTTTGGTGCTTGACATGGCTGAACATCAGGCCCCATATGACTGGGATACACAGGGAGGTGAGCCAATTTTCCTTATGCGGTTAAGGACTAGGAGCAGGGTTGAGAGTGGGGGTGGGAAGAAATTCTGACCATGGTTCTACTTAAGGAGTGAAGAACTAGAAGGTAGATTAGTTAGCTGATGTTTCTCTTTAAGGGACAGAGAACGGACTGGGGTTGCAAGATAATATTGGCCATTAATTATCCTTAAGAAGTAGAAAGCTAGAAGGTGTGGTAGGGGGGTGCTTTTCTCTAAGGAGTAGAGAAGTGGGAGGAGGTAGAACTGGGATACCTGCTGCACTTTCTTCTCCACATACGGAAAGTTTCCAATGAGAGCAAGTTTCACTTCCCTGTTAGGAAAAAGAAAAGGAGTACTTGTGGCACCTTAGAGACTAACCAATTTATTTGAGCATGAGCTTTCATGAGCTACAGCTCACTTCATCGGATGCATCGAATGCTGTTAGGGGATCTCTTTTTTGTCAGCATTTCATTACAGTGAAAACAGGGCATATAATAAAACTGTGTCCTAAAAAAAAAAAAAGTCAGCCACACAGATGGCCTTTGTCTGAAGGTGTAATTACAGGATAAATATGGGATGCTGACCAAGAAACATGGTCTGGTGAGGCATGCAGTCTTTTTAAATAGATACATTTTCTATTTAATTCTAGCATATTCCTGTGTGCTGCAGCCACTAGTCTCTCTTTGGCCCAAAGGTCCTATCTCTGGCCCATAGGAGGAAGCAAAAGTCCAGTGGGTTAGGTGTTACTATATAAATAAATGAACTCTAGTCAGGAATAATGCATATTTAAAGTGTTTTCTACCGGGAATGCCTAGCTATTCCCAAGAGTGAATGAGGCAATTTATGCTCCTCTTTCAGGTATTGCTTACATGCTCTTTATGTTTCTAATCCAAAAGAAACAGAAAATATAGCTCGGTAGGGCAGTGCGTGTCCCAAGTGCCAACATACAATGGTTCTTCTCCTTGTTCCTACACTGAGTAGTGGGGAAAAAGTGATTTCTCTGTGGACTGGATGGGAAACAAAGAGATACTCCAGCCCAGATAGATCTTGACTTGTTAACTAGGAACAGTTGGCACTGAAGTTGGGCAAACAGTTTTCTCTCATCACATGGTGTTCAATATTCCTTACTTCTTGTGCCTCCGAGGTCACTTCCTGTGTGTGGCAGCTAAAGCAGGATGAGTGTTGGAAATGAAAAGGCTCGGTCTAAACCTCCATCTTCCCCTGGCCTCATGCCAGCACTTGAGCTGAGGTTCTCAGGACTGGATTTGTATATGGATCTGACATGTCCATTGCTTCAGGCAGATGCTAATAAATAAATTGCTTCTCAGAAGTGTTTATCAAACTGCCCGATATAGAAACCCACCTTGATAATGTTGAGAGGGACCTAGAATTAAACTAGGCCATCCTTCTTAATCAAGTGGGAGTGAGGGGGTGGAGGTGCTGGTGGGGTGGGAAGCGGAGTGCTTCTTTCTCTGAAAGCTTATCTTGTAGAAGTTTGGCGAAATCCCCCACTTGTCCAGATCAGCCTCTTTTTGACCTTGTAGTATGTCAAACA
Organism: Lepidochelys kempii; assembly: GCF_965140285.1. NCBI lineage: Eukaryota > Metazoa > Chordata > Testudines > Cheloniidae > Lepidochelys > Lepidochelys kempii. Next base: position 82,858,651 of record NC_136386.1, read on the forward strand.
TACAAAGACTTAATTGTAAAAATACATCATTTAAAAGTTAAAAACTTTACCACACCTTCAATGAAATAATCTTCTTCGGCATTTGCCATGCATCTTCGTATATCATCGGCACACGCAATCACTGTTGTATTTATGTACTCCTCCATGCTGTGGTGAATAATATCCACAGCACAAATCCCTATGAAAGATGACATCTCCCTTTTTTGAAGTGATACCATTAATAATCCAGTATAACTGAGTCAACTAGCTATTTTGACCCATTGTCCGGACAATATGCCTCTATACCTGTTGACCTAGAGTGGTCCATGTAGGTCTCTCATCTTACATAGTTAATGTGATAGTTAATGTTGGCATCTTCTAATATTTTTTTCTCTATGCGCTTGCATAACTCCTTTATGCACAGTTGATGCCTTTGGCAGAACGCATCCCACACATTATTTGCCCTCTGTCTAAGGAAGCTTGTCCTGACTTCCTTTCCTGATCAAGGCTTACTTAGCTTTTACCTAAACTGTTTTGGTTCTGACCATGTTCCCCTCTCACAGTGTTGTTCATCAGCCACCTTCCCGATACAGCTCAGAATCTCCCAGACTGCTCTTTTCAGCTCCTCTAGTCTAAAAGACAGAAAAGCCTGACTTTTTCTAACTTCTCACCATGACTATCACCCCCAAGCTCCTGAATCACCTGTAATATAAGCTGTACCTTTCAGTTCTCCAATATCCTTCCCTTGGTAAGAATCCCCAAACTGTACACAATATGCCTGTCTCCACTTCTTTTTCTTTCTGTCCATTTACTGTTATGTCTTTGTATACGTTTGTATTCTGTATTTTTATATGTGTCTAGACAGCTGTCTGGCTGACTCACTGTTTGTCTCTGTGCCTGCTGATCTCCCTACCTTGTACTTACTTTACCTGAGTGTGTCGACTGGAGTCCTCGCTCATCTTATTCGTTTCAGACCCTTGTAGGAAAGGGATTCAAACAATAACATGAGTGAAATAAATATCCTCCTAGTTTCAAGCCAGGAGGAAACTGGACTTGGATTTGAAAGGAAAATGCTAATGTTCTCCAAGCTTCTTGGTCTCGTTAAATTGTTTAACGAGGGGGTTTTTTTAAATGGCTGTTGATATTTTTCCTGCAGGTGAAGGATCCTTGGAATTTTCTCCAGAACCTGCTGTTGGAGCCAACTTAAACAAGAATAGTCCACTTTATGGCAAACCTAGCAAAGCCAGGACAGCTCCGGAACAAACCCTGAGTGTCTTAGAGAAAGAAGGAGGGAGGGAAAAGGCAGGGCATATTTGCTGTTCCAATGTCAAGTTTGAATTAGACTGGTAAGGGGAAAACACCAGTCAGACAGGTTACATTTAGTCTGGAATGAGGGTATTTGTAAACTCCCCTCAGCTAGCAATCCTACACCATCTCCCACAGAGACTCCTTCTGGACAGGGATGGCACTGGAATAATTGTGAACACCATCACTCCTATTACATAGATTCCAGTTAGGAGACATTAGGACTTGCGTAGCTGCATACAGCCCCCCTAAATCTTCTGCAGCACAGCCACGGTTCTTACACCACCCCCTAAGGGGTGATAAAGGGAACATGGTTCTCTAGCTTTGGACTGTCTTGTTGAAGTATTGGCTGAAGCACTCATGAATTCTCACATTCACCCACCCCAAACGATTTCTTTTTAGATTGCACCTGTACCCACTCCTTCCCCACCGCTAATGCTCATGTACCATCCTCCACAGCTCCTCCACAATCGGTACTCCCATACTATCCTGAACATTTCCCCCAGAGCTCCTATACCATCCTGTACAGCCCCCCTCAGAGCCCATGCTCTTAAATGATTCCCTACAGCTCCCCATAGCCAGTGCTCCTATACCATTGTGTATAGCTTCCCCAATGCTCCTATACCTCTCTATATAGCTTCCCCACAGTCAGCACTTCTGCATTATTCCTAACAGTAAAAAACTAACCTCTTATTGACATAAATAGTTTCTTTTATTAGGCAAAACTCTCTGTGAGCAGAACAGTGAGGTAAATGATATCATGGAGATATGCTATTTGCATTCAGATGTTTGGAGAATCCATGTCCATTGCCTTATCTGCCTCTATCTTACAGCCTAACTATATCTGCTTCTAACATGTGCGTGTGTATCTGTTGTGGCGACCGTATACTCTGTCACCCTTTGGGGTGGGGGCAGGGAGGAAGGGCATTTGGGCCCCACGATCACATCACTAGGGCTGTCTTTAGCCTGAACGGCAGGGCCTAGTGGCCAGAGTCAATAGGGCTTTGGTGGGCTGCCACCCCAAACAGTCTGGGGGGACAGGGGTGAAGAGACCCGGCCTGCGGTCCGGGCAGAACCATAATCCATCTAGGGAGATCAATTCTCTGGCGGGGCAGAATGCAAACAGCCTACCATCCTATCTCTGAGGGGTGGCAGACCAATGCAGGCATCTCAGACTCAGATGGGGGAACTGCCACCCCCAGAGGTGGGGTTAGAAGGGATAGAGGAACACGGGCCCATCCAACTCCACCAACTCCCAGGGCCCAGATAGTGGTGAATGGGTTCGCTACTGAGTCGGCGGGAAGGTCCGACCAAAACACACCAGCTCCTCAGGGGACAGTGCCTAGTCTCCCCATGGCTACTTTCTACCATGAGTCCTGTCATCGTGATTTGGGTGTCTGTGTCTCTGGGCTCAGCCAGCTGCGCTGCTCCTGGTGACTGCAACCTCTCTGGGGCATCTGCTGACACTGGGGCATCAGTCTGGGGCGCGGCACCTCTGGCTCTTGCAATCCAGGCTTCCTGCTGTTCCTCAGCTGGAGCCAGTGAGGTGCACCTTTCCTCCTCAGCAGTCAGCCCTAACTGGGCTTCTCCCTTTTATACTGCTAGAGCAGTTGGTGCATGCTCAGCAGGGATGAGAGGGCGTGGCTTCCACTGTCAAGAGTGCTGCCTTAACTCCTTCATCTCCAATACAGGGCCTGTATACCCCATCATAGTATCATTCACCCATCCTGCCATAGGTGCCAACTTTTCCTGGCACCTGTGGGTGTTTGTGCCCCCCGGCCCCGACCTGACTCCACCCCGTCCCTGCCCCTGTCCCGCCCCCATTCCAATCCCTTCCCCAAAGTCCCCGCTCCAACTCCCACCCCTGCCCCTATTGGACTCCTTCCCCAAATCCCCACCCTGACCCCGCGTCTTCCCTGAGCACGCTGTGTTCCCCCTCCTCCCCCCTCCCTCCCAGCGCTTGCTGCTGTGAAACAGCTGTTTCGCGGCGGGAAGCACTGGGAGCTAGAGGGAGAAGCGGTGCGCTCAGGGGAGGAGACAGAGGTGGAGCGGAGGTGAGCTGGGGTAGAGAACTGCCAGTGGGTGCAGAACACCCACCAATTTTTCCCCATGGGTGCTCCAGCCCCGGAGCACCCATAGAGTCGGCGCCTATGCATCCTGCCATCTGTTGTGGTGTATTTCCCATTCAACCATCCTGCCATCTGTTGTAGTTTATTTACTTCCCAGCAAACACCAACACTTCCATTTCAACCTCTTCTGCACTGTCTGGCATTCCTTACCATAGCAATGGGTAGCATAGCATATACAGTAATATTGATTATCTGAGTGAGACTGATATGCTAAGACAAGCCTAACATATTTGATGTACATAGTCTCATCACAAAAAATCACTGCAGGGGACAAAAGATTTTCTGGTTGAAGCACAGGCCTAGGAGTCAGGAGATCTGGGTTCTGTTCCCACTTCTCCCAGAGACATTCTGTGCAACCTTGGACAAGTCACTCAGCCTTTGTTTCATCCCTCTTTTGGGGTGATAATACTGTCCTGCCCTACTGGTGGTATTGTAAGGCTTAATCCATTAATATGTGTAAAAATGCATGAAGTTCCTCAGCTAGATTCTGATTCTGCTCCCATTGAAGTGGTATAGGATTAGGCCTATGAAAGGTGCTGTACAAGTGCAAAATATTTCCTTAACCCTGGATACCATGCTGGACTCTGTCAAATTCTCTGTCAAAGTGTGTATTTCAGTTTGAGAGCAGCTGTTTTATCATTTTCTTGGGTGTTTTTTCTTTTTGCCGCAGTTAAAATAAATACCAAGTGTCCTTAGAAGCTCTAATCACACGTTATTAGTGAAAATACTCATCTGAACAATGACCAGTGATTTGGAGGAGACTAAACATCCATGTGCCTTCTTCATCCTGGATCGCTGCCTCTTGCTGTGGCTTTTGTAATTCACCATATGAAAGCAGCCCTCTGTTGCTCCTCTCCAGGTAACTAATATAATCATTGTTGATGTTGGATATAATCTTCATCCTCCAAACGTATATGCTTGGGCAGATTGCAGCCATCTCAGAAAAACAAGCTACTGCTTCTTATTCACATACATGACAGTGGAGATTGTGTTACTAAATATTCTTGCTGCTCAGTATTATAGTCTTAAGATATCTTAAGCTTTCTTCTAAGACAGCTCTGCCCTTTGATTTGAACCCAGCATTTGGAAAGATCAGAAGGTACAAGTGAAAAATGCTTCATGCCCTGGGTGGAGTGTGAATGGAAACTGCCAACAAAACAAATAGGACTGGAGTTCTTGCACACTCTGTTGGCAGTTTCCATCTTGCTGAAAAATTACACCCTTTGTGACATCTCCATTTTAAATCAGGTGTCAGAGTAGCAGCTGTGTTAGTCTGTATCCACAAAAAGAAAAGGAGGACTTGTGGCACCTTAGAGACTAAGCCCTGGTCTACACTAGGACTTTAGGTCGAATTTAGCAGCGTTAAATCGATTTAAACCTGCACCCGTCCACACAGTGAAGCCCTTTATTTCGACTTAAAGGGCTCTTAAAATCGATTTCCTTACTCCACCCCTGACAAGTGGATTAGCGCTTAAATCGACGTTCCCAGCTCGAATTTGGGGTACTGTGGACACAATTCGATGGTATTGGCCTCCGGGAGCTATCCCAGAGTGCTCCATTTTGACCGCTCTGGACAGCACTCTCAACTCAGATGCACTGGCCAGGTAGACAGGAAAAGAACCACGAACTTTTGAATCTCATTTCCTGTTTGGCCAGCGTGGCAAGCTGCAGGTGACCATGCAGAGCTCATCAGCACAGGTGACCATGATGGAGTCCCAGAATCGCAAAAGAGCTCCAGCATGGACCGAACGGGAGGTACGGGATCTGATCGCTGTTTGGGGAGAGGAATCCGTGCTATCAGAACTCCGTTCCAGTTTTCGAAATGCCAAAACCTTTGTGAAAATCTCCCAGGGCATGAAGGACAGAGGCCATAACAGGGACCCGAAGCAGTGCCGCGTGAAACTGAAGGAGCTGAGGCAAGCCTACCAGAAAACCAGAGAGGCGAACAGCCGCTCTGGGTCAGAGCCCCAAACATGCCGCTGCTATGATGAGCTGCATGCCATTTTAGGGGGTTCAGCCACCACTACCCCAGCCGTGTTGTTTGACTCCTTCAATGGAGATGGAGGCAATACGGAAGCAGGTTTTGGGGACGAAGAAGATGATGAGGAGGAGGAGGTTGTAGATAGCTCACAGCAAGCAAGCGGAGAAACCGGTTTTCCCGACAGCCAGGAACTGTTTCTCACCCTAGACCTGGAGCCAGTACCCCCCGAACCCACCCAAGGCTGCCTCCTGGACCCAGCAGGCGGAGAAGGGACCTCTGGTGAGTGTACCTTTTAAAATGCTATACATGGTTTAAAAGCAAGCATGTGAAAGGATTACTTTGCCCTGGCATTTGCGGTTCTCCTAGATGTAGTCCTAAAGCCTTTGCAAAAGGTTTCTGGGGAGGGCAGCCTTATTTCGTCCTTCATGGTAGGACACTTTTATCACTCCAGGCCAGTAACACATACTCGGGAATCACTGTAGAACAAAGCATTGCAGTGTATGTTTGCTGGCATTCAACCAACATCCGTTCTTTCTCTCTCTGTGTTATCCTCAGGAGAGTGAGATATAATTCATGGTCACCTGGATGAAATAGGGTGCTTTTCTTCAGGGACACATTCCTGCTGTGCTGTTTGCCTGTGGCTGAACAGAAATGTTCCCCGCTGTTAGCCACGGGGAGGGGGGAGGGTTGAGGGGGTAGTCACGCGGTGGGAGGAGGCAAAATGCGACCTTGTAACGAAAGCACATGTGCTATGTATGTAATGTTAACAGCAAGGTTTACCCTGAAAGAGTGTAGCGACTGTTTTATAAAATGTGTCTTTTTAAATACCGCTGTCCCTTTTTTTTTCTCCACCAGCTGGATGTGTTTCAATGATCACAGGATCTTCTCCTTCCCAGAGGCTAGTGAAGCTTAGAAAGAAAAAAAAACGCACTCGAGATGAAATGTTCTCCGAGCTAATGCTGTCCTCCCACACTGACAGAGCACAGACGAATGCGTGGAGGCAAATAATGTCAGAGTGCAGGAAAGCACAAAATGACAGGGAGGAGAGGTGGAGGGCTGAAGAGTGTAAGTGGCGGGCTGAAGAGAGTAAGTGGCGGGCAGAAGACAGGGCTGAAGCTCAAATGTGGCGGCAGCATGATGAGAGAAGGCAGGATTCAATGCTGAGGCTGCTGCAGGACCAAACCAGAATGCTCCAGTGTATGGTTGAGCTGCAGCAAAGGCAGCTGGAGCACAGACTGCCACTGCTGCCCCTCTGTAACCAACCGCCCTCCTCCCCAAGTTCCATAGCCTCCACACCCAGATGCCCAAGAACGCGGTGGGGGGGCCTCCGGCCAACCAGCGACTCCACAACAGAGGATTGCCCAAAAAAAAGAAGGCTGTCATTCAATAAATTTTAAAGTTGTAAACTTTTAAAGTGCTGTGCTTAAAGTGCTGTGTGGCATTTTCCTTCCCTCCTCCACCACCCCTCCTGGGATACCTTGGTAGTCATCCCCCTATTTGTGTGATGAATGAATAACGAATGCATGACTGTGAAGCAGCAATGACTTTATTGCCTCTGCAAGCAATGATTAAAGGGAGGAGGGGAGGGTGGTTAGCTTACAGGGAAGTAGAGTGAACCAAGGGGCGGGGGGTTTCATCAAGGAGAAACAAACAGAACTTTCACACTGTAGCCTGGCCAGTCATGAAACTGGTTTTCAAAGCTTCTCTGATGCGTGCCGCGCCCTCCTGAGCTCTTCTAACCGCCCTGGTGTCTGGCTGCGCGTAACCAGCAGCCAGGCGATTTGCCTCAATCTCCCACCCCGCCATAAACGTCTCCCCCTTACTCTCACAGATATTGTGGAGCACACAGCAAGCAGTAATAACAGTGGGAATATTGGTTTCGCTGAGGTCTAAGTGAGTCAGTAAACTGCGCCAGCGCGCCTTTGAACGTCCAAATGCACATTCTACCACCATTCTGCACTTGCTCAGCCTGTAGTTGAACAGCTCCTGACTACTGTCCAGGCTGCCTGTGTACGGCTTCATGAGCCAGGGCATTAAGGGGTAGGCTGGGTCCCCAAGGATACATATAGGCATTTCAACATCCCCAACAGTTATTTTCTGGTCTGGGAAGAAAGTCCCTTCCTGCAGCTTTTGAAACAGACCAGAGTTCCTGAAGATGCGAGCGTCATGCACCTTTCCCGGCCATCCCACGTTGATGTTGGTGAAACGTCCCTTGTGATCCACCAGAGCTTGCAGCACTATCGAAAAGTACCCCTTGTGGTTTATGTACTCGCCGGCTTGGTGCTCTGGTGCCAAGATAGGGATATGGGTTCCGTCTATAGCCCCACCACAGTTAGGGAATCCCATTGCAGCAAAGCCATCCACTATGACCTGCACATTTCCCAGGGTCACTACCCTTGATATCAGCAGATCTTTGATTGCATGAGCTACTTGCATCACAGCAGCCCCCACAGTAGATTTGCCCACTCCAAATTGATTCCCAACTGACCGGTAGCTGTCTGGCGTTGCAAGCTTCCACAGGGCTATCGCCACTCGCTTCTCAACTGTGAGGGCTGCTCTCATCCTGGTATTCATGCGCTTCAGGGCAGGGGAAAGCAAGTCACAAAGTTCCATGAAAGTGCCCTTACGCATGCGAAAGTTTCGCAGCCACTGGGAATCGTCCCAGACCTGCAACACTATGCGGTCCCACCAGTCTGTGCTTGTTTCCCGAGCCCAGAATCGGCGTTCCACAGCATGAACCTGCCCCATTAGCACCATGATGCATGCATTGGCAGGGCCCATGCTTTCAGAGAAATCTGTGTCCATGTCCTGATCACTCACGGGACCGCGCTGACGTCGCCTCCTCGCCCGGTATCGCGTTGCCATGTTCTGGTGCTGCATATACTGCTGGATAATGCGTGTGGTGGTTGATGTGCTCCTAATTGCCAAAATGAGCTCAGCGGCCTCCATGCTTGCCTTGGTATGGCGTCCGCACAGAAAGAAGGCGCGGAACGATTGTCTGCCGTTGCTCTGACGGAGGGAGGGGCGACTGACGACACGGCTTACAGGGTTGGCTTCAGGGAGCTAAAATCAACAAAGGGTGTGCCTGTACATCAAGGAGTATTTCAGGCAGGACTGCACGGAGGGTTCCAATAAGAAATGGTGCACCAAAGTTATCGTTCTTATTGGAACAAGGAGGTTAGCCTGGCCTCTGATTGATACATGGCTAGATTAACCTCGCTGCGCCTTCTCTGTGACTGACTGCAGTGTGATCTAGACAGGGAAGGAGGAAAATGAGTCCAGAACAAATCTGGTCTATGTCTTGTTCTGACCCACTCCATCGATCCTTTACATCTTTGGCTGGCAGCAGACAAAAAAGGCGCGAAATGATTGTCTGCCCTTGCTTTCACGGAGGGAGGGAGGGTGGGAACGGGGTCCGGACGATATGTACCCAGAACCACCCGCGACAATGTTTTAGCCCCATCAGGCATTGGGATATCAACCCAGAATTCCAATGGGCAGCGGAGACTGCGGGAACTGTGGGATAGCTACCCACAGTGCAACGCTCCAGAAGTCGACGCTTGCCTCGGTACTGTGGAAGCGCTCCGCCGAGTTAATGCACTTAATGCACTTAGAGTATTTTCTGTGGGGACACACACACTCGAATATATAAAACCGATTTCAAAAAAACCGACTTCTATAAATTCGACCTAATTTCGTAGTGTAGACATACCCTAACAAACTTATTTGAGCATAAGCTTTTGTGAGCTACAGCTCATCCGATGAAGTGAGCTGTAGCTCACGAAAGCTTATGCTCAAATAAATTTGTTAGTCTCTAAGGTGCCACAAGTACTCCTTTTCATTTTAAATCAGTTTCTCTTTGACCTTACTGCTGACTCCCAAGAACTGTTTTACTGTCACTGTTTAAGCAAAAAGTTTTGTATTGTATTAGGGCTGTAGTTCTTGCGATTGTGAATATGATAGTAAAGCTAGATGGAACCTGGCTTGTTTTTCCTGGACTGCTGGGCCTGGGCTCCCTTTGAAGGCTTCCAACTTCCTTTTAAGTTCCTAGTGCAAATCACTCAGCCTGAATTGTAATGAAGGCTATATATTTTTTTGGTTTTGACACCTGTTGTATCCCTTTCTAATGTATAAAAACCATAAGTATGCCGAATAACGCTTCATTATATTAGCCATGAGATCAGGCACATACCACTGCTGCTCTCGCTATGGGACACTGACAGCTGGAACTCACTTTTGATGGCTCATTACACATCCATTAGCAACTTCTGTTCTGTCCAGTGAGAATTGACGTTGGAAGCCTTTAGTGATTGTACCACACACTGGCAATTTACCTTTTGATTGCCTCACAGAAAACCCTCACCTTCTGCTAATCTCTCTCCATCATATGCAGAAGCTGCAGCTTCAATTTCATTCTGAAATAACAAAAGAACACAAGAATGGCCATACTGGGTCAGACCAATGGTCCATCTAGCTCAGTGTCCTGTCTTTCCCCACTGACCAATGCCAGATGCTTTGAATGGAATAAATAGAACAGGGCAATTATCAAATGATTCATCCCCTGTTGTCCAGTCCCAGCATCTGGCAGTCAGAGGCTTAGGAAAACACAGACCATGGGGCTGCTGACTAACAGCAGAGGTTACCTGTGGGGGGACATGCAGTGAGTGTCACACATCCCACCAGATTTGCAGCTTGGCTTGTATCGAGCATGCTAACATGGACTGAGCATGCTCAGGAACACTGATGCAGTTGGTTGCCCTCACTCTGTCCCCCCACTATTGACAGTCACAGGGTATCTCTGGGTAATAGCCATTGATAAACCTATCCTTCAGGAACTTATCTAATTCTTTTTGGAACCAAATTATAGCTTTTGGCATTCACAACATCCCCTGGCAATGAGTGCCATAGATTGATTGTACATTGTGCAAAGAAGTATTTCATTATGTTTGTTTTAACCTGTTGCCTATTAATTTCATTGGGTGACCCCCTGATTCTTGGGTTGCGATGTGGTAAATAACACTTCCTTATTTCCTTGCTCTACGTTATTCATGATTTTACAGACTGTGATGGTGCCCCCCATAAAGCTTTATGGAAATATGCTTATGAATATATATATAACATAACTGGAATATGTTCAATGCTACATATGCCATGTAACATATCTATGTAAAGGTTATGATCTACTGAATCTATTAATCCTATTTGTATGCATGTATCATTTTTGTATTCAAAGTTATGAATATTGGCTCTGTACTGGCTTGATTTCTAAATAACCTTGGTAGAACATTTGGTCAGTTCCTGGAGAAAAGAATTTGCAAAGTTAAGTGCCCAATCAAGAAGCACTTAAGGAACAATGCATCTTGGAATGCTCCAATCCACATAAGAAGTCTTCCTGGAGACATTCAAGATGCCATGTCAGCAATGGCTTCTGCCTGTAAAAACTGTGAGTCATGCATGGACATGTGACTTGCCCAGGTGACTCCAGAACTCCATCTTGGAGCTGGACTTTGCATAGGAGAGAGAAGGATGTCTCCACCCACAAGAGAAAGTCTATTTAAGCCCGTGGGAGACCCCTCCATTTTGTTTTCAGCTGGCTAAGGAGATAGCCTCTCCACCCCCAAGGATACCAGAAAGAAACTGGAACAAAGGACAGTAACCACAGGGGGTGTGAGTGCTTGCTGGACCCAGACTAGAAGCAGACTACTCTGTAAAAGAGAGCTTACTAGAACTGGTGAAGTTTTTATCTGTATTTAATTTGATTAGACATAGACTTGCGTGTTTTATTTTATTTTGCTTGGTAATTCACTTTGTTCTTTCTGTTACTACTTGGAACCACTTAAATCTTACTTTCTGTATTTAATAAAATCACTTTTTATTTATTAATTAACCCTAACTATGTATTAATACCAGGGGGGGGGGAGGGACAGCTGTGCATACTTCTATATCAGTGTTATAGAGGGCAAACAATTTATGAGTTTACCCTGTATAAAGCTTATAAAGGGTAAAAAGGATTTATTTAGGGTTTGGACCCCATTGGGAGTTGGACATCTGAGTGTTTGAAGACAGGAACACTTCTGTAAGCTGCTTTCAGTTAAGCCCACAGCTGTTAGGGGATGTGGTTCAGACCTGGGTCTGGGTTTGCAGCAGGCTAGCGGGTCTGGCTCAAACCAGGCAGGGCACTGAAATCCTAAGCTACCACGGCAGGAAAGCAGTAGTAGAAGTAGTCTTGGCACATCAGGTGGCAGCTCCCAAGGGGGTTTCTGTGATCCAACCTGTCACACAGACCTCTAGCATATCCTCCTTAGTCATCTCTGAATGGTTCCAGTCTTTTTAATTTGTGTTTATATGGAAGCTGTTCCATACCCTTAATCATTTTAATTGCCCTTCTCTGTACTTTTTCCATTTCTAAAATATCTTTTTAGATTAAGTGACCAGAATGGCACAAAGTATTCCAGCTGTGGAGTATCATAGATTTATATAATGGCATTATGATATTTAATGTCTTATTATCAATCGCTTTCCTAATGGTTCCTAACATTCTGTTCGCTTTTTTGACAGCTGCTGCACGTCGAGTGGATGTTTTCAGAAAACTAATCACAAGGACTCGAAGATCTCTTTCTTGAGAGGTAACAGCTTATTTAAATTCTATCATTTTATATGTATAGTTGTGATTGTTTTCCAATGTGCATTACTTTGCATTTATCAACATTGAATTTCATCTGCCAATTTGTTGACCAGGCACCCAGTTTTGTGAGATCCCTTTGTAACGCTTCCCAGTCTGCTTTGGACTTAACTATCTTGAGTAATTTTGTATCATCTGCAAACTTTGCCACCTCACTGTTTACCTTTGCCACCTCACCTTTTTTCCAGATCATTTATGAATATGGTGAACAGCAGCACAGGTCCCAGTACAGATTGCTGGGGGATGCTGCTATTTACCTCTCCATACTAAAAACAGATAATTTATTCCTATCCTTTGTTTCCTGTATTTTAACCAGTTATTGATCCACGAGAGGACCTTCCCTCTCCTTCCATGACTGCTTAGTTTGCTTAAGAGCCTTTGGTGAGGGACCTTGTCAAAGGCTTTCTGAAAGACCAAGTACACTATATGCTTGGGATCACCCTTATCCACTGTCGTGAAGCAGAGAAACTGCCTGCCAGCACACTAGTAGTTAAAGAGAGCCTGTGGGCCCAGCTAGCCCAACCTTATATTTGCAGCTGTCATAAATATAAAGGGAGGGGTAACCACCTTTCTGTGTACAGTGCTACAAAATCCCTCCTGGCCAGAGGCAAAACCCTTTCACCTGTAAAGGGTGAAGAAGCTAAGGTAACCTCGCTGACACCTGACCTAAAATGACCAATGAGGGGACAAGATACTTTCAAATCTGGAGATGGGGACAAAGGGTTTGGTCTGTCTGTGTGATGCTTTTGCAGGGAAAAGATCAGGAATGCAGCCTTACAACTCCTGTAAAGTTAGTAAGTAATCTAGCTAGAAAATGCATTAGATTTTCTTTTGTTTAATAGCTGGTAAAATAAGCTGTGCTGGAGGGAATGTATATTCCTGTTTTTGTGTCTTTTTGTAACTTAAGGTTTTGCCTAGAGGGATTCTCTATGTTTTGAATCTGATTACCCTGTAAGGTATTTACCATCCTGATTTTACAGAGGTGATTCTTTTATCTTTTCTTTAGTTAAAATTCTTCTTTTAAGAACCTGCTTGATTTTTCATTGTTCTTAAGATCCAAGGGTTTGGGTCTGTGCTCACCTGTACAAATTGATGAGGATTCTTAACAAGCCTTCCTCAGGAAAGGGGGTGTAGGGCTTTGGGGGATATTTTGTGGGAAAGACGTCTCCAAGTGGGCTCTTTCCCTTTTCTTTGTTTAAAACGGTTGGTGGTGGCAGCATATGGTTCAAAGACAAGGCAAAGTCTGTACTTTGGGAAAGTTTTAACCTAAGCTGGTAAGAATAAGCTTAGGGGGTCTTGCATGCAAGTCCCCACATCTGTACCCTAGAGTTCAGAGTGGGGAAGGAACCTTGACAGCAGCAATGCCAGATCTGGATGGGAGAGAAAAGTATGGAGCCTGGCTCAGTATGAGGCTGACTGGCAAAGAGGCAGGAGCTAGCTGCCTCCCTACCCGAGGGATGGATCACCAGCCTAGCCAAGGAAGCCACCAGGAAACAAACCCTGTCTTCCTGGACAACAGAGACTGAGAAAGATTCTTAGGAGCACCCAGCCTAAGAGGAACCTGGGTGACAGAAGTGCAGAGACCTTATGGGGGTTCCAACCCTGTCAGACTTAAGGCTGGAGGAATCTGGGACCGCAGCAGGATGCTGCCCAGGGCCCACTACTAGAGACAGCAACTTGGACTATAGTGGCCATGCCCCAAACTGAAGGGACAACGGTAGGAAGTAGCCCAGGGCAGTGGGCATAGACTTGCCGCTGGAAGGTCCCCAACCCAGAGGTTGCCCTGGGCTGGGACACGGTGGAGTGGAAGGGCTTGGATCCCCCTACCCTCCCTGCCTTAAAGGCTGAGGTATCTTGACCAGGGGACTAGAAGTGAAGTACTCTGACGACTAGGTCACCTGGCCTTCCAAGCCTCCTATTACCGCCACGTGTTTGGCCCCCTCAAAGAATTCTCATAGATTGGTGAGGCATTATTTCCCTTTACAAAACCCATGTTGACTCTTCTCCAACACATCATGTTCACTTATGTATCTGATAATTATGTTCCTTACTATAGTGTCAACCATTTTGCCTGGTACTGAAGTTAGGCTTACCAGCCTGTAATTGCCAGGTTTGCCTATTGGGCCTTTTTTAAAAATTAGCATCACATTAGCTATCCTCCAGTCATCTGTTACAGAATTGGATTTAAATGATAGGTTACATACCAAAGTTAGTATTTGTGCTATTTCATATTTGAGTTCCTTCAGAACTCTTGAGTGAATACCATCTGGTATTCGTTATTTATTATGGTTTAATTTATCAATTTGTTCCCAAACCTCCCCTAGTGACACCGCAATAGGGACAGTTCCTTCGATTTGTCAACTAAAAAGAATGGCTCAGGTGTGGGAAGTTCCCTCAACATCCTCTGCAGTGAGGATCAAAGCACAGAATTCATTTAGGTTCTCCACAATGGCCTTTTCTTCCTTCCCGATTGTCCTTGGCCCCACTGATTGTTTGGCAGGCTTCCTGCTTCTGATGTACTTAACATTTTTTTTGCTGTTAGTTTCTGAGTCTTTTACTAGTTGCTCTTCAAATTCTTTTTGGCCTGCCAATTATACTTTTACCCGTGACTTGCCAGAGTTTATGTTCCTTTCTATTTTCTTCAGTAGGATATAACTTCCAGTTTTTAAAGGAAGTGTTTTTGCCTCTTACAGCCTGTTTTACTCTGTTTAGCCATGGTGGCATTTTTTGGTCCTCTAATTTTTTATTTATCTTTTTTAATATTTGGGGTATACATTTAATTTGAGTCTCTTTTATGGTGTTAAAATGTTTCCATGCAGCTTGCAGGCATTTAACTCCTATAACTTGTGACAAAATGGCCAATGTTGGTATGGTGGGTCCCACACTTTTCTGGGTGGGTGGGTGGGGGCTAAGACACCACCCCTTGCCCCGGCTCTTGGGGCACCAAGGGCCCCACTAGTGGCCCAGGAAGATGGTAGAGAAGGGAAGGGGTCTGGGTTTGCTCCTCACTCTGAGCCCCAGCCACTCTCAACCCCTGCAGGATTCTTACCCTCGTCCCCCTTGGGTAGGGTTACCCCTGAGGCTGGGGGAGGGAGTCTCCCTACTCTGCTGGGGCAGGGTCTCACATCCTCCGGTTCTCTGGTCTTTCAATTCTCAGCAACACACCTTCAAAGTCTCTCCTTCCCACCCTATCTGCCTGAAGCAGGGGGGTTTTATTAGGTTCCTGCTGGTCCTTAAGTGGCTACAGGTGCTCCAATTAACCTGTAGTAACCTTCCCTAGTCTACTGGGAACCACCCCTTAATTAGCCTAGGGATTATATATCTCCTCTCTCCCACTCTCCCTGATCTTGCTGTATCACAGACCGTTTCTTTTAACGTCTATTGAGCTAGCTTCCTCATTTTTGTGTAGTTCCCCTTTTTGATGTTAAATGCTACTGTGTTGGGCTTCTTTGGTATTCCCCCCTCCCTGCCCCCCAACACAAGGATGTTAAATTTAATTACATTATGGTCACCAACACCAAGTGGTTCAGCTATGCTCACCTCTTGGACCAGATTCTGTGCTCCACTTTGGACTAAATCAAGGATGGTGTCTTCCCCTGTGGGTTCCAGGACTAGCTGCTCCAAGTAGTATCATTAATGGTGTCTAGAACAGGGGATCTCAAACTGGGGATTGAGCCCCTCAGGGGGTCATGAGGGTATTACCTGGGGGGGTTGTGAGCTGTCAGCCTCCACCCCAAACCCCGCTTTGCCTCCAGCATTTAAAATGGTGTTAAATATATAAAAAAGTGTTTTTAATTTATTAGGGGGGTCACACTCAGAGGCTTGCTATGTGAAAGGGGTCACCAGTACAAAAGTCTGAGAACCACTGGTCTAGGAACTTTACCTCTGCATCCCATCCTGAGGGGACATGCACCCAGTCAATATGGGGATAGCTGAAATCCCACATTATTATGGAGTTTTCTATTTTTATAGCTTCTGTAATCTCTCTGAGCATTTCACAATCACCATATCAATCCTGGTCAGGTGGTTGGTAGTGTATTTCCTACGGCCATACTCTTATTATTCAAATATAGCATTTCTATCCATAGAGGTGCTATGGTACAGTTTGATTCATTTAAGATTTTTACTATGTTTGACTCTGCTTTCTTTCACATATAGTGCCACTCCCCCCGCAGCATGACTGAAGTTAAACTAAGGCGATGCTATTGATCAGTGTGTCCTGATCAGCAAAATATTAGCTCTTCCTTTAATAGTGTTACTATTATTTACAGTGCCCAGAGATCTGATAGGGACCTTGTAGAACAGATAGTTAGACATGGTCCTTATATCTGACAGTCTCAGATTCGAAATACCAAGTGAGGGAGAGAACAGAAAGCGGAGGGATTGGACAAGGTTACATAAATATGATCATGCAGTCCATTGTAATACAAGTTTGTTTTTATACAGCACATGGCAGGATCTCAGCGTGCTTTGCAAACATCGATTTAATGCAAGCTGTGAACATACTCTGTGAGATAAGGGAAGTGTCACTCTCTTCAAGTGAAAAGAAAAGGAGTACTTGAGGCACCTTAGAGACTAACCAATTTATTTGAGCATGAGCTTTCGTGAGCTACAGCTCACTTCATCGGATGCATACCGTGGAAACTGCAGAAGACATTATATACACACAGAGATCATGAAACAATACCTCCTCCCACCCCGCTGTCCTGCTGGTAATAGCTTATCTAAAGTGATCATCAAGTTGGGCCATTTCCAGCACAAATCCAGGTTAAATGACTTGCTCAAAGCCACACACCAAGTAGGGAGCAGAGCCAAGAGCAGAACCCAGGTATCCTACTACTCTCAGACCTTCCCCATCCTTCCTCCCCACAAACCAGCCAAAATTTGAGCCTGCTTATATTGGAAAACAATGGGAATTTTGCCATTGACTTCAATGTGAGATTGGGCCCAAAGTGTGTTGTTAGACAATAAAAGGAAATTAATTATAGTCCATACATGTATTGTTCTCCCTTCAGAAACAGCAATAACTTTGTAAATTTATAAATGGAGTAGGGCAGTATCACACTAACACTGGCTAGTCGTAGTATATACTATACTCAGAAGCTAGTTTTCCCCAAGCACAGAAGGTCACAAGGTTCCTGAGAAAGTCAGTTATAAGACTTTAATTATGTCTACAGGGTGAAATTATCATGCCCCTTCTTTGTCCATTTTGCCCCTCCTGCTTAGCCTTCCTCAGACGGAGTGTCTGGGGCAGCGAGGACTGTAGGGTCTACTCACCTGGTACTCCCTGCTGTGGACAGGTGCACAGAGACATGGTAGGAGAGGGCAGGGAATTGGGTGGCCAAAGAAGCTGGCTTGGCACATGAGGGAATAAGCTGCTCCACAAAAAATGGGGATATAACTTAGTCCTCCCGTAAAGCAAGGGTGGACAGGTGACTTAGTGAGTCAGAATGCCTTCTCTGGTCTGGAGCCCAGACAGTTCCTATGGCAGTGCAGCTATGCACTACCCCTTACCCCAGACAGGTTGTAAAGTTACAATCTAGCCCACAAATACTAACTCCAGAGCCTTCCAGTCCTGCAAAATAAATAGTTTGCCACTCTCCATATTCAGTAGGCCGAGAGAGCAGATATAAATGAAATAAAAATGCAGACCTAGCTCTGTGAAGAGCCTACAGTTTGGAATAAAAACTCGAAAAAGTGTTGTCTTTAAAGAACATATATTAGTTTGCAGTCTTTTTGTGATATCATTAATATTATTTAAAAAAAACTGTTAGTGAGCAGAATCCAGATGGGCTGTGGTTTATCATCACAATGTGATCATGACGAAAGCATGGACAAAAATGCATTTAATAGAAAAGCTGCAGCACAGTTCCAGACCAGAAGGTGTCATTTAATATAAGAGCTTGTAGCAGGGTTGTATTGAAAAACCCGGGAAGTGAGCGGGCCCAAGCCCACCCACTGCTAAAGGCCCCTCCCCCAGCCTAGCAGGAGGGACCACTGGACCCAGGGACCAACTGATTACGGGGGACAACTAATGAAAAACAGGGATCTGAGTGAAGGTCAGAGGTTCAAAATGAGGATGCCGGATGGGGACACCAAGCAGAGAACCCTGGACAGCACCCACTGCTCCTCAAAGCTGTCGAGGGAGCCAGCGGACGCTGCCCAGTGGAACTCTGCCCTGATGCATGAAACTAGGGAGGAACGGAAATAGGCCCCACAGTCGCAGAGCACCACCTCATCTAACATCCTCCTCCTGGTATTATAGATGGAGACTTTGGCCAGAGCCAGGAGGAGGTTGACGAGGAGGTCTCGCGACTTCATGGGGCCACAGATAGGGTGTGCAAAGAGGAACAAGTGTGGGGGAAAAGTGCAGCCAGAGCCTCAACAAGAGGTTCTGGAGGAGCCGGAATAGGGGCTGCAACCTGGTGCATTCGAGATAAGCATGCACCAGGTTTTCCCTCACGCCACAAAAGGGGCAGGCCTCAGGTATAGGGGTGAACCGTGCGAGGTGCACGCCTGTGCTCACGGCTCCATGAAGGAGCTGCCAACTAATGTCCCTGGCGGGCCGTGGGACCAAGGTGGAATAAAGGCTGGCCCACCGGGGCTCCTCACCCTCTTTAGGTGGAAGATAGTCCCGCCATTTGGTGTCGGGGCGGGACACGAGGGTGAGGATGTATGGAGCACGAGTGTGTACAGATGGTTTCTGGGCACGGTTCGAAACCGGACTGGCTGCAGGGAGTGGGGGGGGGGCTCGCGGAACGGGGGCCCAAGAAAAATGTCCGGAGGGCCAGGGGTGAGGGGTGGGTGAGGAACGCCCTCTTGTAGGGCTCGCCGCAGGAAAGCGAGAGAATCGGGTGACAAGGTGGCCTTCGCCTCCTGGAGTACACGCCTAGGGGTTGGAAGGGTGGAAAGCCCCATGTGTCGTCCGAGCGCGTGGGGCTCCACCCAATCCCCCCTGTCGTAGTCCAGGAGGTCTCCGACTCTGGTGGTTTCTGCCAGGATCAACCTCCGACACATCGAGGGGAACTCCGCCACCTGCACACGGAGATCGAGGTTGTGTAGCAGGGGCTCCGCAAGGAGGTCCGCTCCCTCGGTGGCCACTAATGACCTGGTAGCTGAAAGAAGCTTCCAGGTCCGGAGGAGGTCCTGGTAGAAGACCGGCAGCTCGAAGAGGTCTCGCGGAAGGCCTCTCGGATGGAGGAAAAAAAAGCTGCCGGTCATATCGGCGCCCTCGGAGGCGGCGGAGGAAGGCGTGCGCCAACATGCTCCACGCCGGATTACCTGCACTGTAAAGGAGCCTCTGCAGGGCCTGGAGGTAGAAGACATGGACCTGGCTGTGCAAGAAAACCAGGCCCTGTCCTCCCTCCTCCCGGGGAAGACTCAAAACCCCTGCAGAGACCCAGTACAGCCCAGGCCAGAAGAACTCCAGAGCCATCCTCTCGGAGCCTGGCCAGGATCCTCGGGGCAGGGCTCAGGGTGTTGAGTCAGTGCCAGAGCATGGACAGGACCAGTTGGTTCAGCACCAGCACCCTCCCTCGCAGGGAGAGACACCGGAACAGTCCTGTTCATCTCCGGAGCCGCTCACCCACCCTGGCCTCCAAATCCTGCCAGTTCTCTGACGGAGAAGGATGTGTGGCGGATAGATAAATGCCAAGATAGAGCAGCTGACCTGCGCTCCACTGGATGGCTTGAAGCGCGGGTGGGAGGGAGCTCACCTGCCACCCGTCCCTGACCACCAGGCCAGAGCTCTTGATCCAGTTGACCCGGACGGAGGAGGCCGCCAAGTAAACGGGTTGGCAGGCCTCCACCCACACCAGGTCGTCTGGGTCCTGGACCACGAGGAGCATGTTGTCAGTGTACGCCGACAGGACCAGCCGCAGCTCCGGCTCCCAAAGCACCAAACCCGTCAACCTCTGGCAGAGGAGAAGGAGGAAGGGCTCGATCGCCAGAGCATACAGCTGGTCCGAGAGGGGGCACCCCTGCCATACTCCCCGCCCGAAGCTGAACGGCTCGGTCAGAGTCCAGTTGAGCTTGACCAGACACTCCGCGTCAGCATACAGCACCTGGAGAAAGCCCACAAACTGGGGCCCAAAGCTGAATGCCCCCAGGGTGCCCAGGAGATACCTGTGGTCCACCCTGTCGAACGCCTTCTCCTGGTCCAGGGACAGGAGGGCGAAAAACAGACCATCCCTACGCCCCAGCTTCAAGAGGTCCCAGACCAAATACAAGTTGTCAAAGATGGTCTGGCCCAGGATGGTGTAGGTCTGGTCGGGATGGACCACGTCCGCCAGCACGGACCCCAGCTGCAGCGAGATGGCCTTTGCTACGACCTTATGGTCAGTGCTGAGGAGCGAGATGGGACGCCAATTCCGTAGTTCATGGAGGTCCCCCTTCTTTGGCAATAAAGCGAGCACAGCTCGCCTGCACGAGAGAGGGAGGACCCCGTTTTGCAAAGACTCGGCCCAGACGATAACGAGGTCCGGGCCAAGGACGTCCCAGAACACGTGATAGAACTCCAAGGTCAGCCCGTCCATGCCCGGAGATTTATAAGTGGGCATGTGACGGAGGGCTTACGAGAGCTCGGCCAGAGAGAGAGGCAGCTCCAGCCAGTCTCGGTCACCTGTGCTGACCGTCGGGAGTTTGGTCCAGAGCACCCTGCGGGCATCAGCATCGGTTGGATCTGGGGAGAAAAGGCTAGCATAGAAGGCCCTGGCCCTTCCATGCACCTCCTCCAGATCTGTGAGGGGGGGGTCCCGTCCTCCGCCAAGAGGCAGGTGATGTGCTTTTTGGCCCCCCTCCTTTTCTCCAAGGTCTAGAAGAAGTGGGAGTCGCGATCCATCTCCCAAAGGGGGCGGATGCAGGATCAAACAAAAGCACCCCGGGCGCGATGGCCCTCCAGGGCCCGGAGCTCCTCCCGCTTCTCCAGGTACACTGTGCGGAGGAGTGGATCCTCAGGGCCGGAGGTGAGACGGCTCTCTAGCTCTAAAACCTCCCGCTCCAACTACCCTATCACCGCATCCCTCCGCCAGGTGGCGCCCCAGGTGTAGTCGCAGCAGAAGAGCCATGCGTGCACCTTCCCCACATCTCATCACCACCTCGCCGAGGGAAAGGCATGCTGCTGCTGCTGCCGCTGCCCCTGCCAGGCCAGCCAGAACTCCCAGAAGGATGCCACGAAGCCCACGTCCTCCAGCAAGCTGTTACTGAAATGCCAATAGGCTGGCCCCGGCCTCTCCGAACTGAGAGAGGCTGTCACGGTCACCAAGTGGTGATCCGAGAATAGGGCTGGCCAAACGCCGGAGGCGTGGGCTCGTGCCAGATGGAAACGTGAAATATAAATGCGGTCCAACCGGGAGTGGCGTGACCGATCCTCCTCCACCCGGACATAAGTAAAGGTAACGTTGTCGTCCAGGTGGTAGTCACACCAGACATCCACCAGAGAGTGATGGTCCACGATCTCCCTGAGGACGCCAGCGGCTGCCTGGGATGTCTCGACTCCTGAGTGGTCCCGGTCTTCAAGGGTGGTGTTGAAATCCCCACACAGGACCAGGCATGCGTGAGGATCCAGAGTGGCGAGGAAGGCCAACGCCTGCCGATAGAAACGCACTCGTTTCTGGCCTGCGTTCGGGGCGTAAACGTTGACCAGGTTTAATCTCAGCCCCTCCACGCAGGCCCGGATGTGCAACAGGCAACCGGCACGACCTCAGTTACCCTCAGCACCTTGGGCCATAGCTCGGGGGAGAACAGGTGGCCACCCCAGCTGAACGGGTGCCGAGGTGGCTAAAGTAGACCTCGTCCCCCCACTCCAGCCATCAGCTAGCCTTGACGGCTGGAGCCGTGTGAGTCTCCTGCAGGAAGATCACAGAGTACCCCCTCTCCCGAAGGAAGGAGAGCACCTGACTCCTGCAGAGACCCACGCTACAGTCCCTGGTGTTCAGCATAGCAAAAATGGTGTCCTTCATAGAGAGGGCTGGGGCGAATCCTCACGGGCAGGGTGATCGGCCTCCAGAAGGCCCCGCAACAACTCATGTTCAACCCCAAAGGTCATCAGGGAGTCACGGAACTTATGGGCCCACCCGTAGGCCACGAGGCCCTGCCTCCCGGTCCCTCTCCCCCAAAAGGCCCTTCATGGCCCACAGGATGCAGTGGAAGTCCCCCCAGCACTGGAGGGCGAGGTGCACCTTGCCCTTTGAGCCACAGGTGTACAGCAGGAAACGGCGCAACTCTTCCCTCAGCGCAGAGGGGGAGGTGGCAGCCAACCTGCTGCCGTCCTCCAGTGAGGCCCCTAAAAGATCTTCATGGCCTACACAGAGGGGCAAGCATGGAGCGAGAGGAGGTAGAGGAGCGCCAGCCAGCAGCAACAGCCCAGGGAAGGAGCTCCAAACAGCAGTAGCAGCCCAGGAAGGGAGAGAGCTCCAGCCAGCAGGGCAGCCTGAACAGACTGACCTCTCCTTCCTGTAGTGGGGTGGTTACCCGCTCCAGCCCTGATAGGGCTTGAAATCAGCCCTGGGAGAGGGCTGAGGCTGCTAGAGGGCTGCTGCTAGGGAAAGCAGTGAGCCTTGGCTGATTGGGGAAACAACCACATCTGCGGCCATGCCCCAGTCAGGGCCCAGCTGGTCTTTATAAGAGGGCAGTGGGCCAGGACACAGTCTCTCTCTAGACGTTGAGAGAGAGGGGCCTGACTGCTAGAAGCTAAGCAGGGTACCTAAAGTGGAGCAGGGCTGGGGAGCTCTGGCCTGAGAAACCCCCAGGCTGCAGGCTTTGATGAAGGCCTAGGAGAAGGGTACTGGGGTTGCAGAGGGCAGCCCAAGGGTAGGCAGAAGCAGCAGGTCCAGGTCCTCCTTGCCGATGATGAGTAGCAATTATACTGCAGTCTGCCCCAGGGAGCAGGGGCTAGATGGTGACTGGCAGTAGCCAAAGACTGGGGTGAGGCGGGGATAGAGGGTGGGGGGCCCCGGGGGGGGGGGAGACCCAGATCTGTGAGGATACTGCCAGGGGGCAGCACCCCGGCGTGAAAGGGACACCAGGGTCCAGGAGGGACTCGGGGCCCAGCGGCAAGCAGGACACTGGCCTGCAGAGGGCGCTCCAGAGGCTGGAAACACTAATTCCCTGAACAACCAGCAGGAGGCGCCGCAGGGGTGAGTCCCACCCCGTCACAGAGCTGAAGTGCTGCATTATCAGAAAAGGGGATAATGATATGAAACTTTATGCTAAACGCTTCTAAAAAGTGGATGTAAGGAACACGGCCCAGAATTAACCCCTGGTTTGCTATATCTTGGAAAAATTAGAACAATAGAATCAATTACCAAGCTTCACACTGTAAAAGAATACAAATAAAGCATTTGCTGTACTCCAGTGGCTCTCAACCTTTCCAGACTAGTCTCTACCCCTTTCAGGAGTCTGAGTCGTCTTGTGTACCCCCAAGTTTCACCTCACTAAACTACTTGGTCACAAAAATCAGACATAAAAATACAGAAGTGTCACAGTACACTGTTACAGAAAAATTGCTTACTTTCTCATTTTTGCCATATAATTATAAAATAAATCAACTGGAATATAAATATTGTACTTACATTTCAGTGTATAGTATATAGAGCAGTATAAAGTCATTGTATGAAATTTT
The DNA here is from genome assembly GCF_965140285.1 of Lepidochelys kempii. Taxonomy (NCBI): domain Eukaryota; kingdom Metazoa; phylum Chordata; order Testudines; family Cheloniidae; genus Lepidochelys; species Lepidochelys kempii. The sequence goes on from NC_136386.1 coordinate 82,882,347, forward strand.
AGTTTGTACTGACTTTGCTAGTGATTTTTACGTAGATTGTTGTAAAACTAGGCAAATATCTAGATGAGTAACCCCCTGGAAGATCTCTGGGTACCCCCAAGGATACGCATACCCCTGGTTGAGAACCATTGCTATATGCTAGTCAGAGATGCTTTTCACAATGAAATCCTATAGCCTGGTGCACAGAGGAGGTTGATCAAGATGTCAGTCGATACGTTTTGCTTTGCTAATTACCAGCATAGAGATAGGCCACAGTAATGATTCAAACCACAACAGCCTGCAAAAGTGTGTAAGTGTCACTACAGTGTTTGGGGCCATTGCTGTAAATACTATGTGTAGTGGCAGTTGTAACAGCACCGAGGATTGCAATACTTAATTCATTAAAGGAAGTAGTGTCTGGTGGGTTAAGTGCAGGACTGGGATTCAGGTGATCTGGGTTTGTTCTTGGCTCTTCCACAGACCTTGGGCAAGTCAATGAATCTGTCTGTGCCTCAGTTTCTCCATGTGTAAGGTTAGGAAAATGATACTTCCCATTCTCAGAGGGGATCGTGAGGCTCAATTCATTAGTGTGTGTGTAAAGTGCTTTACGGTCTGTGGATGGAAGGGGCTCTGGAATGCACACAGTATTGTTGCATTATCACAGTTCACAAATGTTACAGCACCTGTGAGAATTTCCCCTTATGTTAAAAGCAGCTGCTAGTGATGTCTGCAATGTGGAGCACAGGTCTGTGTGAGCCCCCTGTGTCTCAGTGTGGAGTAGGGGTGAGATGTGGCTGTGGATCTGTGTCTAACCCCGTGGTTGGGAGTGAAGCAATCATTCTCTTCATGGAAGGGAGAGTAGCTGACACTGATCCATTTCCCTGTGGATGTTCAAGTGGCTCTAATGGTATGCCACAGCCTGGGATTCCTTCCTCTTTTATTCCCCATCATGTCTTTTACTCTTAGAACAATGAAGAATATGTCAAAACCCCATGGGTACAACTGGGCCCCAAATAACTGTTTCCTAAATGTACAAAATACACAAGGCCTAGCCACATATATATTGCTGCTCCAACTAGTTTCTAGTGGCTTCTAAAACACAGAACACAGTTAGCACACTAGAGGGCAGTATTTAAAGAGATACTACGCTGTACCTTTACACTACCTATCCTTGCAACAAAGCCCGATGCCAACTCTGTCCACATATTTATTCGAGTGACACCATCGTAGGACCTAATCACATTAGCCACGCCATCAGGGGCTCGTTCACCTGCACATCTACCAATGTGATATATGCCATCATGTGCCAGCAATGCCCCTCTGCCCTGTACATTGGCCAAATCGGACAGTCTCTAAGCAAAAGAATAAATGGACACAAATCTGACATCAGGAATCATAACATTCAAAAAACGGTAGGAAAACACTTCAACCTGTCTGGCCACTCAGTAAAAGATTTATGGGTGGCAATTTTGCAACAGAAAAGCTTCAAAAACAGACTCCAGTGAGAAACTGCTGAGCTTGAATTAATTTGCAAACTAGATACCATTAACTTGGGTTTGAATAGAGACTGGGAGTGGCTGGGGCATTACACATGTTGAATCTATTACCCTATGTTAAGTATCCTCACACCTTCTTGTCAACTGTCTAAATGGGCCATCTTGATTATCACTACAAAAGTTTTTTTTCTCCTGCTGATAATAGCTCATCTTAATTAATTAGCCTCTTACAGTTTGTATGGCAACTTCCACCTTCTCTGTATGTATATATATCTTCTTACTATATGTTCCATTCTATGCATCCCATGAAGTGGGCTGTAGCCCATGAAAGCTTATTCTCTAATAAATTTGTTAGTCTCTAAGGTGCCTCAAGTCCTCTTGTCCTTTTTACATTAGTTACACAGCCCAGTCACTGCCACCTCTCACGGAGGTGGAGTAATGATGCCAGTGGGAGAGCTCTCTCCAGTCGGCATAGGGTGTCTTCACCAGATGCGCTACAGCTGCACCAATGTAGTGCTTCTAGTGTAGACTAGCCCTTGGTTTCAGGCTACAGATTTAGGGACAGTGGGACACATTGTCAATTCCCAGCATTTTGAACAGAGTGACAAAGCTGCGCTTGGCTTTTCAGTAAAGAATGTCAGTGGAATTGGAATCACTGGCATGACTAGCAAGTCTTATGGGAAATATCCCAGGGGTGAATTTGGCATAGTGTCAGCAGTCAAATCTTCCACAACTTGAAAGTGAGTTGCCCCCGCTCATGTGGCAGTAGGGTCACAGGGTACATTGTTCACTCATTTATATAAGTGAAAAGTGGGTATAAAATGCTGCCATATGTTTTGGTGGGATTTTGCCCTCATTTTGCACAGGTGCCATGATGCAAGGCAATGCAGGGCTGGATTTAGACTTTTAGAGGCCCTAAGCACTGAAAAGATTATGGTGCCCCCCAGATGTAATTCAAAATAAAAACAATACTATACTGTAAAATAAAATTTTATTTTTCGAAATGACACAAAACTTACATGTATGCTGATATTAAAATAGCTTCTTTCTAGATTTTCTGATTGCAAAATTCTGGATAAGTTCATCGAAGCTGACTCAACGAAGCATGTCCGCTTCCATACACAAGAGGGAAAGTGAATCAAGTCTGTCCTGACACATTATTGTTCTCTGAGGGTTTTTTATTCTTTCCAGCTGAGAAAAAGAGCATTCTGCGGAGCAGTTAGTAATCATCAATGTTAGAAAAATACGTAGTGCGATCTCTACATTTGGTTTTCATGAGCTACAGCTCACTTCATCGGATGCATTCAGTGGAAAATACAGTGAGGAGATTTATATACACAGAGTACATGAAACAATGGATGTTATCATACACACTGTAAGGAGAGTGATCACTTAAGATGAGCTAATACCAGCAGGAGAGTGGCGGGGGAGGGGCGGGGAGAAAACCTTTTGTATTGATAATCCAGGTGGGCCATTTCCAGCAGTTGACAAGAACGTCTGAGGAACAGTGGGGGGGGGGGAATAAACATGGGGAAATAGTTTTACTTTGTGTAATGACCCATCCACTCCGAGTCTCTATTCAAGCCTAAGTTAATTGTATCCAGTTTGCAAATTAATTCCAATTCAGCAGTCTCTCATTGGAGTCTGTTTCTGAAGTCTTTTTGTTGTAATATTGCAACTTTTAGGTCTGTAACTGAGTCACCAGAGAGATGGCAGTGTTCTCCAACTGGTTTATGAATGTTATAATTCTTGACGTCTGATTTGTGTCCATTGATTCTTTTACGTAGAGACTGTCCAGTTTGACCAATGTACATGGCAGAGGGGCATTGCTGGCACATGATGTCATGTATCATATTGGTAGATGTGCAGGTGAACGAGCCTCTGATAGTGTGGCTGATGTTATTAGGCCCTATGATGGTGTCCCCTGAATAGATACGTGGACACAGTTGGCAATGGGCTTTGTTGCAAGGATAGGTTCCTGGGTTAGTGGTTCTGTGGTGTGATGTGTGGTTGCTGGTGAGTATTTGCTTCAGGTTGGGGGGCTGTCTGTAAGCAAGGACTGGCCTGTCTCCCAAGATCTGTGAAAGTGATGGGTCATCCTTCAGGATAGGTTGTAGATCCTTGATGATGCGTTGGAGAGGTTTTAGTTGGGGGGCTGAAGGTGATGGCTAGTGGCGTTCTGTTATTTTCTTTGTCGGGCCTGTCCTGTAGTAGGTGACTTCTGGGTACTCTTTTGGCTCTGTCCATCTGTTTCTTCACTTCAGCAGGTGGGTACTGTAGTTGTAAGAATGCTTGATAGAGATCTTGTAGGTGTTTGTCTGAGGGGTTGGAGCAAATGCGGTTGTCTACAGCCAAGCTCTACGATACAATGGATTGTGTGGTGTGGTCTGGATGAAAGCTGGAGGCATGTAGGTAGGAGTAGCGGTCAGTAAGTTTCCGGTATAGGGTGGTGTTTATGTGACCATCGCTTATTAGCACCATAGTGTCCAGGAAGTGGATCTCTTGTGTGGACTAGTCCAGGCTGAGGTTGATGGTGGGATGGAAATTGTTGAAATCATGGTGGAATTCCTCAAGGGCTTCTTTTCCATGGGTCCAGATGATGAAGATGTCATCAATATAGCGCAAGTGGAGTAGGGGCATTAGGGGATGAGATCTGAGGAAGCTTTGTTCTAAATCAGCCATGAAAATATTGGCATACTGTGGGGCCATGCGGGTACCCATAGGTGTGCCGCTGGTTTGAAGGTATACATTGTCCCCAAATGTGAAATAGTTATGGGTGAGGACAAAGTCACAAAGTTCAGCCACCAGGTTGCCGTGACATTATCAGGGATACTGTTCCTGACGGCTTGTAGTCCATCTTTGTGTGGAATGTTGGTGTAGAGGGCTTCTACATCCATAGTGGCCAGGATGGTGTTTTCAGGAAAATCACCGATGGATTGTAGTTTCCTCAGGAAGTCAGTGGTGTCTCAAAGATAGTTGGGAGTGCTGGTAGCGTAGGGCCTGAGGAGGGAGTAGTAAGCGTAGTAAGTATACACTATATAGTGTAGTAAGTAGATATGCAAAATTTGTCTCTAGTGCTGTTTCTGTTGCACTGCTACCATTTGCTTGTTTTTCGTGATTCGCTTGTGGGACTGGGCTTCTTTGTAGTTAGTATCTGGCAAAATATCTTTTGATATGTCTTCAGATCTTTCGACATCATTCCTCAAAGTTTGTTAGTGGTCTGCTAATGATTGACAGAGGTCTGCACGTATTTTCAAATCCAATTCTTTTTCTTGGAGGGCTTGACTTGTGTGGTAAAAGCGTTGTAAAATTTCATTCCACATGGTCAACGTGAATACAAACTCTAGTTCTTGCATCTTGTTTGCAACGTTTTCTGCCTCTCATATAGTTTCTCCCTTTTGTGATTGGTCTTCAGCTGTACTTTCTAATGCATCCACAATCTTTGAGTAGACTCCAGAATTGCACTTGTTGCCACTGCATGTGCCTGCCAGCGAGTATTAGAAAGAGATTTCAACACACGATCATTGCCCAAATATGTTTTAAGAACTTCCCATCAGTGTGTTGAGGCAGAGAAAAATGTATAAAGTAACTGGACTGTAGAGAAAAAACTTACTGCCACTGGACAACAATCAACAGCACTGAAGCCAGATTGAGATTGAGAGTGTGCAGCACAAGATATGAATATGGCATATTTGTTCTGTTCTAAAAGCTTCTTCTGCATTCCTTGATAATGCCCTGACATGTTGGCAGCGTTTTCATAAGAAAGAAAAAAAAACGAATCAAGTACATAACTCAGAAGAATATATCAATAATAAAACAAATTTATTGCAATACATGACAGGATCTGATTTCCTCGCATTATTTCGATCTATGTTAGTAGGATGCCCCCCTGGTTTAGGTGGGGAAAAGTAATAAGAAGAGAACAGAAAAACAAGGAAAGAGTGTGTAGTGGAGTGTAAGGAAGTCTTACAAAGTTCTGATTTTTTCCATGATGACTACTTCGATGCTTTTTTTGAAATATCAAATTTTTTCAAAAAGCTCAGGTTTTTTGGTGCCCCCTGCTTTGCTGGTGCCCTAAGCACATGCTTAGTCTGCCTATTGGGTAATCCAGCCCAGAGGCAATGGCATGTCAGACCCAGAATCTCCATGTTGCACGGATCATGGCAGAGAGCAGGACTTTGCTTAAGCATTTAGTCTCCAGGAATTTTAGATACACCGCAATATCAAACTAGATAAGTTAAAATTTTATTCTATGCTTGGTTCATCACATGACAGGAATTAGTCCAAACAGCAATCAGGAAGAAGATAAGGACTCTTTAAAAAGGTCTCAGAAGTGATTCACCATTGGAGGTAGCTGCACTGTTGAGGAAGGGAGCTGTGTTCTTCACAGACATTTTATTAATCCAAGTGCTGATCTGTCTAAACTGGTTTCCAAGGGAAATTATAGTTCATGTATTTGTCTTGCTGCATCATACACAGACAAGAACTTCCAAGATAGTGATACTGTCTCTTGCAAACACTACACAACTGAAAGTATTCTCCCCATCTACATGTACACAGCCACCCCACCCCATCCCAGGAACAAATGTATATTACAGTAACATATAACTCTAAGACTAGGTGTAAAATAAAACATGTGACAAGCCAGAAGCCATTCCAGCAATTAAGAAATAATTTCAGGCCCTCAAGTAGCTGCCCCGGTACCTTCACTTTACAGTTTGCTGGAAGGAAGCTCTCTTTTATTTGCTTGTGGTCTTCCAGGGTATGCCTACACTGCAGTAGTGAGCGAGCCCCCGGCATGAGTCAGTCTGCTCCAACTAGTGTGCTAAAACTAGCAGTGTGGATGCTGCACTTCAGGCTTTCGAGCCCGGGGCTCTTGAAAGCCTGAGCAACAACCTGAGCTGCAATGTCCATTTTTAGCGCATTAGCTTCATCTTCCATCCAGCTGTTGAACTGTGCTGGAGCTAAACAAATCCAGACTAGAAAGAAGGTACATATTTTTAACAGTGAGGGGAATAACAACTGGAACAGCGTATGTAGGGAAGTGGTGGGTTCTCCATCACTTAAAATCAAGATTGGAGCATTTCTAAAAGAGATGCTCTAGCTCAACAAGACGTTATGGACTGGATGCAGGCCATAATATCTCTACAGTCTATTCATCTATTTAATTTTATTGCCAGCTACTCTCTTTGTATTTCCTTTTTCTGTCTGTTTTCTCCATTTTTTTTTTTTTACAGTTGCTTCCCCTGCATCTCTCCCTTTTTCCTTCCCTTCTAGGATGCAGTCCCCTCCACACTAAATGCCCTTTTTCTCCTTGTCTCCCTCAGATCCCTCTGTAACTCTCATGCTTAGATACCCTCACAACAGGAATTATGCAGGAGCCCTTGGAGTGCGAAGGACACTGTAAGAGCTTCTGCCCATTGGTGATGTTAGATGAGGGGGAACACTAAGGGTAGGTCAGTGGCTCCAGAGATCCCTCTGCCTCACTTTATGTGAGGCTTAGGTATGTCTGTGCTAGGGCCTGATATGCAGCTGCCATCTCTACCGTCCAACTGAGCTGTTTTTGTGCGCCCTAGAGTGCATAGCCATGACATGATTGGTTCTGCTTCTGGATGGAGCTATCCAGAAATCATAGCAAGGAGCAAAACTGAACTGTAAAGGCAGCAACACAAAGGGATCCAGCCACACAGGGCTGGGCCCTGCAATATCCATTAAGGTAAGGAAGGGATGTCAGACCAGAGGTGGCCCCCAAAACCCACCTATCCCAATCTGCCCCTAGGCACTTGCGTAACTCAGATCCTGGCTCTACTTCTACATCCTCCCTCAGTCCATGTGAAGCGGACAGTACATGTCCCCTAAAACCTCACAAAGCCTCTTACAGCGTCCAGCTCCAGACCAGTGCAGGCTGCAGGAAGAGTTGGCTTCCAACAGATTTAAGTTAAAGTGTTTGGCCACAGCAGACTAATTAGGGTTGAATTTCAGCTGAATTCAAAGCTAAATGCTGGTACAGCTTGCAAAGCCAGCTGAACTCTTCTAAAGGGAGAGAGACCCAGACTGGGAAACACTTCATGAGAAATGCAGTTTACAGTTGCGTAAACCAGTGATGATGTGATGCAGTTCTCCAATTTACACACACATCTTGAATGTGTGTTTCCAGACCACATTGACAGGGTGCACAGCATACACTCAGCAATGCAACGCACTCCTTCCTCTGCAAGCAAGGATGTGCAGCTTGAGTTAATATCAGATTTATATTAATGTTTAGTTTAATCTTTCCATTTGCTTGTTTAACATAATACAAACCAAAATAGGAATTCCTGAGCGAGACACACTAGCACGGAGAAGGTGGTGTTCTTCAGCCTAAACATCCTTTTCCTCGTCTTTACTGTTGGGTGGTTTGTTTAGTCTTTTGTGTCAATGGCATAACTATATCAATCAACTCAGACATCTATTTCAGACTCCATTTTCCTGCCCACCCCGCATTTCAAATTAGCTGGAAAATATAGGGTCCTTCTCCCTAATCTTCATATGAGGAGAGAGATCTTCAGAATGATCTGTTACTTTGGAAAGCAAAGAAATTAGTGAGCTTTCTGGGAAAGAAGAATTCTACAGATAGAGTCGCACTTTTTAACTGTTCTAGTTGGACTGTTCCTATGCCCAGCTGTAAATGTAACACTAGTATCGTGTAATTGCCCATGGCAAAAGCCTCTGTCTTGAGAAGCAAAGGAAATAATTCCCCGTTCTCTTGACTGAAAGTGAAATGGAGTCATGTATTAGAATTCTTAAGTCAGACCCCAGGGAATTTAGTCTTTCTTGGAACAGACCAAAGTGCAGTGAAAGCTCCCAGTTATGAAGTGTTTCCTCTTTAATAGGGCACAAGTGCTTTAGAACAGTGTTTCTCAGCCTTTCTGATACCAGGACAATCAGTGGCAAGAGCAGCCTTCTAGTTCTGTTTGGCAGATCGGGCGTGGAGGGATCCAGGTTTCAGGTGAGGCAGTCAAGAGAGGACTGTGAGGTATCACAACAGGGTCTTTTTCATGTTGGCAGCACTTAGGGCATGGGGAAGAGGAGGAGAACCAGCAAAGGTGAGGAAACCTCCACCCCCATCCTATTAAAAAAAAAAAAAAAAAGTGAAACCAAATGTAGCTTTTCCCTGCACCCCTTTCCATTTGTGTCTACTGTAAGTCTCCGCAGTCATGCTCCCCGAAGACCAAAGCACCCCCATAATGGCACCGGTGGTCGCCTTGATGCCAGAGCTCTTGCTCCATGTACAGCCACAAAACAAATCGTTTTTGGTTATTAACCTGGCTAATTGCTTTTTTGCCTTGCCCCTTACTCCTGCCTCTCAGGACCGCTTTGTGTTTCAGTTTAGGGGAAAGCAGTTCACCTTCACGCAAGTCCCCATGGAATTTCACAGTGCCCCCTCCATTGGCCACAAGCATGTGGTGGCCATGATGGACAAATTGCCCCCAAGGTTCGTTGCCACGTCATTTCGTACGTGGATAATTTGTTGGTGCACAGGGAACCAGAACCCCAGCTGCAAAATATCACCAGGACGGTTCTCATTAAAATTAAAAGACTGGGTTCAGGGTGTCGTTAAAAAAAGGTGCAATTGGTCCAGCGGTCAGTCATCACCTTGGGTATCACCCTGGGGGAAAAGGGTAGGCTAGTAAATGTTCATAGGCAAACAGGGTCGTGCATGGTGTAAGATGAAAAAGCCCACTAATTAAAAACAATTGCACACCATCTTGGGGGGCTTTAATTTTATTCAAAATCACACTCCCAGCTTGGCCACCCTTGCTTGCCCCTTATGGGCGTTGCTCAAAGAAGAGGTGCGGTGATGCTGGAAAAAGCCGCAAAAAAAACACCATTAAAGCATTGAAGTGAGCGGCCTTGTGAGCCCTGGCCCTTGCTTTTCCAAGGGCCAAGCTGCCAAGCTCTTTTACCTTCGGCTGTCATGTGGTCTGGAGGCGCTGGGGGCCGCCATCCTCCAAAAAAATGCAAAGGGCTGGCTAATCCCAGTTGCATATAATTCCCACGTGCTGCAACAGCCGGAGATAAAATATATCCCCTGTAAAAAGGAGTGCTTGGCGGTGGTGTGGGAGGTGCAGGCTTTCCAAGCATATACCGAAGGGCCGCCAATAATACTGCAAACCCCACACACCGCCCTAAAATATATCTTAGCTGGGTCCAAAATAAGTTCAGTCTCGAACACCTGCTTGGCACAGTGAACACTGTTCCTCACCTAAAGGGTGGTGGCATCGAAGACTCTGCAGTCCCCAGACCTGCTCAGCATGGCGCCAAGCATTCCTGTAAGGTAGCAGAGCAGAAACGCACAAGCTGCCTGAGAATGGGACCTCCTTTTAATCCTTCAAAAACAACCCCAACTAACCACTTATGGTTTACAGATAAATCCTGCTTTTTCCACCAAGAAAATCGGTACGTCCAGTGGGCAGCCTTGAGTGGGGGGTAAGTAAGCCTCACCAAAAACTTGGCGCATGGTTCAGCACAAAATGCCAAAATAAAGGCAGTGCTCCAGGTTCTAAAATATAAGTCAGCTGGGGAAGAACTTCATGAGCTATCTAGTAGCAAACAATAAGTATGTGGTACAGGGGGTATCAACGTACATGTTCTATTAGAAAAAATTATTAAAACACTGCGAACCGTAAGCCCATCAAAAAAAGTGGCAAAAAATAATGGCGTTGAATAAAGCACAAAAGGGGGAGGTCTCCATTGCTTGGGTAAAATCGCATGCCCATCAAAACAATAAATTACTCCATAAATAAAACAAACAAATAAATTAACTCAAAATCTTTCAAGTGAGGTAGCGGCATTGGTCACAAAACTAGCCACCGCCAAGCAGAAAAACATTGTTCAAAAATTGCACAAGTGGGCACATAAGGGGGTTAAAAAAACCCTGTTCAAAGTGAAGCAAGTGGCACAGTGGCCAAAACAAAAATAAATAATGCAACAAATTGTGAAGGAATGTCTTCAGTGCACCCAGGTAAAATGAGGAGCTCAGTTCCCCATTTTACAGAGGCAAAAAACCCAAGAGGTATGGCACCACCTGCAAATAAATTTTATTCATCTGCTACAAACAACAGAAAAAGGGTTTAGATACCTCCTACTAATCATTAATGTGTTTTCAGCCTAATCAAAAGCGTTCCCAACCCGGGTTAATATGGCAGTCGTGGTGGCCAAAAAACTCTATAAAAAAATCTTCTGCCAATATGGCACAGCCCAAATTATTGGCTTGGGTCGGGGGTGGGGCCTTTTGTGGAAGAGGTTCTTAAATCTTTGCTTGCTGCCCTAAACATCAAGCAACAAATACACACCAGTTATCGGCCACAAAGCAGCGGCACTGTGAAAATGCAAAACCAAAACCTTAAAAATGCCCCCTATAAAATGTGCTCTGCTTCGGGAATGAATTGGCCCGAAAAGCTGCTGACTATTTTGGCAGACTTACTCAATTCTAACCGCCTAGGTACCAGATACACCCCCTACCATATCCTTTTTGCTCATCCAATAATGTGGGGTAATCTGTGAAAATGGGAGGGAAATTTACTTGCCAATTCACCAAACGGTCGGTATATCACCCAGCTAAGGAGAAAGCTCTGTAAAACTCAGAAAGCAGTAAAGGCTGCTTTAAATAAGAAAAAGGCCAAACGCAAAGGGCTCATCGTTAAAGACACCCGGGGATGGAAAATTAAAAACAAGGTAATGTTGCAAAAACTGGGAAAGGCAGCCCACACCCTAAACGTTAAATGGGTGGGTCCGTACTCCACTGTAAACCGCATCTCCCCAGTAGTGTACCAGCTTCAGCTACCCGGTAAACTAAAATGGGCACATCCCAATCAGCTCAAAACATATGTTTCTTCCTGGGTTTCTGGTTGTGGCATCGTAGGCCACAGTTGTGAACCAGCTACCTGCCTGGACCATCCAGGTTTCCATCTGTCAATGAAATTATCTGGATAATTACAATTATGGAGAGGGAAAGTACCTCCAAAGGCTCTCAATGGTTCAAGCTACCGATGGGGCCCAAGCCACAGCGTGGCTCAAGGCTGAATAAAAGAAGCCGTGGGGGCAGTGCATAGTCCAAATAAATGCCATAGGGCCACAGCAAAATACCTGGTGGGTGGCCCCAAACCTTCCATAAATCCCCCAAAAAACAAACCCTGTTCCTCATGTGGTGGCCTCGAGCGAAATGAAAAGCCCTTTGGTGAGCAATAACAGTCCATAATCCCTGGACAAAATATTGCCCTTGTAACCTCCTAAACCAGGCAAACAACCTCCACGACAAAAACCAGAAAGGGCTGTAACAAAACAACTAATAACTTTAAAAGTATTTATGTGCCTCAGTTTCCCCAATAAATGCATTTACGTTGTTCTTTTTCTTTCCGTTTTGCTTTGTTAACAAAACAGACATGAATAGCAAGAGCCCCAAAACACGCTAAACAGAAGTGATGAAACCACTCTTGCTTCTTCAGGCCTGCAAAATTCGCCAGTGTAATACAATGTATGTCTGGTGGTCCATAGCTGTAAAAATCCTCGGGTATCTGACACCTTTGTCATCCTTTGTTAACTTTACCACTGTTCAAAATTGGCCATGGTGGGGGAAAAAAAAAAGGTCAATTATCCATTGACAGGGGGGCAATTGTGGCTTAGCATCCTAAAAACGTGGCATGACGTATTACCTGGGTATTTTTCCAGGGGGGGCCCCCTGCCAAGAGCCCCAGGTCCCTTGGCCCTGCGTAGCCCTCCCCAATTGAATCCCAGACGGGATTAACCCAAAAGGGCCCTCTCGCCAGGCAACACCATGTGGGGCAACACCACGTCCCATCACTACCTAAACCTCCCTCCCAAAAAGTGTGTGTCTACCTAAAAACAATGGCCCCTACCTCTGAAAAAGAAAAATCTCTATCCATACTGCCAACACTTTGGTTCCACAAAAAAGGAAAAAGCTAAAAAATATTGCTCAAGTAAACTACCAATGGGAGGGTACATGGAAAGGTGTTCAATGTCACAAAAAAGTTCAAGATGCCACCCGAGTCAATGCTCCACATTGACAGCTGGCATCAAAATGTGGTGGTAGTATTAGTCCCCGAATGGTGTAGGGTTCAATCTAACCCCCACAGTTCCAAATCTTGGTGTCTCACGCATATCACCCACTCATCTGCACACATGACCCGCCAGTGTGGGGAGGTAAATATTACATGCCCCAAACAATTTCCAGCATCCCTTCTAAACTGTAGCCTCCTCTGCTCAACCCCTAGGCTTCAAAAAACAATTCTAGGAAACCACCTCCACATCTCCCACCACCAGCGGTGGTGGCAAATGTTACCTGCCACCCACTGGAAGGCTGCCACTCAGTGCTAAATCCTCCTAAGTGCCACCTTGAAAGCTTTAGACATTTACCTGCCCCTGACATTGTTAGGATAGAGATATTCAGGCCTGTCGGTAAAGGCCTGTACTCAGAGAATGTAGGTGTATTCTTATCACTTAGCTAGTTCTAGAGGTATAAAAGAAAGAAACAAAATCACTGTCTGCCGGCGTAAGGGCCTTCTCTTACTGTGACAGTCTGAGGCCTTGTTCTTAGGCTAAGGCCTTTGGCTAAGCAGCAGAGGCAGCCATAAGCTGGGAAGCGACCGGTCACATCCTCACATTCCAAACTAGTCACATTGAAAGAAGGTGCCATTGGGCTGTTAGGAATATAATCCTGTCCTGATAATGCCTATCGCCTCCAGAGAAAGGGAAGTGCCTAGAAGATGTAAAAGGAAACTTAGTTTGATAGCATCCTGTCTGGCAAGAACTCACTTATCAATAGCTGGATGTGAAATCCTCACTTCTGTATTGTTTTGTCATTATAGTTTCCACTTTACTATTGTTTATTTGCATGGTCTCTGTCTGGTTCTGTGATTGTTTCTGTCTACTGTATAATTAATTTTGCTGGGTGTAAACTAATTAAGGTGGTGGGATATAATTGGTTACATAATCATGTTACAATATATTAGGATTGGTTAGTTAAATTTCAGGAAAATGATTGGTTAAGGTATAGCTAAGCAGAACTCAAGTTTTACTATATAATCTGTAGTCAATCAGGAAGTGAGTGGGTGTGGGTGGGAGAGATGGGAACAGGGGATGGGGGTAAGGAATTTGGAATCATGTTTTGCTAAAGAGGGAAATGGGAACAGGGAATGGGGGTGGGGAAATTGGAATCATGTTTGGCTAAGGGCAGGAATGGGAACAGGGACACAGGTGTAAGGCTCTGTGGTGTCAGAGCTGGCAAGGAGGATACTAAGGAAGGAAACTGGAATCATGCTTGCTGGAAGTTCACTCCAATAAACATCAAATTGTTTGCACCTTTGGACTTCGGGTATTGTTGCTCTCTGTTCACGCGAGAAGGACCAGGGAAGTAAGTGGGTGAAGGAATAAGCCCCCTAACAGACATGCTTTCAGGTCCCTGCCTTCCTTCCCAATTGTACCAGGGGCGCCACTCTCTAACTTGCCCTCCTCAGGCAAACGTTGTCCTTGTCCCCCCGAAAAAGGTGAACCTTAGTGGGCTCCTTGTGGGATGGGGCCAATACGGCAGCTAGTATTTAAAATATTCAGCAAGGGGCCATAAAAAACAAATGGTTAAAACAATTTTAAAAGGCCATAAAACTGGTCACAAGTGCAAATCTCACCCACCTTACAGTGGCCACCGCCACCCTTAAACATACTGCCAAATTGTGCCATACTGCCATACCTCCACACGCAAAATACCTTGCAAAACTAATTAAAACCATAATTAAGGCCAAAAACCAACTAGCATAAAATTTTGTGTGCTCCCAGCTTCAACAATATTTAACCCAACAAGTCTGTAGCATCCAAAAGAATGTACTCCATGAAGCCCGGCCCAGAGAAATCCATTCCCACTCAGGGATTCTTCGGGAGCAATGGCCTTTTCGCAATTTCTGAAGGCTCACTAACTGAAAGTGCACAGGCACAGCCTGCTCCTTCACAGCCTTTGGTCCCATAAAAAAAGTGGGGGCCTCTGCTATAAAAGATCCAACCAGGCCTTTGGAAAGCCTGCCTCTGGAACTGAGTGGTCCATCACAACATGTGGAAGGTGGTGCCCCCCAACAACACGGCTAAGCAGTATGTGCTGACTACATCTTCTAACTATCAGCATATATGGATTGCAAAGGGCAACACTTGGCAACTGTGGCCTCTAAAGCCCCCTCAAACAATGTGTAAAAAAAAAAGGCAATACCAGGCCGCTTTTATCATCAGGCCTGCTCTGAACAAGGAGGAGTTTGGTCACTGGTTTTACCTCAGGGTTTGGGAGTGTGTTCCTCTTCTTTCTGTTGCTCTTGGACTGGTATTGACATTTCTGCACTGGGGTTCAGGCACCCATAGTCAGGGCTGCTCTAAGTTCAACCCACAAGAGCAATTCTGGTGGCTGGAGTTCGACAGGGCAGGAACACCCTGACCGTGCCTTATATGCCTGGAAGAGCTGCCCTGGAATCTTCTGTGGACCAGTTAACCTGGCCTTCCAGCTTCTTGCTGGGCAGCTGGAGCGTAGAAGATCGATGCCTTTGTTGTTTTGGGATTTGTTTATACACATCCTTTACAACTTGGAGGATTTAGCCACATTTTTTAGGCGTTGTTTTGAGAAGTTATGCTACCAATTTTTAGTCTTTTACTTGAGATGTAGTACCCTATTTCTTTGTTTTTATAACTGGGATTTATATCAGTTTTTTGTTTCTGGGGAATGTGTCCCTCTTTTTTTATTTTTTATTTTTTTTCCTTTCTTTGTATCTGATTCATATCCTGTATTTCCCACAAGTATTGTTCTGGGGTTAGCAGTGTTTCCCCCCTCATGATAGCTAAAGAGATTTCAAATGACATAGTTACAAATTCTTCCCATCCCTGAACACATCTGTGGGATATCCAGCTGAATTCAATGACATTTCCGCTTCCCTAGTAGGATAGTTAAAAACAAAAACGAATACACTTGGGAAACAAGCTGTGTTTTGGAATGGCTGCTTGTCATTTCAGGAAGAATTTAAGGCTGTATGTGTGAGTGCAGAAGAATCATTGTGCAAACAAAAGGAACAATCAAAACAAACAACAAAAGCAGTTAACTTGAATCCAAGACCAAGACCATGGCACAAGAGATATTTATTTATCTATCCATTGTTACTGCCCTCATCAGCGTGGTATCTGAGATCTTTCACAATTCTAAAAGAAAATATTTCTACAGATTTGAAGACCTAGAGCCTAAATCAACTTAGGTCCATTTACTTCAGGGATATTATGCTTATTGACATCAGCTGAGGAGCCGGTGTAGTCCTCCAGAAGAGTGAGAAGAGGAAGGATGATCCAGTGACTCGAGTGTTAGCTTACAGTAGTGGTTCTCAACCTGTGGTCCGCAGGCTGCTTGTGGCCCAATCAGCAAACAGCTGCGGCCCAAGTGACATACTGAGGGCCATACAGGTAGTATTGGATGCAGCCCACAATGGTAAATAGGTTGAGAACCACTTAGAGTTTAGGAGATGTGATTTCAGTTCCCTGCTCTGTTACAGACTTCCTATGTGATGCTGGGTGAGTCATTTAGCCTCGCAGTATCCCAGTTTCCCATCTGTAATATGAGAATAATAACAGGGGTATTGTGAGGATAAATATATTAATGATTGTTTGGTGCTCAGATACTGTGATAATAGGAACGATATAAGTACCTAAGGTAGAAACCTAGACAGAGAAGAGGTTAACTCTCACGGAGTTAAATACAAAGAGAAACCTCTCTCTGTAATATCTTCCAAATCTTCCAGATTAAAGATGAAGTCTTGAATTTATTAAAGTCAGTCACATATTGAGACCAGATGCTCCAAAACAACTGAGGTGGTCATGGTTAAAAATGGGGAAGAGAAAATCTAAGAGGCCTTGCAGGATAGCCTTCTATATATTTTGGCTTGCTTTTCCTACCCAGTTTTCCCTAAACCTCTTCAGTACCTCTTCGGTTCTTCCTGCTTAACCGTTAACTTTTCTAAAATAAATTTTTGTAAACTTCCAGGTCTCACTCAAACGCCAGCTCATTACAGAAGCCCATGCTGTGAGAACACATTCCTTTTCCTTGGAGTGGATATGGAATATTCAGAAAATATGGGATGTGGAGTGTGTACAAATTTCAAATTTAATGACCCTCTCTGGAAATTTGAAACTGAGCTGCTTGCATCTTGGAGTGAAAAACACCATCGAGCAGTGACTTTAAGTGCATGTCTTACAGCTGCATGGCAGGAGGAGTCGGTAAGGACTGGAAGGAGGGTGCTAAAGATGTGGTTGCTTAAAGATGCCTTGTAGTAAATTGAAATATAGAGAAACAACCCTTCCCATTATTGAAATGTATTATTTGTCCCACAGTAGTGCCCAAAGGTCCCAGTCAGGATTGGAGCCTCATTGTGCTGGGTGCTGTACAATTATGGAATAAAAGACAGTCCCTGTCCCAAGAAGTTTGCAATCAAAAGCCATGAGCCTGGAAAGTTTTATGCCCATATCTAATTTAAAGCATGTGAATAGTCTCATTGAAGTCCTTAAAGTGAAGCATGTGTGCAAGTATTTGCAAGATCAGGGCCTAAATACAGTCAAGAGGCAACAAGAAGAGTAGAATACAATAGACTGAGAAAGAGGGGAGACAAAGGTGATTGCAAGAGGAACACAAGGTTGAATACGTTCTTAGCTAAGTGCACAGATTGGAGGCACAAATGTTTGTTTCTTATAAGTTAGGTGGAAAAGATATTAATGAATCACTAACTGGCCACCTGCCAAGTCAGCATCATTAAGCAGTTTACTGTAGTCAGCATGGAAGAGGGGGTCCAGTGATTTGGATAGGATGTTCATATATAGAGCATATGAGATTTTTCTCTTCTTTCATTCATCAGTGTGCTCTTGACAGTTCAACTTTTCCTGTGGCTTTCCTTAATTAAAGCCTTTGTCACAATTAGCTTCTGAGAAATGTTCATGAAGTCACAAAGAGGGGATTATTTGAGGTGTGAAATAAACAGCAAGAGCCAATGAGCTCTGAAGAAATAAAGGCCAAGAGGTTCAAACCTGGGTGCCTAAAACTGCCTCCTAAATCCATGTCTAGTCACCTAGCAAGAAGTGGTCTGATCTTCAAAGATTCCCAGCTCTCGTAATTCCCAGAGGTTGCTGGAGTTGTTCAGCACCTCTGCTAAAGGGAAGCCAGTGTTGCTTGATAGGGGTAAAAAGCCGCATGTGAGGGACAGATCTATGGTGTCTCCAGGGCCAGGTGTCCAAGAGCTCAGCATGAAAATCTAGCCTTCATTTAGGTATCTCACTAGGAGTTGAGCCCTTTAGAAATATCTGACCCCCATTGGATCAGCTTTTCCATTGCATTGTTCTCTCCTCCCTGTCTCTGCTCTTCCTTTCAGTGTCTTGATTTGTTTTGCATTCTGCCTGTTCACTGATCTGTTTTTCTATTGGATTTTAGGTTTCTGTCACCTCTCTGCTCTTTTTTTCATAGTTTCTCCAAGGTGAAATGAAACCTAATAATAACTGAGTGTGAAAAAAATTTTAAAATCAGTAATGTTGCAGGGGCCTTGATGCTAGACAAAATGAATTATTAGGTGTATTTTCAAAATGAACCACTAAGGAGCTGATCCTGCAAAACCTTCTCATACAATTATTTCAAGGGGACTTAATGAGTAAATATCTGTAGGACTGGGCCCTAGAGGACAAAACAGCAGCCAACCAGTAAATCCCTTGTGCTCTGGCACACCATTATGCACTTTAATGTGCTGTATTTTTACAGCTAGGGACCCAGAAAATTCCCAGGACTCTGTGCTGGATCAAGGTCAACATCACCTTGTTGGTATTCCATGACCTGCACAGAAAGCCTCAGCAGCTGTTCCTGGCCTGCAGCTGAGACTGCAAGTTCCAGTTACTCCCAGTCATTCCTTGCAGGTGTCTACTGAACTTTGCATCCTGCAGGTAGATCTCATGGAGGTCAAAGATGCTTCCCCCCACCCCATGAGCGGACAGTCTCCCCTGCTCTGAGCAATCTGTGCTACTGAATTACCTGGTTTGGACTGGCGTTTTCTAACCCCTAGAGCATCAAACCAAAATGTTCACTCATGGTCACAGTCACTCTAATGCGATGTGTGCATGTCTACACCCCCATACCATGTTAAAAGGGTTCTCTTTGATGGGCTTATGGTGAGGATTTGCAGCGGCTCTCTGCACCAGGGTGAAGATTGGAGGTCCCCCCACACCTGCGGCAGTGCTGACTACCTGCATCACTCCTGGGTTATTACTAATCAATGCTTTACCACTGTTGTAACCACACCTGTGTTGGTATTTCTTGCTCAGGCCTGTACCACTCACCACCCTGACCTGCTTGCTCCCTTGGCACATAAATTGTAACAGAGCATAGAGATCTCCAGCACAGGTCTGTGGCGTGCTGAGAGGATTAAGGGCCTTCTTCACTGTCACAGGAATTTTTGTGTGGTCCCAGAAATATCTGGTAGTCAACTGCTGTGCTATTCCAGCATTGTGCTGATTGCCACCTTTTGCTCCCCTTTGATTCCAGCTCTGGACCTCCTCCCCTGGGGATCCAGTGGGGCGCTGGCCGAGGTTCACTGCTCTGAGGTTCTCCCAGACACCCGGTGTTTTTCTCTGCATGAAAGCAATGAGAGTCTGGGTTTAACAATATCACTTTTACATGCACAATCCAGAAATCAGAGTGGGTAGCTGCCGCCAAGAGTTCTCAGATCTCTTGTCTCTGCAGCTACAGCCATCTCTTTGCAGAATGTCAGCAGCTGCACACAGCCCATCCGTTAGCCCAGGGAAGGGGACACCCAGTGGCACCTCTCATGCTCTCCCCTTCCTCAAGATTAGGAGACTTTCCATAGTGTCACCAATCCCCACCTGCTAGTTCTGTAGTATGAACAAGCCTGAGCAGGTAACACACCATATGGGGGGGTGTTGCAGTGCCAGTACCCCCGTCCCCCATCATCTTGGGGTCAGGTACATGCATGGTAGCCCCACAGTTAAGTCAATATGGTTGCCCTCAGCCACCAGGCTGCATAGTCCAATGGCCAGAGTCAACAGGACTCCTTGACTGCAGCGGAGCACAACCCAATGGCCAGAGTCAATACAGCCACCTTCGACTGTAGGGTGGGGTGGCCAAGTGGCCAGTGCCTGGGGGCCATCACCAGGGGATGGCAGCCCCAGTAGGGGGGCCCAGGCCCACCCAACTCCACCAGGCCCCAACCCAAGGTGGTGACAGTGGCAGAGTGGTCCACCACTGTGTCAGCAGGGAATCCCCCTGAAACACACTGACCTCATAAGGGTGAGAGGTACCACTCCCTCACCCACCCTGGGTTACTTCCTAATGGCTTTTCTGCAGCAGCAGTCCATAGGGCATCAGGGACTCCAGGCTCTCCAGCACCAAACACTCCCTGGAGTTCCAATAGCAGCAGGGCTCTGGTCCAGGTCTTGGGCTCCTAGAGATAAGGGCTGGAGCCTCTACTAAGCATCCTTCCCCCTTGGCAGTCCACCCAGAGTGACCTATGCTGCTCCCTTTTATACTGCAGCAGCAGTTGGAGACTGCCCAGCAGAGTGGAGGGGGCGTGGCTTCAGATGCTAAGAGCGCTGCTTTAACCCCTTCTGCTCCAGTGCGGGGCCAGTCCACCCCATCACAGGTGGTCACAGCCACCTCAGGCTCATCAGCTGCCATGCTGGGCCATGTTTGTCAGGTGTCCTGATTCAGTTGGGGCAAGACAGTGTTGTTAATCAGCGATGTGTTCCCTCTCTGTCCTGGGCGGCTTGGACAAGGGAGGAGAAATGCTTGGGGCGGGCTGTGCCTGCAGTTCTCCTCTCTGACCATTGCCCTGCTGCTGGGGACCCAGAGTTTGTGCCCATTTGCTACCAGTCTGATGGCTTCCTTGCTCTGAGTTCAATACACTTCAGGGTGAAGCAGCTGAACTTGCCTTTGGCTGATGCACCCTGCAGAGGAAAGGCAGCTGCCCTAGGGAGAATGCTCCAGAGGAGAGGGGATGAAGGAAAGAGTGACAGGAAGGGGGAGACATTAGGGTGCCTGAATGGGGTTGCCATCCGCCCGCTGGAGAGGCTGGAGCTGAAGATGCTGGGTGCTGCCCCAGCGGCACTGAAGGAAACTAGCTGGCCATGAGGCCAGTCCCCACAGGAAGGCAAGGGGGAGAGGGAGAAGGGGAAGTCAAGCTCTGTTTTGTGGGAGTTGGAGGGTGCATGGCTAAAGGCTGTGTGGGCTGCTGGGGGTCTCCATGCATTGAAACAAGTGTCAGACCATCAGGATGGGTCTTCACACCTTCGGGACTCTCCTGTCACAGCTGGAAGACTGGATTTTTGCCATGCTGATTAATAAAAAGAAAAGGAGTACTTGTGGCACCTTAGAGACTAACCAATTTATTTGAGCATGAGCTTTCGTGAGCTACAGCTCACCTCATCGGATGCATACCGTGGAACCTGCAGAAGACATTATATACACAGAGAGACCATGAAACAATACCTCCTCCCACCCCACTGTCCTGCTGGTAATAGCTTATCTAAAGTGATCATCAAGTTGGGCCATTTCCAGCACAAATCCAGGTTTTCTCACCCTCCGCCCCTCCCCCTCCCCCTCCCCCACAAACTCACTCTCCTGCTGGTAATAGCCCATCCAAAGTGACCACTCTCTTCACAATGTGTATGATAATCAAGGTGGGCCATTTCCTGCACAAATCCAGATTCTCTCACTCCCTCACCCCCCTCCAAAAACCACACACACAAACTCACTCTCCTGCTGGTAATAGCTTATCCAAAGTGACCACTCTCCCTACAATGTGCATGATAATCAAGGTGGGCCATTTCCAGCACAAATTCAGGTTTTCTCACCCCCCCACCCCCATACACACACAAACGCACTCTCCTGCTGGTAATAGCTCATTTTGCAACTCTCCTTGTTGTGAACAAACACCATTCCCACCGCAATCTGCAGAACATATTAGTTGGGAAGAAAATAAATTGTTTTTAAAAGCCTGAAAACCACACCAGCTGTGAGGCCCTGCAAATTGAGAAAGTCACCGTATTGCCAATGCCCAAAGCAGTCAAACGATGAATCAGGGCCCCAGAAATCAGGAGGCTGTCCTAAAAATCATGGGATTTAAAAAACAAAAAGTTGGGTGTTTTTTATTTCCCTTCTGTTTTTTGAAATTGTAGTGTGCACTCAGCTCATGTTTTCCAGCTTTGCTCTGCAAATGTGCAGAGTTCTCTACTAGGAACTGCTGGGGTTTATTTTCAATGAAGGCTGAGATTCTGTCGCAGTCACTTGGATCCAGAAGGTGGGGCTTTAAGAAAAACACCAAATAGTGTGAGACTCAGTATAAAATTGCAAGAGTTGGCAGCCCTGCATTTGTATAACAATCATCAAAAAGTCACCCGACTGGAGCCAAGACCTATCCAGCATCCGAGAGACTGAGGACACTCAAGCTTATTTGGAAAATTGCCCTTGTAAAAATGTTTCAAACTCTACTGGCAGCTCTCCATGTGGGCCAGGTTCGTTCCTGAAAATCTCAGCCCCGTTGCATATAGCATCTACAATTTCGGCATTCAGAAAATAACATGGAGTTCCCCAGGAGGGCTTCAGACTGGCTAGCGGGGAATATGAGCAATGCAGGAGCTCTGGCTTACACGAGAGAAACAGCAGCGTGTGAGCAGTTAAAACCCAGGCCTGGTTCCCACTTCCCAGTCATGTATTTTCACACTTTTTGGTAATAGTGTTATTTTTGTCCCTCTCTCCTCCTCGGCCTCTTCTCTTGGCTGCTGCTTATGTTAGCCCTCTATTAGGCAGTCAGTAAAACCTCTCTTGCTAATGGACATTAATGTGTTTCCTTCACCCCTCAAAGTAAATGACTTCTCGTTCTCTTTCTGAGGTCCCTTTGTGGCATGGAGGGCTTTGTGGGCAACACAGTGGAAACCCAACCCCCATGCTGCTGCCCCAGCTCCATTTTTCAGGCTGCCTGACTGCCCCCAGATGCCGCACTGGTGGCTGTTCCTAGTTTTAGATACCGTGTTTCAGGAGAAAAGGTGGAAGGGATTCAGAGGGGCTTTTTGATCAGACTGGCCTTGATTAGGAGGCCACGAGCCTGAACTGCTCAAGGACGGGTCTCGCTGTTCTTAGGAGTGAGTGGTGGCCAGCCTCAGCGCAGGAGCCAGCCCAGGCTTTGGAAGAATTCCGTGGATCTTGTTTCAGGTATTGGTTTTATTCGTGGCACTGTTCTGGTCTCCTTTCAGTGTGGCCTGAACTGTTCTTTTTAAAAAGCAAGGCAGCCACACTGGCTTTGCCATCTTGGCCTCCCAGGGCTATGTGGCCAGCAAGTCCCCTCCCTGCTGACCCCACAGCCTCTCCAGGGGTGCCTGACACGTCATTCTGGGATGGAAGGCAGGAGGATGCTGGGAGAGGATTGGGGTCTTTGAGTGGGTGAGAAAAAGAGAAGGAGCACAGCATTATACACCTGTAAAGCCTGGGATCTAGCACAAGGGCCAGCTGGCATGTATTTCTTGAACTGCAGCCAGCTTAATATTGTGATGGCCAAGGTCTTGCCTGGATCATATATGCTATATGGACAGTGAGGAGGATAATATTCAGCTGTTTGGAAGCTGTGCTGCATAACCTGCCTGTATGGAGGGTTCATGTCCAGTTGAATGGTAATGCAACATTTCCTTCCAGGTATTACCAGGGAATCATACTTTTCGGTGAACACATGAGGTCAAGCTTAGCACCTGATCCTCCTGTGGGGAGCCCCATGCAGACAGACCCCAATCAGGATTGGGGCTTTAGTGAAATTGGGCAAGAAAGCCTTTGTAGGAAATGTAAATGATCGTTCTAGACACACTGGCATTTTCTCAGCCATCATCAACTGCTCTGCCACTCCTTGCTGGTCTGACCTGTCTTAATGGGGAGAATTACTTGCCCTATGCCCTGACTGAACCATTTGGCCTGCTAACACCAGTCTTCTGCAGCTTTTTGGATCACATGACAAGTTACTTTTGCTGCTTAGCTGTGGCGTTACCAGGCAGCGGGGAGATGGCCTGTAGGATCAGTTTGTCATTTTTGGAGCTAAGTGTTGAATGAAGTGTTAGTTTTCACACTGCAGACATCTTCCTTTATCACAGTGGAAAGAATTCATAGCGCCCCAGTGTATAGGATATGTGGGAATCACTGCAGACATCTTTTTTGTTGCGAGGGCCCATAATGTGTGCACGGGCCCTGCCATTTGCTTGTTTATGCATATTCCCAATTGCTCGCAGTCACACACAGATGTACCCACAGACTTATGGGCATGCACATACACACGACCCTGGATTTGCATATTTGCAGACGCACATACTGACATACATCTGCCTGCAGCTGCGCATACATGTTCACAGACACATACATACACTTTCATACAAAGACAGACACAAACAGGCATGCATGCACCTGAACAAACGAGCAAGTCCATACCTACTTTATCTTTCAAGGAGTACAGCCATCCATAGCCATCCCTTGTCCACCTGTGCCAGTGAATGAGACCTGCTCGTCCTTTCTTCTCCAAGCTCTGAGCACTCGGGTAAACCTTGTCCTGCTGAGCTTTTACTACCTGCCTGTTCTCTCAATAAACTGCAGGGCTGCATTTAGCAAGTCTTTTACTAGCTATTAAAAGATTACACCTCCAGGGGACCTGTTTACTATTTGGAGCCTGTGTCCAGCCATTTTGAAATGTATACTCTTTACGAGCATTTGTATACAAGCTCATTAATAGGTCTGTGTGAAATTCACAATTGTTGTTTCACAAAGTTTGGCACAAACACTTTCACTGGTGTCTCCTTGTGGCTGAATTTTATTGACAATGTTTGTAAAGTAGCTATTTTAGCAATGGAAAGACAGGAACATGTAAATTTTCCCATTCTCTGGGCAAAATCACCCTTTCTCCAAAAAACAGGTCCATTTCTATTGTGTTTGCTGTTGCATTCATGAGGTGAGGACAAAGTACGCTGGAGGCAAGAGCCCTTGTTACTCTTTCTGCTGACCCCTAACAACGAGGAGTCCTTGTGGCACCTTAGAGACTAACAAATTTATTTGGGCATAAGCTTTTATGGGCTAGAACCCACTTCATCAGATGCATGGAATGGAAAATACAGTAGGCAGGTATAAATACCTGAAAAGGTGAAAAGATGGGAGTTGCATCACTGAGTGGGGGGGATCAGTGCTAACGGAGCCAATTCAGTTCGGGTGGATGTGCCCCATTCCAACAATTGACAAGAAGGGGTGAATATCAACAGAGGGAAAATTACTTTTTGTAGTGCTAACAAGGCCAATTCAATCATGGTAGATGTGGCCCATTCTCAACAGTTGACCAGGTGTGAGCTAGATGCTTGCTGGGATGGTTAGGTTCCAACACTTCACTGCAGCATCTTCCTTCACTGGTTCCAGGGCTGGCCATAGGTATGCAAGGCCCTGAGCAAAGTGAGACAGAGCGAGTGGCTGTCTCCATCCCATCAATTACCCAGAATAACCCAGGCTGCCTTCCTCCCACTGCCTCTGAGCTGCAGCTAGTCCCACCATAGATGCTTGATTATGGGTGAGGAAAAGAAACAGGGTGGAGCCCAATGATTCTCTCTGATTTGTAAAGTTCTCTTGGGTACCTGAAGATGATATTTCCCATATTCATTTTAGCCTTTTCTTTTCCCTTTGATGGGTGGTAACATTCCTCTCTATATTTCTGATGGATTTGAAACCAACTTTTCTCTCCAACTCTGCAGTATTGGAGATAGCACCAGCTCTTGTGCACACAGCTCTGCTACCAAGGTTTGCTAAACAGCTGCCGCACAGCTCTCCTGACTGGAAATGAGCACCTGCAACTTCCATTTGAGTGAATGGCAGTTGAGTGCTCAGTACCACTGGGGTTGAGGAGGACGACTAGCTCGTGTTTAAATTTTTGTCAGCAGAGCAGTTTCTGTTTTCATCTCCAGATCTTATTTTCCCAAGTGTCTTCCAATGTGTTGACTCTGAGCACCGTTGCTATTGCTACACGGATAAGGAGAGCAAGTCACTGCCCCAGGGGACCATGTTACACAGAGACTCTTACCAGCTGCTGCTGTGAATGTCTACACTTCTCCCGCTGCCAAAAATAACAAGTGAATAAACACCAGACACAGGAGATGCCTTTTTGGATTCTGCTCCATTGTGTTTTTAATTAAATAAGTCAAGTCAACCATCTTCTAACCGGTTACAGGGTTCACATTCATTTCTGTGCACAGAAGATTCAAACTAAAGTACTGAGTACTCTCCTCAGAGGATGTGTATGTCAGCGCTTCCAGCGGCTGACAGACCACAGTGGCTCCGGGAGTGTAACAAACCCTGTGTAACATCACTGCTATGGAGCCAGGCAGGCCTTTAAGCTAAACCCTCGACACAGGGCCAGGAAGAAAACAGCTGGACATTGGTTTAGCTGTTAGTTTGGTAAAAATCCCTAGGTGGCAGCACAGAGTTCTTTGCATGGAGATAAATAAACGAGGGATGCTGGACTCCCTTAGGTGTACGCTTCCAGCTGCCCAAGGAACCCCATCCCAGTGCATTTCCCTTTGAAGCCTGTCTGATGCCCTGTCTGACCCTCCCTTGCCTCCTGTCCCCTTGGATTCCTCCCCACAATGTTGACAGCCCCTGCCGCTAAAGTTACGTCTGCTTTCCCAGAGGAAGGCGTTCTGATTTAAACACATGGAACCGCTCTCTTGGGCTGTGTGATGTCAGCCATTGGAGAGGGCCAGGCGCCCGAGATTCCTCCCTTTGAGTTGAAAAGCCAAGACGGATGAGAGGAGGAAGAAGGGAAGGAAGAAAACAGCTGAAGTAACAAAGCAGCTCTCCATTTTACAGCCTTAGGAGCACAGATGGCAGTTGTGAGCCTTCCTCTCGCTGCCCTGCTGGGGTGATGCGCAGCATAGCAGCAAGTCAAAGGCTCCATTCAGACCCTGCTGCCAGCTCCTTCTCTTTCTCCATGCCTCTCCCCACCCAAAATGTTAGTGAGTGAAGGGCCCTCCCCCCATGAACTAGCCTGATAGCTGGAGGTTGCAATGCTGCAGTAGGGCAAGGGAGCTGGGGTTCAGGAGAGTATGACAGGCTGGCTGCATGCAGTGCTTTCTTCTAGCATCTGAGCCTGGTCCCTGTCCTATAGGACAGAGAAGGGGAGAGAATGTGTAGCTCTATGGAACACAGCAGAGAAAGAATGTGGTGTTAGAAACTTCCCTTTCCATATCTAATAAGTGGAACACAGAGGAATAGTCCTTTTATGTGCCAAGGTCAGAAACTGTCTCTCTCCCCCAGCCTGAAGATATGTTCATGGAGTGAGAGAGAAAAAACCTTTAAATAAACAAATAACTGGTGAATGACTCTCTTGTGCTTGGGAAGGTCAAGTGACTGGCTGAGCAGAGAACTGACTCCCTCTGTCTATCCTAGGGCTATGTACAGAGAAGACAGCCATCCAGCGTGATTCCCATGAGCTGCTAATGAATTCAGCCCGGCCCTGAGGGACTGCTCCTGCAATGAGACAGAATTCCTGTCCCTAGGCCAAATCCTACCCGGATTTAAGAACCACTGAAGTCAAGTGGGATTGCAATAGGTGTAAATCATGGCAGGATTTGGCCTTCCATATCTAGTCATATATCCCACATTCATCTACCAAACCTCAGCTCTATTGCAACCTTCCTCCCCATCTCTTAGGATGAGAGGACCTGGTATCAGCTCCCACCTGTGGGGGGGGGGGGGAATGGATAAACCCCCATATTTACTTCTCATTATGCACAGGTCTGATTCCAGATGGGCTCCCCAGAGGCCAACAGCCACTCTTTTATGCCACTGAGGCATGTATCCTTTCACTTCCTGTGCATTTCTGTGTTTTCCCAGGCCATAAAATTATATCCAAAGCCTTTGTCCTGTCTGGGATTCATTGTGTGTCTCAGGGCTAGTCTACACTAGAACGCTACAGTTGATGCAGCTGTGTCGCTGTAGCGTGTCTGGTGAAGATGCTCTCCCGTCAGCACAATAAAACCCTCTCCACAAGGGGTGGCACCTATGTCGACCCAGTGCTGTCCGCACCGGCGCTTAGGTCAGTGGAAGTTACGTCATGCGGGGGGTGGCTTATTCACACCCCTGAGCAACGTATACCGACATAACGCAGTGTCAACAAGCTCTCAGCTTGTGAAATGGGCCATTTGAAAGGCTGTCATTTTAAAAGTGCTACAAATAGTTTCATGTCTTACACAGCCTGAGTTCGCCAATTTTTGAGATTTTTTTTCAACCATGCTTTCCTTAAAAAATAAGAGCTATTTTCCTCCCTCCTGTTGCTGTGTGAAGCCCCCTGACTCCCCCAATAACAGGGAACAGTGAACCTAATCCGGTTCAGTTAGAGTGTGTAGGTGTTAACTTGTAACAATAGCAGATAGTCGTTTTGAGACAGAAGTGTGATTTTTGTTTGTTTCTGGGTGTTAAGAAAACAGACATCTCAAAACAACAGCATTTTGTTTGAAATCGTAACTGTGCTGCTCTGAGTTTAATTGTTTACCTTTTTTCCATTTCTTGGGATATTTCTTGTCTGCCTGTTTTTGGGTGTAGCTCAGACTCCCTGCTAATAAAATATTTCCCCTCTTTTTCATATAATAAATAAATAAATTCCCTTTGCAGTTTACAATATTAAACCCTCCATTCTCTGAACAGTTCTACATGTTGCAGGAAGTGGCAGCCTCTTTCCTGCCAGATTGCAGCCCTTGTAAACAAAAAAAAATAAAAATAAAAATAAACTTTTGGAAAGCACAAACAAAACAAACAATAGCAATAATAACGCCTCATTTCATCAGAACCAAAGTGCTGGTTGGAGCTCCAAGTAAACACACTCTCTCCTACCGACTGCACGAGGACCGTTTCCACTGGGGGCTCCCTCCTGGAGCTGGCAAAGTAAGTTTGATCAAGAAGTGGTGTGGATCTGATTCATGGCTACCCTGCACCTTGGTGCTGATCCAAACCTGCCAAAGTCAGTGGGAGTCTTTCCATTGACTTAAATGGGCCTTGGCTCAGGTCCACTGGGTGGTCATATTGCGTAAATCATAACCATTTTGTTTTGGGGACCTTTTACAGCCACTTTATACTGATGCAAATGATGACACAAGGTAGAGGGCAACTGCAAATAGGGCCCCTTATGCTGTACCTATAGCTCTTGTTGTCTTGAGTATATTGAAGAAATGCTCCAGAATGCATTAAGGCCCTTTTTCTGGAAAGCACCTCTATTCAGGCCAGCTCTTATGCCCATGCTTATTATTAAGGTGTGCTTAAAGTTATGCCATGCTTAAGTGCTTTCCTGAATTGAAGCCTAAGTCTGCTACCTCTCCAAAGATAAACAAATTATAATAGAAGATGTGGCAGTTAGAGGACAGATTGTGAATATTAAAGAAAGAGAAGTCAAAACTGATTGTGTGCACCAGAGGGTCTGTGAGTTTGAAGGAGGAAGCTGTTGTATATTTGCCCTTTATGGTTTATATACCTATAGATAGTAATTTCAATGTGCTCTTCAGTGGGTGCAGAGTTTGGGTTTCACAAACAACTCCACATGTGAGTTGCAAGGGCATACACAGAAAATCCCCCACTGAAGCATGTATTTGTTAATTTCTTTTCACTTCTCTAAGCTTCATTTAGCCATAAGTAATTCCTTGAAAAACTGTAAAGATGTAAGGGTAGTTTAGGCCCAAAATTTAGGGATAGAAATTTTTTTATTTTTATTTTTTTACAAAACCTGCTATTAGTCAATGTTTTCATGATTATTTTTAAACTCCATTGGAAACAGTTTCCACCTTTTTGTAGCAACATTCTCTTTGCAATATCTGCAACCCAAACGTTGCAGAATTGTGCTAGTACAAGGGAGCTGACAAGTGAAACTGCCTGGCATAGGTGCTGGAACTGGGGGTGCTGCTGCACCTCCTGGCTTGAAGAGGTTTCCATCATTTACAGTTTGGTTCAATGGCTTTCAGCAGCCCCATTATAAAAATTGTTCCAGCACCCCTGCTGCCTGGTCTGTTTTCCCTGGTTACTTTCTGCATCACAGTTTGGACAAACTGCGTAACCAGTGTAAAATAAATTCATATCTTTAAAAAACTATTTTAGTTTAACAATATAAGGTGTTGTTAGTAACCCTGGGAGGGAGATGTGGATTGTTGCTTTTTTTAAAAAGAGAACTGTGATGTGGTGTGTACTCCACACAGGCCCTGAAAGGGTTAATGTAGGACTGAGGGACCAATTAGGGTACCTGGCTGTACCTGGAGGGAAAGCCAGGCTTAACTGAACAAGAGACTCAGCTGGGCTGGAGTAGGCTAAATTATAAAGCCAGGAAGTTTGCTGCCCAACGGGACTGCAGGGAGACTGTCTGAGGTTTCTCTCTGGGAGCAGAGAGGAGGGGAGATGAAAACCCAAGAGGGAGAATAAGCACCAGGGTTCTAACCCTAAAACAATGGTTAACCCCAGAGGAGTTGTGGGGAAAGGAAGCCCGAGAGAGCTAGGTGGGAAGAAGCCCAGGGAAAACAGCAGCAAGGGGTAGGACCATGCAGACCATGGCTGCTTGTTACAGGGTTCCTGGGCTGGAACCCAGTGTAGAGAGCAGGCCTGGGTTCTCCTACCAGCCACTTGGAAGCAGCACGGAAGCACTGGAGAGGAGCTCTAGACAGCTGTTTTTGGAGATTTATTTTGTTACCCTGGAAGGGGAGGACTATAGTGATCTGGCCGAAGGGCCAAACCACAAAAACAGAGCCCCTTGAGTCAGAGAGTGAGAGACAGCAGGGCATGCAGTGAGCAGTGGAAGGGGGCACCGGAGTTGGACAGAGCTGTTCCCCCAAAGTGACCAGGAGGAGGTGCCACCTAGCTCTCCCTGTGACAGGGACACTGTCCATTTTTTCTTCTTTTACATGGGTGAAGGTTAGGGGCATACACTATGTTAAAGTACACTGAGGACTGAGAATTTCAGCCATTACCCTGCATTTATTTTTGCATGTTTTTCTTTCTCTTGCCGATTTCATATCGGTTGCTCAAACAGGGGTGTGCTCTGGCACAACAATGGCCATAAACGGGATGTGCCTGGATCCCCGTCCTGCATTAGCGTCTCCCCTATGCTGATCACCCATGTCAGCAGCAGCTTACTCCGTCTACCTGCTGTCCAGTTCCAGTTTACCAGTGCTCCTAGGCCATGTCCATGGATCCATGGGAGATTAGGGGGACTGCTCCCCTGCCCAGCTGTGCCCGCCCCCACCCTTGTGCATGAGAATTCTGATATTCTCTCATGCTAGTGCATGAGATTAGGAAGTGAATCCGACCACGGATGAAACTGACTGCCTAAAGTATTGATAAATGCACAAGGTAAACACACTGAAAAACAGAGAAATGTCTCTTGCAATCTCTCTAAATTTGAATCATTTGTGACAATAGGAAGTAAAGATAAATTCAGAGAGAAGTTTGTGTGTTGACAGTATCCCTTTAAATGTGATTTAAAACAAAACCCTGATGCTGCCCCTTGAAAAATTACTTTAAAAAAAAAAATCACTTCCAGCTCAGATCTTGTTCCATGTTTCTTCCCTGAGGATGTATTTAAGGATGAGGGGACTCAATGGGGGCATCAGAATAATTATGGGGCTGAAAAGGAGTCTGAAGACTTCTTCTGCAGTAGTTTCCGGGTTGCCCCAGGAAGAGATCAAACTCCAGGAAGCAAAAACCAAACCTAACTGTGGACTGGACAAGGAGTGAAACAGGCTAGGAATTCGTCTGCTGCAATCTGAGACCATCTCTTTCTGTTATGGAAACTATTCCTATTGCCTAATTTTGGAGGAGTTCCTACTTGCCTGCATCCCAGTCTCTCTTCTCCCCACTCTCCTACCACAAAAAGCTAATTGGTACAAACTATTTCCCTCTGTTTTGGGCAGGAGAATTGCTGGCAGCCTCCAACCAGCACTTCCAAAGATACACAAACAATAGCAAGGACAAAATATAAATACAATTACAGAAACACCCTGCCGCCCCCAGCCAAGAAATCTTTCAGTATCGATCTCTAGACACCAGCAAATGATCATTGAGGAACCCAGCCTCTGTGGTGGTGGTGGAAGACAAAACAGCTGATGGCACCTTGGAAGGAGACCAGTTGAATCCCCAGGGATAGAAAGCGTTGCTTTCACTTTCTCTCTCTCTCTCTTAAATAATGTTTTCATTGTCTCCCTGCCATCTCTCAGCTGCTGGTTTTGGTGCACTTGATAACAAGCAGCTGAGGTGGAAAATGCTGCACCAGTGCCAGTGATCATGGTGTAGCTGTTTGCTGGCTCTGCTACATGTTTTCCCGATGTCCTGGCATTTTGCTCTTCTGAGAGCATGGTCTGAGGGAGTGTGCTCACTCTTGTATGACTCAGTCACATCTCTCAAGGTTTAACAGGCTGTTGGTATATTTAAAGGTCCGTAGATATGCACAAAGTGTCCTAGGCATGAGTGTTTGTCAGCGTAAGGCGGCAGCAGTCAGGATGGGAGAAGAGAGTTCCCCCGACTCCTCTCCCTGGGGATTTACTAAGAGGTTTCTTGGCAACAAACCCCAATCAAGTCCCTTTCTGACAGTTCCGTCAACCCAACCAAACACAGCTTAGCGAGGTGTTTAAGTTTGCCCAAGGCAGTATCAGTGCAACCCTCGGCTCCTCTCACCTCCTCGCTCATGCTCGGCGAGATGAGGGATTTTAAAGTGTACGAATATTTTTAAAACATACAATTCTCTCTTTGGATGTTTAGTGCAGAAATGCCCTTTGAAAGAAGGGTGGCGCTTGTGCAGAGAAGAAAGCTAAGAGGTGAGGTATGGAAGCTAGTACCTATTGCTTTGGTTCTCCCCACTGCCAGCTTCTGAGCTCCATTTAGTTTCAAAGGGTGGCCACGTTATAATCCATCTAGACGAGCCAGAGCTCCTGGATATTACTGCGTTCCCCCTGCTGTCCACGGAGAATCAGAAAGCACCTCGCTAGGATGAGGAGTGCATGGCAAACACAAGCCTTATAAACGAGGATGTGATACGTGTCAGCAAGGGATAGTGGCCCCTTTCCACTTGCCCTTTTCCTGCTTCCCCAACTGTTCTTGTGCTCAGGTTTTTCTTTTTTCAGTCTAACCGTATGTTTCCATATGGAAACCCAGCAATGAGGGATCTTACGTGATCCAGAAGGCCCTCCTTTCCTCTAGCAAACTGATGGATCTGTTTGTGAGGGTCTCTTGGTCGCTGGCCAGCTTGTAGCCAAACAGATGCATGGCTGGGCCGCAGACGCTCTGCACCACCTGGGCCAACTTGAAGGGGATGCTGAAGCGCCACTTCTCGAACTGCTCTGAGGAGTTCTTCTGGGTGGAGTAGATGCCACTGCTGTCCTGAGGTGCCTGGGTGTTCTTCTGGATCCAGTCCTCCACCTGTTGGGTGAGGCTGATGCCAGCAAACTTGTACATCTCCTTGGCGTTTTGGAGGGGTGACCTGGCAATATCCTCATAGCGGATCAGCATGTAGCGGCCCCGCAGCCACGCTGGCTGCCTCAGGCCAAGTTCAGCGGAGAGGCGGATGCTCTCGCAGTTCCCCCGCAGCCTCTGCACCTCATCCTCGTTGAGGGGAGCTGCTCCTTCTGAAGCCCATTTTTTCCAGGTTTCATATTTGCCTGAGAAGGCCACAATGCGAGAGGCCAGCACCGCCCGGGGGTCCCGCACCAGCTGGATGATCCTCATGTCTAGACGAGGGTCTTCGACCAGGGGTCGTAAGAACTCCAGCTGCCGAATTCGCACTGTCTTGAGTGCCACGTGATTCTTGTGCAGGCAGGCTTCTGCAGCGAGGGTCATGTTGAGGGGGCCACAGCGGCGGTTTTTGCAATGGTACTTCTCAAAGACCTTCTTGACGAAAGGAGTGCAAACGGGGTCCTCGCACAGGGAGCGGCTTGAGCCCCGCCGGAACATATACGGGGTCAGGTGGTCATCAGGGAGTGGGGTGATGAAGTTCTCCAGGATGTAGAGGTCACAGAGGAACAGCTGCTTCAAGACATCTCGGTAGACGAGGGCCGACCCCACTGCATTTGCTCCGCCTGGCTCGAATGACACTGTCCTCTCTATGTGCCACAGTGGCTCGAAGAGATAGAAAATGTTGCCCTGTTGGTTGAAGAACTCTCCCACGAAGGAGGAACCTGTGCGGGTGGTGGCCATCAGGAGCACATGTCTCCGGGATCCCTGAGCTACAGCAGGCTCCCTGGTCCCTCCCAGCTGCAGGGTGACATTCTGAAGCCGGCTCTTGAGTTGAGAGAAGGCAGAGTCCAGCTCGCTGAGGGACAAGAGGGACCCATTTTCTGACAGCACTAGGCCAGGGTCTGTGCTGTTGACCTCCATCAGAGATTGTGGGGCTTGCTTCAGCTTGTCTGATACCCTACCAACAAAGAGAACAAAACCACAAACAATAAGGCAGTGGTTAAAAAGGGGGACATTTAGATTTTCACCTCTAAGCACCTGAATTCATCTTATTTCACCTGAGGCCTAACGTGTTCATTAGTTTCAATTTACTCTCTTGTGCCCCTCTGTCCATACTGCAAAGCCAACACAGACTGGCACAACTGGCAGGCTCTTCAGGAGAGGTACAGTTTTGGAGTAGCAGTACGAGCTGCAGGTCGGGATTAATGGGCAGTGGCAGAGCTGTAAGGGAACCCAAGAGTAGAACAGCAGGACATGCTGCAGGTCAGGACTGAGGTACTTTTGGTGTAACTGCTTAAAGGAAGTTTGCACAGCATACGTCCCCTCTATTCATCCTTCGTTTTCTCAACTGCTAACATTTATCAGCTTTTAAAAAAGAAAAGCCCTAGGGCAGGTCTACACTGGAAACTTACATCGGCATAGCAACATCTCTCCCGGGTGAGAAAAATCCACACCTCTGAGAGATGTAGTTAAGCTGACCTAACACAGTATAGACAGCACTGTGGCCAGAAAAAGTCTTCCATTGACCTAGCTACTGCCTCTCAGGGACATGGATTAACTGGAATGAAGGGAGAACGCTCCTGTCACTATAGTGAGTGTCTGCACTGAAATGCTGCTACAGCTGCACCACTGCAGGTGTGCCACGGTAGCATTTTAAGTGTAAACACAGCCTAAATAAAAACCCTCCTCATTCCCTCAGTATGGGCAAGTTGGTCGCTTCAGCTAGACACTCTGGCACCTCCTCACTTGCCATAGTCTACCTGGCTATGATCTTCTATG
The DNA here is from genome assembly GCF_965140285.1 of Lepidochelys kempii. NCBI lineage: Eukaryota > Metazoa > Chordata > Testudines > Cheloniidae > Lepidochelys > Lepidochelys kempii. Next base: position 82,917,141 of record NC_136386.1, read on the forward strand.
ATGCCCATCTCCAGTGTATTTGTCTTTACTGAAAGTGGGGAAAGACCTGGAGGAACCAATGCGAAGCACTGCTGGGAAGAAGGCCTTTCACTGTGGGCAGTTGTAGTGACTGACTGAGATTGTAATGGAAAGAAGGTGATAGGCATTAATGGGCTTCACATTCCAGGAGAGAGAAGTGTATCTAGTTGTAAATGGCTGGAAGGCTGGCTGCAGAAAGGTGAGGTGAAGGCTACATCAAGGATGAAGAGAAATCCCCTCCCAGTATAGCAAGAGCTTGCTCTCCCTTTTTTCCTACCTTGATATGATGTTGTTTTCCTTCTCAATAATGACAAGAGCTACAACAAACACCAGGAGAATAGCATACTTGCTCTTCATTCTCAGGCAGTGCCGCAGGTCCCGGATATCCTGGGGTAAAGTGTGTCCTTTATCCATGGGGAGAGACTGGGGAGTCCAAGGTTTTGCCTCAAAGTCTCTCCCCCTCCAAGGAGAATAAAGGAGCACCTCCCCAGCTCCTAGTGCTCTGCAGCTATCTAGAAGGCATCATCCAGTTTTAATACTTCCTGATCAGGCAGGTGACACCCTTGCCCTGCACAGAGAGAGAAAAGGGGAAGTGTTAGTGCTGGGAATGAGAATCTGGGTTGCCTGAATAAAAACAATTTAAGAACTTCTATTGCAGGGTCAGCACCTTTCATATGGTGGATGCTTTAGTTGAATTTCAAGAGTTACACAAAATGCCGGCCCAGGGAAATCTCCATCGAGATTGACCCCCCCTCCCCCAATCAGTGTGATATTTTCTCCAGTATATGCTCAGAGGCTTTAATAGGACTGCACCACACAAACAGAAAGCACTTTTCCTCCCTCTCACCCACTGCTGACTCAGAGAGTCAATAAAGCATCTCTTTACTTTCTCGGGAATTTAAGAGCGAGAGAGCAGGGCTCTATATCACGGGCCTGATCAGGATCCCATTGCACTGTAAGAATAGGATTTCAAGTAACACTGATGATAATAATTGGCAATTCTCAATTTAAATCAAAACTCACTCCTGCCAAGCCCACAAATGCTACCCACTGCAGTCAAAAATAGTCTCACACCCCTCCCCAAGGCAGTAAAGCATCCCTAATGTTGTGCCTCTCTGTTTACAGTAGACTGTGTGCTCCTCAGGACAGCAACTGTGGGCTTGATTCTGATCTTACACTTGTGTAAATCAGGAGCAATTCCACTGACGTCAGTGAACGGGGGTGAGGTCAGAATCAGGCCAACATGTCATCTTCTGTGTCTTGTAGAGCGGTAAGCAAATGGTTAGTGCTTAGGCATAATGATAAAATATAATACACTTTAGATAGTCAAGAGGGGCACAGGATTCATATTCACTATCTCTAGAAGCTTTGCCTGGCATGAAGCTGTCAATTCCAAGATACAGCCTTTAGCTGTTAGAGCTCTTGTCCTCACTTTCATCTCTCCTGCCCTGACTGTTTCTCAGTAGTTTTAAATAGAAGTAGGACTAGCTGGCCCAGGTGACTGAGGATCCGCCTGGGGGCAAATTTGGATCAGGTCAGTAATGTCAGAAATCATGGCACCAGCGCAGCTGCTTAGCTTTTCTGGATAACAACTGGCAGTATCCCATCAGTGAGGGTGGGTTTTCGATGCAGACCCCCCCCAAACACAGCTTGCACTAAGTAGCACACTTCCGGACAGTCTCAGCAGGGATAGCTCAGTGGTTTGAGCATTGGCCTGCTAAACCCAGGGTTGTGAGTTCAATCCTTGAGGGGGCCATTTAGGGATCTGGGGAAAAAAAAATTGGGGATTGTGCCTGCTTTGAGCAGGGGGTTGGACTAGATGATCTCCTGAGGTCCCTTCCAACTCTGATAGTCTATGAGAAGCCAAGGATTCTGAATAATTCACCCCCCATGGCCACTCTCTCAGGCCTGAACACAGGCCTTTCAGGTCAGGTTTGAGGCACCTTGGCCAACCCATGAGTGACAGCTTGTACTACTGGGCCTATGCAGTGCCTCTAGCCATGACACCTTTCCTGAGAAACATAAAGTGCTTCCAGGGCAACTGTAATGCTTGTTCCCAGTGGATTTACTTTACTTTCGCAGTTGGGCATTTATCAAATGCAGCTGTAGGGGATCCTCATCTTTTCCCTCTAGGGACTGGCCTTTCTCTAAGCACAGACCTTAAAAGCAAGGGGCCAAATAACCCTTGCTGTACCTTCACTGAATTGCAGGGATGGATTGGTTGAAGTAGTCTACACATCTCACATAGACAGATAGAAAGCAGAGGTCAGGGAAAGGAAAAGCATCTCTGGGCCTCAGCTATGGGGAAGCAGAGACAGCATTGCAGTGCACCGATAATGCTTCCTGTCACCTGATGACTATCATACTGTGGTAAGAGAGGAAGGTGGGGAGGGGGATTCCCTAATTATAAGTGAATCAAAAATGTCAGGACTTGATGTTTTGGAAACATACTACTCTGTTTAGTCCCTGGAGAGAACTGCTCCAACAACCATGAAAACATCTGCTGCTCTCAACATCTGGAGAGTTGGTGTTAAGGGCCTGTAAACAATTCCCTTCTGCTGGATGAACAAAATTTCAACTAACAATGAGAGCAATAAAAACGCGAGGGGCCTCCTTCTCTTTATAGCCTCCATCCTGCTTGGGAGGAACAGCTGTTGAGAGCCTCCACCAACCTCTGCCCCTCATATCTCCGTTCCCAAAATAAATCTTCTGGAAGAGACCCCTTGCTGCACTTCCCCTCTGGCAGCATCCCTCCCCTGCCCCCATCAGAGTCTCAGTTCCCAGAACTGAATACAACCACCTACATTTTAGGAGCACAGCTTTCCACCTCTCCAGCTGTTCATTTGCTGTGCCCTATAGGCTTCCTTGTGAACCACCAATGAGGGGCTGGAGAAGGGGGGCAGGATGACACAAAAGGGGAATTCCAGAATGGAACAGGCAAAGAAGGCAGCCCTGTTCTCCTTCATTCTGCCAATGGACAACAGCCTTTACTCATTCTGATTTGTTGGAACAGTTCCAGATCCAACAAATTGTGTGTCTGAGTAAAGGCCCTGTTCCTTTCACACTTGCCTGTCAGGACTAGCCCTGGGAAAGAGAGAGCACCTGAAAGTGCTTGGTGCAAATGGAATTCCTGTTACATTAGTCACCATTCCAGCCTGATGCCGTTGTTTTATGCTCAAGCCCCAGCCTGGGGGCAAGATATTTTTGAGAGGGAGTTTTACAGATTTTCAGCTATTAAAAGGAAACAGTGTGGAGAATCAAAGTTTTCTGTTCTCCAATCCTTCCCACTTGATTTCCTATAACACAAACAGCATTCTCATTTCCCAAGAAATTTCACCAGTTCTTTGCCTGTTGTATAGACAGGGTTGGGTTTTTAAGTGATCATTTAAAAATGATCTTTTGGGTTTTTAAGTGATCATTTAAAAATGCTTTGTTGCTACAGACTAACATGGCTGTTACTCTGAAACCTGCACAGGGGCTGTAATTCATACACGTGTCCAAATGCATACTGTTTTGAAGAGCTGCGTATGACTTTTCTCTGTTGCCAAGACTTCAGAGACCTTTTCTATGGCTTCACTCTGCCTAGGCTCACCAAGAGGTCTGTGAGACGCAGCAAACTTTTCAGTGAACGCTGGACCAAGTACTGGTTTAGTAATGAAACCCCCATACTTGGCAGATTTGGCTTGGGTTTAACGGGTTTCAGTACAAATGTGTGCGCAGCTCCAGTTGTGATTCCAAGCTACAGATCCATATGATCACAAGTATGAAGTTACACAGTACATGGTTCCTGCTTTGGATTAAAAGTACTTCTTGAAAAGTTACACACACACAGGCTGCGGACGCAGCATGTTCATCCTCTGGGGACAAGGCATATTGTAGGGTAGGCCCAACACTTGTTTATCTTGCAAGTCACAGCTATGTGCTTAGCAGATTTAAAGGGGACTTTTTCTTAACTAACAGCAGCTTCTTGTTTTGGTGATATGAATATAACAATAGTTATACAGTGTTTTTCCATTTTAATTATGTGGAAGCCATCTAATATTTTCTTATGCCCAGAGATTATGCTGTTCCCCAAATGTTCCTAATGGTATTGTCACATTTACAAAAGGCAAATATCCAGGCAAGCTGTGAACTGTCCAGTCTCTCATATGCCTTAGTCAACCCCGCATTTAAATGAAAGGGAGTCTTGCCACTGACATGAATAGCAGTTAAATCTTTGCAGTGCAGTGTTGTCCTGTGCTAGGCCATTTGACAGGGAACCAGGAACTTCTGAATGTTAATCTTGGCTCTAACAATGATTCCATTTGTTACCATGGGCAAGTCACTTAACCTTGCTGCCTCCGTTTTCTCCACTATAAAATGGGGATAATAATTCTTAGCTACCACAAAGGAGCTTTTAGATTACACTATATCTGTAAACCACTTTGAAGATGAAAGGCACTACATGATGTAGGTGCAAAGTATCCTTATTAGAAGGAGAGGAAGAAGGAGTAAAGATAGTCTTGTGATTAAGGCATGGGACTGGAATGCAGGAGATCAAAATTCAGTTCCTTGCTTTCCCACAGACTTCCTACATGACCTGAGTAAGTAACGTAATCACTCTATGCCTCAGTTTAACAATAAATGGGGATAATACCTCCCTGTGTTACAATGGCATTGGGAGGTTACATTCGTTGATGTCTGTGAGGTGCTCAAATATTACAGGGATGAGGGCATGTAAATTCCTATATGGATAGTTAAGGGCAATTACAATTTATAGACATGATTCTCCTACATCAATAAAACACACTGCTGCTCTCTTTAAAACTGGCACCTAAATTACAGAAAGGAGTACTTGTGGCACCTTAGAGACTAACAAATCTATTTGAGCATAAGCTTTTGTGAGCTACAGCTCATTTCATCGCATCCTGTAGCTCACGAAAGCTTATGCTCAAATAGATTTGTTAGTCTCTAAGGTGCCACAAGTACTCCTTTTCTTTTTGCGAATACAGACTAACACAGCTGCTACTCTGACACCTAAATTACAGTTTCTTTGCAAAAAGAAAAGGAGTACTTGTGGCACCTTAGAGACTAACCAATTTATTTGAGCATAAGCTTTCGTGAGCTACAGCTCACTTCATCGGATGCATACTGTGGAACTTTGCAGTTCCCTGATGTGTGCTTGCAGATTTAATCCACCCTCCTTTTGTCTTTGCTTGTACATTGCCTGTCAGTGTGAACACAGGACAGTTAAAGTGAGAATCTCAGTCACCAAACCAACGTAGAGCAGCCTGGGGCATTTTCTCCTTGGCTTTTGTTTGGGGGTGTCTGATTTGTTATTTGCACTCAGTCTCTCTCCATTAGGTGAGAGCAGGAGAGACTTGTGAAAAGCACAGCCCAGAAATGTGCATTTGTGTCATTGTCCCTACAGAGGAGATTACGAAACTGATACCTGGGAAGATCACACACGCTGCTTTGTAGAGACTCTGCTTTGTCCTGCTACACAACTGCACAAGAACAGGGAGGCCCCTGCAATTAGTGTCACAAAAACTTTTGTTTTGCTGTTGGTCTTTGAAAATCATTTTGTTTCTTTTTATTTATATATGGGTGCCTGTTTCCACAGTACAAACTGTCTGCCAGCAACACTCTTTCAATTCCCCACTAGTTAGAGCACTGCTCCCTCCTCCCCCTCCCACACACAGAGTGCTATAGATTTATGTATACCTTCAAATCAGCGGCACTGCTATGGGTACCCGCATGGCCCCACAGTATGCCAACATTTTTATGGCTGATTTAGAACAACGCTTCCTCAGCTCTCGTCCTCTAATGCCCCTACTCTACTTGCGCTACACTGATGACATCTTCATTATCTGGACCCATGGAAAAGAAGCCCTTGAGGAATTCCACCATGATTTCAACAATTTCCATCCCACTATCAACCTCAGCCTGGACCAGTCCACACAAGAGATCCACTTTCTGGACACTACGGTGCTAATAAGCGATGGTCAAATAAACACCACCCTATACCAGAAACCTACTGACTGCTATTCCTACCTACATGACTCCAGTTTTCATCCAGACCACACCACACGATCCATTGTCTACAGCCAAGCTCTACGATACAACCGCATTTGCTCCAACCCCTCAGACAGAGACAAACACCTACAAGATCTCTATCAAGCATTCTTACAATACCCACCTGCTGAAGTGAAGAAACAGATTGACAGAGCCAAAAGAGTGCCCAGAAGTTACCTACTACAGGACAGGCCCGACAAAGAAAATAACAGAATGCCACTAGCTGTCATCTTCAGCGCCCAACTAAAACCTCTCCAACGCATCATCAAGGATCTACAACCTATCCTGAAGGATGACCCATCACTCTCACAGATCTTGGGAGACAGGCCAGTCCTTGCTTACAGACAGCCCCCCCAACCTGAAGCAAATACTCACCAGCAACCACACACCACACAACAGAACCACTAACCCAGGAACCTATCCTTGCAACAAAGCCCGTTGCCAGCTGTGTCCACATATCTATTCAGGGGACACCATCATAGGGCCTAATCACATCAGCCACACTATCAGAGGCTCGTTCACCTGCACATCTACGAATGTGATATATGACATCATGTGCCAGCAATGCCCCTCTGCCATGTACATTGGTCAAACTGGACAGTCTCTACGTAAAAGAATAAATGGACACAAATCAGACGTCAAGAATTAGAACATTCAAAAACCAGTTGGAAAACACTTCAATCTCTCTGGTCACTTGATTACAGACCTAAAAATGGCAATTCTTCAACAAAAAAACGTCAAAAACAGACTCCAATGAGAGACTGCTGAATTGGAATTAATTTGCAAACGGGATACAATTAACTTAGGCTTGAATAGAGACTGGGAGTGAATGGGTCATTACACAAAGTAAAACTATTTCCCCATGTTTATTCCCCCCCCCCCCGCCACTGTTCCTCAGACGTTCTTCTCAACTGCTGGAAATGGCCCACCTTGATTATCACTACAAAAGGTTCCCCCGCCCCCACTCTCCTGCTGGTAATAGCTCACCTTAAGTGATCACTCTGGTTACAGCGTGTTGCATCGGATGAAGTGAGCTGTAGCTCACGAAAGCTTATGCTCGAATAAATTTGTTAGTCTCTAAGGTGCCACAAGTACTCCTTTTCTTTTTGCGAATACAGACTAACATGGCTGCTACTCTGAAAGATTTCTGTCAGTTTCTCAGATTGTGTGGCTGTAATGAGAAACCTCAGTCACAGGAAATGTTTCTATTTGAGTAATGTCTAAGAGCAAAGGCACTTAGTTTTCTGCAGCAGCTTTGGTTATGGTGGAGGAGGGGTATAGATGGATTCAAAATCTCACAGTACATTTTATTTGGTACTGTTTTTCACATAGTATTTTTATTCCCCTTTTCTACTCCATAAATAATTAATAAAATAATTATGGACAGTACATGGAAAAACCATTTGCCCCTCTGTATGTACTGGGGGCAAACTTCACCTAGATTTTTTTTCTTTTCTTTTTTTGGCTTGATTCTCCATTGCCCTGCATCTTGTGCAGTTGTTCACACCAGTGCCACATAAATGAAAAGTGGATATAAAATGTTGTCATATTGGAATGGTCGGTATTTTGCACCCACCTTTGCACTGCTGTAAATGCCTGCACAGAGCAACTGAGAATCACACACTCAGTATTTAAAACCAAAAGAAAAGGAGTCAGTATGTCAGGGCCAGAGAGTGGAACAGTTTGCCTAAGAGAGTCAATCACTAGCTATCTTTAAATAAGTTAGATATGTTTGTTGGAGAAAATGACACATATTCATAGACTTTAAGGTCAGAAGGGACTATTCATGATCTGACCTGCACATCACCGGCCACAGAACCTCACCCATCCACTCCTGTAATAGACCCACAACCTCTGACTGAGTTACTGAAGTCCTCAAATCATGGTTTAAAGACTTCAAGTTATAGCAAATCCACCATTTACACTTGATTAAACCTGCAAGTGGCCTACACCCTATGCTGCAGAGGAAGGAAAAAAAACCCTTATATATGTTCTGAGGCAGGGGGTTGCAGTAGATAATAAAAGAAATTCCTTCTAACCATTTCAGCTATGATTCTGTGAGGTTTAAATAATTTCATTTCAATTATTTTTTCAAATGAACTATATATGAATTAAAATGGCAAGGAGGCTGGTAGCACCTTCTCTATAATGAAGACATTTTTCCGTCCGCTTGGATTCTGTAAACTGCTGCACACTGTTTTTGGTAACACTCATCAGGAATTTATTCCCAAACCTACAGAAAGTTTATCACTCTCTATTAATCTGATAGAATTTAACAGAGAATTACATCCCTGCTATAAAATGTTATACAAGATGGTTTAAAAACCTATGGGAAGAATATTGTTCTCTATTAACGTCTATATTGCATTATTGATTTTTATGCCTATTACATTCTATAGCCCTTTTCAGTAAGGGCTGAACGTGGGCTGAGATAGTGCCAAGGCTGGTTTACTTAAAAGCTGAAGGGTCTGCTTGTAAGTGACTGAAATTCTGGAGCAAGGCACCTGATTACTAATGCATAGTTATTTCTGCTACAGCTAGTAAGTGAATGCTACACTTGCTATTACAGCATCTCAGGAGCTGTGCTATAGTTATGAGTGCAATGGCACTTCCATTCTAAATCCCATCTTTCCAGTCACCGACAACTTTCTCAGAAACTTATCTTTAGGCTGAAATTGCTAATGTTTAAAGCAGCCTTGTCTGCCTCTTCCCACACCAGACACTGGTTGTCATCAGAGGCCGGACGCTGCCTTTCCCCTCCTGGATGCTACTCTGATCTCCTGCCCCAGGTATAATCAGAACTGTATTATTCCAGCCTCTGCCTCAACCATCAAGCAGAGATAGGGCTGGGAAATTCATTTTCAATCTAAAATAAAGGTATTTATTTAAAAAACAAAAAAAGAACGGGGTGTTAGCCTAGAGGCTCCTCTGTATTCTGCTAAGCATGACTTTCAATGAGAACCAACTTTTAGCTTTCCAACTAGTCACCCGGCCTGTGACTGATGACATAACCAACTTCAGTAGTGAAAGAGCCTGTTGTATAGAACATAAGCAAGGATGCAGAGTTCCACTTTCTGTGAAAACCATGGCTCTGACTACGCTGGCTATTGTGCTACTAAGATCTCAACCTTAATGTTGCAGTAACAGTTTTGTGCATGAATTTTAAATGAATTCCAGGTGTTCCTGAGGAAAAGGCCAAACAAACCCAGATGAAATCCACAATGAAGTCAAAACCCACTATTTGGAATCACAAGCATAATGGGTATAATTCCATCTCTAAAATAGGAACTTTTACAGGAGAGTAAAGCTCTTAAGAGGATGTGTCAAACGTCCTGAACTGTCTAGAAAGAGGTCTTTTGTCTTTTAATCCCTTCATTATCGTTTTCACGCTGACAATGAACATCACATTTGCAATCTTCACCATACAGTGCATAGTCCCTCCTTACTAATTATGCTCACACATGTCCTGTACATTGTGCTGGTACTCCCTCTCCTGGGCTGAGCTTTTGCTTTTGGTAACATGACACAGCCTGGCCCTAGAACAAACATCTAGGAAGTAGCACAGAGACATCAAATTCAGCAGTCTCTTTTGGCGACTTGCTTCGCTTTGCACTGTCTTGTGTCTCAGAGACAATGTTACACACAACAGCCATGAATACAAAGTCATTTAAAAAGCAAAAGAGAGAGACTCAATTGTTACGTTTCTTATTTCAGATCTTCACTCGTACAACATGCTCTGTGTTGCCCTGTGTTCCGCCATTTATCACAGAAAAATAGAGAGCAAGTTTCCCTAGTGCCCCATCTCTCTCTCTCTCATGAATGCATCCCCTTTTTCAATACTCTCCAGGTTCACTCAAAATATCTAATGAATCAATAAAAATATTGTCCTTCCTTTATCCTAACACTGACCTGGTAAACAGCTTATTGCAAGAGATCAACCAAAAAGACTAGAAAAGCGTGACAGTCCCTGTTTGCCTTGACTGTGCTGAGTTTCAGAGAGAAGTGTTTTGTGACAGAGAGAGGTGGGGAAAGGCTCAGAGGACAGTGGCTTGGTTGTAGTATGAGAAGTTCAGGGATATGTTAGGGTAAAGATCAAATCCCCACCAGTGGGGGCTGGGGAGAACACCAGGACTGAATGAACATGGAGACTCAATTTCCCTCTAATGCACGTAGAGGGGCTAGTGCCCATGTGCCAGGGTTGAAATGAGGACAAATTTAAGGTGAGACAGATTGTTCATGGTGAGTTTGATTTTAATTAACTCTGGCCTTCTGCTTTGCTTCAGAGGAACAGCTCTAAGGACGGAACAAAAAACAAACCAGCAAGAGTGTTTTGCTTCTTTCCATTCACAATCTTGCCGGAACATGTCTAACGTGGGTAGCCTATAAAAAGTCTAACCCAGGTAACATATAAAAAGTGCCATGGCTAGAAGATTAATTCCAAACTCAGGTCTCCTTCACAATCAGAGAGATAACAAATATCTTACTCAGTTTGGGAAAGCAATAGCTGTGATTAGCTGCAACGTTTGCAAGTTGGAAGTGAAGTACTGAGCTCCAGAGAGCAGAGAATACATCGTGAGGAAATCAGCTACCCCTCACCTTGCCAAAGCTTTTAAATTGGACTAGCCTCTCTACCCCCACATCCTTCTGGCCTGGTCTGTTGTTCCAGGGCAGGGTTTCACAGACAAGCAGCCTCCCTGACCTCTGTCTCACCACAGGCCTCCTTTTAAAAGTCCTATTTCTGTTTATGAGCTTTACTATGGATCGTTAAATGTCTGCAGTGGCTCACAAAGCAACATGATCTGCAGTTCAATTTGATGCTCTGCTTGAGGATGTGCCTCCAAACAGCTTTTCTCCCAGGAAAAAGAGAAAGTCAAGGGTGAGTGACCAGACAGGCCCTTGTTCCTCTGACTGTATCTTAAAATATTTGGAGTCAGAGAGGAGTGGCAGCTGAAAAAATTCCCAGTTCTGTCAGCAGTTATTTGCCCAGAATTCCTGTGCTCCCCAAATAAGCAAATTCCAGCGTTGACTCTGAGAATCCCAAGTGTCTTTTCATTGTCCTAGCCAGGGACCCCACAATTCAATAGGTTTCAAAGGAGCAGCCGTGTTAGTCTGTATTCGCAAAAAGAACAGGAGTACTTGTGGCACCTTAGAGACTAACAAATTTATTTGAACATAAGCTTTTGTGAGCTACAGCTCACTTCAATAGCTATCCTCTGCTATGGTCAGAGGAGATTCATTTTCCATGTTCATTCAGCTCTGTTCACGTTGCTCCTCCAATAACCCTGAACTATAACTTTCCCTTTCTGGGAGGAGTCTGCACACAGATTTTCCAGTTCCTTTTCACCACTCCACCAATGTATCTCCCCCAACATGCCCAGAAGGAGATACTGTATCTCTGTACTCCCCTGATTAACCATGCTTCTCTGTATCACAATCTGACCGTTTTGAAGAGATGCAGATGAAATGCCAGGATACAGCAGCTGCTGCCAGGTGGGACAAAGCTAAGTCTCAGCTAACAATCAAGATGACGCGTGAAGCAAAATAGCAATTGTTGCAAAATAATGAGGAACTGATTTATCAGGCAGGACTTCAGCAATACACAGTAAAATCATTCACTGTGACAATCTAACACATATCCAAGAAGTTATTTACAGAGTCCAGTTTCTATTACTACAAAACCCCATGAAATCTATATCTATTAGTATCTATATCTAAGTAGATTTAAGTGACACTCTTGCAGCTTGATGTCACAAACTGCAACAGAGCAACAAATTGTTACAGAAAAGGATGTCATAATTAGCACATCATGTAGTTCTGAACAGTATTCTACATGAGAATCAGAAATTCTAGAAATGGGAAAGACCATCTATTTCATCCTTTTCTAAGGCAGGATTTCTCCCTGCTGTACTTGTAGTGCTCTGTTCAGTCTAGTTTCAAATGTCCCAAGCAACAGGTCTTTCCTACGGATATTAATAGTTACTAATTTCAATCACTCTGCAGCAGTAAAATATCCCCTCCCACCCCAGAGGCAGGTGGAGTTCACTGATGCTTTGTTTCTGGTTTGTAAAGTGCTTTGGGATTGCTGATATTAAAAGTGCTATATATGGGTGCAGTGTTAGTTTTTATAAAACATCTTTGAATATCTCCAGATTTAGCACTTTTTCTCAAGAGGGGGAGGACAGATTGGGGAGAGGAGAGGGGAAAGATGTGTAGATGAGCAAATAAGTATAAATACGCTAAGATACCATATTATATAAATGGTGGGATTTTCTAGTGCTCCTAACTCCCTTAGGTGCTTAAGTCCCAATGATTTGTAATTGGATTTGCGCTCCCGTTACATGTTTGAAAATCTTCCCTTAACTTCTCTAAATAAAAAACAAATTACATTTTACTTTGTGTCTGTTTTTTGTTTGCCCCAAAATATCATAAACAAGGTTACATACACAAACTGAATATAACACGTGGCTTCAATTTAATCTCAAGGTTCCGATGATTTGAGCTTTACCCTGTGGTTTATATGGTCACCACTGATGAAACAGTGCAGTTGGAGAGAAGTTATTCCCTTTGTCTAGTAGGGGAAGGAACAAGCCTGTCTGGTAGTTATTGTTTGACTGTGTCCTGCAGCAGAATGTGAACTAAAAAACTCTACTAGACATTGCATCAGGCCAGAAAATTCTTGTACTTGGTCTTAAAGCCAAAAAATACATTTCTGGTGTTGTATATCAGCTGTCGCTCGCTATTCACCCTTCCTGCTGTGAAGGAGAAACAACAGAGAAAGAAAACAATGCAGAGAACGAAGAGCAAAGGGTCAGATGGAGAGGGATGTAAGAAGAGAGCGAAAACTGACTCAGGCCTTGTCCACACTGCCACTTTACAGCGCTGAAACTGTCTCGCTCTGGGGTGTGAAAAAACACCCCCCCCCTCCCCGAGCGCTACAAGTTTCAGCACTGTAAAGCTCACCAGCGCAGCTCCCAGCACTGGTGAGCTACTACCCTCATGGGGGTTGTTTTTTTACCGCTGCGACTGACAGTCTGGTGCCGCGACTGCCACAGCAGCACTTTAACGTTGGTAGTGAAGACATGCCCTTAGGTTAGGGACGGGTGCAAAAGAGTTATTCCTAGAAGACAGCGATAGTTTTTTAAGGTCACAAAAAAGGCAACAGAAAGACAGATATGTTTTGAGCTGCTGGAGAAAGAACAAAGATTAATTCACCAATTGCAATTCTCCAGAACAGTGGAGGTTCCTTGTTCTCTGCAGGAGAACCTTCAAAGACAGACATGAGGATTTACTGTGTCAGAGCCTCAGTTCAGCATGAGTGAAGTCAATGGGAGATTTCCCACTGGACTGAATAGAAAGCAGGAACAGGCCCCCATTCAGTAATGAAGAAGTAAACAGAAACCTGAGGATGGTAAGCAGAACCAAACAAAAACACATAGTTGCTTTCCTCTCAAAATAAAGTCAGTGGTGGAAAAGCCCTTTGTAACATAAGAAAATTCACATCATAATAGTCAGTCTGCCTTTTAGTCAAAAGAAAAAGATTTGCATGGCAAGTGAGATAAGAAGTTACCCCTTCTGAGAGGCAACTTTTCTCAAACCAGATGTGTGATGCCTGGTAAAGCATTTGTTTTCCATTGTGCAAAAGGAATGTCTATTAAATAACTTAGGGGAAGGCAAATAACTATTTTTGTGGACATTTTTTCCCACCTGGTCCAACAAGTTTCGCCCCATCCTTTTCCCATCACTGTCCAGTTCTATGCACAAGGCATAATATCCTGTGGAAGCAGAGCCAAGTAACTGTCTTTCTATCCAGTTCCAAAACCATTCTCTTCTTGTGCCAGTGTAAAACAGGCATAACTCCACTCAAGTCACTGGTGCAGGTGAAAGGAGAATTGACCCCTTGGATTCCCAGCCCATTCCTTGGTTTCTGTTTCTCTTTCAATAGCTGTCACTCGTGACTGAAAGGCGCAAAATCAATCAATGAATCAGCGTCATCGTGAACTGATGCTCTAATGCCATGGAAAGTCTGGCTGTTCCAAAGAAAGGAGTGGTGCACACAATGTATTTTGTAACCTTTGGGAAAATTGACTGATGGGTATTCTGTAACTACCTGAACTGCCCAGATGGTTGTTACTGGGTTTAAAGTTTACATTTACATACAGACTTTTGAATATCAGTTGGATCAGAGGGAGTTGCTTGCTTATATTATGCTCAGATTAGTGTAAAAACAAAACTGCTATAAGTGGAGGATCCGTGTACCGCAACTGTAGTTTTACACATTGCAATGCATGGGAACAATTCAGGATTTTTGCTGTGCATCAGAGCTACAACTGGGTTCAGTGTATTTCAGTTAATGGAATGAGCTTGGCACAAATATATTTAGCTTTATACACACGTGTTTTGGAGATATTCTGGGAGCTTTGCAGATTTGACAAAGATGTGTATATGTGTGCAAAGTTTTATACTATCACGGACAAAGGAACTATTTCCATTGGTGGTAAAAGCCCATTAATTCAATTACTTTTGTTTGAAGTGCAAATCTGCCCTTGTGGCTCTAATTCTTAGTATATAGGCACCCGATATAGGCACAGGATCGCCATACACCCACATGATTTATGGAAATCACATTATAGTTTTCAAATGTAAGACTACAGCACAACTACCCAATAATAAATCCACAAATCTTGGCCAAGTATGATACATGGCCCTTTCAAGAAACACTTCATTTAAGAGCAGCAGTAGAAACAACTATACACAGTTATTTCACTTTGGGTCATACTAGTCAATTGAACACAACTGGATCCAAAGGTTGTTCGAGTGCTTCCACTTCCTGGCTCCATGTGTATAAAGCAGCCTATTGAGAAGCTCAGTGCATGTCTGCCACTTAGTTTCTGAAATTTTGGTTGCTTTACCTTTGTAGCGATCAGTAGTGAAAGAATCATGCATCAGTTTATATATTTAAAGCTTTTGTTAGTTTAATTTGTCAGCAAACCGTTCAGAGGGAATGTGTGTTTGGGACAGCTGCCTTTTGGCTTACTAGACCCTAGGGTTGCCACCAGTCAGTTTCAGCCAGACAGTAAAACTTTCAGTGTTCTGCTCAGTGTGGAGTGATGACAGAGCTTGTCAGAATATCTGAGCAACTAAAAAAGAAATAAAATATATAAAACCCCTCTAAATATCCCCTCAACTCCATTTTTGCTCCTAAATGTAGTAAGGCTTAAAAATCTCTTCTGAGCCTCTGATTTTTTTGTCGTGAGAGAAATGTTGTTTTCCCTTCCATTACGTTATTAAAAATAAAAATAGCTCATTGTGGAGTTAAGGAGCTCAATGCAGTCAAGAAGACAGGGCAAAAGTGCACTGTGCTTTATTCCTTCTGTCTTTCCCATGTAGGGTTGGGTGGGCAGGCCAAAGGGCAGAGTGGGGAGCATCACATTAGTTGAGCTGAGCAAATACAAAAGCATTTTTTGCAAATAGTTGCTCAAATAAATAATCAAATTTACTGTGACTGTGTTTATGGTACTTTTTTGTTTGCTTGTGGAGGATATTGCTGCAAATGCATTTTTTGGCAGAGAATTCACTGTTTTATGGGCATTCTAAGTGTATATGGGAGAGTATTTAAAGAAAATGAATTTCAAACCCATAATCACAGATATCTGCACCAGAAACTTGATTCTAAGGGTCAAACTCATCCAGTCAGGGAACTGAACATTACTATAAATCCTGGGTGGCTGGTCAAAACTAATTAATGATGCTTCAACTTCTGATACTCACAGCAATCTCCCTGCAAATAAGGCACTGCCAGAAATTATTCACAGGAATTATTCAGTGAATTATTTCAAATAATGACTATGTTTGAGAAAACTGATCTATTCACAGACAAGTCACAAACTAAAAAAGAGGCAACAGTAATTAAATTATTTGTTACAAAATATGCACCCAGTTCTATCCATCGGCAGGAAGATTATGCTGATACCCCAGAAAAGGAATGAGTCTTCAGCTATTGTGGGGGAGAAAAGTTATGTAGACTATTGCCCTCTCGCTTTAACTGTACAGAGAAATGTATGATAGTTGATGATTAGACAGAACAGGAAGCAGTGCTATGCCTCCGGACCAACCTCACTTCACTATAGAATGGGACTGTTGACCCTCTCATTTTCTGTATATTCAGCAAAAGAAGTTTTTGAAGCTCAGGCCATTCCAGACATACACAGAGCTTGTTTTCAGGAAGAAATCCCCATTCTCAATCCCTCAGTTACACAGCCGTCCAAGTGCATTATGGTTTATGCCTGACCCTGAAACATCAGATGTCCACCACTTCTGGAGACAGGCTACAAGCTTGGATGGGCCAATGATCTAGTAAAGTAGAGTATATAGTGACTGGTAGCATTCTGGTGGATGGGGTGTGTGTGTGTAATTTTAATGGATGAGACCATTTTATACTTTGTGTGCAAAATATTAAGTGACAGTTGAGCCACCTTCTTCCAGATGAGATGTAAAGTGAAAGTCATGACTTCTTGTATTCATTTAGCTCCCATGTCACTTCTGCCAGGAGTAGGGATTGTGACAGATATTGAAACTGCATGCAATATATCTTTGGAGACCATACTGTGTTTAGCTTATGAATGGTTTATGTATGATTGTATTCTACTCTATGGGGGAGGGCTACCACAGTTCCTAAAGGAACTAAAGAACTGTATGGGGTTGGGGGAGCAGTGATTAACGCGAATCACTCTTAGGTTTCATATACTGGTTCAAACTGGACTGTCCAGAGACCAACAGACAAAGAGCTTTTAGCATAAACAGGCTGTGTTCTTTCTGATCCAGCATGTCACATTAGCCCTTCTGGCCATAGCATCACATTGGGAGCTCATGTTCAGCTGATTGTCCACCACAATCCCCAAATCTTCTTCAGAATCACTGCTTCCCAGGATAGAGTGCCCCATCATGTAAGTATGACTTACGGTCTTTGTTTCTAGATGTACACATTTACATTTAGTCATATTAAAAGCATATTTTTTGCTTGAGCCCAGCATACCGAGTGATCTAGATTGCTCTGTATCGGTGATCTGTCCTCTTCATTATTTACCGCTCCCTCAATTTTTGCATCCTCCGCAAACTTTATCAGTGATGGTCTTATGTTTTCTTCCAGATCATAAATACCAAAGTTAAACAGCAAAAGGTCAAGAACTGATGCTGTGGCACCTCACTAGAAACGTACCCATTAGATGATAATTCCCCATTTGCAATGACATTTTGAGACCTAGCAGTTAGCCAGCTTTTAATAAACTGTATGTCTGACATGTTAATTTTATCTTTTCAGTTTTTAAATCAAAATGTCCTACAGCACCAAGTCATACACCGTACATAAGTCTATTATGTTGACATTATTACCTGTTATCAATCAAATTCGTAACTTCATCAAAAAAAAATCTCAAGTTAGTTTGACAAGATCTATTTCCATTAATCCACATTGACTGGCATTAATTATATTACCTTCTTTTAATTTGTTATTAATTGAGTCCCGTATCAGTTTTTCCATTATCTTGACCAGGACTGATGTCAGACTGACAGGTCTGTAATGACCCAAGTCATCCCATTTACCCTTTCAAAAATATTAATACAACATTAGCTTTTTTCCAGTCTTCTGGAAATTCCCCAATGTTCCAAGACTTATTGAAAATCAACATTAACAGTCCAGCGAGCTCCATGGCCACCTCTTTTAAAACTCTTGGATGCAAGTTATCTGGGCCTACTGATTTTTAAAATATCTAATGGTAATAGCCACTGTTTAATATCATTCTGAGACACTAGTGGAATGGAAAGAGTGGTATCATATAATATGTCTACATCATCACCTATTTCTAGGAAACTGAAAATTGTATGTCAAAGTATGTGAGATTTGAGCCCTAATGCACCACAAGTCTCTACTGACAGCCACAAGGCACAGAGAGGTCAGCCCTCTATCACCACAGTGATGATCATTCAGAAACTGAGCCTTGCTGTTCTGGTGATTGCAGGGGAGAGGCAGAAGAGTAACAATTTGCTCTCCTGTTCTTCTCCCCTAATCAGCATAGCAAAAATACCTATGTAGATAGTATGCAAAGGGCAGGCAAAGGAGAGTGAAATTCTGACTGGGCAACACATGAGTATGTAGTCAGGGGGGAAAAACTGGTGAAAAGAAGTATGTGCTCATTGCTGGCATACCGGGACCTCATTACAGAGCAGAGGACCTGGGGACAAGAGGAAATTCTAGGTAAAAGGGACAGATGGTCTCCTAAACAGTCATCCTCAGTAGAGAATTCAAGGCCCAACTCTGTCCCTCCCACTTTTATTTCCTCTTCTTCAGTACTGGAAGTAAATCCTGAGCATGTGTGCCTGCCTGCCGGCTGGGTGACGAAACAGAATGAAAAGTCATAAATGGCCCATTGTTAGCTGAAACAGAGAGGGTCTCTGTGCACATTTAACACTTCCCTCTTGGATAAATTACTCCAGCTGACATTCAACCTCCTAACTCAGTTAGTTTTATCCATGAGACTTAAGTTTTCTGGGCAGAGGAGGATTGTATTTTCTTGCAAATCAAACTCAGTTCGTGTTGCTGATGAAGGTTTTGGATTTGGTACTTCAGGAGTGGGGGCGGCAGGCTTGGTAGCTCAATCAGATTGGAGGTCCAATGCAACAGACCTGTGAATCTCTAAAAACCCAGTGCTGACTAGCCTGGGATCACAGGAAAAGGAAAATGATGGGCACCAGCATGGCTGTATCTAACCTGATTAAATGCTTCTGTTGTTAACCCAAATCTGTCTGAGAGATATCAAACTGCACCCAAAAGGGGAAAGTAAATGGGATGAATTGTGCTTTTCTTCTTTTTCAAGGTACAAACTGATCTCAGTGTAGCCACTTTCTAAACTATTTTCATCATCTTCCAAGAGGCATGAATGTACTTCTGTTTGTTGCTATATTAAAAATACATGAAAAATTGCTATCATCTGCTTGCACGGAAAAGAGAGGCCATTTTTAATACTATCTTGGGCTCACTGAATATCCTGGCAGATGGCAAGATGAACTGATTTCAGCAAACAAACTTATTTCTTCACCTTGTATTTGGTCCTGTTGCCGCTGAGAGCAGAGAGATTTCAAAAGCCCTAGGCAACAAACTATACATGGACTCTGTATTCTGTACAAGCATATGACAGAAATTTTTCATGTTTTGAAAACAGAAGTAAATGTGTATTCACGCTCCTGGAAGCTAACAGAAATAACTAGCATTGTCTAGCCCTATTAAATGCTTCTGCCACATCATCTACACCTCTGGACAGTTTTTATTTCAATAGCTCAAATATCCAGCAATTATTAGCTTTCCTCAGCCGCATACTATGTTGTTCGAGGTGTCTCAGAGCAAACAAAAGGAACATAAAACATTAGAAATAGAAAGAAAACCCCTAACACTAAGTACAGGTGGTTTGGTGAGCTTTCCCCGTGCTTGTGATGGTCCTGTAGTTGACCCATCTACTGACTACTGCTCTCTCCACAACTAGAGCTGGAAATGTTTTTCAGTTATGGCCCAGGTTGTTACAACTGACACTGACAAGAAAGTCAAGACTTAAACTTCCAGATAAAAAAGGGTTAATAAATACTAGTCAAAGAAATGCAGTTCTTAAAAGCAAACCTGCGGATAGGGACATACACAGCTATATATCTCCAGGCAAAAAGGACAGGCTGATACAGTGGCATTGTGGAAAATTACTGACCCTTGCAACTAAAGATGTAACAAAATCATCACAAAAGCCCATGAAATGGGTTACTAGGAGTTGGCGAGAGAAGGGTTACATCAGGCACCAGAACATACAATCTTTCATAGGTCTCTGGGGTTTAGAAAGCTGTCGGCCAGAGCTGACATTGAACATAACACTGATGATAGTAAGAAACAGATGTAACTGGTTTTAGCCACATCGGGGGGGGGATGTTAGAATGAAACCCTTTTTCCCCCCTAGATCACCTCTTATATCTCCAAATATCTTACAAAGATACTGGGCATGCAGTGACTGTACAGGCAAACCAGTGCCCATTATTATGTGCTCAGCAGTAGCTCACGTGCTGCCTTGAATATGAAAACTAGTTTAAGGGACTGATCCTGAGAGGTGCCCAGAGATGCTTAGCTATGCAGGCCCTTAACAAGAGAGAATTTTGGCCAGGCTGCCCACAAAGATTATGCCTCTACTTTCTGAAAAGTGCTGGCAATTCTTCAACTTCCACCTGCACAGCAGCTAGAGCCAATGTCTTGAGAAAAGGTTTGCCAAACATTTGATCTGAACGACCAAACCTCCAACTTGTCCACACCCCGTTTGTCCAGACCCCAGCCTTATACTTCATTGCAGTGTTTACACTAGGAGTAAGCTGAATTCCTGATATGGGAACATGAAGCCAAAAGCCAAAATGGTACCTGCTGAGAATTCCTGCCACCATATTAGGGGAAACTTCCTCCAGAGAGAAGGGCATCTGCATGATAGGGCATCTAAGGGTATGTCTACACTGTGTTTTAAAACCCATGGCAGCAAGTCTCACAAGTGCAGTTCTACAGAGTTGGGTTTGTGGGGCTCACGCTACGGTGCTAAAACTGTGTATACATTCAAGCTTGGGCTGGAGCTTGGGTTCTGTAGCCTGGGGGGGTTCACAACCCGAGCTCCAGCCCTAACTGCAATGTCTACACTGGTCCCCACTCCACTGAATCAACATGGCTGAGAAGAGTTTAGTTTTGCAGACAGGCCTACAGAACTGTTCTGAGAGTAATGATATGTAGAGATTCTTTTTTTGTCTACTTTTTATTCTTTTAAAATAGTTACGCTGTGCCAGTCCCAAGCCTGGATAAAAGAGAAGGATTCTGCAGTTGTATCTGCAACCTGCTCGGGTAAAACCATATTGCAACCCAAACTTGAGGATGGTAAGTGCAGATGGAGCACAAAACCAAGTATCCTGGCAACCAAATTTGTAACAAGAGTAGGCACAGGGAATGTACACACTTTGTATAGTACACGAAAGCCAGCACAGGTAACACAAGAAATGAAAAAATACCATCTTAATATACTTGGTGTTGGTGATACAAAATGGGCAGGGAGTGGCATGCTGATGTCTGATGGTGCTACAATCTTACACTCAGTGGAACAATGCATGAAAGAAGTGAAGGTATTATACTGGATAACTTCACAATCAAGACCCTGCTGGCTTAGGAGCCAATGAACAACAGAATCATAAGTCATGCTGTAAACAAGACATGACAAGTGTACAATAATTCAAGTATATGCACCAACAAGTGCAGCTGGTGACAGTGAAAAGGATACATTCTATGAGCAGGTGCAGCAAGTACTGGATGACATGCCTAACCAGGAGTCTTCAATGTACGAATCGTCAACAACTCTACTAGCTGGGAAGGAATCATGGGCACAGTAGTGGAAGGCATCCAACTGATAATGGCAAACGGTTCTTGAATCTCTGTGACACAAGCACCCCAGAGATAGGAGAAAGGCTCTTCCAGCACAAGAGGACTCACAAGCTCATCACCAGACAATGCAACTCTCAACAAGATAGGTATACACACAGACTAAGAGATGGGCATCTTCTTTGAGAGACATCAGAGTCAGCAGAAGAGTAGATGTTGCCTCCGATC
Organism: Lepidochelys kempii; assembly: GCF_965140285.1. Classification (NCBI taxonomy): domain Eukaryota; kingdom Metazoa; phylum Chordata; order Testudines; family Cheloniidae; genus Lepidochelys; species Lepidochelys kempii. The sequence goes on from NC_136386.1 coordinate 82,938,871, forward strand.
ATTTTCTTTTAGGGGCCATGTTACAGTTTACACTTAAAAAGATCACAAAGACCGACAAAATGAGTGTTTATAGCAATAGAGATGTTCAAGGACAAAGAAATGCAGATCAGATCCCAGATTGCACTTAGCAACCATTCCAGTGATTTACAGGGCCAGGTTGATGAAAGTCTAGAGGACAGCAGGTCAAACTAGAAGAAGACAGTAGTTGAGACAGCCACCACTGAGGGCAGAAGAAAGATGCTTGGACATGGATTATATGTGGAACATAAGCAGTGACTGATGAGTGGAAAGCTCTGAAGGCAAAAAAGGAACAGTGCATGATGAAGGCAGAATAATTAGAGGTGGATGCAAGATACAGAGAAAAGGACAAAGAAATAAAGAAGGGATGCAGGCCAGATAGAAATGCCTGAGTTCAGGAGAAGGCTGCAGAGGCAGAAGCAGCAGAACAGAGAGGAGATTACAAGCAATCCTACAGAATAATGAAAGAACTCTCAGGAAGAACCTGACTGTCACAGGTGATCCCCATCAGGGACTCTCACAAACAGATGTTGAAAACGCATGAAGAACAAGCCAGACAATGAAAAGAACATTTCCATTCCACATTAAACTGTCTAGAGCTGATGCTTATGTACTGGTTTGAGAGAAATTACAACACTAAGGTAGAAACAGAAAAGGCACCAATAACACCAATGAAATTAAAGCAGCCATTAGCGGCCTTAAACAGGGGAAAAGTTCCTTGGGTTGACAGAATTCAAACACAGGTACTAAATGCAGGACGCAAAATTCTAATTGAGTAGCTAATAAAACTCGGTAAAAAAAAAAAAAAAAAAAAGTGAAAGAACAAGTGTCACAAGACTGGAAAGATGGTATCATCATGGCATTGCCAAAAAAGGGTGACATCATCAGCGCATGAACTAGAGAGACACTGTACTGCTATCAATCCCAGGCAAAGTATTGGCTACCATTATACTGAATAGAATGAAGAAGGCAGTGGATGGAATATTACAAGAACAGGCTGGGTTCTGTCCAGGTAGATCACATTGTGGACAGATATTCACTCTTTAACAGATCATTGAAATAGCTACTGCTTGGCAAAATCCTATCTTAATTAACTTTATTGACTTTATGAAAGCGTTCGATAATATCCACAGACGCATACTGTGGAATATTGCTAGACACTATGGGACGCCAAACAAGCTGATCAACAAAATAAGGAGTATATGATGGAAACAGATGCACAGTAAGATCAGATACAGGCCTGGGTGAGTGGTTCAATATTGGGACTGGAGTTAGACACGTGTTGTGTTACCACCAATCCTCTTTGGATTAGCAATGGACAGGGTGATGAAGCAGGCAACAAAAGGTATAATGGACACTGTAAAATGGGTTAGTGGAGACAATTTACACAAGGTTGACTTTGCTGATGAAACTGCTTTACTAAGTATGACCTGAAACAGAATCACTGCTCTTACACGGGAGAACAGGAAGCAGCAAAAACTGGATTGAAAGTAAATGCAAAGAAACCCAAGATAAGGTAGGAAACTGGACAACCGATGCAAAGGTCTACATGGATGGAAAACAAAGGAAACAGGTAGAAGAGTGCTGCTCTCTTGGGAGCGTGATGACATTTGAAGGTGGCTGTGATATAGATATTCATACAAGATTAAGGAAAGCAAACACCACATTTGGAAGGATGAACAAACAGAGATTTCCACATCAAACTAAAGGTCAGACTATACCATGTGATTATACTGAGCAGGCTATTGTATAGAGCAGAGACTTGGCCAATGACAGTGGCTAATAAAAAGAGATTGGAGGCTGCCTGTGACAGTGGCTGAGGAAGACACTAGACATTTAATGGAAAGACAATAGCAAATGTGAGAGTAAAGGAGCTGACAAGAGCAGGACATGTTAGAAAAGATCATCAAAGAAAGCAGGCTCAGGTGGCTGGGACATGTACACCCTATTGAAGTTGGGAGACTTGCTAAGCAAGCACTGACTGGATAATCAAAGGAGGAAAGAGAAACCGAGGAAGGCCGAGGAAGAACTGGCAGAAGACAGTGACAGAGGATACTGAATGTATTGGCATCACCTGGGATGCACCACGTTTTGGTCAGAAGTGAAAATGAGTCCCCAGTGCACGGCTGTCCCATCACAGAAGGTGGCAAATGATTTTGTACAACTGAGGAGGGACACCGGACTGCAGGGCATGCTGCAAGTCAGGACTGAGGTGCACTGGTACAGTTGAGCAGCAGAGGCCAGAACTGGAACAGTGGCATGCAACGAACAAAGGACTGAGGTGTGTGGGCTGCCCTGGATGGGAATTGCAGCAGGGCTCCAGGAGAGGATTCTCTGCCTTCTCTCTCCCAGTTGTGTACACATGCACACATCTCACTTACTACTCTGCAGCTGCACACTCACAGTCACATACTCCATCTACCCCAGCTGATGGACCCTGGAACACCATGGTTTGCCTCTTGAGGGGCCTGGGGCCAACAAGCCCTGCTGGAGCGTCAGACCCCACTTTGAAGGGGTCAGGTGATGCCTGTAAATGGCTAAGAGAGCTGAGGAGGAAGGTTGGCACCTGTGAAAAAGGGGAACAGAATGAAAGGCCCCTGTAATCTGTGTCGGTCAGGGGAATAGCTTTTGTTTGGGTTATTTTACTAGTTTTGTGTGTGAATTAATAAACTGTGCCTGAAAAAGACTGGTGTGGTTAGTCCTTCCTGGGCTGGGGAAAACAAGCCAGCAGCACTACAGACCCTGTCTGTGCAACCATCAGCGTCAGCTCACTCGTAACTTCCCCTGTTCTGAGTATCTCAGGGGGTAGGTGGGTGGGAGGCGAAGTAAAACAGTAAATAAAAAGTCCCCAAACCAAGTAGTCAGAACAGTTTGGTGAGTTCTCCCTGCTCTTTTGATGGTTCAAAGCAGCACTTTCCTACAGCCAGAACTGCAAATGGTTGCATCAATAGTACAATTACAGCCCTGAGGAATTCATTTCTTCTTTCTGAAGCTGTCTGCTGGCACCATCTCACCTAACTAAGCGTAATTATATACTAGCATCACTTGCAATTCTCTGTAAGCACAAAATGCACAGATGGAATTGCTGTCTTATATAGGGAAAGGGAGGGAAATGAAGGTGTCAAGGAGAAAAGTGTGGAACGAGAGACTAGGTGGGCCAGCCACCTGCCAAAGTCAGTCAAAGGGAGTTTGCTCATGTCCATCCATTCCTCCATGTTGCAGACTATGGGCAGC